>NC_040080.1:23796716-26196716 GCF_003369695.1 Bos indicus x Bos taurus
CTCACATCCATACATGACAACTGGAAGAACCATAGCTTTGATTCAGTTCAGTTCAGTTCAGTTCAGTTCAGTTGCTCAGTCATGTCCAACTCTTTGTGACCCCATGAACCGCAGCACGCCAGGCCTCCTTGTCCATCACCAACTCCTGGAGTTCACCCAAATCCATGTCCATTGTGTCAGTGATGCCATCCATCCATCTCATCCTCTGTCATCCCCTTCTCCTCTTACCTTCAATCTTTCCCAGCATCAGGGTCTTTTAAAATGGGTCAGCTCTTTGCATCAGGTGGCCAAAGTATTGGAGTTTCAGCTTCAACATCAGTCCTTCCAGTGAACACCCAGGACTAATTTCCTTTAAGATGGACTGGTTGGATCTCCTTACAGTCCAAGGGACTCTCAAGTATCTTCTCCAATGCCACAGTTCAAAGGCATCCATTTTTTGGTGCTCAGCTTTCTTCATAGTCCAACTCTCACATCCATACATGACTACTGGAAAAACCATAGCCTTGAGTAGACAGACCTTTGTTGGCAAAGTAATGTCTCTGCTTTTTATGACCAACCTATGCTGTGTAGGTTAGTCATAACTTTCCTTCCAAGAAGTAAGTGTCTTTTAATTTCATGGCTGTAATCACCATTTGCTGTGATTTTGGAGCCCCCCAAAATAAAATCTGACACTGTTTCCACTGTTTCCCCATCTATTTGCCATGAAGCGATGGGACCAGATGCCATTATCTTTGTTTTCTGAATGTTGAGCTTTAAGCCAACTTTTTCACTCTCTTTCACTTTCATCAAAAGGTTCTTTAGTTCTTCTTCACTTTCTGCCATAAGGGTGGTGTCATCTGCATATCTGAGTTTATTGATATTTCTCCCAGCAATCTTGATTCCAGCTTGTGCTTCACCCAGCCCAGTGTTTCTCATGATGTACTCTGCATATAAGTTAAATAAGCAGGGTAACAATATACAGCCTTGATGTACTCCTTTTCCTATTTGGAACCAGTCTGTTGTTCCATGTCCAGTTCTAACTGTTGCTGCCTGACCTGCATATAGGTTTCTCAAGAGCAGGTCAGGTGGTCTGGTATGCCCATCTATTTCAGAATTTTCCACAGTTTATTGTGATCCACACAGTCAAAGGCTTTGGCATAGTCAATAAAGCAGAAATAGATGTTTTTCTGGAACTTTCTTGCTTTTTAGATGGTCCAGCGGATGTTGGCAATTTGATCTCTGATTCCTCTGCCTTTCCTAAAACCAGCTTGAACATCCGGAAGTTCACGGTTCATTTATTGCTGAAGCCTGGCTTGGAGAATTTTGAGCATTACTTTACTAGCATGTGAGATGAGTGCAATTGTGCAGTAGTTTGAGCATTCTTTGGCATTGTCTTTCTTTGGGATTGGAATGAAAATGGACCTTTTCCTGTCCTGTGGCCACTGTTGAGTTTTCCAAATTTGCTGACATATTGAATGCATCACTTTCACAGCATCATCTTTTAGGATTTGAAATAGCCCAACTGGATGGATCTTTGTTGGCAAAGTAATGTCTCTGCTTTTTAATATGCTGTCTAGGTTGGTCATAGCTTTTCTACCAAGGAGCAAGCATTTTTAAATTTCATGGCTGCAGTCACCATCTGCAGTGATTTTGGAGCCCAAAAAAACAAAGTCTCTCACTGTTTCCATTGTTTCCCCGTCTATTTGCCATGAAGTGATGGGACCAGACTGCCATGTTCTTCATTTTTTGAATGTTGAGTTTTAAGCCAGCTTTTTCACTCTCCTCTTTCACTTTCATCAAGAGGCTCTTTAGTTCTTCTTTGCTTTCTGCCATAAGGGTGGTGTCATCTGCATATCTGAGGTTATTGCTATTACCCTGGCAATCTTGATTCCAGCTTGCGCTTCATCAAGCCCAGCATTTCGCATGATGTACTCTGCATAGAAGTTAAATAAGCAGGGTGACAATATACAGCCTTGATGTATTCTTTTCCTGATTTGAAACCCTATATATATAGTGTTTCTCTGGCAGCACTGGTGGTAAAGAACTCGCCTGCCAATGCAGGAGATAATCGATGAGAGTTTGATGCCTGGGTTGGGAAGATCCCCTGGAGAAGGAAGTGGCAACCCAAATCCAGTATTCTTGCCTGGAGAATCCCATGGACAAAGGAGCCTGGTGGGCTACAGTCCATAGGGCCACACAGAGTTGAACATGACTGATGTGACTTAGCATGCACACATGCATATATATACACACACACACACACACACACACACACACACATACACATCAGGAAGAAAATATAAGATAGATGACTTAGTTAAGGAGTTCCTAAATCTGTGACATATTGAGAACTTGACTTTTTAAAATGGTTTTCAGCTCAAAATTATCAATATCTTTGTTTTCCTGACAATGTCAGCCTCTGCGTCATCAGGGTCATTGGGATGTAGAATTTCTCAAGAGATTTTTCTTTGGGGATTTTCTTCTAAGCTGCTGAAACCCTTCTGCAAATTTTGCAAATGGTGCTTTCTGTATTGATTTTTGTTCACACACCAATGAACTGACGTAACTAAGCTTCGTCTACTATTAAGCACCTTCCTTTCCCATGTCTTGGAGGGCACCTGGTGTTGCTTTGCAAGAAAACAAAGAATTGTGGTTGCTCTTCCAGTATCAAACATTTGCTCTCATATTAGCCCATGTATCTCCACCATTCTGTTTCTATAGTGCTCTGTGTATACAAAATAAGTTTTCATTTCAAAGTCAGATCACTGAGACTCTTTTGTCTATGTTTTCCTCTAAGAGTTTTAAAAGAGTCTGGTCTTACATTTAGGTCTTTAATCCATTTTGATCTTATTTTGTGTATGGTGTTAAAGAATGTTCTAATTTCATTTTTTTTCAAGGGAGAAGGATGAGGGGAGGGAAGTTAGGGAGTTTGGGATTGACACATACACACTGCTATATTTAAAATGGATAACCAACAAGGATTTACTGTGTAGTACAGGGAACTCTGCTCAATGTTATATAACAACCTAAATGGGGAAAGAATTTGAAAAAGAATACATGTAAAACTGAAAAAAATGTATTGTAATCCTAGGGGGTAAAATCACTGAACTTTAAAGTGGTGAAATTTTGTGATATATGAATTATATCTCAATATAGCTGTTATTTAAGAAAAAAGTCAAATCACAATGTACTCTGTTCACAAAAAGTAACAACCCATCAAAGGAGCAATACAAATAACAGAGGAACCCTGTAAATGCACAGAGAATGGTGTTTCATAGGTGCTGCTAGCCCCCTACCCCCTAAGTTTATAAGATATCTTATTGGTAAGATTCTCCTGGAGGAGGAAATGGCAACCTACTCCAGTATTCTTGTCTGGAGAATCCCAAGGACAGAGGAGCCTGGTGGGCTACAGTCCATGGGGTTGCAAAGAGTTGGACACGATCGAATGACTAACACTAAACACTAGGTTGGTAAGAGGCAACTTGGTTTTAGATATTGTAAAATATGAAAAAAAGTTGTCTCAGAAGATGAACAAAAATCCTCTCCTGGCATTGCTATAGAAGAGACTGACCCTTCCAGCTTGGACTGACTTGAGACCATGAGGTTGAGCATCACGGGATGTCCACCCAGACATGTCCCTCACTGGCTTTACTTGTGCCTCGTGTTGTCTGGCCTGAACCCTGAAGGCCTGTGAGAAGGAGAAGCTTCTTCCACATGGGTTTTGTGCTTCCCAAACCGTCTGCTGGACTCAGAACAGGAATGGTCCCTCGTCTTCCAAGAAGATCCAGTTCTTCAGGTAGAATCTTGAGCTCACTCTGAAACTGGGTTTACATATATTTTTCTGATTAATAGAAGGAGCTTAGCGTTTAATCCCTCCCTTCCTTGAATTCCCATTTCATCAAAGTAAGGATTGGGTTCCTGCAGGTGCTAGACCATGGTCCTCGGGTTTCAGAGGTATGAGAATGCAAACCAAACCTTTAGCTTATATGCTGTCTTCTTACCCTAGTTTTACCTGGAATTGCCTGAGAGCTAACATAAAACTGGAAACTTAGTGGTACACAACGCTCCAAGGGAACAGGTTCCCTTGAGGTGTCCAGGCTGGAATTGAGGTCTTGGGGTTCAGAATCCACTCTGCTAACAGTCTACAGTCAGCTGCTTCTCTTGGAGGGTGGCACGCTGAGAGAGAACACAGGTGTGGGAATCTCAGCTGTGCGGCCACAGACAACCTCAGAAGCTGGGAGGGGTCAGCAGCTCCCTGCAAGCTCCCCACTCAGTGGCTGGGCTGCAATGAGCTTTCTTCAAACCCGTACCAGTACAAGCTCTGCTGAGATATGAAACTCTTTGTGGGGAGAGGAAGTGGCAGAGCTCAGATTCTCATGACTGGGAATAGAGGCAAGAGGGAGCCAGTGGCTCAACCTTCCAGAAAGGAAAAGGGAGAAGTTAATGTGCCAAGATTTAGAAGAATGGGGAGACAGTTTCTGTTTGCCTGCTCCCCCAACATGGAGGGCATGGCCTTTCTATGAGGATGAGGAATGCTGGCACCAGAGGCTTTAGTGTCATCAGTTGGTAGGTTGTAGTGATCGGGTCATGGTTCTGTAGGGACCTTGTGTGTACTTACCAGATCTTCAAGCCAGAGATGTGGGTAGGGGGGAGCTTCCCTGGTGGTCTGGTGGTTAAACTTCTAAAGCAGGCAGGCACAGGTTGGATCCCTAGCCGGGGAAATAAGATCCCACATGCCTGCCTCCAAAGATCTTTCAAAAAAGAAAAAAAAAAAAAAAAAAGAGGAGACATGGGCAGATCTAAGATAGAGGCATCTAGAAGGTTATAATATCAATGTTGATAATATTAATGTTGAAAGGTAAAAAAAGGCAAACACTGAATGATTTCTTTGTCAATTTCTTCAATAATCCTGTGACATTAGAGCCAAGGGACTATGTGTACTCAGTACACCATTAACCCATAGTGGATGCAGAAGACTGATACATGGCCAGATGACATATGGAAAAACTCACCGTAACAACAGAGCTGGAACAAGATTCTTAATCTCCCCAATTCCTGACCAGAGCTAGGTCAGCTGGCCACTCTGTAGTTGGAAAAGATGGTAAGAGAGATGGTGAAGAGGGAGTTTGGGAGAGCATAAGCAGAGGTCAGAGAAATAGAAGCTGAGTCCATGGAGGGGATCCAGCATGGCTGCCACACTTGACCAGGGTTGCCTGAAATGGATGGCAAGAAGACTCTTCACAACAGGCTCACACTTGATGAACGGAGTTGAATAATGTTCCCCACATTCACATCTACATAAAACCCATGAATGTGACTTATTTGGGGGTCTTTGCAGATGTTACTTAGTTAAGACAGGGTGAACCCTACAGATTATACTACAGGTGTCCTCATAATAAAAGGGGTATTTCAACAGATGAACACAGAGACACCAATGCAGAGGAGAATGCCATGTGAAGACAGCAGCAGAGATAGGATGTAGGGATGTGTTCACAAGCCAAGGAATGCCGAGGATTGCTGGCAACCACCAGAAGCTCATTGGAAAAGACCCTGACACTGAGAAAGATTGAAGGCAGGAGGAGAAGGGGACGACAGAGGATGAGATGGTTGGATGGCATCACCGACTCGATGGACACGAGTCTGAGCAAGTTCCAGGATTGGTGATGGACAGGGAAGCCATCACCATGCTGAGGTCCATAGTGCTGCAAACAGTCAGGCATGATTGGGCGACTGAACTGAACTGAAATGAACTGAACCAGAAGCTAGAAGAGTCCAGCAGGGGTTCTTCCCTAGAGCCTTTGCAGGGAGCACAGCCCTGCCAATGCCTTGATTTTGGACTTCTGGCCTCCAGAACTGTGAGGACATATTTTTTTTTTAATTTTTATTGGAGTATAGTTGCCTTACAATGTTGTTACTCTCTGCTACTTATATAGCAAAGTGAGTCAGCTAGATATATACATATATCCCCCTTTTTTTGGATTTCCTTCCCATTTAGGTCACCACAGAGTATTAAGTAGAGTTCCCTGAGCTATACAGTAGGTTCTCATTGTTTAGTCACTAATTTGAGTCTGACTCTTTGAGACCCCATGGACTATATAGCCCACCGGGCTCCTCTGTCCACGGGATTTTCCAGGCAAAAATACTGGAGTGGATTGACATTTTTCCTCCAGGGGATCTTCCTGATCCAGGGACTGAACCCACGTCTCCTGCATTGGCAGGCCAATTTTTTACCACTGAGCCACTAAGGAAGCCCTTCTCATTAGTTAACTATTTCATACACAGTTGTGTATGTGTCATTCCCAACCTCCCAATTCATCCCACCTCTCTTTCCCCCTGCCTGGTGTCCATAGGTTTGTTCTCTACATCTGTGTATATTTCTGCCTTGCAGATAGGTTCATCTGTACTATTTTTCTAGACTCCACATATCTGTTGTTTGAAGATACCTAGTGTGTGGTGCAGTGTTACTGCAGCCCTAGGAAGAGATTACACCTGAATTGGGGCTGCATTTCAGCACCCATCAGGGCTCTCTGCAAGGTGGCAAAGGTGCCAGTTCCTACTAACCTCTTCCTCTGGATAGACTGAGCTCTGGGTGATCTTGACTGATTTCTCTGTTTATGGCTCAGGAACCCAGCATCTACTCCTCATGTCCTGGAGATTCAGCACTAACTGAGGGACTATGAAAGCCTCTTTCCAGACACCACAGAGGCCTCCCCGATCGAAGTTGGAAGTGCCAAACCATGACTTCTGCCATTTCTGTTGGTCGCATAGACCAACCATGGCATGTGATGGCAGCGACTAAACAGGATCTCTGGGCACCATCTTGGGGGCTGATGACCATACCCGCATTGAAATGTTTCTTGTGTTTTCTGAGCCTGGAGCAGGACACAGATTACTTATGGCTCCCAGAGTCTCAGAACATGACCAACTCCACCATGTAGTCCTTTCTAGAGGATCCAAATGTCTCTATTTTTCAATCAGTCTTGATCTTTCCACTGGGATAGGGAAACTGTGTTACTTTGTTAATTTCTCTTTGGTCACACTACCTGGATTCATGTCTTACCTCCTCTGCTTATTAGCTGTGTGATCATGGACAAGTTACTCAACTTCTCTGTGCCTCAGTTTCTTTGTATGTAAAATGGGGCTAAAACAGTATATACTCCACAAGACTACTGCATGGCTTTAATGCTGTAATACATGGAAAATGAGTACCATGGTCCTAAGTGTGCCTTGTGTGCTCACGTCTCTCAGTCAGGTCTGATTCTTTGTGACCCCATGGACTGTAGTCAGCCAGGCTCATTTGTCCATGGGATTTTCCAGGCAAGAATACTGGAGTGGGTTGCCATTTCATAGCTATAATGATCATTGTTTGAAAATATTCTGTTTTAGGAACCAGAAAGGAAGGAGACAACAAAGGTCCATCTAGTCAAGGCTATGGTTTTTCCAGTGGTCATGTATGGATGTGAGAGTTGGACTGTGAAGAAATCTGAGCACCGAAGAATTGATGCTTTTGAACTGTGGTGTTGGAGAAGACTCTTGAGAGTCCCTTGGACTGCAAGGAGATCCAACCAGTCCATTCTAAAGGAGATCAGCCCTGGGTGTTCTTTGGAAGGACTGATGCTGAAGCTGAAACTCCAGTACTTTGGCCACCTCATGTGAAGAGTTGACTCATTAGAAAAGACTCTGATGCTGGGAGGGATTGGGGGCAGGAGGAGAAGGGGACGACAGAGGATGAGATGGCTGGATGGCATCACTGATTTGATGGATGTGAGTTTGAGTGAACTCCGGGAGTTGGTGATGGACAGGGAGGCCTGGCGTGCTGTGATTCATGGGGTCACAAAGAGTCAGACACAACTGAGAGACTGAACTGAACGGAACTAAATGAAGGAAAAGGGATTATAGGGGATAGTAAAACATCGAGGAATTCTCCTTGAATATTCTGCTGCATTTGATGTAGCCTGGACTTTCTGAGGTCACTGTTACTCAGAGTAAAGGTTCTCATCCTTCCCTTCACCTTCTTCTTACAAACACATTGCCATCAATTCCCATACATTTTACTGGCCAACTAAGAAGTCCCAACCAGTGGCAGCATGGGCGCCTTGTTGTACCTTGAGTTGAATTTCCACCAACATTTCAAAGCCAGCTGTGTGCTGTGCTAAGTCACTTCAGTTATGCCCAACTCTTTCAAAACTGGCAACCACAGTCATTCCTCCTTATGCTTTAGAACAAAGTGTTGGGGGCCAGCGTGAGGTACTTCGCCCATGGCAAAGGTCATGAGGAAGGAGGCTCGACATACACAAAGGCGGGATCAAGCCTCAGGAGTCCCCCTGGAAATCCTCGAGCATCTACCCCCATAATCAGAGCCTGCCTACTACTTTGTGCTCTCACCTACACCTCTGACTTTACGGCGGACTGTCCCCCACCACCTCTTTCAGAGAAGGAGTTAACTTAGAGCTCCAGTTAATAATAATTCCTGGGCGTGACAGGAGTGTTTCAACCTACAAACTCCTCTGACGGTTCTCTAGCCTGCCTGACAGGCTTGTCCGGCCACATGTGATTGCTCACAGCCTCCCGACTGTGAGAGGCACGAGATGCTTTAAACCTTCTAAAAACAGGTTCCTTAGAAAAGTTAGAAAACCATCAGTATAAGTATAGTGGGCTGATTAGAAATTGTATTGGTGAAGGGTTTTTCATTTGTTGAGCTAATGTTTGTTGCTAAGTCTCCACATCCCCTGCCCTTACACACATTAATGAATATATAGAAGAAATAAGTATTAACCTTTGATATAAATCACATTAGACCTTAGGCTAAGTAAATTCTTTCCTTAACTAAAACCCACTACACCCTCACCCTATAGGAATATAATTTTATTTGGGTGGCGTCTGTTTTAAGAATAATCACCCTTGGAGAAAAAAGTGTTTTGGTTGACTGACCACTGTCACAAGGAAAGGGTCGTAAATTGTCAGCAGGCCCCCATGGCCAGAAGATGATGTAACACCCCTAAGACCTCTGTATACATTTGTGTGAAGCACCTGACTTTAATAAAAGTCAGGACTGCTGTCCCCACGTGACTTTTGTATAACATCTCAGTGTATAAAAACAGACTCTGGAAAATAAAGAATTGGGATCAGTTTCTCGAAATACTGGTCTCCCCATGTCTCTCTCTCTCTCACTCTGGCTGAGTCTCCATCTGGAGCGCGGAACCCACCATGCTTACTAATTATGCCTGGGCATCTAAGATCCAACTGGGGAGGCCTCAGTGTCTCCTTTCCTTCGGGAGAACGGAAGGACGCCTGCGGCCTACGTAAGTGGTGCAAACTTCTTGTCTTGAAGTTTTATTGGTCTCCCACGTAAACCAAGCTACTCAGCCTCTTTTCTCTACTGAATTTTCCTACTGAGCTATCCTCATTCTATTACTCTTTATATCTTTGATGAATGTTTAAATAGTTGCCGAAGCCGTCTCCCCTTCGAATACCCTGGATCAGCCAGGGCTGGACCCCGGCAACAAAGAACTCAGGGCTTCCCTTAGGTCTGATCTTTATAGATCAAGGCAGTTCCTACTGGCAAGAATCCTTATGTTTCTTGTTAGTCTCCCAACATCTGACAACATAGTGCAGAATACAGTGGGTATTTCTCAGAAATGGAAGGTATGGGATAGAGGCCTCCAGACTGTTAATGGCCCACAGATTCAGCAGTCAGGCCAGAGAAGCTCTGATAATAAACAGGATTCTTTTCCAACTGGTTCTCTGCATCCTTTGCCCTTCTCCCCTCCAAAGGCTCTGCTTCCTGACACAGAAATTCATAATGGTGGAAAATTGCCAAAGCCTGCAAATTTCTCCAAGCAAAGAACAATTCCAATAAAGAGTGTTCAGGTTTGCAATAATTGTAATAATGAAAATGATCATATTTTATACACCTAAAGCACTTCTCCTCGTCTAGTCTCCTATTTAATATGTGAGGTTTGTGCATTTGCAGATGCCCAGAAGACGACGTGCACAGTGTACTGAGTCCATAAAATGGTTCGATGAAACATTGTCCTTTCTTTGATTAATTTCCAACATTTATTCATCTTGTCCAGTTTAAAATTTTAATCCCAAATATTACATTAGCCTCCTCCCAATCTCATCAATTTGGGCCATTTACATTTTTAGTGTCAAAGTTATTATCTTTTAATACCCAATAGGGGCTTCCCAGGTGGCGCTAGTGGTAAAGAACCTGCCTGCCAATACAGGAGACATAAGAGACGGGGGTTTGATCCATGGGTTGGGAAGATCCCCTGGAGGTGGGCACAGCAATACTGGAATATAGCATTCCAGTATTCTTGCCTGGAGAATCCCATGGACGGAGGAGCCAGTTGGGCTACAGTCCATGGGGTTGCAAAGAGTAGGCCACAACTGAAGCAACTGAGCACAATACCCTATAGATGGCTAAGAAATTGGGGGCATCTTCCTGTGAGAATGTCATTTCCTGCTCAGAAAAGCTGAAGCAGAAAGAACTTGAGAGACAGCAGTGGACAAGACATTTTGACATAGGAGATTATGCTTGATTTCTGTGATCTGTCCCCATGCTCTGAGGGTAACAGCTCATATGAACCAGCATGCTCCAGCCTGATTTTATCCAAGCTTAGACACAAAACATGAAAGATACCAAATTCTGCAGAGTTGGAGATTCCCGCAGCCACAGCAACTCATGAACACAGCAAAAGAATTGTATTCCATTAGGGTTTTGGCCTCTCAGGTGGTACTCGTGGGAAAGAACCAGCCTGCCAATGCAGGAGACATAAGAGATGAGGGTTCAGTCCCTGGGTTGGGAAGATTCCCTGGAGGCAATTTTGGTAACCCACTCCAGTATTCTTGCCTGGAGAATCCCATGGACAGAGAAGCCTGGTGGGCTGTGGTTCATAGGGTCGCAAAGAGTCGGACACAATGAAGTGAATTAGCATGCACACCAGCCTCTCAAATAATCTGCTTTTGGCCACTCTTCTCCTGGTTGGGTTCCGCATAGGATGGCAGAGCCGAGCTATAGAGCTCCCCAAGCTCTGTGAAGAGAAAGGCCAGTTTTATGCGAAGGGGACCTGTTGTCTTATCAAGGGTACATGAGAAAATATCACTAGGTTTCAGAGACTGACAAGGAGGGCCCATGGTGGGTGGAAGCTTAGCCCTTACTGGCCCTTTCAGGATCTTTGATCTCTTCCGTGAGGATCGAGGGGAAGTGGGTGGATGGGAAAAGGAGAAGAAGGAGACGAGTTGTAGGAGGAAATCAGTTCAGTGAGCATTCACCGAGACAAAACTCCCTCAATTCCTGCCACAAGAGGATGTGCAAACAGAACATTTCAGTACCAGGTGCTACAAAATACTGTAAAGATGTGCTAGGGAATCCTGGGAGAAGAGCATGGGGTCACTGAGCTCATGCTGGTTTTTTTTTTTTTTTTTTTTGGCTGCACCAAGCGGCATGTGGGATCTTATTTCCCCAACCAGGGACTGAACCTGCACCCCTTGCATTGAAAGCCCGGGCGTCTGAACCACTGGACCACCTGGGAAGTCCCACCTTGGCGGTTTTTAAAAGAAGTGTTCCTAAACAATTGAAAAGCTGAGCTGAGAGCCAGCTGCACAGACAGAATGCATTTCTAGAGTGGTCTAGAAAACGCACCAGGATCCAAGAAAACATGGAAATGCAGAACATGCAGAACATGCAGAACATGGAAATGCAGGGGCTATGAAGTCCTAGCCCCTTTGTGCCACAGGGAGTGATGGAAAGGTAGACAGAGCCAGTTCCCTTGGGACACTGCACACCATGCTAAAGAAGCTAACCTTATTCTTCTGGGTTTTATCTGGGGACAAATGGGATCTGATCTGTTTTAGATGGATCATTTCACTAGCGGTATATATTGAAAGGGCAACACTGGAGGTGGAGGGGTTGGCTTGCAGGTGATTGGAATCGTTCAAGAAAGAATGGCAAAAGCCAGAACTAGGACAGCGGTGGCAGGGAGAAGACAGACTAATTTGGAGACAAAAATCAATGGAACCTGATTGGTTACTTGCCAGATGGGGAAAAAGGGAAAAGGAGAATGAGGAGGCTTCTGGGACTGTTGTTTTCAAAGTGTGACAGCTGGACCAGCAACATCAGCATCACCTAGGAACTCATAAGAAAATGCAAATTTCATGGCCTGTCCCAGATCTCAAATCAGTTACCTCATTACTAACACTGATGCTGAAGCCCTAGAAATCTGCATGTTAAGAAACTCTGTAGGGGATTCAGATACAAGTTCAAGTATGATCACCAAACTCGGTAGAATAAACCCTAGGATTTTGCCTTGGGTTCTCGGGTAAATGAAGTTGCCTTCTGACTCAGACAATAATATTTCTGCAATGCAGAAGACATGAATTCGATCCCTGGGTCGGGAAGATCCCCTGGAGAAGGAAATGGCAACCCACTCCAGTATTCTTGCCTGAAAAATCCCATGGACAGAGGAGCCTGGCAGGCTACGGTCCATGGGGTCCCAAAGAGTCAGACATGACTGAGTAACTAACACTTTCACTTTAGGAGCAGAGTGATTTGTTTTGTTTGAGGATGAGAAGAAGACTGGAAGTTAAAGAAAGGAAGAGAAATAGGATAGACAGAAGAAGAATTAGAGAGAAGGACAGAAAAAGCAGAAAGGAAGGAAGAGGTGACTTTCAGATCCTGCTTGAGGTGAGCGGCTGGCAGAGGGAAAATTTTGGAAGTTGAATTGCTGTTCCTGGAGTAGTGATGGAACAGAGAATTTAGCCTGAATGGTGAGTTAGAAATTTATTTTCTGAATCATTAAAGAAATAGGAAGTAGGAAATGAAAACCTACTCCAGTATTCTTGCCTGGGAAATTCCATGGACAGAGGAGCCTGGCCAGTTACAGTCCATGAGGTCACAAAGACTCAGACATGACTGAGTGACTGAACACAAAGAAATCTGAGTTTTTCACACTATTGATGGTTACATATCCTGCATTTTATACCAAGGCACAGTAGCTACAATATGGGAGGATCTGATGAGGTCTTCCTCCTGTTAGGTTGAAGAGATGGAAAGAAATTGCAGAAACACAAGACATAGGTTCACAAGTCCTTTGCCCAGGTCTTTCTTGTGTCATGAGCATGGTGAACACTATGTTCAGACAGCAGTGTAGATCATGGCAAGACTTGGCCATCAGGTCAGAAAAGCCCTTCTCAAGGGGACGAGATCTCAAGCAATTAGCTCCTGAAGTTGTCTGTCAGTACACCAGGGTCAGAGTTCAAGTACACAGTACATGCCTCCATTGAACTGGGGAAGAGGGTGGGCAGAGTGGAAGACAAGGCACAGAGAGAGAAAGGGTGGTTCCCCTGCTACACACAGCGGCCTAGGCTGGGGTCAGAGATGAATAAAGTGGCTAAGGAAAGGCAAGAGCCGATGCATGGGGAGGTGGTCAAAGAAGAAAGTTCTGCTTGGATCCAACCCTGCATAATAGAGAGAAAGAGATGAAATAGCATCCTCATTCCTTTGAAATGGAGTGACTTGCTGGGGACATTCAAGTCTGAAAATAGAAGCTTTAGTGCACCAAGGAGGCCACTAACTCAGTCATGACAGATGCATGGAAGCTTTCTCCTAATATGGTATCTGAAGATAAAAGCAGCTCAAGAGAGACACATATTTTAAGTGCTGTCCTGCTAATACAAATGCATCATCTGCCAGCCATGCTCTTTGACCACTGTTTCATTGCCGAGAATGGTTAGTGCTGATGAATCCACGTGTTCCGTGCCAACATTTCCAAGCCCTTGGCTTTGCAACATCATGTTCCAACCAACTGTTCCCTTCCCTGCTCCAATTCCTTCTACATAGCACTGCCTGATTGATTTTTGAAAGTAGGTCCCACATTGTTCTTCTGCTCAAAAGCCTCCTAAAGCTTCCTCTTGTCTACACAATTGAATTCAAACTTTTCAACTTGGCCAAGGTACCGAGATTCCCATCATTAATGGCTGCCATGCCTCAAAAGCCGTGGTTGTATCAATAATAATGGAAGTATGATGACACGGGAAGGAGAACACATTCACTCTTAAGCACCAGATGGGAAATTCAACAATGGGTAAATTTAACAGATGGAAAGAAAGCAGGCTCCTCATAGACCTGGGATGGGCACTTTTCAATGAAGCTTCCTTCACACATTTAGGCAATTTTTATTATAGAAATTTCAGATGGGATATATTGATGGAGGAGTAGGAAGGAGGAAGGTCTAGACTAGAGCATGGTGTACTGCTGGGATGAGGAGATTTGAGGTGTATTATGAACAGCTTACTCTACCCAGGAAGGGAATGGACCTAGAAACAACAAGAGGGGCCTCCCAAGGGCCTGGAATCTTTTGCAGTAAAGTGCGTGCAGCCCAGTTACTCATTTCTCCCAGCTTCACCTTGCTGACCTTGGGAGATACTTCACCTTCTCTCCGTGTCTCTGATTCTTCATCTGTAAAATGGAAATTTTTCTCATAGGGCTTCAAGGAAGTCAGTGCACTTTGAGCATTGCCTCCTTGATATATACTAGCTCTTAAATATCTTAGCTTTTAGTTTAATTGTCTTAGCTTTCTTTCTCTCTCCATTACTTTTCTCTACCACCCTCAGCCCATACTCATGTAGTTTCTTAAAACTTTGGTACTTGATGTTCTAGAAAGAGTCAGGACTCCCTAAAGTCTTCCTTCTCACAAGTCCATTCTGTTTCATTTCTTGATCAGAGGGTCATAGATTTTTACAATCTTGATGTTTGGGTACCACCATGGGGACTCTGATTTGAGTCAACTGCAGTGGGGCTCAGGCATTGTAATTTTTTAAAAACTCTCCATCTTATTCAAATGTGTGGTTAGCATAAACCCCCTGGTCCAGACTGATGGGAATCAGAAGAATGGAAGGAGGAGAAGAAACATACTGGACCACTCAACAAATCTACCAATGCCTCCTCTATAGGAAGTGGTCATGGAGTCTTGGTAAACACTCCAGGTTAACTTCAGAAGAACTTTGTGTTTTTGGAACGCTTATATTATCTTGAAGCACCCTCGCCTTTGGCTTAGCTACCTGTGGTGAGATTTACTACGGAGCCCTGCTCAGAGGTTCTGGGTTGGTGGGCAGGAGATGCTACTCTGGGGACATTGGTATTAAATTTTCAGTTACACTGTTGGAGAAATCACTTGGGCTACAAAGGGAGAAGTAACTCATTTCAGAGTGTTCCAGCTTCTGGACCAGAAACACCTAGTGTTTCTTTCTACATCCAGAGGCAGCTTTCACAGCCATTGCCAAAGCTTCTTTGCCTCAGGAGAAGGATTTTGGACTTTATTCTTTAAACTGTGGGTAACCTATGAATATTTGGGGCAGGAAAGCAATATGGTGACAGTAGCATTTTAAGAGGATGGATGGCGGCATGTAGAATGAATTGTATCAGAGACTGTCAGAAGGCAGCTGAAATCATTCAGGTGAGGAGTGTTGGGAAAGAAGAAAGGCTGTATGATGGGGTTCTGTGAGCACGGTCTGTTAGAGGTCAGTCTGGGGTTTTGAAGGAGAAGGAGGAGACTTTTCCACATCACTGCCCCACCAAATTATGAATCCCCAAAGTCATTGTCTCATCTCTTGTGCAGGAAGAAACATACGTAGTCTCTAGAATATTTCCCTTAGCATGCTGTGCCATGCTGTGCTAAAGTCACTTCAATCATGTCCAGACTCTTTGCAGCCCTATGGATTGTAGCCCACCAGGCTCCTCTGTCCATGGGCTTCTCCAGGCAAGAATACTGGAGTGAGTTGCCATGCCCTCTTCCAGGGCACCTTCACGACCCAGAGATCAAACCCGTGTCTCTTACGTCTTCTGAATTGGTAGGTGGATTCTTTATCACTAGCGCCACCTGGGGAGCCCCTTCCCATAGCATGATGCCAAGTAATGTATTTATTTTGTATTGTCTACCCGTTCCTCCCCTCCCACTGGGCATCAGGCTCTATACAAGCTGTACTGATGCCAGGTGAGGAGGGGAAGAAAGGGTAGACATTGCAAAATAAATACATTAGTGGGCATTATGCTGAGGGAAATAAGCCAGACAGAGAAAGGCAAACACGGATATCACTTATATATGACATTAAAAAGAAAATCAAACCCATAGAAACAGAGAGTAAAGAAGTGTGAGAAGCTTTCCAGGTGTGAGAAGTGGGGAGAGGTTGATAAAAGGGAATAAACTTTCAGCTCTAAAATGTTTAGGAGCTGAGGATCTAATGTGAAACATGGTAAAAATAGTCAATAATATTGTATAGTGGACTATAAATCTGCAAAAAGAGTAGAACTTAAACATTCTTACCTTCCACCTCTAGAGGTAAGCATGTGAGGTGATGAGTGTTTTAATTAACTAGACGGCAGGAATCCTTTCACAGTGTGTATGTCTATCAAGTTGTCACGGTGTACACTTTTAATATCTTACAGTTTTGTCAGTTATACCTCAACAAAACTTTAGTAAATGAATAAATGAGTAAATAAATAAATAAAAAAGCTGAATGCCATGCAAAGAAGTTGAGCTGTGAGAATGGGAAGAAGTGCTTGGTTGCTGGAACCTGGAGAAAATGCAATTATCAATGACAACAAAGTCAAAGGCATCAACCCAATTCTCCTTCTGCTTCCATCCTTTTTTGGGGCCTACAACACAGCAGGTGGGCTCTTAGTTCCTTGACCAGGGATCGAACTCTTGCTCCCTGCATTGGAAACACAGAGTCTTACCTACTGGACTGCCAGGGAAGTCCCTTCTGCTTCCATTCTTACCTCTTACAGCCCTCATGACAGACACCATGCTCCTTTAAACCACAATCTCCCATCTCCATGCCTCTGACTGTCTTTTGCTGGCTCCTTTTTCTTCAGGCTTCTCTTATTTAAGTAGTGCTTGTTCTTCTAGTCCTTCTCAAAGGGATCCTCCTTTGCCCCTGTCCTCTCCCCACACGTGAATGTCGTTAGCCAGAAGTTATCTTCATTGCTCTCTGATGGCACAATGTATAACATTTATGTAGTACTCCTTGTGGCTCAGAGGGTAAAGCGTCTGCCTGCAATGCAGGAGACCTGGGTTCGATCTCTGGATCAGGAAGATCCCCTGGAGAAGGAAATGGCAAACCACTCCAGTACTCTTGCCTGGAAAATCCCATGGACAGAGAAGCCTGATAGACTACAGTCCTTGGGATCGCAAAGAGTCGGACACGACTGAGGGACTTCACTTTCACTTTATTACATATTGCCTTTTAATAAATGAAATGCTTATTCTTGGATCTCAGCTACTCTACTAGGTTTTAAGGGCTCAAGGGCAAGGACCGTCATTCCACAACTTGGTATTCTGGTTCAAGCTTGGCTTAGTGCTTTCCTGCCGGTTGGAGCAGTACAAATAAAGCATCCAATCTCCTAAGCACAGAGACTGGGTAGTAGATGTTCAATAAATGTCTATCGAGTTGAATTACTGTCTCAGTATATCAGGAGCATCATTTTCTATTTCTCACATGAACCAGCATTCCTGCATGTTCTCTTTTTCTTTTTTATTTACTTACTTCCTTTTTAGGTTATGGCTGGGTCTTCACTGCTGTGCGTGGGCTTTTTCTAGTTGCTGAGAGCTGGCACTACTCTCCAGTTTCTGTACGGGGACTTCTCACTGCAGTGGCTTCTCTTCTGCAGAGGACAGGCTCTTAGGCACATGGGCTTCAGTAGTCGCAGCATGGACTCAGTAGTTGTGGTACCCGGGCTAAGTTGCTCCTTTGCATGTGGAATCTTCCTGGACCCACATCCCCTGCATTGACAGGTGGACTCTTATCCATTGTACCACAAGGGAAGTCCCTTTTCTTTCTTCTTTATGACGTTAATAGCTCACGTCCAGTCCAGTTGTTCATTAGAGACCATAATAATAATAATGTTGAAACTCATATAATTCTTAGTTGGTGACAAGCACTATTCTAACTAATTTCTTTACATGTTTAAAAGATTTAATCCACATAATAACATCATGAACTGCGTGTTTTTATTATTCTTATGTCATAGAAGAGAAAACTATGATTTAGAGAAGTTAATTGTCCAAGATCACCCAGATATCATAGTTGGCAGTACAGCTAATAGCAACAAAATTTAATAAAGTCCATGCTTTTAGCCAGTGTTTTCTAACTTTTGGACAGTGATCCATTGTAAGAAATATAACACGACCACCTAGGACAAATATATACATCTGAAATGAAAGTATCACAAGCTAATAATTCTCTTCGCTGTGTGCAATGCTCTTTTTTTTTTTAATGTTATATCCTATTTTAGTTCATTAAAAATGTTAGATAGAACTCCCTAAATTGATTCCACAACTTCCTCATAAGTTGAGACTCAAAAGCTGAAAAACACGGCTCTAACCAATGTGTTTAACTACCTCCCTCGGCTGTAATAGATGAATGACTTCAATCTTTCCCCACTTCTCCCAAGTCACTGGACCAAGTTTCATTTCTTTAAAAAAAGCTCAACATCACTCATTATCAGAGAAATGCAAATCAAAACCACTATGAGATACCATTTCACGCCAGTCAGAATGGCTGCGATCCAAAAGTCTACAAGTAATAAGTGCTGGAGAGGGTGTGGAGAAAAGGGAACTCTCTTACACTGTTGGTGGGAATGCAAACTAGTACAGCCACTATGGAGAACAGTGTGGAGATTCCTTAAAAAACTGGAAATAGAACTGCTTTATGATCCAGCAATCCCACTGCTGGGCATACACACTGAGGAAACCAGAAGGGAAAGAGACACGTGTACCCCAATGTTCATCGCAGCACTGTTTATAATAGCCAGGACATGGAAGCAACCTAGATGTCCATCAGCAGATGAATGGATAAGAAAGCTGTGGTACATATACATAATGGAGTATTACTCATCCATTAAAAAGAATACATCTGAATCAGTTCTAATGAGGTGGATGAAACTGGAACCTATTATACAGAGTGAAGTAAGCCAGAAAGAAAAACACCAATACAGTATACTAACACATATATATGGAATTTAGAAAGATGGTAACAATAACCCTGTGTACGAGACAGCAAAAGAGACACCGATGTATAGATCAGTCTTATGGACTCTGTGGGAGAGGGAGAGGGTGGGGAGATTTGAGAGAATAGCATTGAAACATGTATAATATCATGTATGAAACGAGTCGCCAGTCCAGGTTCGATGCACGGTACTGGATGCTTGGGGCTGGTGCACTGGGACGACCCAGAGGGAGGGTAGGGGAGGGAGGAGGGAGGAGGGTTCAGGATGGGGAACGCGGGTATACCTGTGGTGGATTCATTTCGATATTTGGCAAAACTAATACAATATTGTAAAGTTTAAAAATAAAATAAAATTAAAAAAAAAAAAAGAAGTGTCCTAATTGGTATGTGTGGGAAATGAGACACTCGAAGTTGCTGTTTAATTACACAATGTCAAGCGTAAGTTAAATGACATATTCCCTCATGAACTACAAGTAACCCAGCTACAGGACTGCTGCAGCATTAGTTAAGACAATTCTAATTGAACAAGAAATATAATTACAGAGAGGTCAACCGTCTGTGAGCCAAACTGGTTTCCCATCTTGGGATCTTTTCTCTTCCACACTACACTAAGTAACCCTTCAGTAAGTAGATAGATCCCTGAATTAACTTTTTTCTTGTTTTGTCCTTCATTTGGTTACTAGCTTGCTAACTCTTTTATTTGGAAAAGAGTTATTTAAAGTGCTTCAAAGCTAAGCACTGTGATTAGCTTTCATGATGGCTCCTGGTAATATGGAGATGTTTGGTCCCTGTCTTCTGTCAACTAAGAAAAGTTGAGAGTTAAGTTTTATTCGGCGGGAATTTTTAAGACTTCAAACTTGGAAGGCAGTATCTCAAATAACCCTGAGATGACAGAACTGCTCCAAGGAGGCAGTGGGGAGGGGACAGGGTTAGGATATATAGAAGTTTTGCAACAAAGAGCAGGTAGTCAGGAACATCAAAAGATTTATGGTGGTGTCCTTCAATCGCTCAGTCATGTCTGACTCTTTGCCACCCCATGGACTGCAGCAAGCCAGCCTTCCCTGTTCTTCACAATCTCCTGGACCTTACTCAAACTCATGTCCATTGAGTCCGTGATGCCATCCAACCATCTCATCTTCTGTTACCCCCTTCTCCCTTTGCCCTCAATCTTTCTCAGCATTAGGGTCTTTTCTAATGAGTCAGCTCTTTGCATCAGGTGGCCAAAGTATTGGAGCTTCAGCTTCAGCATCCTTCCAGTGACTATTCAGGAGTGGTTTCCTTTAGGTTTGACTGGTTTGATCTCCTTGCAGTCCCAGGGACTCTCAAGAGTCTTCTCCAACACCACAGTTCAAAAGCATCAATCCTTTGGCACTCAGCTTTCTTTATGGTCCAACTACTGGAAAAACAATAGCTTTGACTAGATGGACCTTTGTTGGCAAAGTAATGTCTCTGCTTTTTAATACGCTGTCTAGTTTTGCCATAACTTTCCTTCCAAGGAGCAAGCATCTTTTAATTTCATGGCTGCAGTCACCATCTGCAGTGATTTTGGAACTCAAGAAAATAAAGTCTGTCACTGTTTCCATTGTTTACCCATCTATTTGCCATGAAGTGATGGGACCGGATGCATCAAAAGATTATCGTTAATTAGAGAAAACCAGATTTGTCAAATTAAAGAATTTAGTACTTTTCTATGTATAGGAAGATGCAAGAGTCTGGGCTCACTGAGATCATTCCTCTGGTATGCACCTCAGGTATCTGGGGCCAGTCTCCTGTGTTTTCACATTTTGAGTGTCCTCAGGGCTCACTGTAGGAAGTAGCTGCAATCTGATGACTGCTGTGCTGTGCTGTGCTTAGTACCTCAGTCGTGTCCAACTCTTTGCAACCCATGGACTGTAGTCTGCCAGGCTCCTCTCTTCATGGTGATTCTCCAGGCTAGAATACTGGAGTGAGTTGCCATGCTATCCTCCAGGGGAACTTCCTGATCCAGGAATCAAACCGGAGTCTCCTGCATTGCAGGCAGATTTTTTACCAGCTGAGCTACCTGGGAAGCTCTCTGATGACTGCTAGATGACAGGTATTCTTTCCCTTCCTGAGTTTCCCCCAGGGCTTACCCGTTCACTAAGACTATGACTTGGCCCCACTATCACTTCTTCTCTGAGAAATGATTCCTGTCACCTTTTGCCTCAGGCACAATTAAGGAAGTCTTCACTTTGCCCTCCCTCAGTGGGTGGGACATTTTTCCTTTGGGGCACAGTAATACTAAATTTTAAACTGAAGAGATAAATGGAATATTCCCTGCCATATCTGTAAACAAAGAATGTCAGATTGCAGCCACAGCCTTTGGTGAGCCAGTAAGCCCTGGGGGAACTCAGGAAGAAGAGAATACCTGCCATATCAGTAAATAAAGGAATGATGATGGGGCCACATGTTGCTGAGCAATAGGAATTTTCTACAGTGAGGAGCTGGAGAAGATGGGGGAGGGGTGGTAATGGGGAGAAAGCGGTGAATGTTCCACGTAGAAGAAACTGTGTGAAGGCAAGACCATCAGTGGAGCGTCTGGGGTTGGGAAGAGGATGGAACATAGAGCAACAGAGTGGACAGCTCTTGATTAGGAGATTTGTGACTTAAAGGAGTTTATTTTGTATTTTGCAGGTGACATGGGGCTGTGACAGAACATTTGGCTGTTGAATGACATAGAGAATATAATATTTCAGGAAAGCATCTGATAGTGTGTGGAGTGTGGGTGAAACAGAAACTGGAAGTGAAGGTGAGCGGCAGGTTTGAGAGCCATTTAGCAGCTGAGTGGACAGAGTGAGTGACAGTGTGGAAGGTGTGAACAGTGGCTCCTAGCTTCTGCTTTGGGTGGCCCAGCAGATGACTGTGCCATTTGCTAAGCTATCGGTGCAGGAGGAGCGGGGAAGCGAACAAACTAACAAATTCTATTTATTTTAGTAAAAAAAAATTTTTTTAATTTCTTTGGCTACACCAGCTCTTAGTTACAGCAAGTAGGCTCTTACTTTCAGCATATGGGATCTAATCCCTGACCAGGGGTTGAACCCTAGCCTGTACATTGGGAGCAGGGAGTCAACCACTGCACACACGAGTGAAGTCCCAAGAAGTTTTATTTAGAGAGGAAGCATTTGAGCCTACCAAGAGACCCCCAGGTATGCATGTAACAGGCAGGCAGAAATGTTGTTCTGGAGCTTAGACGTAGGTCTGCTTACAGGTATAGATTTGGAAACAATAGGTTCTGATTGGCAGCTAAAGCATTAGATGTAAATGAGTGTGTGTGTGTGCGAGCTTGCACTGGCACACTAAAAACAAGAAGGCTAAAGTCCCAGCAAAGATGGGCTCAATAAAGGACAGAAATGGTATGGACCTAACAGAAGCAGAAGATATTAAGAAGAGGTGGCAAGAATACACAGAAGAACTGTACAAAAAAGATCTTCATGACCCAGATAATCACGATGGTGTGATCACTCACCTAGAGCCAGAAATCCTGGAATGTGAAGTCAAGTGGGCCTTAGGAAGCACCACTACAAACAAAGTTAGTGGAGGTGATGAAATTCCAGTTGAGCTATTTCAAATCCTGAAAGATGATGCTGTGAAAGCGCTGCACTCAATATGCCAGCAAATTTGGAAAACTCAGCAGTGGCCACAGGATTGGAAAAGGTCAGTTTTCATTCCAGTCCCTAAGAAAGGCAGTGCCAAAGAATGCTCAAACTACCGCACAATTGCACTCATCTCACATGCTAGTAAAGTAATGCTCAAAATTGTCCAAGCCAGGCTTCAGCAATACGTGAACCGTGACCTTCCAGGTGTTCAAGCCGGTTTTAGAAAAGGCAGAGGAACCAGAGATCAAATTGCCAACATCTGCTGTGTCATCAAAAAAGCAAGAGAGTTCCAGAAGAATACCTATTTCTGCTTTATTGACTATGTCAAAGCCTTTGACTGTGTGGATCACAATAAACTATGGAAAATTCTTCCCATCAAGAGAGGGGAATACCAGACCAGCTGACCTGCCTCTTGAGAACCTGTATGCAGGTCAGGAAGCAACAGTTAGAACTGGACATTGAACAACAGATTGGTTCCAAATTGGGAAAGGAGTACGTCAAGGCTGTATATTGTCATCCTGCTTATTTAACTTACATGAAGAGTACATCATGAGAAATGCTGGGCTGGAGGAAGCACAGGCTGGAATCAAGATTGCCAGGAGAAATATCAATAACCTTAGATATGCAGATGACACCACCCTTATGGCAGAAAGTGAAGAAGAACTAAAGAGCCTCTTGATGAAGGTGAAAGAGGACAGTGAAAAAGTTGGCTTAAAGCTCAACATTCAGAAAACTAAGATCATGGCATCTGGTCCCATCACTTCATGGCATATAGATGGGGAAACAGTGGCTGACTTTATTTTTCTGGGCTCCAAAATCACTGCAGATGGTGATTTCAGCCATGAAATTAAAAGACTCTTACTCCTTGGAAGGAAAGTTATGACCAACCCATGCAGCATATTCAAAAGCAGAGACATTACTTTGTCAACAAAGGTCAGTCTAGTCAAGGCTATGGTTTTTCCAGTGATCATGTATGGATGTGAGAGTTGGACTATAAAAAAAGCTGAGAGCTGAAGAATTGATGCTTTTGAACTGTGGTGTTGGAGAAGACTCTTGAGAGTCCCTTGGACTGCAAGGAGATCCAACCAGTCCATCCTAAAGGGAATCAGTCCTGGGTGTTCATTGGAAGGACTGATGCTGAAGCTCAAACTTCAATACTTTGGCCACCTGATACAAAGAGCTGACTCATTTGAAAAGACCATGATGCTGGGAGAGATTGAGGGCAGGAGGAGAAGGGGATGGCAGAGGATGAGATGGCTGGATGGCATCACTGACTCAATGGACATGGGTTTGGGTGAACTCTGGGAGTTGGTGATGGACAGGGAGGCCTGGCGTGCTGTGGTTCACAGGGTCGCAAAGAGTTGGACACGACTGAGCGACTGAACTGAAAGCCCCAGAATTTTTGGCACCAGGAACCAGTTTTATAGAAAACAAATTTTCCATTGATTGGAGGTGGGGGGGTGGGGGATGGTTTCAGGATGATTAAACCAATTTCATTTATTGTGCACTTTATTTCTGTTATTACATCAGTTCCACGTCAGATCATCAGGCATTAGATCCTGGCTTGCGGGAGTCCCTGATGTAACTAAAGTTACTCTTGGTTTGCGTGCATGCTCAGTCGCTTCAGTTGTGTCTGACTCTTTGCAAGCCCACAGACCATAGTCCGCCAGGCCCCTCTGTCAGTGGGATTCTCCAGGCAAGAATAATGGAGTAGATTGCTATTTCCTCCTCCAGGGGACCTTTCTGACCCAGGGATCGAAACTTAGTCTCCTGCCTTGTAGGAGTTTCTTTACGGCCGAGCCACCAGGGAAGCCCCCTACTCTTAGTCTGCCAGTCCCTAAAGTGGGTGTGATAATAGTGCTGTCAGAGAGTAAAAAACTGTCCCTTCTAGGTTCTTCTGCTGTGTGCTATGTGCTAAGTTGCTTCAGTCGTGTGCGACTCTTTCTGAGAGGTCTATGAATTAAACTGACATGAGGAAATCAGACAAAAGTTTAATAACATGTACACACAGGAGAGACCCAGGAAAACTGGGTGGCCAAAATGTTTGAAGCCCTCCCCTTAAATAGCAGCTCCAGATAAGGACAAAAGCGGATGTTGGGGGTGGTGGTTTGGAACTTCAAAGGGGAGGAAGGCAATTGACATAAAGATGGAAAAGCAGATGTTTGGTAAATAAACGTTTGCTGGGCCCCGCAGAGACCACAGGACACAGAGAGGACCCTGGGCTCCACGCCCTGCCCAGTGTCCCCCATCACACCCAGCCCATGTTGTTTGCAGATCTCTCTGGTAATTATCCCCTGGAAATTCTAGGAACAGACCCTCAATTTAAATTCTTTCAGGTAGTTAGGGCAAAGGGCAAAGGGTCTTCCTGAATCTTTTGAGCCTTGATTGTTTTCAGCTTGAAATAACAGGCATGCTAAAGAGATATTTTGATGTGGCCAATGCAAGGAGATCCAACCAGTCCATTCTGAAGGAGATCAGCCCTAGGATTTCTTTGGAAGGAATGATGCTAAAGCTGAAACTCCAGTACTTTGGCCACCTCATGCGAAGAGTTGACTCATTGGAAAAGACTCTGATGCTGGGAGGTAATGGGGGCAGGAGGAGAAGGGGAGGACAGAGGATGAGATGGCTGGATGGCATCACTGACTCAATGGATGTGAGTCTGAGTGAACTCTGGGAGTTGGTGATGGACAGGGAGGCCTGGCGTGCTGCGATTCATGGGGTCGCAAAGAGTCGGACACGACTGAGTGACTGAACTGAACTGACCTAAAGGTTCCTTTCTCCCTGGTGGCTCAGACGGTAAAGATCTGCCTGCAATGCGGGAGACCCAGGTTCGATCCCTGGGTTGGGAAGATCCCCTGGAGAAAGAAATGGCCACCCACTACAGTCTTCTTGCCTGGGAAATCCTACGGACAGAAGAGTCCGGTGGGTTACAGTCCATGGGGTTGCAGAGAGTTGGACATGACTGAGCAACTTCCACTTTCCTTTCACTGTGCAGTTCCTGTCTCACTGGGTCATTGTGAGAAACTGAAAAAAAAAGTGCAAATCACTTGGCCCAATGAACAGAACCTCATCACTGCTCAATAAGCATTAGCTAAATTCATGTGGCCACTTTTCCTGAGATTTGTCAGTGATGGAAATTAAGAGATCTGAGTATAGCTGAGTGTGGACCTAGGCCTGGAGGACAGGCGTTTCTCCATACAGGACAGACTGTGTACCAGGAAGAGGGAGGCAGGCCGAGGAGAACCAGAACTGTCAGGAGGAGAGTCGGAGACCAGGGGAGGGCCCGTGGTTGCCTCTGGGTGAGCAGCTGCGCATCAGAGCTCCCTGAGGCTTCAACAAGATGGAAAAAAATGACCCACTTTTGAGTGAATGACCTTGCACCTGAACTCCTGTGCTCCTTTATCTTTCACTCTCTTCTTATAATCTGTTTCTGGATCCAGGGCTTCCTTGTCACCCCTAGAGTAACCCCCAGGTGTGCTGTGGGCACACTTCACAGAGAGCAGCCCCATTGCTAGAGTGACCGTTCACCCCGAAGTCCCAGCACGATGTTTTTTCATATCATCTTAGAATTTCCATGCTTCCTCCACTGGGAGGGGTCCTCCTTCTCCAGATTCTGGAGGGGAGGTGTCAGGAACACACGGGCTGAGAAGGCAGACAGACCTGAATCCCAGTTCTGTTACCCACGAGCTGTGCAGCTGCAAAAAAAGCTCTTTAACGTCTCTGAGCTTTTGTTTCCTCCATGGTGAACATGACGATGAGAATACCTGCCTTATAGCATTGTTGTTGCTGTTTAGTCGTTAAGTCACGTTCAACTCTTTGTGGCCCCATGGACTATAGCCCACTGGGCTCCTCTGTCCATGGGATTTTGTGGGCAAAAATACTGGAGTGGGTTGCCATTTCCTTCTCCAGGGGATCTTCCCAGACCAGGGATTGAACCTGCATCTCCTGCATTGACAGGTGGGTTCTTTACCACTGAGCCACTGGGCAGGCCTGAGCGGTAATCTCATAGCACTACTGTGTGATTAAACTTGAAAATGCAAAGTACCTAGCCTGCTGTCTGGTATTCAGTTAAATATGGAGTAATTATTTTTTTCTCTTCTCAAAGAACCCCGAAGCATATAATCATTTAATGATATGGAAATGATAAACACAAAGATCCATAGAGTATTACATAGCTGTTTACATAACACTTTCTCATCTATAAAATGGGAACAACAACAGCAAAGCCTCGCCTGCAGCATGGTGGGGATTATGTGACACAAGGATCTGGTGTTATATCTTTGTAGACAGTTTGACTGTGACTATTATGAAGGCAAAGGGCTTCCCAGGTGGCGCTAGCAGTAAAGAACCCAATTACCAAAACAGGAGACATAAGAGATGTAGGTTTGATCCCTGAGTCAGGAAGATCCCCTGGAGGAGGGCATGGCAACCCACTCCAGTATTCTTGCTTGGAGAATCCCATGGACAGAGGAGCCTGATGGGCTACAGTCCATGGGGTCACACAGAGTCAGATAGAACTGAAGCAACTTAGCAGAGCACAGCACCGCACATTATGAAGGCAAATATGAAAATGTTGAAGGCTACTTTCCATCAGGTGAAAAATCTTGGTGCCAGATGCTGCAGTGAGCTGGAACATTCGAGTGTGGGTCTTCATTGAGGGCCAGATAGAAATCCTTAAAACTAAGAGACAATGTGCATATAAAACTTCAAGCAGGGTTGCCTGCAGTCCAGCCAGCACCGCCAGGATTTGGACATAGAGACCCTGCACAGACTGACCCTGTGACATGGAGCTCTGGGTGATCAGACCCTCCTCAGCAATGATGGCTTTGCACCAGAATCATTGGTGTGAACGGATTCCCCGGTGGCTTGGCTCAAGTGATAAAGAACTCGCCTGCAATGCAGGAGCCGTGGGAGACTTCAGTTTGATCCCTGGGTCGGGAAGATCCTTACAGAAGGAAATAGAAAACTACTCCAGCATTCTTGCCTGGGAAATCCCATGGACAAAGGAGTGTGGTGGGCTACAGTCCATGAGGTTGCAAAGAGTTGTACATGACTGAGCAGACACACAAACACTGGTGTGAAAGAGGTTGGAAGTAAAGATACATCCAGACATGTCAAAGGTCAGGAAAGCATGGGCAGAACAGGCCACCGGTAAGATCTTCCCTTGTCGTATAAAGAGGGAACCCAAGATCAGACGCCTGCCCAATGTCAACATAGGAACCCAGCAATGCTGCTGCTGCTGCTGCTAAGTCACTTCAGTTGTGTCTGACTCTGTGCGACCCCAGAGATGGCCTCCTACCAGGCTCCTCTGTCCCTGGGATTCTCCAGGCAAGAACACTGGGGTGGGTTGCCATTTCCTTCTCCAATGCATGAAAGTGAAAAGTGAAAGTGAAGTCGCTCAGTCATGTCCGACTCTTAGCGATCCCATGGACTGCAGCCTACCAGGCTCCTCCATCCATGGGATTTTCCAGGCAAGAGTACTGGAGTGGGGTGCCATTGCCTTCTCCGAATCCAGCAATGACCCGTGTCCAAACACCCTGGTGTTGCTGGCATGGTCAACCCAGCTCTGTTGGACACAGCTACTGCATTGTCCCTGAAGTTTAGAATGTGTTCCCTGCCCTTCACTAGCTGCAGGGCTTTCTGCCATTCCCTTTGGTTTCTCCATTCCCATCTGATTTCCCTTTGCATCTAGATACTCTGCACCTGGGAATCAGTCACACGCCATATGCTGAAATGCCATAGCTATAGAAAGCTGGACATTAATCCAAATGCTATGTTAGCACCACAATTAACTGGTAAATGGGGACTTTTCAAAGAATCTAGGCCCTCTGTTATATCACATACCCAGGATTGGTGTGCTTTCCACTGACTGGGATGCAGGGAATGGGAGCCAGGCTTTGACCAGTCTAAGCCACTGGCACTGATGATACTGATTTCCTGCCGTGAAGGTGAGCCTCTCTTAGAAGACAGTGAAGGTAGAAGGGAAAAAGAGAGAATTCAAACAAACTCTCCCTCCTGTCTTTCCTTCTCACCCAGCACTTCCCACACACCATGCATATCCCATCCACTGAGCCTTGCACTGGCCATTCTTTCCGCTCGGAAAGGTGATAACTAATAAAAGGAAAACTCACTAAAATGGAGTCAGCAGGCCAGAAGGGGGCGCTCCCAAGCACATGCCGTTTGAAGTGGAAGTGACTGGGATACTTCCCCTGGGATACAGTAGAAGTGACTAGGATATAGTCTCCAGCAGGAAGTGACTGTACAACTGCCAGCAGGAGGAAGAAAGATTTTCTCCTTCCTTGGCAACAGCTCAGGCAATGAAAAGTCACTATACTTCAACTTCCCAGTTTCCTCCAATAGACCTTTTGTTTACAACAGCCCCTCCCAACTTCCCCTTCTCCTCTATAAAACAGTTTCCTCTCCTTTGCTTCACTAATCTTGCCTGTGGTCCTCAAAGCTGCATGTCCTGAACTGCAATTCTTTGTTGCTACTGAATAAATCCATTTTGCTGGTAAAATAAGTGGCTGTTTTCTTGTTTTAGGTTCACAGAATGCTATTCTCTAAGCTGCTGCATGGTTCATTTTTTCTCTGCTCTTGAGGAACCATCTCTGGGAAGCCTTTCTGGCCACTTCCTCTGGACTCGCTCCCCCTTTTCCTGTTCTACTTTTCAACACAACATTAATTATCATTCAGTGAACTAAATCTCTCACATGTTTGGTTTATCTTTTGCCTCCTCTCATCAGACCTTAAGCTCTGCTGGAGAAAAAATTTTTGTCAAGTCTAATCATTGCTGTATCTTTAGCAACAAGCATTTACCTGGCATATAGTAGATGCTCAGTTATTTGTTCCAAGTGCAAACTACAAATTGGCACTTGCCAAGAGCATTTGCCATCTGCCTCTGCAAAGACTGAGCCCTCTGCTGCTGCAACTGTTGACCTTCAACATGCCCTGAAGAGAGTTCAGGGTGGCAAGTAAGGCACTCTGCTCCAGGGAAATTGCTGGAACAGGTCTTTAGATAGTTAGATATTTTCATGGTTTTATGATCCCAATCCTTGCATCTCTTCATATTTATAAAAGCACTAAATCCCCTCATGTTGACATCAGCTCCTTGGCACGAGCAGAAAACCTTTTGTAAAATATGTGCTTGATTGCACTGAACTCCCCCTTCACCAAAATTATACTGACCTCCCCCACTACCTCATTGGAGCACTTTCTCAGAACTATCTGGGTGCTGTCTCCCATACTGCAGTCTTCATTTTGCCCCAAATAAAATTTAACTCGAAACTCTTGCATTTTGCATCTTTTTTTAGTTGACACAAGGAAGGAAAGGAGGAGATGAAAGGGATGATAAAGGTATGAAAAAAAGGCAAAGTTGACATTTTTGCCCCCAGACTTTCCATTTAACTTAACAGACTTTGTTTCCATCGGTACTCTCTGCTAAGCCCCTGGTCACATCCTGGAGTAGTGAGTTAGTGGTCTCTCTCACTCAGGACCTCCAGATCTGGTTGAGATCTTTTTGAGAACAGGTGGGAAGCAAGTGGTGTGAGAGAGATGTGGGATCACAGGAAGGAGAGGCCAGTGACTGGCTCAGTGGTAAAGAATCTGCCTGTCAATGTCTTACGGAAGATATTTTAGGTGGCATTTTATGGGATAGAGGAAGTAGGCTATTGTGATTTATAATAAGAGATGTATACTTGGTGTTCATCCCCTTACCTGGCACAGAGCTTCTAAAACCTTAGAATTTCATAAGTGATCAGAGAGATAAAGGTGTCTTTTGTTATCCATAATACACATCTGAGTTTATGTTGGTGGTGGTTTAGTTGCTAAGTCATGTCCAACTCTTGGGATCCCATGGGCTGTAGTCCACCAGGCTCCTCTGTCCATGGGATTCTCCAGGCAAAAATACTAGAGTGGGTTGTCATGCCCTCCTCCAGGGGATTTTCCTAACTCAGGAATCAAACCGAGGTTTCCTGCATTGCAAGCGGATTACTTACCAACTGAGCTATGAGGGAAGTTTATGTTCATGAGATGATATTTACAAAGGCCCTAAAAAACTGCAGGATGGGAACCAGCTCTGTGACCAGAGAGTTGAAACTTTCCGAGTGACTTCATCCTCACCTCCATCTCCGGGAAGAGAGAGGGCTGGAGTCTGACTTAATCAGCTGTGGTCCATGTGTTTATCAGTCATGCTGACATAAAGCAGCCACTGTGAAAATCCTGAACAATGGTTTTTGGAGGGCTTCTGGTTTAGTGAACAGGCAGCAGTGCTAGGAGAGTGACCCTCTTCCCTGAGCATCTCTTCCATCCAGCTGTTCCTGAGTTGTATCTTTTTATAATAAACTGGTAATCAGGTAAATTCTTCCCTCGTGGCTCAGTGGTAAAGAATCCACCTGCCAATGCAGGAAATGTGGGTTTGATTCCTTGGTTGCGAAAATCCCCTGGAGAAGGAAATGGTGACCCACTCCATTATTATTATTATTATTATTGCCTGGGAAATCCCATGGACAGAGGAGTCGGATATGACTTAGTGACTAAACAACAATGATTTGGTAAGTAAACTGCTACTGAGTTCTGTGAGCCACTCTAGCCAGTTAATCGAAACTGCAGTGGAGTTCCTAGTAACCTCTGATTGATAGCTGGTCAGTTAGAAGCATAAGTGGCAGCCTGGACTTACAACGGGCATCTGCAGTGGAGGGAGAGGACAGTCTTGTGGGGCTGAGTCCTTAGCCTGTAGGACCTGATGCTGTCCCCAGGTCATAGCATCTGAACCGAGTCGAATTGTAGAACACGGCTTGATGAGGGAGATCCCACCCGTCTGGTCACGGTAGTGTCAATGACAGAGTAGAGGAGAACTGACATACAGGAGGGCTTTTCCCTACACAGTGGGGGTTGGGGTGTACACAGGAATAAGTGCATGAAAGCAGGCAGAAGGGGTGTGACTGAAGACTGTGGATGCTAGACAGGAGGCCAGAGAGGGAGGCCAGGTTATGATGTCAGGGGAGAGGTCCAACTTCACTGGGAGGCAGTTTGGAGCTAGGTGGTTTCTGTTGGAAAACGGCCGGGGTCACTTGGTGCTGGAAGGCAAGCCTAGTAGGTTTTTGTTTTTTTTTTTTTCTTTATACCGTGGACCATTTTTAAAGACTTTGTTGATTTTTTTACAATATTGTTTCTGTTTCATGTTTTGGTTTTTTGGCCATGAGGTATGTGGGATCCTAGCTCCTCGACCAGGGATCGAACCTGCACCGCCTAAATTGAAATGGGAAGTCTTAGCCACTGGGCTGCCAGGGAAGTCCCATGCCTAGCAAATTTGAAGGGAAGGTTGGCGTGAGGGGCTCTGGCAGGGGAAGAGCCCTCAGGACACCACTGCCATTGTCCCCAGTAAATTTGGAGGGCCCGACCCAGACAAGGGAGGCCAGGGAAGGCATTTAGGCACGTTCCAGAAGCAGATGTGACAGAACATGATAACTGACTGACCCAGGGGCACAAGGAGAGTCAAAGACGACCCCGACTTTGAGCCTGAATGCGCAGAGGAATGGAAACTGAACACAGGGAGGAAGAGGCAGAGGGTGTGCGAACTTATCTATCCCCAAAGTTCCAGGTGACTCACTCTAATTTTTTTTCCTTTTGCTCTGAAGTTAAATTTTAATCAAACACCACTAATAACCACACATCCATCCCCACTATACCAAGATATGCGGACATTATCACTTTAAAAACACCCCCATTCAAGACACCAGGGCTCCGCCTTGTGGCTTTCCTGAGACCCCACCTCAAGAACCGTTGCCCTGCAGCAAGGTCTCAGAGGAGCATAGCTCCCTCTGCACCTAAGTTCCAGTTCTCCTAAAGAGGGGAGAGGCCCCATCTCTGCTGGGAATTCATTCACCTCAAGGTCGAGGTGGGGACGGAGCTCAGTTCTAGTCCATTAAGCTGAAAGCTCCTTCGGGGGAACCAAGGAGCAGCCTTGCCGGGTGAGCTGACGGGACTCACATGCTTCCCTCTGGTTCACCCTCATGCTGAGTAGGAAGCCTTAGGACTGGGATACCGAGTCAGCCACCCAGTCGGTTCACCCATCCAACCCCTCAGCCATCCTGGGGGTACGTGAGATGCAGTTACACAGAACGCCCGACCACGTGTTCCGAACCGAACATCTGTGTCAATGAGGCAGGACTGCCTCACTGCTGAACTGAGCCACCTCTGGCACGTCCCCGAACCCGGGATGCCTCAGTTTCTCCTTCCGTTGGAAGCGGATGATGCTACCCTTCACCAACCCACAGGGCAGCATGAACATCTAAAGACAACGTTTTTGCTGTGTGCATTGAACCCCTGGCCTCACAGGGATGTGGTGGAAACGCAGTTGGTCTGTGCACACAAAGGGCTTTTCCTGTTGGAGGGGCTATTTATTGCGGGGGCGGGTCGGGGGCGGGAGGATCTCAGGATCAGGCCCGATTCCAGCTTCCCGGGCCCCAGCCTCCATCGCGGTTTCCTTTGTGCTCCGCTTCCTTCTTGCTGTTGGCCTCCGGCAGTGGCTCTGCTCTGTTCTGCTGCAGATGGTCCACCCCCGCCAAACTCCACCCAGGAAGGGTTTGCATTTGTGATTGGAAAGAAAGGGCATTAAATGGGTCTGATAGACCCAGGCTGTGAAGCCCCAGGACGCTGGAACACCCACCGCAGCAGCCCGAGCAAAGCAAGCTTATTATTTTCCTTTCTCAACCATCCAAACAGGAAGCTACCTGTGGCATCTAAATTGCAAAGGCAAAACATGGAGCCGGCGTTAGACCTATTGGTTTGGGATAATTGGGAAAAGAACAGGGAGTTATTATGGGTTGAATACCACCTGCCGAGTCCCGGCCCCCATGTGATGCAGCGGCTGCTGTGATGGGGGTTCAGGAAGCCTGTTACTTTCCCAATTGATGCCAAGGAATAAGCTTCGGCCCTGAGCAATGGCAGAAGATGGGAAACACTGTATCAACTACAGCCTGAAAACCAGGGCTCTCCTTCAACTGGCAGAGTTACTAAGAAGGTAGTGCAAATTGAAGGGAGACGGGGACCAGGTTGCAAAGGGAGAAGCCCAAGTAGGAGGCTCCATGGCCCTTCCTGAAGCATCACCGGAGTTAACGCGCCTCCATGCTCGCACTGCGGCTCCCTCTTTTTTAGAAGCCAAGACTCCAAGGGCAAGAAGTCAGTGAGAGGGGAGAGCTGATCTGACCTTCCCGCAGCCAGGCAGGGTGCCAGCCTGCACTAACAAGGAAAGCATTCCCTTGAGGTCTTGGGTCTGTCTGACTCTAACTGTGGAGAACGCCCATCGGCTTCCTTCCTGGGGATTCTGACACTAGGATTCTCTCTCTTAACTCTCAACGAGTTCAGCCTAAGGCATGTTAGAGACAAAAGCTCAGAAGGAAGAGAAAGGTTTAAATAGAAAACAGAAGCCCGACCCAGGTCTGACATTCACCTTTGTATGCAAAAGGAAGATTTGACTTTCCTTGGATTAGTTTTGTTCTATTACTGGGAAGGGCACCTTAAGCACAGGGGAGGGTGTATGCTTGTGTCTACATTGGCTTTTCTTCTCCCCTCCCTTCTTCAAGCCTCACATAATTGTGTAGTGAAGCATTCAATCCTTTCCCCCAACTCTCTTGATAAGATCCCTCTTCCAAATGAGTTGTGGTCTTTGCTGTTCTCCTCCTGTCAATCATTTTTGCAAATGTTCCTTTGAATTCTGCTTCTCTAGGGTTTACCCCAGGTAGGTCAAAGCCATCATGGCTCAGAACCCACGGGGCGAGGACAGGGTGTGAGAACAATGGTGCTGGAGCAAGCCAGGAGCTTCATCTTCTGATACTTAGGGTCGCCTATATTTTCGGTCCCCTTGGTTATCAGTGTGTCTTGAGAGTATCTCAATGGCCAAGGCTGGGTTTAGGGAGGATGAAATGAATCCTCCAGTGGCTGTGGGCAGCCTAGGGGCCCCTCATTCATCCCTCTTCCCACTTAGACAGGAATGGCAGTGAGTGGCAGAGTGACATGGGAGAGAGGTGACCGCCAACCTACAGATGCTAAAGGGTGGGGAAGAGGTACTTTAGAACCGGAAATATCAGGAGGTTCTAGCAAGTCAGTGCCCCAGCTAGAATCTGGCACATTTTTAGCCCCTAGGACAACATCTGTATTTGCTGACTTAGCAGGATGGCGGGGGAGCGACACAGGCCAAGAGGGGCCTGAGGACAAGCTCAGATATGGGGGAGCTCGGGTTACAAGATGAGCAGAAATGTGGCTAAAATGCAGCCTTCACTTCACTGTTTCTCCAGGAACTTCTGTGCCATTACATGTCAGCACCACAACTCAGAAGAGCCAGCATGAGTTCTGTGGTTTCATACGATTCAGCTCTTGCAGGCAAATGTTTTGAAAGGATCTGCCAGGTGGTTTTCTTCATCTGAAGGCCTTGTAGTAGTGACTCAGTCAAAGTCATAAGGAAAACGTGCATCTGTCTCCATCAGTTCAGTTCAGTTCAGTCGCTCAGTCGTGTCCGACTCTTTGCAACCCCATGAATTGCAGCATGCCAGGCCTCCCTGTCCATCATCAACTCCCGGAATTTACTCAAACTCATGTCCATTGAGTTGGTGATGCCATCCAGCCATCTCATCCTCTGTTGTCTCCTTTTCCTCCTGCCCTCAATCTTTCCCAGCATCAGGATCTTTTCAAATAAGTCAGCTCTTCGCATCAGGTGGCCAAAGTATTGGAATTTCAGCTTCAACATCAGTCCTTTCAATGAACACCCAGGACTGATCTCCTTTAGGATGGACTCGTTGGGTCTCTTTGCAGTCCAAGGGATTCTCAAGAGTCTTCAGTACCACAGATCAAAAGCATCAATTCTTCGGCGCTCAGCTTTCTTTATAGTCCAACTCTCACATCCCTTTGTGACTACTGGAAAAGCCATAGCTTTGACTAGACAGACCTTTGTTGGCAAAGTAATGTCTCTGCTTTTTAATATGCTGTGTAAGTTGGTCATAACTTTCCTTCCAAGGAGTAAGTGTCGCTATACTTGGTTCCATTTTACCTTCACTTCTGTCTCATCATCCTTCATCATCTTATGTTACATTAAAAAAAAAAAAAAAAAAACTCCTGCAATTGTCCATGTCAGTCAATCATCATGCAAGGAGCCTGGTGCCATGGAGAGAACACTGGGTTGGAAAATCTGGGACTCACTTTTTACTCACAGCTTCACCTTGGAACACTCCCTTATCCCGGTTTTCTCATCCATAATATGATAATAATACTATCTCCCTGCCTATCTGTCAGGGATGTTGTGAGACTCAGAAAGACAACTGTGTGGAAGCAATTTCTCTTCCTATGTCACTTACCTCTTTCTATCTCCACCCCCCAATTCCAGAGTTCTTCATACTCTTATATATCAATGTATCTATTTTTTCACTTCCATCCAGGTATGGTTTTCATCCTTTGTTGTGGAGGCGGTCCTGAAAATGAATCTGTCTGGAAGAGAACCCCTTCCCTGAAGAGGAATTAATGCATCATTCCAGATGCAAAGGCTGATATCCCAGGAGCTGGTACTCCATTGGAGCTGGCACCCCAGGCACAGTGAACACTTCTTGTGACCAGGATATGTGGGGCCAGATACAGTGTCCTGCCTGGAAGTCAATCCCAATGTTTGCTGGGACCACATATGATTTTCCAAGGCTCTACCCAAATAAGAATTAGCATGGGAGTTTCTTGATGGAAGGACTATTTTTCTTTTTTTGCAAGTTGTTTCTTCTTTAACCTCTAGAACAATGTCTGGTGTACAGCAGACAGTAAATGGATGAATTAATAAAAATAAGTAGAAGCAGTGGAAACCCAGCTTTTCCCCCTAGAACCTTCATGTAAACCTCACCCATGAATCCTTCCCAGAGTCCTCACCCAAGTTTTGTGATCATTGTTGATTTGGAGCAGACTAGCTTTAATAAGGAGAAGGCAATGGCACCCCACTCCAGTACTCTTGCCTGGAAAATCCCATGGATAGAGGAGCCTGGAAGGCTGCAGTCCATGGGGTCACTAAGTCGGACACAACTGAGCGACTTCACTTTCACTTTTCACTTTCATGCACTGGAGAAGGAAATGGCAACCCACTCCAGTGTTCCTGCCTGGAGAATCCCAGGAACGGGGGAGCCTGGTGGGCTTCCATCTATGGGGTTGCACAGAGTCGGACACGACCGAAGCCACTTAGCAGCTTTAACAAGGGGTTTCTAGGTGGCTCAGCAAGTAAAGAATCTGCCTGCCAATGCCAGAGATGTGGGTTTGATCTCCAGATAGGGAAGATCCCCTGGAGGAGGAAACAGCAACCCACTCCAGTATTCTTGCCTAGAAAATTCCATGGACAGAAGAGTCTGGTGGGCTACAGTGAATGGGATCACAAAGAGTCAGACATAACTGAGCACAGAATGACGGAGAAGAGAAGACAGCCTCATTGAGTCAGCCTCCATCTGCTTTAAACCTCTGCTTTTAGGCTTCCCAGGTAGCTCAGTGATAAAGAATCTGCTTGCCAATACAGGAGACACAGGAGACTTTGATCTCTGGGTCAGGAAGATTCTCTGGAGGAGGACTGGCAGACCACAGTCAATGGGGTCGCAAGAGTCTAAACCACCACCACCACCACCAGTTTTATAAAAAATTTCCAATAAGTTTACTCTAATAAAAAGAGACACAGGCAAAATGATTAAGCCTTCCTTTTCTCCCCCACTGCCACCACAATCACCAGAATCAATATAAAACATGAAAGCATAAGCATTTACTTATATAAATTATTATTAAGTCATGTAGAAAATTAATTATAAATTATATATTATGTAACTCATCTTATGTAAATATAATTTATATAAAGTTGTCAGGAAATAATGTCTCCTAATAATATTCAGCTTGCAAGTTAATTAACTTGAATTCTCCTACTGATGTGATAAAGCAATGGAAGCAAAGCAAAATTCTAGTGTTAACTGTCACAAAGAAGTCTATGGAGTCTTTTCTTAACTAAAATCATCAATTGAGTTAGATCCCCATATTCCTACAAAACCCAGGAGATTTTTTTTTCCCCAGAAATACATCTGTTATTTGTCTAAAAGGGACATGCTTATTCAGGCTTCACGGGGGAGCCTGTGCGAAGCTTTTCCTCCATCTCCACTTTGTGCTCTGGCAGCCAGGTTATCAAGAGAGTGATGGATGCAGAAAACAAGTTTTTGATGTAACCCAGTGTACACATCGGGCTTCCCTGATAGCTCAGCTGGTAAAGAATCTACCTGCAATGCAGGAGACTCCAGTTCAATTCTTGGATCAGGAAGATCCCCTGGAGAAGGTATAGGCTATCCACTCCAGTATTCTTGGGCTTCCTTTGTGGCTCAGCTGGTAAAGAATCCACCAGCAATGTGGGAGACCTGCCTGGGTTCTATCCCTGGGTTGGGAAGATCCCCTGGAGAAGGGAACTGCTACCCACTCCAGTATTCTTGCCTGGAGAATTCCTTGGACAGAGGAGCCTGGCAGGCTACAGATGGTGTCGCAGAGAGCAGGACACAACTGAGAGACTTTCACTAATGTAGCCACTGGGGTTCAGTAAGGAAAGAGAAACCACAGCCAGTTATCTAAATGGAGAAAACTGAACTTGAAGAATGTTTCCTGAGTAGCTGAGTAAGTCCCTTACATACAAACCTTTAGGTTGTGAACTTTCAAAGGTGTGAACGTGCATTCCTACGTCCAGTCATGTGAGTCACTTCTACTTGAGGAGGCTCTGTTAGTTTTTGAGGCATAGGTCTCAAATACAGAACAGCACAGGAAGGACGCAGCAGCCGTTCAGAACGCAGTTCAGTGCTACCATCCCATCTACGATGAGAGAGAAAGAGCTACTATCCAGACATCACTGGATCATTTTTTTCAAGCGGCTAGACAGCACTGAATCCAGCAAGGAACCAGAACCCATGCCATCAACATCAGGTGTGAGTGAAATTTCAGCTTGCCCTCCATCTCCTATTGCTGACAATCCTTCAGCTGCACCATCTCCCACCTCCTCCAGTCAGTAACTCTTCTTGCCTGTCCACTTGATGCCAGCCCATGTGCTAGCTCTTGTACTATACTACTGTACTTTTCAAGATACTGCGCTGAAAGATTAAAAATGTGTGTGTGTGTGTTTTCTATGTATTATTTGTGTGAAAAAGGATTACAAACCTATTACAGTACAGTACTCTATAACCCATTGTCTTAGTTGGCTACGTAGGCTAATCTTGTTGGGCTTGCAAACATGCTCTTGGAACAGAACTCATTCGTATGTAGGGGACTGACTATAATTGTTTACTGGGGAGTGGAAGAGAACCCTGCAGAGAAGAGCTTCCACCCCTGGGACTGAGGGGAGGGTGAACAGGGAAAGACTTTAAGGAGAGCCTGCAAAGCTGAGACTTAACCACTGTGGCTGCACGCCCTGGCCGCATGATCAGGGCGATTCTAGAACCCTGGGAACTGCCCAGCAGTGTGGTGTAGACTTGGGGGTCACCTGCACACGGAGAGGCTGGCTTGCTGACTGAGCAAAAGAAGTCTTCTTCCTTCTCCAGCGCCCTCTACTGGCAGAGCTTAACATCGGCTGGTTGGTCAAGGGGAAATAAACCCGCTGCGGAGTCACAAAGCAGAAAAGACAGGTGCACGTGGCGCTTGGAGCCAAGACTCAATAGCTCTCACATACCCAGGGGCTCATAGGGTAAAAAGTATTTCTGGGTTTTATGTATTCTAGCCGTGAAAACTTCTCTGTTTTCACTGGGCTGCGGAAACGTGTTCCAGCCTCTTCCCCATCTTGTGGCCCTGATTTATTTGCTGGTATTAAATGAAACCACTTGTTCCAACCCTGGCTCCAAGTTAGCATCATCCAATGAGCTTTTACAAATTACTGAGTACTCAGCACCTGCATTTTCGATATCTGGTCAGGTAACTCTAATAAGCAGACAGAGTTGAAAATTTCTGGATTAAGCAGTGTCAAGAAGGCAGGCTTCAGACTTCCCTGGTGGTCCAACATTTAAGACTTCACCTTTCAATGCAGGGGGTGCAGGTTCAATCCCTGGTCAGAGAGCTAAGATATCACATGCCTCATGGTAAAAAAAGAAGTAAGGTTGCGACAGAAGCAATGTTTTTAGGGGCACTGGAAACCTTTAAAGTAGTGGGAGGATTTGGGGGTTATGTGGAGATGTCCACCTGTGAAATTCCAGACACATTAAGTAACCCCACTGAGCTTCAGTTTCCTTCCCTGTAAGATGAGAGATGAAAAGAAAAATATGATTTGTCCCCACATTATTCGAAAGAGCAAATAAGATGACACATGTGAAATATTTAGCACAGTGCTGGTAAATTAAATCCTCAATAGATTGGATTTATAATGACAGAAGCAGTGGCTATTTTCACAGGCAAAGACCACTTCTGCATAACATTCTCAGAATGTCTCCCAAATATGACACTTTGGAAAAGCAGAGTGTTACAGCATCCAAAGGGGCAAGATTTGTCAGGAGCATTGCCTAAGTGAGTAGGTAACTAAGTTGGGTATCAGAAACAAGCAAGTGAATACCAAGCCATTAATAGATATGATAGCATGACCTTCCGTTTATCTGGAGTATGCTTCTGTTTTCAGAATGGCTTCACATGTATTGTGTTCTCCTTTGAACAGATCTGTAAGACTATTTGACTTAATGGTGAGAGTGGGATGTTTGGGATCAGCTTTGCTGGCTTTGAACTGCTGATCTTTGACTCAGTAGCATTGACACACATTTCTAAGCTCAGTATGGAGTTGTTTCTGCTCGGGGAGGGGGCATGTCAGTAAACCAAACCTTAGATAATGTTTGTGTCCCTGTGAATGCTCTGCTTGACAGCATATCTGGTCAGCCAATCTCCAAACACCAAGGCAGTTCTGGGCTCTATACTTATGTCCTGTTTTTTATTTTTCATCCCATAAACATTCCCCTGCCTTCTGCCTCACTTTACAGTTCTCTGGACCCTTGGGAACGGAGACTGCTTCATGAGGTTTTAAAAAAGTTTGTATCACATAAATTGTCTTCTTTATCCATGATAGCTGTGTGCCTTTGGGCAAGCTGATAAATCTCTCTGAACCTCAATAGTAACATTTGTGAAACTGGACTTATTAAGAGGATTACATAAGTTCTTTTTAATACATTTAAAATATATTTATTTTTATTTATTTATATGACTGCACCAGGTCGTAGTTGTGTGATATGTGAACTCTTAATTTCGGCACATGCGATCTAATTCCCTGACCAGGGACCAAACCTGGGCCCGCTGCATTGGGAGCACAGAGTCTCAGCCACTGGACCACCAGCGAAGTTCCAAGAGGATTACATAAGTTGGTAAATAAAGGGCCTGGAACAGAACAGGTGCACATAAATGCTGGGATTTTTTTAGGTCGAACTAAAGGAAAAAATACCTTCTCTTCTGATGTCCAGGACGTTTTCTGGATAGGATAAAACTCACACTGCCATATGCACTGGGAATAAAGAAGGATCTGTCCAAATATTAAATTTAATCTCAAAAAGAAGCAACAGAGAAAGGAAAAAAAACTTGATATTTAAAGTTATTGTGGGTATGTATACTTAAACATTGTGGAAGGTCATCTAGTGTACCATTTTATTAGTCATTGGTGGAACCTTGGTGCACAGAGAACAGGAGGAAAAACCAAACACTGTCACTGCTTTGACTTGAAACAAGAAATGCTATTTTCATAGAGCCAGTACAACTTGTTGAGTATGTTGCAGCAGTTAGTAGATTGGACTTCAGTTAGTAGATCAGACTTGTGGACGTGTGTGTGTCGAGGGCAGATGGCATGGAAGAAGGAGAGTGTGGCAGACTTAATTACCTACTAAGGTGAGACAAGTAATGGTAACTGACAGGGATTGTACAAAACCCAAGAGCAGATACTATCTAGAGGCATTTGGTCCTTAGAAGACCATCGATCATTCCAAACTTTGGAATAAATCCAGCAATAATGAGACATCCAGTAAAACAACTTCCTAGAATAGGTGTCACTTTTTGGTTTTCTTCTTGTGATCATGGGAATAGTCATTTTAATTTTTTAAAATTTATTTTTAATTGGAGATAATAGTTTTACTACCATACATCGATGTGAACCAGCTGTTCAGTTCAGTTGAGTCGCTCACTCGTGTCTGACTCTTTGTGACCCCATGAATCGCAGCAAGTCAGGCCTCCCTCTCCATCACCAACTCCTGGAGTTCACTCAAACTCATGTCCATAGAGTCAGTGCTGCCATTCAGCCATCTCATCCTCTGTCATCCCCTTCTCCTCCTGCCCTCAGTCCCTCCCAGCATCAGGGTCTTTTCCAATGAGTCAGCTCTTTGCATCAGGTGGCCAAAGTATTGGAGTTTGAGCTTCAGCATCAGTCCTTCCAATGAACTCCCAGGACCGATCATCCTTAGAATGGACTGGTTGGATCTCCTTGCTGTCCAAGGGACTCTCAAGAGTCTTCTCCAATACCACAGTTCAAAAGCATCAATTCTTCTGTGCTCAGCTTTCTTCACGTCTAACTCTCACATCCATACATGACCACTGGAAAAACCATAGCCTTGACTAGACGGACCTTTGTTGGCAAACTAATGTCTCCACTTTTCAATATGCTATCTAGGTATGCACATATCCCTTCACACTTGTGCTTCCCTCCCACCCCACCACCATTCCACCCCTCTAAATCATCACAGAGCACTGGGCTGAGCTCCCTCTGCAATACAGCAGCTTCTCACTAGCTATCTATTTTACATATAGTAACGTATCTGTTTTAATGCTACTCTCTGAATTCCTTCTACCCTCTCCTTCTCCCACTGTGTCCACAAGTACATTCTCTATGTCTGGATCTCTATTCCTGCCCTGCAAATAGGCTCATTAATTACCATTTTCCTAGATGTCATAGTGTTTGTTTTGGGAATAGTTGTATTTAATGTGTGTGCATAGGTTTAAAATGGCTGTGTTGAATTTCCTGTAGGTAGACAAACTTTTCAGTCTATCTGGCCGTGGATTGTGTTGGTAGGCAAAATCAAAGAACTGGATGGTAAGAGTAAGCTGAGCCTTCCCTAGGTTCATTCTGTAGCTCCGAGAGAGGAGAAAACAGGTCTAGGAGTTCCAGAAGGTGGTCATCTGTGACATGTGACATGAGTGGTGAGGTGGTCTATAGTGAGCTTGAGAATGGGAACAGGCAGCAGCTACAGCACAGAGTTGAATTAGGAGTAAATATGAGACCTCCTCTCCTCCCCATACTCTGCTGCATATTAAAATCACCCAGGGAGGTTCTAAATGCCTGATGTCCAAGCAGCACCCCAGAATAATTGAACAAGAATCTTTGGGGGATGAGACTCAGGCATCAGTGTTTTATTCCCATACTCTTTTTTTTTGGCCACACCATGAGGCATCTTATTTCCCTGACCAGGGATCGAACCTGAGCCCCATGTGATGGAAGCATGGAGTCTAAACCATTGGACCACCAGGGGAGTCCAAGCATCAGTGTTTTAAAAGCACCCTAGATGACTCCACTATGCAACCAGAATTGAGGACCACTGCTCCAGGTAACCTGTGTTAGAGGAGTGGGGGTCAGGGGGGTGCTGTTATCTGGGCTGGAAGATGCTCAGAACCAAGGACCAGAAATGCTGACTTCTAGTCAAGACTTTGCTATATGTGTTAACTTGCTGAGGCCCCCATGTCATAAGATAGGGTTTTAGTAACTGTTCTCACTATAGTACTTTTCAGCACTAGGATTATAGGAGGAGCACATGGCTCTTCATAAAGTGATGCTGGAATGTGCTTATGATTTTCATTTGAAAAGCTAAATATATTTCTCTTATCATCAGAAAAACCATTTAATTTGAATAATTTAGAAATCAAGGTATAGTAAAGGAAATCATTCAGTATCCTTACATATACAATCAAAGACAGAACTGGGACTAGAGGAGGAAGAAAAAGACCATGCAGGCAAATGTAATAGCTCAAAAGGACTGGTTGAAGAGCCAGACCGAGCACTGTTTCTTGTCTTGACTGTGAGAGGAGCTTGGTCACACTGTGACTAGATCCACCTAACTCCCAATCACCTGGAAGATGTATCTGAGTAGCTAATTCTTCGAAATGCACTGCACACTGGTTAAAATGCAGGTTAGTTTGCTTTCCTGATATTTCTGTGCAATGGAAGAGAAATGCACTAAAGAGTAAGACCGAGGGCTTCCTGGTGGCTCAGTGGTAAAGAATCCACCTGCCAGTGCAGAAGGCAAGGGTTCAATCCCTGGTCCAGGAAGAACCCACAGGCCGAGGGACAAGTAAGCCTGTGTGTCACAGCTACTGAGACTGTGAACCATAACTACTGAAGCCCAGAGGCCTAGAGCCTGTGCTCCATCCATAGCAAGAGAAACCATTGCAATGAGAGACCCTCACACCGCAGTGAAGAGCAGCCCCTGCTTGCCACCACCGAAGAAGGCTCTGTGGGCAGCAGCGAAGACCCAGCACAGCCACGAATGAATAAATAAATCTTAAAAAAGAAAAAAGGGTAAGAAAGACAGTTAACAATACAGATGACAGAGGAATGTGTTCGTCATGCCCTTGGGGATGCTACCAGCGAAATCCAACTGTGGGAATGTCTTCAGGATAAAAGACTCCATGTTTTTAACAAATAGATTTCAAAAAATAAGCTGAGAGGTGAAACTACAGATTCAAAAGAAATTTGAGAAATAGCAACCAATTGTGTGGACTTTATTTGGCTTATGATAAGAAAAAACCTGAACTGTAAAACAGTATTATATTTGAGACAATAAATTTGAACAGTAACTAGAAATGTTATCAAGAAATTATTGCTTATTTTTATGTCACAATGGTATTGTGATTACTCTAAAACAGAGGCTTTGATTTTTAGAGATATGTAGTAAAATGTTTACAGATTAAATTATGGAATTTGCTTTGAAATAATATAGAAGGGGGAAATATGGATATGGTTGAAATCAGACTGGCATAACTTGATAATTATTGAAGTTGGATGATGGCTATATGGAGGTTTATTATACCATTCTTTTTACTTTTGAATATGTTTAAAATTTTCCATGCCGAAAAGAAAAAAGTAGAAGACAGTTATTGTGTAGTAAGGAAAGAATGTTATGGAAACTAAAAAGTTGCTTTAAGATCATAATTATCTAGCCTCTTACCAACCCCTTACCAACATAATTTTCAGTATTACCAACAATTTCAGCATCAGCTAGCAGAAACAGACTCCTAACTTAACTGGATTCACCAGTCCAGACTACCACTGACCATGAAAAACTGTTTAGGAAAGGAATTTTTTCTGAACAGGATCTTATTATAACAAGCGTTTCCAAGCCACAGTAAAGAAAGCACAGAGACCAAAAGGAAAAAAAAACACACACACACACACACTGATTCTGATTTTTTTACCCTGATAATTTGTGGTAGGTTTCTTTATTTTTTGAATATAAAGTGACAGAAATAATTTGCCATTAGAAAAGAGAAAGAATCTTTGACTATTTACAGCTTTTATACATCACAAAGTTTTTCTTGTTTTTATGTTGTGTCTTTTTTAAATTCATTTTAATTTTTGTTCCTGCATCATTTTGAACAAGTCCAAACTGGAAATCTATACAGCTCACAAAAAAGCCCTCCACCCAAAAGACCCCCCACCCCCACCCCACCCCAATGAGAAACAAGATAAATTAAAAGAATGAAATCAACTTATTTCTTTTTTTTAAGGTAAGTCATTTGCTTATATATATACTTGTAATTATTTTTTTTCAAGTTCAAACACCAAAATCCAAGAGAGAAAGGAAAAAAATAAAAAGACCCAGTCATCCGCCCCCTCCCCCCACTCCAGAATCTCAATTGACCCCTGCACGTCCAAAATAAGAAATATATATTTACAGAAAACAAAAACAAAACAAACAAAAAAGAGAACTCGGAGGTGGATGGGCTGGGGATCTGAGAGTCAAGAGGAAGGAGAGCCCACCCCAGGGAGGGAGGCTGGGCCTCACAGAGTCAAGGTAAGCCTGAATCCTCTGTTTTTTCCCTGGGGAGGGTACCACACCAGGAAAGCTAGAAACGTGTCCCTTCTGCCATGGAGCCTCTGGAGGGCTGCGGCTCTGAGTTTGCACCCCAACCCTGCTGTGAATTTGTGGTTTCCATCATCCCCCCTCACCCCCATGCTCACACACGTATGCACGTACGGACTCACAAGCACTCACACGCATGCGCGTCACTGTGGCTCAGTGTAATGAAGACGGTGCTGGAGCATCGGCTTCTGTCAAGTAGAGGAAGAGGTGCCCTTAAGGACAAGGGCTCACTGCCCCATCTCGTCCCTTTCTGATCTCCATTGTAACACGCCATCTAGCTCCCTCAAAGGCTTCCAGCTACTTGGAAATATTAATGCTGGGATGGTCATTGGGTAACCAAGCTCCTACTAAGATTTGCCCCTTGCTGGCACTCCTGCAAATGCCCTGAACAAACAGGTGCACCCACTGAATCAGGTGTGGGAGGCAACCTGAACTAGGGAGAAATCTGGGACTCAGGCACTGGAAACCACATTGTTCCCTGCTCACCTTTGGAAGGTTCCATTCCCAGGTGTCAGAAAGCAAACAGAGGGTGTGACAACCCCGTCCCTGGCTTCCTTCCCTTGCTTCCTTCCTATATGAGGTCCTCTTAGTCTTCAGTGCATAAAGCACAATGTACCCCCTTGAGTTGGTCACAACATCCCCCCAGTATAAGAACTTAAGACGTGGCATCAGACAAGCCAGGGTGAACACAGTTGAATCTTTGGGGGAAAATGCCAGGCAGGGCGTGACTAAGCTCAGGGGTCCCTTCACTGGGGGACAGAGAGGCTGAATCAGTGGTAGCTGCAATGTGATGAAATTCATGCCTTGCTCAAGGTTCTGTGGCGGTTTGGAGAACTAGTGCACCAGAAATGGTTGAACAGCTTCTATCTGTTTTTCAGATTATGAAAGTTTTTTTTTTTTTTTTAAGGGCACAGGATATACAATAGAAAGAGCACACCATCTGTGTCGGAAGCACGTTCCTGGGGACAGACTCCAGGTTGCTCTTGCTAAATCTCTAAATGTCGATGCAAGTGGACTTTTTCCTCCTGCCTCCCTTGGTCAAATTTCTGTTTTTTTTCGGCCCTTCTTAAAACCCCTCACTTGTCCCTTTTTCATGCAGCCCCACTCAAAAGTCCTTTTCTTCCTAACCCACTCCTGATCTTTCAAACCTCTCACCCAGGGTTTTTAGACTTTGCATCATTTCCTTATGTTCCTCTCTGTCACAAAAGAAAATACTAAATAAAAACGATCCGTGAGAGAAAACTTTCATTGAGCAGAACTGGACAGAAGCAAAGCTGCTTTCTAATCCTTTTCACTTTGAGTTTTTCTAAAGATAAATGAAGAGAAAGGTGAACAAAGAATTATGATTTCCCCCAAGGAAACTGACTTTGTTGGGAACCTTGAAAAAAGAAAGGACAAGATTTACTGGGAAAATGTGTTCATTCTAGGGCAAACAGTCAAAGTGCGGCCTCAAGCCACGATCACATGTGCTGACATCTATAAAAATAGATGTGGCCTACCACAGATGGCAATGGGGTTTTTAGTGAACATTAAAAACAACAATAAAAAACAACACACACACACACACACACAAATCCTTCAGGACTGAAGAAGAGGCACCAGAATGCCACTCGGTTCCCTGGCCTCTACTCCTTCAATAATCTTTTCCTCTACATAACAGTAGCCCCCATCCCATACCAGACCCCTGACCAGTAACTCCAACCTCTGTAAAATTGCAGTCTCAAGCATCACACATTCTGACCAGCTTCCACCTTCCAGATTACTCTTTCTGGAAGCTGGCTTAATCATTTGGTGACCCCAGCCTGCATCTCAGTCCTCTCCCCCTACTACACTTCATTATTTCCAGTTCCTTACAAAGCCTCACTTTTCTCTCACCTGGCTTTGATTTCAGGGCAAAGCATCATCACCATTTCGCAGTTGCCCTCAACCCTGTGTTTTGTGCTGCCCTCACTGAATTTGCGTGCTATGTTGCTTCAGTTATATCCGACTCTTTGCGACCCCAGGGACTAGCCCTCCAGGCTCCTCTGTCCATGGGATTCTCCAGGCAAGAACACTGGAATACGTAGCCATTTCCTTCTCCAGGGGATCTTCCCAACCCAGGGATCCAACGTGGGTCTCTCGCACTGCAGGCAGGTTCTTTACTGTCTGAGCCACCAGAGAACTACTCGCTTTTAAATCTGCACTCACTAGATCTGTATTCCTAGATCTGTCCTCATGCCTAGATCTAGTATCATGGGTTCAGACACCATCTGGATGCCTCCAAATTTATATTTTCAGGCACCACCTCTTCCTCAAATTCCAGGTTCAATTATCCAACAGCCTAATCAACATTTCCATTTGGTTATCTGATAGATATCTGAACCTCACTTAGAAGAAGGATCTCTTTCCCAGCCTACTTAACCCTCAAGATTCCCATCTCATTAATGGTGACTCCAAACTTCCAGTAGCCGAGGCCAAAAATTCTAGGCTCATTCTTGATCTTTTTCTTTGTCTTACTCAATATCTAGTGCCTCGACAAACCCCTCAGAATATTTCTGGAATCCAATCACTTCTCACCTCCCTCACTAACACCACGGCCCAAGCCACTGCATGTCTTACCTAGATGGAGGCAACAGCCTTCCAAGTGGTCCTGCTGCTTCTCCCAACGCCCACTCTCTCTCACAGGGTACTCCCAACACAGCGGTCACAAAGCTGCATTTGAAACGGAAGCTGACTCGTATCACTCTCTACTCAGAACCTTCCAGTGACTTCTCATCTTGCTCTTGGTAAAAACCCTTATGATAATGCCCTGTAAGTTCCCTACCCGTAGGTCAACGCCAACTCTCTGACCTCGTCTGCCATACTCTCCTCCTCACCCATGGGTCTCTTGGCTCTTCCTCAAGTATGTCCAGCATACTTGAGGAAGTATGTTCTTCAAGTATGTTCCTCAAGTATGTTCAAGTTCCTCAAGTATGTTCAACTTCAGGGGCTTTGCTTTCTCTTTGCCTGAAAAATCTGTCATCTTGAAAACTCCAAGGCTCGCTGCCTTGTTTCCTTTTAAGCCTTTGCTCAACTGTCACCTTTTTATAGAAACTTTTCCTTTCCATCCTATACGAAGTAGCAAGACCACACCCACCCTATCATCCCCAACCCCCTACTCAATCTGCCTCATTTTTTCTCCATGGTGCATTGAAGTATCTGACATGAAATACATTTATTGATTTCTTGTCTGTTTCCTCTCATCAATAGGTAAGCTTCAGGAGGCCAAAGACCTCGGATTCTTAAGTATTAATAAATATCAATGCAAGAATAAACCGTCTCTCCAAAACATGCTTCTACACTGCAGGCCAAGTCTCCTCAAAACAAGAGTTTCAGTCAAAAACAAAAATCTGGTTATCAACTCTAAACTTTAACAGATTTCTAAATGACAAGGGTAGAGCTCACTTTCCATGAGCTTTTCTGATTTAAGAATTGTCCTTGGGCTTACTGTGTTTTTCAATAGTTTAGGGAAAAAAAAATCACATTGATTCTTAAAAATCTCTCTTTTGATTGCCTAACTCTTAAATTCCTTGGGGGTCTGGTAGAATTTATAGAGACTCAATATTTGGGAGGATTATTTAACATTTTTCAGCATTTCTGGTTTGCTCAGAACACACAGATCTACTGCCTTTCAATACTATTTTATTGCTTAGAAGATCACGTCTGAGTCAGTAAATTCCATGTTAATATGTGTAAGACTCAGGATTAAATCGATCTGTTAAAAAAAAAAAAAGCCTACTTGTAATCGAATCTACCAATTTCCTTCCTGAAGAAAATAATAATCTGGTTAGAAACCTGGAGTTTTCACTGGGGGTGGGAAGATATAATTTTATTTAAAAGATTTTCTTTCTCGGAGGTAACCTAAGTTTGTGATCCACAATCATTCCTAAATTGAAAAGCTTCAGCTAACTCTATTCCTCTGATTTATTTCATTCTCCCCAGCACCCTTTGCCTTCCCAATTTAAGTCAACATAACCATGATGGGGCTTGCGCTGTTCTACTCAGAACAGTTTTGACTGGAGAATGGAAATCGTTCAAGAGGAGCCACCTTAAGGGTTTGTAGACCCATTTGGAAGAGTTAAGATGTAGTGTTTACCCATGTCTACCTGGAAGGAAACCTATGTCTCTTTCTAAAGTCAATGTCCCCATTTTTTCTGAACAATCAATATCCGCACAGCTTCTCCTGCTGCCTCAGCTCATAGGGAACAGCAAACAAATCTTTTATAGAATAAACCAGAGCATCTGTGTCACCATCTCTTACCCCAAAACTATTCTACCCTGATTTCACCTCACTGCTTTTGGATTTTTTGAAATGCTCAGTAAAGAGCATTTTTTGGAAGAAATATTTTTTTAATCTACTTGTTACTGTGTCTGGTTCCTAGTTCACCTTCTGTCTTTCATTCCAATAGAGAGATAATGTTAATGATTTAAAAATATAATGTACAACAGCTCACTGGATGTGATATTTAGAGTTTGTGGCCTTTGGGCCAAGGATAGCTGTGGAGAGGGTCATATCGCTGGAAGATTCAGATTAGAATGCAAGCATGCCCCGTCACACAGGCTTGTGCTCTGAGACAATAAAAAAGAGAGATGATACCCATGACAACCATGAAATGCCTCTGTGCCCTTGATCAAAGCCTTGGTGCACATTCTCACAGAGGATGCCTGATATTCTACAGCACATCTCCCCTCCATTAGGTGAAAAAAAAAAAGAGTGAAAGTGAAAGCTGCTCAGTCGTTTCAGACTCTGCGACCCCATGGACTGTAGCCCACCAGGCTCCTCTGTCCATGGGATTTTCCAGGCAAGAATACTGGAGTGGGTTGCCATTCCCTTCTTCAGGGGATCTTCTCAAACCAGGGATCAAACCTGGGTCTCCCTCATTGCAGGCAGAGTCTTTACCTTGTGAGCGACCAGGGAAGCCCTTCTCCACTAGGTGAACCTGAGGTTATCACTGAGACAGGCACACACTTTCCCAGCACTTGACCTTGAGTTGAAACATCTGGCAATAAGACACTTCTTCTTTGTTTATCATTCTCCTTTTAAAGCTTCTCCATCTCCCAAGTTTAAAAAAAAAGAGAAAAAACCATGAGAAATTACTAAGGGTTTCTTTGAACAATCTAAGAGTTTAGATAATGATGCAGCTTAAGGACTAGATCCCTCCTTAAGGAGGGGGATCCAGATCTGTGAAGAGGACCAGGAGAACCACTAAGAAGGCTGAGAGGTGAGGAAGAGTTGGAAGAATTTCCATGTAAGAAATTTGAAGGGTTTAATGAGAAAAACCAGCTCTCAATGGCTAAAAACATGGGTATTTTGGTCTATTTCCTATTACAGTCACCACTCTTGTTCCACGCCAAACACTAAAATTGATTTTGGCATCATAGTGCCAGAAAAGGAAGAGAGCAAATGCCCCAAAGAAGAGATGGCTCTGGAGAAGAGAAGATCCCAGTCGGGATTAAAGGAAATACGCTGATACTATTCATTCTCTGTGAATTTCCCCACCAAACTCTGCCAGAAGGATATTTGATCAGTAATGATCAAGTAGATTTCCCCGCAATGTGCCAAAGAAAATGAAAAATGAAAAAAAGGAAACCAGAAAAAGATGAACACAGCCCCAGAAGATCACAGTTCTGTGCTTGATCTCATTCATCTTTTCACTCACCAGGCTTTACCCAATTACCTGAATTATCATGCAGATAATTCTTTCAAGTCAGCTGCAGAAAGCAAGAGGCCAAGGAGACATGTGAGCTGACCAAATGGGCAACCCTGTCTTGAGAAGAAATCGAAACCATGCTACCAGAGGAACTTACATCCTACCCGAAGTCTCAGTGAGAAGGTGTTTAAACTCACAAGGAGTCTGGTGCCCCAGGAAATACCTGGGCTCTAAAATGGACTCTCCTCTCTGCTGCTTCTCCATGGGACACCTACCACCCAGGCCCACTAAAACCTCTTCAAATGAGAAGGCACATGTGCTCTTGGCTCAGCAACTCCAGTCTCATGCAGATGTGGATTTTCTTTGTAAATTTTTGCCATTAGAATGTTTCCTATCTTTTTCTATGAGCTATCTTTTTGGCAGCTTTGCTGAAGGGTTGGCTTTATCATTTCTACCATAATCTTTAATACTAAGCACAACATCTCTGTAGTTTTGATTGAATAATTTTCTGTTATTTCTTGACCTGAGGGTCCCCAGGAATCCTTTTATTCCCCTCTCTGCTTCCAATGAACAGAGCTGACTCTAGCAGGGAATAGTCATCCCAGGCATGAAAGATGCTCTGAATGATCAGCCATTGGCCCTGCTACTCCTCATGAAGGAGCATTAGGACCCAGTATCTGTAACATCACTCCTGTTAAGGATGACTCTCCCAGGGACTCAAGATGGAACCCCTGTCTCTCTCTCTTAGCTTCCTGTGATACCATCATGATTTCAGGCAGCCTCTCGGGAGGCAGACAGGAGAGAAAGGATATTTGTAATTGGCTTGATTCTAAACTTTGAGCTTAAGGAGGGCTCTAGTGTCTTCCTCTAATCATCCTTGTACATAGAAATTAAACTCACCTCTTCTCTCTGCCCATATTCTCTCTCAGAGCCAGGGTCCTGAACCAGGCTTTGAGGAATGACCATCCTTGTACATAGAAATTAAACTCACCTCTTCTCTCTGCCCATATTCTCTCTCAGAGCCAGGGTCCTGAACCAGGCTTTGAGGAATGACCACACTGTGCAATTGATGTACAGAACCCCTCCCCCACCCACTCCCCACTGCCCCAATCAGCTATTACTTTTCCAACGTTCTACTTCTTCTGTCTTTCCTTTGGGGCAGGCTGGACTGATGAAATGAAAAAACAAAACAAAACAAAAAACAAAAAAAAAACCAACTTTATACATTGAACTAGGACATTTAAGAGCTCTTTCATGGCTCTTAGTATAAGCCGAATGCTCTGTACGTGAACCAACATCTGTTCTGTGGCACAGACTGAAGACTGTTCTCTTTGGAAAGACTGATGATTACTTCCTGAGCTTGAACCATTCATCAGTGGGCTGGTGGATTGCAAAAGAGGATGGCTTGCAGGATTCCCTGGCCCTTGTTTGCTTAAAGATTTTACCATTATAATCCTGGGGCAAAATGAAGGCTTCACAAGAATTCTCAGGAGACCTTCATTAGTCTTTGCAACATCCATGCCACCCTTCTCGGCTTTAGGCAGCAATACTTATTATGGGGGTAACTCTTTCCTTCTGAAATTCATTGTATATGTGAACTTCCTTATGTTTCTACTTAGGCTTCCAGCACTAACTCCTGCCTTAAAATTAGCCTCAAGTTTGCTGTGTTTGAACTTGACTGAGTTACCCAGAGGAGGCTAAAAGGCTCTGTCTTGGGGTTGCCCTCTTCACTGTCAGCTGATTAAAACTGCTGACACCTTCAGAGTGTCATGGCTTCCTCACACAGATTCTAGAAGTCTCCTGTCCCCATGGAACACTCTGGAAGAAATCCTCTGTCTCAGTTTTTCTTGACCTTTTAATTTGAGTGGGTTTCATGCTACATAAAAATTTTTTTAAGGATGAAAAATTATTCACAATGTGTCACCCCACAAAATTCAAAAACATTTTTGTGATTTAGCCTTCAACTCATCTTCATTACAGAAACTTTTCTTCTCATTCCTCCTTTTGAAGCTTTTCTGATCTCTGTAGACTCAAATGTATGTGTGTGTGTGTGTGTGTGTGTGTGTGTGTGTATGGTGTGAAGATTTTTTTTCTTCCATTAGATGCTGAACACAGGGTGTGGTGGACAATTCAGGCAACATTACTCTGTGACCGAGGCTGAGAGTTAGAAATTCAGACAAGTTTTGGTTCCTCCAAGAACTTCCTATATAATCTTAGTTTTAACTAAGCATCAGATTTTGCTGTGCTTCAGCTTTCTCATCTATAAAATTAAAAGACAATCATATTTCCATGCCAAAGGAAGCCATTCAGAGGGAAGATTATGGTGAAGGTGTAATTGAGCTGCTGGTGACCCTGGGAACCGCATCCTTCTCAAGGGAGGGGGAGCACAGTCGGGCTAGAAACTGCCATAGCTCAGGGCCATTTCACATGGGAATTAAGCTAAGAATGTTCAAGCGATGAATCCTCAAATTTCTATGTGCCCCATTTCTTGCACCTGCTACCAAGAAACAACCAATGCACTTGCCCTGGTCACTGCCAGTGCCCGGGAGGAGTCTAGTAATAAAGCTGTTCTCTTTTCTGGGATCCTAAGTACACGTGATGTGCAGCAAGCGTGGTCCTTCATCATTCAGATGCAGTGGGGCTGGTTGTACTAGGTTTGTTGGGCTCTGGTTTGAAAACATGATCCCAAGCACACGTGACAGCCCTGTGCTCACTCAGAGTCTCATTCTAACACTGTATGTGTGCATGGGTTGTGGCTGTTCTGAGGGTTAAGTTAGAATATAGAGCACCTTGAGGTCCTTGAACTGAGAACAAGAACGTAAGAGGACATGTGAGCAAGGGAAAACATGGCTGTAAGTGCCCTGGCTGTCTTCCAATTGCATCCACATGAAAGAAAGGGTATTTTTGCCATTTTATGTTTTTCACAATAAGAGTTCTGTCTGGATGCCTCTCTAGCCTCTTTGCTTCCTGCTGACATGAAGTCTTGATATTTTCCCTGCTCTCAACCCTGGGAGAAGAAAGATTATTGAATCTCCCAAGGTGTGTTTGCCATTTCTGTCCCCACTGAAGGCAGACCTCACCACCCCCGCTCATGTTGTTGTCAAAGAGGAGATGTGGGTACATGTAGAGATGTATTTATCTAAGCAGCAAGCCTGTCTGTCCTTGCAGAGAATGGCTTCTGCATCTCCATCCTCTTAGCATTGAGCACTAATGAGATATCAGAGGACCACACGGATTCCACAGGGTTCAACAGGGACCGGCAGCAGGGCAAAAACATTGTTCTATTAGGAAGAAATGCTCCCTTCACATAAAGCCTAGATACGCTATGAAATCTTGAGGTAATAGCCATCCACAGACTAGGAAGAGCCCAGAGAAATCACAGGCTGTAATATATCCACTGAGTTCCAAATGAACACTTTCATCTACCAAAGATGCACCCCTGCTCCCCGATAACGTGAGTGACATTGGCAGTGTGAGGTCTATTTGTTAGGAGAGTGAGTCTGTGCATGTGTGTTTGTGATGTGTGTTGGGGATGTGCACAAGCATGACAGAGAGACAAAATTAGGTGTTGTCATGCTGTTGGGGGGAGTCTGAGGAAGCAATTTATAAGCAACAAAGAGCACAGCTCAGACAGAGGGGGCAAGGCCAAGCCTCTGATTTTCGGATGGTTCTACCTCACAGCCAAAGGGAACATTCTAATAGCCCTTGATTTTGAAAGAAAATGATCAAAGACGATGAAAACGTGACGATGACATTGGGAGTTAACTACAAAGATGATTCTGTAGAAGACTGAGGTTTCAGGCAGGCATGTTTTAGTCTTTCAAAAAATTAAAAAATGTCCCCTCTGGAAACAGGGAATATTCTTATCTGAGATCAGCGGGCAGCCCAGCGCACTCAGAGTCCTGGGGCTGCATCCCATGATGCTCTGCTCCAGGTAGATCTCGGAGACTGTGCATCTCAACACAAAGAAGGCGATGGAGCCACAGTGTGGGACTTAGGTTCCCTGTTACCCCGTCTCTGCCTGGGGTTGGGCTTAGGGCTGGCCTGCGTGCCTTGACTCCCTGCGGACATCCCGGACGGCACACATTTGGTAGCGCCCAGGTTTCTTCCTCCTCGGGAGGGGCACAGTTACAGCTGAAGGCTGCTGTGATGGGGTTCTCACTTCCCTGGCACTGCCCTGTACAGCTGTTACCTTCCCTGGTATTTCTGGCTTTGGATCAAACAACTTCCAGGCTACACATGGGCAGGAAGCTGCTTCAGAAAGTGCTTCTGAACCTGCTGCATCTCAGATTACAAGTGGAGAGGGAAAATGAGAAGTATGATTCCATCCTTACTCCAATTATACCCAGGAAACAAGCTCCAGGTTTGAATTCTCGTGTCCCGGGAAGGATCAAAGGAACAGACACCTGGAAGGGCATCAGCTTTGAGTCCTTTTCCAAAGCTGCCAGCAACACCAGCCACCAAGGGGAGGGGGCCTAGGAGACTCAGGTGCAGTTCCGGGCACCTGACACAAAACCAGGCTCCACTGGCGGCCTCCCGTGCTTGCCCTCCCTCTTACGCTAACTTTCCTCCACTTCTGTAAATTTGTAAGCAAAAAAAAAAAATTGACATGAACACCTTGTGGATGTCCTGGATATATTCTGAGTTCCCTGGAAGTCTCTTCATTCCACTTGACCACAGGAGATTCATTAATGTCCTTTTTCATGAGGATGGCACCTCTCGACCCTTCCACCGGCTATTATCAGACTATTTCTTTCACTGGTTTTAAAAAAAGTGTCATAACAGAATGAGCTGGATTTTGCTCTAAAACATTAAACTATGCCCATTCCCTGAAATAGGACCATCTAGACTTAACGGGGCCTTTGGGATGAACACTTCTCCCCCAGACTTACATTTTAATTTTCATTAGGGTGCCTCCCAAGTTGTCTCATTCTGCCCTATCTTGCCCATAATAATTCCTCCAGCCCCTCCTGTCTCAGTGAAGAATGGAATCTGTTCATTTTTTTGAAGAACAGACTTGTCACTGCCTGTAATGTATTTGAGTTTGGTTCTCTAAAGGATGCTTTAAATTAGCACACAGTGGCAGAAGATGCCTCCCACAGAAAAATAACTCATGCTCAGTGGCAAAATGAAAGTTATAGAGAAGGCTGGTCAGGAGAAGGGAACATTATTGGTCACCAGAGCAGCTTGAGTGAAAAGACAAAACCAGCTCTAAGAGTTTGCTCAGGGGGTCAAACAACAACTGACGCTGACGGGAAAGAATAGGATAGACTGCTCACTAGACCACCAATGAGGTGGTGGGAAGGATGAATGGGGCTCAGAAACTAAACGAACAGGAGGGCCATAAGGTCAGAGGTGACCTTCCAATACTATGAATCCCTTCACATTTAGAGTGAAATTTGTGCATTAAGCTGAAGCAAAAAGTCAGGTCTAGAAGGGAATATTTAGACTTCATCCTCATCCAGAGAGTTGTTGAAGTTGTGGAAAACAGAAAGGTTGCCGTAGAAGCATAGAGGAAAGGAGAAGAGGGTCAAGCTCAGAACATCCCAGCAAGTCGATGCTGATGGGACAGGACTAAGAACAGGAATCAGTGAGGGAACACACAGAGAGGGCCAGAGGGCTAGGATGAAAATCAGAACGTACTGCTACGATTTATAATAGCTAGAACATGGAAGCAACCTAGATGTCCATCAACAGATGAATGGATAAAGAAGTTGTGGTACATATACACAATAGAATATTAGCCATAAAAAGGAACACATTTGAGTCAGTTCTAATGAGGTGGATGAAACTAGAGCCTATTATACAGAGTGTGAAAGTCAGAAAGACAAAGATAAATATCACATACTAATGCATATGTATGGGATCTAGAAAGATAGTACTGAAGAATTTATTTACAGGGAAGCAATGGAGAAACAGACATAGAGAACAGATTTATGGATATGGGGAGAGGGGAGGAGAAGGTGAGATGTACGGAGAGAGTAACATAGAAACTTACATTACCATATGTAAAATAGATAGCCAATGGGAATTTGCTGTATGTCTCAGGAAACTCAAACAGGGTCTTTGTATCAACCTAAAGGGGTGGGATGGGGAGAGATATGGAAAGGAGGTTCAAGATGGAGGGGATATATGTATACCTATGGCTGATTCATGTGGGGGTTTGACAGAAAACAACAAAATTCTGTAAAGCAATTATCCTTCAATTAAAGAATAAAAAAAAAAAAAAAAGACTACAGAATGTGCTGCTACCAAGCAGTAAATTTAGGGTAGTATTCATGAGACTGAGGAGCAGAAATAAAACAAACAAACACAAAATTATTAGATTTTGTAACAAGAAGTCTAAGACATTCATTGGAAGGTTGCCACAGTAATTTAAGTGGAGTGACAGAATGAAGCCCGGTTTTAAAGTTAAATCACAAGCATTAAGGGAGGAAATGAAGAAAGAAAGATGACCCTGCTGAGAAGCTTTTAAGTGAAAAAATTGGAGATAGGATAGGAATTCAAGGATCTAACTATTGACAGAAGTTTTGGTTTTAGAGACTGTTGCAGGATTTGCTTTTGGAGATGATGGTAGGATTGATTGTTTTTAGAGACGGTTGTAGGCCGGTGTGTGGAAAAGATTAAAGATGCAACAGAAAGAACTGCTATTGGCTGGGGTGCCACAGAAGAGATCAAAGGGTGAGTAGCAGTACCGGGAAGAGGGGCACTGAGTTGGGAGGGAGGGTGGTAAAGACGAATGAAGCACAGGAGAAATTTAAAGGTAGACAGGCGAGATCATGTAAGAAATATGTAAAATCTGGTACCTTTTGTTAGTAATACAGTAGGAAGAGATGAGGTGAAAAAGAAAATAAAAACAAATTTAACAAATACTTGGGAGATGTGATGGGGAGTCAAGATTGGAAAATAAAAAAAGACGTCTGAGCTGGGTAGGGGTTAGGTGCAATTAAATGGATCTGAGCTGTGTACTCTGGCACAGATTTTGACCTTCTGTTCTTGGAGATGGAATGGATGTTGGGAGAATGGGATACAGAGTTAAAAACAAAGTAGGTGTGGTGAGAAGGTGAGAGGAAGAGACATTGCTGGGGCGGGTGTTGTTGATATGGGTGAATGCAGGGTGAGATCAAGGAGAGAAGTAAATGAAATCAGAGGGGTTTATGGACCAGAACAACAGAGGGACCTCGAAGAAAGGCAGACAGGATTATAGAAAAGGCCAGGTAGTGGGCAGAGAGGAAATTTTCAGAGTTTAAGCACTGGGAGGCAGAATAATTCTGAAAGAAGGATTTGGGCGTGGCCACTATGGGGAGAGCTGGATCTCTGCAGTGTTTTTAAGACAATATAATGCATAATATATTTGACTCATACCTTGAAGCCAGAAAAAATTAAACTTGCATGTATAAATCTACCCATTTATGCACACCTATTTATACATACATAGTGCATACATTCAAATACTGTATGCTTTTCTATTCACATATTATATATGAGTATAATATACTCCATTTTAAACTCTTTTCTATTCTTCACAGTACCAGCCCAGGGGCATAATAGGCATTCAGTAGACACTGGTTTAATTGCACTAACACATTTAACCAGAACTTTTATTTTTTTTTTCTCCTGTGTAGTATTGGAATCTACTCCACCCTGTAAATCACAATGCTAAAATAATTACAAAAAAGAGAGTTCAGGTTTAAACTGCAGAGACCAAATCTTTCAAGTAACAGATTTGTAATGGACTTGGTGTTGTGCTTTTTAATTGTACCCTTAATCCTCGCAGTGAGCTCCATTTCTTTCAGTTTTGCCAAAGCACAAATTCTACACATGAGTCCCAAGGCTCTGGGGAATTCTACTCGTTTGCTCGGCTTTCTACCTTCAGTTCTCATCAGGAGTCCTCACCCTCATAACCACACCAGCAATTCTATTGTAAAGCACAGAACAGAACCAGAAACTCACTGTGATGAGCTCAAAGATAGATGCAAATGCACAGACTGGCAGAGAAACATGGATGACTCCTAATTCTGCCCACTTAGGCTCAGGACTGCTAGCCTAATCCATCACCCTTTGGGCAAAATTCTCTTTCCTGGCTTCAGCATTGTAAATTAGAGGCCCCAAACTAATCTCTCCAAAGCATGGAAAGAGCACTGCTTTTCATTTAAGGTTCTTGGGGGTATTCTTTGTCACGAGAGCACCCAGGTCATAGTACCCATTGGGCCCCTGTGTGATTAACTCAGTGTGGTTGGAATGGGCTGAAGAGGGGATATATGCAGACATCCTGGGATTTTACATAATACTGGAACCTCCAAACTAGAATGAAACCCTAGACCTAGAATATTATTAGAAGTTCTCAGACTGATGAATCTACGTTTTAGTGATGTCTGAAACACCTGGTAGGTCTAAAGAAAGAACTGCCCACTGGTTAAACTGTATCTTGTCCTGGAACTCCTTATCAGTTAGTGTGTGTTGGGATCACCCCTCTATGGAGGTAGAAAGTGGAGAATCCAAAACAACCTGGTTACATGGGAAAATTAATTGAACTGGGACAGAAGATGGAAGTTACTGTCACTACAGTAACTTTTTGCTATCATAATTTGATCTTTCCAGCTGTCTACTCAGTAACCTGTAATAAAGGAGAAACATCAGTCTTCCACTGCTTACAAAAGGAGTCAAAGCCCTTGGCCTGTCCTACCCGGTATCAATGTTAGAAATTTATGAACTACACACCCATGTGACAGCTTATTGGAAATGATTCCCAACTGGGAGTCTTATTTTTGTGTCACATGAGCCTTAAAAGCGAGAGAAAGATGAGATGGTTTATGTGTCTTTACACTCTGGAATCTCTTTCCTCCCTACTCTGTAACTCTCAGCGTTCTTTACCCTCTCCCTCTTCTCCTCTACCATCACTTTATTCCCAGGAAAGGAAATGAGAACCCTAATGTAAGCTAGGTGTTTCAATATCTAAATGTCTAATATGGCTTAATATGGCACCCTTCCTGGGATGACTTTCACTTAAATGCCAGATGAGCAGCTCAGGGCTAAAGGGATAACTCTGTGTGGGAAGACAGTAGTTGGAGTGAGGCTGAGGAATAAAAAGGAAAGGTCTTCTCAGGACCCCTGAAGTCACACCATGGGCCATATGCCATTTGTAAGGCCAGACCCATTCCAGTGTAACTGCCTACCCTGAGCTGCTTCTCATCCACAGAGTTCCTTAGACAAGGAGGAGAGTCTCTTGACACTCAAGTGAAGAATTAAACGCTCAACCAGTATTTGGCAATCTACTGAGCACACATTTCTTATATGGCTTTGGGTTCAGACAGCATAGAAGGTATGGCCACATACCTAGAAATCCCTAATGCATTCATCAATAGCACTGCAGCTGCATCATTTATGCACATATCTGAATCATTCTTAACACACCAGACACACACAGAGTGTCAAACAGACGGGGATTTTTTTTTTTTTTTAAGAGATGGAAATTAAAAGAATAAAGTGAGTTCCGGAATAGCTTTTTTCCAAAGGCTATTGCCCAAACAATCTGGTTATTCTGTGCCTAAATCCTGAACTAAGCAAAGAACAAACAAATTAAATTAAAAACAAAAATAAAGAAACCCTAGCTCTTAAATGAGATGTGCAGGTGACCAGCACGCTGCGTTTTGGCAACACAGTGTCTTCACCTCCCATGCAGAGAATTCACCCATGGGAGACTCTCTGATGGCCACGGAAGACTGGGTGGGTGATATTCCCTTAATTTTCTAGACGACTCCTATTTGTATCACATTACACATGCGTTTTGGCACTACTGACACCACCAACATTTAATGGAATCATTTGGGAATTTTTCTCTCCCTCAATACAACATGGCTGTGGCCAGTACAGGGGAAACCCACATCAAGGATGTTTCCCACATTCTGGCTGAAGATACACAGTGACATATTTTGAAATTACAAGATCCACTGTACATGCGTCACTCTGAAGGGTGTGCACACTTCAGGCAAATTCAAGGGTCAGATTATCTGAAGTCGGTAGAAACGCTGAAATTTCAGCATGGCCACCGAGAGGAGGGATACAGGACAATACCTACCAACTCACTTCCACAGTGGAAGGGAATGATGGAGGACACGAGAGAAAGCACGGATTCTGAACAAACTTGGAACCATTAGCCCTCTTGAGGGTGTCTGTGGAATCTCACAGTTTGAATAGATTGAGTCTTTGTCCAGACCCATGTGTGGAAGAGATGGGGCTGATAGTGGAATTCATCCTCATGGATTTGGAAGGAAGTAACATCTAGAACTTGGCATTGCTCAGCCTTCCTTTCTGTAAGATTTCTTGGGCAGGCTGTCAATATCTTATTTGGGCTCAATTTAAACATCCAGTTGAAGAGAAGTGACCAATTGGGGCCAAAGAGGGTTTTAGAGAAATGAAATTAACCAGCCAACAGTTTTTGATGATGGGACAATTGGACAGAAATGTAATGTAATATCCCAGTGAAATGGATTTGGAAATTTCATCCTTCAGTACAAAGAGAGAGAAGGCTGCCACCCTTCACAGAGACAACAATCCAGTGAAAGAAATTCTACTCGTCTGGTTAACCCCAGGTCCCAGGTTCTGAACACCTGGCTTGAGACAAACAGCACTTTCTTGATGGCGGAAGTGAGGACAAGGCAGATATAAAGTCACTACAGGCACCGTCCTTCCTGGACTCACCCTTCCACCTCTAAAACCAACTTTGTAACCTTTCTAAGAGAATCTCCTGGCCACTGAGTTTGGAGCAGATCTGGTAATCTTTTCCAGAAAAGTATGCAAATTTGTAAGACACAGATCCAGAGTTACCCTCCTATAACCAGATATCACATGTTTCCAGGAAGGAGACTTCATGGGAATTTTCCAGGTGTGCCTGTGGTGGTGATTTCTCAGGAGGAAGGAAGTGGGCAGGAAGAAGGCTGGAGCCCAGGTACTAGGGAGAAAAGACTGAGCTGCCGGGAGATTTCTCAAGACGGAGCTTCCTGAAATCTCTTAGCCACATCAAGAAGGAGAGATTGATTTGACCTCAATTCTGGTTTAAGCCCTTTGGGGAATCTTTCCTACCCTAGGTGCCCACAGGAGATATATGGCGCCACCAGCTTGATCTGGCATGGATGCTGGTGATCTGTGGTCCACCTGGAAGACAGAAGCTGGGCCTGGGGTTTGCCTGAAGCCAAACTGGACCCAAGCCAAGCCCAGTCATACCCGCGGTCTATGACTACCTCTCACAGGCCAGTGAGAAGACTGGTGAGGTGGGCGGCCAAGACCCACAGCCCTTCCCCAGCTTCATCACCACTGTGGCCTCCATTTCCGCTCACTGTTCTCCAGACACCCTGCAGCCAAAGCCGTACAAAACTCCCCCCCGAAACAGAAAATGAAATCCATTAATAAAACACTTCCCCCTTCATTCCCATCCCCACCCCGCTCCCTCCAGCCAACACCCTGAATACTCACAAGAGAACACTTTATCTATACAAAATGAATTAGAAAACAAAATATTTACATATGAAATAAACACCATCTTGATTTCTATCACCAGCGGAGACGACAGAGCCCCCTTTGTTCTAGATTGCTGTTCGCTATTGTTGGTTTGGTTTTTATTTGAAAGGGGTGAGGTAAGAGGAAGAGTGAGGGAGGAGCCCCTGACCTGGGATCCAGTCAGGGTGAAGAATGTTTGATGGCCCTTCGCCTTCTTCCTTCTGGAGACACCTCACGCCCTCTGTCCTCTCGCTCAAGTCTTTCCTTGAATCTAAGGTAAAGCACTCCGCGCTCCTCTCTCCAAATCTGTGAGAGGTTCAGCCCCTTGCCCCCAGATTCATTTTAGAAAGAAAACAAAGCTTTACAAGGCCTTCGGTTGGCTTGAAAATGAAAGACACTGAGGTAAAAATCAAGGAGGGTGGGGTCGCAGTAAGGAGCTGGTGGGGAGGTGAGGAAGGGGCGTGAGTCGGGGTGGGTGGGATTTCTCGAAGAGACATGGCAGCTTCCTTCAGAGGAGGATGAGCACCTTTCTGGTTTATGTGTCCTGTGTGTAACATGGAGATCCTGTGGCCAAGCTTCCAAAATGACTCGGCTCTTTGGCTGCCACCTGGGGAGCGGGGAGGATGGCAGAAGAGTGAACCTGACCCCCGGAACACGTCTACCCCAAGTTTCGGGGCTGGCAGTGACAAGTATTCGTTTTCTTTCTTAAGTTTCCAACTTTGAGTGAAGGGGGCTTCCTGTCTGCCAGTACCCTCATCCCTGGAGTTTTATATGTGTATATATATATATATATATATATATACACACACACACATAATTTTTTTATTCTTGAATAGTACAATCTGGGAGATGAAGGAGGTGCTGCAGGAAGGAGGAGGGGCTTCTACAGAGTGTCCACACTGGGCTCAATGTCACATTCTCTGGGAGCCAGACCCAACGAGGTAGCAGGGGAGTCCCTCTCCGCCTCCCATCCCCTCTTTCAAATCTCTTCTCTTCCTTCTCCTGTCTCCTGAGCTGTACTTGAGGGGCAAGCTCAAAGCTCTGTACTGTCTGTTCCATATCACTTGTGGCCAATTCAGGGGGTAACAAGCCTGCTCTCCTAGCTCCAGGTTAAGTAAGAAGGGATCAAAGCATTGAAAACATCCCCCTCTCTCACTTACCCTATCATAAACGATGCCCCTTGCCCTTCAAAGCGTTCCTTTAGCTCCTTCCCACAAACTGGCCAGCTGAGGGTCTCAAAAGCTCAAATGAGCTTTGTCCACTCTTCTGCCCTCGGTTATATGCAAAAGAATCCTGGCTGCTTCTATGTCCTTTTAGCCTTCCTGGAAAGTTCTTGGCCAAGACTGATTGAAAGTACTGGCAACCATGAAGGAATTATTTTTGTATATGTTGCTCTTGTAGAAATGTTCACCCACATGTTTTGTCTAGGCCACAGAAACTTCTCATCAAGAACTTCCATTCTCCTTATTCAGGAAGGGTGTAGGGGGAGAGAGAGCCATAATTCAGATAACATAGGACCATCTTTGTTTGTACACAAGCCAAAAAAAGCCTGTTGCTTAGGGATACTGAAGAAACAGCTTTATGGGGTCAAGGTTGCCTTCTACACAAATAGGCCCCTGACAACAGGTGTGTATAGACAATAGGTGTGCAAGTGTATATAGACACACATGCACAGGCAGTCCCTCCTTCTTTGCCTCTAATGTACCACAAAACACTGCTCTAATATTCTTTCATCATCTGTCAATGACTTCACTCCAGTTCACCATCAGTAAGTCCCACGGAATTGGAGAAAACTATTTTTTGGCTTATATATAAACACACAAGGCTTCCCACCCTCTGCTTGGTGCCTGATCCCCAAACACATGCCATCTAAGCAACAAGAATTTAGCAAAAGCCTTTTTTCATTCACAGGCAGTATGCTAATAGATCTTATGGGAATGCTTTTGCTTCCTCACCTACACATACAAATCAGTTCAGCAAGAGGTATCCTGCTTTCTCCGTGGCCTCCTCCTGCTTCTCCTTGGCTTCACTCCAACCGGGTGGCAAAGAGTCCTTCCACACCAGGAGCAAGATGCCCTGCGGCCACTGCCTTCTCAGCTCCAGCGGAACGAGCCAGCCCACGTATCCACTCTCCGGAACTGGGAACGGCAGCCTACCGTATCCTCTCGCGGGAACTGGGAAAGGGGAGAGGATGGACAGACAGGAAGGAGGAGGAAGTAGGAAGAGGGTGCTGGAAAGGGAGCAGAGATGGTGCTGGTCACCAGGCTCACCCTCAGAAGGAATCAGAACTCCAGGATCCCAAAAATAAATGAAAACGACAAGAAAGGAGCAAATGGGAACCAAGTTCACCCCCTTACCCCCCGTTCGCCCTCTGTGACATGCGTGCCACACGCCCACAGCCAGACCCTCCCGGACGCACCTTTGGCCTCTCTCTTCCCTCACTCAGACATCAGACTCAATACTAGACAGTTTCTCATACACATGCCCATTGCTGGAGCCATTGAAAGCCCTGGGGTTTTTGTTGTTAGGCACACAGGGGTTGGACTGGTTCCCTATACAGATGTCTTTCTGGAAGCGGCCCGGCACAGCCCCGTGCAGGGCCGAGACCACCGGCTTGTTGCTCACAAGGGCCCGGAAGTCCGGCCTGGCCTTCGGTGCACCAGCCACCGTGGGCTGCCTGAAGAAGTAGGATTTGCTGCCGTGGAGCAAGCACTGGTCGTCCCCAAAAGTGGGGATGAAAGGGTTCTGCGTGACCCGGTCGGGGTAGAGTGACTTGCTGAGCATGTAGCCACCGCCGCCGCCGGGATTGCCATGGTGGTGATGTCCTGCGGCCGGCGCCGCCGCCTTGCCGTCGTTGCTGCCACTGAAAGCGCTCTCGCCCGCCGGCATCTCGAACATGTGCGCGTAGGGGCTGCCGTCCAGGAAGCGGCCCTTGTCCTTGAGGCTCACGCTGCGCGGGGCCAGGGCAGCCTCTTCTTTCTGCAGGTCCACGAACGTGTCGTAGGAGTGTTGGCGCCGCAGCTTGTTCCGGGGCTTCTTCTGCGCCTTGGAGTTGGTGGGGCTCTGCGGGTACTTAGACGCGGCGGATGTCACGGCCGCCACCGGGGCGGCCGGCTGATCCAACTCCTGCAGCGAGTTGTCCTCGCTGATGTCATACAGGTTGCCGGCCTTCTTGCACGCCTCGCAGCGGATGCAGGCCGGCCTGCCTGAGTTCTGGCCAGCCACCACTGCCGTTGCTGCCGTCGTCGTCGAGTAGTTGTGCAGCTTGGATGGGCAGCTGCGGCAGAAGTTGCCCCCAGGGCGCTCCTCCCAGTCCACGTTGGTCAGGTTCTTCTCCCAGGGGGCCGGGACCCCACCGACGACCCCCCCGCCGTGCTTGTCGCCCGTGCCGTGCTTAAGGTGATGAGCTCGGTTGGTACAGGGCCCTCCGCCACCCACCGAGTCGCGCTTGAAATCCTCGCCGCGCTCCTTATAGAGGTCAGTCAGGTCCACGTGCTCCCAGTGCGGCGAGGTCTCCTTGGCACGGAACTGGTCCAGGTAGAAGTCCCGTAGCCCGTCCTTGTCCCGAAAGTAGCGCTTGTGGTCTGGGGAGCGGGGCGGCCGGCGGCGGTAGGCCAGCTCTATCTCGTCGAACTCGCGGCGGGACTTGGCCGAGGCTGGACGCTTCTTCAGGCTGTCCTTGTACTGCTGCTTCCGTCTCTTGGCCGCATTGCCCTCGATGTTGCCGTAGGTGACCGTGTGGGTGGAGATGTCCGACACGTCGGAGCGGATCAGGTCGTCGTGGCCGCCATAGCGGTCACTCTTGAAAGAGAACTTGCCGTACAGGTCGCCGAGCTGGCTGTGCTTGGACGAGGGGAGGCCAATGTCCAGGGGCTTCTTGCCCAGGGCCCGGGGCTGCGTGGTGAAGGGCGGGTTGTCACAGTCGTAGAGCCCATCTATGGAGCTGGCGCTGCCGATGCTGTGGGGCCGGTGGTGGTGGTGGTAGTGGTCCTGGTACACGTTGCTGTCCTTGAGCTGCAGGTTCCCGAAAGTCCTTTCCACCTCACTGATGTAGTCACTGAACAGGTTCTCCTCGCAGGGCGGGTTGTTGTAGGACTTGCAGTCGGAGTGCGTGAAGCTGCGGCGGTGCTCGGAGATGTCATAGACAGACGACTCGCGGCGGATGAAGTCCAGGGCGCTCTGCGGTGAGCCATTCACACCCGACAGGTTGGCCATGTTCTTGGCCGTGCGCAGCAGACGCAGGATATTGGAGTGCGTGTTGTTCATGGTGGCGGTGGGGGAGTTCATCACGGACTGGCGCTCCTCAATGGCCACGCCATGGATGCAGCTGTAGATACCCTGCAGAGAGGATGAGACGGGTTAGGTCTCTCCTGAGGCTGGAAGGGACCCTCAAGTGGATCCCTACCCCTGCTAACTGCGTAAATGGTTGAGATAAGTCCAGGAAAACATGAAACAGATGGTCTTATAGACTCATAGAAACCTGTGTCTAGAAGCTTGCCTGCCTTGTGCTGTGCTGTGCTCAGTCCTTCAGTCGTGTTTGACTCTTTGGGACCCCATGGACTGTAGCCTGCCAGGATCCTCTGTTCATGGGATTTTCCAGGCAAGAACCCACTGTAGTGGGTTGCCATTTGCTTGCCTTATTCACCAGCATTTAGCAAGTCTCATCATGAACCCTAGGGCTTTCCCCGTGGGGCTAGTGGTAAAGACCCTACCTCCCACTGCAGGAGATGCAAGAGACAAGGGTTCCATCCCTGGGTCAGGAAGATCCCCTGGAGAAGGAAATGGCAACCTTCTCCATTATTCCTGCCTGGAGAATCCCATGGACAGAGGAGCCTGGCAGGCTACTATTCATAGAGTCACAAAGAGTCGGACATGACTGAAGCAACTTAGAATGCAACATGAGCTGGGGGTCTGATTAGATAGGCTTGGCTCTCCAAAAGGGGCCTCACTGCATACACCAAGTGATCTAAGCAAATGGTCTGGAATCACAAGACATTCAGGAGATTCATGCCTCACTCCGCAACTGATTTGTACTGATTTTTCTTTCTACACTAGGTTTTTGCCTCACAGAAATGAGGCCATGATATCAACTGATAGCAAACAACACTGTCAGCCTTCTGGAAATCAACAGCAATGCTTTACAGATGTTGGGGCTGTTCTGCCCTGGCTGGTCACCCCTGGCTGGCAGTAAAGACTGGGGAGCCCAGGCGCTCACAATTGCTACTCTTTACCAGCTCTGACAAATTTTGAGCAGCTTTTAGGATTTTGATCATCAGATCACAGCTGAGCAATTCTCTCCCTGAGCCAAGCATGAACCAAATTCAACAGGACAATTAGGCAGCTTTGAGGTCAAAGAAGGATATTTCTGCTGCTGTGCCTTACACCGTGGGAGGGAGGACCTGGGACAGATATTAAGGACTAAATAGCAATCATGAATCCCCTTGCTGGAGAGGAGTAGTCGAGGAGGGGTGGGGTGGGAGTTTGGGGTTGGTAGAGGCAAACTAGTGTATATAACATGGATAAACAACAAAGTCCTACTGTATAGCACAGAACCATATTCAATATCCTGTAAATGAAATATCTTGTAAATAGCCATAATGTAAAACAGATATGAAAAAGAATGTATATACATGTATAATTGAATCACTTTGCTGTACAGTGAAATTTTATATTGGAAATCAACTATACTTCAATAAAATGAATTTAAAAAGAATCCCCTTGTCGAATGCTCTCCTTTATTCTCTTTAGGTCCTGTTTTTTTTCTTCAAGTTTCTCACTCACTGTGATCATAAATAACTAGTATCTTAACATTAGTATCGATTGAGAATTCCCTGTGTGCAGCTTCTTGTGTAGAGCCCTAAAAAGCACCGTCTGGGAGAAGGAGAGGCTTGGGCTCAAGTCTAAAGTCAGGCCAACCTCCTGCCAATCTCTAGTTCCCTGCCTTGAAAGGTGGACATGTTTGGAACTTTTCCACCTGGCAAGGGAAGGTCTTTGCAGAAGAGGTTGTTTGAATAGTGTCTTTAAAACAAGGGGAATTCATTTGGAAAGGGGCTGTCCCTATTGAGGGAGGAGGATGAGAGGAGAGAAGATTCAAAGGTAGAGTGGCAGCTAGATGGGAAAGAAGGATGGTTTGCATGAGATGAGCATCCCTGCCCTGGAGGCAGCCACAAGATAAGAGATCTACAAGAAAATTGGGAGATTAATATATATGTACAAACACACACAATAGGGGCTTCCCAGGTGGCACACTGGTAAAGAATCTGCCTGCCAATACAGGAGATGCAAGAGATGCGGCTTCAATCCCTAGGTCGGAAAGATTCCTCGAGTAGGAAATAGCAACCCACTCCAGTATGCTTGCCTGAAAAACCCCATGGACGAGGAGCCTGGCGAGCTATAGTCCATAGGGCTGCTAAGAGTCAGACATAACTGAGCGCAGAAGAGAAGATATGTACACTACCATGTGTAAAGTAGCTAGTAGGAAGCTTCTGTATAGCATAGGGAGCTCAGCTCAGTGCTCTGTGATGACCGAGAGGAGTGAGATAGGGGTGGGGATGGGAGGGAGGTTCAAGAGGGAGGGGATATATGTGTACATACAGCTGATTCACTTCATTGTACAGCAGAAACTAACACAACACTGTAAAGCAATTATACTCCCATTAAAAAAAAATAGAGAGTTCCCCTGCTTTCTTATCCTTTCTGACCCTTCTTGATTACGGCCAGGAGAAAATGCACTTGTCCTCTTCAGAGCCATTGATTATGTCGAGGGGCGACAAATAGGATTTCTACTACAGGCTTCCTGTGCTGTGGCCAGCCCCCTGTCTGGGGTCTTGGGAAGCGCCACGAGGTACAAAAAGGTGGCTTAGGGACCACAAGTCCCAGCCTCCTGTTTCCAGGTAACTGAATGGCCTGAAGCAGCTCACAGCCAGAGAGGACATTTTTCTCTAGAACTAAAATACTATAGGAAAATGATCAAAAGATGGGACAATTTAATGAGTACTCCATTTTCTTACATAACCCCATTAGAGACAAAGTTGGTTACATCTGAAGCCTAGACCTCTATTCTAAGAGGACATCTGAGTTCACTTCTCGTGAATGAATCTCATAACTTTATTAACAAAATAAAAAAGTCTGCTTTTTTAAGTAAAGAAAAGAAAAAAAAAAAAAAACTCTTCCCTGTGACCCTTTATTCATATTCAACACTGTGCTCCAAATCTCACTTTGGACTAGTCATGTAGAAGAGAACTAAATAAAGAAGGACTTGAGTGGTACTCTTGCTCCAATTAAGGAAGTTTCTGGAATGTAAATTTCTTAACAGGTCAGGACTTATTTTTGAAAGTTCTGTTAAGCTCCTCCTGAATGCTCCAAATGCATACATGGTTAAAATATAAAGCGGGATGGTGAAACGACCAATATACATTTGCATGTCAGAATAAGAGAGATACATGTCATGATTTATACAGAAATGTGATTTTTTAAAAGGATTAAATGATTAATCCAGCCTATGCAGAATTAACTAATAGTGATGAAAGGCACCTGGGGAAAGGCCAAATGTTTCATTTTGATAGATCTGCCAGTTCTTTTTAAGAACCAAATGCCCAAACCCCACACAGAAAGCTATTTCTTAAAGGAAAAACAGCTTCACCTGTTCTCTGAGCCACTTGAAATGATGTCATCCTACCCCCTGGGGAAATGTACATGATGTGGCTTCCTGCTTTCACAGCCTCAGGCTGGAGTTAGTGCCCCTCTGCACTCTCTGCTTTGCATGGCACTAGGCTAAACTTCCTTTCCCAAGTTCCAGGCACCTAAATCAAACCACTTACTCTGCTGATGGAGAAGACCATGCCAGGCTTGCCAGAACAGACACCCATAAAGCAGTGCCGGAACTGCCAATAGAAAAGGTGTTCACAGATGAAGGTGATGAGGCTGAGAGCCATGGCTGCCCCCAGCATGTAGAAGACACCCGCCATGTTGTCGATGTCCAGCTGGCTACTCATGACCTCGTTCTTCTCATTGTGGCAGATGCCTGTGAGCCACAGAGCTTCCAGCTCCTCCATCTCCCCTGGGGGCCGGGCAGGAAGGAGAGAAGAGAGGGAGAGAGAGGGGTGTTGGGAAAAGAAAGGAAAACATGAGAGAGAGGGGAAGAGACATAAAGAAAACCAAGAGAGAAAGTTAGTAATTTTATTAATACTGTTAAACTTATCACGTTATTCAACAAGTGGTCAATGAAAACACAATGTGGGTACCAGAGATGATACAAAGATAGAAGATATTACCTCTGTGCCCTGTATGAATGTGTGAAAGTTTTAGTTGCTTAGTTGTGTCAGACTCTTTGAGACCCCATGGACTGTAGCTCCTCTGTCCATGGAATTCTCCAAGTAAGAATACTGGAGTGGGCAGCCATACCCTCCTTCAGGGGATCTTCCTGACCCAGAGACAGAACCTGGGTGTCCTACATAGCAGCAAGATTCTTTACGGTCTGAGCCAGGTAAGCCCTAGCTACCCAGTGTAAATGGGTATATAAACAATCAGTATAAGTAAGAATACTGGAGTGGGCAGCCATACCCTCCTTCAGGGGATCTTCCTGACCCAGAGACAGAACCTGGGTGTCCTACATAGCAGCAAGATTCTTTACGGTCTGAGCCAGGTAAGCCCTAGCTACCCAGTGTAAATGGGTATATAAACAATCAGTATGACAAGCTGTATGTAACAAAAGCTTCCCGAATTAGTCAGGGTAATTTTGTAGATGCGGTGGCCAGTGGGTTTTCACGAGGAAGGTAGGATTTTGAGGTGGGCATGGTGAATGAGTGAATTTTAATTGATATTGTACAAAAAGGGGCTCCAGGCATCAGAGATAGCATGATCAAGGGGAGGAAGGAGAAAAACACAAGTCATATTTGGGAAAGGCTGGCAGAACAATTCAAAAACAATAACAGTTGGTTAAAAAAAAGCTGAATACAAAAGGTTGATGAAACATTGCTGAGCACCTGAGTATCAGACTAAGCACTTTGCACGGGTTTTATTTTTTTTTTGTAGACAGCGAGGAACAACATAATGGAAGAAGCGATTCAGAAAATTGCTCTCAAAAAATGTGCAGAGCAGATCGAGTTGGGGGAGGAGAGACAGAGACAAATCGGTGGAGAGATTGATTGATTCCCTAGAGGCCCTCAGACTTCCTGATCTCTTGTTGAAAACATAAATATTCACAGGAAAAGGGAGGAAGCTGGAATAAAATGAGACCACCAAATTCGGACCTGCCTCCTTTTAATGCTGCTTAGAGAAGTTTTGATTAATTCAAGTCATGCCAGGTTACAACAACCTTGATCCACTTCAGTGGATACTAGGAACTAGAAATGTAGAAATCATAGGCAAGAGGAAAATAAAAGAAACCATGAGCCTGAGAATGCATCTGACTCTAGAGAAGCAAAAATCTGAAAATCTCATGAAGAAAATTGCCAGTTTGGCTTAAAACGTGAAATCTGTTTGCATAGTCTGACTGGAGCTCTGGTGTGTGTGTGTGTGTGTGTGTGTGTGTGTGTGTGTGTGTGTGTTAGTCGCTCAGTTGTGTCCAACTCTTTGCGACCCCATGGACTGTAGCTCATCAAGTTCCTATGTTCATGGAATTCTCCAGGCAAGAATAATGGAGTGGGTTACCTTTCCCTTCTTCAGGAGATCTTCCCAACCCAGGGATTGAACCTGGGTCCACCACGTTTCAGGCAGATTCTTTACCGTCTGAGCCCCCGGAAAGCCCATGAAGCTCCGGTAACTTTTGCAAATTGTCTCTACTGCTGCTCTTTCTTGTGGACAGAGGCCCTGTTATTGCCTTGAAGTGATAGCTACATTACTGTGACAGAAGCTCTTACACTAAAAAGGCTTGGAACCCTCCACCTAGAACCCCATCCTCTTTCCAATGCTCATCAAATCACTTTTTGCTCATTTCTTGGATCAAACTTGGATGATTTTCCTAACTGAACAACTGACCTCACCTGGAGTCTGCCAATCCAGCTATGTTGTCTTCTCCTTACCAGCAAAGATTCTGCAGACAGAACTGGGGGAACTGCTGGGTTGATGGCCTGTGGGGCCAAGTACAGTCAGGCTGCTCGTTGTAATAGGATTAGCTTCTGTGAGACTAACAGGAGAAGGAGGTCCTTTAGACAATAAAGTGAAGTGGGATGTGGAAGGTGTGAGCAAAATAAAAAAAAGAGATTAGGTTTTCTCAAAGCAAGTTGTCTCTTCAAGGAATCACTCTGGCGAGTGAGTACCTTCCAGTGTCTGTCTCTGAGGACTTGGCCCTGCTTCCTATCTCTTCCACTGGGAGAGGCAATAGCAGAGGGAAGGTTGAGCAAATAGCCATGAATGGATTTCTTTGCCCTTTCTCTGGGACCAGAGCAAGGGGTCTGTATAGTCAAAGCTACTGTTTTTTCCAGTAGTCATGTATGGATGTGAGAGCTGGACCCTAAAGAAGGCTGAGTGCCAAAGAATTGATGTTTCTGAATTATGGTGTTGGAGAAGACTCTTAAGAGTCCCTTGGACTGCAAGGAGATCAAACCAGTTAATCCTATAGGAAATCAACCCTGAATAATCATTGGAAGGACTGATGCTGAAGCTTCAATACTTTGGCCACCAGATGTGAATAACTGACTCATTAGAAAAGACCCTGATGCTGGGACAGATTGAAGGCAGGAGGAGAAGGGGACAACAGAGGATGAGATGGTTGGATGGCATCCATCACCGACTCAATGGACATGAGTTTGAGCAAAACTCTGGGAGATAGTGAAGGAGAAGGAAGCCTGGTGCGCTGCAGTCCATGGGATTGCAACGAGTCGGACATGACTAAGCCACTGAACAATAACAACAACCTCATTACGAAGCTTTAGAAAGCTAACATATACTACCCAATGTCCTAGCATACTATGAAATGCTTTACTGGAAATGCAGAGGTTAGAGGGATGGGGAAGGAAGAAGGGTTGATGTTTTGGACTGGCTGTAGGAAGAGGCCAAGTAGACACTTTCCCTTTCTTTAACTCACCATCTCCGAAGAGCTGCAGGATAGCAAGGTCCACCTGGCGCTTCCATCCAGAGTCTTTTTGGATGGCAATGCCATAACCAGTGGAGGCAAAGACCTTCCCACTGCCAATGGTCACCAGCTTGCAGCCCTCATCTCTACCGGCCATGTAGTTCAGCACGGCTGCATCGTAGATGAAGGCATCCAGTTTCCTGTGCAAGAAAGGAGCAAACAAACCAAGTCCAGTGGAGGAACTCGAGTCCAAAACTACCTATGGGGCCATTAAGAGGAGGAAGTAGGACTCCAGCAGACTATGGGGAGAATTGGTTCAAAGCAGAGCTCAAGGTGGAACTCAGCCAGAAGCTAAAGCCTAACTCCCAGGTGGTTCTTTGTGATTTCAGATTGAAAGGAGGAGTTTTTTCCCTCCTGTTGGGAATGATGAGAATGCTAGTTGGGCCCGGAGCCAACTCATAAGCTGTGTCTGAAAAGGAGAAGGAGTAAAAAGGAATCAATAAAAATAATAACAGAAATAATGAAAAGGAACCATCACAATGATAGCAACAAATAGCATGGGTTAGACTTACATAACATTTTTCATTTCTCAGTTCATTACAGTCCAGAGTGGGGATAAGCGTAGGTGGACGAGGAGCACTGGATGGGCAATGCTATTTTGGCGGTCAGAAAGGTTTTAGTATTTTGTTTTGCAGCACAAGGAGAGGAGAGAGTTGCTGGGGGTGGTGACATTATAGGCTCAGGTCAACAGCGAATGCGTGAAACCACAGCCAATGCAACATACAGGAGAATTCAGATGTCTCATGTTCCCAAACATATGAGAATCTCTTTGTATGTACAGTGCTTTGCAAGGAGAAGTAGGCAGGGAGTGGGGAAAGGCTAGGGGCAAGTTCAGGAAGGTACAGGTCAATATTTAAACACAATAAATGGAGAAGAAATTCAGATATATTCATATAGGTAATAGAGAGGTCTGCAAGAAAGAAAGCCAGGCATCATGACCTGCACTGTTCAAGTGCAGTTCAGTTAGCTTTACCCCTCCTTAAGAAAAAAGAAGCCCTTTCTGGCATGACAAAATGCACAACATTTTTTCCAAAGGTCCGTGAGTATCCTTTAGAAGTGTGTCTATCAGAAAGTCAAAGCTCTGAAGGGCTTGAGAACTGTGATTGCACCAGGGGCCAGACAACCCAGAGTCATCTATCCCCCAAATTCAAATCCCACCTTCTGAAATCTGCTGTGGCTTTATAACAATAAGACAGAGTCTAACAGTATTTAAGTAAACATGCCTCTGGGAGGCTCATTCTGAACAGAAGCCACCAGAAGGTCTAAGGGCTGTCAGTCATCCTACAACACAGGAAATCAGCTATGAGACCTTAACTCCAACAACTCTCATGCTCAACTGTCTGTCTTATTCCACAGCTGTGGCTTCTGAGGGAAGGAACCGCCATGGCTGAGATTATGTAAGCCAACATATTTGCAGTTTGTGAGTTCTTTTGAATGAACAATCCACCCTAGATTATAGAGCTGGATCAAAGAGTGCCAATTTTGTTGGAATTGGAGATCAATTAACATATTCTTACTGTTTGTTATCTAAAAGCTTTCACCCTTTTCATTGTTTCTTTCTCCCTTGTCCATAAGACACCAAAATCAATTTCACTTTCAGGTCAGCAGGTCTTTATTTTGTGTGTAACACATGAACTTTAGCCTTGACTCTCCTCTTTGACTTTTATATCTATTACATTCTTATTTCACTGTTACATTCATGCAAGTAAAATAGAAATTGTTGAAAATATATATAAGTGAATCATACCAGTGGAATATCCATACACTGGTCTGAATTATACCATCAATTTAACCTGGAGACCCACAAAATGCAAATGCAGTCTTCTTTGCTTGAACTTGGTGTGGCAAACAAAGATGGTCCATCTTATTACATGGATGTTTAAGAAATGTGAGCAACACAGCAAAGATTCTGAGCTTGGAAGCAGTTCTTACCCTGTTTTCAGGGAGAGCAGTGCATCATCAACACCTCTCTGGTTGAACTTCCCCATGTAGGCATGCATTTCTGCATAGTTATTGCGAATATTCCTCTCTGTGCTGCCGTTGGGCACAGTGCCAAAGCGGAAAGGGGGTGAGAAGTCATTAGGTCTCTGGAACTAAAAAGAGAGTTAAAGAGAGACAGAGAAGATGAATGCTTCAGAAAATGTGGAGAGATATTCAGTTAACATTTGTGGATTTATCATGGAAGGGACCAATGAGAGTTCACCAAACATATTAGCCCTTGCTCAGGAGTAGCAATTGCTATCTGAAAGTGAACTTCAATTCAACTCAATTTAATCCATATTGTTGAGAGCTTTCTAACTGCCCACCCCTGACTTGAATCTGTCACTCTCGTCTGCCCCGTGTATGTACACTGCACAAAACCAGGGATGATGGGAATGAGCTATTAGCTTAACTGCAGTGGGCTGGTTGCCTTTATTTCTGAAAATTGTGTGAAATCTGCTTCCAGGCCCCATCATTGGACTATTAAGGCTCTAAGATGTAAGGCAAGCTACATCGCACTCCTGAAAATCACTTGTTGGGTAGCAAATATGTTTTGCTAAGAAATTCTGTCTTTACTTTCCTTGATGCTTTAAAAGCCCACATGTATCCTACATGAGTTGTAGGAGAAATTGTAAAAGCAAATGCAATTTTAATTATATTCCCTCTTGTGTTTAAGAACTGAGAGTGGATTGCCAGGGCATAGCATAATAAAGGGAAATCTCTTGAATTTTCACCCCTATGACATCAGCTTTGTTTCTGGCTATTGCCCTGCAGTGAGCAGTCTGTATATTGCTTCCTGAAAGCACAATTCATGCATTTGTATCTTCATGGCCTCAGAGAGTCTGTTCCCTCAGCATGATCTCACCTTTCTCCCTGGGCCAATTCATGTCCTTCACCTCATTCATGTAACTCAGAGCAATTTTTCAGGACACTTTCTATGAGCTCTTTCTTCCATCAAGTTTACCCAAGAGTGAGTCATCGGTACTTGGTGTTCTTGGTCTAGATCCTTGTAATTAATACTACAAATTCATTTACTTTCTAAATAAGCTGGCCAAGTTCTGAGAGCTGGTCTCTGAGGTAGTCAGGAAGCTCTAGATTGAGACACATATGGATTGAAGACCGGCTCTGAGTGTGTGTTAGTTGCTCAGTTGTGTCCAACTCTTTGCGATCTCATGGACTGTAGCCTGCCAGCCTTCTCTGTCCATGGGGTTTCCTAGGCAAAAATACTGGAGTGGGTTGCTAGTTCCTTCTCCAGGGGATCCTCCTGACCCAGGGATTGAATCCAGGTCTCCTGCATTGCAGGCAGATTCTTTACCATCTGAGCCACCAAGGCAAATAACAGGAGCTCTCTGTGCATCATTTCCTCATATATAATAAAAAGACAGTAATGTCTACTTTTCAAGATTGTTGTGTGTCTTAAATGATACAATGCATTGGAAGTACATGACACAGAATCTTGTACACAGTAAGTGCTCAATAAAGACTTCTTATATCAGTTTAAATTCATATCTACATTCTACATTCTCTAGTAAATTTCATACTCTCCAAGTTTCTCATTCTATTAGGACAGCAATGATCAGCTAGAGTATGACTGGAGTTCACAGTCATATATGCTATGCCCTGGTATAGGAAAGCCAATGTAGATATTTAAAGTCCACTTGGTTTCAATATTAAGTGAAGTGCAGTGAAAGTCACTGAGTCATGTCCAACTCTTTGCGACCCATGGACTGTAGCCTGCCAGGCTCCTCTGTCCATGAAATTTTCCAGACAAGAATACTGGAGTGGGTTGCCATTTCTAAGTGAAGATATCTTAAAAATCTTTGAAGGTACCTTTGAAAGTCTAACTTAGGAGTACTCTGAAGTTCTGGAGCTGTCTGGGCTTACAACCATTCTCCTTTATCCTTCCCTTGACGTGAGACACTTACAGCTTCTCAGAATATGGGGATTTCATGGGCCACTAAATATCACAGCACCAGTAACCATAAATGCCATCTTCATTGCTTAGAGTTGGCCGTAGTTAGAAGTAAGGTTATGCAGTGGGGTTAGGTAATCTGAGATGCATCAAAAGATCACTACTTTCTGACTTACCACAATGCTTTTTGCCATTAAGAGTTTTTGTTTAATTACTTTTAAGGGGTTGTGATTTTTAAGAAAATAAAGATACTACAAAAGAGTCAAAGAATTTTAGAGTTGTATGAACCACTCAAGGTTAACTAGTCTAAACCTTTAATTTTACAAACGAAGACAGAGGCCCAAGGAGGACGAGTTATCTGCTCAATGTCATACCACAGCAGTGATGGCTAACATTATCAGAAATCAACTGGCTTAATTAATAGTACTTCTCATGGTTCCCAGCAGATAACAAGTTTAAAGTAAATACGAATATGCTTTATTGGAAGAGACAGAATGCTATGCATAGAACTGCCAGTTGTAACACTTCAGATATTTGAAAGACAGTGTCCCCCAGTCAAAAGTAGAGTATTCATAGATACCATGGCAGGCAGCAATATAACCAAATGTGCTCTCTTTAATCAGTAATTTCCCATTTTGTTAGGACAGTGAGAACTGATGCTTACAATGACTGAGATACTCTAGGGTCTAAGGTATTTTCTGAAACATCAATGAAAGTTGAAATTGTGTCCAGTACAATGTTGGTATAAATTTTTACATTCTAGTTTTTTGAAAATCAGTAGTCAATGTAAGATAGATATAATAATTATTTTCAAATTAAAAGTATTTTTATTGAAGTAGAGTTGATTTACAGTGTTGTGTTAACTTCTGCTTTGCGACAAGGTGATTCAGTTATATATGCATGCTAAGTCACTTCAGTTGTGTCCGACTGTTTGCAACCCTATGGACTATAGCCCACCAGGATCTTCTGTCCATGGGATTCTCCAGGCAAGAATACTGGAGTGGGTTGCCATGTCCTAATCCAGAGGTTCTTACCAACTCAGGGATTAAACCTATGTCTCATGTCTCCTGCACTGGCAGGCAGGTTCTTTACCACCAGTACAACTTGGGAAGCCCATTCATTATATATATATATATCTATCTATATATCTATCTATATATATATATCTCATTTTCACTATGGTTTATCACAGGATATTGAATGTAGTACCCTGTGCTATACAGTAGGGACTTATTTTTCTATTATTGTACATATAACAGTTTTCATTTGCTAATCCCAAACACTTAATTCTTCCCTTCCCCACCAAGCCTTTCCCCTTGGGAACCACAAATCTGCTCTCTATAGATATGACAATTTTTGATTAACCAAATCAAATGGAATGTGATATCCAGAAGGCCTCATGTCTTGATAAAGCTAGATTATGGAAATTTTCTGTGCTACTCTTTATTAACTTTGATTTCTAAATTATCTTTAGACCTCTAGATGCTGTTTTATATCTTTGAATACTTAAAAACTAAAGAAACAATGGAGAAACTGGAATATCCAAGATGATTTCGAAAAAGGAGGACAAAGTTGAAGGACTCATACTACCTGACTTTGAGACTTACAAAGCTGTAGCCATCATGACAGTGGGACATTAACACAGAGAGAGTAAAGAGATCATGAGAACAGAGTGCCCTCAACAGATCATCACATATGGTACAAAGGCGATTCAGTAAAGATACAACAGTCTTTAACCAGTGGTATTGGAACTCTATGTGTAAAAAAAAGAACTTCATTCCACATCTCACAAGATATATGGAAATTAAGACTAAGTGGATCAATGTACCTAAATACAAGTCCTAAAACTATAATATGTCCAGGAGAAAATATAAGAGAAAGGCTTTGTCATCTTGAGTTAGACAAAGATTTCTTAGATATGACACCAAAAGTATAATCCATCATCAAAAGCAAGTAAGTTGGGCTTTGTTAAAATGAAGAACTCTTTGAAAGGCACCGTTAAGATCATGGAAAGACAAGACACCGGCGAGATAAAAATCTCTGAAAACAGTTTAAAACTATTAAAGAACTAAAGGATTATATAACAACACAGCAAGACTGTGGTTACAGCATCTTCTGTAAGAAAATAGTCAGAAATAGCCAACACAAGAAGAATGGGAGGCACAGGCCTATGGAAAGCATTGGTCTCGAAGGCAGACAATTTGGATTTCAATTCCAGTTCTTTGACCAACTGTATGAACATGGGCTAGTTCTTTAACTTCATGGAGCCCCATTTTCCTGGAAGTATTGTTTTTAATTACTATTATGATAATATCTAGGATCACTTAACACAGTATCTGGCACATGGTAAATTCTCAAAACTATTAACTGCTTCCATGAGGGTGAAGTTCTCATACCTAAAACTGTCCCATGTTAGATTATGTCCCCTAAGATGGAAAACTCCTGTTTCCTGATTTGTTCCTTAAATTTGGCCAGTCTGGGGACCAAACGGGTGAGTGTATCACCCCAGAATCAGCCAGAGCAGAAGAAGTAAGCCAGCCTTTTCCTCTGAAAAATTCTTGTCCCAGATTGGTGAAGTTTAAATAAAACCTATATTTTTAAAACACTGTCACTGGAACTTGAATTTCACTAAAATTAATGGCCATGGAGAACTTTATTTTTAGCAAGGAAGAAGGAAAAGGAAGGATCTTCCAAATATCACCTTGATGTTTCCAATAAATGCCCAATAATAAAACTTACTCCAAGCTGTGAGGTGTTCTATGGCACTTGTTTTACCCGAACGGCAGTCAGTGCTCCTTGGGGTTTGGGGAAGGAGTAAAACTTAGTACTGTCCAGAACCAGGGGTCTTAAAATCCATGGAACAGGGAGGACTCTGAGAAAATTTTTTTTTTAAAAAATTAAAGACCCCAATACACCAAGGAGACCAGCATGAATTTTATATAGTTATTCCTTATTAGTCACCTTTGGCTATTACAGAGCTTTCTTGAACTTGGAATGTTTCTCTACATTATAAAAACATGTGCTTAGTTGCTCAGTTGTATCCAACTCTTTGTGATCCTATGAACTGTAGCCCGCCAGGCTCTTAGTCCATGGAATTCTCCTGGCAAGAATACTGGAGTGGGTTGCCATTTCCTCCACCAGGGGATCTTCTTGACCCAGGGATCGAACTCGGGTCTCCTGTGTCTCCTGCATTGCAGGTAGATTCTTTATTTGCTGAATCATCAGGGGAGCCCCATAAAAACAGAGAGAGGAGAACAAAAACACAGAAATGAAGAAACTTTGGGGATCAGTCTCATTTCACAGATGAGAAAACTGAGGCTCTGAAGAAAGCGAGGAGTTGTTCCAGGCCACGGAGTGAAATAGGAGGACCAGCTTATAGGGCTTGACCCTTGAGCTGAGTCCTCCGACCACGGCTCAAACACCAGCCGCCAGGTCCTACCTTTGCTCACCAGCAAGGAACTCTATGCATGTGTATGTGGGGCCACCTGGCGAGGGCACCCTTCCCTTCCTGGCATATCAGATGCCAACTCCCTCTCAGGGTTCAACCCAGGGCGTCCAGCCATAACTGTAAGCAGGCTCTCACCCAAGGGCAGAATGTTAAGAGACCTGTAATCTCACTTGATCTTCCTGGAGAGCTGCTGGGAATCAGAATTCAGCCATCTGAGAGGCTCAGATGACCATCTCAGCCCCCACATTAATGACCTCAAAGTGAGTGAGTCTTGGCTATCAGGGAGGGGAAAGGTGTGGAGGCAAGGACAAGGCTCCACCCCAACCCAGAGATGAGGGGACTTGGGGGCCCTGGAGTGGTACTGGCTAATGCCTTCCATTAGACAGGCCCTTCTGCAGCCTTCAGAGAGAAAGGGAAAAGGCAAGATGTCAAGGAAGTGGCATCATCAACTCAATAGACATGAGTTTGAGCAAACCCCAGGAGATAGTGAAGTTGAAGGAAGCCTGGTGTGTTGCAGTCCCTGGGGTCGCGAAGAGTTGGGCATGACTGAGCGACTGAACAATAACAAGGGAGTGGAGATCTGGTCCATTTTGCTTGTTTATTAAATACATAAACTGATTTTACTATGTATACGGCATTATTAATTTGTTCATAGCAGCTACTAATACTCAACACCTATATATGTGCTGAGAATAACTCTCTTAACTCTTTTAATGATAACAGTTTAAATGCCTCCATTTATTTGATAAATATATATTCTGAGCATCTAATAGTGTACAGCCTGTATTTATGAGGATGCAAAGATGAAAACATCAGACTCTTGTTTTCAGGAAGTTTACATACCAGAGGGGGATGTAAACATTCATTCAGTTTTTCATCCCTTTACCTTTTCATTCATTCATTATTTCATTCTTATAGACATTCAGCAGGTATTTACAGTATCTATCACCATATTCTGGGTGCTGGGGATGCAATGTGACAGGAGAGGAAGAACCTGCCTTCAAGGAGTTCATACTGTAAACAAAGGGGACAGATAATAAACCTTTTTTTTTTTGTAGTGGACTGGGGACTGTGCTGGTGGCCCAGTGGTTAAGAATCTGCCTGCCAATGCAGGGGACACAGGTTTGACTCCTGTCTTAGAAGATCTCACATGCCCCAGGGCAGCTAGGCCCTTGCTCTGTAACTACTGAAGCCCAAATGCCCTACAGCCAGTGCTCTGCAACAAGAGACACCACCGCAAGGTGAGTAGCACCTGCTCACTGCAACTTGAGAAAGCCTGCATGAAGCAATGTAGACCCAGTACAGCCAAAAATAAAATAAACTATAATGCATAGTTGACCAATACACAGCCACAGATTCTTTTCCAGTCCTTGTATAAGAGATGAGGCCTACACGCTATGAACTTAATTCTGATCTGGGCTTGTGACTAGCTTGACCAACAGAATGTGCAGAAAGAACACTCTGGGACTTCTGAGGCTTGGTCATAAGAAGCCTTGTGGTTTCCACCTGGGCCTCTGTATGAAGTCAACAGCCCCATGGGCTCCATGCCAGAGCTGTGATGTGTAGGCACTTCTGTCTCCAGGCTTGGCTGAACACAATCTTCCAAACACTCCAGTCGGGGCACCAGGCAACCTTGCCCGCATATCTGACCCACAAGTTGGAGAAATACAATGAAATGGCTCTTGCTTAAGCCACCAAGTGCTAGGGTAGACTGCTGTGCCGCCATAGATCACGAGCCCACAGGTGATCTCAAGTAGTGAAAACCAGGTTCTGGGAAGACATTGACGCAGCTTGGATACAAGACACAGGGTGACTGACTGGCAGGAAAACGAGTTTAGCCCAGCTGGCCTGAGAAGGCCTGTCTGAGAAGGTGGCATCTGAACAAAGCCCTGGATGAGAGGAGGAACTCGGCATGTGAAGATCAGGGGAAAGCGCAGCAAGTCCAGGGAACAGCAAACACCAAGGCCAGACAAGGAGACAAGCCTGGTGTGGCTGGTGGGCCAGGAGCCACGTGCGGGGCATCACGGAATCATGTGCCAGTGACAGAGGAGCCCAGAGCAAAGGGCGCTGTCCTGAACAGGCCTACAAAGGCTGAAGGCCCTGGGCTAAGAGATGAAGGGAGAGTCTTCTAGCAGGGCAAGAGGAGCCGAAGGGTTTCTAGACAGACAGCAGTCGGATTTAGACACAGGGCCCTGAGAAAGGCTGGGCATTTGTCATTCAGTTCAGTCACTCAGTCATGTCCGACTCTTTGCAACCCCATGAATTGCAGCACGCCAGGCCTCCCTGTCCATCACTAACTCCCGGAGTTCACTCAAACTCAGGTCCATCGAGTCGGTGATGCCATCCATCCATCTCATCCTCTGTCGTCCCCTTCTTCTGCCCCCAATCCCTCTCAGAGTCTTTTCCAATAAGTCAACTCTTCGCATGAGGTGGCCAAAGTATTGGAGTTTCAGCTTCAACATCAGTCCTTCCAATGAACACCCAGGACTGATCTCCTTTAGGATGGATTGGTTGGATCTCCTTGCAGTCCAAGGGACTCTCAAGAGTCTTCTCCAACACCACAGTTCAAAAGCATCAATTCTTCGGCGCTCAGCTTTCTTCACAGTCCAACTCTCACATCCATACATGACTACTGGAAAAACCATAGCCTTGACTAGATGGACCTTTGTTGGCAAAGTAATGTCTCTGTTTTGTAATATGTTATCCAGGTTGGTCATAACTTTCCTTCCAAGGAGTAAGTGTCTTTTAATTTCATGGCTGCAATCACCATCTGCAGTGATTTTGGAGCTCCCAAAGATAAAGTCTGACACTGCTTCCACTGTTTCTCCATCTACTTCCCATGAAGTGATTGGACCACATGCCATGGTCTTTGTTTTCTGAATGTTGAGCTTTAAGCCAATCTTTTCACTCTCCTCTTTCACTTTCATCAAGAGGTTCTTTAGTTCCTCTTCACTTTCTGCCATAAGGGTGGTGTCATCTGCATATCTGAGCTTATTGATATTTCTCCCGGCAATCTTGATTCCAGCTTGTGCTTCTTCCAGCCCAGTGTTTCTCATGATGTACTCTGCATATAAGTTAAATAAGTAGGGTGATAATAATCAGCCTTGATGTACTCCTTTTCCTATTTGGAACCACTCTGTTGTTCCATGTCCAGTTCTAACTGTTGCTTCCTGACCTGCATATAGGTTTCTCAAGAGGTAGGTCAGGGGGTCTGGTATTCCCATCTCTTTCAGAATTTTCCACAGTTTATTGTGATCCACACAGTCAAAGGCTTTGGCATAGTCAATAAAGCAGAAATAGATGTTTTTCTGGAACTCTCTTGCTTTTTCTATGATCCAGTGGATGTTGGCAATTTGATGTGTGGTTCCTCTGCCTTTTCTAAAACCAGCTGGAACATCTGGAAGTTCACGGTTCATTTATTGCTGAAGCCTGGCTTGGAGAATTTTGAGCATTAATTTGCTATTGTGTGAGATGAGTGCAATTGTGTGGTAGTTTGAGCATTCTTTGGCATTGCCTTTCTTTAGGATTGGAATGAAAACGGACCTTTTCCACTGGCCTTTTCCATGTGGCCACTGCTGAGTTACCTCTCATTTGTCATTACTGGAGGCTAATAGATATGGCCGTGGTAAACGGAAGGCATTGGGGCTAAAGAGGGAGGCGGTGCCTGGGTCCCAGTGGGAAGTGAATTCTGCACAAAGTCCATGCTCTAAGGGAAAAGAAACAGTAGAACCCCTGGAGTCAAACTGCCTGTGTTCAAACTCCAGCTCTGTCTCTTGATAGCTGTGTGACTTGGAGCACCTTACTTAACTTCTCTGTGCCCCAGTTTCCATATTTGTACAGTGGGGCTAATAATGCTACCTACCTCATTAGGCTTCTTACCATTCAACAGATTAATCTGGGCAACATGTTGGCATAGTGCCTGGCACAAGTTAAACACACTAGATTAGCTATTATAACTGTCATCATCATCATTATCAGAAGCAACCAGAGAATTCTGGCCGAGTGTCAACACTGGGTTTTTGTGCTGGAAAGGGCCCTGAGGCATGCAGGGATAAAGGAGAGTGACAGGAGCCGAGAAGGAGATGCACTGGGATGAGGGTCTGGGTGCCAGGGAAAACAAGGAGAGCAGGAACATTGTAGATAATTCCCTACCACCCAAGACTGTGAAAGATACCACGTGCACAGCTAGATAAAATCAGGACCACAGGGTGTACACCAGTGCCGCAACCTGGCTTCCTGGACGGCTCTTGAAGGAGGCTGGATTTAAGCTGGAGGAGTGGGTTGGGTTTGGAAGGGTGGAGGTGGGGCATGAATGTCCCTTCCCATTAGAAGAACCCTCCACTATAAGACACTTGCTCCTTGGAAGTAAGGCTAGGACAAACCTAGACAGTGTAGTAAAAAGCAGAGACACCACTTTGCCAACAAAGATCTGTATAGTTAAAGCTATGGTTTTTCCAGTAGCTATCTATGGATGTGAGAGTTGGACCATAAAGAAGGCTGAGTGCTGAAGAATTGATGCTTTTGAATTGTGGTGCTAGAATCCTGAGAGTCCCTTGGATAGCAAGGAGATCAAACCAGTCAATCCTAAAGGAAATCAACCCTGATTATTCACTGGAAGGGCCGATGGTGAAGCTGAAGCTCCATTACTTACTCTGGCCACCTGATGCGAAGAGCCAACTCATTGGGAAAGACCCTGATGTTGGGAAAGATTGAGGGCAGGAGGAGAAAGGGGTGACAGAGGATGAGATGGTTGGATGGCATCACCGACTTAATGGACATGAGTTTGAGCCAAGTTGGAGAGAGAGTGAAGGACAGGGAAGCCTGGCATGCTGCAGTTCATGGGGTTGCAAAGTGTCAGATGCGACTGAGCGACTCAACAGCCACTGTAAGACACTCCTCGTCCAGCTCTGTTCCCACAGTGAGAGGGGAAACAGGTCCTCACAGGGAAGTTTTGAGGCCATGATGCCAGGAAAACAGAAAACACAAACCCTTCTACATGCTGATGGCATCCAGGCTTTTGTGCTGACCACTAGACACAGTCCAATGAGCTTCCTTAGCATTAGATCCTGGGAATGACAGCAGGCAAATCAAAGGAGGAGGTGGCAGTAAGTCCCTTCAGGGGTAGCTGGGGACCCTGAAAGATGGCTTTTCTCCTTCAGTCAGAGTCCCATCAGCATATGCAAATTAGGACAAACCAGCACTGTGACCTTGCAGAGATGGATATTGTAACGTCCTGTTTGCAGAGTCCATCCACGTGAGACACAGAATCTGGGGGCTTTTGTCTGCAAAGCTTGACAATCCCATGCATAAATATTCATCCCAGCACTCCTGCTTTAACATTTGAATCACAAAAAGAATCAATGCCCAGATGCAGCTCAGCTCAGCTGTCTGAGGCACCCAGGAGAAAAGGTGGGAAGGTTTAGGCAGCAAGGGTGGCATTTGGTGATGTGCTAATGAAGAGGAGGTGGCAGAACGGCAGAATTTGGTGGGGAGCACATTACCTACCCAAGTCCCATCCCATCATCGCTGTTATTAGCATCAGTACCCTCTTTTTTCACAGGACTGTTTTATCATTGACTTCCTTTATTTTGACGTACAGTTCTACGAATTTTGTTATTCTAGTTATTCGTTCATTTTATCAATATACAGTCTGTGGAATTGCTAAGAGTCAGACACAACCGAGAGACTAACACCACCATCACCGTACATAAAATGAGGGCTTCCCAGGTGGCTTAGCCAGTAAAGAATCCGTCTGCAATGTAGGAGACAAGGGTTCGATCCTTGGGTCGGGAAGATCCCCTGAAGAAGGAAATGGCAACTCACTCCAGTATTCTTGCCTGGGAGATCCCACGGACAGAGGAGCCTGGAGGGCTACAGCTCACAGGGTCACAAAGAGTCGGACATGACTGAAGCGCCTGAGCCCACACGTGTACATAAAATGGACTCTTTTTTGTTATCGATCTGTCTTTTAATCCATTATTGATAGTTTGGTTTTGCTTTGGGATCCAATCTGAGAATCTTTTGCTTTTAGTACAAGAATTTGCGCTACTTTTATTTATTCATAGGAAAAAACGTATCTGGCACTCATTTAATCTTCTTAGAGCTGTCCCTCTGTTCTAACAATAAAATTTACCATTTTAAATATTTCTAAATGTACGGGTCTGTGGCATTAAATACATTCATACTGTTGTGCACCATCACCACCATCCATCTCCAGAAATCTTTCATTTTCCTCAACTGAGACGCTGTACCTATTAAACAATAACTCCCCATTCATTCAATGAATTTTAATCACGCATTGAATCTTTTTAAAATTTTATTTATTTTTAGCTGTGCTGAGCCTTTGTTGCTGCTCGGGCTTTTCTCTAGTTGAAGTGAGTGGAGGCTACTCTCTAGTTGCACAATGGGCTTCTCGTTGTGGTGGCTTCTCCTGTTGAGGGGCATGAGCTCTAGGGTGCTCGGGCTTCAGTAGTTGAGACACGAGGGCTCAGTGGTTGCAGCTCCCAAGCTCTACAGCATAGGCTCAGGAATTGTGGCATACGGGCTTAGTTGCTCTGAGGCATGTGGAATCTTCCCAGACCAGGGATCAAACCCATGTCTCCTTTACTGTTAGGTGGATCCTTACTACTGAGCCACCAGGGAAGCCCTGACCATGTACAGAATCTTGTAACCAGCAGCAGGACAGGACACAGAACAAGTCCATCACCTCCAAGAACTCCTGTATGTTCTTTGTCTAGAGTTGTTCTCCCTCCACCTTTAACCTCTGGCGAGCGCTGCTCTGTCCTCTGTCCCCACAGTTTTGTCTTTTCCAGAATGTCTGTCCTATGAACGAAATCACACAGCATGTAACCTATTGAGACGGGCTTTTCACTTCTCATAATGCCCCTGAGATTCATTCATGCTGCTGCTTGTATCTGAAGGTCATTCCTATTTATTGCTGAGTAGAATTCCACTGTGTGGGTACATTGGTTTGTTTATCCATTCACCCATCAAGGACATTTCAGTTACTTTCAGTTTGGGATAATCATGAATGGAGCATGGATGTACAAGCTTTTGTATGAAAATAAATTTTCACTGAAGGTAAATACCTGGGAGTGGGAGCTGGTCATGAGTCACCCTCCTGTCTGGGACCTCCTCCCTCAAGTGTACCTCTTTTTGCATCTCTTCTCTCTCTTGACCTTTCCATTTTTCCCATGAATTATAAAGTAAATTAGCTCAGTTGGTAATGAATCTGCCTGCAGTGAAAGAGACCTGGGTTCGATCCCTGGGTCAGGAAGATTCCCTGGAGAAGGAAATGGCAGCCCACTCCAGTTATTCTTGCCTGGAAAATTCCATGGACAGAGGAGCCTGAGGGCTACAGTCCATGGGGTCACAAGAGTCAGATACAACTTAGTAACTAAACCACCATGTAAAGTAGGTACATCCACTATTATTATCTTATTATTCTGCCTGATTCTTATTCCTTCCATAATATTATCCTACAGCTTATCTAGGATGATGTAGTTGTGTGTGTATGTGTGACTTCAGACTCTAAGCAACACCCGAAGGTGGCAGGGAATGGCTGGAGAAAGTGGTTCCTGTTCTCTTCCGTGGTGATCGGTGACCCTTTGTTTGCCCAAAGAAGAAGAAGGTGAGATGACAACACAGACCAGACTCCTTGCAGGTCTGACTTTCACTGTTTGATGATCCATCAGTGCTCGGGAAGATGCGGAAAGGAGGCACAATGTGCTTAGCCGGAAAAGGCAGTGTAATGATGGAACAGTAAGCCAGAACATGGGTCATGGGCTCAGAAGATCTTAATTCAAAACTGAGTTCCACCCTCTATTAACTAAGCGACTTCATAAACAAACCACTTAGCTCTGAAACTGAATATCGACAGTGTTCTAAGAGTAGAAATAATGAACAGCATCTCATTAGAGATCCTCCACTTCAAACCTGGGGCCCAGGGTAGCCACCCAGGGCCTGCCATGGAACAAGCTGGCTGTGGATATATAGTGACAGATTAGAAAGGCAGGCTGTTCATGAGAATTAGAATCTGATGGAAGGGGGAGGAAAAAAATTTGGTTTTCTATTTCATTCTATGTTATTCATTGGAGAGAATATTGTTAAAATTCATTTGGAACAGGTGACTGATTAACAATTACTGTGACAACAATAACACAGAATGTAGTTAGAAGATACAGGTATATCATCAAATTGCCCAAATCAACTCAGTTCTCTTGCTGGGTACCTGGAGAAATAGATTCCATTTTGCTACTGTCACAAACAGAGTTAGCATTCAGGAAGAACCTAACACCTTAGTCTTTTTGTTCTTTTTTTCTCTTGCTATTAATATTAGTCCTATGCTTGTCTACAGTGGCAAACACATCTAAATTTGCACGTGAAGAAACCTCACTTATACAATGGAATATTATTCAACCATTAAAAAGAAGGAAATAATGCCATCTGCAGCAACATGGAAGGACCTAGAGATTTCAAACTGAGTGAAGCAGGGCAGCAGAGAAGGAGCAATATTGGATGACACCCTTTATTTATGGAATCTAAAAAGAAATGATACAAGTCAACTTACAAAACAGAAAGATATAGACTTAGAGAATGAACTTAATGTTGCCAGTACACACTGCTGTATTTTAAATGGATTACCAACAAGGCCCTACTGTATAGAGCACGGGGAACTCTGCTTAATGTTATGATGCAGTCTGGACAGGACTGGGATTTGGGGGAGAATGGATACATGTATGTGCATGGCTGAGTGCCTTCACTGTTCACCTAAAACTGTCACAACATTGTTAATCAGATATACCATAGCACAAAATAAAAAGTTAAAAAAGAAACCTGCCCTTGGCTCTAAGAAGCCTGGTAAGTAGTCTTCACAACTCTGGATGCTGTGCCTCTGGGGAAGGCAGCCCTTACCTCTCTGAGCTCAACATGGAGCTGGGGCTCCATGACAGGCTGCAGAGGGCAGAGCGTGATGGAGGACACAATACTGGCTCACCTTCTGTCACTACCCTCCTGCTATGGCCAAAACAAGAGCTTGTAGAAAAGAAAATCATTGGATTCCTAGAAAGGAGTTAATGACCAGTTTTTTTTTTTTTTTTTTCTCATTGTAAAACAGTCACTTCTTTTGTATTTTGCAAAATTTGCATCTAGAAGCCTTAATAAATATTTCCTAAAATATGTCATAAGAGTAAACAGTAGCATTCTAGTTCATGTTAGCTCGCTGAGGTCTGGTCCTTGAGCTGGTAGAGCAGAACAGGTGGGCTGATTCCTGTATTCACTTTACCACATCATAGTGTACCCTGAGGTCTTAGGTGTCTGGCCATAAAGTATCAGCATCAACACACATTTCATGGGAAACATCCATACATAAGTCGCTGAGCTCTGAAATGAGAATCTGAAATGAAATGGGACAGTAGATACAATTCCTACATTATAGTTCAACTGGAAATAAAACTGTTAAGACAATACAGACACAGCTAACACATCCATGTTAATGCATACACGATTTACATATAGTAACTCACTAATCTTCCCATCAACCCTACGTGCTCAGTCATGTATGACACTTTGCTGGCCCCATGCCAGGCTCCTCTGCCCATGGAATTTTCTAGGCAAGAATACTGGAGTGTGTTGCCATTTTCTACTTCAAGAGACCTTCCCAACCCAGGGATCAAACCAGTGTCTCTTGCATCTCCTGCATTGGCAGATAAATTCTCCTTACCACTAGTGCCACCTGAGAAGCCTTCAACCCTGTGAGGAAGGTATTATTATCACCAGGTAACAGCCCTGGAAACTGATGCCCAGAGAGGTAAGTAACTTGAATAAGATCACCTAGCTAGAAACTAGTACAGCAAGGGTTCCAGTCCAGGGTCCTCACCCTTAACTGCAAAACACATCACAGAATTCTAGATACACAGAGTAGGTGCTCAGCAAACATGTAGAGTAGAAAAATCCAATGACTAAGGAATATACCAAGTTCCAAGTGGGACAAAAGGAAAGTAATGGCTCTGCAGGTTTAGAGGAGCAGAGATCATTGCGATACTCCAGGGAGGAAGCAGCAATGCAGCAACCCCTACAGATGGGCCAAGGTTTATACAGGCAGACATGCAGTGAAGACACTCAAGACAAGAGCAAAGACGCAGAGGGACCCAGGCTCGGTGTCTCAAGGAAAGTTGGAAAGAAAGTTTGTACATGCGAATGTGGACCACGGCGCTGGTGTCCAGGCAGGAGCCCTGCGCAGAGCACGGGGCATGGTCAGGCTGGTGAAGGATGCAGCATTAGGTATCATTATGCAGCTAAATCAACAGCTTGAAGAACATTAGAGGTCTGGGCTGGAATGTTCACTGGGGGTCTGTCCAATTTCCAGGAGACAATAATGGGAGGAATATATGGAGAAGACACCTAAGTAGAGGCCTCGAAAGAATCTAAGTTGGCCTCCATATTGAGAAGGAGGAAAGAGAGGATGTGGCAGAGGGGCTCAGCCCCATCCTCCACTCCCATGGCTCTCCTCGCCGGCCCCGAGAGGCTACCCTGGCCTCCTGGAAGTTCCTAGAACACACCAGGCAACCTCCCACCTTAGCCTGCTCTGCTGTCCACCCAGAAGTCCCACACACCCAATGCTCCCTCACTAACTTCAGGTCAGAGACCTTCCTTGACCACCTGACTTCAAACTGCAGTTCCTCTGTCAACACTCTCTCCCTTCTCTGTTTTACTTGTCTCTGCAGCAGTGAACACCTTTTAAGATAGTATATGTATGCATGCTAAGTCGCTCAGTCGTGTCTGACTCTTTGCGACCCTATGGACTGTAGCCCACCAGGCACCTCTGTCCATAAGATAGTATATAATTGTCTTTTTCTTTCATTTTCTGCCCCCTCCCCTTTAGAATACAAGCCATATGAAGGACAAGATTTTTTTCTGTTTTGATCACTGCTGTGATCTGCTGTGACATGGAACAACGGACTGGTTCCAAATAGGAAAAGAAGTACATCAAGGCTGTATATTGTCACCATGCTTACTTAACTTATATGCAGAGTATATCCTGAGAAATGCTGGGCTGGAGGAAGCATAAGCTGGAATCAAGATTGCCAGGAGAAATATCAATAACCTCAGATATGCAGATGACACCACCCTTATGGCAGAAAGCAAAGAAGAACTAAAGAGCCTCTTGATGAATGTGAAAGAGGAAAGTGAAAAAGTTGGTTTAAAGCCCAACATTCAGAAAACAAAGATCATGGCATCCGGTCCCATCACTTCATGGCAGATAGATGGAGAAACAGTGGAAACAGTGGCAGACTTTATTTTTTTGAGCTCCAAAATCACGGCAGATGGTGACTGCAGCCATGAAATAAAAAGACTCCTTGGAAGGAAAGTTATGACCAACCTAGACAGCATATTAAAAAGCAGAGACGTTACTTTGCCAGCAAAGGTCCATCTAGTCAAGGCTATGATTTTTCCAGTAGTCATGTATGGATGTGAGAGTTGGACTATAAAGAAAGCTGAGAGCTGAAGAATTGATGCTTTTGATCTGTGGTGTTGAAGAAGACTCTTGAGAGTCTCCTGGACTGCAAGGAGATCCAACCAGTCCATCCTAAAGGAAATCAGTCCTGAATGTTCATTGGAAGGACTGATGTTAAAGCTGAAACTCCAATACTTTGGCCACCTGATGCAAAGAGCTGACCCATTTGAAAAGACCCTGATGCTGGGAAAGATCGAAGGTAAGAGAAGGGGATGACAGAGGATGAGATGGTTGAATGGAATCACTGACTCAATGGACATGAGTTTGAGTAAACTCCAGGAGTTGGTGATGGACAGGGAGACCTGGTGTGCTGCAGTCCATGGGGTCGCAAAAGAGTCGGACATGACTGAGTGACTGAACTTACTGAACTGTGATCTGCTCTGTAACTGCTGTGTCACCAAATGGTGCTTAAAACAGAACTTGAGACTTAGTGGCTCTCCATATGAATGATTGAAGGACTAAATGAGTGAATGAATTAAATAGCACAAATAAAGCTATTTATTATATTTTTTAAAAATCCCTCAAAATGTCCTCCTTACTGGTGAATGTATTACCGAGCAACACAGTTGAGACTGACTGATGCTCAGAGCTGGTGCTCTTCTGGTATCCCTGGTGAATAAGGAGTTAATATGTCCTCACAGCAGTGGAGGACATCTTTCTTGGCCCAGTCTCCGTTTTCCCTTCAAAAAATACATCTGAGCTGTGATCCCAGGAGAGCTTGTCAAATTAGGACTTGACAATGCGTGTGGATATTTCTTTGGCAGCAAAAATGTGACAGAGCTGGAGATGATTCTGATAACACAGGGATGAAGGAAACAGAGGCAGAAGGGCTGAGGCATTTGAGTTTCACCCTGAAGCCATCCTGTGCCTGACAGGTGGTCTTGGTGGTGTTTCTTCAACCTCCCCTTAGGTGAGACCATTACAAAGAGGTGTGACAGCCTCTGTCCACTTATGCCGACCCCCCAGACAGATCTGTGAGATGGCAGTCACTGTGCAGGTATTCTTATGAAAGTTGTGGGTGCTGGCAAAGAGACACAGACTTTAAAGAAGATGTTAAGTAAACAGTACAGACGGATTCACCGTGGAGAGCTCCAGCAGCTCATCCACAGTTTGGGGGAGACTGCTTGCTCAGGGTTACTATCAGGATTTCCATATGCTAGGATGCCCTGGGAATTTAGGGGCATGCCAGCTATTAGCATGACAACCTGAGGTTCCTATCACAGTGAAAACAGCTTTAGAGTCACAAAGTTGGGGACGGCCAAGTTGAGGTCTGTGCCGGGGCAGGGCTGGGAATCCTGGGAGAGGCATGGCAGGGAGACAGACACACCTCTGCTCTCCTGGCCATTGATCAGCTCAGTCAATTCCAGACTGAGAAATGGAAACCCCAGCACATGCTCACACACTCACACTGTGCCTAGTGTACACAGAGCAGAACTCTTTGCTCTGATCAATGGAGTAGACCTCCCCAGCAGGGGACACTCCAGACTGCAGAGTGTCAGTGCTGGGAGGGGGCTCAGTGACCCCACAGTGCCCACTGTATCCCCTTCTGGGTTCACTAGGGACCGACACGGGTGTGAACTTCAATACGTCCTTCAGTAAAGGGACATATCTAATCTTGATATGGCATTTCCCAGGACACATTCTGCCATGAATTTTTTTTTTTTTTTTTAAGAATACCCATTATGTCTCCCAGGACACTTGTGGGCTGTGAAACAAAGTTTGAGAAATGCCGATTGAATGATGCCCTAGTTGTACAGAGTGGGAAGCAGAGGCCTGGGCAGTCTGACCTATCCAGGGCCACAGGGCCATCCCCAGTTCCTCTCCCCTCCATCCCCTCCCTCATCTGGTCACCACATGTGTTAAGCAGCAACTCAGCACCAGAAGCTGCATGAGCCTCAGTGATGAGTGAGACAGAGGATTCTACGCCTGGGGGTAATGAGGATCCAGTGTGATTGCCTCATCCTTGATGGGCCTCCAGTTACAAGGTGGACATCACTATTTTATGGTGACTGCTGTGCTCGTGCTTGGTTGCTCAGTTGTGTCCGACTCTTTGAGACCCCATGACTGTAGCCTTCCAAGCTCTGTCCATGGGGATTCTCTAGGCAAGAATACTGGAGTGGGTTGCCATGCCCTCCTCCAGGGGATCTTCCCAACCCAGGGATCAAACCCATGTCTCTCACATTGCAGGTGGATTCTTTATCATCTGAACCACAAGGAAAGCAGTAAAAGATCAATAACCACATCAAGAGAGGAATGGATTTGATTTTTCCACTTGACAGGGTTAAGCCAAAAGCTCATTCACTTTCAATGTTTTTGCTGAGAATCAGTCTAACTTATGGTAATTCACACTCCTCTTAAGGGTTACCTTTGTCAGACATGCTCGGTGAGCACCACCATGCCTCCAGCTACTGGATGTAGACAGGGCATAGGAAAGTAGACCCGAAAGGTGAAAAATGGTTTAACAGATTGTGTTTAATGTGTATTTATGCCAGAAAAATCTTTGAGACTGGCTTCACTTTTAATAATTCCTTCATATAAGCTGGGTTTAATCATAATTTATCTCTTTTCCTCCTAAAAGTGGCAAGTGGCATTGCTATAGTTATTTCGCCTGCAATGTAGGAGACCCTGGTTCAATTCTTGGGTCAGGAAGATCCCCTGGAGAAGGGATAGGCTAACCACTCCAGTATTCTTGGGCTTCTCTGGAGGCTCAGACAGTAAAGAATCTGCCTACAATGTGGGAGAACTGGGTTTGATTCCTAGGTTGGGAAGATCTCCTGGAGCAGGGCATGGCAACCCACTCCAGTATTCTTGTCTGGAGACTCCCCATGGACAGAGGAGCCTGGTGGGCTACAGGCCATGGGGTTGCAAAGTCGGACACGATTGAATGACTAAGCACAGCACACCTCTTGTTACATCAGTGATGGGAAAGCAGAAAGCACTTACATGGGTACACAGAGAGCCTGCCGTACCCTGCTCACATATAAGATGAGGAGCAATCAGGGACTTTGGACAAAATCAAATATTTTGCCAAATAAATCTTTCCAAGTCAAATAAATCCTGAAATCACTTTGTAAGTTAAGATCTGGTGAGCTACAATAGTGGTATTATTCAGTATTCTTCTTATACACATATTTGATTTAGATGATTTGACAGTAGAAATCACAGGATGAGCAAATTCTGACTACAAATATCCAATATTTCTCTACATTACCCTCTCTTCCTCACCATTAGTGATTAAACTATCCTCCACTGTTCCTCACATCTGAATGGCTAATAAAGAAAAGGAAGTATTGGTTTACTCTATGAACACTATGAATTATGTAACTATCTTCTCACTCATTTCATTCATTGATTAAATAATTCATTAACTCATCCTTCAACAAATATTTGAGGATATGTATTTGCCAGATTCTATTACAGTTACTGTGAGTATATCAGTAAATAAGGACAAAAATTCCTGCCTTCGTGGAGGTTATAGTCTAGTAGAGAGAGACAAGTATACATCGTGAATATGGTAAAAATAGGTGGTGCTAGTGGTAAAGGACCCGCCTGCCAATGCAGGAAATGCAAGAGCTGTGGGTTCAATCTCTGCATCAGGAAGAACCCCTGGAGTCAGAAATGGCTACCCACTCCAGTATTCTTGCCTGGAAATCCCATGGACAGAGGAGCCTGGCAGGCTATAGTCTATAGAGTTGCAAAGAGTCAGACACAACTAGTGACATGGCATGCAAACACAAAACACTCATAAAGCAGATAGGACTTAAGAGATGAGCCAGGAGAGTGCCAACACTGGCATGACATTTGCATTTGCTGCCTGCTGCTTGCTACCTGAAGGAAGAAGGACTGGTTGTCACGCCATATAACATAATTTCCACTAATGGGAAAAAAAGAGAAAAACAGACAGGGAGGGAAAAACCTGTTTTAGAACCTCTTCCAGATTTTATGTGGCTGCTTAACTGAGGACCTGCCCTACAGGATGTCCTGGGCTTAGACTGTCTTTTAGGGACATATAATAAGTCACCATTGCCTGGAAACTCTTGTCTCTATTAATGTACTTTCCTGTAAGAGCCTTCCTCCTTGAGTCTTGGTCTGGTGTGAATTTTCAGAAGAACAACTTCAAGTTTGCATTAGATAAGAAACATTAAAATTTATTTTTCCACTTAAAACCCAAGGTGTGTCTCATCTCAGGCTTGGAGAGAGACTTTTTATAGAATAAAGCAAACGAGAGAGAATTACTGGCAGGGTAGCTTGCTTATGAACTGCAATATATATTTGGGAGAACAATCTAGATGAATTTCATGTCACATTCCTATTTTGAAGACCCTTATCTGGGTGTACATAATTAGAGGTAAATGTGTGCACTAATTGGTTTATTGTCTCAGCCGCCTAGTAGGAATTTATGCAAGCTTCCTTATCAAGCTCCTTGACCATTCTTTAAAGATACCAGCCCACTGGGTCCTTTCAATGGTTCTAAGTGCATGTGTCATGTTCCCTTTGTCAATGGTTTACAGAGAACCTAGCCTACTTTAAAACTAGTCTATACAAATGGCACCCCACTCCAGTGTTCTTGCCTGGAGAATCCCAGGGACGGGGGAGCCTGGTGGGCTGCCGTCTTTGGGGTCGCACAGAGTCGGACACGACTGAAGTGACTTAGCAGTAGCAGCAGCATACATTTCAAATCAGGAGCTAATTAACAGAATGGAAGAAAAGTCTCTGTGTGTGTGTGTTAAGTCACTCAGTCGTGTCTGAGTCTTTGTGACCCCGTAGACTGTAGCTCACCAGGCTCTTCTGTCCATGGGACCCTCCAGGCAAGAATACTGGAGTGGGTTGCCATGCCCTTCTCCAGGGATTTTCCTGAACCAAGGATCGAACCCCAGTCTCCCACAGAGCAGACAGATTCTTTACCGTATGAGCCACCAGTTTCTACTCAATGCCAAAGCAAACTGTAAAGAAAGACATTTCTCTTTATGAAAAGACAGATGGGCCTTCTGGTGAAAGGGAAGACATGAGTGCTTGAGTGGGGAGTGTGGGGGTCACTTATTAAGCACACAGAGAAAGGTCCCATTTTCTTTAATTACTTAGATGATGGAATGGAAAACTTGCTCCTTAAATCTGCTATGACACTAAATTGGATTGGATGGCTGGCCATTTGGAAATAGAATTAAACACCAAAGTAGTAAGTCTGGCATGAGGAAAGAAGATATTAAGAAGATACAGTTCAATTAGAGAGTGTACAAAGGAACTCTCACAGGATGTAAAATCACACTGTCCCAGAGCAAGAAGGGGCAGGAACTGGCTTTGTCAAAGCATGGTCAGGAAGTATCATGGAGACCTAGTGGACCACAAGCTACATGAGCTGACAACATAGTGCTGCTATTTAAATAGGGAGCCTATAATGGGAAGCTAAAGCGAAATGTGGCCGGTGGGAAGGACCTGGTCAGGCCCTGTGATGGGTCAGTGGGAGAGCTTTTGATGACTGCTTTCTTCTTTAACTCACAAGTGAAATTTGAGAAGGTTCAGAAAACCATTAAAGGTGAGGGGAGCAAGTCTTGCCGTGAAAAGTTAAAAGACTGGGTTTATTTAAGGAAATTCCTCTGTTCCTGAACTTGACCTAATATTGTGAGAGTGTGTTCTAGTCACCTAACTATGAAACTGGTGTAAGCACAACCTATCACTCGTAGGGTTCCATGAAATTTGGGGATAAACTTGTACTAAAATCATCTTTGCTGTTTAACCAGAAATTTAAATTTAAGTAGGTGCCCTGTTTGTATTTGCTAAGTCTGGCAACCCTACTCACACGGTAATTAGTAGCCATCCAATAAATACCTGTTGCTGCTAAGTCACTTCAGTCGTGTCAGACTCTGTGAGACCCCATAGACGGCACCTCACCGGCTCCCCCGTCCCTGGGACTCTCCAGGCAAGAACACTGGAGTGGGTTGCCATTTCCTTCTCCAATGCATGAAAGTGAAAAGTGAAAGGGAAGTCACTTAGTCGTGCCTGACTCTTAGCGACCCCATGGACTGCAGCCCACCAGGCTCCTCCGTCCCTGGGATTTTCTAGGCAAGAGCACTGGAGTGGGTTGCCATTGCTAGGATGCTGCTGCTGCTGCTGCTGCTAAGTCGCTTCAGTCCTGTCCAATGATAGGATAGACGGGGACAAATGTGTGGTTGGACTCTGAATTCAGGAATGACAGGTAGGTGACAGAGAGCGTGTTTGCACTAAGCTGTTCTGCTTTTCCCACGCCGTGTTTCAGGCAGTGTTTTTTGGTATATATTTAGGGTCTATCTGCTGAATGAATGGGAGAAGGCAATGGATTTTCTTGCCTGGAAGTACTCTTCCAAGCAAGTACTCTTGCCTGGAAAATCCCATGGATGGAGGAGCCTCGTAGGCTTCAGTCCATGGGGTCGCTGTGAGTCGGACACGACTGAACGGCTTTACTTTCACTTTTCACTTTCATGCATTGGAGAAGGAAATGGCAACCCACTCCAGTGTTCTTGCCTGGAGAATCCCAGGGATGGGGGAGCCCAGTGGGCTGCCTTCTATGGGGTTGCACAGAGTTGGACACAATTGAAGCAACTTAGCAGCAGCAGCAGCAGCAGCTGAATGAATAATTGAGGAGTAGCCATGAAGACTGAAAGTCAATGAAACAGACTGTTTGTGGCAGATTCATTTTGATATTTGGCAAAACTAATACAATTATGTAAAGTTTAAAAATAAAATAAAATTAAAAAAAAAGTCATCCAAATTATATTAAAAAAAAAGAAACAGACTGTTTAGAGAACACCATCACATTAGGTTTGCATCACAGAGATACGCGAGATAAGGTGCACTAACACAGCGTGTGTTCAGTGTGACGTGGACAGAAGATACCCTAAGTGGTGCAGAAAGTGGGAAGAGAGCTCCCTGGCTTAGCAGCTGAGATTAGGAGCTTCAGGGAAGGAAACCACTGGGTCTCAGGTTCTCCCAAACCCACATCAAACTTGATTTTCTGGTAACCTTTTAAATGGCAAGGAGTGATTGGAGAGCATCAGTCTTTCCTTTATTAGAAGACAAACAATGATAGAGTGGCCACCATTTAGGACAATAAGAACATAATTTCTGTTGCTAAACTAGTCAAAATGTGTACTAACGATAAAAGTAGGAGTGTAATACATGCTCTGTTTTTATCAGTAATTCGCAGTGCAGCTAAAGCCCTTTTCCACTTCTTTAATAAGACACCTTAAAGTAGAAGCAGTTAGGTTTACTTTTTCTGGGAATCTGGAAGGACAGACCCCTCCTGGGCAATAATAAATATGGACCATGAAGGCAGGGAAGGCATAAAGAGGAAACCAGGTGTGTAATCTGTCCAATAAAACATTTGTGGTAGGGACCACTTGCCCAAGGAAGTGATATTTGAAGTCATTGTTTTCTATCACAGTGGTGGGTGAACGACACAGACTTAGAAATGCCCGCTGAGGGACCTCCCTGGTGGTCCAGTGACTGAGAATCCACCTTGCACCGCAGGGTTCGATCCTTGGTTGGTAGGGGACTAAGATCCAGTGACTGAGAATCCACCTTGCACTGCAGGGTTCGATCCTTGGTTGGTAGGGGACTAAGATCCCACATGCCGTGGGGCAACAAAGCCCATGTGCCACAACTACAGAGAAGCTCATGTGCCGCAATGAAGACCCAGCACACCAAAAAGTGAAAAGAAACATCCACTGAGCTCTTACTCTGCACCTAGGAAAGGATGTTCCGTGCTTACTCTCAAAATTCCCACAGGATGGCTGCAAAGAGGTATCCAGTGCCTGCTTCCCATGGCAGAGACCCTCCTTCCAGGCATCTCTGGATCCAGAGCTGTTTTCAGGGGGTCTAAGTATTGCAGGGTGGCACCTCAATCCTGCTCTGCATACCTTTCCAGCCCTGACATAGTACAGGTCCTCCCCACTCCCCTATTTCTGAATCTCACTGAAATCAAGTGCAGGGAGAGTCGAGGGAGGACGATGGGGTGGTCTATCATGCATCGAGAGCAGTTTGTCTATGGCTTTCCGGGCACGTTAATCATCTACTGGAAACAGCACAGGTTTTGTAAGACGGATTTTGGCAAACCCTGAATCTGCCTGAACATTTACTGAGGGATTAGGACACACTCTTCTAAGCATTTCATGATATTGTAAGTACACAGTACTATACATCTTTAATCAACACACAACTATAGTGTAGGTAATATTTTTATTCCCATTTTGTAATTAGGAAACTGAGGCCTCAGAGGGCTTAGTAAGTTGGCCATATCATGTACTTTCCAGGGTATATATGCAGCATGCTCTGTCATGTCTGACTCTCTTCCATCACATGGATTGTAGCTCGCCAGGCTCCTCTGTCCATGGGGATTCTCCAGCCAAGAATACTGGAGTGGGTTGCTATTTCCTCCTCCAAGGGATCTTTCCAATCCAGGGATTGAACCCGCATCTCCTGCATTGGCAGGCAGATCCTGTACCAGTGAGTCACCTGTGAAGCCATACTTTTCAGCAGCTGAGTCTCTGTTTTCCCTTCTGGAAAGCAGAGTTAGCATCTGCCTAAAAGGTCTGGGAGGAGGAGTAAAAGAGAACAAGAATGCAGAGTGTCTAGCCCAGGAAGGCCACCCCTGGGCATAGATGACTGGCCCACTCTGAGACTGTAAGTCCAGATTTTGGTTTCCACAGGAACTGCGTGGACAACAGCCACGGTTGCTCACATGGCAATGGAGCACACGACACAAAATTGGTTTATTTTTGGCTTTTGAAATGCAATTTTTAATAGGCAGCCTCCAACCTATGAACACATTGTCCTCAATAGTTCATTTATAAGTCAGCTGTTCGGAAACAGAAATACATTTCCCCAGAGAAAGAAGACTGTAAATGCTTAGCTCATTAAGGGCAATTTAATCCATAAGAGAGCAGAACTTTAGTGTTAATATTATTAGCTTCTGTTCTGGGAACACTCATTCACTTAACACCCTTCTGTGATGTACCAGGCACTAGCCCAGGAGCTGAACAGAGTTATTTTATTGAGAGCATGTCTGTTGCCTCAAGGAGCTTACAGTGTGATGAAGGAAATGGTCATCTGATCAGCGGTTCTAATGGAGGGTGACAGAGGTGGTTTCTGACTGTGGTCAGAGGACAGGGGCAGGATATCTGGGGTGGGGGAAGGGTAGGAAATGGTGATGAAGCCCTGGAGGAAGGGGAAGGGGTTTCCCTTGCTTGGGGTCAGGGCTGGCCCTCACACTTCCCTTTCTGTGATCAGACTCCACTTTCTAAGCCCTGTTGCTTTTCTAAGCTCCCTTCCAGGCATCCCAAAGTCCCTATTTTCCTGTATGATCCATGTCTGTAAGACCAAAAGTCCATTTTTTTTTCAGTCCAAAGGATTTAGGTATCAAAGGGGAGATGATCTAAAAAACAAGTGCCATTCTTATATGTGGAATCTAAAAAGAAATGATACAAATGAACTTACTTATAAAACAGAAGAAATAGACTCAGACTTTGAGAAGGAGCTTATGGTTGCTGGGGAGAGGAGATGCTAGTTAGGGAGTTTGGGATGGACATGTACACATTATACACACACGTACACTCTGCTATATTTAAGATGGATAACCAATAAGCACCTATTGTATAGCACAGAGCTGTTGTTGTTCAGTCATTCGGTCCTGTCCAACTCTTTGCGACCCCATGGACTGCAGCACACCAGGCTTCCCTGTCCTTCACTATCTCCTGGAGTTTGCTCAAACTCATGTCCATTGAGTTGGTGATGCCATCCAGCTATCTCATCCTGTGTCACTTCTTCTCCTCCTGTCTTCACTCTTTCCCAGCATCAGGGTCTTTTAATGTTTTGTGGCAGCCCAGATGGGAGGGGCGGAGAAGGCAATGGCACCCCACTCCAGTACTCTTGCCTGGAAAATTCCATGGATGGAGGAGCCTGGTGGGCTGCAGTCCATGGGGTCTCAAAGAGTCGGACATGACTGAGCTACTTTACTTTCACTTTTCACTTTCATGCACTGGAGAAGGAAATGGCAACCCACTCCAGTGTTCTTGCCTGGAGAATCCCAGGGACAGAGGAGCCTGGTAGGAGGCCATGTATGGGGTCGCATAGAGTTGGACAAGACTGAAGCGACTTAGCAGCAGCAGCAGCAGCAGCAGCAGATGGGAGGGGAATTTGGGGGAGAATGGATACATGCATATGTATGACTGAGTCCCTTCACTGTTCACCTGAAACTGTCACAACACTGTTAGTTAATCGACTCTACCCCATACAAAATAAAAAACTTAAAAAAAATTGTCACTAACTTGTGATTAAACTATTACTCAATGTCCCTAAGATCTCTTCATTTGAAGAAGCAGATAGTTTAAATTTTTTTAGTCCTCTATATAAATGTTTAAACTAGAAAGCACATGAAAATGTTCCAAACAGCAGGGGTCACACAGATTTCTCAGCCCTGCCTGAGGACTGCCCCGGGCACCCCTGTCTTTCAAGGACTCTTTATTTACCCCTGAACCATCCGCGTCCTTCAGATGCTGCACGAGTGCCTGCTGCTCTTTTTATGTGCACGTGCTTCCAGTGGGGGAGGGGGACTGGTAGTGGAACGGTGCCTTGTCTGGGTCATCTGTAACCCGGAGGGACTCATCCAGGGTGTAGAGATATGTGTGATTTCATGACCCTTCAAACCAAAGAACTGAGGGCACTTCATGAAGACTATTCAGGAGGGGTTGGAAAACTGCCCCGAATCCTGACAACCCTCCTCCCCTGCAAATCCTAGCCCTGTTCCTGTCACCGGGACCAACCACACCATCAGGCAGAGATGCCCCCACTGCTGTGAGCTGTGTCGGGCCCAGGTCGCCTCCAGCAGGGAGAACCAGGGTGGCAATTACATAATTCTGTTAAAAGCCTCTTTACAATGACAGGATTGAGAGGAGAGATTGTAATCCTAACTCAAGACGAGGCTCTGAAGTGCTGGGGCAAGGTGACAGGGTGAGCGGACAAGAGAGAAGTCAACTCTCCCCACTGCAATGACTGGGAAGACTCCTGCTCTGCATACAGGGGCTCCTGAATGAACTATATTGGCCTTTTGCAAATAAATCAATCTCATAATCTGAGATCTCATGTGCATGCTAAATTGCTTCAGTCGTGTCCAACTCTGTGTGACCCCTATGGACTGTAGCTCACCAGGATCCTCTGTCCATGGGATACTCCAGGCAAGATAACTGGAGTGGGTTGCCATGCCCTCCTCCAGGGGATCTTCCCAACTCAGGGATTGAACCCGAGTCTCCTGTGGCTCCTGCATTGCAGGTAGATTCTTAACCCCTGAGCCACCTGGAAAGCCCCTGTGAGATCTTACTGTTCACTGATTTCTTCATGTGTGTGTGTTGATCCTTCTGTGCTCTTTACATGGTGGCCATGCTTGCTCTTGACTTCCAATATTCTTTTAAATCAATCATTTATATATTTGGTTGCATTGGGTCGCAGTTGCTGCATGCAGGATCCTCGTTATGTCACATGGGATCTTTTGTTGCAGCACATGGACCTTCTAGTTGTGGCTTGCAGACTCTGGAGCGTGTGGGCTCAGTAATTGCAGGGCCCAGGCTCAGCTGCTCCTCGGCATGTGGGAACTTAGTTCCCCAACCAGGGATCAAACCCATGTCCCCTGCATTGACAGGTGGATTCTTAACCACTGGACCACCAGGGAAGTCCCTCCAGGTATTCTGAATATGGATACATTTATGGTTACACCTGATCCCCAGGTATCTCGTGGACTGGTAGGATGCCCAGGTATCTCGTGGACTGGTAGCTATGATCGTCAGACCACTGGGGTATTTAAAGGATCAATCTCTTCTGCCTACACTGTTTGGACTCCAAATCAGCCCTAATCTTGACAGATCTAGCAGTGACTTCCCACATTAGGACCCAATTCACACCAAGGTAGCAGGTGCTTGGGGAGCTGGTGTCAATTCTGACTCCATCCCCGCCTGAACCTCCTCAGCTTCCTCTGTCGGCATCAGAGGGTCACAATGTCCATGCTGGCAGCCTGGAATCACAACCTGGAATCACTGCCATGCTGAAAGCTGCTCTGCTCTTTAGCATCTGAACATCAGTTTGCATAATGAAGTGGGTGAGAGAGCCCTGGTTGGCAAAGAGAAAGGAATTTGGCTGTAATTGGCCACAGTTAACTTGATGTGCTTTTATAAGGAGAAATGCGTCTGATCCCTGGGTTGGGAAGATCCCCTGGAGGAGGGCATGACAACCCACTCCAGTATTCTTGCCTGGAGAGCCCCGTGGACAGAGGAGCCTGTCAGGCTACAGTCTATGGGGCTGCAAAGAGTCAGACACAACTGAAGAGACTAACACCTTCACACTAAAAGAAGAAAAGCGAAAAAGCAGAAATGGCTCAGCACTCCCTGTCAAGCCTGCATTGGCACCCTCGGGTGTGTGTGCGTGTTTGCAGTGATGGGTGAGTTTGCCCCAGAAAGGCACATAAGAGGATAACCTCAGATATTCAAGTGCATTTCCCGCCCCTCCGGGGGCACTGCTCCCTAGTGGCACTTCTGCCTGGGAGGTCCGCGGCTGCAGTGTCCTTCCTAATGCAATGCTGTTTGCCATCTTGTTCAATTTGGACTTGAGGTCACTAGGAGACATCATTAGACATCACGGCCTTCTTTCTTCAGTACCAGGATGACATGCAGCTCAACAGCTCTTTTGTACTCAGTCCAGAAAAGGCTGAGCTCCAGCTGTCTCAGGGTCTGCTGGGAATCAGTTCTTGCAAGAAATGGAACTGTCTTGTCCAAAAATCAGAGCCCACTACTGTGCTAGTGATGAGCTGGGAGACGGGTGAGCAAGTTTGAAGGAATTAAGCATCCAGCTAGCACCTTTACTATCGAGGTGGTTTCTAGACTTGAGCTGTTCAGGGTCTCTTGGCCACAAGCACTTCAAAAGCAGTAAGTGAACACTGTTCTTGCTTTAGTTCCCTCCTAAGAAGACGATCGAATGGGGAGAAGGGTGCACATCTCACCTCTCCAATTCTTTCCTCTTTCTTGAGAGTAGGATCTTTTCCTTTCTAGCTGGATTAAGTAAGTATGTATATTAGTTACTTCGTAGAAGGGAGAAAACATGGCGTCTGACAACATTCATTCATCCAGTTACCATTAAGTAAGTGGCTCTTAAGTATGCGAGGGGCTATGAGTTCAGAAAGGCTTCCCAGGTGGCATTAGTGGTAAAAAACCCTCCTGCTGATGCAGAGGACTTAAGAGACACAGATTCGATCCCTGGATTTGGAAGATCCCTGGAGGGAGGAGGGCATGGCAACTTACTCCAATATTCTTGCCTAGAGAAACCCATGGACAAAGGAGCCTGGCAGGCTACAGTCCACAGGGTCACAAAGAGCTGGACATGACTGAAGTGACTAGGCACACATGCACACACATGAGTTCAGAAACAAAGACAACAGAGCCCTTGGCTATTCCCAGATTCCAGTGAACAGAAGACTCTCCTAGGGTCCTGTGCATCCACAGGTGGGTAGAGGGTCTACCCACTCCTAAAGGGTTGGTGAGGGTCCTTAATCATCTCCTTAAGAATCTGAGAAGCCAGGCCAAAGAGGGTCCCATGACAGGGGCTTGACAGGATTCTGCCACCCCAGGGCCATGCCTCTAAGAGTGTGTCCCTTGTCCCCATGTCCATACAGAGAGTACACGGGGTGGGTGCGGGCTCTGGTGTCAGTTCTGCCTGGATCAAATCCAACCCCCTCACCTGGTTGTGTGTAACTTCAGGGCATTTACTTATCCTTGAAACGACCCTCCTCGTCTGTAGAAAGACACTGGTAGTATCTATCGCACAGGGTGGGCATGAGGCTGCAAGGAGCCACAGATAATGATGAGTCCAACAGCTGGCATGTAGTACGTGCTCACTGAATAGTTCAATCACTGTTCAGTAACAAGGGTTAGGACGGCACGTGCGGCTGCAAGAACCCTAGCCCCTGGCAGGGGGCCGAGTGAGGTCAGCTCTTCTGGGACCTGACCCTGAGCTGTTCTCCCCTGTTCTCTGGGGGGCTTGGGTGGAACGCAGAGGGAAAGAGGAGCCAGGGATGGGTGGGACCCCCTCGTGGTGCTGTCCTGACCCGGCACTGTGCAAGATAGAGTCTTCTCCTGGTCAGGCAGGTTCACGGAGTTCCCAAGGGCTTCTCAGTGAGTGCTCGGTCTCAGTTCCCTGAAGGCAGTCACTTGTCTACATCAGTCCCTTCAGCTCCTCCATGGGCGGCCCACCCCTCCTGCATATCTCTGGTTCGGGGGCTGCCTCATCCTGAGCGGGAAGCCCATGGGGAGGTATCTTTAACATCACTTCCCTCCATTCCTGCCCAGACTGGCCCCTCCTGCCCTTGTGGCCATGGACCTGGGGAAGGTAGACATGAGCATCTGGACCACCCCCTGGACCACCATCCAAGACCCGTCACCTGGGTCTTCTCAAGTTTGAGTGAAATGCCAGTCTCTCCCCCATTCTAACTGCAGGGAGTGAATCTCAAGCTCTCCTAAGGATCCCCCAAAGCCTGTATGTCTGAGGGGTAGAAGGAAAGAGGAGACATAGTCCTCCAGTAACTTCCTCCCCAGAGTAACTTTCTCTCACAACCCTTTTCATACATCCAGTTTCCTGGCTGCATCCTGGCAGGTGCTGCTCAGGTGGGACCTTCTTCCACCTGGACTTTAATTTCCAGTTGGATGGAAAAGGTTCCCTGAGTGACTTTGATATCAACACCCTGATCTACCCACCCTTTCCCGTGTTCACACCACAGACAGGCCTTCACAGACAGACTAACCCTGTAATGTTTACAGAGATGACATTGAGACTCCAATTTTCCTCTGACTCTGCCCCCTGAAAGTCTGAGCTGCCATACCTTGGGGACCCTCCACATGGGCAGCTCTGAGGATCACACTGGCCCGGAGCCACTGCCCTTGATGCTCTGAATCAGAGCCATCCAGCTAGAGCTGGATTAAAACACCAGAGGAAATGTCTGAGGTCTGGTCACAGAAGAGTCAGATAGGACTTAGTGACTAAACAACAATCGGAGCCTGTAGAGCGTGGCTGGTCTCTCTGTGGCTCTCTGTGACGGGCCCAGAATGGAAAACTTGACACTGAACTGTAAACTGAATCATGGGTCCCCAAGTTTTTTGGCACCAGGGACCGATTTCATGGAAGACAATTCCCACAGACAAGGGGAGGTAGGGGATGGTTTCAGGATATTTCAAGCTCATTGCATTTGTTGTGCACTTTAGTTCTATTAGGGCTTCCCGGGTGGCTCAGACGGTAAAGAATTTGTCTGCAAGGAGGGAGACCTGGGTTCAATCCCTGGGTCAGGAAGATCCCCTGGAGAAGGGAATGGCTACCCACTTCAGTATTCTTTCCCAGAGAGTCCCATGGACAGAGGAGCCTGGTGGGCTACAGTCCACGGGGCTGCAAAGAGTCGGGCATGACTGAGCTACTTTCACTTCGTTCTATTATGATCACATCAGCCCCATCTCAGATCATCAGGCTTTAGATCCCGGGGGCTGGGGACCCTTGAACTAAATGGGTGGTCTTCCCCAGCTTCAGGCACTCTAAGGCCTGCCCTCAACGCCTCCTCCCTGACCCTACCCCGAGCACATGCCCAGCTATGCAGAAAGCTTCCCAAAATACAATACAAGAGACTACACATGGCCCACTGAGGCCCTTGTCTATTCTCTTGCCATCATTATAGAAACGGGGAGAGGAACACTGGAAGAGCCAAAAGGCTGAAACACCCACAAAAGCCCAGAGCCAGTCCAGGCCACAGTTTTCACTGTGAATACAATTCTGACACCTCTAAAACTTGATTTATTTTAGGCTTGATGCCTTTGGCCACATATAAATTTTCATGGCTGCGTTAATTTGTCTCGAAGGACTTGAACTTAGTAATTCTTAATAAGTCCTCAACCCACAAGCCAAGATTTCGTCAGCTTGTGAAAGCTGAGCTCCCTCGTACTGAAACACTTATTTCTAATGTTTGCTTTTAACCAGACAGAAAAGGATGTTGAAGTACTCCCTTATTCTTCTTGGATGTCAATGAACTTCAGAGTGAAGACACTGCTTTTAGCTGTCAGCTAAATGCAACAGCTCCCTTCTGTTGGAACCAGAAATTGGACCAAAAGTAAATTCCAACTTCTCTGGGAGTCCCCAGGGTCACTTGCTCTTCCCAACCTGGAAGACAAGGCCTGACTGAAAGAGGCCCCATATGGAAGCCACAGGGCTTTCCTGGTGGCTCAGTGGTAAAGAATCCACCTGCCAATGCAGGACATGCAGGTTCTATCCCCGGGTAGGGAAGATCCCCTGGAGAAGGAAATGGCAACCCAGTCCAATGTTATTGCCTGGGAAATCCCATGGACAGAGGAGCCTGGTGGCCTAGAGTCCATGGGGTCGCAAAGAGTCAGACACGACTAGCGACTAAACAGTAGCAACACTGGAAGCCACGCAGATAATTGAAGGATCCAACCAGTTCAGAGAAGCACTGTTTCCTCCCACTCCCAGGGCACTCAAGACTTGAGTGCTACATGCAGTGGAATGTGCTTGGATTTCTGCTAATAAAAGTGTTTGTTGTTTATTGCTGGCTTCTCTTTTGGGCCCAGCCCAATTCAATGCAGCTGGGGAAATTGTGGATTCATCCTCGTGCTAATCTGTGTAGTAGCAATTTAAAAACAGCTATGGCTCCAGGAAGGTGTCTAACTCTCCTATATCTTGCACAGGACCACTTTTCTAAAAAGAGTTATACAGAGCAGATCTAGTTTACAACTGGGTTCAGGTGCTTTTTTTTTTTTATTTCCTTTTTCCTTCCTTCATTCCATTTTGTTTCCTTTAACAAAATGATGATTCCACTGATAGCAGAATGAGACAACTCTTTTCTCTTTTTTCCAGATAAAGACAACTTTCTTAAGTTCTGTGAGCATGGGAAACTTACATTCCTTATGCAGGTCTGTTAAATGTCACATTCCTAATTAGCCAGTTATTTGATGCTTCAAACTCGGTTGGTGGAGAAGACCCTTGAGAATCCCTTGGACAGCAAGGAAATCAAACCAGTCAAGCATAAAGGAAAGCAACCCTCAATATTCATTGGAAGGAAGGACTGATGCTAAAGCTGAAGCTCCAACACTGTGGCCACCAGATGCGAAGAGCCAACTCATTGGAAAAGACCCTGATGCTGGGAAAGATTGAGGGCAAGGGGAGACGGGGGCACAGAGGATGAGATGGTAGGATGGCATCACTCACTCAATGGACATAAGTTTGAGCAAACTCTGGGAGATAGTGAAGGACAGGGAAGTCTGGCATGCTGCAGTTCATGGGGTCGCAAAGAGTCAGACATGACTTAGCAACTGAACAACAACAACTTTGGAGGATAGAGATACACATATATATGTGCACACATATGCACACACGTACATACATATGAGTGTGCCTTCCTATGTAACAAGGAAGATACTTTCATCAACATGGAGAGGACACCTGTTTGCCTTTGATGAGAAAAATAGCACCTGTGCCTGATGACCAGCTAGCATCCCTTTCAACTCTGTAATTTGAGCAGCACACCGAAACCCAGAATATTAAGAGGGCTGCATGAATAATATTTTCCCCAGAAGAGTTGTGAAAATGATACACCTTGCCAAAAACATGTCCACAGTCCCCTCTGACAATGACCTTCCTGCTCAGAGCCTGCGAGTGGAGCGCACACACAGCTCACACGCTACATCTGGGGATAAACTATCAGTAATCAGGCTCAAGGACACAGCAAACATGAGCGCACAGCAATACATGGGGCTTTTTATTGTCTCCTTAAAATGAAGCTACAGGAGAAGACTCCCTCTGGGTGTAAGCCATATCTTTGCAAATCTTCAGGGTGATGTAGATCTGTTCTTCCTAGCAAAGAGATTAGTGGGAAGAGGAACTGGATTCTGGGGTAAGAAATACCTGCTTTGGAAGGACAGGGTTGGGTGGATGACCAGAGAAGCTGAGTAGGAGAAGCAGTGGGATTTAAGCAGGGCAGGGAAGGCCCTGGAAGTTCGGGTTACGGGAGGGTACTGAGACTCAGTGTTCACTTCCTGGGGCTCCCGTAATGAATCCCTGGTGGCTTCAAACAACACAAATTTATTCTCACACGTTCCCGAGGCCAGGAGTCCAAAATCAATGGTAGGGCTTCACTCCCCTCGGAGGCCCTAGGGGAGAGTCCATGCCCGTGTATTCCAACTTCCTGCGGTTCCCAGTGTTTCTGTGGCTGCCACACTCTCTGCTTCTTACTCCTCCTGGCCTTCTCTTCTGTGTCAGCTTTCTCCCTCTGCCCTTCTCTTGTAAGGACAACTTGCTTTGGATTTAGCAGCAATCCACGGTGTTTGTAACTTGAGATCCTCAACTTAATTACAACTGCAGAGACACTTTTTCCAAACAAGGTCACCACTCACAGGTTCCAGGCATTAGAATGTGGATGTAGCTTTTAGGGGACCACTGTTCAATCCCAAGAAACTCTGACAGTATGGTAAGTCCCCTACATACAAACTTACAAGTTGTGAACTTTTAAAGATGCGAACCAGCAAAGAACCAGAACCTGTGCCTTCAATATCAGGTGTGAATGAAACTGCAGCTTGCCCTCCGTCTCCTATGGCTGACGATCCTTCAGCTCCACCATCTCCCACCTCCTCTCCTTCCTCTAGTCAGTAACTCTTGCTGCCTGTTCACTCGATGCCTGCACTGGATACCTGTTAGCCCCTGTACGCTGTAGTAGTTGTTCTACTGTACTATTATACGTTTCAAGGTACTGTACAATAACACTAAAAATGTTTTCTTGTTTTGGTGTGTGTTTGTTTGTTTATGTATTATTTGTGTGAAAACTATTATAAACCCAGTACGGTGGCTTCCCTGGTGGCTCAGTGGTAAAGAATCACTCGCCAATGCAGGAGATGCAGATTTGATCCCTGGGTCAGGAAGATCCTCTGGAGTACGAAATGGCAACTCACTCCAGCATTCTTGCCTGGAGAACTGCATGGACAGCGGAGCCTGGAGGAGCCTGGAGGACTGCAGACCATGGGGTCGCAAAGAGCTGGACACGACTGAGCACACACACACGCACTGTATAGCTGATTGTGTTAGTTGGGTACCTAGGCTAACTTTGTTGGACTTACGAACGAATTGGACTTATGCATGTCCTCTTGTGGAATGGGACTTGTTCATATGTAGGGAGCTTACTGTATAGCAGAGGTGGGAGGTGAGGAACTCTGCATGGGGAAGTCACAGAAGATCAGGAAGCAGTTGGTCATTCAAGGAGAAGAGGGCAGAGTGAAGCCTGACACTGTGAAGGGGACACAAAAAGGAGAGAAAGGGGACTCTGGGTCCCCTTGGGAGCCCCACAGTCAACATCAGGACATCTGTATCCCAGGACTGGGAGGGTGACCATTGCTAAGCTCCACTGGATGCCTCAGTCAAGACAGCCAGTCAAGTCAAGAATGAAATTGAGAATCAAGAGTTCAAGACAGCCACCTGGGGACCATAAGCAGTCCCATTCTCAAATAATCCTAGAGACGTGGTGAGAGCCAACCCTGAGTAACAGAGTGGGGGCTGCTGAAGCCCCAGGGCTTTGTTTTGGATCCATCTGGATGGAGGCCACCCTGGCAGGAATGAGGGGGTGTGATACTGGGGGCGGTGGTCCACGTTTAGTATAGATTGGTTCAGTTAGTTAATTAGGAGGCAAAGGGGCTGGTGTCCCTCCCCCAAGCCATGTATGTCCTGTACCCAGTACAACCCCAGGGTCTGGGGAGTTTTCTTCTGTCATTTCCTCCAGAACTGTCCTTTTTTCAAAAAATTTATTTGTCTGTTTGTGTCGAGTCTTAGTTGTGGCATGTGGGATCTTCATTATGTTCTGTTGGATCTTTCTTTGTAGCACGCAGACTCTCTAGCTGTGGCTCACGGGCTCCAGAGTACACGGCTAAGTAGTTGCTGTGCCCAGGTTTAGTTGCCCTGTGGCATGTGGGATCTTCATTCCCCCACCAGGGATCAAACCTATGTCCCCTGCATTGCAAGGCAGATTCCTAATCACTGGACCATCAGGAAAGTCCCCTTGGACTGTCCCCAGTCCCCCTGGAACTGCTCGAGACCAGTTCCAACAAAAGGACCAGAGATTTGACATCTCTGGGGGATGCCACACAATAAATCATTCCCTTATTTTGCCCAGCTACCTGAAGGCCAGGCCCAGGCCCTCATTTCTAGGTCCCCAGCTAGTAGTTCATGCCTGCTGTGTGCCTTGGTGAGCTATTTTTAGCTCAGTATTCCAGGACCTAACCAAGATGGCCTGGGCCAGGACCAGCGTGTGACAGATCAGGCTTGAGATCAGCTGTCTCCCACTGGCTCCCAGCCTAAAGTTAATAGGGCGAGAAAGTCCCATTTGTACAGGGGAAAGCAAGGCCCATTTCCTGACTCACAATCAAATGCCCCCCAAGCATCACACATCAGTGTAGCTGTGGTGTAAATGCACTCCTCACCAGGCTGGGTTTCTTCCAGGATGCACACTGACACATTCGTTTGCACTCTGATTTAAAAGGTCATACAGTGCCTATCTGCCAGAAGGATATGAGGCAGTTTCCAGATGCTTGTGGAACTTCTCGGGAACTCAGAAGAGTCATTGTCTAGAAAAGCCATGGAGTCCTCAGTTTTAAGAAGGCTGTCCTGATGGCACTTTCAATGCTACAAGCGAAGATGCCTGCCCTCATTAATTAGAGAAACACCTCTTGACATTTCAAGTAAATAAAGTTCCAGTAGTTCCCCAAGGAAAAGAACCAACAAAATATAACGCGGGCATATGTCACTCACATGAGAATGAATGAGGTGGGATGCAGCCAGGTACCCTTAGGAGCCCATGGCCTGACAGCAGCCTCTAGTGACCTTGGCAGCCTCTGCACCCCCAGCAGGCTTCCTTCAGCCCCTGACTTCTTTCCCTGCTCCCATCCGTCTCCCACCTTCCAACCATGGCTTAAAGCTCCTGGTCACAGAAGGCCCAGGCTAAAGTCAATCTTGTGGGCAGTAAGCCTGCTCAAACCCAGAAAATACCACCCTCCATTCAAAGTCATGCCTCTGAAAAACTTATGGATTAAAAGGCAAATGCTAAAACACTATCTAATTATTTGGGGTGAGTTAATCATTTAGCTAGCTACTCTTTAGTAGAGGGGAAGTATCTCACTTGTTAAGCATCAGAAAGGTAGATGGGAAGGTTAGAAAGAAAGGATTAGCTGGAAAGAGCACTGGGATGTAGACATGGTGACACGCTGTTTAGGGGCTATTAGCCAGCCAGGAACATCAGAAGGGCAGATGACTTAACCTCTGCAAGCTTCAATTTTCTCATCTACAAATGAAGATATTAAAAGCACCATTACATAAGATAATCTATGTAATGTATTTGGCATTATGCCTGGTTCCTGAGAGCTGAAAAATGTTCACAGAGATATCATTGTTGAAGTTATATTAATAATAATGATAACTGTTACTATTATTATCAGTAGAAGTAGTTGTAGCAGTCACAGCAGTGGTAGTGTATGGTGACCTGAGAAGGGATAGATTAAGTGGAACCCAAACTGAAAGTCATTAAATGAGAAGATGGGAGATTAAATGAAGAAGTGGGTGCAGGATGTTAATACCAATCTTAGCTGTGCATAATGTTGTCTAGGGAGACATCTTGGCAAAGTGCTTTTTAGAGGCCGACACATAGGAACTCAAACCTTGGCTCTGAACTCAAACCTTGATAATGTAGGACTTTACAGAATCACTAAACTTCCTGGAGCCTCAGTGTTCTTATCTGTAAAATGGGAATAATCACACCTCATGGAAATCATTTGTGTAACACAGACGCAACATACTTAATGTATCCAACACCCAGAGACTATGTCTCCTGTTTGTCTGGCCAAGCTCTTTCCCCTCCACATGGTGGTTGGCAGACTGCGAAATGAGAAACCCGTCTGGAGAGCTGAGAATATGAGAATGAGCATTGTGGCTCTTTGTTAAGAGAAGAAAGATGTCACCAGCCCCCTTACAGCCTCCTCCCACCGGGGGAGCTGAAGGAATGTACAGTAGGGCTGCTAAATGTTAGAACTTGCAACCATTTTTAGTTATAGATGCAGCGGAGTCATTCCGAATTCACTGATGTAATGTGCTGTTGCAAGATGGAAGGCATCCAGTAAAAAGGAACCCCAAAATAGGATGCCATGGAAATTTAACTCTGAACATTCTGACTTTGAACCTTGACTTAAATAAGACCCAGGAACATTTTCCTGACATAAAATTGAAGTTAATTTCTTAAAATATATAGATTTAATGATGGCAAATACCTTCCCATCATCACTCCACAATATTTACGATTTCGTCTGATTTACATAGAAGATATGTCATCTTTGAGAGTCAAAACAAGTTTAGAAACGCTTCTCCACTTCAAACGTTACCTTCCCTGATGAAAATTTAATTACATTGAAAAAAGAATCCTAAAATCACCTCATTTCTTTGCAAAGCAAAATGTTATGGCTTTGATGGCTTTATTACTTTTTTTTCTAAATTCACAGCATATACTTCCTCTCACACAAAGTCATTCCCAAGACTTAGCTTTTAGTTTTGAAGGAAAACTAATAAGAATTTTGACGTTTTAAGTGTACTTTCGGCAAACTCTGATTTATAATACTGCTCCTGACACTGATATGCAGTCGTATGTTATTAGTTACTTGAATGTTTTCTATAATTATGTAAATGATGTTGACACTTTCTGGTAGGATGCTTACCATTTACTATTTTGTCATTTGCAGAGTTCTGAAATGGATCAGATCACCATGTTCAAGCTGAGCAGCTGTTAAAGGGCTCTTTTCTCTTGCTGTTTTCTTTGCCTGTCATGCTCAGTCCATTGCTCTGTGCAAGAGACTATTCAATAGTCACTTCTCTCCTTCTCTTCCCACAGACTTTTTATAAAAATGATAACCAAGTTATGGTCACTGACCTTGTGGAGCACATGGTCAAATAGGGGGAGAGGGATTTCCTTGGTGTCCAGTGGTTAAGAATCTGCCTTCCAATGCAAGGGATGTGGGTATGGTCCCTGATCGGGAACTAAGATTCCACATGCCCCAGGGCAACTAAGCTTCTGTCCTGAAACTACTGAGCCCATATGCCACAACTAATAGTGCAGCCAAAAATAAATATTAAAAAATAGAGGGAGATACAGGTACAGGTCAGGTACAGGTCTGTAGATTACAATGCAGGAGACAAGGGTTATAACAAAGGTACAAATGATTGCCAGAACAGAGAAGACAATGACTAACTTCCCAGATGAGAAAGCTTTACAAATAAAGTGATCTCGAATTTGTCTTGCCATTTCAGTAGGAGTGTGGTGAGTGCAGAAGTGAGGAGAGCAACCCAGGCAGGTGCAGAGGCATGTGGTTGGGAAGGAGGAGGAGGCAAGGATGCCTGGAACATAGGGTATAAGAGTCTACACACGATGAGATGGAATTGATGGCACACACTGGGGATCATTAGTAAAAGCTCTGAAAGCCACATCTGAAAAAAGTCACCTTTACTCTGTAAACAATGGAGCCACACAGCTCTTCAAGCAAAGGTGGGATCCATCTTTTCAGAACATAACCAACATGGCGTGGAGGACAGACAGGGGCAGAACCTCTCTGTTCAAGTGGTGTGGCCCAGAACGGTATGTTCTTTCAAAGCCGCAGAAGGGAAAACAATCTCCCTCCATCTCAATTATGCTTAGCTCAAGTAGCAAATCATTCAGTTGTTGCCGGATGGCCCTTGAGAGGATGGAAAACATAAATACAGTGTCCTAATGAATTCTCGGAGGCATTGGAAGAAAACAATGTGATAAAAGTGGTGGCTCCCCCACCGAATGGCCCAGAGTGCCCTGACCTCAAGCACGTTGTGTACTGCAAAGGGACATGGTTCCACCGCCCTCTGCATGGGGACAGGACCGGCCACACCTCTGCCACTCCCTGATGTGAGGACACGGTCCCCCGTACCTCTGCCAGACCCACATGTGGGGATGAGCCCTGCCATGCCTCTGTCACATTTGTGTTTGAGAAGGGGCATGGCTTCCCTGGTGGCTCAGAGGGTAAAGAATCTGCCTGCAATGCAGGAGACCAGGGTTCAATTGCTGGGTTGGGAAGATCCTTTGGAGGAGGAAATGGCAACCCACTCCAGTATTTCTGCCTGGAGAATCCCCATGGAAGGAGGAGCCTGGCAGGCTACAGTCACAAAGAGTTGGACACGACTGAGTGACTAACACATACACACATACGGCCCACTGCAGCTAGGCCAGGTCCAGGTATGGAATCCTGTGGGATCAGCTCTTCTCAGCCCCATGACTGCCCAGGTTACAGAAATGGGCACAAAAAGCAGTTGTATAAGGGAGTGAGGGGAGAGGTCTAGCTCAGATTTTCTGCGGAGATCATGATGGTGAAGGAAGGATACTGACAAAGGAGCAAGGTGAGAAAGGCTTAAAATGAATGAAGTAAAAGATGGATGAATATCTGAATAAATGCATAATAAATCAGGAGTTAGAATAAAGAAGTAAAAAAAATAAAGCTTAAAAGTAAAGGAGAAGGAAATACAAGAGAGGGAATAGGTTAAAAAGTAAGGAAGAAAAATAAAGTGAAAAGGAAGACACACCAGAGAAAGAGCTGACATAAAGAGGAAAACATCGTGAGTGATCCTTTTGTGTGTATACAAATATATATATATATATATATATATATATTCATTTCCTTAAAAAGCATGTTATCTTCTTCATGCTTCTGAATATTCTGATGAGTAGTGATGAATAGATGGAGAAACCGTAACTAGAGCCCCCAAAGAGACCATCTTCTCCTTTTCCCGCTTCCAAAACCATTTGCTCAGTGGTTAATTAGGTTTATCTTGAGGAAAGTTGTGCATGTGATAAACCATTAACTACACATGACCCATCTGGTCTGACACAGGTCTGTCTGTATCACACAGTTTCTCCTGGGGGTAGAGATGGGCAATCACAGTTTCTAAATCTTAAGAAAGCAGAGAGGAGGAGGTTTGTGGTGAGAGTCTCCAGAGGATTCTGGGGTGTCCAGAAGCTTTGCTGGGTGCTCCGGGAAGGCAGCCCCTAGTGCCAGGTTGGACCACCCCAGTTACCAGAAGTGCAGGTGACAGAGCTCCACGGAAAGTGGTGGTTCCAGCAGACCTAGAGAGTCACAGGTGCTGAGCATGGGTTTTGTATATCCTCATCCAGAGACCATGGCAACCGGCAGACATGCCCCCCCTACCCCAACCATGGCACAGGCCAGCAACAAGGCCTGCGCTGGGTTCAGGAACAGCCTGTTCATGGGTGCACCCCCCTGACACCCTGGACAATCATCTAGTTAAAGGGCAGCTACTTTTCTTCAGGACACAATGAGAACAATCCTCCTTCCCAGCCCTGGGACTGCGCAAGAGTGCAGGAGAACAAAGGGGGAACGCGCAGGTGAACAGCCCTGGGTAGAAAATGAAGGCCTAAGGAGCCGGTGCGCTCAGTGTGGGTGCGCGGGGCAGCCCTCTAATGACACCCCAAAGTCACAGCTCTGTGCTGAGCGTACCCAACAACAGGAGCCCTGCGCTCAGAAAGCCGCTACACACCAAGCCCCTCATTTGCAGCCCAGAGCCTGCTGGCGCCGACCTTTCACAAATGAGAAGGTGAACGTGAAGTGATATTATTTCAGTGGGGACACTGATTTCTGCTCCCGCATCCCAATTTAAGGAGTCATAAGAAAGAATGGTCGATTTTAGAGATTTAGAAAATTAACAGGTCCGTGAGAGCTCTGAGTACGGCTCAGAACGGAACCGAGGGAAAAGATGGGCGGTTTCAAGCGGCGCTCCTACCTTTTTGTCACTCAGGCCGGAAACCTGGTCCACATACTCCTCTTGGATCATGAAGGCAGCTAAGTTGGCAGTGTAGCTGGCCAGGAAGATGACGGCAAAGAAGGCCCACACGGACACCATGATCTTGGACGTGGTACCCTTGGGGTTCTGCACGGGGACGGAGTTGTTAAACACCAGACCCCACAGTAACCAAATAGCTTTGCCGATGGTGAAAGATGGGCCACCTGGCTCTGGTGGGACAAAAAGACAGGACAGAAGGTCAAGACAGACTCACCGGTTCCATTTAACCCTATAAGTACATAGGCTGATAAATTCCTGCTCAGACTGGACCCCAGCCAGTGAAGCCCCAGCCCTTTCATAGGTGGCCTTTTCAGTTGAGAGTTCATGTCTCACTTCTTCTGGGGCCCTCCAGAAGGCAGAAGAGAAAAACCAGAGGCCTGGGATGTGTGGGGGATCCTACTCCAGCCAATGACCATAACTCAACCAGGACAAAGGAGGAGCCAGCTTTCTGCCTCGGTGGATGGAAGACCATTAAGATCCCATCAAAACTGAGTAACAAAGGCAACCATCCCACTGTGGTCACCTTTGCATCCTCATTACTGTTGTTCTTAAAATTTACATTTGTATCTATCAAGAAAGCAATTAAACTTTAAAGAAGATGAGCAAGAACCATGCAGGGTCTTTTCTGCCCATTGGTCACAGACCTCCTCCAATTTTATTCACTGACGCTGTTTTGAATGCAGTTGATCCTGATTTTCCTTTGGCCTCTAGCACTCAGTACTCAGTGTTTCAAAGACAATCTTGACCTCACTCCCATGCCAACACCTCCCACCTGGTTGCCTCCAGCAGCACCTGGCTTTTGTGTAAGAGAACACCAGGAGGCCCAGAGAGTGAGCCGCAGATCCCTGGCTTGTCCACATGAATCTAAAGGCGGAAAGGTAGGTTGTCCTTGTCCTCCACACAAACTTTATGTAGATCATGCAGGGCTTCTGCCCATAAATTTATTGTGACCTCTCCGCTTTCTCTGCTTGGCGATGGTGAAACCTTGCCTGCTCCCTGCGTCTGCTGGCAGCTCCTCTGCTTCAGAAACGAACATCTGCGCACACAGTTTTACAGCACATTAGCACAGGTCTTACGACGCTTTCTGCGATCCTTTGAGCATCTGCTCTGCCGCCTAAATCATCAGTGACTACACATGTCAGGCCTAAGATCTAACTGCGCACACACATCTCTGTGTGTGGACCTTATTTCAGGGGGCAGATGCACATTCAAAGAGTTGTGTCTAAATCAAAGTTGCATACACTGTAAGATGCCCCAAGGGGACTTGGCATTTAAAGTGGCCCCGTGTTGAATTCCTTGGCGAAGACAAGCATCCTTTGGTCAAGTGAGTCATTGTAAGGTTTGAATTTGGTGCCTGAATATTTGCCGCTTTGATTGTCTTTGCGGTCGGGGAGGGTACATGCTGGCTTTAGTTCTTAACATTGCCAACATACGTAGGTACTCTTGTGCTTCTCCAATGTCTCACTTTTACTAATCGGGATGGAGAGTAGTCACGGCTTTTGGGTGACTTTCTGGCCCAAGCGGGAAGCACCTGAATATTCGGTATAGTGGAGACGTTCAAATTTCCAGCCCAGAATGCACACCCCAGGTGAGAAGGTAGGTCTGCACCTGGAAATCCCTCAGTGCAGGAGTGGCTCATAGCCTGGACTGTGAATTCAGCAGAAGCACAAGGGGAGCTTTGACAAAATATCGCTGCCTGGCACCCCATCCCCAGAGATTCTTATTAAATTGGTGTGGGGTGGAGTGGTTATTCTAACACGCAACCAAGGTAGAGAACTGCTATTTTGAAACATGTAGTGGTTCGAGTCCCGCTCTGGACTTGAATATTGACTATTCAGAATATTGGAATGTGAGGTCTTTACATCTTTGTCTTTTAAGTGCCCTATAGTTAATTCTTAATGTATTGAGAATCTCTCCTCTTTGAGGCATAATTCCAGGATAAAGTTCACATTGTGGATGGGAAAAGACTCAGAGAAGGCATGATATTTCCTAATCCTGGGGTTCTCAGGAAGTTTTAGAAGAATCCCATGGCCCCCTTTGGAAATCTCAGTAAACTTTGTGTGAAGTCTCACAAATGCCTCAAACACATGGGTGGACCTTCATAGCCAGGAAGATGGATGCACCACTCCCAAGAGTAGCCGTGGGTGAGAACTGTTATCTCCTGGCCATTTTATTTAATACCCAAATCTATACCTCTTGACAGAGTGATGTGAGCTGTGGACACACGCTGTAGAGACCAGAGGTAATCCTTTGGCTGTGGAGAATTCTTTCAGTCACAACTACCCTGGCATGTACCCTGGGGTGACCTATTTTTTCTTTTCTTTCTTTCTTTCTTTCTTTTTTTTATTATTCTGGATGTTTTATTCTCTGAATTCAGAAAATTCTGAAACTAGTTCTAGCCCTTGCTTTTCCATGATTCAGTCTACTTTTTTTTTCTTATCCTCGATACACACATCTCATCTGCCTTGTTAGCCCATCTGATCAGACAGACTGCTTATCACAGCCTTAGGTTATCACAACAGTTTCCTCTAACACGGTTACATTACACGTATCTCCTGCCAGCTCTGCTCTCTCTTGCCCAGGGGTGGAAGTGGGCTTGGGGTCAGGCTTGGGCCGGGGAAGGGACATGCAGATTCAAACTAGCATCTTAATTGGGGTCTTTCTAACAAGTCACCAAGAGGACGACCTAGAAGACTGAGGGTTAGGGAGGAGGCAGACAGCAGGGGCACAGAGATTCAGAGCTGAGAACCAGGAAAAGGCAGACATGCAGCGGTTACAGCCGCCTTACCTCTGCCGTCAGCGAGGCACCTGTTGTAACCCACGGGGCTAAAGTACTCGAAGACAAAGACAGCCACGGCTGAGACGATGAGGAGCATCACAAACATCATGACCCACACGTCAGCGCTGAATGGCTCTGGGGAAGGAGAACATCAGTACTTGGTTAAAACAGTTAAAACAGTCCTGATTTAGTCATGTGTTCCTTCACTCCATGTGATGCGTCTCTTTGGGAAACACAAACCACAGGTGTGTGCTCCTTTCAGAGAGCCAGGGCCTGGGTTAGGGAGGAGTAAGAGGCTGTGTCTGACTATTTCCATTCCGCTGATAGGCACGTGGAAATTTATTTTCTTTCAAACATGTGAGAAGGACAGCCTCTTGCCTGTCCTTTTTGAGACTGTAGATATAGTTTCTGCCACAATTAGACCGATATCTGGGTTTTTGGTAAAAAGTGGAACTAAAATAAATATTGAGGTGGCCAAAAAGTTGGGCTTCCCCAGTGGCTTAGTGGTAAAGAATTCATTTACAGTGCAGGAGCTGCAGGAGTCATGGGTTTGATCCCTGGGTTGGTGAGATCCCCTGGAGGAAGGCATGGAAACCCACTCCAGTGTTCTTGCCTGGAGAATCCCATGCACAGAGGAGCCTGGTGGGCTATAGTCCGTAGGGTCGCAAAGAGTCGGACATGACTGAAGCGACTGAGCATGCACTCATGTGGCCAAAAGGTTCGTTCTGATTTTTCCATAACATCTTACAGAAAAACTCAAATGAACTTTTTGGCCAACCCTACACTAGACATGGAGTAAGTGAGTCCTGTGGAACCCACTCTTGGTTTACACCCTCCTCTATATGCCACACCCCACAGTGGGACCTAGGAAAGCTTTCAGTAACATTTTCAAGCCTTGCAGCCAAGTTCATTCCCAACAAACTCAGTCACTCTTGGAGGCTTGAATTAGTTCAGTAATACTTAAATACAATGAATGACTCCCTTGCCTCCTTGACTTATTTCTCTTTAACTTTCCTGCCTAGACTGACTTTTTCAACCTGCTTGGATATGGTATATTTTATTAGATATCATTAGTGTATAAGACTATGTCAATGTTAAAAAAAAATCCATCTAAATTAAATATCAGTATCTACAACACTGGGAAAGTAGCAAATAACAGAGGAACATGATAATTAACAATACAGCACAATCCAGTTCTTATTTCTGGGTGACAGGGTTGATGGGACAAGACCAGGCAAGATAGCAGGAATGTTCTACACTTGCTTTCTTTAATTTCTTTAATCAGTTTTGGAGACTCTTTTCCAGCTGATCTAAATCTCTCTGGCTCAGAGGTGTCCAGTAATTGAACACTGAATTCCAGTAGCTCTCTCTCTGGAGGCCTGTGAAAAGGGACAATCACTCTTCAGTTCCACAATACAATGCTTCCTCAATTGTGCCTCAAAATAGTTCTGGCCTTTTATAGCTGTCACATCACATTGTAAACTCCGAGCTAAGTGAATTAACATGCTGTTTTCTCCATCTTCCAAATCATTAATAAAGATGAAACTGAAAAGGGGGAAAACGGACTGGAAATTCAAAAATATTTCCTTAACTTTGAAATCTACTTTACTTTCGAACTCCGAAGGGAATTATAACAGCCTGGTTACTTAATTAATTTAAAAAGAACCTTGATAAGGCACACTCCAACTGTGAAATGCAAAACCTTCCAGTGGTAGCCAGAGATGTGAGGGTGGAAGGTACATTTCAAAGCCTCTAGACAGTAGAGTCAAACCAGTCAAGCCTAAAGGAAATAAACCCTGACTATTCATTGGAATAAAAAGCCTCTTGATGAAAGTGAAAGAGGAGAGTGAAAAAGCTGGCTTAAAGCTCACCATTCAGAAAACTAAGATCATGGCATCTGGTCCCATCACTTCATAGGAAATAGATGGGGAAACGGTGGAAACAGTGTCAGACTTTGTTTTTTTGGGCTCCAAAATCACTGCAGATGGTGACTGCAGCCATGAAATTAAAAGACGCTTACTCCTTGGAAGGAAAGTTATGACCAACCTAGATAGCATATTCAAAAGTAGAGACATTACTTTGCCAACAAAGGTCTGTCTAGTTAAGGCTATGGTTTTTCCAGTGGTCATGTATGGATGTGAGAGTTGGACTGTGAAGAAGGCTGAGCACTGAAGAATTGATGCTTTTGAGCTGTGGTGTTGGAGAAGACTCTTGAGAGTCCCTTGGACTGCAAGGAGATCCAACCAGTCCATTCTGAAGATCAGCCCTTGGATTTCTTTGGAAGGAATGATGCTCAAGCTGAAACTCCAGTACTTTGGCCACCTCATGCGAAGAGTTGACTCATTGGAAAAGACTCTGATGCTGGGAGGGATTGGGGGCAGGAGGAGAAGGGGACGACAGAGGATGAGATGGCTGGATGGCATCACTGACTTGATGGACATAAGTCTGAGTGAACTCTGGGAGTTGGTGATGGACAGGGAGGCCTGGTGTGCTGTGATTCATGGGGTCGAAAAGAGTTGGACACGACTGATCAACTCAACTGAACTGAACTGATTCATTGGAAGGACTGATGCTGAAGCTGAAGCTCCAATATTTTGGCCATCTGATGCTAAGAGCTGACTCATTAGAAAAGACCCCGATACTGGGAAAGATTGAGAGCAGGAGGAGAAGGGGATGACAGAGGATGAGATAGTTGGATGGCATCACTGACTCAATGGACATGAATGGGAGCAAACTCTGGGAGATAGTGAAGGACAGAAGGGCCTGGCATGCTGCAGTCCATGGGGTCGCAGAGTCGGACACAACTGAGCGACTGAACAATAAAAAAGAGGAGTAGAAACCCTCTCCTCCTTGGTTCTGATGGACTGCAATCCTACTCCAATCTCACTTTGCCCAAGATTAGGGAATAACTGAGTAAAAGCACATCTCTAGGCTTTCTTTCCCCTCATTAGGCCCAGGGCAACTTTCAGTACATAAAACACAAAAAATATCTGTACTTGTCTACACAACTTAGAAAGTACCTCATCACATAATTTCTATGGTCCTTTAATAATGGCCCTTTTCATTATGGATTATTATATGTATTTTACAGAGCAGTAAACTAAGACTCAATGGTCCCAGCCCTTTGTAAGTTCATACTCAGAAGGTGGCAGGGCCAGGTTATAAAAATTGAGGGCTTCTGAGGGCAAAAGTCTGTGCTTTTCCATTTAAAATCACATCTTAGTCTCAGCCCACTGGACTGGCTCCTGATTCAGGAGTCAAGCTCTGAAATGGCCCCACATGTACTAGAACACATGCTTCAAGGGCAGCCACATCTAAACTTTAATCCTGTATCTGCTCCTTACTAGCTGGAAGACTGCTAGAAAATTACATAAATGAGATTCAGTTTCCTAAGCCATAAACTGGGTATGTTAATAGTGCCAATGAAATAATAGAATTGAAGTTGGTAGAGCGATGCCTGGGCCTTCACATAATAAGTGTTCAATAAGTATTGACTTTGCTTACTCCTGTAATTAACTGGCTGTTCCTCCTCCACACACACACCCACCCCGCCTGGCATTTCTATGTCATCCTAGGGCTACACTGAAGTGTCCCTGGGTCTTCTAGTTCAGAAGTTAAGGTTAGTGCTGGGCTGACAAGGTGAGAATTACAATATGGTTTATTTGTATCTTTTAATGTTTCAATTACCCTTGTAAAGGAGAAAAAGCAAATAAAATATGTAAAACTGCTCTGAGGATTAATATACATGGTGTGTGCTATCCAATAACATTTCACATAAAATTGGCAGGGCGAGAGTCGCTTTACTGTAAGAGGTTAGTTGAGAAATCTGAGTAATTATAGAAAAAATTCTCTGGAATCTGTAACTCTGCCTTGGAGTATGTTCCTTCAATAATTCCCCCCAGATTGGAGATGAAAGAAGTGTTAGTTGTTGTTTATTCCAATATCCTCACAAAAAAGTATTAATGCCCTTTAGAGAGATGGTGGCTGGCCCAAGGACCTGCAGCTTGTTCAGGACCAAACCAGCTTCCTATCTCCTAGCCAGTGGTCTGGTTTCAAGGTGACATTTTATTTTCTAATCCCTTGCTCTCACAGTCCCTTCCAAAAAATATGGAGTATGAGCTCACAAAAGACCTCATCTAATTGAAATCTTGGCCTCACCTCACCTGGTCTTATATCATATGGAAGGCTTTTGACACATAAGTGATGCTGGAGAGTGAGGTACAGGTTCCTATGGGCAAGGGTGGGGGATAGGTTAGGGTCAGAATAGCTTGATTTGGCAAAGCCTCTGAAAATTAATACGAAGGCATATTAATTTTTTTTGGTAGCACTGAGCTCCATTCTTGAAGATAATTTGAAATAAATAGGTATTTGAATGATATCCAGAATTAGAAGTTATTAAAGCAGGAAGCAGCTTCAGAGATCAGCTAATCAAAAACGCCTTCTTCTACGGATGAAGGCTGAGTGCCAAAGAACAGATGCTTTCGAATTGCGTTGCCTGAGAAGACTCTTGAGAGTCCCTTGGACAGCAAGGAGATCAAACCAGTCAATCCTAAAGGAAATCATCCCTGAATATTCACTGAAAGGACTGATGCTAAAGCTGAAGCTCCAATATTTTGGCCACCTGATGCTAAGAGCTGACTCACTGGAAAAGACCCTGATGCTGGGAAAGATTGAAGGCAAAAGGAGAAGGAGGTGGCAGGGGATAAGATGGTTAGATGGCATCACTGACTCAATGGACATGAATTTAGGCAAACTCCGGGAGATAGTGAAGGACAGGTGAGACTGGCCTGGCGTGCTGCAGTCCATGGGGTCAGGAAGAGTAGCACGCAACTTAGCAACTGAACAACAGCAATGATGGATGAAGAAACTGGGCCCCAGCATGGAGCAAGCTTGTTTTAGCTTAAATGACAGGAAGTGGCAGGAGTGGGACTCAAGTAGGATCCCTTGCTACTGGTCCTGCATTGTTTTTTTTTGTTTTTTTTTAATAGGGAATGATACCTTCCTATTTTTGAGGGTGTTCTTCAATTTCTATGTTGGAGAAAGATCAGTTCTGAGGTCCCCACAAAGAAATCCCTGGCTGAGGGAAGCTCCTGGCAAACCAGCTCCTGACTGAGAGAGCCTGGCCTGTACCTGTTCTTCCTTTCCTCTACCTGTCCCTGCATCCATATTCTTCACACCTGCAAGCCCAGCACTCACCTAAGAAGGCAGAAGGTGAGACAGTCCCATTGCTGCGTGACACCATGACACTGATGCCAGTCTCTATGAAGGGCACGGAGAAATCAACCACCTCGGATCGCTCCTCGTTGATGGTCAGCGACCCCACTGCCATGTAGGCCCTCTTCATGACCACCTGAGGAAAAAGGTGCAAGACTCCAGTTAAGAGTGCCCAGGGAGGTGATGGGTCAACATGGGGAAAATATTCTGGGCCCTAGAATCCTTCCCTTTGTATAGTGGGAACAGTGCATTTCATTTAGTCATCCCTGTGTCCCCACGTACCAATACCTGCTGTGGATACCAACACCTGAGGATCTTTAAGTCCCACAGTCAGCCCTCCTTATCTTCAGATTCCACCAACTGCCGCTAGTAAACAAAGGACAGGATCTGTGGTTGGTTGAATCCCAAGATTCAAAACCCATAGGTAAGGAGGGCTGACGATGTATTCACTGAGAAAAATCTATGCATAAATAGAGCCACACAGTTTAAACCTACGTTGTTCAAGAGTCAACTATACTATTTTGTATTTTCTATTTTTTTAAATTAAAAAAAATTTTTTTAACTTTACAATGTTGTATTGGTTTTGCCATATATCAACATGAATCCACCACAGGTATACACGTGTTCCCCATCTTGAACCCTCCTCCCTCCTCCTTCCCTGTACCATCCCTCTGGGTCTAGGTAGCTGGGGGGCGGGGAGGTTCCCTGGTGGCTCAGTGCTAAAGAATTTGCCTGCTAATGCAGGAGACAGGAGTTCGATCCCTGGGTTGGGAAGATACCCTGGAGAAGGAAATGGCAACCCACTCCAGTATTCTTGCCTGGGAAATTCCATGGACAGAGAAGCCTGGCAGGCTACAGTCCATAGGGTAGCAAAAGAGTTGGACCCGACTGAGTGGCTAAACAACAGCAGGAAGCTGCTGAATAGTGTAGGGAGCTCAGCTTAGAGCTCTGTGATCACCTAGAGGAGTGGGATGCAGGGTGAGAGGGAGGCAGAAGAGAGAGGGGATATAGGTTTACATATAACTGATTCATGATGTTATACAGCAGAAATGAACACAATATTGTAAAAGCAGTTATACTCCAATGAAAAATGCTGATTGTGAAATAAGCATTTTTTTATATTAGATGAAATAAATGAAACATGTAAATGGCCCTTAACTCCTGACACTCACCTCTCCAATCATACCATTCCAGGTTCCATTGATTTTCTTCCCATGCTTGCCATTGGTAACCAGGTAAAGATCATAGGTGAACTTCACAGATTTAGAAATTTTCTTAAGGATATCAATACAGAACCCCTTGCAGCACTTTTTGATGTAACCTGGCTCCTCATCTGTTTTATTTCTAACCGGGTAAAGAAACAAAAAAAAACAAAAACCAGGCTTTTATACAAGAGGCAAAATATTACCCTTTGCCATTAAAACTCCAACCACAAAGCAGGCACCCCTTCACAGCTCAGCACAATTTATATCAGGCCTGAGTGAGGACATAAATCAGAACACAGAACTAAAATAATCTCATTATCTCATCACACTGAACCATGTTTTCTTACAATTTTCAATGTTCTTTTGAAGTACAAAATGCATCAGGAAAGTACAGATATCCCAGCACCTTAGAGGCCTCTTGATCTTCCTTCCAGACCCTTTCCACCCTCACCAAAAACGAACCATTATCCTGACTTCTAACAATATAAGATTAGTTTTATCTATTTCCCAAAATATTTCTAAATCTCACAATGTCAAGACATGCTGACCGGAAAAAAACATCTTTCAAAGCCAATGTAAATTTAAATCTCCATGAACTTGAATCTCATGGAGACCCAGGCAAAGCCTCAGAAATGATAACAGGTTTAGTGGCAATTCTTCCAGGTCATGATATGGGTAGAACTAGATGCCAGACCACAGGGCTGCCAGAAACCCCATCACTCAACAGTAACAGGATTCACACATGGCGCCCAATCAATTCTGTGCCTTGGATCCCAGCCTGGTGCCAACGGCTGGGGCCAATCTGACTGTCCCGGGCCCCACTCCCTCCCCAGAGCCCCGAGGAAGGTGACATACTCGGAGATGATGCGCTTTTGGCAGGGGACCGTGTTCCTCATGCAGGTTCCACTCAGAGGGTCCACGCTCTCCACAATGACAAATGGGGCTTCCTCCAATGTTACGATGCTCAGGTGGTCATCCTCCTGCTCTTCCGTCTCAGGACACATTCGGGGCCACACATAGTACTTCATCTGCAGGGACTTGTCTTTCCACTTCCCTACCTGCACAGGAGTAAAGGAAAGACTCAGAAACCACTGGCAGAGACAGGATGGCCTCTCCTGGCATCACCCAGTCAGCTGTTAAACAAAGGTCAAAGATGCTGGCTTTGTCCATAGTAGAGACACGGATCCTCCTTAGACCGTGTGCTCAGGATGAGAATACTGTGTCTGGATCTAAGCAGGATATTCATTTACTCACCCATGTACCAAATGTGAAAAGAGGGCCTACTATGTGCCCTGGACACGCTGCTAAGCCCCAGGGCTCAAAGAAGCCCTGCCCTTCATCAAGCTCACATGGAGTGAAGGAGTCAAAGTGTAATCAAGTGTTTACGGGGCCCAGTGACAAGTGCAAAAACTGATGCCTGTCCCAGTGCTGGGAGGAGGCCAGAGCTGCCTGCCTGGAGTGCCTGGCAGTGTTTTCTCCTTAACTGTACTGAGGAGTGGGACGATGAGAGCAGAGTGTAGTTCTGGAAAGGTCAACAGAGCGACTGGAGCAAATGATCCAGAAGGTTGTGTTTTGGCCCGTATCACAGGTCCAGGGGGAAGCCATGTGGACAACTGGGTGGATCTGAATTGGAATAAAACGGTGAGTCAGGATGAAAGACTAGAGCACAGCTTGCCTGGGGAAGGGAGTGTGGTTGTGGGGGTGATGAATGTCACAGGTCAATGCAGATACGCACCTGCTGGACTGGGTGGGTGCCCAAGGGGGAATCAGAGGGGTCTCTCTGTGAGCTGTCACATGTGGCCATGTGCCCCCATGTCACACACTGCAGTATAAAGGTGGGTGCCCCTGGCATCAGGCACATGGTGGCCCTGCTGCCAGGCACTGGGGGAAATGTGTGGGTTCCATTCCTTTTTAAAAGAGCCGTTCATTCCTGTTTTTTATAATAGAATCTGCACGCCTTGTTGGTAAGATTCTTGCTTTCACTCTATCATTGAGTTTACTGAAGAAAAAGGAAACACCTTTTAATTTTCTATAACCAAACATCTTCAATTAGCACCAGGAATTATAGATGAGAAGTTCCTGCATTTTCTCAGTCTATAATTTGCTCCATGCAGCAAAGCAAATTAGTAGCACAGGTGAGGCTCCAAAACTACAGAACGACTTAATTTACAAACCTCAAAAACCAACAAGGAGCAATAAATGGGCAGGACTGCATACACTTCCAAGCAAAAGGGCTTAGATTTCCACATTAATACAAACCTCAAAGCCACTTCTTTGTTTCTGCATTTGTCTACACCTCAGTTTCTACCTAGTGCCTCCCCAGCTGTGGTCTATACCTCCCCCCAGAATGTCTGGTGGGTATCGCCTACCTTCATGCCCAAGTTAGGCTGTATAGCCACCGCCTCTGTTCTCCTGTGTCACTCTAGCATGGGCAGTGGCTTGGTGGCCTGGCCTCTCTTGTTTGGCATTAACCTTGACGCTAATTTTCTTCCAAGAGTGTCAGCCATGTTTCACATCTGTTCAGAATTAGGCCCTGAAGCAAACATGGCTTCCCTTTACACATCTAGTCTCTTCCATACTGCTGGTCCCGACTTTGGTGCAAGCTTGTTTTTCTGCATATTGCTAAGACTACTCATTTCTAAAATGAAAATGTCCAAATAGCTTCATATTGCTAAGACTACTTATTTCTAAAACAAATATGTCCATGTGGAGATCTTAATAATGGCTTTTGTGTGTGATGTGGGGGAGGTGGGGCTTGAAGAAGGGAGGCCCCAGCCCTGGGGGGCCGATGACATTGGGTCATGGCCCTATCCAAGCAGCCCTAGTTACCCCAGTGGCCAAATTGACACTTTCTGTATGTTCCATTATGTGAAAAAGATTGGGAAGCCCAAAAGTATCTATTTTTATTTTTTCACTGCTGCTGTGTTACCCCAAAAGTCTCACTGAATTTTCTTCTTTAAACTCAAATGTATATTCTCTTCCATCTTTATTGGTAGCCCAGTGGTCTGGAAGCCTATTTTGGGATAACTGTGAGCAACATCAAACCTCACATAACATGTTGCTAGCATCCACCATGGACACTGCTGCCAGATGGATCTTCTTAAAACATCGTATCATCATATAATTCCTATTCAAAAATTTCAACAGCCTTCCATAACTCTCAGGATTGTGTCCAGGCTTATCACCTAGATGGTCGAGGTTTGGGCATTGAGTCTAATCTATCTTGATACTGTTAACTTCACTGTTTTGAAACATACATCTCTTTTGTTAAAATCAGAAAAGGAAGTCAGTTTAGGAAGTTCAGATAGGTTAATCAGGAACAGGTTTCAACAAGTTGGCTGCATTTTCTTTTCTGACAGCTTCGCTGTATCAGTGAAATAAAAATGCTGCAGACATAGCATGCTGACAAGTTTTTTCATGAAACTTGTGAACAAGAGGGAATATAATACAGATCCTTATATACTTGATAGATTTGAAAGGAGTTTAAAATCTATACCCAAAGAGAAAAACAAATACAAGATCATTTAATGAATCAATGCTAACACAGAAAGAGGTCTCTAGCAACATGTCTGGAGACTCTGTTTTTAGAAGTGGCCTGTATAGCATTTCAGAAAACAAAATAAGTCATGCTCACCAAGTTGCAGATAACACAAACTAGAACAGATAGAAGATAGACTGCAATGCAGAATTAAGGTAGGAAGCAACACAAATTCACTGGAATAATGGATTGAATGAAATGGAACAAAATTCAACAGTATTTATACTAATGTCTAGCATTCAGATTTTTTAAAGCAATTGTACAGTATTGAAAAGGAGCTATTTCAAGGAACAGCAGTCTACACAAGCTATTGCTATGAAAAATGGGATATTTCCAGACTTTAGAGCATTCAGCACACAGGGCGAGGGGAGGGAGAACACAGAACCCTGCTCTGTGTTCATCATATCACAGCTGCATCATATCACATAACCCTGCATCATATCACATCATATCACATCATATCACATAACCCTGCATCTGTGTTCATCATATCACAGCTACACATCACACAAGCTATTGCCATGAAAAATGGGATATTTCCAGACTTTAGAGCGTTCAGCACACAGGGCAAGGGGAGGGAGAACACAGAACCCTGCTCTGTGTTCATCATATCACAGCTGGAGAGCTAGGTTCTGATCCTGCAGTCCTATGACCCATCGGTTTTTATTTACTATCTCATTCTCATTTCCCCAGAAATCATGTGCTCACATGGTCTCCTCTAGTGCTCTTTTCTCCAACTTCCTGTCAAGCTTGCTGGATCACATCTGTGCTTCACTTCAATGCAACGCAACTGACATCAACTGTACATCAGTTCCATGCCAGGCACTGAGTTATATGCTCGAGAAAACAACATCAGGCAATGTTTACTGAGGGCTTAGTATGCGCTGGGTACCAAACACATCCAGGAATCTCATGAATCATTACAGTGAACTTGTGAGATGGAGGCTGCAATTTAAGGTCTCATTTCACAAACGAGATCAGAGGGTTCTGATGACTTGCTCATAGTATCAAGGTAAGTGAGCACAGCGTTGGCTCTGAAGCTGACCAGCCTGACTCCAGAGCCCGGGCTCCCACCCACCACCCTGGACTGCTTCTCGGAAAATGAAGGAGTAAGACATGGTCCTTTGTCCTTCACGGACAGTCTCCTGGGGAAAGACACTGTGCTAATTTCCTTCAGTCATGTCTGACTCTTTGCGACCCTATGAATTGTAGCCCGCCATGCTTCCCTGTCCACAGGATTCTCCAAGCAAGAACACTGTAGTGGGTTGCCATGCCCTCTTCCAGGGGATCTTACTAACCCAGGGATCGAACCTGCGTCTCTTATGTCTTCTGCATTAGCAGGCGGGTTCTTTACCATTAGCATCATCTGGGAAAGACACTCTTTCAGTTCAGTCGCTCAGTCATGTCCAAATCTCTGAGACTCCATGGACTGTAGCACGCCAGACTTCCCTGTTCATCACCAACTCCCAGAACTTGTTCAAACTCATGTCCATCGAGTTGGTGATGCCATCCAACCATCTCATCCTCTGTCGTCCCCTTCTCCTCCTGTCTTCAATCTCTCCCAGCATCAGGGTCTTTTTCAGTGAGTCAGTTCTTTGCATCAGGTGGCCAAAGCATTGGAGTTTCAGCTTCAGGATCAGTCCTTCCGATGAATATTCAGGACTGATTTCCTTGAGGATTGACTCGTTTGATCTTCTTGCAGTCCAAGGGACTCTAAAGAGTCTTCTCCAACACCACAGTCTAAAAGCATCAATTCTTCAGTGCTCAGCTTTCTTTAAAGTCCAACTCTAACATCCATACCTGACTACTGGAAAAATCATAGCTTTGACTAAAGGGACCTTTGTCAGCAAAGTAGTCTCTGCTTTTTAATATGCTGTCTAGGTTGGTCATGGGTTTTCTTCCAACAAGCAAGCGTCTTTTAATTTCATGGCTGCAATCACCATCTGCAGTGATAAAGTCTCTCAGTATTTCCATTGTTTCCCCATCTATTTGCCATGAAGTGATGGGACCGGATGCCATGATCTTCGTTTTTTGAATGTTGAGTTTTAACCCAACTTTTTCACTCTCCTCTTTCACTTTCATCACCCTTGATGAAAGAACTAAAGGCTCTTTAGTTCTTCTTCATTTTCTTCCATAAGGGTGGTGTCATCTGTGTATCTGAGGTTATTGCTATTTCTCCCGGCAATCTTGATTCCAGCTTGTGCTTCATCCAGCCCAGCAGTTCTCATGATGTACTCCGCATATAAGTTAAATAAGCAGGGTGACAATAATCAGCTTGATGTACTCCTTTCCTAATTTGGAACCAGTCTGTTGTTCCAAGTCTGGTTCTAACTGTTGATTCTTGACCTGCATACATATATCTCAGGAGGCAGATAAGGCGGTCTGGTATTCCCATCTCTTGAAAAATTTTCCACAGTCTGTTGTGATCCACACAGTCAAAGGCTTTGGCATAGTCAATAAAGCAGAAGTAGATGTTTTCTGGAACTCTCTTGCTTTTTCTATGGTCCAACAGATGTTGGCAATTTGATCTCTAGTTCCTCTGCCTTTTCTAATCCAGCTTGAACATCTGTAAGTTCATGGTTCACGTACTGTAAAGCCTCACTTGGAGAATTTTGAGCATTACTTTGCTAGCGTGTGAGATGAGTGCAACTGTGTGGTAGTTTGAACACTTTGGCATTGCCTTTCTTTGGGATTGGAATAAAAACTGACCTTTTCCAGTCCTGTGACCACTGATGAGTTTTACAAATTTGCTGGCATATTGAGTGCAGCACTTTCACAGCATCATCTTTCAGGATTTGGAATAGCTCAACTGGAATTCTATCACCTCCACTAGCTTTGTTCGTAGTGATGCTTTCTAAGGCCCACTTGACTTCACATTCCAGGATGTCTGGCTCTAGGTCAGTGATCACACCATCGTGATTATCTGGGTCGTGAAGATCTTTTTTGTACAGTTCTTCTGTGTATTCTTGCCATCTCTTCTTAATATCTTCTGCTTCTGTTGGGTCCATACCATTTCTGTCCTTTATCGAGCCCATCTTTGCATGAAATGTTCCTTTGGTATCTTTGATTTTCTTGAAGAGATCCCTAGAATGTGTTTAGCTACCACAAATTGTTGGTTTAAAAATGTTACAGAAAATCCCAAATGAACTTCTTGGCCAACCTAATGGCTACCTCAACTTCTTTGTGAAGCAAGAGTGTTAGAAACAAGTAAACAAATAAAGTTAACATAGAGACTATTTATGTGTAAGAATAAGGTATGTTTTAAGCAATTCTTTCAAGGGGAGGAAAGTATGGTGAAAACTTTATAAATGGGGAAGTCTGTGAAAGTAAATGCAGAAAGAGAAGCCTGAGATTCTGAAAGGAAAAATCTTGAAGTCTTTTCAGGATATCTGAATCAGCATGAGTATATCATCTTGGAAATGCAGAGAGTAGGAGGAAATGAAGTAAACAGGAAATATTTCAGAGAAAATCCAGTGAGAAAAGCCGAATGAAAAATTTATAGTCAAGGAGTAAAATATGTTCAGGAGGAAGAAAAATCCTTAAGAAATAATGAAGAAAATGTCTGTAAAGCGCCCTGAATTCCTCAGAGGGTGGCACTAAACAAACATCATCTCCACAAACACATTTAACAACAACATCTGTCTATAAAAAATGCAGTTCCCTGCCACACTAACATTTCAGAAGCTCTCTGGAGACCTGAAATCATCTTCCTCAAGAGAAAAAAAAAATCTCTGATTAGTTTTCTCAGGGAAACACGAAGTCATTTCGAGGATTTCTGATCAGTTCTCACAGTACAAGCTGAACACCTGTTTGGCCGGGGAGTCTCCTCAGAAGAAAGTCTGCCTCACAAAACTATAGCATGTTATGCCACAAGCCTTCCCTCAGGAAAATTCTAGAACCAATCTGTGCTGATTTGAGACGTCAAAGTCTTCCTTCTGCTTTAGAGTTCCTCCACCAGCATCAGTGAAGGTGGCAGCCGTCGGCACCCTGGGACACGGGGAACATATTCTTTCTGGAAGTCCCTGGGTCTGTCCCCTGGGGGAAAGTGTCCTCATGGAGAAGGAGAAGGGCCCAGGCAGGGCTGCTGTGAAGGCTGCTGCAGTCCCTGCTCAGAGAGCAGAGGGCATCGCTCTTCCCGGACACCCTCTTTCATCTACAGGCAAAGTCATCTCTCAAGATTCTGGAATAAAAGCACTCATTAGAGCCTCTTTAAGCATCAGAGGTTATTTTTCCCAAATCAGAGCATTTTTGTTTCTGGCTGGAGATGACATCTGGATCTAACACTAAATGCTCGCTGCTTATTTGAAGCCTTCCTCTGACTGTTGGAATGCAAAATTTCAAACTACAAGGCATTTCCCTGGGCAAGTGGAAGGGACCGGCATAGTCTCTGCCAGGCAATGGGAAATCTGCACCTCCATCCCATCCCAAAGTGACATCCATCAGGCAGCTGTCCCTGACCGTGGGTGAGGGTTGCCCTGCGGCAGGCCTGAGACTCCTAATAGGACAGAAATCTGAGGAGAGCAGGGCACTCCTGTTTCTCCCCCCCTATAGCTATGCCAACTCATTGGAAAAGATCTTGATGCTGGGAAAGACTGAGGGCAAAAGGAGAACGGAGTGGCAGAGGATGGGATAGTTGGATGGCATCACCGACTCAATGGACATGAATTTGAACAAACTTGGGGAGATAGTGAAGGACAGAAGAGCCTGGCATGCTGCACTCCATGGGGTCACAAAGAGTCAGACATGACTTAGTGACTGAACAACAACAAAGCTATGCATCTTAGCTCTGAGGATTTTCAAAGGTTAAGTATCTGATAACACTTCATTTTGCTCAATATTTTCTTCCCTTCATTCCTGGTAACCAAGTGAATTTCTGATGTATAACCATCCATTCTTTATATTCACACAGAATACACATACATTTGAGGAAGGAGTATATGTGAGTATGTATGTATTTTTCCAAAATCAGATCATAGTAGACACGTCTCTGCAGATTTGCTTTTCCCACTTAATTATACGCCATGGATTTCCTTCCAACTCAATAGATGGCAGACCTAATTCCTTCTAACAACCTAATTCCATTGTGTCCGACTCTTTGTGACCCTGTGGACTGTGGCCTGCAAGGCTCTTCTGTCCATGAGATTTTCCAGGCAAGAATACTGGAGTGGGTTGCCATGCCCTCCCCCAGGGGATCTTCCCGACCCAGGTATCGAACCCACATCTCCTGTGTCCTTCATTGTAAGTGGATTCTTTATGTTCAGCCACCAGGAAAGCCGTTTAGCTGCACAGTACTTCCTAATAATGAATGCATCCTAATTTATCCAGTCATACCTTTATTGATAAACATTTAGGGTATTCCCCCAAAATTTAACCAAAGCACATGGTACGTATCTTGGTATTTCCAAAGCATCGATTCCCAGTAATAAAAAAGCAGAATGAAAATGTGCTTGATGTGGCCAGAAGGAATACTTTACTAAAGGTTTAGAGTGACTGAAGTTCCCATCAGCAAAGCACAAGAGTGCACCTGGCTAACATTCTTGCCAGCACTAGGTTGTCATCCTTACTTAATGTTTGCTAATCTGAAGAATAAAAAAATGGTGTCTAAATGCTCTAATTTTCATCTCCTTGACTCGCAATGGACCAGAGCACCTTTGCACATCTGTTTCGGTTTTCCTCTTTAACCTTCTGTTCACATTTTTCACCCATTTTCTGTTGAGTTGTTTGTCTTTCCTATCTATTCATAGGGAGCTGTGATATACAGCATGACAGGAACCCTTTATACTTGAAATATTCTTCTGTTCTAAGATTTGTCTTCTGACTGTTTTTGGTAATTTTTTATGCACAAAATTTTACTTTTGGTTTTTCTTTTGAAATAAAGTATGACCAACCTAGACAGAATATTAAAAAGCAGAGACATTACTTTGCCAACAAAGGTCCGTCTAGTCAAGGCTATGGTTTTTCCAGTGGTCATGTATGGATGTGAGAGTTGGACTACAAAGAAAGCTGAGTGCCAAAGAATTGATGCTTTTGAACTGTGGTGTTGGAGAAGACTCTTGAGAGTCCCTTGGATTGCAAGGAGATCCAACCAGTCCATTCTAAAGGAGATCAGTCCTGAGTGTTCATTGGAAGGACTGATGTTGAAGCTGAAACTCCAATACTTTGGCCACCTGATGCGAAGAGCTGACTCATTTGAAAAGACCCTGATGCTGGGAAAGATTGAGGGCAGGAGGAGAAGGGGATGACAGAGGATGAGATGGTTGGATGGCATCACCGACACAATGGACATGGGTTTGGGTGGACTCCAGGAGTTGGTGATGGACAGGGAGGCCTGGCATGCTGGGGTCGCAAAGAGTCAGACACGACTGAGTGACTGAACTGAACTGAATGCCCCTTTTAACATAGAATGTTTGGTTCCATACTCTCACTTTAAAAAAAATTTACCTCCTCTCATAGTGTTTTTTTTTTTTTTTTTTTTAATGTTTGGAAGTGTTATTTGCAATACTAATTTAAACATAGAGCTAGGAACAAATAATAAAACAGCTAATATTATAGGATGAAATATATATGCTATGAACCTTGACAATGGAAAATAACTAAAAGGGACTGGGAAGAAATATAAAAGTATGAATTTGTTTTAGGTGTGACTCTAGAGTATAGCATAAGTTGGCTTTTGCTTTACAAGCCAAACTGAAAGTCTTTATTAAGAACTAAATTTTGCTCATTTATATTAATTAATATGATGTATTTGCCTTTGTTGCTGTAATATTTCAGTCTTTACTGTTTTTTGTTTATTTTTAAGGATAGTTGACTTACAATACTGTATTAGTTTCAAGCACATAGCTAAGTGACTCAGTTATATTTCTTCAGGTTATATTCCATTATAGGTTATTACAAGATACTGAATATAATTCCCTGTGCTATAGCTAGGTCCTTGTGGCTTATTTATTTATGTACAGTAGTTTATATCTGTTGATCCCATACTCCTAACTTGTCTCTGCTTCCCTCCCTCTCCCCTTTGGTAACCACAAGTTTGTTTTCTATGTCTCCTTCCAGTGTTCTTTGTTCTTCCGTTTTGCACGAGCTTTTTCTGTACCGCGTGTGGTAGCTTTGCTTTCAGGGCTGCACAATCTTTCTTCCATCATCTCCTTCCCTGCTTCTCAAATGCTCTGCACTCTTCCCAGCCCTCCTTGGGTCTCAGGACCACCACGATGCTGTGCCTGGCCACCCTACCCAGAGAAGAAGCTCGACGTCATCTTCCATCATCATTTTGTGGGTCAGCTGCTCCCCTGGGCAGTTACACTAAAATGTTAGCTATAGTTTGATTCACAAATTCCTTCTCTGAATGTATCTTTAAGCACTGGAGGGCAGAGACTATATTATTGACCTCTTTCTGTCCCTTGTACTGGCTTGAACAAGTGTATTCTCGGTAAATTATTGACTGTGTGTTCTTGGTAACTTATGATGTCACTAGGGGGGAAAATATTTCATATCCTCAGAAAGCCCCCAGTGCTAGGTATCAGTCCAGTGCTCTTCCATGGCGAGGCTTTAGGAAGTAGGAGGTGCCCCACATACTATGTCTCTCGATTCTGTCTCTAGATTATAAAGGTGCCCTGGACAGACTCAGTTCCATGTGGATGGCTATATGTACAACCACATTATCTACCGCATACATCCTCTCATCACGTGCATACTCAGCGATGTCTAAGATCTGGAAAGCTATTGTCTTGGAAAAAATGTGTTAGAAAATAATTTCCATACTCAAATTTGATCTGTGACTGCCCTGATCTTTGAAACTTACTAAGCCGGGAGTGGGGGCTCTGGACGCACACACCCATCCAGCCTCTCTCGCCTGGCACCTGCGTGTGTCTCCCAGAGGCACCAAGAGTCAGTGGTCATCTCAGGCCTCAGCTGCTCTCCCCGGCTGACTCCAGCCCCTCTGAGAGAGCCCGGGGTTCCCTGAGGTTTGTGCAGATCCCCTGCTGCTGCTGGTCATGGCTGTCTGCATGGTCCCTGTTCTCCAAGGTTTCTCCCTCCATCTCTCCTGCTCTGAAGAGTGAAGGAATGGAGAAGTGGCATGCTGGGGTAGAATCTGGGTCCAGGAATGGAAGGTGCTAATTCCCTCGGCACCAGACAACACTTATGGTCATTTGAGATAACACCATGAGGAGAGACTGCGATGGCATTAGAGTCACTGTGGCTACTCTAGGTTAGGCCCTGTGCCAGGCACCTCACAGACTGAAGGCATTCCACCAGCACCAACTCCCAGATAGGTGAGTATTGTTATGAAAAGCTGAGGCTCATCGAGGCTCTAGGTATAACGGTCCCCAACCTTTTTGGCACAGGATTGGTTTCGTGGAAGACGATTTTTCCAGGGACGGGGGTGGAGGAGGGATGGTTTTGGGATCATTCAAGTGTGTTACACTTATTGTGCACTTTATTTCTATTATTACTGTATCAGCCCCACCTCAGATCATCCAGCATTAGGTCTTGGAGGTTGGGGACATCTGGTTTAGGATGTTATTGCCGATCTGTTTGACTCTGGAAGCCCAAGTTTCTTGCATTGTGCCACGTTGCCAGGAGACTATTTCTGACCTCCTTACTCCTTCCCTTCTGTGATTCTAGGAGGGAAGAGTCTGGAGAAGAGTCTGTTTCAGCTCCACAGCCTCCCACTTTCATCTCAGCCCCACAGAAACTGGGGTTCACAGTTGTGTCTAAAGACTTTACACCAAGTGTCAGCCCAAGTCTGTTGGGGGTGGGGGACATCGACAGGATAGTGGCAGGTGGCTGTGGGAGGCAGGACACAGGCAAGCTGTGCGACCTCGGGGGAGTGATTTCATCTCTGGGCATGGTGTGTGGTGGTTTTACACAACCAGTATCTCCTATTTTTGTCCTCCTTCTCCCCCTCCTCGCTGTTACTATCACTCCTGCTCCCAGAAACATCAGTGCAGCTCCTCAACATGACCGCTCTACTCTCAGAAACATGGTTTCCCCCATGCAACGGGAAATGTTAAACTACTCCAACTTCTCAAATGCTCAACTTGATGTGTTTCAAAATGTCAGAGTAAACTCTATGCAATTCTTCCAGTTTCACGCGATATTTTTGTTCAGGTGCAAATAAAATAGATAATGAGAATAAAATTGCTATGATCCTTCTAGGTTTGCCTGAGGCCTTGAACCCAATGAATGCCGTCTAGCTGGTGTTCCTCTCCCATAAGCCCCTCCCCGGGGCAAGATGGATAGTTTAGAAAAGATAGTAATTCTTTTAGATCAGAGGATATTGTAAATAGTTTGCCAAATAGGCTCAAATAGGCTGAAGGATACGTCGTGTTTTCCTCTAGTATCTGATGCCTTCCTGCCCCGAGGGTTGGAAACTTCCCAAATTGACTATTGCTCCTTGGACAGCAAGCCTCTGAGTCCATTCCAGGACTTAGAGGGGGTCAGTTACTGAGACCTGAGCTCCACCTTCTCCTCTGATTCACCTTCCCTCCCCGCCAAAAGGCCCCTCTTCTTGAACATCAAAACTGAGTCCTGAACCATCTCCTCTTGAACTTCATCAGCACCAAGCTGTGTCCCACCTTCTCTGAATCAACTTTCTCCTGTATTGTGGGGCTCCAGATCTGTGTGCAACACACCCAAGGCTTTGGTTACTTGAGAACACAGATGAACAGGGATGCTGATGGACTGACTGACATATGAAGGTGGATTAATGACCTGCTGGGCAGACTTGGCTACAGGCTTTAGTCATGGACATTACTTATCATCAGGTTCCCCTCTTATTGCTACTTTGACCCTGGATTACAAGCTGGTAGGATAGAGTAAAAGTCCACAGTGCCTGAAGGTTTTGAATGTGGCTTCCTGGATTTGAGGGCTTCCCTAGTGGCTCAGATGGTAAAGAATCTGCCTGTAATGCAGGAGACCTGGGTTCAATCTCTGGGAAGGGAAACTCCCTTGGAGAAGGAAATGGCAACCCACTCTAGTATTCTTGCCTGAAAAATCCCCATGGACAGAGGAGCCTGGCAGGCTACAGTTCAAGGGGTCGCAAATAGTCGGACACTAGTGAGTGACTAACACACTCCTAGATTTGAGAGCTGACTTGGCAAGGTCTAAAGTGATATTTCCATATGTATATATGTGTGCACTCAGGCATTCACTCACTTCACTAGTTAATTCTAATTCACCATCTTAGTTAAATGCATAGGCGTTGAACTAAAAAAAGGCCTAATTTGAGTCCTGGCTTTGGTTGTGTGTGACTCTGGACAAATTACCTAAACCTTTTAAATTCTGGGTTGTAGATATCTGCTAGTTTGTCAACCAACCAGCCATCTTCTGCCTGAACCTCTCCCCCCTCAACCCACTCTCTCTCCCGACCCCTTTTCTTAGCTCAGTCTCTCCTTTTGTGACTGCCCCTTCCTCAATTCCAGCCACGTGGTTCTCTGAGAGCTGCCATGTTACTCTATCTCCAGTCCATCCGCTGACTGAGCTGTAAACATCTCAGCGGCCAAGAAGTAAGCTGTGTCACCAGTGACAGGCAGATCACACCATCATTCCCAAATAAGCACTTCCTGCATGGGACCAAGGAGAAGCAGGACCAAGTTCTTGGGTATGAGAAAGGTCGATCAATAGAGTTCCTGAGATCAAGTCTCACAGTGACTTGTGGCTGCATCCACCATTGGCCTTCGGGCCTTGGGCTGGGTGTAATTTGGATAATCACAGGGTCTCTACTTGCAGACAATCTCACTTGGAAGGTTCTTTTACCCACTGGCCCATATGCTAAACTGTGCTGCCAGGTCCAGTTATTTTCTTTCCTTTCACTTCTGTTTCTGTTCTCCATGGACTCTGCCCACAAATCCTTTTCCAGAATCAATAGCTCATAACCAGAAGCTTCCAAGAAGATCCTTATATAGAGGTTTCAAAAGCCCAGGAGCAAAATTTGAATTCAGGCATTCTAATACCAGAGTCTTTGCTTTTACCACTCTTCTGTATCAGGGGTACCCAAACCCCAGGCCACGGACTGGCATCAGTCCAGTTAGGAACCAGGCTGCCCTGCAGGAGGTGAGCAGCAGGTGATATAGCGAAGCTTCCTCTGTATTTACAGCTGCTCCCTATTGCTCGCATTACTGCCTAAGCTCCGCCTCCTGTCAGATCAGCAGTGGCATAATAAATGTAATGTGCTTGAATCATCCTGAAACCATCCCTGCCTCCCTCTCTCCTCCAAGTCCACAGAAAAATCATCTTCCATGAAACTGTTCCTTTCCTTTTTCCTCTGGTATTTATAATCTAGTTTCACATCATCCACTAAAGGCCAGGGGGATACCTGGTCTCAAAGCAAAAGCACTTGGCCAGGAGTGTGGAGACTCACTTGGGCTCTCCATCTAAACAGCTGTGTGACCTTGTCCCTTAACTTTCCTGAGCCCGATTCACTATCTGTAAAATATGAGGGTAACAATATTTACCAAAATTCCCCGATTAGGGCTCAGGAGAGACAAACATGATAACATGTGTGGAGATGTCTTGAAACTGACTATTCCTTGCAAGCAGAATGTTTTCTATTTTCAAGCAGAAAATACCCAATGTTTAGAGATATCTTTTTAGAGTTTATTTACACTGAAGAGCGGCTTCCCAGGTGGCACTGAAAGTGAAAGTATCAGTCACTCAGTCATGTCCGACTCTTTGTGACACCATGGACTGCAGCCCACCAGCCTCCTCTGTTCATGGAATTCTCCAGGCAAGAATACTGGAGTGGGTTGTCATATCTTTGTCCAGGTGGCACTAATGGTAAAGAATCTGCCTGTTAATGCAGGAGACTAGAGACTCAGGTTTGATGCTGGGGTCGGGAAGATCCCCTGGAGGATGGAATGGCAACCCACTCCAGTATTCTTGCCTGGAGAATCCCATGGACAGAAGAGCCTGGCAGGCCCCAGCCCACAGAGGGGCCTATGAGTGGGACATGACTGAAGCGACTTAGCATGCATGCACATCTACTGAGGATGTGCCAGACACTGGGTTAAGTGGTAGATTTGGTCCCTGGTGCCCAAAAGGTTGGAGAAGGCAATGGCACCCCACTCCAGTACTCTTGCCTGGAAAATCCCATGGATGGAGGAGCCTGGTAGGCTGCAGTCCATGGGGTCGCGAAGGGTTGGACACGACTGAGCGACTTCACTTTAAAATTTCACTTTCATGCATTGGAGAAGGAAATGGCAACCCACTCCAGTATTCTTGACTGGAGAATCCCAGGGATGGGGGAGCCTGGTGGGCTGCCGTCTCTGGGGTTGCACAGAGTCGGACACAACTGAAGCGACTTAGCAGCAGCAGCAGCAATGGTACTCATGCTCAATTAATAATTGATAACTGATACTCAAATAATAATGTTCAATTAGTGGTACTGATGCTTGCTCCTTGGAAGAAAACCTACGACCCACCTAGACAGCATATTAAAAAAAAGAAACAGAGACATTATTTTGCCGACAAAGGTCCATCTAGTCAAAGCTATGGTTTTCCCAGTAGTCATGTATGGATTTGAGAGCTGGACTATAAAAAAAGCTGAATGCTGAAGAATTGATGCTTTTGAGCTGTGGTGTTGGAGAAGTCTCTTGAGAGACCCTTGGATTGCAAGGAGATCAAACCAGTCAATCCTAAAGGAAATCAGTCCTGAGTATTCATTGGAAGGACTGATCCTGAAGCTGAAGCTCCAATACTTTGGACACCTGATGCGAAGAACTGACTTACTGGAAAAGACCCTGATGCTGGAAGAGATTGAAGGCAGGAGAAGAAGGGGACGACAGAGGATGAGATGATTGGATGGCATCACCGACTAGTGGATATAAGTTTAAGCAAGCTGTGGGAGTTGGTGATGGACAGGGAACAGTCCATGGGGTCGCAAAGAGGTGAACATGACTGAGTAACTGAACTGAATGGTACTGATGCAGAAGAGCCCACCTGCCCTGCTCTTAGATAGTCTATGTCCTAGGGCCCAGAGCAGCAGCAGGATGGAAGACATGAAGCAGAAGCAGCACCACCATGTAGAAGACACCAGCTCCTCATGGAAGACCTCTGGAAGCTAGAGGCGATTACACTGTTCTTCAAATAATGTTTACTGAACCAGATTCTCGATCACTCTGCCCTTGGCCTTCTGATGAGTTTCATCACATCCTCCATCATAATCCTTCTCTGAATTTGAAATGTATTTAATGTTTAAAGACAAGGTTATTTGAAAATATGCAAGCATCTACCCATAAATCTTAGACACACAAGGCCAGCACTTCTATCAAGTACATCTCAGGACACTAAGAAAAATGATGCCAGTGTTGCACGTTGACTGAACTAACCAAACCACAAAATCGAGGTCTCATGCAAATCTTCAGGAGCTAAGGAGTAAAATGGCCAGGGCTGGAACAGGGCCTCATCAGATGAGGCTGCAGAGAGCTGTTTTCAGCACTGCAGGCTGCTTGGGCACAAGAGCTGAGAAGAAAGTAAAAGGAATATATTTCTGGAAAAGGAATATATTGCGTAAGTATAATGACAATGTTTTCCAGACCACAAGTCTGGATGTAAAGTCTGATGATTATCAATGTGTTTTCGGGGACAAGGAAGCAGCAGAGTCGAGAGCATGATCATTTAGGAAATCCAAGGCATAAGTTTGTGAATATATGTGAAAAGAAACAAGGCATACACATTGATAAGTCACAGAAAAATTACTGAAGCAATAAGGGAGCACAAATATGAAAGGTCAAAGTCATTGAAAATGTATTAAAATTTCTAAAAGACTAGTCCACAGAGAAAAGAAAAAAATCTTGAAGATGTGTGTCCAAGAAGGTCCCTTAGAGAATTCACAGGATGGTTTGCTCACGCTTCACTAAGGCCATGCACAAGAAGACAAAATTCCTCATTAGAACACTCTAAGGCTGTTGAGGGTCTACCACCTCTCCTTAGCCAGAAAAAAGTCCCTTTTGTAGACAAGCATGGGCTTCCTTGGTGGCTCAGATGGTAAAGAATCTGCCTGCAATGCAGGAAATGTGGGTTCGATCCCTGGGTTGGGAAGATCCCCTGGAGAAGGGAATGGCAACCCAATCTAGTATCCTTGCCTGGAAAATCCTATGGACGGAGGAGCCTGGCAGGCTACAGTCCATGGGGTCACAAAGAGTCAGACACGATTGAGTGACTAACACTTTCCAACTTTTCACTTTGATACCTGTTACATATGTAGAAAATAGCTTTTCTTTTCCAGAATATTCTGGACTATGCTATCCCAAACTTGGATATCTGCAATCACCCCTTTTCTCACTGAAATGACTTTCCCCATCTTCACAGGGTAGAAATGGCTGGAAAGAATCTCACTCGGGCCTCCATTCTCAGATATTCTATCGCTTGCCTGGGGTTCTGGATTATTCCTAGGCGGTCTCTGCCCTCCTCCAGTCTTACCTCCTCCACTTGGCCCTAGATTTCTTAACATACAGATCAGACTCCACTCCAGCTCTTTACAAAACCTCTCAGTGCCTCCTCATTCACCTAGAGAAAAGTCCCCGACCTCCTTGGAAGAGGATGCGTTTATTTCCCACACTTTGTCTTTCCCATTCCTACCCACCCTCCTTCCGTCCCTCTCCCTTTCTCTCTCTGTCTTTCTTGCCTTCACACCTTCTTTCTGGCTTATCTCTTCAGGATTCCTCACCTCAAACTCTGATAACAACACACTACATTCTTACCTAATGCCTTCACTCATGCTATAATATTCTCTACTTTAAACCCCTGCTCTTCTGGATGAAAGCCACACAGACTTTAGGATTCAATTCATACAGTATCAAGAAGCCTTTCTGCACCACCTCCAGGCTGGGTTAAGGGATTAGGTATCATTCTTTGGTACAGCAAGTCCCCTACATATGGAGGAGTTCTGTTCTAAGAGCATGCTCGTAAGTCCAATTTGTCCATAAGTCCAACACAGTTAGTCTAGGTACCTAACACAATCAGCTATACAGTACTGACCTGTAATATAGGTTATAATATTTTTCACACAAATAATACATAAAAACAAACACAAAAATAAAAATATTTTTAATCTTACAGCACGCAAAAGCACAACCATTTGTAGAGGATGTACACATGTGACCATGTACGCCAGACATGGGAACTAACTTATGTGACTGGACACGTGAATACACATTTGCATCTTTGAAAGTTCACAACCTGAAGGTTCTTATGTAGAGGACTTCCTGTACTCTCACTGGAGAAGGAAATGGCAACCCACTCCAGTATTCTTGCCTGGAAAATCCCATGGATGGAGGAGCCTGGTAGGCTACAGTTCATGGGGTCGCAAAGAGTTGGACATGACTGAGCGACTTCACTCACTCACTCACTCCTGTACTCTCTAAATGCTCTGAGCAAATCTTTTTTTTTTTTAATTTAATTTTATTTTTTAACTTTACAATATTGTATTGGTTTTGCCATATATCGAAATGAATCCACCACAGGTATACATGTGTTCCCCATCCTGAACCCTCCTCCCTCCTCCCTTCCCATACCATCCCTCTGGGTTGTCCCAGTGCACCAGCCCCAAGCATCCAGTATCGTGCATCGAACCTGGGAAGGAGAAATCAAAAGCTTTACAGACAAGCAAAAGCTGAGAGAATTCAGCATCACCAAACCAGCTCTCCAACAAATACTAAAGGATATTCTCTAGACAGGAAACACAAAAAGGGTGTATAAATCTGAGCAAATCATAGTCACTGAACTTGCCATAGGATACTATATTTATTTGCTTATGCGTCTCCTCTGCTCCAGCAGACTATGAGTTCCTCAATGGCAGAGGCTGAATAATATTTCTTTTTTCCTGAATTCCCAGCATAGCGAATAGTACCATCATGGGCACTCAGTAAAAGTTAGCTGAATGTAAAAGTGAATAGGATTTCAAAAAGAGAATCTGCTCTTGGTAGCTAATAAGGGCTAATGGTGATTCTACTAATGATACTACTATATAAGCAATGCACTGCTGCTAAGTCACTTCAGTCGTATCCGACTCTGTGCAACCCCATAGACAGCAGCCCACCAGGCTTCCCCGTCCCTGGGATTCTCCAGGCAAGAACACTGGAGTGGGTTGCCATTTCCTTCTCCAGTGCATGAAAGTGAAAAGTGAAAGTGAAGTTGCTCAGTCATGTCCGACCCTCAGCGACCCCATGGACTGCAGCCTACCAGGCTCCTCCGTCCATGGGATTTTCCAGGCAAGAGTACTGGAGTGGGGTGCCATTGCCTCCTCCGTGCACACACATTATCAAATTTAATTCTCAATATAATTTTACAGGGTAGATATTATTTTTATACCCACTTATGGCAGATGTTGGGCTACCCTGGTGCTTTAGATGGTGAAGATTCTGCCTGTAATGCTGGAGATCTGGGTTTAATCCCTGGGTCAGGAAGACCCCTTGGAGAAGGAAATGGCAACCCAATTCAGTATTCTTGCCTGGATAAGTCCATGGACAGAGGAGCCTGGCCGGCTATAGTCCAGGGGGTCACACAGAGTCAGACACGACTGGGCAGCTAAGCAGTAGCAGCAGCACAGTAGATATCAGTGGCGCCCAATGAATCATATGTCTCAGGAGCCATGCCCTGTGACTTGCTTTGACCAAAAGGAGACCCAAAAATGTGACATGTGTAAAGATTTGACAGATGACAGTGCAGAGGGTCTTTCCTTATTCAAATATTGTTGACAACCCTGAAAAAACTTGGATCAGCTTCCTTGAGGGTAAGCAAACACACAGAAAGAGGTTCAGTCGACAGCCAGTACCAACAGCTAAACACGAGTGAGGCCATTTTGGATTACCCACCCTCGGTTGAGCCACCTGACTGCATCAGGTGAGTGATACATGGACCAAGGACCACCCAGCTTATACCCATCCAAACTCTCCCAAAGAATGATGAGTAATGAAATGGTGGTGGTCTCAGGGTCACTAAGTTTTGGGTGGTAGTTACATAGCAGAGGTTATTAACTGAAATATATCCACCTCTGGAAAAATGCTATGATAGCAGGCAAAACCAATGGAGAAGATAAGAAGCAAGACAAATGGAGATAGAATTAAAGGACAAAATAGCACGAAGTTCTTTAGAGTTCTTTAATAAGTACAGTGGTGACGTAAGTCCTTCTTAATTGTAGTACTGTTGGAACAGTGCTAAACATAGAGTTAGAAAACCTGAATTTCAAGCCCAGCGCTACTCCTGACAAGCCCTGTGAATGTGACAAATCACTTAACCTCTTGGAATCTGAACTTATCAGCAAAGTAGAGTGATATGCATGTATACATATTTCTACAGGGCTGGTGGAAAAATCCAAAGTATATAACAAATTGTCCAAATGTGAGTATTAATGTGATTGAAATTAGTTAATAACTTTGGTTCACAAAAATGACTAACAATTTACCTATGAGCCAACAGAAGCAGGTGGGACAGTGAGGGAAATTTGGAAGTTAAACTGTCATGTTTCCATGGATCAAATAATGTTTCTCTAGTAGGTATTTCAATACCTTTTATATTAGTGCTATCTTATCATTTTCTTGTAGAAGGTGGTCTTTGCTATCTCATGAAACTGTTTTCTTTTTACCCCTGGTATTTATAATCTGGTTTCACAGCATCCACTACAGACTGGGTGATAACTGATCTCAAAGCACTTGGCCAGGAGTGTGGAGACTCGCTTGGCCTCTGCTTCTAAACAGCTTTGGGATCTTGTCCTTTAACCTTCCTGAGCCTGATTCTCTACCTGTAAAATATGAGAGTAATGACATTTACCGAAACTCCCCCACTGGGGTTCAAGAGAGACAAATGTGATAATGTGTGTGGAGATGTCTTGAAACTGACTATATCCTGCACAATGTCAAGGTAGCAGCAAGTAGAAAAAGCCCGATGATTAGAAGTATTCATTTATTTAGCAGTATTTGTATTGAGAAAATGCCCAGGCACTGGACCATGTGGTAGGTTTTGCAAGGGGAAAGGGGAAACTGACATTTTGAGATGCAAGATTATTCGCCTGTGTCCACATAATTAATAAGGGCTTCCCTGGTGGCTCAGACAGTAAAGAATCTGCTTGCAATGCAGGAAACCCAGGTTGGATCCCTGGGTTGGGAGGATCCCCAGGAGAAGGAAATGGCTACCCATTTCAGTATTCTTGCCTGGAAAATCTTATGGACAGAAGGGCCTGGTGGGCTACAGTGCATAGTATAGCAACGAGTCAGACATGACTGAAGTGACTTAGCGTGCACACACGCACGTAATTAATATACGGCTGAACTGGATTCAAATCCTAATAGGCCTCCCTCCAAAGCCTGGGCTTCTTGTATAGTTCTGGGCAGCCTCTAGATGGAAACTTCTCAGCCCCGCAGGAAAGCAAGATTATTGGCCAGGTAGTTCACCATTAAATGGGGTCACCAGCTTGTGGCTAAAGAAACAGATGATCAAAAAAGTGCTGGGGGAGAAACGGCCTGTTTACACACACAGCTTAATTAATTAGTCAACTCAGATGAGGCAGAAGAGGCCAGTTTCCAGATGCCTGACACGCAGGATTAATTAGCAGAGAGGCACCAGTCCCCAGCCCTGGATTTCTGTCCAGAGCACATGGTGGGATTAAATTACTATATTGTCTCAGTGCGCCTGTGTGTGTGTGTGTGTGTGTGTGTGTGTGTGTGTGTTAGTCTCTCAGTCGTGTCTGACTCTTTGAGACTCCATGGACTGTAGCCCGCCAGGCTCCTCTGTCCATGGGATTCTCCAGGCAAGAATACTGAAGTGGGTTGCCATTTCTGACTCCAGGGGTTCTTCCCAACCCAGGGATCGAACACTGTCTCCTGCACTGCAGGCAGATTCTTTACCACCTGAGCTACCAAGGAAGCTCCCAGTGCCCCTCATGTAATTTAACTAAAGCCACTTGACTGGGAAAAAAAAAAAAAAACACACTTCATTGAGAGTGACAATCAAATTGAAAAGGCTCCACCAACTAAAGCTTCAAGTGTAGTCCAGAAAAGAAAGTGGTTTCCAGTGTTTCTAGTTCAAGAGACAAAAGGTCAGAGCAATTCCAAATCTGCACCTACAAAGAAATAAAATGGAAACATCCTAAGTCCTTCCAAGTGAAGCCACCAGTTTACTGCCACTATCTGCATGGTTACAGTGGAAGTGTGTCTGGGAAAATCTAAAGCACCCAGACCACTGCTTCCATTTTCTAGTTCATTTCTGCTTATTTAAGGGATATTTCATGTTTGTGCTCAGTCGTGTCCAACTCTTTTGTGACCCCATGGGCTGTAGCCCGCCACGCTCCTCTGTCCAAGCAATTTTACAGTAAAGAATACTGGAGTGGGTTGCCATTTCTTCCTCCAGTCGATCTTCCTGACACGGAGATTGAACCCAAGTCTCTTGCCTCTCCTGCATTGGCAGATGGATTCTTTACCACTGTGCCATCTGGGAAGCCCATTTAAAGGATAAAGGGTTGTTTAGGAAAGAGAGATTTACTATATACTTACTTGAGTTACAGTAAATATAAAGTATAGCTATCCTTTGATATCCATGGGATATTGGCTCCAGGACTGCCTCCTCTCCTCCCATCCCCAGGACCCATATCCAGGGATGCTCAGATGATCAAGTCCCTTATATAAAATAACATAGTACAGTTAGTGCTCAGATCCTCAGATATGGCGGGCCAACTGTATAAGTGAAATCTGTTGGGATCACAACAAAGGGGGAATGGGTCAGCCTAAGGGAATAAATAATATGGAGTCAGTGTTAAATGCCATGTGTACTGTTTTGGCTCTCTGTGACCTCATGAGTCACAGTCACTTTCCAGGAATGAGTCTCTTCTCTGCTTCCACACTTAACATTTCCGAAGGGTTCTAAAAGTGCTCCTAATTCATTGTTTATGCTTCTGTCAGTGAATTTCCATGCATTCTGCAGTTGTTTGGGACTTGTCCTCTGCCTAATTAAGCAGAGGAAGTTAATGAGGTATGCAGTGCATTCATGTCACCCAGTGAATAGAACATAAAGTACACAGGGAAAGATAGCGAGGGGTCAGGGCGGAGAGTCAGGGAGGCTTGAGGGTTGGGACTGGGCAGAGGGTGGAGGGATGGAGAGACCAGGTGAGATTCCATGAAGGGGTGGAGGTGGTAAGGGTAGACTCTTAGATCTGGAAATGATCTAGAGAGATTCAGTGCTTTTCAACCAGGCTGTGTGTGAAAATCACCTGTAAAGCTATTAAAATGCTGATCCCTGGGACTTTCCTGGTAGCCCAGTGGTTAAGACTTCACCTTCCAATGCAGGGGTTTCAGGTTCGATCCCTGGTTGAGGAGCTAAGATCTCACATGTCTTGCAGCCAAAAATCCAAAAAATAAAACAGAAGTAGTATTGTAACAGATTTCAATAAAGACTTAGCCCTGTAAAAAATGCTGATTCTTGGGCCCTGTCCCCAACCTCAATCTTGGAATTTCAGGATGTAGTCTAAACACAGTATTATTAACAATCTCCCAAGAAGATTCCCACATGCAGCAGGATTGAGGCCCACTCATCTATGGTGAGATGGCTGGATGGCATCACCGAATCAATGGACATGAGTCTGAGGAAACTCCGGGAGATGGTGAAGGACAGGGAAGCCTAGCGTGCTATAGTCCATGGGGTCGCAAAGAGTCGGACACGACTTAGCAACTGAACAACAACAACAGCATCTATGGCGACCTCTTCATTTCACTAAGGGGGCAACTAGGGAACAGACATGGGGAAGCAAAGGAGAGAGCCAGCGGGGGCCGATGGTGGTAGCAGACGTCTCACTCAGTCGCCCTGAGCAGCCTCACTCTGCATCCACAGATTCGATCTGGCTTTAAGGGAAAGGCATTTCTCAGAACCTGGATCCTTCCCTGTGTCAGGCTGTCACACTTGGGCATGCCTTTGTTAACAGGAAGTGAAGCTGAGGGAATTTGCACCAGTGATGCTCAAAATGTAGTCCACATGGCAGCTGCATCAGCATCACTTGGGAGCTTGTTAACAAGGCATGTTCTCAGGCTTCACTACAGACCCCATGAATCAGCTACTGTGGGGGCAGGGGGTGGAACCCAGAAATCTGGGTTATAACATACCTGAAGCACACTGATGTTAAAGAACCTCTGATTTAGAGCATCAGTTTTCAAAAGTGGGTCTTTAGTGGCAGGAAGTAGAGTGGGTGCGGATGGCAGTAAGAGGCTCATGAGGACACTGACCCCTGCAACTGAGGATGAAGGATGGCTGGGTTTTCTTTGGACGAATCAGACTGCAGGGCAAAACACAGAATGTCTGTCTACAATGAGGATTTTGATATTTACCGTGTGTCACCTGCCTGGCTACAGCTAACTGCTGAAAATAAAATGCCTTTTCTTCCCTTGAAGAGCTGTGATGTCAAACTGATACATTCCTGCTTTGATTAAAGCTCCAGTTTTGCATACGATAGGGGTTATTTCAGTACCCTACCTGCTGTTAACTTTAATATTTCTATTTCAACCCTTGATTATGTCTCATAATAGATAATAAGGAAATTCATATAATAGTAAAAAGATAGCATTTTATCTGCTTGCATGATGTATTCACAACCCACACCAGTCAATGACACCAGCACTCATCCCCAAATACCCTCCCCAACTTGTTTCTCATCCTCCCTTGGCTCAGGGCCCTTCTCAGCGCCTACCACACAGCTGTTGACAAGAGGAATATGCTGAGATGATGGAAGAGCCAGGTCACAGCAGATAATCCATTTAGGGATAATAAAAAATGTGTGTCACACTTCGCTGACCATGTCAGTTCTGAGCTCCTGTACATACAGAAGAGATCCTTCATCCCCAAGACGGATTTCTAAGCAAAATGAAAAGCCCATATGATTTGGCCATGTTCCTACTCATGTTTTAACTTACCCTACAATAAAACGTAGAGATAAGCTCTCTGACCAACACCTCTTTATTGATCACGTGGGCTCTGCCAGGTTGCGTGTGAGACCCCATGGGGGATACTGAAGACACTTCACACAGACTCTGTTTTCAAGAAGCTTACAGACGTGCCCCAGGGTCCACTGGGAAATGGTTCCAGAGTCCACCAAAGATACCATATCTGTGAATGCTCAAGCCCCTGAGTTGGGCCTCATACCTGCAGGGTCCACATTTGTGGGTTCAAACAACCCCAGCTGGCTGGATTCAATCCTGGTTGAATCTGAGGACACAGGACCCAAAGATATGGAGGGCTGATGGCACAATAAAATGGAGGAAAAAGAAACATACATACTGAAAAGCACCTTACAGCATCTGGTGTATCAGCTCTGTAACAAATAATCTCTTAAGTGTTTTATAACTCCAACACAATAGAATCCCATTTCTGATTCACATAACTGCACCCAGGAGGCCAGAGAAGCCTCCTCCATGTAGGTACTTGGGGCCAGTGGAGACTCTTCCATCTTCAACAGGAGGCTTTCAAGATCCTTGGAAGTGTTTCCCTTGCAGCCAGACAGAGGCAGAAGGAGCAGAGTTGAGCTTGTGGGGAGGATTTTATGACACACATTGCTTCTGTTCATGTTGCATTCGTGGGCCATTAGTCACATGGCCACGCCTAACTATAAGAGAATCTGGAGAAGAGAGTCCAGTTGTATGCCCCTAAGATGAAGAGCAAACACATTTTGTTGAACAGTGACATCCTCTGCCATACTGAACATGGTTGGGGAGGGAGTGTGAGGCTCAGGTGTAGGGAGATTGGTAAACGCTTGTGCTATATATGATGGTCTTGTTTCGTTGCTTCCCATTTTCACGTTTTATTTTTTTTAATTAATTTATTTATTTTAATTGGAGGCTAATTAATTTACAATATTGCAGTGGTTTTTGCCATACATTTACATGAATCAGCCATGGGTGTACACGTGTCCCCTCTATCCCGAATTTTGAAGATCTCGTTATCTGTACTTATGGCTACTCCCTGGATTTTCCCAAACCTCTAGGGAATACCATTCAGTACAGTCCACACCAGGGATGGGTACTATTATGATGCTTCTTTGACATCTTTACATCCCTCTTTTCAGCCAGTAACTCATTACTTAATGCCAATGCTTGAAATACACTTTTGTGTTGGCATTTATCAGGAAGTGATGGATTTCATTTTGGTGCCTGGGCCAAGAGTGGTCCAGTAAGGCAGGACACCGAATGAATGTGTGTTCTGGGACCTGATGGGATGTTAATGCTAAAAGGAGATTTAAAAATTCAGAGGCAAATGGCATTACTTCATTCTTCTTAAAGGCTGAGTAATATTCCATTGTGTATATATACATATTCTTTATCCATTCACCTGTCGATGGACATTTAGGTTGCTTTCATGTCTTGGCCATTATAAACAGTGCTGCAATGAACACAGGGTGCATGTCATTTGCAGCAACATGGATGGATGTAGAGATTGTCATATTGAGTGAAGTAAGTCAGAGAAATAGAAACATCATATGATATCTCTTATATGTGGAATCTAAATGAAATCATACAAATGAACTTATTTACAAAACAGAAAGAGACTCACAGGCTTAGAGAACAAGCTTATGGTTACCAGGGGGGAAGTATGGGGGGAAGGGTTAGTTAGGGAATCTTGGATGGATGTGTCCACATTGCCGTATTTAAGATGGAAAACCAACAAGGTCCTATTGTTAGCATGGGGAACTCTGCTCAGTGTTATGTGGCAGCATGGATGGGAGGAGAGTTTGGGGGAGAATGGATACGTAGATACATGGCTGAGTTCCATTGCTGTCTACCTGAAACTATCACAATATTGTTAATCAGTATATTCCAAAATAAAATAAAAAGTTAAAAAAACCTACAGAGTGTAGAGAAATATGAGAAAACAAGCCTCTTCACATGGAAGAGTGCAGGATGATGAAACAGTCTGCAGGACTAAAGAGGGACTGGAAATGGAGAGAGGGCCATTTGCACTTTTTCCTGTTTTCTACAAAGAAGGGAAATCAATAGACTCTCCTTAAGAGCTCTCTCTGGGCAAAGACCAGATACCTATCTCATTTTTTCCCCTCACTACCCTGCCAGCACTTTCCCAGACACAACTTTATTAGCTCAGGGTACTGGGAGGAGCAGAAGAAGATGGAAAAGCAGTGCACATCTGGGCTTGCAACACCTCCCCCCACCTGCTGCTTTTCTGCAAAGATAATTGTCTAAGTGGAATCAACAGACACTCATAGCCTGCTGGAAACAGCAGATGTAAGTCATCAAAAGATTGAGTGTGACCACAGAAGAACTGGCAAACATGTGAACCTGGGCTCTTTAACTTGGTGTCCTGAATCTAGCCGTTTGCTTGCTTTAAGTAAGACATTCTGCTTCACCTAGACAGTGGCAGAGAGGAAATGAGTATGTGCTTGAGTTCCCATGCGTTATGCTGGGGAAGATATTTTACACCTCTGGCATTTGATGGTGGAAACGCAAGCTCAGGAAAAAACTTTCATATACCAACAGTTATAATTAGAATACAAGTTTTTGTTCATTCCTTCATTCAACAACTATACACCACTTAGAACACAGGCACTTTTCTAGGTTCTGAGGACAGAGGTGAACAATCCGCTCCCTGCCCACCAGAAGTTTAAACTCCGGTGAGGGAGACAGACAGTAGGCAAACATATAATAGAGGGTCAGTTGGATAGACGTGCTATTAAGAAAATTAAATGTGGGAAAGAGGAAGGTGTGTGATGGGACACAGGGTGGTCAGGGAGGTTTTCTCCAAAGAGGTGGCATTTGGGCAGACACTTGTATGAAGTGAGGGTCCTGTGAATACCTAAAGGAGGAGAATTTCAGGTGGAATTCTGAAAGGGCATCAATCTTGCAATGGCATCTTCCTTGGAGTGTTTAAGGGATAGGAAGTTGGCCAATATGAGAGGAGCTGGAGAATCTGATGGAAGAGTGGCAGGAAATGAGTCTGGTGGGACCATGTAGTGAGGGTTTGGACCATCTGTGTTTGATGGATGGCTGTTGCAGGGTTCTGAGCAATTCGCTGACAAGAAATATTCTGTTTTGAATGTACCACTGTGGCTGTTACATAGAGCACTGACTATGGGCAGCAAGAGTAGACGGAGATGTCAAATGAGGAGATGGTGGTGTAATAGAGGAAGTGTGGTGTAATAGAGGGAGTGTGAATTGGTTAGTTTCAGGATACATTTAGAAGGTAAAGATGACAGGACTTGCTGACACATGATATGAGATGGAGAGAAAGAGAGGAACAAAAGATGACTCTGAGGTTTGGGTTCTGGGCCATGGGTGAATGGTGACACCATCTATTGAGACCTTGTACAGTTGAATATTAGTCAGCCATAAAAAGGAATGAAATAATGCCATTTATAGCAACACAGACAGACCTAGAGGTTATCATATTAAGTGAAGTAAGTCAGACAAAGACAAATGTCAAATGATATCACTTATACTTGGAAACTAAAAAAAATGATAGAAATGAACTTTTTCAAAAACAGAAATATATCCACAGACATAAAAAATAAGCTTACGGTTACCAAAAGAGATAGCAGAGGGGGCAGGGGATAAATTAGGAGTTTGGGATAAACATGCATAACAACATTGTAAATTAACTGTACTTCAATAAAAAATACAGGTCATGGATAAGAAATTAATGTGTTTTGAAAGCTAACAAGGAAAGGCAGGGTGGCAGAATCATGCACAAGAAGAGGTGCTAAGTTAGAGACTTGGGGGCACAGGGATGGCTTCCCTGAGCAACTGAGGTTTAAGCTGAAACCTGGGGGAAGAAATTCCATTCATAATTATGCTCACACTCCTCTTCGTCTATTTCTGGTCATGACACTCATGGCCCACACTGAGCAGGTTAAAAAAGATATGTGCATAGAAAAGGACAATGAAAAAATGAATTGTGCATCTGTGTACATTTCCTTAGGAAAAACATCAGTGAGTCCTTTTCAATGAGATGTTCCATCTTTGGTAAAGTTCTGGCATCCATCAGTGAAAGGAAATGTCAGAATTTCCATACATTTTGCATCTACAGCAAGAAATGGTTCATGGCTTAGTCAGCATTTTCTCAAAACAATAATCACGACACTGAGCCTTGTCTAAGCTAAGAAACCATCATCCTTCATAACCTAAGTGTAAATGGGAGCCTGATGAAAAGGTTTACTAGTTTTCCTCCCTGTTTAGGTTAGTAGATCCTTAATATACCTAGAAGCTGGACATATGAAGATGCCTGTTCACATAGTCCATCAAATAAATATTTCAGTACTCTTTTCCTTTTCCCTTCTACTTTGGGTGCCAAATCACTAAAGTCCAAGAGGCATCAGTAAATTGTATCACTAACTCAAACAAAGCTTTTTGAAGAGTTGAGGCCAAAATGATGTCAGTCAGTTCATTTCAGTTCGGTCAGTCAGTCGTGTCCAACTCTTTGCAACCCCATGAATAGCAGCATGCCAGGCCGCCCTGTCCATCACCATCTCCCAGAGTTCACTCAAACTCATGTCCATCGAGTCAGTGATACCATCCAGCCATCTCATCCTCTGTCATCCCCTCTTCCTCTTGCCCCCAATCCCTCCCAGCATCAGAGTCTTTTCCAATGAGTCAACTCTTAGCATGAGGTGGCCAAAGTACTGGAGTTTCAGCTTTAGCATCATTCCTTCCAAAGAACACCCAGGGCTGATCTCCTTTAGAATGGACTGGTTGGATGTCCTTGCAGTCCAAGGGTTACTGACCTGTAAATAAGTATACAGATCTGACTGGCAAATGGGATTTAAAAGACCCAAGATCAGATTTCCCACTGAAATGGAAAGGAAGGCTTCTACTCTTCAAAGAGACCTGCTGTCATCTTTCCACTGTCCCAGATGGTGAGAATTATGTACTCCTTGACCTAAGCCAAAGACGATGTAAGAGAAAACAAAGGGATAAACAAGATCTGCCCAAGGAAACTGAGCAAAAGCCCATCTCCAATGGCTTAAGTACACAAAACAAACTTTCCAGACAAGGACATCTCCCTTGACCCTGTTTTCTAGACTATGGTATACAAGATAACTGGAAAAAAAAAAAAAAAAAACTAACAAAAACAACAAAAAACCTCAAAAGAAACTAGTACAAGGTTTCCCACAATACTGGGAAATGACAATAATAGATTTAAAGGACTTGAACTCAGTGACAATGATGATGATTTTTTTTTTTTTGGTAAGGAGTAATATATGAACCATGAACTTCCTGATGTTCAAGCTGGTTTTAGAAAAGGCAGAGGAACCAGAGATCAAATTGCCAACATCTGCTGGATCATGGAAAAAGCAAGAGAGTTCCAGAAAAACATCTATTTCTGCTTTATTGACTATGCCAAAGCATTTGACTGTGTGGATCACAAGAAACTGTGGAAAATTCTGAAAGAGATGGGAATACCAGACCACCTGATCTGCCTCTTGAGAAATTTGTATGCAGGTCAGGAAGCAACAGTTAGAACTGGACATGGAACAACAGACTGGTTCCAAATAGGAAAAGGAGTACGTCAAGGCTGTATATTGTCACCCTGCTTATTTAACTTCTATGCAGAGTACATCATGAGAAATGCTGGACTGGAAGAAGCACAAGCTGGAATCAAGATTGCTGGGAGAAATATCAATAACCTCAGATATGCAGATGACACCATCCTTATGGCAGAAAGTGAAGAGGAACTAAAAAGCCTCTTGATGAAAGTGAAAGTGGAGAGTGAAAAAATTGGCTTAAAGCTCAACATTCAGAAAACGAAGATCATGGCATTTGGTCCCATCATTTCATGGGAAATAGATGGGGAAACAGTGGAAACAGTGTCAGACTTTATTTTTCTGGGCTCCAAAATCACTACAGATGGTGACTGCAGCCATGAAATTAAAAGAGGCTTACTCCTTGGAAGGAAAGTTATGACCAACCTAGGCAGCATATTCAAAAGCAGAGACATTACTTTGCCAACAAAGGTTCGTCTAGTCAAGGCTATGGTTTTTCCAGTGGTCATGTATGGATGTGAGAGTTGGACTATGAAGAAGGCTGAGTGCTGAAGAATTGATGCCTTTGAATTGTGGTGTTGGAGAAGACTCTTGAGAGTCCCTTGGACTGCAAGGATATCCAACCAGTCCATTCTGAAGGAGATCAGCCCTGGGATTTCTTTGGAAGGAATGATGCTAAAGCTGAAACTCCAGTACTTTGGCCACCTCATGTGAAGAGTTGACTCATTGGAAAAGACTCTGATGCTGGGAGGGATTGGGGGCAGGAGGAGAAGGGGACAACAGAGGATGAGATGGCTGGATGGCATCACTGACTCGATGGACGTGAGTCTGGGTGAACTCCGGGAGTTGGTGATGGACAGGGAGGCCTGGCATGCTGTGATTCATGGGGTCGCAAAGAGTCGGATACGACTGAGTGACTGAACTGAACTGAACTGAAACCAAGGCCAAGATGTGTCCATAAGCATATATAGTATCATGGTGAATGAACATTGATAGACAGGTGTATGCAGGCAGAAGGAGTTATTGGCAGAGGCAATCACTGGGCACTGACATTGATGAAAGAAAGTAACATCTTGGAGGGAAAGTCATGCTTTTCAATGATAGTGGAGCTGAGCTTTGTAGCTTTCAATCTAGTCCTCTGTCAATAGCACAAGTAAAAGTGAAAAAGTGAAAGTGTAGTCATTCAGTTGTGTCCGATTCTTTGTCACTCCATGGAGTGTAGCACGCCAGGCCCCTCTGTCTATGGGAATTTCCAGGCAAGCATACTGGAGTGGGTTGCCATTCCCTTCTCCAGTGGATCTTCCCAACTCAGGGACTGAACTCAGGTCTCCTGCATTGCAGGCTGATTCTTTACCATCTGAGTCATCACAAGAAAGGGTCTCCTTAATTTGCAAGTTAAACACATCTCCTAATTTGCAAGTAGGAGTCCAACTCATTTTATGGAAGGGTGCTTGAACTCTCATTTCATAATGGTCCATCTTTAATAATACCAGTAACAGAGCACAGATGTCAGCTTTTAACACTGAAGAACCACTTGGCAAGTGAGAGTGGAGTGAGCTTCTTGTAAGTCATGTCACACTGAGAACTGAGCTCCTGGTGACCACAGGATGGCAAGCCCCATCCTACCTCTGTCTATGAAATGGAATGAGTGTGAATTGTCTGGGCATAGAATGTGGCCCCTCTTCTTTCCCTACTCTTGACTCCCCTGCTCATGACAGGTGATGGTGAAGGGGAGGCATTCTCTTCCCCTTTGTTGTACCCCCAAGGGAAGGAAACAGGAAATGAAGGGTAGCATTTATGGAATACCTCCAATCTCCTGTACCTGAGGAAGGTCTACATACCCCGCCAGGTAAGTTGTATTTTCTCCTTTTTACTGAAGAGAGAACTGATGTTCAGGAACGTTGAGTAACTTGCCCAAGGGCACTGAGCCAAAAGTTGTAGTGCCAACATTCAATCCCAGTTGACACCCCAAAAGCCACAATTCTTCCCAGGGAAGGCACTCTGGTTCCTTCTTTTTTTTTTTAAACTTTTTTGGCCACACCTTGCTGCATGTGGGATCTTAGTTCCCTGACCAGGAATCAAACCTGTACCCCCTGCACTGGAAGATAAAATCTTAATCACTGAGCCACCAGGCAAGTCCTGGTTCTGATCACGCCTATCCTACTCAAGGTCCCAGTGAAATCTCAGGAACAATGCTTCTTGATCCACACACCATGGCCGCCAGTCAGCAGCAGATCCCAGTGCCAGAAAGTGCCTTGGATGGGTCATGAAAATCAAAAGATTCTGCAGCAGCAGAGGCAGTAAAAGCTGTCACTGTGTTCACAGAGAGAGAGGAGGTCTGCCCTAACAGTGGTTAACTCCTGTGGTTTTGGGCAGTCAGTGTTAACAGCTTTTTCATACCTGGCAACCATTTATAGGTCACTTCTCAATGCTCCAATGTCCCATTTCCTTTTAAGTTGCCACACGTGTTCCATTTACCGTCTTTTTAATCATCCTCTTACTTTCCAACAGACACTCACCAGGTTCTCTTTAATTCCTGTGGAGTCTGTAGTTTTCCACGGGATCCAGTTCTCTGGGGAGACTGGAAAAGTGCAGTGCGTCTTGGAAGAAGGATGTCCTGATCAACATTTAGAATGTGCTTGTCAGACGCACACCACGTCCTTTGCTGGGGTTTCACACCTCCCTCCCCTCATTTCACTGAGGCCTCCTTTCCCTCCGTGTCTTAACCTATCTCCCCCTACCATATCTCCTTCTTTCTATCCCTGCTCTATTTTTCTCTAGTCATTTTCTCCTTTCATCTTTCTCTCCTTCACTTTTAAATTTGCCACAATCTTTTCTTCACCCTGCTCTTCCTCTTTTATATTTTTAAGGGCCAATTAGTTCAGTTTTGGGGCTTCCCAGGTGGCATAGTGGTAAAGAATCTGCCTGCCAATACAGGAGACATGAGACTTGGGTTTAATCCCTGGGTTGGGAAGACCCCCCTGGAGAAGGAAATGGCGACTCACTGCAGTATTCTTGCCTGGAGAGTCCCCACAGACAGAGGAGCTTGGTGGGCTACAGTCCATGGGATTGCAAAGAGTCGGACATGACTGAGCACAGAGACAATAGCAGTTGGTTTTGAAAACACAGGTATTGATGTCACACAAACCTGGTTCAAAAACTGGGCTTAGACTCAATGTTCCTTCAGTGTGACCCCCTTCCCTCAGTCTTCCCACTGGTAAAGTATGTTTATCAACATATTCATGTCTAGATCTGAATATTACACAAGATAATGTGTGTAAATTCAATTCAGGGTTTTGTAAGGAAGTAGGACAAAACCCCCACTTCTGTCCTGTCTGCTGTCTTGCTGTTGTGAATTCTACCCTTCTCTCTGTTCCTCTCCTGGCTGTCATCTCCGCTCCTGGCTCAGAATCCAGCTCATCTCGTCCCCCTCACTGTGTTATGGGTTCCCTTTGGCTGACTTCTCTATTCTGAGTCCACCCTTACGTGGGAAGAATTAGACATCACGGAATACTGCACACAGACAAAGCGTTTAAGCACCTCAGTGACATGCTGATTTTAAATAATGGTGAGACCAACAATATTAAATACTTCTGGACCATTCTGAATTATCTGTGAAAAATGAGGAGCTTAGAATCAAAGAATGGCCAGGTTGCCCTATACCCACAGGAACCAAATGTGTAACTGAGGAGTCTACCTCATAGGTAAGGGCCACACTCACTACCTGCCCAGATAACGAAGATAATTTTTTTTTCTTTTTTTTTAGCTAAAGGTTTTAAAATTAGCGAGCAATATTAACCACGGGCTCTTATTTCAGATTACTTTTTGGTGGACATAATTCTATTGTAAGAAGATCAGTGCAGGGCATAAACATCCCACAAAAACTTCAGACTCCATTCTCCTTTCCATAAAACATAGGATCCACAGATAGACACTGACTTGCATTGCTGCACACGGTGACCTCTGTAACCAGGTAACTTCATGCTCCACAACTGCATTGTGCTTATTTCCAGGTTCTCTGTAGCTTACACACCTTCTGGTAGTTCTCAGCCTGACCTGCCATGTCCATGTCTCAAAGTTTTCTTGTCTTTATTTTCTCTGCGTCCTCAACTTCCCTCTGCCCTTGTCTTAGCTGAACTTCATCCTGTTAGCTTCTGATTACTCGTCCAATTTGTTGAGACCATTTCCAATTCTAATTGCATCCCCCAAGGCTTTAGCCTCCACTTTAGATTCAGTCTCATCCATGAACTTAATGAGTATGCTGTTGCGGCATCCAAGTCATTGATGACAGTCTTAACTAGAAGTGGGTCCAGGGCCGGGCCCAGAACAAGACTTAGCTTTTATGTGCTTACTTGTCAAGAGAAGTGTGCGTGCAGGTGCTTTAATGATGTTTAGAAAAGAGAAGCCTCTCTTCTCTTCAGAATCTGGGGTCACTCAGGTAGACTTTGTGACATTTTTGGCAATTCAAGTCTGTAATTTGACTTTATGAGTCAAATTAAATAATCAAAATCATTGCTTTCTTTCTAAAAAAAAAAGTCTCATTTTTTGAATGTAGAAGTCAGTACCTAGTTTTACTTTTCTTCCCTGGGAATCAGTCATTCACACCCTCTGCCCTGCTGAGGGGTCCTTGGGTGGGAAGGGCAAGGCCCTGGCTCCGAGTTCCATCTCTGCCATTCGGCATGTGACCTTGGGTGAATTACCTAACCTCTGCCAGCCTGGACTGTATCCTCATCAGTAAATGAGGGGCTCCCATCAGATGCCTGCAAATGTGCCTTCCTGTCTGAGAGGCTGTGATTCTCTCATGATGAAGGGCCTAATTATTCTCAGTGGCAAATTGCTACACACATTCTTTGATTATAAGCTTTTCCCATGACACGTATATATAATGCTACAACTCTGAATACATTTTAGAAGTAAAATTTAGACTAGCTCCAGCATCATCTGGAATTTATCTGCCAGAAATGCATGTTTATCTGCTTATGTGTGCCTTCTCCGTGCATTCTCAAGTACTTGAATGCTAGGTATGTACGAGGTGTGCCCTGATGCTTGTCATTTCTTTGTGACATCACTAATAATCAATACAGCAGCCTCTTTCAGAATTCCCACTTGAAGAAGGAGGAAATTGAGGCCCAGATTGGTTGAGTGACAGTGTAAGGCAACAAAACTTGCTTGTGGTAAGGCTCAGGCTTGAACTTGGATTTCTAGGCTCTCTCTCTCTCTCTATATATATATATTTCATCCTTACAACCTTCCTATGAGTAGTTACTATTATTGCATTTTAAAGATGAATAAACTGAGGTATGAAGCAGTTAAGTAACTTAACCATAGCTAAAAGATATCTATGAAGTTTCAAAGCCAGGATTTTTGACTCTGTCTTCTGTACTCTTTCCATTTGGCATGTTCCTTTTCAACATAATTTACTGTTCAAACTCAGTATAGTATCTGCATTAAAAGAAAATACCATCGATCATTTCAGCAGTCAACTACAATGCTTCCCTATGTTATAGAGGACCATCTCTCTTTTTCAATGATGAATAATCATTTAATTCAGCTGGTGGAGACAAAGTCATTCTGAATTTTCTTTCACTGTGTATATGTAAATTATTTTAAGTTATTTGACTCTAAGTCTGGAAACAATCATAATTTAAAAAAAAATCAAATTCTTGGTACTAAGTTCATCACAGAAATAAACAATTTCCTCCTCTTTCTCCCCAATCCCCCTTTCCTCCTCCTCCTTTTTTCATCCAGATCTTGATTTTTCTTTTCCACAGTTGATACCAGATTGGGCTCCAGATAGGAGGAATGATGTCAACAGCCCCCTTCCCTGATCTTCTGTAACATTTCTACTCTCCTATTCACTGATTTCTCCGATTCACTTGAATTTTTCCTACAAGGCAAGTTCTACACAAATAAATATTTAAACAGCAGGGAAAAGATGGGAGATATCTATAGGCTCTGTTGTAGAATCCGGGAAAGAATAAAAAGAAAGACATGTATTTGAAAGGAATGATTAGAAGAAACCTGAAAGCATCATTTTGCCGCATAAATGTGTGTTCTTCTAATCAGTCACCTTAACACCCTGAGAATTGTTTCTTTAATTCCTCAGACAATGCTCACTAATAAACAAGGGAACAGTCTGCAGTGGCTTTCTCCAGAACAAAAAACAAGAACATGAAACAGCAGCAAACCATAAGAGGTTAATGATTTGAAGCTCCTCTCTCTGGAATTACAAAAGAATAATCCAAAGAAACACATGTAATATTTCTAGTCAGAAGCTTGTGAATAGAAGCTGCAGTCCATGGAGTCACAAAGAGTCAGAAATGACTGAGCAACTGAACAACAAGATTCTCCAAACATCTGCCTCAGTGTGTCTCCCAGACAGGAAGAAAGGAACTGATATATTTTTTTTCATATGTTTTACATAGATGATCTCACGGAATCCTCACCATAACTGAATGTGGGGGTACGGGGAACAGATATTATTTCAGCAGATACACCCTAAGGCGACTCTTACTGAGTTACCACCTTGTGTAATCTCCTCCCTGAGGGCTTGTTTCTAACCAGTAGAATATGGCAAAAAGTGGTAAGATGCTCCCTTCTTGGTTAGGCTATGTTAATGGCAAAGGTGATGTAACTGTTACTTTCATGACTGTGTTAAGTTACATAAGATTTCTTCTTTACAGACTAGAGGGAGAGACTCTCCCACTGGCCTTGAAGAAGCAAACAGCATGCTGTCAACCTGCCTGTGGAGAGGACCATACGGTTAGGGGCCTCTAGACCACATCCCGCAAGAATCGCAAGCCAAGCAGACACGAGCAAATGAAAACAAAAGTGTGAAAGTGTTAATTGCTCAGTCATGTCTGACTCTTTGCGACTCCATGCACTGTAGCCCACCAGGATCCTCAGTTCATGGAATTCTCCAGGCAAGAATACTGGAGTGGGTAGCCATTTCCTTCTCCAGGATATCTTCCCAACCCAGCATTGAACCCAGGTCTCCTGCACTGGGGGCAGATTCTTTACCATCTGAGCCACCAGGGAAGCCCACAAGCAAATGAATCCTGCCGACAAAACAGAACAAGCTTGAAGGGGATTCTTCCTCATTCAAGCCTTCAGATGGGAACACAGCACAGCCAATATTGGGACTGCAGCCTTGTAAGACCCTCAGTTAGAGACATCCCTGGACTCCTGATCTCCAAAAACTGAGATAATGAGTTTACCTCAACTAAAATCACCAGATTTGTGGGTATTTGTTCCACAGCAGTAGAAAACTACTATAATTCCTTTTTCTATTTCATAGAAGAGAAAAGCAAGCTTTGAAGACCTAAGTATGCAAGGTTTTGAGAAATTTAGTGACTTTGGTCAAGGTCACAAAGCCAGTGAACAGCAGAACTCATATTTCAACTTAAGTCTCCATAAAGCTAAAGGTCAAATGCTTTCCAATACAGCATGATGCCTTTCCACACTTTTCTTCTTAGTCACTGGCACTGTTGATGGAATATCACCACATTTGGCCTATGATATGACCTCTGGCAGTTATGAACCTCTAGTGGATATGGTCTTGAAGGTTAAAACGAAAGACCTGAAGTATAATAGTGCATTCCTTGCCTCCCTGGCCTTGATGTAGAAGAACGCTGCCTACTCTTCCCCCTTGAGGGAGAGGAGAAGGCCAAATGGGGAAGCTTAGAATGGAGGAGGCTGTCTGACTAGCCCCAGAGAGAGAGGTTCTCACCCACTCAAAAGGGAATTAAATAAATGTTCTCCAAAAAAGAATGGCTCCACCTAGGCAAAAAAGCTCTGAGAATCACAATAATGAGTTTCCCACCAGGAGTACCCCGGAGGCAGAAGCCTGGGGCTGATGAATAAGGTTCGGTCAATGCTGGGTAACAATGAATCCCACAGCTTCACTTCAATAATGGTTGGCTTGGGTTGGATGAAAGGACGATGGCAGCAGGCTGACTTTGAGTTTGACAAGTCAAGGAGCGTGGATTCAGATATTTTAGGGGCTGTTTGTTTGATGTGGATTATAACGGCTGAAATTTCATTGGTTAGGCTTGGCTGGGCCTGTCTGCTGTTGGGCAGAGTTGTACTGTACTTTATATGTGCCTTGGTTAAATTACTGTAACTGTAATAAACTAAGTGTATCAAAATCTTGACATGCCAAATTACATGGGAGCATAGAGGGAGCAGCATAAATCTTAGCTCTCCCCAATCCATCATAATGCTCAGTTTCTATAGCACAGCTTCAGAAAGAGCTCAACAAACAGTTAAGAACCTATCCCATGCCAGGCTCAGGGTGGGGTACTGTGAGGCGACCAGGGGTGAGACACAGCCCTACCCCCACCCAGAGTCTATAATCCAGTAAGATAGAGAAGGGTGTACATTAATAACTAAGCAGACTTCCCAATGGTTGGAACTGGTCATCTCTAGAGCAGGCAAGAACGAAGAGCACTGCCAGCCTCAGCTCTAATGTAATCAATTAGGTAACACTAAGCCACTTGGAAGACCAGGTGTGTGTGTTAGTCACTTAAGTCATGTCCAACTCTTTGCGACTCCATGGAGCTCACCAGGCTCCTCTGTCTACGGAATTCTCCAGGCAAGCATACTGGAGGGGGTTGCCATTTCTTACTTCAGGGGATCTTCCTGACCCAGGGCTCGAACCTGGGTCTCCCGCATTGTGGGCAGATTCTTTACCATCTGAGCCACCAGAGAAGAGAAGACCAGGTAGCAGGTGTGAAAGGCCTAAGGGACAGACTGTCATTTGCTATGAGAATTCCTAGAATTTCAGATTCCCTCCTACTGCCTCGAAGAAAACAGCCTCTTCCTGGATGAAAGATCTTATTCCAGGGACCGCCTATGATAGCAGGCAGGGTCTAATTGAAAAGGGGTGTGAGATCAAAGAACACTTCTGGACTTTATCATCTTCACCTTCCAAGAAAAAGGCATGCATAGGTAGTGTTCAGTGAGAACTTCAGAATGCAAATAACAAAGCCCTGACCTGCAGGATCTGATGATCAAGAAAGACTAAATTACATGCTAAATAAAAAAGCTAAGAGGCACAGGAAATGTGTGAGCCTTAGGGTTGAACGTCCTTGTGAGTCCAGCATTCTCCTTTAACTTATTAGGGTATTGGTTTTAACATAAATGCCTTGTGTGGTTGACTTCACAAGGAACAGAAGAATAAGAGGCGAAAAATAAATAATCTGGGGAGAGTAACACAACAGACAGCCATACTAGCTTTCATTAAGCACTGGTTTGAAAAGTCCCCAGAAGAGGCTGTTGGGAAAATATTCTGAAAGAAGAGGCCCATTTTCCTCATCAGTGCTCCCCTAGTCATTCAAACCTCTGGCCCTCTGTTTTCTCACTTGTAAAATAAGGGGTTAGAGACACATTCTGAGTACCCATCTAGCTCTAATAGTTGAACATTTACATGTGGATGAGAACTATAGGATTAAGGATTCAAAATTATGCATGTTACTATGGCCCTTCTTAGATAACCAGCAATTCCCTTCTGGGAGGCTTTCAATGGTGGTCTCTCTGAGCATTCACCATGAGCCACGATCTGTGATAGAAATTCTTCACTCTGGATTCTCCCAACTGATTCTTAATTCAAGAACTCCCCTTACAAATAAAGCAGAAATGGTCACCTTGGTCACCTTCTCAGTGAGGACTTCTTCAGCTACTTGTCTAGAATTTCAACACCTTCCCTGTTGCACTTCAAATGTCCTTCATTCACTTTATCTCTTTTGCATTTATCTCTATCTAACACTCTGTATGGGCTTCCCCAATGGCTAGGTGGTAAAGAACCCGCCGGCAGTGCAGGAGGCATGGATTTGATCCCTGGGTCTGGAAGATGCCCTGGAGGAGGAAATAGCAGTCTACTTCAGTATTCTTATTCTTGCCTGGAGAATCCCATGGACAGAAGAGCCTGGCGGTTACAGTCCGAAGGGCTGGAAAGAGTCAGACACGATTGAGCGACTGAAAACAACAGCATACAGTATAATTTACTTAGCTCCATTGTTTTCTGTCGCCCCATCTATAAAGGATACTCCATAAGAGCAGAGATTTTTGTCTTTTGGGTTTGTGACCAAATCTTAGTGCTAGAGGACTATTTAAGAACCTGGTGGATAGTAGATACTTAAATTTTTTGAGTGAATAAATCAATGCAAAGAATGCCATTTAACCTAAAGGGTTTATATGGCCTTTTACTGTTTGCTCTTTTATCTACTAAATATTTCCATGAAGATGAGGTCATTCCACTCAGTAAGGGGAAAGTCCATTTTGAAGCACATCCACCAGTGGCAGAGAAAAGGGAATGAGAAAGATAGCTGGAGCATACTGCTCATCTCAGAAACCTTGAGCTAAGCTGGTGTAGACCTCCTAACCCATGGTAGGGACAGGACCCAGGCCAGACTAGCAAGTGGAAGAAAAGAGAGAGGACGACAAGATTGATTTCCTCATGCAAGGAGAAAGGGTGATATGGAACCAGAGGTATGCAAATGGACCCAGACAACATTCAAGCAGAAGAACATGTCTTTGGCGGTGACTCTGTCCTCCATTAAAATGGGCCTTGTGATCAATCAAATTTGTCATCAACCATGGCTTCATTGAAAACTCAGCTGGTAAAGAACCCGCCTGCAATGAGGGAGACCTGGGTTTGATCCCTGGGTTGGGAAGATCCCCTGGAGAAGGGAAAGGTTACCCACTTCAGTATTCTTGCCTGGAGAATTCCATGGACTGTATAGTTCACGGGGTTGCAAAGAGTCGGACACAACTGAGCAAGTTTCACTCACTCATGTGTAGACAAGTGGGTCTCCAACATCTTTCCTGCAACCCAGTGGAGAGAGGAGCCTAAGAAGAAGCTTAATATCTTTTGAGGGAGAAACATAAATGAGAGAAGAGGGGGAAGAAAGATATCTCAGTGCAGACTTTCTCAAGCAGTGGCAATGCCAGCTTTACAGTCTCCAATGAGTCAAGCATATAACGGTGGCTCAGTGAATGCTAGTGAATTGGAGCACTGGTGTTGATTTTATAGGCATTAACAGAAATGTTGCGACTAAAATAAAGGCCAGCATAACGTCTATCCATTTCACTGGGCTTTAGGATCTATTGCTAACTTTCCTCACTCTGACCCTAACTTGTTAATATGACTTTTTCCTACTTCCCTACCTTTCTCCTAACCATGCTCAAAGCTGTTCTACATTAGAAGTTGCTTCGAGTGCAAGGAGATGCTGTTAGTGCCCATGCAAAGTCTCCATGAGGTTCAGACAAACCCACACTGCTCTGTGACATGATATTCGCATGATCCTGAGCTAGTTATTTAACCTCCTCAGATCTAGGTTTTCTCATCTATAAAACAAGGGTAATATTTACCCAGTGAGAAGTTGTGTGGATTAAATGAGATCATTTAGGATTTCATTTATTTGTTCGTTTAACATTTACTGAGCCTTTACTATGTTCTGGGCTGCATCATGTACTAAGGATACAGAGATTAAGGACTCAATTCTTATTTGGCAGGAACTTGCAGTCAGGAGAAAGACACACTCAAGCAAGCACATCAGCAAAGACACACATCAGCAAGCACAATATAGTGTGATAAGCGTATGGATGAAGGTATGTATCATTTGGTTCCAGGACAAACATACTCAGTTTCTAATCTACCCGGCAAGGAAGTCAGGAAAAGCTCACCAGAGGGGGCAACTTCTGTACTGAACCCTGAGGAGTCATTAAGAGTTAGCCAAGTGACTGACTGAGATCTTCGTCCAAAAATTAAGACCAACTCATTAGCTGGCCCAAGCTAAAAAAAATGTTAGCCAAGTGGAAAAGTCCTGAGACAAGAAGAGGGAAGTTGACCCTTCTAGACAAAGGGAAAAGCAGGTTAAGAGAGGGAGGTGAGAATCTGGTAGAGTCAGAGAATCATAATCAGTTTCTTGTGGATAGAACATCAGGTTTAAGGGGAGGAATGATGGAAAATGAGAATGAAGAGGCTGGCAGGAGTTTGGAGCCAGAACATGAGAATCAAAGCTTCTCAGAGTAGCTTTGATTTTCATCTTGATGTCACTGGAGCGCTAGGGCAAAGTTTGAGTCAGGGAACAGACATGAATAATTTTATGTTTAGGAGGATCCCTCTAATACGTGTGAAGGATAGATTAGAATAGGACTGGATCAGAGTCAGGGAAAGGAGGTAAGTGCACTGACTCATGCAATAAATGACAAAGACAAGAAGAGAAGAAAGAAAGAGAAGCAGGCAGATACGAGGGGGATAGACGAGAAAGAGAAATAACCCAGAATGGTTCCCAGGTTTCCAGCTTGATAACTGGATAGATGGTGGTGTCAATGTTGACGCGAGAAGAGAGGAGGAAACGAGAGTTTTGGTTTTGGTGGGCTTGAGGTCTCTGTGGGATGTAAGACTAAAGGTGGAGATTTCCCTGGTGGTCCAGTGGTTAAGGCTTCTCCTTGCAATGAAGAGGGTATGGATTTGATCCCTGGTCAGGGAGCAAAGATCCCACATATTTTGTGGCCAAAACACCACAACATAAAAGAGAAGCAATATTGCAACAAATTCAATAAAGACTCAAAAAACGTGGTCCATGTTGAAAAAATAAAAAGACTAAAGGTGTCTGGACACATAAGACTAAGTCTGGGTTCAGGAGAAAAATCTGGGTATAGACATTTTTAAGTCATCACTTGTAGACACAGGCTGTTTATAACGTCTGTGTAGATGAATCTGTGAGAGAACGAGAGGATTAAGGATGGAACCCTGGATATCACACAGTGAATATGGGGTGGGAATGAGAACAAGAGTGAAAGGTAAGCCAGTAAAGGAAGGAGACACATACAGAGAGGGAGTCACAAGAATGAAAGAGGGGTCACCAGAATCAGCTCCCAAAGACAGGTCAGAAAGGAAATAAGGGGATTAACTGGACTGAGAGCCAGGAAGGAAGGCCATTACAACGGGAGCACATTGTATGGTATTACAAGTGTTGGAAGTGAGACAACTTCCATTCTGCTCATTGAGTATATACAGTGACATTATTGTGACTTTATCTTTGACATAAGTTTATCTCTTAAAATTTTCTTTAATTAAAAAAATATTCTATGGTGTTAAGAACACAACATGAGATCTATCCTCTTAACCTTTTGAAATGCATAGTACAGCAGTATTGATCACAGGTACAATGTTGCACAGTGGATCTCTAAAATTTTTTCATCCTGCATTACATAGACTTTATGCCCATTGGTTAGCAACGCCTCATATGCCCTACCCCCTAGCCCTTGGCAACCACCATCCCTCTCTCTCTGAGTCTATGACTGTGGCTATTTTAGAGCCCTTACGTAACTGGAATGATGTACTGTCTGTCCTTCTGTGACAAAATATTCACACTGTTGAATACCGTAGATTCCCTTCTTTTTTAAGGGCTGAATAATATTCCATTGTTTCAAATAAGTATGTCTCCATCCAGTGACCGCAGGTGAGTTTTGTCTATGACCATTAACTGGTCACGTGCATTGTCCGTCGTTCCCCTTCTCTGCAGGATAGGTCTACGGTTCTTTTACCTGAAAATTTCTATTCATTGAGCCAGACTTGGGACTAGGTATCTGCTTTTGTCAAAAATGATCAAGAAAACAGCTGCACAATTTTGCTACATCCTTCCTACATCCCCTACTCTCTGATGATCAAAACACCAAGGGGCTACATCTGTGTTTACAGCTCTTTCCCTCCAAGGTCCAGAAGCGGAGGAACAGTGCACTGGTCAGTAGGCTGCTGGGCAGCCCTCACTGCTTGAGTGGCTCAATGGGAAACCACAGATAAAAGGCGTGAGGGAAGAGTGAGATGTTATTTCTGAAATTATGGTAAGAGGTGTAATGAGAAGCTCACTGCAGGGCTACAGAGAAAGAAGAAGGAGGCGGCGGCCAGGAAAAGAAAAGCTTCCCTGGGTTCCTTACAGAGAAGTTGTAGGAAAATATTTGAGAATGTGTGAATGTCGAGAAATAAGTAGAAAACTGAAGAATGAAAGGCTCCAGTGCTGGTGAACTAATCCCATTTGCTTGTTTGTATGCGAAAAGACCAAAGAGAGAATCTTGACATAAAGCACATCTTTTAAGAAATCTGTTGCTAACACTTTACAGCTGGGGGTCTCTGCTTAAACTTCCAGACAATAGCCTTGCAGGGTGATGCCCACGGAAAGATGGACAAGGCAGCTTAGCACTGGCTCCCCCAAACCGCTTGCTGCCCATGAGTCAACTGGTTCTGTTTCTGACAGTTTATTTTCATTTTTGCTGAGTTCCTGTAGACAACAAGTACTGACTGTGTTCTCTTCTGGAGCTGAAACTGCTAAGGGCTCTGGAGTTTAGTTTCGGCCATCCTGCTGGTGTGTTTTGCTTTTCTGGGCTGGAACTGTCCTGAAACCTAAGGTTCTGGGATTCCTGTCCATTCGTTACCGTGGCAATTATAAGAAAGTGAGGCTAGGTCTGCCTCCATTTTTGCGAAGCCCAGTCCAAGGCTTAAGGTGAAGGATGACATTCTAGCCTAGGTTCTGGTTATTTATCTGCAAGTAAGAGAAACAAAGCTTCTGTCAGAGACGGCAGGAACAGTGAAGAACAATATTTTGACTGAAGAAATGGAATTGGGAATGTCAGCCTTCTCTCTGAGAGTTGAAGAAATAAACAAGCAACTCCCTAAGCTGGGTCCCTTGTTTTACTTGCTTAAGTGGACTACACTCTCTTCTGTAGTTGGAATATAATTGCTTTACAGTGTTGTGTCAGTTTCTGATCTATGTTGTTGTTCAGTCGCTAAGTTGTGTCTGACTCTTTGCAACACCATGGACTGCAGCACACCAGGCTTCCCTGTCCTTCACCATTTCCTGAACTTTGCTCAAATTCATGTCCATTGAGTCTCTGAGGCCATCCAACCATCTCATCTTCTGTTGCCCCCTTCTCCCCCTGCCCTCAATCTTTCCCAGCATCAGGGTCTTTTCCAGTGAGTCAGCTCTTTGCATCAGGTGGCCAGAGTACTGGAGCTTCAGCTTCAGCATCAGTCCTTCCAATGTGTGTATATATCCTTTTCCTCTTGAGCCTCCCACCCCACCATCCCATCCCTCTAGCTTGTTGCAGAGCCCCGAGCTGAGCTCCCCGTGCTGTATAGCAGTTTCCCACTGGCGATCTACTTTACATACAGTAGCATATACATGTCAATGCCACCCTCTCAGTTCATCCCCACTCCCCCTGTGTCCCTAAGTCTGTTCTTTGTGTCTGCATCTCTATTCCTGCTCTTGAAATAGGTTCATGACTACCATTTTTCTACATTTCATATACTCTCGAGGACAGGCTAGAAATGAGTGGGGTGTCAGTTACATGAAACCAGCAGGCATAAGATAGCCAAGGTATTCAAAACCCACACAGTTCTCATCTCTCTCTGTACAAGCAAACATGTGGGCCAAATACCCTCTTTTCTCAGACTTGCTCTCCTGACTGGACTTGGCCCAGAATAGAACCACTCAGCCCAACCAGCGACGATTATACTCAATGCCTGAGGCCAGAGCAAACATGCTGAGCATCTCTGGCAAACATGCAGCATGAGGCTTGAATTTCAGAGCAGCGAGAATTGATGGGGAAGGAAACAGGCATCAGGATACTTAGAAGCTAGAGCATTAATCCATACTGCCTCCTGTCCCACCAATGGGCCATGAGTGGGACCAGATCTTTCCTTATGCTACATGTAATGGTGTGCGGTAGTCAACACCATCTCTGGAGTCTGACTGCCTGGTTCAAGTCCTGGCTCCTCCACCTGTTAGCTGTGTGACCTTCAGAAAGCCACTACAGCTCTCTGGGCCTCATGATATTTTGATCTGTTGCTTTGTCCCTAAATAATGCTCCATACCAATGCTGTGAAGACTACTTGGAGTTAATGTAAGTGATCTGCTTAGAACAGGGCCTGGGCTATACTGCTGACATATTGCAGAAGTGATAGCTATTACTAACTGTTACCTGTTAGCCAGGGCTCTTGACTCTTTCGAGAATCTTCTTTAGAAGAACTGCCACAAACTAGGGTTTTGACTCCCCAAGTCTTCTGATTTCTTCCCTTCATTTCCCCTGTTTTCTGTCCTGGGTGCAGTCTACACTGTTCCTTACCCCTTTTGAGAAATGTCCATCCTTTCTAATTTTTCTTGTGTTGCCAACCCTTTTCCTCAGTTCTCTCTTGCTTTCTCCATCTTTCTGTCCATTTTCCCTCACTCTCCTTTCTTGGAGAACAAATCCAGCATACTGCAGGCACTAATTAAAAATTCATCCAACCAATGGTAAACCAGAGCAGTAACATACAACTTAGTCTCAGAATACAATAGTGACTTCAAACATGTAAAGGAAAAAAAAATACCCTATAAGTTATTTCTAATATTGAAGGAAGGGATCTCAGAGAAAAAGATAAGTGATCACTTATCAAACAATATCCAGAAACACAAAATAAAGATAAGAGAAGTTTCCAGTGGGTGTGTGTGCAACCGTGACACTTACATGTAGGCAATACAGCCACCCACGCCTCTTCCATGACGGAGACACAAACAGTCAAACCTCATAAAGCAGACCATCAAAGCTTTCCCCTGAGTGCTCAGGAGCCAGGTCCCAAAGAAGCCTACCCTCCCCGCCCCCACCATTATTTTGTCAATTACTAAAAAGACCAGAGAAGCAGGGCAGTGGAAAAATTCAACCCCCCTTCCCAGCTCCCATCCCAGAAAGGTGGCCGTTAAGAAAGCCTATGGATCCAAGGACAGAGCTTTCCCACCTAGGAAACGAAGTTCTAAAAATAAGCAATCCTTACAGCAAATTAACGAACAAATAGATCCCATTAAAACCATGGCACAGTCAGAACACTGTGGAAAATCCAGGTATGTACTTGAAACCACAGACTGCTTGAACTAGAAGGGATCCTGGGGATTCTTGCTTTATAGATACGGAAACTGAAGTCCGAGGACCTTAAGTGACTTGTCCAAGGTCATGCAGTGATGGAAGTGGAGCCAAGTCTGGACAGGGCAAGGGGAATGGGCTTGTCTGTATCTGGGAATTTAGGGCCTACTGGGGCTGGACACCCTGCTTGAGGTAAACAGCAGAGAGGAGCCAGAGAAAGAAAGCAGGGAGGAGAGACTTCCCTGGTGTTCCAGTCAGTAGTTAAGAGTCCGCCATGCAATGCAGGGGATGCTGGTTCGATCCCTAGTTGGGGAATTAAGATCCCACAGGCTGCAGGGCGACTAAACCCACGTGTCATAACTAGAGCGCCCACATGCGGAAACTTCTGAAGCCCACGCACCGCAACTAGAGAGTCCATGAGCGGCGACGGAAGATCCCGCGTGCTGCAACTAGGACCTGATGCAGCCAAATAAATAAATACTTTTTAAAAAAGAAAAGGGCAAGAGAAGAGATCAGGAACTTCCATGCCAGCAGACTGGTTTCAGAGATTCAATGAGAGTTGAGGCCAGGATTGAAAAAGTAACACAGCGAGGAAATGGAGCAACAAAACCCACCAGGCAAACCACTTGCTGTCCTGGAGCGAGTGGTTATTAAACACTGTCGCGGGGATTTGGGGTTGTTCCAAGACTCGGCTCTAAAGGGCCAAATAGCTTTTTCATGTTCTGAAAACCACTGGAGCTCTCCTAGAAGAAGGGCCCAGGTGCTCATCTATTATTGAACATGTTTAAAAAGGCATTTAGGAAAGAGCACCAGGAGACAGATTTGCAACTACAGCGGCAGTCCCAGGAGGGCTGTGTTTGCTCAGAGGAGGAGCAGAGTTCACGTTCAGTGATACAGGGAGGGCCAACACGGGCGGGTGTCCCGGCGTTCTCGGAGCACCTGTTGGTGTTCCCCCTCTAGCAGGTCACCTGGAAGTGAGAGATGCAGGAGGCAAACCCCGAAAAGGGCAGCCCCCCTACTGTTAACACGCTCAGACCAATGAGCCATGGCCAAAACCTTGGACCTCATGTGTCAATGATGGGGGCGGGGGTGTGGGAAGAGGAAGGGGTGCATTGATGGGAGAGGGATTTTTGTAACGTATATCTACACACACAGATTCTAACTAATGAGATAATGTGAAGTTGCTCAGTCGTGTCCGACTCTGCGATCCCATGGACTGCAGCCTACCAGGCTCTTCCATCCATGGTATTTTCCAGGCAAGAATACTGGAGTGGGTTGCCATTTCCCTAGCACCAAAAGTTATGTGATAAATAAATAGATGAATAGAGATGGTTAGATAGCATCACCGACTGCATAAGCATACATGACAGAGGATGAGATGGTTAGATAGCATCATGGACTCAATCGACATTAATTTGAACAAACTCTGGGAGACAGTGAAGGACAGGGAAGGCTGGTGTGCTGCAGTTCATAGTATCGCAAAGAGTTGGACAAGACTTAGTGACTGAACAACAGCAATATGTAGATAATAGATCAATTAATGGCTTGATAAATATTTAATGATATATTTTCTATCATATTTTATTTCTTATATTTTAATGATATATATTTACAGCATAGCATTCACAACATATTGTTAAAAGAAAGCATGGATTACAAAACAGGATGTATAATATTATCTCAATTTTATAAAAATACACACTTACATTTATAAAACATATTTATAATCTAGAGCATGGTGGAAAAGATTGGAATGATAGAACCCAATATATAAATAGAAATTATCTCTGGGTGATAGAATTTGAGGTGAAGTTTATTTTTTTCTTTATGCTTTTCTCTATGAACTTTTTCTCAGTGAATGACTGCTATACTTTTGGATTAGACATAAACAACAAATATCAGTACATAAAAGACAGGTTTATTACTAAAGATGAAATGAGATTCCTCTGGTTCTGAAAAAGAGATCCTCACAAGTTTGTGTGCAATACATTTAAAACCATGGTTTCCTCCTCTGGGCTTTTATATATACAGTCTTAAGTAGCCCAAGCAGTCATGGGGAAAATAAAAATATACATAGGGATTTGGGGGGTTTTCTTAGTGGCTGCCTACTATCATCACATTCTTCCCTACATTATACCTGTGTGATATTCTCAACAGCACGCATTTCTTGAGGACAGAGTGTCTTGTTTACCTTTTCTTCTTAGCACCCTGTACAGAGTCCTTTGCAGGGAAGCCCTTCAGAATATGTTTGCAGAACTGAACTGAAGCCTCGTGATAAAGGAAGTGGTAACTGAATACAGGAAGGAAAAGCAATGCCTTCTGGTGGACTTTGAGATTCTGCTCTCACATGAAAAGAAGAAATGCCAGTGGAGATCCAAGAAGAAAGGTTTGTTTATCTGAACTTTGCAGAGTAGAGGAAAATGCTGCCTACTCACTGTAGTTCTTTGGATATAGGAAATTCTGTTCTGAGATGGAGCGTCTCTTACTTCTGGGGTGGGGTGGGGCAGGGGGCCTGGAAATCTACAATTCCTCATCTCCAGGACACAAAGAAATCGAGCACCCTCCTTTACATCCTTATTTAGCACTGGCAGGAAGATCAAGATACCCCTGCCGATACTGTCATGCTGAACCTGCCTTGCCTTATATCCTGAAAGCTCAGAATCTCATCTGAGTGTGGCTTTTTTCCTGCCTGGACAACCTCAACCTCCTTTTTCCCTGACTCTGCTGACTTTTCCTTTCTCTCTGCATTAGTTTAAGCGGACTAGCATAACGGGAGTCATCTTGCTCTCTCCCTACACTCAGACTCTTGCTCTGTCTTTAATCACTATCAGGTTTCTGTTCTTAAGATGTGACATTTCCCCTACCTTCAATTCTGATTTCATTTTTCCTCTTCCACATCTCTTTCCTTTCATTTGCCCACCACTTTCCTTCGTTTTCTTGGTCTCCTGGCTGAGATTTCTCTCTGCAGAAGCCTTCTTTCTTTGCCAGGTACATGTCCTTGGATCACTCAAATTCCCCTTGAAAGCTCTTGTCTATGAAGCCTTTCCAGGATATTCATCTAGGTAGAATTATTTGTGACTTTGCCAAGAGAAAAGACAAATTCACACATGCCTAAAAGTTTTAAAGACAAAAGAAGTTTATATTTCTGTATTTCATTGTCTGGCGAATAGAAAACCCTTTAGACAGGTAGTGTCTTTTGCCTTCTACAATTCTAAGGTGAATTTGAGAATTCAGTACAGTCCAGAACTGTGGATGCTCTGTGGGGCTGATGTGTTTTTAATACAGTGCTCAGAATTCTCAGCTGCCCCCTAGGGACCACAAGGAGAATTGCACCAAGCAAACAAAGGGTTGCGTCCTCTTCATTTTTACCCAATTCCTTAACACTTAATGTACCCATTTTCAAGGTACATGTTTTAAATTTTAAGCAGGGACTGCATTTTTTCTGAACTCATTCCTGTTCTAGGAGTTGCAGACTCCAATGGCTGCAGGAACTAGGCAGACTGTTAATACAGGGCTGGACCCCCAGAGGGCTGCATTGAATTGATAGCATGTATTCCTGGGATTTCCCAGGTGGCACTAGTGGTAAAGAATCTGCCAATGCAGAAGACATAAGGGATATGGGTTCCATCCCTGGGTAGGAAAGATCCCCTGGATGAGGGCATGGCAACCCACTCCAGTATTCTTGCCTGGAGAATCCCATGGACAGAGGTACCAGGCGGGCTACAGTCCATAGGGTCGCAAAGAGTCAGACACGACTGAAGCTGCTTAGCAAGCATGCATTCCATTCCAAGGAGGGTCGACCCCTCAGTCCCAGCAGAATGCGAGCCTAGGGTGGCCACTCTCCTGATTTTCTAGGAACCCACAAATCTGGAGTTTCAGGGTAATCTATAAAATTTTAAACGGTAGAGCCAATTTAATCTTCACTAAAACACCCCAGGTCACGTAGAACATGTCTATGATCCATGTTTTACCCATCCTGTGATTTATTACCTTTCTTAAACATTCTCACCAAGTCCTTGTGTAGTGTCACACTGTCACCACAGGGTCAAATGGAGACACTTGATGGAGCGAAATAATTGACACAATAGCTGCAAACAATGTCATGTTCACTTGGAACAGTAGGTTAGGGTACATGACTAAATGCAGTTCTTAGTAAACAAAGAGGATTAACGCTTATCAACTCTTTGGAAAAATCAAGCATAAAAAGTGGAATGTTCATAGCCCAGTGTGTCAAAATTATAAAAATTCATATCCCAATTCTCTAAAACTTAGTAGTCAAGGGAAAAATGATAGATCAAATACTACCCACATTTTCCCTGTTGCTCGGAAGTGGGTCTGGAGTCTCAACAAAGCAGCTGCTGCTGCTAAGTCGATTCAGTCATGTCCGACTCTGTGTGACCCCATGGACTGTAGCCCACCAGGCTCCTCCATCCATAGGATTTTCCAGGCAAGAGTGCTGGAGTCGGGTGCCATTGCCTTCTCCGCAACAAAGCAGCTGCTGCTGCTGCTGCTGCTAAGTCGCTTCAGTCGTGTCCGACTCTGTGCGACCCCATAGACGGCAGCCCACCAGGCTTCCCCGTCCCTGGGATTCTCCAGGCAAGAACACTGGAGTGGGTTGCCATTTCCTTCTCCGATGCATGAAAGTGAAAAGTGAAAGTGAAGTCTTTCAGTCGTGTCCGACTCCTAGCGACCCCATGGACTGCAGCCTACCAGGCCCCTCTGTCCATGGGATTTTCCAGGCAGGAGTACTGGAGTGGGGTGCCATTGCCTTCTCCGAACAAAGCAGCTAGACAACATTTAAACGGGGGACATATGGGCATCATCTGAAAGGTTTTTACTTTAAGTTGCAGTTAAATTAATAACAGCCGTTGGGTATACTCCTTAGAAATTTATCTGACAACTTAATTAAACTAATACATTTTAAATAAGCCCCTTCGTGTATGCCTAGTCACTCAGTTGTGTCCAACTCTTTGTGGCCCCATGGACTGTAGACCGCCAGGCTCCTCTGCTCACGGAATTTTTCAGGCAAAAATCCTGGAGTGGGGTGCCATTCTTTCCTCCAAGGGGACATTCCCAAGCCAGGGATCGAATCTGAATCTTCTGCATTGGCAGGCAGATTCTTTACCACTGAGTCATCTGCAAAGTCACTTTGGGGGCTGGTATTTCTAAAAGCCCCTTGGTGGCTGGTGTCATGTGGTTGAGAGCCACTGTACCTGATCTTCCCACCTTAATGGCACTTGATATTATTTGAAGTGATGATAGTTACTTATTTGTTGATGTGTTTGTTGTCTCATCTCCTCACCAAGACATAAATTCATGGAGGGTGGGGAATTTATTGATCTTACTCAGTACTGTTTAGCCCACACCTGGCATAGTGCCTGGTACTTAGTAGGGCCTCAGAAGATATTTCCTGAATGAATAACCTCAGACAATCAGCCTAATATCCTGGAGTTCCGTATCAGCAACTGAAGACCATGGATAATTCAGAATCTCCTGGAGGGAGAGGTACAGGTCTTAACTCTTTTCTGCTGGGTTTCTGGCTCTATCTTTAACTCTGTGGAGGGATAAAGATTCAGATTTATTTCAAAGTAAATGGCTGGGAAATAAAATGAGAACAGAACAGTGACAAAGTAGCAGTATTCAATATCCATTAAGTGGACATTTCTCCTTGCGAAAAGGCAACATCTGTGGTAAACTACCCCTGTGTTTTATAGGTCAAAACTCAGATTTTTGGGGTCTCATCCCTGGAGCTTCGGAGATAGGACCTGAGAACTTGCATTTCACATAAGTTCCCCAGTGATGCTGCTGTTGCTGGCCAGGGGACCACACTTTTAGAACCACTGGTATGAACTGTAAGACACTATTCATGCATCAACTGTTATATCATTCACTCTCCAACTTCACCGCTATCCCCTTTACAGTCAACCCTGACTGGGACTTATCTTTGAACATAAACCACCATCCCCTGTGGGAGGAATTCCTTTCACACTTGTGGGTCAACCTACCTGCTGCACAAAAAGGAAGCCATAAAGGAGAGATTGGCTGTTCTTTACTATCAACCACAAAGCGCTGGTTTATTACAATGAAACAAAAGCCAAGGAGATCGCATGCACAAGGACACATCATACATGAGGTTTCATGAGCAGTCACAACTGCCTAATGCGGTTTGGTGGTTATTTAATGGTTACTGAGAACCACAGGGTCCTAATCGAAGCTGAACATGTTTCCAATCCCCGTTTTGGGGGCAATGAGCCCGGCACGGACTGCTGTGCTGTACTGTGGGCTTGTACTACTCTTTTATTATTAATAAGACTCAATTTTTTAAAATCCCTGTATAAAACGTTGTCAAGAATGAAGGAAGAAGTGTATTCATGGCCGGTTTATCATCAAGTGTGTCAAGGATTCTGTGTGTTGTTTCCTAGCTACTTCCTTTCAGCAACTTAGGCCAAAATCCAGCCATGTCCACACAGCATCTTACGTGTGCACGTGAATCGTTTTTCTTCATTTTCTTGTTTTCTAGAACCCAATTTCAGTTGTATTAAAACTGGTTTAACATATGTTCAATTATACTTCAAAGACAAACTCATATGAAAGAGCTTAGATTTATGGCTACCAGAGGCGGACGGTGTGGGTAGGTGAAACTGGATGAAAGCAGTCAAAAGGTATAAACTTGTAAGTAAGATAAATAAATCCTAGGGATGTAGTGTACCACATGATGAATATAATTAATACTACTATAGGATACATATGAAAATTGTTAAGAGACTAAATCCTAAGAGTTCTTATTAGCAGAAGGACTTTTTTTTTCTTATTTCTTTAATGCTGAGTCTATGCAAGATGATGGATGTTCACCAAACTTATTATGATCATCATTTCATGAGGTATGGAAGTCAAATCACCTTACACTCATACAGGGCTGTCAATTTTGTCTCAATAAAATGAGAAGAAAAAACACGTTCAAGTAAAGAACAGTGATCACTTGCACAGTGCCTGCTACACACCTGACACTGTGCTAAGAATTTTAAATGAACTAAAGTTCATTTGACCCTTCGAGCAACAGTTTGAGGTAGGTGCTACCATCCTTCCCGTTTTATAGATGAAGAAAGGGAGGAAAGGGATGAGAAAGCTGAAGCAACATTTATTCACACTGCTTTGTATGATTCACTGTTTTAGGCAGAGGGGAGCAAGATATGATGCCTCTCAGCTTTTAACTGTGCTCCAAAGGACAAGTTTAAGAATCCAAGGTTAAGGAGAAAGCATAAGACAAGACACGCAGCCATAAAAGTACAGGAGATTGGGAGAAGGTGTTGTCGCAATTATGGTGGTGTGTAGACTCAACACAGATAGGTGAGAAGGAAAGAGGGTGCAAAGGGCGGGCAGTCCTGACTCTGTGACTTGGGAACCAGGGGTCAATAACACCCCTTGCCTTCTGGAAGCATGTCCCAAATTTAACTCAAGAACTACTCTTCCAATTTTTGTAACATACGTGCACCATTTTCACTATTTTTAATTTAATATATGAAATAACCATCTTAAAAAATACATTTATTAAAAAATCCATATCATTACTGTGAATGTACGACAAGTGTTACTTGCCAAAGATGGAAGATAACTATAAAAATAAATAGGACTTCCCTGATAGTCCAGAGATTAAGAATCCTGCCAATACAGGATACTGTATTGGGACTGGGGACTGGGGTTTGATCTCTGGTCTGAGAAGACCCCACGTGCCTCAGGGCAACTAAGCCTGTGCACCAGAACTACTGAAGCCCTTATTCCCCAGAGCTTGTGCTCCGCAACAAGAGAAGCCACTGCAAAGAGAAGCCCTCTCATCACAACTGGAGTAGCCCCTGCTTGCCAAAATTAGAGAAAGCCGACACACAGCCACGAAGACCTGGCACGGCCAAAAACAAATTTAAAAACTTTTCAGTAGATTATTTAAATTAAAGAATACTCATTCTTCTTAACTTATGTACCACAGTGAAACTCAAAATCACACTTCGGGAAACACTGAAGTGGCAATGATGAATCACAGATCAGTGGTCTCAGCTATCAAATTTGGCTTCTACTTTCTCTTTTATATATTTGTATGTATTTTTCTCAATGGCTCTTTAGCTAGCTCTATATAACATCCCCAAACTCCTCTCTCTTAGCTAGTTGAACTCATAAAATATTTGGTTGATTCTGTTTTATAGAAAACAAAGTTAAAATTTCATGTCACTCTCCTGCTAAGATTTGAGGACTGTTTTGTAGGTCAGCTATTTTAAATTCTCCTTGGTGGTTCAACATTTCTCTGCACCTCCAGCAGGTGTCTGATCAATGGGGCTGCATGGCCACAGTGCCACTGCCATGGTGGTTGTGTTTTAGAAGAGCTTTCAATTGCAGAAGTGAGCTCTTTGCTACCAAGTCTCCCCTATGCCATCAGAACCTAGACAGCTGCCTCTGTAGATAGCTATTAGGCCCTTGCTATTGGGAGAAAGGCGTTCTGTCCTCACAGTTTGAAGAGACAGGTTATTGTTCTAACTGAAAAAAAAAAGACAACATGGATGCATGTATTCATGATGTATTTTCAGGTGTGTGTGTGTCTGTAACGCATGCATGCGTGCTAAGTTGCTTCCATCATGTCCAACTCTTTTTGACCCTATGGACCGTAGCCCACCAGGCTCCTCTGTCCATGGGATTCTCCAGGCAAGAATACTGGAGTTGGGTTGCCATTTCCTACTCCAGGGGATCTTCCCAACCCAGGAATCAAACCCACGTCTCTTACATCTCCAGCACTGGCAGGTGGGTTCTTTATCACCACCTGCCACCTGGAAAGCCAGTATCTGTAATAATAGCAAAAAGGTATAAGGATGTAAGGATACAGAAAAGCTTTTCTGTTGTTGCTCTTTCTATCTTTCCTGCCTCTCTCCCTTCTTCCACTCCTCCCCACCTTACTTTTTCATTTCGTGTTCCTCTCAGGAAAATATTACCCTGAAACAGCCAGTCACATTTTGAGCCAACCTCTCCCTCCTCCCAGTCCAGGATCATTTGTGAACACTTCGTTTAAACGCTCTCATGTGATAGGGCTCACATGTATCCATGGTGTGGTCTGTCCTCTGGTCTACAGAACAATTCCCATTGGTATTGCCACACTTTGACCCCATTAATCTAGTTACAGTCTTTGTATTAAGGCAAAAAGCATATTGAACTTAAATGGAGCCAGATGTAAATATCTACACTCAGCACTGCCACTCCTTATGTGTATGAATTTGGCAAGTCAGACAACTTTTCTGGCCTCAGTTTATGTAACTGCACAAGTATTTCCCAGAGTTTTCATCGCAATCAAAATTAGATCCTATATGATAAAACTCTTCATAAACCACATTGCTCTTAAAGGGCCATATACATGTCAGATGTGCTAGAGACCAAATCTTCCTAAGATCCTTTGATCTCAGGCTACACTGTTCTAGAAACTATACATCTTCCTCAGACCCTATAGGGAGAACAGATGTTTTGCACTGTTCTATGAAGAGAATGTTGAGGTGGCTTAAACATCCACCAGAAATTCTAAGAGGTAGGTCGTATTCAAATTCTTTACCAGCAAGTTTCCCTCCTCATAGGATGAGTGAAAAAAAATGGTACGTTTTGCTACGAGAAGAGCCAAAGTTGATGATCTTAGAAGACACCACATATCAAACTCTAAGAGTAGAAGAAGAGAAAAGGAGATCTAGTGGAGTCTGGTGTAAAAGGAGAATATGGTGCACTTGGAACGCACAGCAGGAGATTGGTCCTCTTCCCCGAGGGGTCTATCACTCTCTCCCCAACGACTGCCTTCTGCTCTGCTCTTCTCCTTGCTTTGCCTTCCCAAGACCACACTTTCATTCTCATCATGCCCTTCGTGCTTTAAGTTTAAACCTTCAGAACACTTAGCTGATAGAACTAAGACCTGGAATGCATGTAGAAATAGCCATTGGCAGCCTTTATGGGCAGGAGAGAACAGCTGGGTCACACGATCACAGAGAGGAAGAGTGCACAGAAAGTGTGAGAGCCCCTCCTCCCCCAACTCACTCTCAAAATGAACTGAAATGTTCACTAAATTATGGACATAAACCATTCTAATAGAGAAAGAAAAATCATACCAAATAATCTGACTTCTATAAATGTTGTGGATGTTTGTATTCATGTTTTTTATTAATAGCTTTCATTCCTAAAGGTAGAAGTGAAGTGGCTCAGTCATGTCTGACTCTTTGAGACCCCATGGACTGTAACCTACAAGGCTCCTCTGTCTATGGAATTTTCCAGGCAAGAGTACTGGAGTGGGTTGCCATTTTCTTCTCCAGGGGATCTTCCCGACCGAGGAATGGAACGCAGGTCTCCTGCATTGCCGGCAGACGCTTTACTGTCTGAGCCACCAGGGAAGCCCTTATTTTCTTAATTAGACTTCCCTTTAAATTTTTGTACTAGGGGCCAATCAGGAGAGTTAACAAGCCAAGGTCAGTTGCTTCCCTTCCTGTACACACAAATTGCTTTACCCTGGTCTCAGCGAACTCTCAGAAATAGGTATGGTGGAGAGAGACACTGTGTGTGAACTTGCACAAATCCATCAGCGCTACAGGAAGAACTCAAAGCAGAAGATCTCCTGGTGGTAGGTCAACATAGGTATGCTTGCATATGAAGGACATTCAGATATTATAGCATTAATGCTAAACCTCAGGGAAAGTTAATAGGCTATTAATGTATGCACAAAGTAGCCGGTTTACTAGAAAATACATCAAGGAACAAAAGGAGTGGTTTCTGCCATGATGGCCTCTGACAGTCTTGAGGCACATCAGCCTGTGCCTGTGAGAGTCAGCCAGGTGCTGCCCCACTGGTGAAAGAAGGGGTTGCTCTCCAGTCTTTCTGGGTCACTTGGAGAAGGCAATGGCACCCCATTCCAGTACTCTTGCCTGGAAAATCCCATGGGCGGAGGGGCCTGGTAGGCTGCAGTCCATGGGGTCGCTAAGAGTTGGACACGAACTTCACTTTCACTTTTCACTTTCATGCATTGGAGAAGGAAATGGCAACCCACTCCAGTGTTCTTGCCTGGAGAATCCCAGGGACGGGGGAGCCTGGTGGGCTGCCACCTATGGGGTCGCACAGAGTCAGACACGACTGAAGCGACTTAGCAGTAGCAGTAGCAGTGGGGCACAGAGAATGGAAATAGCACTAGAAATGATGTCATAACAAGCATGAGCCCTATTAGCTCCTTGAGAACATGTGCCTGAATTTTGAAGGCCTCTAACTTGCAAGGAAATGGTCCTAGCATGATGAAAACTGCAGACACAGACCACATGACCAACCCTATCCTCTGTGTGTTGTAACTGACAAAGATGATAAATATTCTTAACAGCGAAATTAGAGGATCAGATAATCAGAAAGAGAAAACCCTCTGAGATTCCAAGCAGACCAGGAACCACCAAGGAGAGACACATACCCACCACATATGTGTCTACTCTCCTGTTACTGAATTAATATAACCCAAGCTTCTCAGGTTAAGGGATGTCATTTTGAATGTTTAGAGTCATTATACAAAAACAAAAATGTGACCAAACCTTGTCACCTTGGACATCAATCTTATGGCATCGAAGTTGGATTATCAAAAACCCTGAAATTATTCTCATCTGAGTACCAGTCTCTACTGAATACACATGTGAATGCTTAATCATGGGAGGTTAGTTTAGAGATACAGGCACTTCTCTGGTGGTCCACTGGCGAAGACTGTGCTTCCACTGCAGGGGGCATGGGTTAGATCCCTGTCTGGGTAACTAAGAACACACATGCCACGCGATGCAGAAAAAAAAAAAATAGTACAATACATCTTTACAATGGGATATGAGGCAGTCATTAAATTTCATGCTTTCAGATAACATTAATAAAATAAGAATATGGCCACAGTATCATAGTGAGAGAAAGAAGATTGCAAACTGTTCATACATTGTGTTTCCAATTCTATTGTATCACACTGTATTGTATTATAATATACACAGAAAAAAGCATCAGATAAGGAACAGAAGAAATGTAAATGCTAGTTCTTTGTAGGTATGGAAATGGGTACATTTTATTTTGTCCCCTAAATACAATTAATAAGCAAATAAGAAAATTACAAATGTTATAATAAGAAAATCATAAGTGTTTTTAACTTGTCTATCAACACAAGAGTCTTGTAACAGCCCCCTACACCACGACTTCTTCTTCAATACTACCACTGAAAAAACATCATAAGCCAGAATTAGAAAGATGGTTCAGAGACTCAGGAGCCAACCAGAGACAACTGTCATGAAATAAAAATCTCAATAAAATGTAAACAAGGTGGATGAAAGCCATCTTTCAGCTTTGGGGACACTTTCCTCTTTACTACGTTTCCTTAAGTCAAGGTCAAGCCAGCACTTCTGTCTCCAAGCTCCGTCCAGCTTTTCTCAAACCCGATAAGCGGGTATAGGTTTCAAAAGCAAAGTCAACCAAGGTTATCTTGGTCTTTTATCCTTTTCATTCAGTGGCTGATGACAGCACATGAAGACAACCAGCCTTTCTGAAATGACATTTCTGAAGTCTATTCCCCCAATACATCCTGCTCTGCTCTTCAAATTATTTTATAAACGTACACGGGGGCAGCAGCTTGACTTTGTGGACTAACAGGGCTGTGGAGACGTTGAGGGCTAAGCGCACACCTCCCCACCCCACAAGTCTCTTTCTGGAACCTCAGAAAAGGGTGTAGACTAAAACCCACATGGGCCATGGCTCTTGGAGCTGAGGGAAACACATCGCTTGGATGTGAGAGTCTGTGATAATCAACAACTTGGAAAGACAACCAAAACCGTGCATCTATATGACACCGGCTTATGCCATGTCCATAAGCCAGTGTCATATACATGCACGGTCTTTACTAACCAGGCAACGTGAAAGGCCACCCAAACATTAGACAATAGATTTAAAAATCACCTTAGGGTATAGAAATCGTGTGTCACAATCAGTATCCTTCTCCTTGCAGCACTCTTTTTTTTTGTTTTCCCCAGCAACTAGGAAAATGTCAAGACTAATTTGGTGGGAGCAGTGCTAGGCTCACAGTAGGTGCTCAATTACTATGTGTAAGAAAGAAGGGAAGATCCAAAACCCTCAACGCCTTGGAGGCCACACCTTGCTGTCAGGGCCGGACTGCCCCCTAAGAAATACCCCGGATTTTAGGTTCTTCCAAAGTCAGCCCCTGGTGCGGTTAACAGTTCTGGCACTCTACACTTCTCTCTACGAAGAAATTCTCCCGGGAGCTAGTAGAGATCCTTTCTGCTGGATCTTAAGCCCTCTTACTCTGGTTCTATCTAGGAGAAGAGAGAGTGAACAGCTGATGTCAACACTTGGTCCAATAATTCTTCATAGATTTAAAGAAAGTCATCACCTCCTTGCTCTCCTCCTTCCCCTCCATGACCCCAATTCCCACAGCCTTTCTCCATGGAGTCTGTTTCTTAATCCCTTAATCCAATGATGCCTATTAGGACGCAGTTCAAAGTCAGCGAAAAGAACATGTTGTTAAGCGGTGGTATCGGGAGATGCAGAGCAAAGACACCGACACGGGAAGGAGTTCATATTTCACTTCTCAGATACCTTGTGTGAGCCTGGAAAGTATGTGAATGGCACGTGTATCCTCCCCTGGGGTAGGAGGTGGAGTGAAGTGGGGGCAGGCGTGTTCCAGCCATCATCAAGTATTTCCTGGCCTGCTGAGCACTGTCTAAGGCAGGGTACAGACATCTAGTGGAAAACCAAACAGATGTGGTTCCCGTGTTTGTGAGCAGCCTGTCCGCTTGTCCATGATGTGTGTGTGTGTGTGTGTATGTGTGTGAGCCCATGCAAGCACACATGAATAGATGGAGAAGCTGTTTTATGTCAAGAGTCAATGGCTTTCAAGTGGAATCTGTCACGGCAGTAATCAACCTTTCTCATATCACCACCAAACCGACCATCCTGGAATAGGATTTTGCTAGTTCTCAAGAGATTCCCTAATGGTCAGCAGTAAAAGAATCCACCTGAAATGCAGGAGATGTGGTTTGATCCCTGGGTTGGGAAGATCCCCTAGAGAAGGAGATGGCAACTCACTCCAGTATTCTTGCCTGGGAAATCCCATGGACAGAGGAGCCTGGCGGGTTACAGTCTGTGGGTCTCGAAGAGTTGGACACGACTGATCGACTAAACAACAACAGCAGGTACCAGTATGACAGAGCATCCACAGCCTGGGGTTAGTGCTGTCTCCTGGATACAGGGTGACCAGAAGCATCCTTTAACCTGACTCATTCATCTCAGGCTCCAAAGGCCAGTGGCGCCTTCTGTTTTATGATGTTGCTGCTGCAGCAGCTCTTGGGAGTCATCTTTCTACCAGTTCGGTTAGCCTTCCTCTCTCTTACTGATCCAGATGTTAATTCACAAATAAGACTACTGACCCAGCATTTCCAACCAACCAATTTCTCCTGGAGTCCTTCTTTCACTGGTGAATGTGGCTCTAATCTGTTAGGACTGTAAGCCTAAAATGATATCTGGGGATTGGGGAGCCCAAAGAATGACCTGGACAAACAGAGAATGCTGTACTCTATACAAGGAGGAGTATTTTCTGGTGGATGGAAGCAGGGAAGAGGGAGTGGGCTTGTAAAATACACGTCTGGTGTTTTTGGGAGAAAGGATAGCGGAGGTGAAAACCATACGTATCCTCGCAGTTCTGACCTAGACAGTCCCTTTAAGGTCTGTTTATATCCTACAGCTTGAAAATGCACCATCATCATTTCTTGAAGTCATTGCTCAGAACACACCCCCACTGCATTTCATTTTTATTATCCCCATTTTAGGAACGATTAAATGGAAGCAGGGAGCAGCAGCAATGAAGCAAATCATGAGAGGCTCAGATAAAGACAGAAGCCCGAATGCTTGTTGGAACTGCCTCTCTGTGCCAGACTATTTTTAATGCAAGTTTACGCGTCTGCCCCCCTCTTAGACTTAGAAATGAACCCTTCTGCACACAAATATTTTTCTACCATCCCCTATCCTTTCCAACTCACCAGGCTATGTCTGTGTGTATGTGTAGTCCTCTTTAAATGTTCCTCACATTTCTACCTACCAGAGATATGTACTTGGCTTTCTGTGAATATAATTCTGATCCAGAGATCTCTGCTATTCCAGCCCCCTGGCTCCATGCCTCCTTGCTGCTGCTGCTAAGTCGCTTCAGTCGTGTCCGACTCTGTGCGACCCCATAGACGGCAGCCCACCAGGCTCGCCCATCCCTGGGATTCTCCAGCCAAGAACACTGGAGTGGGTTGCCATTTCCTTGTTCAGTGCATGAAAGTGAAAAGTGAAAGTGAAATCGCTTAGTCGTGTCCGACTCCCAGCGACCCCATGGACTGCAGCCTACCAGGCTCCTCTGTCCGTTGGATTTTCCAGGCAAGAGTACTTAATGGCTACTTATATAGGATCCCATTAAAGGGTCACAAAAGCATGTACCCTTTGTTTAAAAAGTAAAAAGGGGGTTGAGTAAATGTAGAAACTTTGTATATGCTTGGTGTATTTTCAGAGCAAAAAGGTGACAGTGAGAACAACAACTGCTCTGAGGAGCAGTCTGGGGAACCAAGGCTCATCGATGATAAAAGGACATTCTTTTTACTGGATGTTCTTTTGCATCATTTGGCTTTTTATCATATGTAGATAGTATCTTTAAAAATTGTACAAAGAGGGTGGAGACTACCAATTGATATTTGTAAAACGCTGGCTATGTTTCAGCCACCGTTAACTAGTTTTACTATCATCTCCTTTATAGTTGGTTACTGTAAAATCCCCTTTAATCTATATAATAGCCTTAGGCAAAGCCCTATATTACAGAAGGAAAATAGACTCAGGTAATATCAGTGGCTCGGCTAACACAGCTCATAAAAAAAAAAAAAAAAAAAAAAACAACTAGCGTGGGTCATTGAACTGGGCTCTCTCCCATTTCCAAAACCAAGCTCAGTGCTCTAGACCATCCTGCCTTCACTTTGAGTCTTTCAGAAGGAACCGAATTTATAAGACAGTGGCTTTGTAAAAACCTGAAGGAATCCTGTGACATCCTATCATGGGGTTCACACTGACAACTTAATGAATCTTCCTCCGGCCAAGGTGTCTTGTAGAGCACTGCTTGGGCACACCTGTCTGGAGATAAGGCCTCCCCAAAGGTCCCCTGAGTCCTCGCTGGTCCTTGGGGGCACTCACCCCAAGGGCAGGGATGTATCTGCTCTTGTGAGCTGTTCAGTAAACCACTCCATCTGCACAGGACAGCCTGAGGTAGAAGTGAGTGGCTAGTCACTACTCCAACCCCCCTAAGCGTACAGATTCTTCATTTATTGAACAATGGTCTCTGGAGTGAGCCAAGCACCCTTCTTAAGTGCTGGAATTACCGAGGTGAAAGAGGCCCTTGCCCCATGCAACATCTCTCCTGGTGTGAGAAAACAGGCAGTAAATAGGCAGACAAATAAGCAAAACATCAGATAACAAGTATACTGAAGAAAAGAGACATAAACCTGACTGTGGCTGCTTCGGCTCGGGTCATGATATTTACCCAAGTGACAAGAATGACCTGGGAGTTACTGTCCTTAAAAACAAAGTCTTCTTCTGTATGCTCCAGCTCTCACCCAACTTCCACGCCAAGGTCCTATTTCTTTACAGCATGACTTTGTAATCTCGAGAAGGACCCACTGTTCATGCCACCATTCTAGACATGAGGAAAGAAAGACCTTAGACAAGTGAAGGGAGCAGATTACACAGTGAGTTAGGCATGTCACTGGAAGCTGACAGCACCGTCTCTTAGCCCACGTTTCTTCCACAAGCTGAGACTCACTCCTCAATTCTCTCCCCAGCGAGCATCTCTTCACTGTAGAATCCTCACTCTAAGGCCTGCCTCTCTGATCTCTAAATCTTCCCAGGACCACTGGGAACCATCTAGAACACTACTAGGAATCCTGGGGATGCAGAAGGGTTCTGGGGGCCAGGGTGATGGTGGAAGAAAAGGATGTTCGATTTCACCATGTCCCAGACATGCCTTTGACCTGAGCTTGGCTGCCCCTCTCTGCCCACAGGGGCTTCCACCTTCCACGTTTGGGAGCCATGAGGCTCATAAAGCCAAAAAATACTGACTTCTCTCTGCAGCAGCATTCTCTGATGTAACCAAGTCAGTATGAAATATTCTATTCTATTTAGTATGATCCCAATCCCCCCAAAATGCTTTATCAAAGGATTATCCACAGAATTTCTTTAAATAACAAGCTCCCTTAGCACACTTAAAATACAATCTATGAAAATTCAATCTACATAAAGATTTTATCTCCTCTTGCCAAAAAAAAAAAAAAAAAAAAAAAATCCAGCTATTGTATCAAGGGCAACAACATAAACTTGGATTCTTAATGATGGATTTTAGACCGTTGCATTATGTAATGGTTCTCAGTTGTTCGACAGGTTTATTGAGCCGTGTGACATGCTCCTTCAGGTTCCCATGAGGACAGGACGATATGAAGACACAGCCTCTGACCTCCAGAAGCATCACACACACAGCTCTGACACAGGCAGCTGTCACGAGTGCTGCTGACAGGGGTGCGGACCAATGCTACAGGGGATACGGGAGTGAAAAGTGAAATCCCGGCCAAAGATCAGGCAAGGAAAAAGCAGTATTTTAATTGGTTTCAAAGGATGATTATGATCTGTATAATTGGACCATTCGTTCCAGGAAAAGGGAACATCATGACACGCCATACAGGGAGCAAGACGTACAGGGGCACCTTCTCAGAACAGCGACGAACCCAGTGCTGCTTGATGGTGATAAAGGACACACCGAGGAAGAGAAGACAGTGTTGGAAAACAGACCGCTGCCTTGAATGCAAGAAGAGATAAAGTTTGGACCCAATTCACAAACCACCGGAGCTTTGCGGAGGTCTGGAGCAGAGAAAGAACATAACCACAACTGTGCCTTGGGAAGCTCATTCTAGAAGCCATGTCCAGAACTGAGCTGAATGGACAGAAGTGGGTGACATCCCGAGTGATCTTTTTTGAACACCTGGATCCAGGTGTGGTTGATGCTTACATTGGGCTCCCAGTTAATAAGGAGCCATGCAATTAAAAATTTCACTAAGTGTTATCACTGAGTAAAACATATCATTTTACAATCTGAATCTTTATTTTTGTCAGCTAGGGCTTAATTTTATTTATGGATGATTACTGATGCCATTTGAATATGCCAATGATCTCTGAAATAAAACATATCTAAAAGTAAAAATATTTAAAAAAATAAGAAAGTGTGCATCAGAGAGAGGGAGGTCCATTTAAAACATTATCCACATGGTTTTTGGATCATATAAAAATAAGCAATACATATAAGAGTGAGAGTAAAGGTAGAATTGATAAGGAGGGGAGGGATCCAACCCCCAGGAAGGAGAAACTAGCTGTGGAAAGGGGTGGGGGTCCCAGGCCTCAGATTCCAGCCTAAGGAAGAGAAGGCAGTGCCAATGAGTGGAAGTGGTGTCTCTTTAAGACAGGACGGCTGTGAGAGGCCCCATACTCGAGTCAGTAATCATGAGTCTATTGCATAAAAGCTATCCCCAGCTGGACGTCTTCTGTTCCATGTATGAAGCCTCAGTTTTTAATAACTCCTCTTCTGGAGATCTACAGAAGTGCCTGGTGTACACGCCGGCCCCAGAACACTTCTTAAATTATTATGTCTGCACAGCAGCAGTGAAAAGCAGCTTGATTGGGGTGAAGAGCAGGAGCCCAGAGAAGAGCCATTTTGGAACAAATGATAACTTCAATCAAGGACGCCGGGGTATGTTGTTAGCCTTATAGCTGAGCCCTTATTGGAGGAACACATGACAGGAAGACGTCTTTCATTTGAAGGGCAAGGCTCTGGGTCCCACTACCTGAGACACACACGCCCTGTTTCACCTGTCCACGTCTCTCTGTGACAAGATTATGAATTTCAAGACGTTTATCTCTGGCTTCTTTTCCTGGTTATTCTCTCTGAAAATATATCGCCTGGTTTCCATCCTAGTCAGAGCCACACTGACATCCTGAAGTCTGTTCTCAGCCAACTGGCCCACAGAGTCTGCAGAAATTGCCTGAAATCAGTGTTTCTCAACGTGTTTCACAGAATCTGATTCCACAAACTAAAGGGTCTTGTGATAAAAATCATTTGGGGAAATGCCAAATTAGATAAAATTAAAGATGTTCCTTTGCTAAGAGACCTCTATTTGCAACAACATGGATGGACCTTGAGGGTATTTATGCTAAGTGAAGTTAGAGAAAGATAAATACTGCATGATCTCACTTGTATGTGGAATCTGAAAAAAAAAAAAAATCTAGCCATAAATACAAAGAACAGACTGGTAGTTGGTCAAGGAATACAAACTTCCAGTTATAAAAGGAAGTCATGGGAATGTAAGGTAGAGAACAATGACTATGGTTAATAATACTCTTAACTATTTGAAAGTTGCTAAGAGAGTAGATTTTAAAAGTTATCATCACAAGAAAAAAAAATTTGGAACCATGCACAGTGATGGATGTTAACTAGACTCTCTGTGGTGATCACTTCACAATATACACAAATATTGAACCATTATATTGTACATACAGAACTAGTACAATGATATATGTCAATGACATCTCAGCAAAAAAGACACCTCTGAACTTTCAAATTAATATGTGTTCGGAGAATCTCCCAGAGTGAGACACAGTAGACAGCACCCCTTAATCTTATTTAACTGAGAAACCATTTCTCTGCAAAGCCTCTCAAGGCACAAGTGTCCTGATTCTCATGAACACGTGTGATGAAATGACTCTCAGGAACATTTGTATTGAACTAGGAATCAGGTATAACAATAGAAGCCAATACCTAGTAAGTGCTTACCATGTGCCAAGAACCCTTTTAAGTCCTTTATATATATCAATATATTTAATCCATATAGCAACCCAGTGATACTGAAACTATTATTTTTCCCATTTTTCAGATGAGGAAGTGGAGGCAGAGAGAAGTTAAGAGATTTGCCCAAGGTTGTAAGTAGCCAAGTTAATGAGTAAAGAGCTGGGAATTGAACCCAGGCAGTCTGGCACCCACGTAAATTAATGCCTAATAGTAGAATTTCAGACACTGTGATCAGCTGACAGTGGGAGAGGTAGGTCCTAAGAGCAAGCCTCCAATCACAGGAAATCGAAATTTGTGTGCTCATGAATTAGGTTTCACAGGCCTCCCAGTACACCCTGTAGGACATGACTCCTGAACTATACCATCATTCGGTTTCTCCACTTAATTGTATTATCCCGTGCCTGCACACTCTTCCATTAAAACAAAGTCATGCTGCAGACAGCACAGCTACCAATAAAAATGGTAATACACAGGGAAAATCATCTCTTGATTGACCAAAGTGGCAAGAAAATGAAGGCACACGTTTGAGAAATGGCCTCCTCTGTGTTCTCAAAGTATTGATCTCCAGCTCAGAGACCAAACCAAGTGGCCGTTTTCCTCCTGTGTGTTGCAAAATTTCTGATCCCCACCCCCTCCACTTAGCTTGAGAATTGCCAAAGACATGTCCTACCCTCTCCCACTTCCTCTCCTTGTTCAGAAGGATGATCACCAGCTTTGGGTGCATCTGGTAGCCGTCTTCACTGAAGGACAGATTTCTCCCTTCAAAAGTCACATTGATCAGATACCTGTAAACAGAGAATGAAGAGAAGGTTACAAGCATGAAGAAGGTATGTCAAAACAAGACAGTCAGGAAGACAGAGAGAAAGGTGGATGGAGACTGACGTGTAGATAGCTCTATAAATATCATGTAAAGCTTGTGCCCCTCAGGCTTCAGTTTCATTATCCAATAACTGCCATCCAAGTTTTCACACTATATGAATAGTAAGAAAGATAATGTAAAAATTTGACATAAGAGCAATGGGCTTGAGTTTAGTTAGCAGCTATGACTGAGCAAATTATTGAGCCTTTTGAATATCTGTTTTTTTCACGATTTGACAAAAATGGGGTAATAAAGAACCTACTCTATTAGGTTTGAAGGGCTTAAATGAGATAGCTGACCAAGGGGCAGAGTAAACCCTCATTAAGCGTTAATGACTATTATTCAAAAAAGGAGGTGAGTTCAAGGGAGGGGGGTGTAGAGACAAGATACAGTGGGAGTGGGCAAGACAGCTTCCCTTTTCACAGAAAATCGCAGGGGTGGGGTGGGAGTCCAGGGAGGAGAGAAAGACATTTTGCAGAGTGCTTCAGGTTCAGACATGTAAATTAGCAAAAACTAATAATGAGAGTCAGACCAATGGAGCTGTCTTTCAACACCCATACTCTCAGCTCACCCCATTCTCCCTTTCTGGCTGCTCTGACCTGATGAAGTTCCCTCACTGGGAATTCCCACAGGCATGTTCATTCCCATGGCATCAGTGCAACCGTGCTGATGGTTATTCAGGTCCCTTCACCACCATGGCTCAAGGCGTCAATAATGATTAGCTCCATGTTCACATGACATGCTACTCTGGAGCCTTGCACCTGATGCTGCAGTGAGACCTATCTCTGTTCAGAAGCAGAATGGGCAACCTGTGATTGTTGGGAGTCTTCTGACAGGCTTCAAAACTTCGACCAACCATGGCTCCCTACTGCACTGAAGGAGAGAAGAACGTGCAGGAGGCAGCCTAAAGGCTCCTTTTGTAAGTCTTCTCATTTAACAAAAACTGTGAGCCTCTTCTTTGATGCTACCAGGTAACATTAGATTAAGCAACCAAGGTTGCTTAGGGTTGCTAAGATGTAGGTCTTTCAGGAAATTCTAAAGATGACTAGGTACTGTGAACCAAATCCTCATGGACCACATTCCTTCTTCTAAAGCTGCCTGGGACTTTTCAAGCTGTCATTTCCAGGGCAAATGCAGTCAAAAACAGAGACCACAAAAGAGCAGAGATTCCTAGAATTTCAAAATTGGAAGAGATCTTCATAATCAATGAGCCCAGTTCCTGCAGTTTATCTTTCCTTTCTATGACATCATAAAACCAGCCCTCTCAGCTCTTCTTGAATACTTCCATTGATGGGGAGCTCATCACTGTATTCCCTACCCTCAAGGCAGCAACCTCACTGTTGGGCAGTTCTTTTTTACCTAAAGGTGAAATCTGCTCCCCTACTACCTCTAGATCCTGGTCTCCTCCTTAGGAGTTATACAGTTATACAGTCTAATGCTTCTTTTGCATGGGAGCTCTTCAAGCATTTGAAGATATTCATCATGTATCCCGCATAAAGGGCTTCCCAGGTGGCTCATGGGTAAAGAATAGGCCTGCCAATGCAGGACACACAGGTTTGATCCCTGGGTTGGGATGATCCCCTCAAGAAGGAAAAGGGCAACCCACTCCAGTACTTCTGCCTGGGAAAACCCATGGACAGAGGAGCCTGGTGGACTGTAGTCCATGGGGTCGTACAGTCAGACATGACCTAGTGACTCAACAACAATAACAAATCCCTTATAAAATGAATTTTAGTCTTTGAAGAAACTATGAGCTCATTTGGTTCTATAATTTTAACTTGATAGATAAGGGAACTAACTGAAGCACAAAGAGGTCAAATTATTTGCCCCCAGCTAATTGGGAGCAGAAATAACATTTTAAGAGCTATATTATCATATGTGAAATGAATCGCCGGTCCAGGTTTGATGCATGATACAGGGTGCTCGGGGCTCATGCACTGCGACGACCCAGAGGAATGAGATGGGGAGGGAGGTGGGAGGGGGGTTCAGGATGGGGAACACATGTACACCCGTGGCAGATTCATGTCAATGTATGGCAAAACCATTACAATATTGTAAAGTAATTAGCCTCCAATTAAAATAAATAAATTTATATTTAAAAAAAAGAGCTGTTCCCAGTCCCATGTGTTCTCTAGCATCCCACTCTGATTCTCACACACCACAGCAGCTTTAATATCCCCGTTCCTGCACCAAGCTACACCGTGCCATGGTGTAACTCCCTCTCTACCCCCTCAGCTGTGATCTCTGAACACCTTCACTTGGTAAATGTGTAACATCCTTGATTCAACTCAAGGCTCCACCCCGTGTCTTCTCCACTCTCTGTGCTGCTCCTCCTCTCAGCTCACTGCTGCCTGCTCCTGCCCATCACTAGTGAGAAGATGATATTCAGGTCTCCTGTAGTTTACAACAACTTCAACACTCCAACCTAAGTTCCATGCAGTTCATTTCAGGGAGTATGATTTTAAACTAAAAGACCAGAATTTAAGCATCAGACATAATCCATTTGGAAAGCAGGTTCTTACTACATCAATATGGCATTATACTTTAGAGTAATTTCTGAAAGTTTTCAGAGGAGGTGTATGAGACTTGTAGAAAAAAATTAGTCTTGCCTCTTTTTTGGAAGAACACAAGAGAGGAAGTGGAGAGGGAGAAGGAAGGAAGGGAGAGAGGGAGGGAGGGGAGGGAAGGGAGGAGAGAGGTAGGGATTAAAGGAAAGGGAAAGAAAGAAAGGAAGAAGGAGGAAAGGATGGGGGAGGGATGGAAATTATCTGGCTAAAGAACCCTCTTTTTCACCAGACATGGCTGTGAGTAATTCTGACTTTATCTAAATCACCATTAAGAATATTTCAAAGAAAGTGTCCATTTCAGAAGGCAATTATAAAAGAGAAGCCCCCCAATCATATAAGCAACAATCAGCATGAATGGAATAAGCATATGGCCTCTCAAGATGACTTCTTCGAAAGGGGAATTCAACTCCCTGAATTGAGTGGATAGGTTGGGAAATTCAAACTCCAAGAAAATAAAACCACATTCATGGGTAATTGCTCTGTAGTTAAATTTCTCTAGTTGTTCCTGCTCCCAATCCTTTTGATTTTCCTTATATATTTTTCTCTCTCTAGGATGTTCACCTTATTCCAGTTCTACATGTTCATTTTATTCTGTGTTGACATTTCTCATATATTTTACTTATCAAAAATATTAATAAAATGTTATGACAGTACACAAAATACTCTTCTGCAAAGTATCCTTTAATTATTCATATCCTTCAGCAGTGTAAAGATTCGTCATTCACATTGTGTTTTTCTGAGTAATTCCCCGAGACGTGCCAACCTTTAGCTATTAGTGAGGAGCTTGCAAATATACACTTGCCTTGGGTAAGGATGCCCTTAGAATAGTGGAACAGACCAATCCATTCATTGGTAATTAAAAGTGTGAAAAAATAATTGGGAGTGTGGTCACTTCTAGACCTGTGACCTTGGCCCTGAACCTGAGTTTTTCCCTCTTTAAAATGGAAACACCGATTTTTTTTTTACCTCTAGTTTACCAGGTTGTGATGATCACCTGAAATACGGGGTAGAAAAACTATATAAAATATGACACAAATAAAAGGTTATATAGTAGGAAACATTTAGAAAAAAGTAATATACTTCGACTAGCCTGATTAGAATTATCTAAAGGCAGGGAACTTGCCTCATTTTGGACCTCAGTGAGTAAAAGTGGGACAATTACATTCATCAGGGCTGAACTATCAGTGGAACACACGGGAGAAATGGAAACTGCCTCCCACATATGGAGGATAAACTAGGTCTAATGGTCATATTAATCAGTTCAGCTTTCCATAAGACCTGAAAATACCTAACCACCTTTGCATCTGGTGGCACTTTGTCAATTTTGAATATTAATTAAAACCTCAAAGTGTCCGTGTATAAATCCTCAGTAAAGGATTTGACTATATTATTAAGAGATGCCACAGCTATTCTGTCTCTGAAAATGTCATCTTCAAGAATGTAATGAGAAAGCCTAGCTTCAAGTGGCACTCAAATTCAGAAGTTCTGCTCATAAGATCCTAGTCGCTTGGAAGGCCCATCAAGGTTTGGTATATAAAAAAATATTGCTTGATTTGTCTCTGGGATGTAGTTTGACCCATAAGCCAAATGATAGCTTATCTCATAAAGTTCTAACACTGCAAAAATCTCAGATTGCTGGAACTAGAAGAAAACTTAAAAACCATCCATTGAGAACTGCCAGTTTGGACGGGAGAAAATGGATCCCTCAATACTACCTGACTTTCCAAGGTGGCTTGCCTGTTCAGGACTGGAGTTCAAGTCTTCTTATTTCAAGCTCAGGGTTCTTTTCATTACTTCAGTAAGTAAAGTGAAATCAGTGTCTCAGAGCCTCAGATGGGCCTCTTGGCAGTCTCACATCACCATCACGTGCCCTCGACTACAGAGACCCCCTCATACAAACTGCGGAAAATAAAACCGATCACATTTCCGGCCTGACTCTGGCTTGTGGAGAAAGTCTTGGAACCCTGCTGGGCTCAGGTCCAACATATTTGCTGCCTGTGGCCAAAGTCATCCTCCACTGGGTTGAATGGGGTCAAGCTGAGGTAAAAAGCCTGTGTGCCTCTTTGACTTTGACCATGCCACTCAGAGCTCATCTGCTGCAATGATTTAGCAGTACACCATGTGTGGGAGGCGTCCGAGAGGGCCCTGCCAGAATCTCCCCAGAAAACCAAGTGCCCTAGCCCCACAGTTCTCATTGTGCCCCCCAGATTCTCACAAGGGACTATTGTTTTTTATTTAAATGAATGTCTTTTAATGTGGTAATAAGAGAGACAAGTTTATCCTCTCAGACGACCCTCTCATTTTCAGATGAAGCAGATGAAGTCTGGAGGGGTTTGTGTTTTCACCAAGATCAGATGACAGGGTTGGAAAGAGGATCCAGGTGTCCCCACCCCACACCAGTGATCTTTCTGCTCAACATCATGCCTCAAAAATGTGGAATTATTCTCATTTATTTTGAGGAATCTCCATACCATCTTCCATAGTGGTTGTATCAATTTACATCCCCACCAGCAGTGCAAGAAGGGTTCCGTTTTCTCCACACCTTCTCCAGCATTTATTGTTTGTGGATTTTTTGATGGCCATTATGACCTGTGATAGGTGATATCTCATTGCAGCTTTGATCTGCACTTCTCTAATAATGAGCAATATAGCACGTTTTCATGTTTATTAGCCATCTGTATGTCTTCTTTGGAGAAATGTCTGTCCATCAACAGATGAATAGATAAAGAAATGGTGGTACTTATATACAATGGAATATTACTCAGCCATAAAAAGGAACACATTTGAGTCAGTTCTAATGAGGTGGATGAACCTAGAGCCTATTATACAGCTTATACAGAAGTAAGTCAAAGAGAAAAACAAATATCATATATTAATGCACATACATGGAATCTAGATGGAGAAGGGAATGGCAACTCACTCCAGTATTCTTGCATGGAGAATTCCATGTACAGAGGAGCCTGGCCAACTACAGTTCATGGGGGTCACATAGAGTCAGACATGACTGAGCAACTAACACACATAGACATGGAATCTAGAAAGACTGGTGCTGATGAACCTATTTGCAGGGCAGTAATGGAGATGCAGACACAGAGAACATACTCAGGAACACGAGTAGAAGGGAGGAAGGAGAGGGTGGGGACGAATGGAGAGAGTAACATGGAAACATATATACTACCATATGTAAAATTGATAGCCAGTAAAAATTTGCTGTATGACTCAGGGAACTCAAACTGGGGCTCTGTAACAACATAGAGGAGTGGGAAGGGGTGTGAGGTGGGAGGGAGACTGTAGGGAGGGGACAGATGTATACCTATAGCTGATTCATGTTGATGTATGGCAGAAGCCAACACAATATTATAAAGCAATTATCCTTCCATTAAAAATTAAAAAAAATTATTAAAAAATGTGGAGTTGTCCATAGCTCTCAATTTCCATTCTCCAGCTATTAGAGCAAAGTAATAAAGGAGGAAACACAGTTCCAGGGAAGAGACTCAAATTCTTGACCCCTTTGCTTATGATTTTCCAGCTCTGAAAACCTGTAACTTTGTTACTACATCTTTGGTTTGTCACTTACCTTTTAAAGCATTTAGCTCCTTCATCTATAAAATAGACCATCATCTAAAAATTCAGACTACCTCACTTGCCTGGTGTGGGAAGAACACAACTCCTAGGAGATGTTCTCTATCTTGATGCATCACCTGATTAATATTGTGGCTATTACACTGCTAAACTCCATCATCTAAATGACAAAACCAACTTTTAATCTGAGAGTCCAGGGTTTAGGTCCCTGCCCAGGCACCAAAAGTAAATAAAGAAATAAAATAACATAAAAAATAGCAAAACCACAGATCTTTAAAAAAGCTTTTTGCTGGTCTCTTTAACACTTACTGTATCATATGCATTTCCTCCCGAAAACAATAGGAACAATTTTTTACAAGATTAGAAATAGTAGATGTCATGCAAAGATGGGCATAATAAAGGACAGAAATAGTATGGATCTAACAGAAGCAGAAGATATTAAGAAGAGGTGGCAAGAATACACAGAAGAACTATACAAAAAAAGATCTTCATGATCCAGATAACCACGATGGTGTGATCATTCACCTAGAGCCAGACATCCTGGAATGTGAAGTCAAGTGGGCCTTAGGAAGCATCACTACGAACAAAGCTAGTGGAGGTGATGGAATTCCAGCTGAGCTATTTCAAATCCTAAAAGATGATGCTGTTAAAGTGTTGCACTCAATATACCAGCAAATTTGGAAAACTCAACAGTGGCACAGGACTGGAAAAGGTCCGTTTTCATTCCAATCCCAAAGAAAGGCAATGCCAAAGAATGTTTAAACTACCATACAATTGCACTCATCTCACATGCTAGCAAGGCAATGCTCAAAATTCTCCAAGCCAGGCTTCAATAACATGTGAACTGTGAACTTCCAGATGTTCAAGCTGAATTTAGAAAAGGAGGAACCAGAGATCAAATTGCCAACATACACTGGATCATCGAAAAAGCAAGGGAGTTGCAGAAAAACATCTACTTCTGCATTATTGACCATGTCAAAGCCTTTGACTGTGTGGATCAAAACGAACTGTGGAAAATTCTTCAAGAGATGGGAATACCAGACCACCTTTCTTGCCTCCTGAGAAATCTATATGCAGGTCAAGAAGCAACAGTTAGAACTGGACATGGAACAATAGACTGGTTACAAATTGGGAAAGGAGTATGTCAAGGCTCATTATTGTTACCTTGCTTATTTAACTTATATGCAGAGTACATCATGTGAAATGTCAGGCTGGATGAAGCACAAGCTGGAATCAAGACTGCCGAGAGAAATATCAATAATCTCAGATACGCAGATGATACTACCCTTACGGCAGAAAGCAAAGAAGAACAGCTTCTTGATGAAAGTGAAAGAAGAAAAATCTGGCTTAAAAGTAAACATTCAAAAAACTAAAATCATGGCATCCTGTCCCATCACTTCATGGCAAATAGATGGGGAAACAATGGAAACAGTGAGAGACTTTATTTTGGGGGGCTCCAAAATCACTGCAGATGGTGACTGCAGCCATGAAATTAAAAGATGCTTGCTCCTTGGAAGAAAAGCTATGACCAACTTAGGCAGCATATGAAAAAGCAGAGACATTACTTTGCTGACAATGGTCTGTCTAGTCAAAGCTTTGGTTTTTCCAGTAGTCATGTAGGGATGTGAGAGTTGGACTATAAAGAAAGCTGAGCACCGAAGAATTGATGCTTTTAAACTGTGGTGTTGGAGAAGACTCTTAAGAGTCCTTTGGACTGCAAGGAGATCAAACCAGTCAATCCTAAAGGAAATCAGACCTGAATATTCATCTGAAGGACTGATGCTGAAGCTGAAGCTCCAATACTTTGACCACTTAATGTGAAAAGCTGACTCATTGGAAAAGATCCTGATGATGGGAAAGCTTGAAGGCAGAAGGAAAAGGGGACAACAGAGAATGAGATGGTGGGATGGCATCACCGACTCAATGGACATGAGTTTGAGCAAGCTTCAGGAGTTGATGATGAACAGGGAAGCCTGGTGTGCTGCAGTCCATGGGATCGCAAAGAGTCAGACATGGCTGACACAACTGAGCAACTGAACTGAACTGAAAATGTTGAAAAGCTACTTAGTTAGAGACCAATATTGGGAGACAAAAGTAAATATTTAAAAATCAGATGTTCCTTGTGATGGTTTGGGAAATTAAATAGAAAGTTCTGACTTTCCCCCAACATAGAGTGAAGTCGCTCAGTCGTGTCTGACTCTTTGTGACTTCATAGACTGTAGCCTACCAGGCTCCTCTGTTCATGGGATTTTCCAGGAAATAGTACTGGAGTGGATTGCCATTTCCTTTGCCAGGGGATCTTCCCAACCCAGGGATTGAACCCAGGTCTCCCGCATTGTACACAGACACTTTACTGTCTGAGCCACAAGAGAAATTGATAATAATTAAAATGAATCTAAAATGGCCAACCCAGTATAATGTGATCATTGTGGTAGATCATGGCCTGGGAACAATTCTCTCTGCTGCTGCTGCGTAGCTTCAGTTGTGTCCAACTCTGTGCGACCCCATAGACAGCAGCCCACCAGGCTTCCCATCCCTGGGATTCTCCAGGCAAGAACACTGGAGTGGGATGCCATTTCCTTCTCCAATGCATGAAAGTGAAAAGTGAAAGTGAAGTCGCTCAGTCGTGGCCGACTCTAGCGACTCCATGGACTGCAGCCTACCAGGCTCCTCCATCCATGAGATTTTCTAGGCAAAAGTACTGGAGTGGGGTGCCATTGCCTTAGCTTCTTCTGGGATCAGACTCAGAAGAAATAACTCATGAGTAAGATATCCTGCATTCACATGAACAACATAGACAATGCCCCTAAATGCTGGTAGAAAGAAAAATGAGGGGAAATAGGAAAAATAAGCTAAGTGGAGAGGAAATGAATGTAGTGTGCACTAAATACATACTCTATCACCATCACCATCAGCAGCAGCAGCAGCAGCCACCAGTGTGTGTGGCGTTTAAAGGCAATGATGCTGCCATCAGACCACTTCTGTTCAAATCCTAGATCCAACAGTTCTTAGGTTATGTGACAATGTTTTCAAGGCACGTGAGTTATTTTATTCTGGTCATCAATGGTGTTCTCTTTGAGGAAAAGGGATTTGAAGAAGTTTTAAAGGTTTCCTTTGAGCCACAGTGTCAAATATAAAAATACTAAACCATGCTATTGAACAAAATAATTAGAAATACCAGTTTCCTAAGCTGTCAAGTGTAGGCCTTTTCTCACTTTTGCAAAGTGATACTTAGAACCTCAGGAAAAACTGATTTAAAGGGTAGACTGTAATATTAATTTATCATTACTTGAGGCAAATTAAAAATAGTTTGTGTGCCAGTGGATTAAACACTTTCTCTGAAGTGGTGTTTATGCCATTCATTTTATGAACCATTCTTTACAAATCATAAAAGCTTCACGTTTGGGCTAGTCCATAACTCAGTTATTGAAATTCTAAATCTGTAGTGTTAAACTAATGAGATATTAAAGTATCTTAAGACTGACTGATATACATTTAATATACTCCCTCTCTCCTGCTGGTGGTAAAAAGGATTGTGTTTTGGCCCCTTAGCAGTCTGGCTGAGGGTATGTAGTGATGTGTCAACTTCCCAACTATTACAGGGAAAGAATCTTCTCAGAGCCCTCAGCCTGTCAATGAGATTTTCTGAGCTCTATTACCCAAATTCTGTTTCACCACTGAATACCATGAATTAGTTTTATCAAAACAAAAGAAGAGCTTCCCAGGTGGCTGAGTGGTAAAGAATCCACCTGCCAGTGCACGAGACGTGGGTTCAGTCCCTGGATCAGGAAAGTTCCCTGGAGGAGGAAATGGCAACCCACTTCAGTATTCTTGCCTGGAGACTGCCATGGACAGAGAAACCTGGTGGGCTACAGTTCATATGACCGCAAAGAGTTGGACACGACTGAGCAACTGAGCACACACAAAATTAAAAAAAAAAGAGGGGCATTGTCGAGAGCTGCTGAAAAATCTCTGCTCAGATATATAAGAAGGTAGAGAGCATTTCCTCTTCCTCTAAATGTTAGCTCAATGAGCTCCAAGAGGTTCTGCCACCAGCTGCAAGGGCCTACTGTCTACCTTTTCATCCTCTTGTCTGTCTCCTTTCACCAAGCGCGGTCAATGTGGCAGGTCATGGCCAGGGGACAACTCTCCTCTGGACTCTTTCATCTGCGGTCAAAGCCAGGAGCTTGTTCTCATTATAAGATACCAACACTCAAACGAATGAAAAGTCCTGAATGCCTCAAATGCTTAGTGATGAGGAAAGAACATAGAAGGCAGAAATGGTACACCTAAAACTAAGACAATGCTGCAAATCAACCATACCTTAATAAAAAAGAAAACGAAAAAACAGCGATGATAAAACAAAGGGAGAAACAGGATATGTGAAGGGAAGATGAGAGAAATGCAGTGTGTATCGCACACCCCCCCCACCAATACTACCAATGTGCAGTGCAGCGTGGTGTGGACAAGCAAGGACTCTGCAGCCCGTTGACCTCTGCTCATGTCCTTGCTCGGCCGGTTCTGAAGCTGCGTGATCTCACAAGCTATTTAATCTCTCCCTGCCTCAGTTTCCTCACTATAAAAATGTGAACAGTAATAGTACTTACCTCACAGGACCGTTGTGAGGATACATGTACCTATACATAATGAGCCTTTAGTTTTAGCTGCTGCTGGTGTTATTATTATGATTACCTTTAACACAGTATTACCTGGATACCAGAGACTGTTAGAGATTGCAGGACTTCTGGATCACAGTCTGACCTTCCATATTTAAAGCTTAACAGAAGATATTGCCTGGGTAGATGTTGCCGCTCTTTGGCAGGATAAGTTCAGAGTCTGGTCTGCCAGTCTCTGGATCTCTGCTTTTCCATTAACCACACATTCATCCCACCCCCACAATATCCCAGCCATTCAGGCTTGGGGATGTGTGTTGTCTCTCCTGTGATTGGTTATCCCTGTGAGGTATTTTGCAGCGCGAAGTCATTTAATTGTACGACTTCAATGTAAAGTTCGCTTTCTGAGGAAGGCAAAAGATGAGCTCATATCCCCATAATTTTAGCCTAGAATAAATGACTCCTTGAAATGACCCCCATTATGACCTTCTAGAGCCCTGATTGGAACACTATGTAATTCTCTTTAAAATTTCCTTTGGTGGGGCACGCTTCTGCTTGTAGGTTCCTTAGGAACTGGCGATGCCAATTAATCAAGAGTGCTGGACATCAAAGCTTAGGGAACTGTGCACAGAACTTGAGACGGGAAAAGAATTCCTCCTGGTATTCATGTCCACAGCCCTTTATCACCTCTGCGATGGGTGGGGAGAGTGAAGGTGTGACGGGAAACCCAGAGTCATCAGAGGCACTGAGAAAGGTGACAGTCCCAGTGGGAAGGAATCAAGTAACTCTCCTGGATTCATTTTAAGCTCATGTTTTCACGTTGCACACAAGTTAAAATCACTTTCTTTTTCCAAAGCCCTGAATAAAATCCCTCTTCTCTTCCCTAGACGATGTGCTCAATATATTGGAATACAGCCCAGCGTGGGCCATCAGAACTACGCAGTGAACCTTCCCGGAGAAAATGCCAAGGCAGATCAAAAGGTAGCTGATCACTGAGTACTCGGTATCTCTTGTTTATGCCTACTAATATTTTTCAGGTATTTCAACTTAATGCCTACTAATATTTTGCTGACATCCATTCTAGCTCACGAGCGGGCAGACCTACTCAGGGGTTATGCCAAAATCAGCCAAACAATGACTGGCAAAGATTTCTCTAGGACATCCAGCTCTGATCAGAAGCCTTTTCCTACTGTGAACCATTCAGACTTAATTGAAAGGAACCCTGGTCACATACACCCAAGAAGAAGCCTCTAGTCACAAATCCAAAGTGACCTGGGTGTGAAAGTGAGGGGATAAGGATGCTTTTCTCTCCCTTTTGACCTTTCTCCATTTCCTCAGTTTGCTTTTCCATGGGAGCCCCTTTCTACCCTCTCCTCTACCTGAGATGGCCAACAAGACCAACAGACTGGCAATCCTTCCATACACAAAGCACCTAGCCACTGTGTAGCTCCGATGCACTTAATTCCACAGCTCCCTGTAATAGCTCTACTGAAGGAAAGAAGAAGAGGTAAGCAAAAGAATTAGTGAGATGACTCTAGTTACAGGGACTGGGAATGAAGGTTATGAGGAACTGTCTTGTCATCCATGGAAAAAGGGGGGTTATGACTTAAGTCTTTCAGTAGTAGTTGGTACAGATTTTAAGTAGAAATTTCTAGAAGCAATTACACTGAATGGAAGGAAAAGAGTGGTCAAAAGAAGGAAGACATTCCAGGGGCAGGAGATGGTTTGCAACAGAGGACTCAGGATACCTGGGTGAAGATAATGTCTTTCAGGGAGATGGGTGTCTCAGAATTTCATCATGCTGCAGATGCAAGGCAGAGGGTGGTGGAGGCTGTGGCCTCATTCCAGAGCACATCTTCATCTTCAGAAGATGCAGTCACGAACAGCCTGTCCCAGGGATAATGCCCTTCTACATAGGACGTGAAGTGATTTACTCAGTCTATAGTCCAAGGAAAGACCAGGGGAATGGAAGATACACACGTCCCAGATGCAACACGGAACAAAATATGAGCGTGAAGAAAGTGAACTGTTGGGAAAGTTAGCGACAACGAGTTTGTTGATGTGGCTCCTGTAGCATGGTCTGCAAAAGAGCTTTCTTTGGCTTCAGTACAGCAGGAGGACCCACCTCTTAAAGTCTGGTTGAGTTTGAAGGTACCGGAAATGTACGCCTGTCAGTATTAAAAGGGATACGAGGGACCTGAAAACAGTAAGATGAAATGTATATCTTGTCAAGGAGAAAACATCAAGATAGAAACTACAATGCAAAAGTGCTGATCCAAGGTTATCAGTCAAACACAGCCTGTGTTTCTAGAGCTTCTGTAAGTGCTGCTGTGAAGCACGGTACTTCATAGCACAGTTTCTAGATCAAGTTAGAGCAGAGAGGTCAGGGGAAGATCAAATTTGTTTATTTATTTAACTATTTTTAGATAGTTAGAGACGTGCATTGATCTGTTCTAATAACTCTAACATGGCTTGACCCTTGAGTCAGAATTTGAAGCAAGGTGAGGGCAAGAGTTTATTTAAATCCAACCCCATTTCCCTCTTTCCTGGTCCTCAAGAGGACAGCACACATGAACCCCAACTGCATCTTCACAGGGAAGCTGAAAGAAACATGTAATCATCTCTCCCCGCTGTACATGTGGGGGCTAGAACTCGGCTGTTCCTTCTTTGTCAGGGGATCCTAGCTCTTTCTCTCCCTCTGTAGGTTGATGTTGCCATGGAAACATGCTCTTTAATGCTTCTGAAATTACTGTGCAGTTCTAACATTAACTCCTTCTCAGCCAGGGGAGGTCACAAAGAGATTTGTTTTCCAACTTCTGCAAAGTAATTCCATTTTCTACCTCTTTTTACTACAAACTTAAAGTAATTGACACCTGATGCCCCGACTTCCTTACCAGCCCTCTCTCCTTAACCTCTGCAGTCTAGGCTTTTGTCTCTATCACTCTACAGAAACAGATCTTACAAGGTCATCAATAACCAAAAGAAAATCGGTAGCTCTTGCTTTATCATTATTCCGCCTGACATTATACAACTAACAGATGACACTCCCACATTTTCAGCACTCTCCTTTCCTTTGTTTATTTGTGGATTAAAGTAGGATAATTTCTTGGTTCTTCCTATACCTTTAGAACCAGTTCTCTTTCCCTCTCCTGTCCATTTTTGCTGGGAAATCCCTAAGTTGGGGGCACTCAAGACTCAGGTTTTCACCACTGCTCTCTCTCGAAGACACATTCACAGCCAAGTATCAACCATCATCACCTCGATACCAAGGCCTCCAAAATCTCCATTGGAGCTCCCATCTCTTTCCTGACCTTAATTCAGTTCTATATTCCTGGTGGGACCATTCTACCTGAGTGCTCAGTTATCAGGTCAGACTTAACACGGTCAAGGCCAGGCCACATTCCCCTGTCTTCTGGCGATGAGACCACCACTCTTAGGGTTTAACAGTCTGCCACAGCTCTGGCTCCTCCCTCTCTGTTGTGCTTTCACCTTTATAACATGAGTGCAAAGATCAGGCTGGCTGCTCTTATGAACTGCTTTCTCAGAACGAGTCAAATCAGCTAAATCACCAGCTGGAGTTTACCATTATGTACAAAATAAGCTGATGGGTATTTTTTTCCCCTTTTTTTCAGAATTTTGTCTCCCCAAGGTAAATGAATCTCATGGCTTTCTAGCTTGTAAGTGAAATTGCTTAGAAGTCATATTTCTGCTCTGATCACTCAATTAAAAAATAAAAATAAAACCTGCTACCATTTTTTGAGTACATGCCAAACTCTATTCTGGATGTTTCGCATTATATGATATTGTCACAGCAATGCTATAAAATGATAGATCACGTTATAATGAAAACCCAAGGTTGGTGCTACCCCATTCAATTCAGAGTGGCTCTAAAACCCATGTTCCTCCCACTAAGGATACTATTGTCAGAAATGATGATCAGGGAAGAGGGAGGTAAGTCCCCAACTCCTAACATGGTCGAACAAAAATCTAAACCCAGTTCTAAATGGCTCAAAGCCTGAGCACTCAGTCACTATTTAGAGAACCAATAAGCAGTCCATCAGTTGCTTTTAACTGTCCCTTAAGCCAGCACCATTAAGGGAAGTTTTCAGGGAGGAGGTGAGAACCACATGGGCTCTCACAGCCCTGAGGAAGACTGAAGACACATTGCTGGTCAGGCAATACATTCACAGAATAACAAGAGAACTCCAGGTCTCTGGGGTCTGTCTGTCATTTCACAAGCACTAAACCCCATAAAAGTTAGAAATGAAATTAATTTTCCTTATAAGAAAGCAGGAGACGAACCACAAAGCAGTAAGCCTGACTGAACTTATAGAGAAATTAATTCTCAGATCACGCTCTGGGAGGAAGTCAGTTATGAAAGTCTAAGACTATATTCTTGGAGCTCTTGTTAGAGGCAGACAACAAGAGTTAGAATATTTATTTGGCTCGGATAAGATGGGGAAAAAAACTTTATCCTGCTTTGGCACAGAATACTCAAGATCTCTCTGGACTTAAAAAATACAATATTTAAAGTATTGCTTTGGAGCAGCAATCAACTCTCAGCAATCCTCCATGAGGGAGGCAGGACTATACTTATGATCTGGACAGTCAAATACATTGATTATCCTTGGTGCTCATCCACTGCATCTCGTCCTGGGTTTAAGCTGCACGACATGCCCCTCCTTTGGAAATGTGTCTAGTCTAGGTTTCATCATTATCTTGGTTCTTCTCCTTTACCTGCCATTGCTCCTTCTTTCCCTTCTTGGTTGGCTGCTTTAATTTCTCTTTTCCCTTATTTGAGGTTTTGTAGAAAATTTGTAGGAACCCTGAAATTATAGGGTCTCTGTTCATTTCAGCTGTCCTCAGGGAACCAACTCTTTCTCTGAGTTCTGATTCTACGCCTGCATTCCCCCTCTTTCTCATCCCCCACATTCACCCTTCGATGGCCATTTCTGCTCGCATTTTCCCCGTTACAAACTCTTAGGGCTGGAAATGCATTTGCTTTATCTTCTTCCTCACACTAACTGACTTTCTAATTCCTCTCTCTGACTTAGTTAATATTTACCAAGCATTTGGGATGCTGCCCAGAGCACAGTGCATATCGTTGTTCAGTCGTTAAGTTGTGTCCGACTCTTTGTGACCCCATGAACTGCAGCGTATCAGCGGAACAAGGCTTCCTTGTTCTTCACTATCTCCCAGAGTTTGCTCAGACTCATGTCCATTGAGTCGGTGATGCCGTCCAATCATTTCACCCTCTGTAGCCCTCTTCTCCTCTTGCCTTCCATCTTTCCTAGCACCAGAGTCTTTTCCAATGAGTTTGCTCTTCACATAAGGTGGCCAAAGTATTGGAGCTTCAGCATCAGTCCTTCCAATGAACATTCAGGGTTGATTTCCTTTAGGATTGACTGTTTGATCTCCTTGCTGTACAAGGGACTCTCAAGAGTCTTCTCCAGCACCATAGTTCAAAAGCACCAATTCTTCATCACTCAGCCTTCTTTATGATCCAGCTCACCGTGAATATTAACTGGCCTCATTCCTGTGGTCTTGAAACCTCCCAGGAGTCTCTGCCATCTTCCTAGTTTCCCGTGTTCAGTGACCCACGCCCTCCCCTACACAGTCCTGTTTTTACAACATACTTCTTGCATCTGGCCCTTCCCTTCAAGTCCCATGACCTTCATGCTAGACCACACCTCATCACTTGGTAGACGAACACCTAAAGCAGCCCTCTACTGGGCCATCAGCCCGATATCAATCGCCCCACCTTCCAAATACTACCTGCACGTCATCTTACGACAAGACCTCTTAGGGCTGCTTGCTCAAAGAACTCCAATGACTGTTACGTAGAGAAAAAGTCTGCCCATGATCAAAGTCCTCTCTGCCCTGGCCCTGTCTCTCTGTGTGTTGTATGAACTCCTGCTGAAGCCAAGAGGCTTCTTCACTGTCCCCTGACCATGACCTGCATTTTCCTGCCTCTATTCTATTTTTTTTTCCATTGAATTCAGTACAAATCTTGCTCATGCTTATGGTTTCAAATCCAGTTTCCCCTTTTCTATTCCTGACCATCCCAGCTCCCTCTCTCCTCTTCTCTCCTTCTGCCCTTTCCAGCCTCCAGTCCACATGTCAGCATTTGATTAATTGTTGACCTGACCTATCTTGTTCCTTTTTTCAAAAACTTCTTTTGTCTTAAATTGGAAGATAATTGCTTTACAATACTGTGCTTGTTTCTGCCACACATCAACATGAATCAGTCATAGGTATACATATGTCTCCTCTCTCTTGAAACTTCCCCCTACCTCCCAACCCATTCAGCCCCTCTAGGTTGTCACAGAGCACCTCTTATTCCTTTTTGTTACTCATCATTTTGTATGTCTGGATTTTGTCTTCCAGATAGATAAGACATTGTTATAAGGTAAGTATCAAATCTTGCCCTTCAATTATTCTTTGCAGATTCCAAATTAGTGCCTTGCTTGTGGTATGCAGTCAATTAATACTTACTGATTTATTTTTGAACTTCCAGAAGACTAGTCCTGAAAGCCTTTCCTCTGCTTTCTTACTTCCCACCCCTCACACCCACCTTTCTATGTCATCTCTCTCTCTCACATACACACACGCACACACATAGATGGCACTGTGTATCGATATCAGCACTGAGTATTGATTCCCTGTGGAAAGTGACTCCTCCAATGATTGATTTAAAGAAGAGTAACTTCTAAAGAATATACACCTATAATCTTTCTTTTTGAAAAACAATGAGTCAAACAGTGGGGATGACTTCATTTCTGCACAAGCAGAAATGTTTTTAAATTTTTAAACTTCTTCCCTTTGAATCTTCTTACCATTCTCCCCTTTGAATGGTCCATAAAACATCTGTTTATCTCTGAGAATCATGTAACTTATTCAAATCTTATTCCATAAGAAAGCAAAAGGAACTTCTTGATAACAGAGTTGCTGGTAGTGATTTTTAGTTTGAAAAATAAAAGCACTAGGGGAATCTGAAATATATGTAAAATATAATATTAGGGGTGTTCTCTATCAATATAAATTCACTTTGCTAGTTTAGGAACAGAGAAAAATACTTTGTAACAATGGAATCGGAAGATCTTTAAAAAACAAACAGAAAAACAAAAGGAGAATTTGTTATTTATCTTCTAATATTTTCCAATTTTAAAAGTAAATTAAAAAAAATTAAAATGACCTCAGTGGGTGAGGGAGAGAACTTCCCCCCCAATGTCCACATAGTCAAACATGCATAAAACCTGTAATTATTCAAATAGGGCAAATCTTCAGTTATTCACACTAAGATCTTTTCTACATCTGGCCCAACACTTGATAACCCAGGATGTCAATATATTTCCTCTGAGACACCCTCGGGTCAGTACAGAAAATGCACAAAGTGAATTATTTCATGGGTGGGAAATTAGGAGCTGAAATAGTTCAGGCTTTCTCCTTTGTAGATAACACCAGGACATGAAGAAACAGTCCAGGTGGAAATCAGAAAAGTATTGTTAATAAGTCTCTCTGAACCTCAGCAAAGGTTTAATCCCTGTGAAAGCAGAGGGAAGTTAATTTGATTAACACTTGCCTGAATTCCCTCAAACTCCTGAGCATCCTAGCATAACTAAAGGAATTTAGCATTTGAGTCAATTTCCTCCCCTCTCTTCCAGTCACTCCCAGGTTGCTTTGATTATATGAAGTTAAAACACAGTCAGTGTGACTGGGGGCAGAGCGGCAAAATAGCTTGAAGAGATGTGGTGTTTGATGTCCTCAATTACAACGGGGCCAGGCTGAGTGCACAAGAGAGGATGGAGGGAGCGAGCGCACGCTGGAGAGAAAGGAAGAGATGGAGATGAGACAGCATGCAGCACGTGGGATAACATCTCCATGGCAACCACAGTCCACTCGCAGAGAACTGCCAAAATAAGTCAAGATCCAAGTAAGTAGGTGTTGGTGGGAAGTGGAGATAAGAACTCAGCAATGGACGAAAACCAGCTAGAGGAGATGAATCCTCTTTGTGAGCTTAACTCTTCTTCTCATTTCTTTCTCTAACCATACCCAAAGTTCCTGCTTGAGTGAGAATGCAACTGATGTGTGGCTGCTGCCAAATCTGAATTTCATCCAGGAAGGTCTTGGGATCCTAGGAATGAGGCTTAAAGGCTCCCAGGAAAGCCAAGGGAGAGAAAAAAAAAAAATTCCTGAGGGAGGTGAATAAGATCCCCATAGCCTATAGCTTGTTTTTCCAACTTTTTTTTCCCCAGAAATATTCACAGAAGGAATAGCTTTATTTTCACTCTTCAGTTGGCCTAAAGAGGGACAACAACACTGATGGAGATGCTGTTGAATGTGTAAGACAGGTACCAAGTCCCTACACTGGTGGTCTAGGCTACCCACAGTGGGGAATCCAACCCTGTAACATCGGAAGAAGCTTTGTCAAAAATAGAGTCAGATGTCCCTGGAAAACTTAGGTGCTTGGAGAGATTATTTTCTGAGAATCTGAAAATAATGTAGAATCAGTCCTGCTTTATAACTTTAGGATATCACATATAAGAACCACCAAGAGCCCCAGGATTTTCATGCCTTGTGGGGAGTCCCAGGCTAGCGCCTCATGTGAACTTCACACAGATTTCCATCCGAGTAAGGGACCCACTGAGTCTCTGAGACTCACCTGGTGTGTGTGTGTGTGTGTGTGTGTGTGTGCTCAGTTGCATCTGACTCTTTGCAACCCCATGGGCTGTCACCTGCCAGGCTCCTCTGTCCATGGAATTCTTTAGACAAGAATACTGGAGCTGGTTGCCAATCCCTTCTACAGGGAATCATCCAAAACTGGGGATTAAACCTGCATCTCCTGCATTGGTAGGCAGATTCTTTACTACTAAGCCACCTGGGAAACCCTACAGTCTGAAGTAGGGCTCAGAAGTTCCTGTTTTCAACAAGTCACCCAGTGGATCTGAAGTGAGGAGTATTTGCCCACTGAGTTATAGGGTGGAGCCCAGGCTCCCTAACAAGACTTTCAGGGCCCTTCATCTCTCTCTGGTTTCCCAGCAAATTCCAGTCCTTAAACGTGTGACCTCGACTCACCAAACTCATTACTTTTTTTTAAGCTAATTTTTCATTGGAGTATAGTTGCTTTAGAATGTTGTGTTAATTTCTGCTGTACAGCAAAATGGATCAGCCATACATACACGTGACTTCCCTGGTGGCTCAGACGGTAAAGTGTCTGTCTACGATGTGGGAGACCTGGGTTCGATCCCTGGGTTGGGAAGATCCCTTGGAGAAGGAAATGGCAATCCACTCCAGTACTATTGCCTGGAAAATCCCATGGACAGAGGAGCCTGGTAGGCTACAGTCCATGGGGTTGCAAAGAGTCGGACACGACTGAGCGACTTCACGTTTTCATGTTCACGTTCATGCATATACGTAAGTGTGTATGTGCGTGTGCTCAGTCCCTCAGCTGTTTCTCTTTGTGACTCTACGGACCGTAGCCCACCAGGTTCCTTGGTCTGTGGGATTCTCCAGGCAAGAACACTGGAGTGGGTAGCCATACCCTCCTCCAGGCGATCTTCCCCACCCAGGATCGAACCTGCATCTCCTGCCTTGACAAGCAGATTCTTTACCACTAGCGCCACCTGGAAGCCCCAGTGCTCACCTGGGGAGCCTGTTAAAAATATGAATTTGTGAGCCACGCTCCAGAGACAGGTATTCACTGCGCCTGGGAAGAGCCTAAGTAACGTACATTTTAAAGCTCCCTGGTGGTTCTGTAGTGTAGCTGGGTGTGGAGACCATCCCAGGAAGCGAACTCCCTCTCCCCACTTTCTTGTGACTTCTTTACTCTCTGGTTCAGTCAGTAGAGAATCCGCCTGCAATGCAAGAGACCCAGGTTCAATTCCTGGATTGGGAAGATCTCCTAGAGAAGGAAATGGCAACCCCCTCCAGTATTCTTGCCTGGAGAATTACACGGACAGAGGAGCCTGGTGGGTTATAGTCCATGGGGTTGCAAAGAACCAGACACTATTTAGCAACAAAACCACCACCACCTGCCTCGCCAAAAAGCTTGAAGGCAGCCTCTCAGCCTTGGAATGGCAGAACCCTCAAGCCTGGCAGAGAGTTACCCCTCACTCCCCAAGCCAGAAAAATGTCATTCTGTGTTGAAAATGGGTCTGAGACCAGGGCTGGTCACCACCTACTCCACTAACCCAGCAGAACCCTATGGGGGCTTCCAGGGACAGGCGCTTCTCCCATAAGCTCTGCTTTAGCTCCTCTCGGCAATATCTGAGGCACATTTCCTGAGTTGTTTTGCAGATGTAAAAAATGTCACCCTCTCCAACAAATGGAAGCTGTTAACTACTTGAGCCTGGACTGATAACGTTAACCCCTATGACACCTCCCTGCAATCTCACCATCAGCCCATCAGAGAACTGTGCACAAGCTGACCACACACCCTGGGACCCCACCCAGCTTTTGAAAATGCTTTGCCAAAACCCTCCAGGAGAGCTCTGGACTTTTAGGGCATGAGCCACCGGTCTTCTTGCAAAGCCCTGCAATACACCTTTCCCTGCTCCAAACACCCTCAATTTAGTTTGTTCAGCCTAACTGTGTGTCAGAAACATGAACTTTTGCTAACACTCTTGTGAAAGAGAGTTTGATCTTGGAATCACTCTTTTATAAATGTTGGGGGGAAAGGGTTGAACTCGGGAGAAAGGGAACACCATTGACACTGAGGGCTTGCGCAGTAACTGAGAATAGTTAGGTCTTAAGGTAAAATATGGAGAAGGCAATGGCACCCCACTCCAGTGCTCTTGCCTGGAAAATCCCATGGACGGAGGAGCCTGGTGGGCTGCAGTCCATGGGGTCGCTAAGAGTCAGACACGGCTGAGCGACTTCACTTTCACTTTTCACTTTCATGCACTGAACAAGGAAATGGCAACCCACTCCAGTGTTCTTGCCTGGAGAATCCCAGGGATGGGGGAGCCTGGTGGGCTGCCATCTATGGGGTTGCACAGAGTCGGACATATCTGAAGCGACTTAGCAGCAGCAAGGTAAAATAAATAGCTAAGTTTCAAATGAGAAAGTCAAGTACTCTTAATCCTTCTCTGGACCCACAGGGGCACTCCTCTGCATCCTTCTTTGCCCCCTGCTCAATGTCACCCTTGACATCACTTATCTCAAAACTCCGTTATCTTTCAGTAACACCAGCCTTTTAATCCTGATTTCTACTACCAAACGTCTGAAGAAGCACTTCCCAAACTAACTCAATCATGCCTATAAAGAAGTAAAATTTACGAGGTGAGGCCTCTGACAGGAGCAACCTCAAGCTGATGGAGCCCTGTGATGTGTCAGACATGGTGAATACAGACAGAAGCTCCTGGCATCTCCCAAGCGCTCACTCTGTCGCAGGTGTCTTGCAGACAGTATCTCATGTGATGTCTTGTTACAGATGAGGAAACTAAGGCTCAGAAAGGTGACTCACTTCCTCAAATTCACGGAGCTACTAAACGGCAGGTGGAACTAAAATTGAGGTGTGTCTGATCCCTAAATGATACTTTTAAAATCTACTACAGGAGCACTTTCCCAGTTTGGGGTACACACAGATATGTGTGTACAAAATTCATATCACGTGTCCACTCTTCCCCTCTACTTCAATCCCTGAACAGGCACATGGACTTATCATGGGGGAAAAAAATACCTCTTCTGATGGCTCAGATGGTAAAGAATCTGCCTGCAATGCAGGAGACCCAGGTTCAATTCCTGGGTTGGGAAGATCCCCCTGGAGACGGGAATGGCAGACCACTCTGGTACTCTTTTCCTGGAGAATTCCATTGACAGAGGAGCTTGGCTGGCTATAGTCCATGGGGTCGCAGAGAGTAGGACACGACTAAGCGACTAACACTTTCTGAGAAGAGACAAGAGATGTTTCCCACTCTTCTGTTCAGAGCTAAAGAGTGGAAAGAAAGCCTTTCCATGGGTGGAGTAAAGGAATATATTCGTATGTTGGCTCCCTTTGCCTATCCTCTCATTCTGCCACTTTCACAAGATGTGAGGCTATGCATGCCCTTGAGAGGTGCTGACTGGCTCTGAAGAATGCAGAGGGTTGCAAGTCCTGTTGAAGAGGAGGAGCTGAGTGCTTTGTGGAAAGCTGCAAAAAGATTCCTGCAGTAGCTACACTGTCCCACTCCACTCACCGAAAAAGACACAAACAAAGCACTGACCAAGGAAGTAAAAGAATCTGCGGACTTTTCCTGGCAGCCCAGTGGTTAAAACTCTGCGCTTCCATGGGTTTGATCCCTGGTCGGGATTAAGATCCCACATTCTTCAAAGCACAGCCCCCCCAAAAAAAATCTGTGTTGGGGAGTGTGTCCCAGTGGTGGTACACAGTAAGGATAGGCAAGCCTTGCAGGAAACATGCATGTGTTCACTCACCTGCCTGTCCCCTATCTGCCTCCCCAAGTGCTGACTGCCAACTGCCTCACTTTCCAGGAACACAGCATAGCAAAGAGGAACCCAGCAGGGGGCGCTGCTCAGGAGAGGGAAGACTCACCAACACAGTGTTAAGCATTGTGGCCGCCTTACGAGGAAGGGAGAACCCAAGGGACGCGGGGGAACTGTGTGGGGAAGAAGCTGATGGAAGGAGCTGTGTGGGGGGAGCTATTTTAGGGGCTTCTAAAGAATGAGTTGTTTATGTCCATTTCCCCTTCTCTGGCTGTTAACATTTGCTTTATGAATTGAGGTTCTCCTGGAGGTGTGGATGGACCTAAAGAGTGTCATACAGTGAAGTCAGTCAGAAAGAGAAAAAAAATACTGTATATTAATGCATATATGTGAAATCTAGAAAAATAGAATGCGTAGGTGCTAAGTTGCTGCAGTTGCATCCGACTCTTTGTGACCCTATGGACTATAGCCCGCCAGGCTCCTCTGTCTATGGGATTCTCCAGACAAGAATACTGGAGTAGGTTGCCATTCCCTCCTCCAGGGGATCTTCCAGATCCAGGGATCGAACCTGTGTCTCTTATGTCTCCTGCATTGGCTGGAGGGTTCTTTACCACTAGTGCCACCTGGGAAGCCCAGGAAAATGGTACAGATGCCCTTATTTGCAGGGCAGAAATAGAGACCAGATGTAGAGATGTAGAGAACCAGTGTCTGGATACCAAGGGGATATGGGATGAATTAGGAGACTGGGATTGACATATATACACTACTAATACTAAGTATGAAAAAGATTACTCATGAGAGCATAACGGAACAGCACAGGGAACTCTACTCAGTGCTCTGTGGTGACCTCAATGGGAAGGAAATACGAAAGGGAGGGGGCATTTGTATATGTACAGCTGATTTCACTTTGCTGTACAGCAGAAACTAATACAACATTGTAAACCAATGTATATATATTCCAATAAAAATTAAAATTAATTAATGAGTAGTTTGGGGAAGAAAGGGCTGGAGAGTCTGTAGGAATGTTGGTGTCGTGGCCACAGGACAGGGTGGAGGAAGGGGAATAAGGTCACTGCAGTGGAAAGAAGCAATGACAGGGTTAATCCTGGGAAGAGACTGAGGTCATGAGGGAAGGTCTTGGACATGATGCTCCATCCCTATAAGTAAGAATCCAAGACAAGTCTTCAAATGGGGCAGATAAGTGAGCCAAATCATGTTTCTAATTAATTTTTTTGCTCTTGGGAAAAATAACACTTGGCATGAAGACACATTAAGGGGCTCATAGTCCAGATCAGAGAAACCATGTGAATGTGAAGCTTAGGAGTAGAAGCAGAGATTGAACGCAGGGGGGGACAATCTAAGGGACCCTGTGAATGGTGTGGATGGACGCAGGATGTGAACTGTAGTGGGTCTGGCTGCATCATCTACTCCCTCTCATGACAGGGAGAGAAAGTACAGCTGTGAACTCTGTAGGCCACTCTCAGGACACAGCATCTTGTGTTTAGGATCTTCCTTAGTAAAATGACAACCTTCTTAGGACTTGGGAATCAGTTGTGAATTGACTGGTTCTTATTCAAATTAGAAGACAGTGAAGAAGGAAGACTGGGGAGTCATAAAGGAAAGGGAGCTTGGAGCCTGAATAAAGACCAAGATGGGGGGCAGTAGGGCCATTCCACACACTGGAAGGTTGTGTTAGCAAAAGTGGGGAGCCTGCTGCCCATAAGCACCCTGTGGTATACCTGACAACACTTATTTAGCTAACTTAGAAGCCCCCCATCTTGAGGACTGAGCATTGTTTTTTATTGTTGTTAAGTAGAGTTAATTTACAATGTTGTGCCAATCTTTGCTGTATAGCAAAGTGAGTCAGTTATACACATATATACATTCTTTTTGAATATTCTTTCCCATTATGATTTATCCCAGGAGACTGGATATAGTTCCCTGTGCTATAGAGTCAGACCTTGTTGTTTATCCATTCTAAGTGTAATAGTTTGCATCTGCCAACCCCAAACTCCCAGTACATCCTTCTCCCTCCTCCACTCCCCTTTGGCAACCAGCAGTCTGATCTCCATGTCTGTGAGTCTATTTCTGTTCTGTAGATAGGTTCATTTGTGCTGTATTTTAGATTCCATATGTAAGTGATATCGTATGGTATCTGTTTTTCTCTTTCTGACTTATGTCACTTAGGATGATAATCTCTAGTAGCATCCATGTTGCTGCAAAAAGAACTGTCTGTTCTTTTTCATGGCTAAGTAGTATTCCACTCAGGTCTGAGAAATCAGCTTCCTTCTCCTTTGTGGAATTCCTTTAACTCTTTTCAGTGTTCTTTCCCAATTCCTCTCACTTTACATGTCAGGACATAAGATGATATACCACCCAAAGTCCATACCCAGACCTACCTCAAATGTTAGCATGCAGAGAAATCATTGCATTCAGTTTGAGAAAGTTGTCCCAAGTGATTCTAGACTCTACCCCTCCACACAGACTCACTCCTGTTGAAAGCTTCTATTTTACTTACCCACTCCGGGTGGGGACAAAGACTGAACATCAATTCGACCCTTCAGTGAACTCCTATGGATGATGCAGCCTCCCTCTCATCATGGTGTCCTGTCACAGGACCATGTTGAAGTCAAGGCTCACTGTGATTCTTAGCTGTGTTTTGTAGCTGTTTTTCCACAAGTCAACTCTTAATCACCAGGACTAAAGGAGGACAGGGAGGCATACATAACCCAAATCAACAGATAACTCAAACCTCGTTGTAGGCAAAGGCTCACATTTCTCCCCCACTGAGTCCTTTGTAGAGCTCTTATCACGAAGCAAAACTTAATAACGCTTTGCCCGTTCTCTTTGCTCCTCCACACCCGCTGATGGAAGTCCTAACTAGCAGCAAAAATGACCGAAACTCAGCAGGAGGTGGAAGGGGACGGGGGAAGCAGAAGACCTAGAAACTTCATAGAATGGATAATAAGTGACTGAATGATAGGCTTTTGGAAAATCAGACCCTGGCTGATGAGGCTTCTTTTTTTCCGTCAAATACAATGAAGACAAATCATCAAGTTTGCTCCAAGATGTAAATTCTGAATTGCTGTGAATTACTCCCACAACTCAGGAGAGAGGCAAAGAATGGGAGAAGCCTCAATTTTCACTTTTTAAATGTGCAACCATAACCTTAAAATTCATCCAATTCAGGAAGCAGCTTGTCTCTAAATGTGATGAAAAAAAAAGAAAAAGAAAAAAAAAAAAGTCTATTGCGTCTATCGGGGCTTCTAACACACTTACAGATGGTGCAATTAACATCCAGCTCAGCCGGTGTTCCCACCATACCCTCTTCCCCCTCGTCACTCTAGGCTTTGGGCAACGCCTGACTTCATCTTCCTTTTGTTCTCCCCTTTGTTTTCTCTCCTGTGGGTTCTGTAGTCACTGGAGGGAATCATTTCACTTCACAGTGACCTTCTAAGAGCACGAACTAGAGTGGAGAGGCTGACAAGATGCCCTGGCCCCCAGTCCTCATGCCAAAAGACTTTTCTCCAAGACTATGTGTTGGGAGAGTATACCCACCATGAAATACTGTCTTTCAAAGAGATAGAAAGCAAATATGGACAACACTGATCTTCATTAAATCTGTGTAGAGTGGGCCTCCCCTGTGGGCCAGTGGTTAAGAATCCAACTTGCAATGCAAGAGACACTGGTTCAATCCTTGGTCCACGAAGATCCCACATGCCTCCGGGCAAGTTAGCCCGTGTGCCACAACTGAGCCCGAGCTCTAGAGCCCACAAGTTGCACTGCTGAGCCCACGTGCTACAACTACTGAAGTCTGCATGCCTAGAGCCTGTGCTCTCAACAAGAGAAGCCACAGCAGTGAGAAGCCTGCACACTGCAAATAGAGAAAGCCTGCACACAGCTACAAAGACCCAGAGCAGCCAAAATAAATAAGGAAATTTTTAAAAAACCTGCAATGGAATCATGGTATCCAAGTTAGTATTTTCTGTACTTCCTCGTGCATTTAAAGAATTTTGCATTTTAAAAATGTTACACTGTATGGAACATAAAAGACAGGTGACTTGCACCATTCTACTATTTCAGAGTTAAAGTAGAGAATGTTGATCCTAAGATATGTATTTTGCTATGTGTACAGTCTATGCCAAAGCCTTTGACTGTGTGGATCACAATAAACTGTGGAAAATTCTGAAAGAAATGGGAACACCAGACCACTTGACCTGCCTTTTGAGAAACCTATATGCAGGTCAGGAAGCAACAGTTAGAACTGGACATGGAACAACAGACTGGTTCCAAATAGGAAAAAGAGAACATCAAGGCTGTATATTGTCACCCTGCTTATTTAACTTATATGCAGAGTACATCATGAGAAATGCTGGGCTGGAAGACACACAAGCTGGAATCAAGATTGCTGGGAGAAATATCAATAACCTCAGATATGCAGATGACACCACCCTTATGGCAGAAAGTGAAGAGGAACTAAAAAGCCTCTTGATGCAAGTGAAAGAGGAGAGTGAAAAAGTTGGCTTAAAGCTCAACATTCAGAAAACGAAGATCATGGCATCTGGTCCCATCACATCATGGGAAATAGATGGGGAAACAGTGGAAACAGTGTCAGACTTTATTTTTCTGGGCTCCAAAATCACTGCAGATGCTGACTGCAGCCATGAAATTAAAAGAGGCTTACTCCCTGGAAGGAAAGTTATGACTAACCTAGACAGCATATTGAAAAGCAGAGACATTACTTTGCCAACAAAGGTCCGTCTAGTCAAGGCTATGGTTTTTCCAGTGGTCATGTATGGATGTGAGAGTTGGACTGTGAAGAAAGCTGAGCACCGAAGAATTGATGCTTTTGAACTGTGGTGTTGGAGAAGACTCTTGAGAGTCCCTTGGCCTGCAAGGAGATCCAACCAGTCCATTCTGAAGGAGATCAGCCCTGGGTGTTCTTTGGAAGGAATGATGCTAAAGCTGAAACTCCAGTACTTTGGCCACCTCATGCGAAGAGTTGACTCATTGGAAAAGACTCTGATGCTGGGAGGGATTGGGGGCAGGAGGAGAAGGGGACGACAGAAGATGAGATGGCTGGATGGCATCACCAACTCGATGGACATGAGTCTGAGTGAACTCCTGGAGTTGGTGATGAACGGGGAGGCCTGGCGTGCTGCGATTCATGGAGTCGCAAAGAGTCAGAAACGACTGAGCGACTGAACTGAACTGATGTGTACAGTATTTACTCCTACTGGAAACTAAGCTTCCACACCCAATTTAACTCACATCTCTGAAATATGCACCAAAGTAACAGGGAAGTTGGGCTTCCCTGGTGGCTCAGTAGGTAAAGAATCTGTCTGCAATATGGGAGACCTGGGTTCAATCCATGGGTTGGAAAGATCCCCTGAAGGAGGGCATGGCAACTTACTCCAGTATTCTTGCCTGGAGAATCCCCATGGACAGAGGAGCCTGACAGACTATAGTCCATGGGGTTGCAAAGAGTCAGACACGACTGAGTGACTAACCACAACAGGGAAGATTGGCTCGTCCGTCTCACAGGTAGGATGAAGTAGACCCAACCCATTCTCCTCCATGAGGTCTGTAGCATCCTTTGTGAGAAGCTGGGGCATTGTTCAGAGGCGACCACAGTTGCACAGAATAGCATCATTTCGTCCAGCTTCAGCATTTAGCTAGAGGTCACCTCGCCACCTCATTATCAGCCCTGCTCCATGGTTTATGAGGCAATGAATGCATAACACGCTCTGCTAAAGGATGCGTGTGTGTGCTGCTCTATCCTGATGCAGCCCAACCTGGGAGGAAGTAATTTCATATTTAGGAATGTCTCAAAAATCCCAAGGAATTCCTGGGAAACAATGAAACTCTCTATAAGGAGAGTCCTTATAGAAAATCAAAGCATCAGGGAAAAAAAAATTCCTTTTGTGGAGACATGCAAACATTAGCTGAAGTTGTTGCTTTCAGCATGATCCCACTTCTGCATACAATAAAATGACATATGTGTGTCTATATAAACAAAATCTATTTATAACATATTTTTAAAGCCTGGAAGAAAATACTCCGAACTGTAACAATATTATCTCTGAGTAGAACAAAAATCTTTTTATTCTTCTTAGGCTTATGTAGATTTTTCAAATGTTTTTACAATGCACATGAATTGCTTTTATAGACAGAAAAAAAAAATATTTTAAAAACAAACAAACAAAAAAAAACATCAATCTACTTTGGTCATCTGCCCAGACTATTACACTAGCAAATATAAATTATTATTATAAAAGGTAAAAACTTGGGGGAGAGTCCAAATATCAAAACATGTTCTGAAAAGCATAATGAAAACTGGGTATATGCCTGTAATGGCAATTGTATAGAAGTCAGTGGGCAGAGCGTAAAAGGCTGCAGTAAAATTAAAACGCTTGTCTTATGGTGGTGGGAAAATAAGTCTATTTTCTTTTGTTTCCAATTTTCCTATTGTTGCTATCTATCTACCTACCTGTCCTCTACTTACCTATCTATCTAATCATCTATCTCATCTATCTATTATCTATCATCTATCTTTTAAAAAAAGGGACTCAGTATTATGGCTTGTTCAGTCAGTTTATCGGGAGATAGGGCCAAGTGCCTCCATATATGGAGAGAAGTTGGCTCTGGGAGGTAAACTAGTCCAGTTGGACCTATCACGGCTGATGTGGGCTTGCATAAAACATCACAAAGACCGTGGACTTAGGAAGACTGAGTTCACACCTGGAGGCAGCACTAAGGACCTCAGGTGAGTTGGCCTCTCAGACACCCCTTCTTTCCCAAATACCCACCGGTGCCTTGTAGCGCTGCCTGGAGACAGTGTAACACACCTATATGCCTGGAACTGACAGGTCATTGATAAGTGGTTGCTACTCGAGTCACCTAAATTCAAGAAAAGCAAGCAGATTCTGGAACACTTACCAGGGTGATTCTAACAGAATAAGGAATCTGCAAAAGAATCAAATGAACATCTATAACTTGTAGGGCAGGAAATCTCTGAAGAGAGATTGAATTGATCAAGGAAATTTGTTTGAAATCTCTAGAAGAAAAACTAATGTATGTGAATTTGCTGATGACTTTTTTGGCATAGAGGGACAAAGAAAGCTTTTTGTTGTTGTTACAAATACATTTGACAAGTAACATGACAGTTGAGATGGATATATCACAACGTTGGTGACACTGGACAGATTCTCATACCATGGAATTCACTGCCTTGGTCTCTGCATACCAGGGGCTCTTCTTGTAAGTGGATCATGGCAGCTCCAGTGTTTTAGTAAAAGAAGAAACATATGTGATTTGTGTGTGGGGAGGGTGGACTAGGGGATGTTGGCAGACTGAGACTTTTGTTAAAAAGACATCTGCATAATAAATGGGTCCCACTTAGACTGTACATTTATTTGCCAGGGCTTGGAAGGGGAGCTGATGGGAATTTTAAGGAAGTCAAGTCCCATCCTCTGGGCTATATAATTTAGCTAACTGAAACTTTTCTATAAGGAAGAAAATGTAATGAACATTCAACTTCAGTATCAAATCTTCTGAATAGATCTTCTCCAGTGAACATTTGGAGTTCAGTAAAAATGGCTACAAATTTTTATCACTTCCTCCATCAAGAGGTTCAGTTCAGTTCATTTCAGTCGCTCAGTTGTGTCTGACTCTTTGCGACCCCATAAATCGCAGCACGCCAGGCCTCCCTGTCCATCACCAACTCCAGGAGTTCACCCAAACTCATGTGCATTGGGTCGGTGATGCCATCCAACCATCTCATCCTCTGTTGTCCCCTTCTCCTCCTGCCCCCAATCCCTCCCAGCATCAGAGTCTTTTCCAATGAGTCAACTCTTCTCATGAGGTGGCCAAAGTACTGGAGTTTCAGCCTCAGCATCAGTCCTTCCAATGAACATCCAGGACTGGTCTCCTTTAGAATGGACTGGCTGGATCTCCTTGCAGTCCAAGGGACTCTCAAGAGTCTTCTCCAACATCACAGTTCAAAAGCATCAATTCTTCGGTGCTCAGCTTTCTTCACAGTCCAACTCTCACATCCATACATGACCACTGGAAAAACCATAGCCTTGACTAGACGGACTTTTGTTGGCAAAGTAATATCTCTGCTTTTTAATATGCTGTCCAGGTTGGTCATAACTTTCTTTCCAAGGAGTAAGTGTCTTTTAATTTCATGGCTGCAATCACCATCTGATTTTGGAGCCCCCAAAAATAAAGTCTGACACTGTTTCCACTGTTTCCCCATCTATTTCCCATGAAGTGATGGGACCAGATGCCATGATCTTAGTTTTCTGAATGTTGAGCTTTAAGCCAACTTTTCACTCTCCTCTTTTGCTTTCATCAAGAGGCTTTTTGGTTCCTCTTCACTTTCTGCCATAAGGGTGGTGTCATCTGCATATCTGAGGCTATTGATATTTCTCCCGGCAATCTTTACTCCAGCTTGTGCTTCTTCCATCAAGGGGTAGTATATTTCTTATCCATCCCTCTCCCTTCCCTTGCCTTGGTAAATCTGAGCAGGGCCTGTGACTGCTTTGAACCTGAAAACGAGCAGAAGTGGCACTGTGCCAGGTGGAACCAGCGGCCACACTCTGAGGAAGCCCAAGTAGCCAAGTGGTGGCACCCCCATGGAGGAGAACTGAGTCATGATGACTACTATCTGACAGACAGAACCAGTCTGAGTGAACCATCTTGGAATTAGACCCACCAGCTTGAGTCAAACACTAACTGAGGTTGCTTGGAGTGAAAAATACACTATCCTTGTTGAGTCCTTCTCAAATAGCAAAATTATCAGCTTATTGGTTGTTATTTTAAACCAGACACAGTTCCTGCCCTCCCAGGATTCTTGGTCTGGTAGGTGCCCAGTTCATCTTTCTAATGATAATATCTGTGTCTGCTCTAACTGCATTGACTACAGCTCTGGACAGAGGAGCCTGACGGGCTATAAAGTACACGGGATTGCAAGAGTCAGACTTAGTAACTAAGCCACCTCTGGACAGAGGAGCCTGACGGGCTATAAAGTACACGGGATTGCAAGAGTCAGACTTAGTAACTAAGCCACCACCACCACTACAGTTCAGGCCAGATCTCAGTGGAGGTTTTGTTTCGGTGCGGAAGGTTGGCCCACCACAAGGAGCCCAGAATTTCACAGCTGAGATGCCTGTTCAATTGCTGTCACCAGTTCCTAGGGCTTTTCCTTAAGCTGAGCACCCCAAGAGGCAGGCAAGACTGTTCCCATCCTCCTGGATATACCCGCAGGTCAGGGGGCTCTGTGGATGAAAGACGAATGCAAAGCATGGGTTTACAGGAACTGTGAGAGGAATCCTGGGAGAACTGAGAAATTCACATGGAACTCTTCTAAGTGAGTTCAGAGTCTTTGGTATACAGACCAATACTGGCCAATTCAAACTCCAAGAAAGTTTTAGTGTTTTTTTTAATTTGAATTATCTCAGCAATAAGAGAACTTCAGCAATCTGCCAACAAATAATCACACTAATTAAGATTCGTATAATGAGCATCTTAGAATTCATGGACCTCTTTCATGTATATCCTACTTCTTCCATTATCAGTCTCAGAAACTGCTTCCCATGGGACCCTGGCTTGTTCCCATCTCAGCTACCACCATCACAACCAAAGTAACAGAACTATAATTGTTAAAATATCTACCGTTTAATAGTCCAAAAATGGATCTTTCCCTTGAAGAGGGAATCTCAGGGTATCCACTTTTTACTAGAAAACTTGATGACTGGCAACAATCAAAACTGCCTGGAGCCAAGGAGCGCTTTATCATAGGACACAAAGCCAGAGCACAGGCTCGGAGTCTGTCTGCTCAGATATCTGTCAGCTTCCTGGTCTGCTCTTCGGCTCCTGACTTCAGTGAATTTGAATGATTCTACATCAGTGATGGATGAAAAGCTCTAGGATGGAAATTGTCATAAGTGGCTATAAACTACACCAAGAAGCACAGCTGCTAAATGAACATTATGACTTGAACACAGAAATAGATCGCATTAATCTGCCCTCCATAGGGGTCCACACACCATTAGCACAACAAGTCTATTCATCCCTGGGATGTAGCTCCAATATAAACAAGAGATTCAGCTCGCTTTCAAAGCTCCATGAAGAGGGGCCCCACAATAATCCAAGGACAGTGTCCCAAGACCTTCAGAATTCTGGAGACCACGGGCCAGCACTAAGAATCTGAAGGACAGCGTCTGGATTCCCCATCTCTTTGCTTTCTGCTCTCTCAGACCCTGGGTGCCCAGGTCCCTCTTTGTGCTTTAGGTTAGTGCCCTCTGTGGTTTCAGGTTCTCCAGAGTTTCTGGATTCAGAGCTCTCAGACATCTTCTACAAGGTGTTCCAAGGTCACTGCTTCTCCCACTGTGCCATGTGCTCCTGTGCTCCTGGAGACACTCCTCCTTTCGAGCTATGGTCTCAGCCAAACCAGGAGGAAAGCAACCTCCATGTCATTAACTCAAGCAATGGTGAAGGAATGTCCAGTTATATGTGTGCAGGGAGAGCACTGTACAAATTCAGGAGGATTGTTCTAACATGAATACAGTTGCTGAGTGCTTTAACTATGACAATTCTCCAGCACCTGGCAGGCCTTTATGGAATGGACATCTTTTTCCAATTTGCACAAAGATGACTTGTGGGCTAAAATGTCCTGTGAATCACTGGAAAATCTCTGCCCTTCCAGGGGTATTTATCACTTCAAATGAATTTCTAACTGGGGAAAACTTTTAGGCGATGTTCTGTGCCCCAAAGTAAGGTGAGCTGGAGGATGAGCTCCAGGCCTCATAATCCTCCCTTGTGTGCTCAGTCGCTTCAGTTGTGTCCAACTCTGTGGGACTCCATGGACTGTAGCTCACCAGACTTCTCTGTCCATGGAATTCTCCAAGCAAGAATACTGGAGTGGGTTGTCATGCCCTCCTCCAGGGGATCTTCCCGACCGAAGGATCAAACCCGCGTCTCCTGCATCTCCTGCATTGCAGGTGGATTCTTTACCTACTGAGCTACCTGGGAAGCCCTTATTTGTCTGTAATAATGACCTCTTCCCTTTCTGCCCGCTCTTCATATTTATGTTACTCCTAAAATACTGTTGTCACCTCTCATGATTTGATATTTTTCTCAGTCACATGTTATGTGTTAACTGTAGCAAATCAGAAAACACAACTAAGAAGAATAATTTCACTTTCTGGGAGTAACCACATTATTATTTTAGCAATATGCTCAGATACTTTTGAAGCATAAATATGTAAACGCAATACAAATATACATCACATTATACACAACTGCTCTAATCTTCTATTTTCACTTTATACCTCCATCCCTTTCTCTACGTACATACACACACACACACACACATAAGAATGAATATATATTTGGAAGAACTCATAATTCATTGACTAGCCACAATATAATTAATCCCATCATACATATGGACACAGTAATAAAAATTAAGGATGCATACAGTTTACAAAAACTGGATAATCACCTTCCAAGGCATGTTTTTATGCAGTTCACCTTGTCCTTATTTTAAGTAAGCCTGACCACAGGATTCTTTTGATGTCTTATCAATTTAATCCAAGCTGCTTCTTCCCACCCTGGGACTAAATATACACACAGACAAAAGAGCACAAATTCACACTTCATTCTGTACAGACCCTTACACTGGCACTTCCATTCACAGCTGTGTTCAGATTCAAGCTTGAACTCATATAGAAACTCACCCCATAGGCAGGGTCATGCCACTATATCTGGCACCCAAAGAAGGGGAAAGGGTAGGATGGGTCTAGGGGTGATGGAGGATGGGAACAAGGCAGGAGAGGAGTTCTGAAGGCTCCAGTGGAATGGAAGTCATCAGAAGGATAAGAAAGTAATGACCGGATCATGAGGGCAGCATCTGTAGTTATGTGAAGAGAAGAAGGCGTAACAGCCTTAGTCAGAAAGGGTTTGAAGCTGAGACTGGGAGGCCAACAGTGATACTCTAAGAGAACGATGACATGAGGATGATGTGAGCCAAATAGGGAGCCACCCTATGGGGCTTCCCAGATGGCGCAGTGGTAGAGAATCAGTCTGCCAGTGCAGGGACACAAGACACACAGGTTCGATCCCTGGTCCAGGAACATCCCCTGAAGGAGGAAACAGCAACCCACTCCAGTATTCTTGCTGGGATAATCCCATGGACAGAGGAGCCTGATGGGCTACAGTCCATAGGGTCCAAAGGAGTTGGGCATGACTGCACGACTGAGCACACACACACAGGGAGCCACCTCATAGCCATGCAGAGCCAGGGCTGGGGCCAGGAGGAATTGACCTATGGGGGTGGTCCTAGAACAGTAGGAGAGAAAGGAGAGGGGCGTGGGCTAACACAGAGAGGAAGGACTCTATCTCTGTGAAGCACACTTCATGAATGCCCAATCCCTGCACAGCAGTCACCCAGCATCTCTGATGACTCAGCCAACAGACATCCCTCATTCTGTGTCCATCTATTTTCAGAAATATGCTGAAATAACGCCTGCAGCATTACAGTCCTTCCTGGTCATCACATCACCCTTCAGTGAGCCCCAGTCTCCTAGGAGCAGCCACATACCTGCTCATCTGGTGCCCCAACTCTTTAAATGCTACTGGTATCCTCTCCAAGTGAAATTTGACCCCGCTACTGAGACCCATTGCTCCAGGAATTTCTACGAGATTTCTCCTCCGTGTTCATTTCCACATCTGTACCTCCATCCCATGGAGTTAAGACAGTATTGCCTCACAGCACTGTTGTGAGGGTTAAATAAATTAATACACGTAGATGGACTGAGAACTTTACCTGGGATGCTGTGAAACCTCAAAAAAACTATTTGCGAAGTGGGGAAAAGGGGGTGGGTTGAACTGGGAGACTGGGACTGACATATATACACTACTATGTATAGAATAGATCACTAATGAGAACCTACTGGATAGCACAGGGAACTCTACCTCAGTGATTTGTGGTGACCTAAATGGGAAGAAAATCTAAGGAAAAAAGTGGATATATGTACACCTATAGCTGATTCACTTTGCTGTACAGCAAGAAACTAACACAACATTCTAAAGCAGCTATACTCCAATAAAAATTAGTACGAAAAACTTAACCATTATTACAGTGATTTCTTCATTTATAGGTAAAACGCATGCCACTGGCACTTTCATTCCTCATCTCTTACTTAGCCTTAAACTTTGAGGTGCCAGTTTCCTCCCACCCGAAAAATCAGTGCCAAATGACTTATCTCAACGGAATAGCCACACAGCCCTTACCTCCTGGGACGGCCCCTCCTCCAGTGCCCAAGTGCCGTAGTATTGCCACACAAACATACCCTGATTCGATCATCCCATCTATTCATCATCCTTTCCCCTGAGGGTGATGTGCTATCTCTGCCCATCTTTGTATAGCCATGAGACCTACCACAGTGCCCACACACGGGAGGTATCTGATGAATGCTGAATCTCACCCCCCTGCTCCCCAACCTTGTGTATGTGTGCGTTCAGTCGTGTCTGACTCTTTGCAACCCTGTGGAATCCTCCAGGCAAGAATGCTGGAGTGGGTTGCCATTTCCTTCTCCAGGAAGGAAATCCTGATTATCTATTTACTTAGTGCATCCTGATTACCTATTTAGCCCCTTACCCTCTCTATGAACTCCAAAGCTATTTCATAAAGAAATAAAGCCGTATACTTTTACCCAGTTATTTGTCTATGATTTCAAGTTCTTTGGACAAGATACTCTAAAATACACTAACCACTCCCAAACTGATCAGATTAAAAAAAAAAAAAAAAAAAAGCACAATATAAGGCATAGTGCCCTGTCTTCTATAGGTTTATAATTTAAAAGTAATTTTACAGAAAGAAGGCACATGGTCATGTCCACGAGAATTCCAGAGAAATGCAGGTGAACCACTATGAGATGAAGTCTGTTAAAACAATTTAAAGAAACAGAAACTTGTAATGCATTGTGTCACCAATAGCCCCACCTAAAATCTGGCCTCAGCAGCAGTCATTTTAATTTTCACCGAGAAAGGCCCATGATCTTGGCCACAGTGGAAGTCATCAGTGAGGTCTCCCAAACAGTTACTCTGCACTCAGTGTAAAGTAATGTTCACTATAGTAATTATTTTAAGAAAATGTAGAGAAACTCAAGAGTTGAGAAAACTTTAATAAAGATAGCTGAAGATACAGAAAGGAAACAGTTGATGAATAGTGCAAGAAACTGGAGTTGTTTCATCTAGAGAAGAGAGGTGGAAAGGCGATGAGGTTTTTGTCTTCAAGCTCATGAACAGCTGTTATTAGTGTGTAGTGATCATTTGCTGAACTTTCCTGGTGGCTCAGAAGGTTAAGAATCTGCCTGCAGTGCCGGAGACATGGGTCTCGTCTCTGGGTTGAGAAGATCCCCTGGAGGAAGGCATGCCAACCCACTCTAGTATTCTTGCCTGGGAAGACCCATGGACAGAGGAGCCTGGTGGGCTACAGTCCATGGGTCACAAAGAGCTGGACATGACTGAGCAACTAACACTTTTTTCAATCATTGGCTATCCTGATCCAAGCAGACAAAACAGGAGCAAATGAAATCAAATCAGGAAAGATTTCAATTAGACACAAGGAAGAACCTTCCAGCTGATTAATGACTAGAATGAGCTGCTTAAGGGAGGTTGCCAGCTTCCATCCCTGGAGTGCTAATAAACAACTCTTTTATCTATAGTGGGTTTGGAACTCATCTACCTATAGGCACAGTGACCTCCAGAGGTCCTTTACAACTATTTGATTTGATGACTCTCACAGTGTTTACTGGTGTCTCACTGATCACAGAAATTATTGGAACTGGCAAAAGACTGAGGATCAATAAGGCTGAGGAAGAGCGGGGATTAGCAGTAGAATTAAGTACTGAATAGACATCAGACGTGCCATCTTCCAATATGATCATATTCTAGTGCTATTAAGATCAAAAGAAAAACGCATGAACTCATACTTTCCCATAGGAGACTAAATGGTTAGAAATAAAATAAAGTTTCTTTCAGTGACCTAAGCAGAACTGAATTGTTAGAGAAAATGAAGAGGTCAAAGTAAAATCATTATTTAACTGTATTTTCCAGTAAACCAACATGTGTCACATATCCTAAGCCCCTGCTTTATGCAGTGCAGTTATATGAACAGCAAGTGTGTGTGTGCTCAGTCGTGTCTGATTCTTTGCAACCCGATGGATGTAGCCTGCCAGGCTCCTCTATCCATGGGATTCTCCAGGCAAGAATACTGGAGAGGGTTGCCATTTCCTCCTCCAGGGAATCTTCCCAACCCAGGAACTGAACTCGAGTCTCCTGCATTGCAGGAGGATTCTTTACAACTGAGCTACCGGAGAAGTCCACACGGAAAGCAGTCTCGCACATTTCTTCCTCCAGCCTAAGCCTGGGACTCCCAAAGCCCCAAGTCTGACCCTCAAAGTCCTCACCATCTCTAAAATCCCATTCAGATGCCACCTTCTCTCTGAAGATTTACCAAATCCCTTCAGCGCAGAGTGCACATCTCATTCACCCCATCACTGCCTTTGGATCTGGGTTACTGCACCCGTGAGGGCTCTGTCATGTCTGCTTGACTGGGCACCACAGAGTCAACAGAGCAGCAGTCCATGAGAGCAGGAGAAATTTTGGTCTACCACATCCCAGAGCATCTTTCCAGGCTCTGAGAGCTCCTATGGACCAGACGGCTGTCTTCTCCTCCTTTGATGCTAGTCCCCAAGACAGTCTCCTTCCCCTCCTCTCAGGAATATCCCCCATATTCCTTATCCTTTGTAAAAGCTCTTCACTCAAGGACTATACAAGGAAAATCAGTCTCTCCAATCCTTCACTTCTTGCTGCCCATGAAGGCCAATATATAAGCCCCTTTCTGTTCAAAGATGTTTTTTTTAAAAAATCACTGTGGCCTTATACAAATGGGAATGAATTTTTAAAACTCAAGATTCTAATAAACACTCTCGGAGCCTGGTTTGTCTCCTCGGCCTTAATTCCCCTCTGAGACTGTAAATGAAGTCTCATTTTGTTTTTGTTCCTGAAGAACCTATCAAATGTCAATCCTATCACCGTTTACCCTACTAATTTGGTCCTTATAGTCTCTTTTTCATCCTAGAGAGTTTTTTTAATCAAAAAGGAAAAGGGTGGAGGGAGGATAAACTAGGAGTTTGGGGTTAACATACACACACTATGCTGTGCTAAGTTGCTCAGTTGTGTCAGACTCTCTGTGACCCCATGGACCACAGCCTGCCAGGCTCCTCTGTCCATGGGGATTCTCCGGGTAAGAATACTGGAGTGAGTTGCCATGCCCTTGATCCTCCCAACCCAGGGATCAAATCCAGGTCTCCTGTATTACGGGAGGATTCTTTACCAGTTGAGCTACCCGGGAGGCACCATATACAGACACTACTATAAAACAGACAACCAACAAAGACCTACTGTATAGCACAAGGTATATTCAATATGTTTTTAATAATTTATAAGGGTGACTCAGTGGTAAAGAATTCTCTTACCAATGCAGGAGATGCAGGTTTGATTTTGGATCAGGAAGATCCCCTGGGGAAGGAAATGGCAACCCACTCAGTATTCTCGAATGGGAAAACCTATGGACAGAGGAGCCCGGCAGGTTACAGTCCATGGGGTCACAAAAGAGTCCGATACAACTTAGCGACTAAACAACAATAACAAATAACTGAATCACCGTGCTGTACAGCCTGAAACTAAGACAATGTTGTAAATCAACTATACTTCAATTTTAAAAAGGCAAACAGCAGGTATACCCTAGTATCGGGTGGCATCTCAGAAGATCTCTATACTGGACTGTGTCCAGTGAAGGAGGTCTCCTCACATGTTCCAAAGGATATATTTTGAATGATAGCCTGTGACTCTGGCTTCTGAGCTTCCCTGGGGGCTAAGATTGTAAAGAATCCACCTATAGTGCAGGAGACCTGGGTTCCATCTCAGGGTTGGGGAGATCCTCTGGAGAAGAGAACAGCTACCCACTCCAGTATTCTTGCCCGGAGAATCCCATGGACAGAGGAAACTGGCAAGCTACAGTCCATGGGATTGCAGAGTCAGACATGACTAAGTGACTTTCACTTTCTTTCACTGGCTTCTAACCCCTTCTTTGCATATTTAATCCCTATATCCTCTCCCTGAGTTCAGCAGCTCTGATGCCAAAGAGTAATAAACAGAGCTGAAGATCCTCACAGAGATGTCCATTTGCTACACATTCACACAGTTTGCAAGATGTTAACAGCGTCTTTCCATAGACTTCAGAATGTCTTCAGGAGTCTGAAGAAAAATTAAACAGTGTTGTATCCACGAACAACTAAATTGAGGCAACCAAGGCATATTTTTGAACACTTGCCAGATCTCTTGCACAAAGCCTGAAATTTTCACTGAGCACCTGATGTAGGGCATGATGGGCGAGGTAGAAAATGTGAGGATGGGTAACATATGAATGCTGGGTGGAAGCAGTTGTCAAAAAATTGATTACTTCAGCTGTTTGGAAGTGTTATTAAGGATATTTCCACTCAATATCGGGAATGAAGGAATGAAAAAGAGAAAATTCTTTGGGTAAGAAATGATGTACTGAGAGTTAGTAACAGGTGAAATACTGAGCCAGGTGACTGGGCAATCTAACAGGTGAGAGGAACAGGCTTCTGGTCTCTCACAGAGCTCTGGTACAGCGTTGCTGTGAGGTGGATCCAGGTTGAGTCTCCAAGCAAAGCTGGAAGCCTGATGGATGTGGAGTTTCGGTCTGCAGGTCCCAAAGAAATTGCAGGTTTCATGCAGTAGGAGTAAGGCAGAGTAGGCTGTGACTCAGCAGGCAGAGTTCTGTCAAACTTAGCCCAGCTCTGCTGGACCAAAAGGTCAACAGCAGCGAAATGAGTAAGGTTGCCAATTTACGCCTGCCCATTAGAACTGGTTTGGGGATGAGCTGGCAATTAAAAGATTCTCTTTGATAGGCTGGGAAATGAGAAAAGCCCATATTCTCCTGTTGCCCCCAAACGTTCATAATTTTTATCCTATTACACTTAGAACAGCTCTATGCGAGTACATATTATGATTCTCGCTTTACAGAGATAATTTGACTTAACCTGAGGAAAGTTAAAAAAGTCACCTATGAAGCTCCATACTCGCTTTAAAGCTATGGTATTACCTTTTTCATGTTCCTTAATAGAGAAGATGGAAGGGAAATGGCAGTAGAATATTTCTGCTTCCATTTGCCATCTGTGTACACAAAACCAACTGCCCCATGAAATGAATCCATCTTTTGGTTATTCTTGCTCCCAATTTTAAAAGCTATTGTTATTGGCTCTGTATTTGAAGAGGAATGAAAAATAAATTTTGAATCTGTGCTTTTTTTTTTTCTTGGTGCCTACTATGTGCTAGATAATTTCCATATTTTTTCTACTATGAAATAAATATCAATTTTCTCATTATATAAAAGAAGACAGTGACCTACACACAGAGAGAGGCTGATCAACTTGTAAAATGTCACAGGTATTGGTTATTTTAATTGGCTTCTGGTAATACTCTCAGTGAACATTAATGTATTCTTCCTTGTTTACTAGCTTATTTTTAATTCATTCTGAAATATTTATTGAATGCCTTTGATATTTATTTAGTTCTAGACAGTGTTCTGAGTATTGGGATACATTGGTAATATGACAAAGATCCTTGCCCTTAACCAGAGATAAATGAACAACTGGATTTTCTTTTGTCTTGTGAATGCATGCTTTTGAAATTCAAGTTCACTGGTTTGATTCCAGTAAGATAAAATGGAGAACATACATGACAACTTTGCTCTCGTGCTGAAAGCAGCTATTAAACCCAGACAGAATGCATAAAACAACTATCTGAGATCTCTGAAAATCAAACATCAACATGCAGGTTGGGAAGAACACCAGAATTCAAAGTACCATCAAACTAATAACTCTAAACAAGGTTCAGAGTCTCAGAACACAATATTCTGGAAATCCAGAACCCAACCTAAAGTTACTCATAACACACGGAGCCATGAAATCTTGACTTGTGTGGGGCAAGACAATCAACAGATGCCAACAATGTGCTGGCAGGGATATGAGAATTACGTGATGAAGATTTTAAAACAGCTACTATAAAAAATACTCGAACAAGCAGTCTCAAACACTCTTGAAACAAAAGTTGCAACAGAAAGCAAATGAAAGTTTTATAACTGAAAATACCATAGCTACCCACCAAACAGACTCAGTGACGAGAAAGTTGATGGCAGAAGAGCCAGTGACTTAAAGTTAACAAGAGTAACTGGACGGTATATCTTCTTAAAGCTCTAAGTAACGCATCAGATTCATATGCCACCAGACATATGTTTTCCTCTAATCTTATAAGTGCTAACCACAACCCTAACTCTAGAAATAATAGCTGTTCCTGCAGGCATTATTTCTCAGTATTCTCTTTTTCTTCTTTCATCCCTTCAATTTTCTACAGTACATTCCCTGCTGCTGACTGAAATATTCATACATTTATGGTGGAATGTAAAATGATATAACCACTTTGAAAAATGGTTTGTCCATATCTTACAAAGTTAAATATATACCTCTCCTCTCCCAACAGTTCTACTCTGAGGTATTTACCCGGGAGAAATGAAAAAACTATGTCCACAAAGGACATGAACAAAAATGTTCAGAGCATTTTCATTCAAAAGTCAAAAACTGAAATGATCGTCAGCAGAAAACAACATACTCTAGTATATTCATAATGGAATATTATTTAGCTTTAAAAAGGAGCAATTTATTTATAAATGCAACAACATGGATGAATCTCAAAACATTATGCTGAGCAAAAGAAGTCAGACACAAAATAATATATGTTGTATGTCCGTCCGTACTAAGTTCTAAAACAAGCAAAAATAGTCTATAGTGAAAAAATCAGTGGTTAACATTGCATGTCAGTGGGGGCAGGGAGGTGGTAGGATCAACTGGGAAGGGGCATAAGGCAACATTTAGTGATGAAAACATTCCATATTTTGGTAAAGATGTGGATTATACCTAAAAAGACATTTGTCAAAAGTCACTGAATACACACCTAAAATATATATTGAAGTACCTAGTGTACTTACTTTCATTAGAATTTTATTTTTAAAGCATATTTTAGAGTCTCTGAGTATCACTTTAAGCCAATCTTTTTTATTTTTTTGGCCTTTGAAACATCTTTCCATAAAGTACAAGCACATCATTTCTAACATCTAAATTTTAAACCGTTAAGTTAGTATGGTCAAAATCCCCCAAAGTTCTAGTCACCTTCACATCTTCGACAGTTCTTGGACATAGCTTCTCTGGGTGCTTTACCCTCAGAATATGTTTATGTGGTGTAAATATTTTTTCATTTCAATTTACTTCACTTTGTTGTCCTTTAGTCACTAAGTCGTGTCCAACTCTTTGTGACCCCATGGACTGTAGCACGCCAGGATTCCCTGTCCTTCACTATCTCCTGGAGCATGCTCAAACTTACATCTATTGAGTTGGTGATGCCATCCAACCGTCTAATCCTCTGTCACCCCCTTCTCCTCCTGCCCTCAATCTTTCCCAGCATGAAGGTCTTTTCCAATGAGTTAGCTCTTCGCATCAGGTGGCCAAAGTATAAATATTCAGAGTTAATTTCCTTTAGGATTGACTGGTTTGATCTCCTTGTATCCCAAGGGACTTCTAAGAGTCTTCTCCAGTGCCACTTATTACTTCATTTTAATAAATATTTATTGACCAAATCTGTGTGCAAGGTCAGGTGCTTAGCAATGTAAGAAATACAGATAGAAGGCATACAGTCTACTCTTCCAGATGCTTATTATTTACAGTAAGATAACAGAATACCAAACTAACATATTAGTAGAATATAAGGAATTTTAAAAAGTATAATAGGGAGTCAATAAGATATGAAAACTTCACAATAAACTTGAGAAATGTTAGGTACTTCTTTTAATATCCTTGGTTGAGAAGCATTCTGTTAACAACGTGACTTTCTTACTCCCACTTCCAGTTCATTTGATGTGCCATTTTTATGCTCCCTCACAAACATAATTAGCAGACATTGACAATTTTATTTCAGTGAATTTCTGTTCCTATTAGTTCTAATAATTTAAGTAAGTGATCTTCAAAGAACATTGACCTTATTGGTGTAAACTTCACATATTCAAGAGGTCCCAGCTTACATAAGAAGACCAGTGTGGTTTCCCACCTAAAGAGGCACTAACTTCTTCCTAAAAGAATAAGAGAATCTAATTATCCTAAAAATTAAGCAGAAATAAGTATTTATATTTGCATTCTTCCAATGAAACAGCAGCCATGACTTACTTCTTTCCTAGGGATGAGCCATCACTATTGGTAACAAATTCTTGATAGAACAAGAAGTGTGTTAGTTGCTCAGTCGTGTCCAACTCTTTGCAAGCCCATGGACTGTAGCCCACCAGGCTCCTCTGTCCATGGAATTCTCCAGGCAAGAATACTGGAGTGGGTTGCCATTTCCTACTCCAAGGCATCTTCCTGACCCAGGGACTGAACCCAGGTCTCCTGCATTGCAAGAAGTTTCTTTACCAACTAAGTCAACAGGGAAGTCCAAATAAAGAAGTCACATGCACCAGTATTTCACTCCACATTAAATGAAAATTCTGTAAGTGAACAAGTCAGAATCTGGTGGTAGTTTTTGCTTTTTTTCCCCAAAAATCAGTGTCACCAATAATTAAGAAAGAAAACTAGGGCAAGGATGAGCCAAAAGTTGGTGGAAATCTGGGTTTATAAGATCATTCCTTCTTTGGAAAAATAAAAACTTGTCATCAGTATTAACCACATAGAGCTGTTAGGCTGCCTGGCTGGAGAAGAATGCAGCATGATACTCTAGCACTAGGGTTTGTAAGTTTTTCCCCCTTTCCTCCTAAGGATTCATTCTTATGGCTTTCTTTGTGACCTAACGGGTATATAACTTTCAGCTTCTTTTTTATTTTCATTTTTTATTGTGAATGCATGATTTTAATACATGTATATACTATAGAATTTATTACAAAATATAACCTTTACAACTATTTAAACTGATGTGGAAAAGAAACATTTGAATACCAACTCAAAAATATACAAGGGGATATTCAGTTTAAAATATCTTAAAAGCTAAGTTAGCAAAATTCTTCAAAATTACGTGTTAAAGAGTAGACATGAACATTCCAAACAATGGTGAGATGGATATTCCTGTGTAATTAACAGACTGAATAATCAATCAGTAGGTAATTGTATTAGTTTGCTAAAGTTACCATAACAGAATACCACAGATGGGGTGGCTTCAACAACAGAAACTTATTTCTTCAAAGGTTTGGAGACTAGAAGTTCCAGATCAAGATGCTGGTAGGGTACTTTTCTTCTCGGCCTTTTTCCTTGGCTTGCAGATGGCCATCATGTTTTCCCACAGACTTTCCTCTGTGTACATATCCCTGGCATCTCTCCATTTTCTTCTAAGGATATCAGTAAGATTGGATTGTCATTGTTTAGTCACTAGGTCATGTCCGACTCTTTGCAACCCCATAGACTTCTACACCAGGCTTCCCTGTCCTTCACTATCTCCCAGAGTTTGCTCAAACTCACGTCCATTGACTCAATGATGCCATCCAACCATCTCATTCTCTGTTGCCCCCTTCTCCTCCTGCCTTCAATCTTTCCCAGCATCAGAGTCTTTTTCAGTGAGTTGGCTCATCACATCAGGTGGCCAAAGTATTGGAGATTCAGCTTCAGCATCAAGATTGGTGCTCATGTAACCTCATCTAACCTTGATTACTTCTTTAAAAGCCTTATCTCAAAATATAGTCACATGGCTCAGCTTCCTTTTAGCAGTGACAAAATGGGTATTGTTTCTAGCCAGAAACAAAATCCCCCGAAACTCCAACCCAGAAATTAAACAGATTTCTAAAAACAGACCCTCTATCTTGCAACCAAAGTCCATCTATGGAAAGTGGGTGGGAATAGAATTCTTTCCTCCCTCTAGTCCCTCCCCTACCCATCACTGCTGATGGATAAGAGATGTCAGCTTGTCAAGTCTTATTGGGTGCTACCTGATGTAAGGCCACACTGAGGCAGTAAAAATCTGTTTGCAGTCAGCTCTTTTAATAAGTCCCAGCAAACAGGAGGAAGGCAGATCTATTCAGTAAGATGCTTCCTCTGATATGGCAGAAAAAAGAAAATAGTCCATGACAGAGGCTTGATATGAGGAGATTTTTAAACAAAGGACAGCTCCTTCTTTAGAGAAACTGGAGAGAAATAGCTTCCCTAGGGATTTTGGGATTCTAAGAAATATTATGTTTCTATGCTTATGATTTAAAGCTGACCTAGACTCCAAGCTCTTTGAAAAGGAGGTCATATCTTCTCTGTCAAATGCCCCCATTCCACAAAGTCCTGCTGAGTCCTAAGTATTCTGTGGGTTCTAAACTTTGATGAATAATATCAGTGCTATCTCTTAATCTCAAGCCCAGGGGGAAACTCTGGAAGGGTACCCAGCCTTCCATCCACCTGCAAAAGGATTAGAAAGTCTGAGAAGAGCAAGTGTTCAGAGAATAAGTTTCTTGACACTAGGACCTAATTCTTGAGTGAACCAAAGTTAAGTGTTCAGCCAAGAGATTTCAGAATTCTAAGAAATATGTTTCTATGCACTATACTCACATTATTATTACTAAGATCAAATTAGGTGCCAACCTCCTGAGACAGTGGTCCAGCCTCCTCAGTAAATGTTCTCCTTCATGGTACCTAGTGCATTGCTGGTGGGCTATGGGTCTTATAGTTCTAAATACTGATGAATGATGCAGCTGATGTTGGTACCAATAGTAAGAGCGATGAAGGAGACAATGAGACTAAGCCAAGGTGTTTTTTTTTTTTTTTTAATGACCTGACAGTGAACTGAGAATTATTCTGAGAGTGGTTTTTATGTATTTATTCATTCGTTCACTTTTCTGACACCTCTCAACTCTTACCTTCCATGTCACACTCATTTCTAGAACAATATAGATGTGGCAGAAAGTGAGTTCCAGGAGTCAAGCTAACATCATTCATGCTAAAGTTCTTATATCATTACACTGAGAAATATCTTTCTGTCTGTATGGAATTAACAAACTAGGAGCTACCAAAGTGTTCAAGAATATTGAGCTTTTCAGAAATAATCTTGAACCAAAGGTTAAAGCACTGCCTTCATTCCTCACCTTCCAAGTAACATGCAAGAAACACTTGGTAAATGTTTTGAATGAATGCAGGCATGATTGTAAAATGAATGAATGAATCCATGAGTGAGTGAGCAAACAAGGAATGGCTCCTTGAACTATATTTCTTTGCTAATTAGAATAGCAACTATTGTATAGGTAAAAAAAAGAAAGAAAGAAAGAAAGAAAGATCACATTTAAGAATCTGGAGCTTATGCTCTGCAAGAATGATCTCAGAAAACCTGGACGCCGATTCTTAAAATGAGCAATGCAAGGCTGCAGGAACTCCAGAATTGCAAAATATGACCCCCTGATGACAAAGCCAAGCAAACTGGTCATAATGATCTCATAAGAGCAAGCTCTTTTGTAAGCCATTATAATTTTTCACGTCAATTTTAACCAGATGATTTGTGGAAGCAGAAGAATTTGATTCCAATGCAAAGTGGTGATGAAGTGTGTCTCTACCAGTGTTCACTTATTTCCTCCACAATATCTATCCCCAAATCATTACCTTGTCCATAATGATCTGAGTCCAACATGACTGAGCCATAAAATAATTTCTATAGGGTTTTTAAAAAATCTACAACTAAAGTATCAATGGACCATTGGTGACATAAACCACCAAAAGATTGAAAACATTTCAGAAATAAGAATATACCTAACTTACTTCTCTATCTACAGCAAATATAATACCAAGTTTTGAATGAAACAATCTTTTAATAAATTGCCATTGATTAAACGCAGACCTGAGACTAAGGTGATGCAACAGGCAATAAATACTGTGCAAATTTAGAGACAGGGGAGCATAGTGTGGAGAGGTGAAGTCAGAGTGGACTTCATGGAGGATAGAGGACTTAAATAATGTATTGATAAATGACTGTGTTATCAGCCAGTGCTAATGTAAGTGCCTAATATGAAAAAGCCCTGGACTTCCCTGGTGGTCCAGTGGTTGGGAATCTGCTTGCGAATGCAGGGGACACAGGTTTGATCTGAGGTCTGGGAGGATTCCAGATGCTGTGGGCTAGGCTGAGCGCAGGCGCCACAACTACTGAAGCCCTGCCCCTAGAGCCCACGCTCCACGACAAGAGAAGCCACCGCAACGAGAAGCCCGTGCGCTGCAACTAGAGAGTAGTCCCTGCTCGCCACAGCTAGAGAAAGCAACAAAAACCCAGGGCAGCCAACAACAAATAAATAAAAGAAAAAGCCCTAAGCTCCCACGGTTCATGGCAATCTCCCAGGGGCACCTTACCCAAGGCTTTTCTGATGTTCGTATCTTACTGTTTCAGAGGGACCATGCCGGACAGAGGTGTGTACATTTGCTGTCATAGCGGACCATGGCGATAAAATATGAGATGCTTCAAAAGACAATGCAGTGAGAAGCATCACCATATAAGAGATCAAGGCTAAATTTTTCAAAAAGGATTAAAGACAGGGGTATGGGATGAAGGTGAGGAAGAAAGGCAGAAAGAAAGACATGGTTTCAATGAAAGAACTCCTTTCTCACAACTTCAGGTAAAGGATTAATCTGTCTTCCGGGAATGAATGTCATGTAATATTCTTTGGGAAAACATAAAATAGAAGGAGTTTACAACCAATTATTTCTATCATTCCAGTCCTGTTCTACGCACACGTGTAGTAATGTTAGTTCTTCCATTTATTCATCACCTATGAGGACTGTGCCTATCTTGATGTGATGACTAAATATTCAAGGGCTTGGTTCTTTAAGCATAAGAACAAGAATGATAGAAAACTATTCAATTTTATGTATTCACAGGAAATAAGAAGAGGGGGTTCTCACCAGAAGGGGGGATGAGGGAACGAGCATTAGTATTTCCTATCTAATAAGTGTGTTACATATGATATTAGGCTACATACATAACACACACAAAATGATGTATGTATTGTACATATGCATGCACATGTGTATACATATCCTGGAGTAGAAAATGGCAACCCACTCCAGTATTCTAGGTTGAGAAATCCCATGGACAGAGGAGCCTGATGGGCTGCATGCAGTCCATGGGGTTGGAAAGAGTTGGACATGACTGAGCACACATGTACATATTCACAAAATCCTCACAGATATCCTTAAAATAAGGAATTAATAACTCTCTTTTTTAACTATTGGTAAAGCTGAGGTACAGATAATTTTATACAAGTTAAACAGTAGGTGGTTATGAATCCCAGTAGACCCCAGTAGATTTATTGGGATTCATAATCAGGTCTGGCTGACTCTAAAATACACGACAGCTCAGAAAACAGGCAGAGCTTGACAATTCCTGGTAGCAAAACAAAGTTTTGATTTGAAATAAAAGCACGGTGTGCAGAATAATGAAAAGGTCATGAGAATTAGACTCAGAAAGCCCTGTTTGAACACTATCGCCTTCATCAACCCTTGGACAAATTATCCTATTAACCTTAGTTTTCTCTTCTATAAAATGGCATATGAACTGCCCCAAATAATAGCATCACAAACTAAGTCTGGTGCCTTTGTGAATGTACCTAACTCTGTAGTCGGTGCAGTAGGACTTCTGGAACAGAATCTGCATTAGGCATTGGGTAAATATTTGTTGAATGATAATGAAGTAGAAGTGAGAAACCCCAGAAGAACCATCTTCTTTTTGCAAAACTGTAACAGATGGTCAACTTAGTCTTAAGAATTTCCGATCTCTCCACCACCCTCAGAAATCATTCTACCTATGCCTTCGCTGTCATAAATCCAAAGTGAAAACACAAAGACACTGGAGGTGGAGGTAAAAACACAGCCTGAGGGCGGGTGGGGGCTCCAAAGTTGAAAACAGACTTGTCCTTGTTCTGCCAAGCAGTCTCTTTTTCTCTTCATCCCCTGAGGTCGCTTCCCCTAAGGCCACAGTTTCTCTCAAAGGAAGAACCAGGCAGGCGAATAATCCCACCTGGAGCACAGGGTGGAGGGCTCGCCCTCCATCAGGAAAGGGACTCCCGTTTCCTCTGGGGCCTCTTGGCTCATCTCTCTCCTCCACCACTCTGTGTGTCTGGAATCTAGAATGGTGACTTCCTGCTTCTCCTCACGAAGCAAAGTCTTTTGCATCTCGTGGGCAGCCGCTTTCTCCCCAAGTTTCACATGGGCATGCCAGCCTCCCATCCTGGGACTTGTTCCAACCACGCACAAACATACACACCATACACCATCTCCCCACACACCACACGCACACCATATACACTACACACACAAGCACACACACACCACACACACCAAACACACAATCACAGACACACCCCAAACACACACACACCATACACACCGCACACACACACACACCATATACACACCATATACACCATACACACACACCACACACATCTCTCTCCTTCCCCATCCCCAGCAGAGATCCAGCTCCTGGCTGACTCTCCAGAGGGGCATGGGAGAACTCCAGTATCCAGAAAAGCATCTTTGCCCTCTGCATCCCCCCCCACACACACACCACACATGCTACATACACAATCACACATATACCACACACACATACACACCATACACACACGCACACACACATACTATGCACACCATACACATACCACACACACACAAACACACCACACACATGCACACACAAACACACATTCACACCTCTCTCCTTCCCCATCCCCAGCAGAGATCCAGCTCCTGGCTGACTCTCCAGAGGGGAATGGGAGAACTCCAGTATCCAGAACAGCATCTCTGCCCTCTGCACCACCCCCCCACACACCACACATGCTACACACACCACACATACCATGCACACACATCACACACACTACACACAAAATCACACACATACATACCATACACATACACACACACATTACGCACACCATACACATACCACACATACCACATACACCACACACACACCATACACACTATACACACAACCATACAGACACATACCACACACACTACACACACACAGACACACACCACACCACATACCACCCCCTACACCACATATACCATATGCATACCACACACACACCTCATACACACTACACACACAACCACACAGACACACATCACACACACTACACACATGATCACACAGACACACACACCACACACATACATACCACACTATACACCACATACACACACTACACACACCACACATGCCACACACATATGATACACACTACACACACAACCACACACACACCTCTCTCTCTCCCCACCCCCGGCGGAGATCCAGCTCCTGGCTGACTCTCCAGAGGGCCATAGGAGAACTCCAGTGCCCAGAACAGCATCTCTGCCACCTGCACACCATACACACACACCACACACACACACACCACACACATACACACATACACACACTACACATGCTGCTCTTCCTCCTCCTTCTCCCTCCTTTAAGGTGAAGAGACAAAGCCTCTCAGACTCATCATTCAAGAAACTCAGCTAAGAGTATTTTCAGGAAAGAAGGGCAGCTATGAACGTCCACAAGAAGATCCAAATGTGAGGGAGGGGTCCTGAGGAAAGAAGGGCAAACACCTGGAGCCAGGTGGCTGCACAGATGAAGGGGGTTGGGGGCTGCTGCTGGCTTACTCCCGAGTGGAAATGCTTGCCTTGCCCGATAGCACCTCTCCGGTGTCGGGAAGCGTGGCTAGCAACCTCCTGCGGGACCACAGATGATACAAACTCTCAGGAAAGAAGCTGCAAGGCCGCCTCAGAACAGCCACTTCCAATGAACGCCTGGAAGCCCCTTCAGTCAGTCATGTGACATCCTGGGGAGGCAATCCCTGGGGCGTGAGGCTGAGGTTAGGAGGGATGCGAAAGCTCACAGCACTATCACTGATAATATGGCTCCGATGTGTTCAGTTTGAACAGGAGTACGGTCACTGGCTGCCTTCACCCCAACAGTGAAAACAGGGAGAAAACATGCTCCAACACGCATCTCTCTCTAACTCAGCACAAAGGATCATGCCTACCGACACCTTCATCCCCCAGGCCTCCCACTCTCAATGCGGAGCCACACTGCCCCGCCCACTTGGCCCACACCTGCTCACCCTTCACCACTCGTGGAGTTGGTGAGAGGCCACCATCCACCCCTCACAACTGCTCTCACACAAATCCTCCCCAACAGCCCCTCACACACCAGGGTCACTTACACACACTCCCTGTCAGCCCTCATCACCCACCATCTTCCATTCCCAGAGGCCAAAAGCTGGCCTACCGCCACCATCACCAGAGGAGACCACTCACTATCCCTGCCCACCACTCCCGCCTCCCCCGGCACACTGAACCTGTCCTAGGTGTACATACGTCCACAGTGCCTCCTGTGATTCAGCTGTGCTGACTTTTTCCCACTCAAATGAGTATTCGAGGGTAGACTTACTTCTCCATTCACTGATCCACACGAACCAGACAAGTATCAGAAAATCACCCCTGTTCTTCGTTATAAATTCCAACACATGAACATAGTTTCTTTTCAGAAAAATGTCTAAATTCTACGATGCGTGCGTGCCAAGTCACTGCAATCATATATGACTCTTTGTGACTCTATGGACTGTAACTGCCAGGCTCCTCAGTCCACAGCATTTCCCAGTCAAGAATACTGGAGGGGGTTGCCATGCTCTCCGGGAGGGGCTCTTCCTGACCCAGGGATTGAACCCACATCTCTTACATCTCCTGTATTGGCAGGCGGGTTCTTTACCACTAGTGCCACCTGAGAAGCCCAGATTCTCTGATATATATTTTAACAAATATTTGTTTTCATATGGAAGTGCAGCCAATAAAAGCCCCTCCACACAACCAAAATGATGGTGACCCTCTGGTTTACTGCCTCGTCAGTGTGACAAGTCACACAGAGGCACTTTCATAGGATACCATCACAGTACAGTGTGCATGGGGTCTAGCAAAGCCACGCCCACATTTCGGTTTATTATCCAAAGGGCTCTTTTCCATGCATAAAAGCTTGTGTTAAGTCCAAAACGGGGCTACCGAATTCATGTGGCTACTTCTGGCGTCTTGACCTTGGATTCTGGTTCAGAAATCCATTCTCAGGCTCACTTGTCCCTTTTGAAATGTAGCTGCTCTAGGGCCACAGGCTCAGAGGCAGTTCTTTTGTTATCTTATTTCATAGAAACAGAAGGCAATTTGCTGCAGCAGTCACTCTCATTAATTGATGCTCCAGAGATTCTGAAGCCTCTGCTTGCAAGCACCCAAACTGTCAATCACAGCAGCGCTGCAAGAACCATGGAAGACTTCCGGTTCACTCTCTTGTGCATCTTTCAATGGATAAAAGGGACAATTAATCCAAACCACCCATTCCTATGTGAAGCTAGGAAGGAGCTTTGCTCAGGGATGGTATATTTCGCTTACAGCATTGGGAGATGGGAGAACTGACAGGGCCAAAAAAGAAAAGCCTGAGTCTCAGTCCCCGGGGCTAATGGAAACATAGGTAAATGTTGAGTCAGACTGCTTTCATCTAATTTTTAAAAATAACCTCACTTATATCACTTTCCTAGCACCCATGTGGCCTGGCACCTGTCATGGGGTGTCTGGTTCCTTGGTTCTGGCACATTCCACCAAGCAGGCTTTCTTTTCTTACATTTCCAATTAAAAATGACATGGCCTTTCTCGCACCACGTCAGACTGTCTACACCAGCGCATAGGATGGATGTGATGGAAAGGGAGTGGTACTAACGCCACCGAGTAGGGAGAGTGCTGAGGGCTGACAAGCCTTCGTGGAGGCCTGAAGGAAGGCACTTAATTCGATGGCACAATTATTTCCTTGTGAATGTTCACCAGCAGGGCACTGAGCTGAGGCTCAGTGTTATCAGAAAGCAAGTTATGGAAGAAATATGTACTGATGCCTGTGAGTTCCTTCCTTCCACCGGCAGATTTCTGAAGAGTTGGAAAAACCTAGAGTGAGCCCTTGAAGTGAAAAGTGTTCGTTGCTCAGTTGCATCCGACTCTTCGTGACTCTATGGACGGTAGCCTGCCAGGCTCCTCTGTTCATGGAATTCTCCAGGCAAGAATACTGGATCAGGTTGCCATTTCCTTTTCCAGGGGATCTTCCCCACCCAGGGATCGAACCCAGGTCTCCCGTATTGCAGGCAGATTCTTTACCTTCTGAGCCATTGACCTTTGGGTAACTCCATCATTGCTCCTCCAAGACCCTTCATCCTCTGAAGTTTATTTTGTTCAAGTATTAGGGCTTCCCTGGTGGCTCAGCTGGTAAAGAATCTGCCTCCAATGCGGGAGACCTGGGTTTGATCCCTGGGTTGGGAAGATCCCCTGGAGAAGGGAATAGCTACCCACTCCAGTATTCTGGCCTGGAGAATCCCATGCACTGTATACTCCATGGGGTCACTGAGTCCATACGACTGAGCGACTTTCACTTTCCCCTAAACAAACAAATAAGCATGTTATTCTTAGTCAGGGCTCCTAGAATTTCTACATAAGGAGAGCTGGGATGAGGGTGAGAGGCAGAAAACTGGTAGAAGCAAGATTCAATGATTTGTCTTGAAGTTGCTCCTGTTAAGTACACGATTTTTACTTCCTTGCTCTTTGGATATATATTATCTGCTCTATACTGGGATGGAGAAATGTTTCAGAAACGGATGTGAACAAGTTAGACTTGGAACTTGGACTTAGGACACTTACGTCTACAACGAGTCAGACAAGAAAAAAAAAAAACAAAACAAAACACCACACAACATTGAGACAATGAAACAGTAACTAACAACAGCTGCTCCTTGGAGAATTAATTAGGGCCATTTGACAGAGTGACCAGGGCAGACAGGAAGGGTTGCTCCCAGCAAGTACCAGTTAGACTGAGACTTAAATGGCAAGAGTGAGGTGGTTCAATGAAAAAACATGCCACCAAGAGGAGGAAGCAGGTTCAAGAATCCTGCGGCAGGAAGAAGCTCCGCATACCTGAGGGAAAGAAAGTTGATGGAGACTGAACACACATCAGCCAAGGAAACAGAGTAAGGACACAAAAATGATGAGTAAGGTGCTGGGTTTCTAATTCCTCATGTGGGACAGGAGGCCATGGGAGGATCTTGAAGTGGTATCATCTGATTTCTTCTATTTACTTATTTTTGACGTGGACCATGTTTAAAAAGTCTTTATTGCATTTATCACAATATCATTTCTGTCTTTTTATGTTTGGGTTTTTTTTTTTTTTTTTGGCCCTGAGGTATGTAGGACCTTAATTCCCTGACCAGGGATTAAACCCAAGCCCTTTTGAATTTGAAAGTAAAGTTTTAACCACTAGACTGCCAGGGAAGTCCCTGATTTCTTCTTGTTAAATTCATTCTGGCTGCTGTGTGGAGAGGATGCCTCGAGCATCCTGCAGTAATCCAGGGAAAGGACACTGGCATCTTGGACAGAGTGACTGGTGGAGAGGAGAGTGGATTGCTTTCTATGAGAAGGAGGGTTCCAGAGCTGTTGCTTATTCTTGGATGTAAGAGTGAGAAATGCAATGGGGTGAATTTGGTTGCCCATTGACCAAGATGTGGAAGACAAAAGAGATAACAATTTGAAAGGGGAGAAGTGTTCTCTTTTGGCAATGTTAGGTTTTAGGAGCCTTCCAGACGCTGTGTGGAAATGTCTGGGAGGTAACTATCGAGGGTAGTATGTGGTTCTGAGGCGGTGGTCTGAGTTGAGGATGAACATTTGAAAGTCTTTGCATAAAGAAGACATGAAAAGCGATCAGCTAGATGAAATCACATAGAAAACCTGTGTACATTAAAAAAATAATAAGGGAGCCCAAACAGGGCCCTTTGGACAGCCTTTAGAGATGGAGAGGGAAAAAAAATGAAGCTAGCAAAGAAGATTGAGAGGAACCAGCCAATATAATGGGAGGAAAATCACAAGAAGTGTGGCTTCATGAAAACCAGGTATTTCAATGAGGAAGCTGTGACTTGCATCAAATACTAAGCAAGGATGAGATGACAATAGGGTAACCACTATATTTGGGCAAATGGTGATTGCTGGTGACTCTAGCGAGTCACGAGAGCCACTCCATTAATACGGTGTGAACGGAATCCCAACTGGAATGGGTGGTGAGGAAGGAGAGAAGACGATCATAGGTAACTCTTCCAAAAAGCTTTGCTATTACGAGGAACAGAAAAAGGTGGAAGTAGTCAGAGGAAGATGTGGATTTTTGGTATTGTTTTATTTCTTTAAAATTTTTGAGGTGGACCTTTTTTGGAAGTCCTTTTTGAATTTGTTACAATACTGCTTCTGTTTTTTATGTTTTGGTTCTTTGGCTGCTAGGCATGTGGGACCTTTCTCCCCAACCAAGGGTTTGAACCCACATCCCTTGCATTGGAAGATGAAGTCTCAACCACTGGACTGCCAGGGAAATCCCTGTTTTATTTTTAATATAGGAGGTATTAGAATTTATTCATGGCTGGAGAAAATGGTCTAGTAGAGACAGAGAAAAATGAAAAACACAAGGTCTTTGAGAAAGGAAAAAGGTTGGGAGCCAGAATTTAAGAATTCAAGAGATCTGGATTCAAACTCTTGCTTTCTCTTAGACTGTGTTCTTTGTAGAGGGTTGGTCTCTAAGAGACAGGGAGCTTCATCCACAGAACCTGGAGAAAAGGCAGAAGGCAGTGGTGCTGATGCAGGTACCCTGGCAGATTTGGTAATATGAAAATGAGGAAGTTCCTGGCAGAATAATTCCATTTTCTCAATGAATTCTGAAGGCAGATTTACCAGCAGAGAGTGCTAATCAGGGAGCGAAGAGACGTAGCAGGTTTGAAGTGAGAAGAGAGAGTGAGAAGTGATTTTGGAGTGGGAGCAAGTTAATACAGTAGGAAATGCGGCAGGAGCTCTGGGCAGGATCAAGTTGCAGTTTGAGAACTGTGGCTTTGTCATCATGATTGTGTTTCTTCAACTTGGGAGGAGAAACTGGAGTCGTTCAAATGCTTTGAGGCAGGCATGAAGAGGCGGCCTACTCAGCCACAAAAAGAATGAAATAATGCCATTTGAAGCAACATGGATGGGTCTAGAGATTATCATACTTAGTGAAGTAAGCCAGACAGACAAAGGTAAGCACCATGTGATATCACTTACATGTGGATTCTAAAATATGACACGACTCAACTTATCTAAGAAACAGAAACAGACTTACAACATAGAGAAGAGACTTGTGGTTGACAAGGGGAAGGGAAGAATTGGGAGTTTGGGATTAGCAGATGCAAATGAATATACAGGGTGGATAAACAACAAGGTCCTGCTGTACAGCACAGGGAACTATATTTAATACCCTATGATAAACCATAATGGGGAATAATATGAAAAGGAATATACATATGTACAACTTGAATCACTTTGCTGAACATCAGAAATTAACACAACATTGCAAATCAACTAAATTTCAATAAAATTTTTTTAAAAAGGAAATAGTTCAACCAGGGCCGTGTAACAGGCACCACTTGGGCACCACTGAAATCCTCTCACCTCCCCTGCTCTTCAGTCACAGATATGGTGACTATTTGGGCTTAGGCTCCAGCCAGCATCATGCAGATCTCGCCCTGGGCACATCCTGTCCGGCTCTGGCTTCTTGGCCCCCTGGGCTTCTCTGCTGCCATGACCTGGTATATTAAGGAAGGAACTGCTTGGTGCAAGTTGGCAGTGGGAGAGTGCCTGGGAGCCTAGAGATAAGGCTCCCCCTTCCAGTACACAGTTCTAAAACATATTTCTTCAGACTCTTTAGACGATGCTGCTAGGATGAGGGACCACTGGCCTTTATCAGTGCTCAATCCAATAATGCATCCTTGCTTCAGCTTTCTCTTCTTCCTCATCTCACCCTTCTGGTCCCTAACTTCTGCTCTTTGGGGCTGCTTTTTTAAAAACCTACCTACATATAAGTCTTTGCCTAAATCTCTGCCTTCAAAGTAGCCTACTGGTATTAAGAAGAGTTACAGAAATTAGAGCCCCAAGATGGGATTGTGGGGTTCAGTGAAGGCCTCACTGCTGGGGTAAGCAGAGTAGTGGTAACTCCTGGCATGTGTGACTTCACAAATGCTAATATTCTCCCTGGCAGTGGCCTGGGACCGGGCTGAGGTAGAGAATGACGTATGGGGTTGTGTGGTGGCTCTTTTGTCTTTGAATATGTGGGCAACTGGCTGATTTGTCGATATATTCATGTTTTGCAAAAGGAAATTGAAAAGATCAAGTCAGCCAACTATCCACTCAAGGCTTTCTGCGAAACCCAGACAGCCATGGATAAAGAGATTTACACCATACAGCCATAGGCAGACTGTTGAAAATCAGACCCAGTAGCAATGACAACACTACAAAGGAGACTAAATGCAGTCTTGGACTATCTCTTATGTGACAATAATCGGAAAAGAATGGGACCCCGAGACCTACATGGGGACCTTTGAGTGCACAGGGAAGGAGGGTATTCCTGAAACCTCAAGGGAGGCAAGAGATACAGATCTATAGCCTTATCCCACCCTCCTTCCTCACCAAAGGAAAGAGACCTGACATTTCACAGAGATTCTGCTAGGACTTCATCTGAGGCAGGTGCCTTTCAGTCTGACTCTGCTCCTAAGTCCAGGTGGGTAGGAACGATAGAGAATTTGTTGGCACGGGAGCACCTGCTTGTGAATCGAGGGTCAAGGTCCTGGCGAAGCCTCCTTGGGGCACTGCTAATATGCTCCTGGGTTGGTGGCTCAGGGAATGAGGCAGTGGGTGATGGAATGACTTTGGCAGAATCCAGGGTCAGAAGACTAGTAGGGTGAGAATGTCAGGCTGGAAGCACCATGCGAGCTTGAGACTGATCGCATGACTGCACTGAGCTGAATTCTGAAGCTTCTTCCAGAAAATGCTGGAGGGATTAAGCACTGGTCGCTACAGGATAGATTAGCTCAGTACAGCTCCTTTCATTGGCTTCCCTCCTTCTCACTCTCCCTTTCCTGGTCCCTACTATCTTCTCCCCAAGATTATTGTTGTTTTTCAGTCACTAAGTCATCTCTGACTCTTTGAGACCCCAGGGACGGCTGCACGCCAGGCTTCCCTTTCCTTCACTATCTCCCAAAGTTTGCCCAAACTTCTGTCCGTTGAGTCGGTGATGCCATCCAACCATCTCATCCTCTGTTGTCCCCTTCTCCTCCTGCCTTCAATCTTTCCCAGCATCAGGGTCTTTTCCAGTGAGTCAGCTCTTCACACTAGGCAGCCAAAGCATTGGAGCTTCAGCTTCAGCCTCAGTCCTTCCAATGAATATTCAGCATTGATTTCCCTTAGGATTGACTTCCACATAAACTCCCTGTGCAAAAACTAAGAGCTGCTTCCAAGGAGCAGAAGTTCTAGGCCAGGTAGAGAATCCCAAGGCTGCTCCTGTTCCTGTCACTGACTCCAAACATGATGGGGCCCAACACCTCCTACTGCACGTCCATCCAGCACACAGTGGGTCCTCATCAGATGACAACTCTCTCCTTCCCTTCTCCCTTCCCCTGAATCAGTAACTCTAGATGGCAGTTAAGGGCAAATACTTTCTAGAGACAGAACAGTATCTCTTCTGCTCAGTGCTCCCCACAGCCCCTCAGAACCCACTCTGGCTGAGGGGCCCTGACTCTGCTCTTCCTCCTCCAGAACATGGTTTGTCTCCCTCCTCATTACATAGCCTCAGGTTAACTATGTTCCCTGGAGGGTTTGCTTTCCCTTCTGGGGAAATCAAAGAGCAGATTGGGAGTTAGTCACCAGACTGTGTCGCTCTGAATACAAGGAAGAGGAGAAGACAGAAAGGAAAGGAGGCGGGGGAGGGGGAGGAGGGAAACAGGAGGATACAGTGCTGCGGTTGAGGAGTTCACACATCTGATTGCCTTTCATCATCACAATACATTTGCAAGGTGTTCTCCTGTCACACGGATGAGGACGTCAAGGCTCAGGGTCCCTGTCTTAAACACCTGCTTCCTAAGCTAAACTGACAGCCAGGAGGGGCAGGTGGTGCCACCATGAGAACCAGAGACAGGGCTCGCTTGAGAATGAGGGAAACCAAGCAGACCAGACAGACTGATGCCTTAGGCCTCTGCCTCGTTGAGTGTGGACTTATTTGGAAATACCAATTTATAGGGGAAATTCATAGAACTGAAATGCAGGCAACCAGAATATTTTCATTTTCCCCCTCTGCTTAACAAGTGGTGTGGTTGCTAAGTCATGTCTGTTTCAGTCATGTCTGACTCTTTGTGACCCCATGGACTGTAGCCCACCAGGCTCCTCTGTCCATGGGATTCTCTGGGCAAGAATACTGGAGTGGGTTGCCGTGCGCTCTTCCAGGGGATCTTCCCAACCCAGGGATCAAACCCATATCTCTTATGTCTCCTGCATTGGTAGGTAGCTTTTTTACCACTAGTGCCACCTGGTCACCAAAAAGTAGAGATGGAGTAGTTTCCAGGGAAGAGGGCACAAAGGCTTGTGAAGAAAAGCACCTGCTTCACTGAGCTCTGAACTCTGAGCACCAGGATGAGGCAGCCCAGAACCAGGGCAGAGAACTTAGGCAGCTGCTGTTAACTACACAATGAACTTGACCATGACACTCCAGACAACGCAACCAGACTCATATTTCCTGCATACCTTCTATGGTTCTGCTTTGCTTCTGGAAAATCGAGAGTCTTACACCACCTCCCTTTGCTTCCCTACAAAGATTTCTGCCCATGAATTTCCACCTCCATCAAGGAAACAGCTAATTTCTTCTTATACTACATCCCTTCTTTGAGGTTCCCACTGCAGTCCTCCTAACTCTTTGCCATTTCAGCATTGTTCTTTAGAGGCAAGTCCTTTGTAATCTGCACATTCTTTTTCCATATCCAGTAATAACTAAGCTTCAAAGAATCATGATACCCTAGAGCTGAAGGGACCTTTTTTTAAAAAATTCAGGAAACAATTACATTTACCCTAAGCCACACACAGTGTTGAATCCCTTGAAATTATTAACCTATTGAATACTCATGACAATTCTATGAGTTAGGTATAGCACTTCATTTTTTCTCAGATGAGGAAACTGAGGCTCAATGAGATTAAATAACTTGTTTTGGGCCATACAATTAGAAAGTGGCAGAACCAGGAGGTCTGGCTCCAAAGTCCATGCCCTAAAAAATGTCTTAACCTGAGGGATCATTTCACCCCTTCCCTTCATTTTACAGAAGAGGAGATTCAGACACAAAATGTTAAGTGATCTTAGCAAAGATAAGCACATTGAGGCTGGCAGGCAGGTTTTCTGATTTCCAGTTCAATGTTTTTGCCCCAATATCCCATGGCTAGGCTCTATACAACAGTATTCACCTCTAGGTTATATTTCAGCAGTGGTTTCCCATGAGCTCTACAAGTGACCTGCAGATTTACAATATCACTGTGGATCATCATTTTACCAAGGTTGTGTAGAAACACATGGGTCATCATAAGACTCTGCACCTAGTCCTTTGGGGCTTTAGAATCTGGTGATCTGGGATCTAGGGTTCCTGATCAGCTGGGAGACCCTGATATGTTCCTACTCTTCTCTGGAAAGTCCAACTGGTGCATGGGAGGTATCGCCCTACACATTGTAAGAAACCTGCAAGCCCTAAAGTTACAGTGCTGATGATTAGCACTGTTAAAAACACCAAGTTTCACCCATGATTTCTGCAGACATTTTGATATGGTGATGAGGATACAGACTCGGATGGTCATCTTAAGGTGGAAGTATCTGGTGCTGAGATGGCTATTGTGGCAATTAGGGAGGCTGAGGGTAAAAGCTGGACATGCAAATCATGTTCTCATCATTATCGGCTCTGGATAATGGTGTGGCAGGGCAAAATGTAAGGCTGTTAATAATAGAGAAACTGGGGGTCATGGAGACATACCTCTGCAGGGCCACCTTCCCGCAGACCTGGGGTGCACACCTTCACCTGCTGTTTCACAGCCACCCTTACTGCAGCATTGCAGACAAACCTCAGGTATCAAAACTGATTGCATTTGGTATTTCTGCTGTTCTCTCAGAAACTGCTGTCAATGGACGTGGGGAGCCCTTCACCAACAGGAACCTTTGTCTTTTATCTCTTTATCTACAAAGCCAGAAGTGTGGTTGGCACCCAGGAAATGGGGGGTGAATAGGGAATGAATGAATACTCTTTTGACTTCCTTGAATTGCAACCATTTTGCTTTCACTCAGCAGCCCAGGGCTAAGGGTGTTCTGAAGTAACCTTCCCAGAGTTGCGGTCAGCAGGGCTAGCATTGGAGTGCAGAGTCAATGGAATTTTCAGGAAGATCCAGACAGTGAAGCCTGGAACTTATGTTTGTGAGAACATATTGTATGATAGTTCTTCAGTATTTTATCACCCAACCACCAAAAGTGCCCATAACTCCCTCTGCATCAGAATGCCCTCCTTCACATATTAAAAAGCAAAAACTAAATCAAATTTTTATAAAACTCAATTCAGCACTTTGTTTTGTGGGCACTTTAATCCTGAGGAGACACTCAGAGAGTTGTAGTTTTTGGCTTCAAAGACAATTTTTAAAAGGAAGTGGGGATTAGAAAGACCCTGAAGGGGGAGATGCCAGTTAATACATTCTTTGTGTACTCTTCCATAATGAGAATATTGAGAATTCCTTAGTGACAAGAAGCAAGTATAAACTGGGCAGAGCTCCCATAGCACCTAGCACTTGGCTGTGCCCACAGTCAGTGCTCAACAAAAATTGGGTGGATGGATGGATAAATGGGTGGACAGATATACTTAAAAAAATTTTTTTTTGGTCATACCCTGTGGCATGTGGGATCTTAGTGTCCTGTCCAGGGATCGAACCCACATTGGAAGCATGGAGTCTTAACCACTGGAACACCAGGGGAAATCCCAGAGTACAATTTTCTATCGCCACCACTGTCAACAGTCATCTGTAACTCTGGTCAGAATGTCCTTGTAAGCTACCATGCTCTTTGCCCTTAATTCTCTCTTGACCTTTTTTGTATAGAACTGATATTTACTTATCACCTTCTTTATTCAGTCATTCAAAAGAAAACTGTCTCCCTCACCATCCAATAGCAAAACCCTGTACATACACAAGTGTCTTCTCACACAAATCAAACAACAAAATACAATGGGGTTTTCATTCACTGTATTGTGTTTCCATCTGAGTAAGAGATGAAATCAGAAATGTCGTTAAAGTCAAAGACAGATGCTTTCTTTTTGCTGTCATTTATTTGACACTAGTTACCCTGTGCTTCAAAACGAGAAAAATAAAACAGGCTAACAATAACCTAGCATTTGCAGATTACCTTGGGTGGAGGTGGGAGCTAACATAAATTAGTCTCTGCAAGTCCTTCCATCTGTTCTCTTTGTCCAAATAATTCATTGCCATTCCAACAGCTGCATCTGGCAGTTCAGGTCACTCATACCCATTCTCCTATTCAGAGAACTTTATTCTTTCTGTCCCTCCCAATTTTGTGTAGTTCCCTGTCTGACCCAATTTTTGAGTGATGGAGATTTTCAAGGCCAGATAATTCTTGAGTTGGGAAGAGGTGATTCACGGAGAGACAGTCTTGGAGGAGAAGGGAAGAAAGAGCATTAGAGAAGAAGTTTGGAATGTTTGGGGGTGGGGGTGGGGGGGGGGAAATCAAGGAAGAAGTACAATCGAATCTGTAGAAAAAACTGTTTCCCACATCTCTTGCTCATTCCAGAACTTTCAGAAAAGAAAGAGGTGATGAGACGGAGAGTGGATTTGGGGAAAGTAATCGTCTGTTCTATGACAGGATTCATTTTGTTACTGAAGGGAAATAACCTACAAAGGAAGAGAGAGACAGAAAGAAACCAGGAGTAGGGTGGGCGAGACAAAGAGGAAGACATATGGGGAGGGGGTGGAGGAGAAGGGTGAGGAGGAGAGAACACGGAATGCAGCGGGAACACTGTTGGAAACAGAAGAACCGCCCCCAGAGGAAAATGCCAGCATCTCTGGGCAAAACTCTAAACTGTCATCACATGCATCTTTGCTCTCAGAAATGTACACATTTTTTTTTTCCTTTTCAAGATGATTCCCCGTTCCGACATCAGTAGAACACTTCGAATTGAGAGACTAAGACAATTTCATTTCTGCTATCACATGGCATTTCCAGGTCCTTCTTCAGCATTCTTCATAAATGTGCCATCACCACCCTTTAGACAAATCAATGCTGGGAGCCCAGGGCAGGAAATATTCAGGGGTAAGTCCTTGTCTAGATTTCATGTAGATTTCATCTCACAAAACTAGAGTGGAAGAAATCTGTCCCTCTTAGGAAGAAATGAGGGAAAGAAATACAATCTTTAATGCTCACACTTTGTAAATACAGTTCTCCTTTTTTTTTTTTTTTTTGCCACATGGCATGTGGGATCTTAGTTCCCTGACCAGGACTCAAACTCACACCCCTAGCAGTTGGAAGTGAGGAGTCTTAACCACTGGATGACCAGGACATTCTCAGTTGTTAACATCAATAGAGCAGGGACAGTCCAATAAAACAAATAAAATAAAACAATAATAATAAAACCAATGACTACATTTTTGGAGCACTTGTATAGGTCCTTTTGTACATGCTTTGCATACATTCTCATTTAACCAGTATGAAGACAACAGGAAGCCATTAGTACTACCCTTGTTTTTACAGATGGAGAAGCAAGCTGAGAGAGATTAGGTAACTTGGCCAAGGCTGCTCAGCTGATAAATATAGGGCCAGAATGTTGAGAGATACCTCTGGCTTTCCATATCATGCAAATGACCCAAATTTTATTTTACCAACAGTGAGTATTAAGCTCCTTGCCTACCAACATTTTCCTATACCTGGAAACAAAGAGAAAATGTTTGAATCCTTCTCTTCCCTTTAAATCTTTCCCTACACTGTTTAAAAAATAATATAATGAGCCCAGAGTCCTTTGGCTCCACCATCTTGGCCGCTCCAATTGCCCTTTATCAGAAATAAGGGGGGTTTTTCCTGGTGGTCCAGTGATTAAGACTCTACACTGACAATGCAGAGGGCGTGGGTTCAATCCCTTGTTGGGGAACTATGATCCTAGATTTTTTTTGGCAAAAAATAATAGGCAGCTGACTTGAGTAATAATCAAAAACCTAAATAATCAGTCCCTGATCAATGACAGTTAATGGTATGAAAGAGGAAATAAAAGCTAGGTAGAGACCATATGTGCCTGCCCTATCTACCTCATTTGACGCTATGACCCTTTTTGCTTTTTTAACTTATTTCTTTTGACTTCACTACCCTGCCCCCTACAGAGCAGACCACACCGCTTGTCCCTCCCTGTCTCTACTGGCCTGTGACCTTCACTGAATAATGCTGCCTCCTTGTCCCTCCAGCTGTCCTGGGTGTTCAAGGCTCAGCCGAGCCTCACTTTACTTTTCCCTACATGCTCTTCTCCTGAGAGAGCAGATCTTTTCTCAGCTGGCCACTGACAGTTGTATCAACACTACACTGATGGATTTCAAATCTGTAACTTCACATTCCAGACTCTATTAGCTGGAGGAACTGCAAGACATCCTTACTGGCACATCCTGCCCTCAGCTCAGAATTTAACATGTCTTCTGTGAAAAACAGGTTTTCTGCTTCAACTTTTTCATTTCCATTGATTCATCACCAGCCGTTCAACCTCAAAACCTAAAAGCCAGCTTTGACTATTTCATCTCTTGTATTATCTCTATGGAAGGCACTACCAGATCCTAGAGTAGTGTTCTTCAAAATTCTCTTGCCATCTCTGAGGTCACCAAAATCCTGGCTTTTGTCACCTTGCATTTGGAGTAGCTCTGACTTGTCTCCCACCTTGGGTCACTACTCTTTCCTTCCTTTCATGCAGTGGTTCGGGATTAATTTTCTCAACATAACCATTCCATCAAGTCTCTCCTCCCAGGAGAAAGTTAAATGACATTAATCTAGTTTTCAGGCTTTTCCATAGCCTACTGGTTAGCAGTCATACTCATTCAGCCCAAAGCATGGATTCAAAAACCAAATAGGCTGTTTCATAGAAGATTCTAAAGCAGAAAGATACCTCAGTGGTGTCCATTTCAACTCCTTTACAGGAACATAACATGTATTAACTAAAAGCTGATGTATCCCTACCTTTTACTGATGCATGCTCCTTACCATGCTATTTTTAAAATGAGATTTGAACAGACTAAATGACTTGAATAAGGTCACATAATTAGATGTCAACTCCCAATACAGTACCTTTCCAACCCTAACCTTTCCTGAAAATGACTCTGTCCCATGGTAACCCCATGCTTATTTCCCATTTCTTGTCTACAATTCCATTCAGATGAACTTGATCCCAATATAACCCTCACATGCTCAGTGTCAAGTCCAAATCTTAGTTCATGCTATCATTCTCACTTGGAGAAAGTCACCTACCCTTGGGCCCCTACATTCCATACTTCAAAGTCTAGGTCACATTCCACTGCCTCCAATTCTTCTAGTGTTTCAAAGCTGCAAGTAGTTAATACTACTTGACTGTAGCATATGAACTGTATTACCCATTTGAGGCACTAAATCATATTTTGTCTGGCACTTTTACTCAAAAATTTCATGTATGCAGCCTTTGCTACTTCAACTAAACTCAAGTTTGGAAGAGAATTAGCTCATGTCTTTTTTGTTGTGCTGCCCATCACACTAACTATAGCTCTGTGCACAGATATACTGCACTATTTGTTAAAGACATAAAGACTCTAAGAATACAACCTGAAACAAAGTCTTAAATAGATAATCCAGAGGCCCGGAGGAAATCAAGTCCATAGATAATACAAAGCTTAATTTTCCAATTAGTTTAAGTTAATTAACTCGTTTTCAAATATTTAATAAGTGTCTGCTCTGGGCCAATTAAAGTGCCAAGCATTAAAATGCAATGGTGAGTGGAACAGACATATTGCTGCCAACATGGAGCTAATAGTCTAGTCAGAGAAAGACACAGACATTAAGTAATCACATACACGAAGTGTGAGCGTGTGTTTAATTTGACTAGATGGGCATGTATGCTTAGTCACTCAGTCGTGTCTGACTCTTTGAGACCCCCATGGACCCCAGGCTCCTCTGTCCATCGGATTTTTTTCCAGGCAAGAATACCGGAGTGGGTTGCCATTTCCTCCTCCAAGGGATCTTCTCGACCCAGGGATCAAACCCATGTCTCCCAAATAGCCTACAATGCAGGTGGATTCTTTACTGTTGAGCCACGGGGAAGGCCCAGCTTAACTAGGACTCTGGGAAAAATAGGACTTCCCTGGTAGCTCAGATGGTAAAGAATCTGCCTGCAATGCGGGAGACCTGGATTCCATCCCTGGGTCGGGAAGAACCCTTGGAGAAAGGAAGGCAATCACTCCAGTGTTCTTGCCTGGAGAATTTCATGGACAGAGGAGCCTGCGGCCTGGCAGTCCATGGTTGCAAAGAGTCGGACCTAACTGAGCAACTAACACACACACTAGGAAAAATGGGAAGTGGACAGATTAGAAGTATATTTTGCTATAGAACCAGTAAAATTAGAAAATTGATTAGATGAAGCATTTGAGAGAAAAAAAAGAATCAAAGATAACTTGCAAATTTCTGATACGTGCAATGGTAAAGATACCCGGCCATTCCTCTGAGATGAAGGGAAGTACTGGAGGGCAAGGTTGAAGTGACTGCATTGATATCATGAAAATTCAGCCTTGGGCATGCTGAATAGTTCATTACTAGAACCCTATCAAATAAGAAAAGTCAACAAGAAGCAGTTTGAGGCTCTTGTCCTGACTTTTACCCTGTTCACCTTCAGATGATGTTTCTTAAAGAGAAAATGCTCCACCCAAATTAGGCCTGAGAAGAGAAAAGCAGAATCAAGGAGCTCAGACAGCTCAGAACTGGGTAAGGAGACTGTGAATAACCGCAGGTTAGTGTTTGCTGAGACTGGAAGAATGCAAAATAGATCTTTTCAATCCAAGAAAATCAAATCTGGCCCATTTATTTTTCTTTATCAAGTGAATCAAAAGCTTAGCTGAACGGAAAACTAAGTCATTTGAAAAAGGACGGCTCCTGGTGTGTATACGCATGCAAAAGGCAGTCTTAACACACAGGCCCTGACTCCACTCCATTCCTGGTGCTCAGTCAGCTACTGTGTGCTGGGAATGAGGCCACAGTTCTGGATTCAAACCTATTCAAGTCTTGATCACAGGGTTGGAAGGAAACATGGAAGTTCAATACCTCATAAAAATCAAAGAATCAAAGAACGTAATCAGAAGGAACACAGGGCTCATCTTTTCCCAATTCTTTCCAGGCAATCATTTCCCCAAGACATTATCCTATAGATGAGGAAACCAAAGTCTGAAAAGGTGAAATGAGAGGTAAAATGACTCATAACACAGCTAACGGGTAGCAAAGCTGGGACAGACGCGTGTTCTCAGCACAGTGCACCTTCCACGCAAGAGACCGCCTCGCTGGATGGTAAAGAGAAGAGCAGGCTGAGAAAAGAAGTCCCTCTTGAAAATTAATTTGAGATCAGATTTTGAAAGCAGAAATTTGCTGTCTAGGGAGGATGACTGCTGTGCTAAGTTTCAATGTGGCTAAAAGAAGTCCCCACCCATCCTTCATCATGTAGGCAAAATGATCCAAATGATATTTGAAAAATATAAACCTGATGGTGAGTAAGATGATTTTTGTGATATTAATAAAAAGGGGACCCAGAACAGCTTGTTATGGGAATCTGGACACAAGCTAATGAGGACAGAGGTTGTGAAAGCAGAGAGGAAAGAATGACAACTTTGGGGAGCCATGCAAGAATGATGGAGTCTGACTATTTATAAAAAAGGCAGGAAGGGCAGTGAGAACTCATTTCTAAGTTCACGTTACTGATTAGAAGGCAGAAGGCTATGTGAGCACTCTGCATATAAAGCTGATGTTTAAAACTAGTCCAAAGTCTACATTTTATTGCCAATGAATCAGAAATATCACCTTCACACATGACGGATAACATATTGAATTTTTAAAAAGAATAATCACTTTTTCACTCCACAGGCATGAGCCCCACCTTTCATCTTTATTGATTCAATCACATTTTCATTCACCAAAAAAATGTGTGAGTCTTCTAGGCATTGAATCCTGGGGTGGCTGTGAAAATGAGTGAGACAGTCCAGCCTCAGGCGCTCCCAGATCTACTTTTAATTTGAACCGTCCTCACATCTAAGTGTGATAATAGCAGTTGTGAACACGGGGCTGTGGGAACACAAAGAGAGGGATGACAAATTCTGCCTGGAACTGTTAGAGAAGGCTTCATGGAGGAGGTGACATGAGTTAGATCTTAAGGGACAGTCATGTATCCATCAGGGAAGTTGAAAGAGGAATATTAGAGATACAACCACATGGATGCAAGGAGCAGTAAGAAACTGTTACATTTAGAGTATGGTTGGTCATGTCATTGGATGTTGCTGGATCACAAGCAGGGTGTGTTGGGGCCAGGCAGGGAGTTGGAAGAGGGAGGCAGTTGGATAAGCCCAATTGTAAAAGTTAGATCCAGGGATTTCTCTGGTGGCTGAGTAGTTAAGAATCAACCTTCCAATGCACAGGATGCAGGTTCGATTCCTTGTTGAGGAACTAAGATCCCACATGGCACAGAGCAACTAAGCCTGCATATCGTAACTAGAGAGAAGCCTGCGTGCCTCAATGAAGGTCCTGCATGGTGCAACTAAAATAACGTATTTGGCCGATGCACCCAAATAAATAAATAATTTTTTAAAGATTGTTTTTAAAAAAGTTAGACACAGATATTCAAGGTCTTTGATGGCTGGCTGAGAAATATATATATCTCATCCAGTAGATAAAAGGGAACCATCAGAGATTTGTGGAAAACAGCTTTCTGCTCTCAATATCCAATTCTTCATTCTTTGCAGGTCACTGAAATCCTATTTGTTATTTGCTTCAGCAAATCATGGTTGCAACTTCTTCCCAATTCCAACTTGATTTGAGAGAGATTACTTAGCCACATTGAGGTCTTCAATGGCAATGTCTCCACCCCCAGAAAAGCCCAGATGCAAAGGTGATGGGTTTCCCACCATTCAGGGTAGCCACCAGGCAGTAAAGTCCTAGAATATGCTTGCTGAGACCGTTGCCATTCTTGTCAGGCCTTGGTTCTTTCTTTGTAAAGGAAAGCAGAATATATTTGAGGAACTATGACCATACAGCCCCTTTCAGGAGCACACGCCCCTGAACTGAATTCACGAAGGCAAGATGCTGCTGCATTGAACAGACTGCTCCCCTGCCGTAATGTTACTCCTCTCCACACCATCAGGGAGGGCCAGAGAAGGCTGAAGCAATGGTAAGATCTGTGGGCTCTGTGATCAGGCTCTCAGTACCCAGGCATTACAAGATCATGCCCCAGTCTCATTTATTTCTGAAAAGTCTCTTCCCCCTCAGATATGTCCTGTTCCTTCTTTACATCTCCTGTCAATTTCTTTTTTTAATAGACATATTTCCCTGCTGCTTACTAATAACCAGAGTGACTGATTCGACAGCTGGTACAACCAAGTGTGCAGAAAGCAGGATCCTTTCCCAGGCTCAGAAGGAATGGAAGACAGGCTTTTTTTTTTTTTTCCAAAAAAAATCACCAAAGCTCACAATCTGAAGCACGTGTCACCAGTAGGGCTGACACACGTAGCATGTGTGCTCTTTACATGGGACCCAAAAGATTTCGAGGCCTGAGTCAATGCTATACTTGCTTTCTTTGACTACTTGCCAATTTTACCTTTTCAGTGGAAAAAGAAGCATGTCTCAGTTTTCCTGACACCAAGACATATGAACTATCATCTACCACAGAAATAGAGGAAAAAGAAGCATCAGACAACCATTCAACTCCCAATGTATCCCTAGCTCCTCCAGAAGAGAACATGAAATTTATAGGTCACCATTTTTTTGGCAAGTTCTCTAATTCACTTTTTTTTAATTTGTATTTTATTGAAGTATAGTTGACTTACAATGTTGTGTTAATTTCTGCTGTAGAGCAAATGGATTCAGTAATATATACATTTTTTTCATGTTCCTTTCCATTCTGGTTTATCACAGGATATTAAACATAGTTTCTTGGGCTATACAGTAGGACGCTGTTGTTTACCCACCCTATATAGAATAGTTTGTATCTGCTGACCCCAAACTCCCAATCTGTCTCTCCCCCACCCACCTCTCCCTTGTCAATCACAAGTCTGTCTTCTACATCCATCTGTTTTATTTTGTAGATAAGTTATTTTCTGTAATATTTTAGATTCCACATATAAGTGGTATCATATGGTTTCTGTCTTTGTCTGACTCAATTCACTTAGTTTGGAAATCTCTAGGTCACCTTTTGGACTTAACACAGAAGACAGGACGGTGGGCTATTCTAGGGGGATTAACTCTGATGGTCCTTCTCCTTGCTGACTGGTTCTGAAGACAACACCAAACAGCCAGGGTGAAATAAAGTTGATATGAAAACAATGGCTACAAGGAAAAGGAAACTGCTGTAAAGCACAAGAAACATTAAGAATGGCCATGGTTCTCGGCCACGAAGAGCCATGGATCCCTAACTGTTTGAGGTTTGCAGTGCAGGGCAGTAACTATGCCTCCCTTTATTTGCCATTCACCTCCAGTGCAGAACCCAACATGGTCCTGTGCATCCCTGCCATGAAAGCTGGAAAAAACACTCTAAATACTTAGAAACAAACAGCTAAACACATAATCCTACTTACATCACCAGTCACTGGGCAAATGCAAAATAAAGATTTGACTGCCTTCATGAGACATTCTCAATCAACCTTAAGGAGCCAGCTTTCTATTAGAACATGCCTGGTTGAGCCCAAAAGAGGTACACGTGTTGTGTGACAATTAATAAACTCTTCTTAATAGTGATTAGTTCCTCCCTCCTGTTATGCTCTCAGTGTAGAGACACCAGAAGCCTCCATTTAAGAGCCCAGATCTGAAACCTGGAGACTGGGGGACCACAAGTGTTCTGCATTCCTTCCTTCCCATTCATTCAACAAAGCCCAAGTCTGATGGCCTTAAGGGTCCACTGCAAAATGCCATGTGTTCAGCCAGGAGATATGATAAATGTAGGAGAAATGGCATGGCGGGTGGAAGACAGGGGCATCAAGGCCAGAGATCACAGTCACCTAATAATCACCTGCTTGGGAAGTATGTTTGGAGACTGTCACAGCTCTCACTCACAAATCACAAAAAGTCTTAACAATAATAAAGCAGCATTTCTTTCTCTTCTTACTATTCCTCTGGACAAACATACAGTTTCTTCTGTCCTGCAGTGTCTTTAATAAGATGGATGGCATCACTCTATTTTGAAAAATTCTGTCCTCCTTAATATACAATTTCAAAGCTGTGTCTTGGCCTAACTTTCTTGCTTGCTCACAGCAGTCAGAATACCACACATTATGAAACCACCTGCAATCCACCCCACCCCCCAACCAGAACATTCTCAAGCCCAACTCAGTGGGTTGCCATGAAGGAGAGAGCTCCCCTGGCCTCCAGGGATAGAGCTGTAAGATCAAGATAGCACACTGTTTTTTTCTTATCTTACCTCTTACCCTGTGTCTTCCTCATTCTAAACTGCTTTTCCCTTCATTCTCTAACACTTTAGGGAGCAATTCCATTAAATGTAATAACAGTGTAGTAATACAAAGAACATCATTTTCTAGTGCTAATAACTTTAATTTTAAAACCACTTGTGTGCTCCAAAATTTAGTAAAGCCTCCATTTCTCATCAAGGCCAGCAGACATCAAATTCGAAGCATTAAAGTTCTGTTTCTCTGGCGTTGGTAATCTAAGTACAGGGGAATTGAAATGCCATTTAAAGTCAGATTTGCTTTGATGCTCACGTTGCCGGCTTTCACGACAGAGACTCATTTCTGTGCATAAAATAGACACACAGAGTGCCAGCAAATGGACCCAAAACTGTATAAGGAAAGTGTGACCACCTGCAAGAGGACCAGCAGTGTATGACCCTCTAAGTACCCTTTCTGGCATTTCCTGTAGGCCACCAACTTATGTACCCTCTGTGTCCTTTCTACTGTTTCCTCTGTTTACTCTTTCTGAATTAAAATTTAAATTTATGGAATTAAAATTTCACAGCACTGATAGGGATCACAATTTTTAGATTGGTCATCAGGAGAGAATCAAAAGAAAATTCTCCCATTAGCACCAACTTCAAGTCTGTGCAAATGCTATCATTGTCTTTCACCGTATTCTGTTCATTCTCTCCTGTGTGTATTCATATTTAATTCTCTGTGACCCCATGGACAGTAACCCACCAGGCTCCACTGTCCATGGAATTTTCCAAACAAGAATACTGGAGTGGGCTGCCATTTCCACCTCCAGGGGATCTCCCTAACCCAGGGACTAAACCCAAGTCTCCGGTGTTGGCAGGCAGATTCTTTTACCATTGTGCCCCCATTCTGGTTTGGGGGGCTATAAAAATGGCAGCTGAACTGAGAGCAATGACTTGCACTCCTGGTTGCCTCTGAGAATCAACTTAGGAGCTTTTAATATATGTGCATTCCCAGGCCCTTGGACTTCCCAGGTGGCGCTACTGGTAAAGAACCTGCTTGCCATTGCAGGAGACATAAAAGACACAGGTTCAGTCCCTGGGTCGGGAAGATCCCCTGGAGGAGGGCATGGCAACACACTCCAGTATTCTTGCCTGGAGAATCCCATGGACAGAGGAGCCTGGCTAGCTACAGTACGTGGGGTTGCAAGGAGTCAGACACGACTGAAGTAAGTTAGCATGCATTCCCAGGCCCTTACTCCATCCTGTACACCTAAATCAGAATGTTGCTGTGGGGGGGACCCTGGGATCTGTACACAGTTTCTTAAACCTTTCAGGGAAATCCTAACACATAATCAGGACTGAGAAACACTGACATGGAAAACTCCAAACACAAGGAACTGAAGACAGTATGGTGGCAAGTCAGCACAGCAGTACTTCCCCAAGGCTGTTGAGTCAGCATCAGGTGGTACATTTGAGAAGCCTCCTTTGTCTGGAAAGGGAAAAGGTTAACTTCTGATGATCACAGCAAACATAGCTTATTTGCATTACCTCACTCTCTGTTACTACTTTTACCCTAGCCACCCTGCCCCTGCTCTCTGGAAATGTTTGTGGGACTCAGGACTCATTCCCCAGCAAGACCCAGCTTCTGGACTGGTCCCCATGGTTTTGAGCACATAGTAGGTACTGACTGATGAAAGAATCCTTTCCTTGTGCTGTAAGAACACAGAATCTGTAAAAAGCCGATCACATGGAGGATGGTTCAGAACACACAAGTGTTCCACTCGGCTAGTCTGGGTTAATTTCTTTTTTAACTTTTTATTTTGTATTGGGGTATGCTGCTGCTAAGTCACTTCAGTCGTGTCTGACTCTGTGCGACCCCATAGACGGCAGCCCACCAGGCTCCGCCGTCCCTGGGATTCTCCAGGCAAGAACACTGGAGTGGGTTGCCATTTCCTTCTCCATAGCCTATTAAAAATGTCCTGATAGTTTCGTAAATAGTGAAGGGACTCAGCTATACATATACATGTATCCATTCTCCCCCAAACCACCCCTCCCATCCAGGCTGCCACATAACATTGAGCAGAGTTCCCTGTGCTCTACAGTAGGTCCTTGTAGATTACCCATTTTAAATATAGCTGTGTGTACATGTCCATCCCAAACTCCCTAACTCTGCCTTCCTCCTATCCTTCCCCCGGGGAACCATACTGAGTAAAGCAAGCCAGACAGAGAAGGAGAAATATAGTATTACATCCCTTACATGTAGGAAATGAAAAGAAATGATACAAATGAAGTCAAAAAACAGAAACAGACTCACAGACTTAGAGAAGGAACTGATGGTTGCTGGGTGAATTTTGGAATCTGCTAAATGTTTCTGTTCCGGAAAGCGCTTCCCTGAGGACTGAACCAGCCGCTAGAGGTCGCTCTGAGCCAGAGCCTTGGTCAACTGGGCATCAACGTAAAAATCACAGGGAACTGAAGGCTGCTAGTAGCCTGGGGCCTGGTGGGCTGCTGTCCTTTGGGTCGCACAGAGTCAGACACGACTGACGTGACTTAGCAGCAGCAGCAGCAGTAGCCTGGGAGTCATGGCAGCGCTGTGGCTCCTATTTTCAAACTTGTTGGTGAGTGAGCACACGACATGCGTGTGTGGGGGAGGAGGGGAATCTGATTTCTTTCCAAATATTCTTTTATGAGGTTTTGAGTTTGCAGGTGGCTAACAATCTGTGACCATGAGATCAAAGAATTCAGCCGCTATCAGCGATATTAGAAGGATTCTTTTCTCCTCCTCAACTCCACTACCTCGTTCTCTATCAGAGGAGATCCATCACAGTCTTGTGTTGGAAGGATCAGGCAATTCTGGAAACTTTTAACAAATGTATATTGAATTTTGATCTTGGTTTCTGAGGCTCATTCCTCTAGCCTCTTAAGCAATTCACTCTGTGTTATAAGAAAAATCAGTCTAAACAAGGAGACTGAAAGAGCTTTCTGTGGATGCTCCACTGCTAGTGATGTCAAGCAAATGGATGGCGTGTCATTTGTATGCCTAGCACCCAGGGCCCAGCACAGTGTGCAGGACACAACAAGGGGTCAAAAACTAACAATGAATGTGAAATTAAGAAGTAGAGAAAGCTACCCTCTTCATAGCAGGTTTCTTTCATTCCCAAAGTGCTGCTTTCACCCTTACCCAGTCTCTAGCCAAGAGTCGGACGCAACTGAGCGACTTCACTTTCACTTTTCACTTGCATGCACTGGAGAAGGAAATGGCAGCCCACTCCAGTGCTCTTGTCTGGAGAATCCCAGGGACAGGAAGCCTGGTGGGCTGCCGTCTACGGGGTCGCACAGAGTCGGACACGACTGAAGTGACTTAGCAGCAGCAGCGGCAGCAGCCAAGTATTACCCTTAAGCAAATCCAAACTTATCTGACCTGTCAAAAATGAACAGCAGCCTTGGAGGACACCTGTAAATCATGACAGGGGCCGAGGTCTTGTTTTGTTTTATTACAAGCCCCTGACAGTGTTATTTCATATGCATGTCACCTCCAGGAGCCTTGCCGGATCTCAGAACAGAAAGTCAGCTCTCACTTCAGTTCAAAGGACTTTCAGGTCCAAGAACACTACACGTGGTTGTTTTTTCATATTCGTACTTAAAGGACTTTGGAATATGGACTAAGGAACATGGGGGGAAAAGTCAACCTTTCTCATTGAAAAGGAAAGTATAAGACAGACCACAGCAAGGCTGGGGAAACAGAGATGTGACACACTTTGGGAGGGGGAGGAAAAGAAGCAGACTCGGTCTGGAATGTCCTGAACACATGTGCACAGCTATCTGTTCCTGGACTGTTTCCAGATTGATCACAGCTTCAGGACAAGAATTCAGTAGAGCAGTCAAGAAAGGATATTATTATAAAACTACTTCATCCTGAGGTTAATGATGTGTTCACCTACCTCACAGTCATGCCTAGCTGACCTGACCTCCTCAGTCAGGGAAAGATGGACAGCATGGGGCAAAGTACACCTGGAACTCACCAAGACTTGGGTTTGAAACTCAAGTTTATCTGTATGTGGAGTAGGCAAGTGATGGAACCTTTCCAGATCTCAGTTTCTTTCTCTGAAAAATGGAAGTTATAATGCCTCTGAGCAGTACTTTTAAAATGAAATAAGGCTATATAAAACACTTGGCACGAAGTAGTCACTCAATAATCTTTTTTTAAGTAAATTTTCTAAATTGCTGAAGCTTCGTGTTTTTAAGTATCAAGCTTTTTCTTGATTATAGGAAGCATTTTCAAATGGAAAATTTCAGAAAGGTAGTATAGAGTTCACTGATGCCTTAAACAAAAGATAATCAATATAATTTAAGCTCTTATTGATGACTTAACAATGCCTGTGCTGTTTTGCTCTACAGGGATGCTTTTAAAGGGGATATATGTTTTCTAAGGAGTATAAGGCAGTCTGCCCCAAATGATCTTAGACAAATGTTCCTTTCAAGATCTTCCACTGGGTTTTCCTAATACTTTCCGCACCTCATAATTGTATTTATTTCTTAATGCCATCAGTTCAACTACCCAACTCCCATCCTATTTATTATTTCTAAACTGTTGTCATCTGGGAAATCAGAGAAGCTAGTTATCTCCAGACACAAATGGTCACCTACCAAACACAGGGCCTTGACTTTGTCACTCTAGTTAAGAGAACTTGGATTTTTAACTGGGCCTATTACTGCCCAGGTCAAAAACTAAATTAAACTAGACTAAGCTGAACTGCCAGCTTCTCTTGCAGCTAGCAGTGCCCTGATTTGACTGATTTCTGACCGACGGGCTAGAAGTAAAGTATGGGCCTTCTGGGTGTTCTCCTTGAAAGGGAAACAACCTGCCCTCCTTCCTTCCTAACTTCACTCTGCTGCTTAAAACAGGCATCTTTAGCATGGGGATAAAGGCCACACCCTAAAAACAAAAGAGTAGAAAGCTAACAGGTGGAGTCTGGGGCCTGATGACCAGGCAGCCACCACACCAGTTCCAGACAAACCACCTAAAATATATTTATGAATCTTGTTTAAACAGGGTTACAGATACTCTATGCTACATTTAAACCAACTGCCCCACAAGCTTCTTAGAAATATGTATTAAAATTACAGTAAATGAACTCTTTAGATAAAATAGGCCACATTCATTTTATGGTAAGATTTTGTGTCAGTGGTTTTAGCTCAAAGCCCTTTTCTACTTTCTTTGGGATTCTTGGTTATGTTCAGTGCATCCTATTGCTGAATTTATGACCACGTCTCTCCCAGGTAAAGGAGGTAAGTCTATATGTGAACACATGTGAGATGTGGGAACAAAACATAGCCTGTGGGGGGCTTTCCAGGTGCCTCAGTGGTAAAGAATCCACATGCAATGTAGGAGATGTGGGTTCAATCCCTGGGTCAGGAAGATCTTCTAGAGAAGGAAATGGCAACCCAGTATTCTTACCTGGAAAATCCCATGGACAGAGGAGCCTGGCGGGCTATGGTTCATGGGGTAGCAAAAGAGTTGCACACAACTGAGCGACTAAACAACAAGGACCTTCCTGGGGGTCTAGTGGTTAAGAGTCTGCACTTCCAACTCAGGGGGTGCAGGTTCAATCCCTAGTTGGGGAACTAAGATCCCACATGCTGTGTGGAGCTGCCAGAATTTTTATTTGGGCTTCCCACGAGGCTCAGTGATAAAGAATCCATCTGCAATGCAGGAGACTTTCAGGTGACAAGGGTTTGATCCCTGGGTCGGGAAGATCCCCTAGAGAAGGACATGGCAACCCACTCCAGTATTCTTGCCTGGAGAATCCTATGGACAGAGGAGCCTGGTGGGCTACAGTCTATGGGGTCACAAAGAGTTGGACATGACTGAGTGTACACACACACACAGCCTGTGGGATCACTCACCATTTTAAGTCATAATCTATAATACACTCAGATACCTGGCTTTTTCTCTACCTACTCAAAATGAGAGAAATTTGACTTATTAGTATAATCTATGTAATAATGAACTATATTATAATGCCATTCTATTGTGCTATTTCGCTTGAACAAAAGTTTCTGATAGATTTCTGTTCAATGACCAAGAAAAGTACGTAGGAATGTCTGGAAATGCTGGTGGGAAAATTAAAAGAAAGTAAGTGTCAGAGTTTTCTCTGTTGATCCCCACCGTCTATCTGTGCAGTGATCAGACAAAGCCCTCACAGCTCTGTTGTAATGAATCTGTAAGATGATGGACATGAAGATTCCGTGTATGAAAATGGTCACTTTGATTATCATCAGCCATGATCATGAATGAACTGAAGGTATTGATCATCAGGTTTGATATCAAACACTAAGTGGACTTTGATACACATGCTCACCTGGACCACACATCCTCACCTGGACCACACATCCTCACCTGGACCACACATCCTCACCTGGATGCTGCCCTGACCCCTTTCAAGGAGTGCTGAAAAGGACTGCTTAGAATGAATATGATATGGTCACAGTGTGGCTTCCACAGCTATTTCTGCTGCTTCATCAGGGAAGATCTTTCCTTCAGAAAAAAGAAGATATCTATGGACTTCTTCACATGATATAGACCCACTGGCCTACTATGTCTACCTCCTTTACCTAAACAGTAAATGTGGGGTTACTTAGCAACCAATCTTACAGCCACCAAGACTTTACAAACGAAATCAGAGTGGATGGAAATACCTTGTTGATATTCACCAGAGCTAACTGCAGGCAAGTCACATAGAAAGATTCTTCCCAACTTCTGTCCCATCTGCAGCCCTTTGTGGGCAATCAACAACACGGTCTCAGGGACAGGAAGAAGTGGAGAGATTTTCTATGTGAAATATTTTCATCCAGTTCTTTGAATAATTCTCTATTCACCTGAGAGATGCCAAAAGTGAAAGTCGCTAAGTCGTGTCAGGCTCTTTGAGACCCCCATGGACTGTAGCCTGCCAGGGTCCTCTGTCCATGAAATTCTCCAGGCAAGAAGAGTGAAGTGGGTTGCCATTTCCTTCTCCAGGGGATCTCCCAGACTCAAGGATGGAACCCAGGTCTCCTGCATTGCAGGCAGATTCTTTACTGTCTGAGCCACCAGGGCAGGGTACACACTAAAGCCCATGTTGTATGGATATCTAATGCACATGTACGTGGATGTGTATGCCTGTGTGTGCATGTGCAAGAACTCCACGGGGTCACGTATGACTACAGAAAGCTAAATGCAAGAAAGCTTTTAAAGCTTGGACAGGAAAGCTGGGGAGAAAGAGAGTGGGGCAGAAAGAGATCAACGAACAGAACACCCTACAGAGAAAGATGGAGAAGAATAAGCAGGAGGTGGGGAGCGGTGTGAGGCAACGATGAATGAGGGACAGTGAAGCCGGAGCAGCGAGGGAGGCAGTCAGTCGGCAGCCCCCGGCCTGCTGCTGCTGCTGGCAGCCGGACAAGAGGGAACAGATTCCAGCAGCAGGGGCTCTAATCTGTCAGCAGCAGTCCCTTCATGTGTGATCGGCCGGCCCAGCTTGGGGACCGGTGCCAGTCTGGGCACACTGACCCTGCTGGGCCCTCCTGGAAAAGAATGCGCCACTGATGAAAGCTTGAAGGGCTGGGGAGGGCTCCCTGACCCCCAGCCCCAGCCACTGCCCTCCTCCTCCACCTCTCTGGGTGCCCCTGTCTACAGCACGGAGTCAGTTCCCTCAGCAAGCCCCTCTCAAGGTCAGCCAGGCCCAACACCCTACTTCCTCCTGATCCTTATCAGCTACACCAGGTCCTGGAGGATTCTTTCCGAGAGATTACCATCTATGCATCCATGACAGCTCCACTGGAGAGGAAAGGGAGAAAGGCTCAAACCATTACTTATTTAAAACGTGCGAGGTCTTACAGAGATGCCAAAGCCACAGAACCCTCTCTACTCTCAAGAAGCTTGTGTTCGTTAAGCTGACCTTGGCCGGCCGTGGTCCAGCCCTCACTCGGGCTTCCAGCCCATGTCTGTAACCATAAATGACAGCACTCGCGCTTTCTGGCAACTCGCCTCCGTCCTTACCGCCACCCAGCCAGCCTTTATCCTCTGGTGGGAAGAAAGAGCAGATGGAGAAATGACTCCCACTCAATTCCTAAATAACACCAGCTTCGATTCCCATTAACTGTGAATTTGCACCCTTGTCTGGGTAAGAACAAGGGAGCAAGGATCATGGGGACGTTGCCAGACCTGGCCAAAGGTTACCTGGGGAGCCCTGGCTGCCTGCCAGCTCCTCCAAGGCTGTGGTCAGGCGGCCAAGAGGGGTGTGTTCTCCGCAGAGTGTGGCTCCTCCCAGTGGGACCCCTGGGTTCTGCCGCTGCCCTGCCTCCGACAGCCAAGGGACAGCTCTGAGATTCTGTCCTCACATGTGTGAAATCCATTCACCATCCTACCTACTCTCTCTCTCCCTCGAGAATACATATCTTGAAAGGGCTGGATGAGATGAGCACCGAGGCCTCTCACAGCTGCGGTGCTCTAATTCTAAGGGCAGCCAGGGCTTCTTTAAAGCTTGATTACTATGCAGCAGGGTGAGGGGCTGACATCCAGGTCCCCCAGACAGACCCAGGCATCACACTACCCAAGCCTGGGCTTTGGGCTTCTTACAGACATAAAATGGGCATAATGGTTCCCGGTTTCATTCATGCTTTTATGCACAAATATTTATCAAGTGCCTACAATGCAGACAACAAAAGATTTTAAAATAAAATTTATACAACATGTCAGATAAGTGCTACAGAGAGAAAAAAAGCACGGGATGGGGACAGGGAGCTTGGGAGGGTGGGAAGGACAAGCTGCCCTTAAAAGGGTGATAAGAAAATGTTTCCCAAGGACATTTGCATGGATCAGGATTTTTGCAGGGATCCAGTTAGATAATCGCACTATGCCGGGTGTGTAGAATGCATTCAGAAAGGCAGTCAACATCCGAGTTGTTAACTTTGCCAGACTGGCTGACAATGGGGCTGCTTTTGAGCATGTACTTATGACCATTTTCTTAACCCTGACCATCGCCACCAACCCACATTCTGAGGTTAAGCGTGCTCTGAGGATGTCTGTCTGCTTCCTTCATGGAAAGCCACAGCCCTGCACTGCTCTTGCTTCCTTTCTCCTGAGACCATCCTATTCCTCCCCATGGGTCCTGGACCACCTACGTCTTCTCGCCCAGAGCAAGTGGGTATCCCACCCCCTCCCCAAACTGTCCTCAGTGGAATGGAATTCTCTTCCCACTCACTCCCCCTCTCTATTTCCTGCCTTCTCCTCCAAATTGTAAATAATTTTCTAGAGGAGGAAAGAAGAGAGTGAGGAGGAATATGAGAAGGAAAATGAAAGAGAAGAAAGAGGAAAGAAAAACCAACCATGACAGTGTGTAATGAAATGTGTCAGTCACTCAGTCCTGTCTGACTCTGTGAGACCCCATGCCCTTCTAAAGGGAATGGCTACCCACTCCAGTATTCTTGCCTGGAGATCCCACGGACAGAGAAGCCCAGTGGGGTACAGTCCATAGTGTCGCAAAGAGCTAGACACGACTGAAGCGACTTAGCATGGCACAGGAATGATTCCCTTCTCCAAAGGATCTTCCTAACCCAGGGACTGAACCCAGGTTTCCCACATTGCAGGCAGATTCTTTACCGTCTGAGCCACCAGGGAAGCCCCAACTATGTCACTGGTAAGTAACGTCAGCCATAGAATTCAATAGTGACTAAGGAAGGAATCGTGCAGAGGTCTCAGTGTTAAGCAGTTCAGAATGCTCTTCACTGAATTTAAGGGAAAGGAGTCAGGCTCACTTACTGAAATGACATCTATATATCTGACATGAGGAAGTTGAAAGACTACAGAAAAACAGGAGAGCTTGAATAACCCTCACATTCAACCATTCCTCCATGAATAGTTAAAGCTTGCCTGAATTACAATCAGCAATGAATGTATCTTTTAGGATTATTAGATTCTTCTGTTATTTTTCCAAATTTCTATTTCCTGCTACACTACTGAGCAGCTAAAGTCTCTCTATACACAGATTGTGTCTTGCCTTACTAAACATTTCATGTGAAAAATGGAGCTTTCCTTAGGTTCTAGTAGATTTCTTCAATCAGGTAAAGACCACCATGCCTAATAGTCCACTTAGAACAGTGCATTTGTGGAAACTTTTGACTCACATATAAACTCTATGAAATGAACCTATAATAACTATTTGCCTTACCTTCAGTCTGCCTGTGCTTGGCACTCCACTCATATTTAACAACAATAAGAGATGGGTGGGGCTTCCCAGGTGGCACTAGTGGTAAAGAATCCACATGCCAAGGCAGGAGACTCAAGAGATGCAGGTTCCATCCCTGGTGGGCTATAGTTCACAGGGTCGAAATGAGTCTGACACAACTAAAGTGACTTACCATGCACATAAGAGATAGGAACGACCAGGCTGGTCTTGCCCACAGTGCCTAAAAACTAACTGACTCAACTCCTAGTTTATTTCTTAATCTCTCAGCATTTTTCAGGCCAGGAGAGTCAAAGAGGCATCCCGTGGGAATGATCCCACGAACATAATGGTTTCGAGGGTGTGGCTTCTGCCCCAAGGTTAGAGGAAGATCGTGTTCATCACAGCTCTTTTAAAAAAGAACCTAACAAAGCACCTTCCTTCACATCAGCCATCCTCATCCCTCAAAGACCTCACTAGAGGAGGATTGTGGCCTTTTGAGATGGCAACTTTCACGGGGAAGGAAGAATTTGGGGGTGGCAGGGGTTAACACAAAACATTTGTTGAGCAAGAAAGCTGAGGACACCAGGGGAAAATAATTAAGAGAGATTCAGGTGGTGCTAGTGGTAAAGAATCTGCCTACCAAGGCAGGAGATGCAAGAGACGAGGGTTTGATTCCTGGGTCAGGAAGATTCCCTGGAGAAGGAAATGGCAATCCACTCCAGTATTCTTGCCTGGAAGATTCCAGGGGCAGAGGAGCCTGGTGGGCTATAGAACATGGGATTGCAAAGAGCTGGACACATCTGAGCACAGCAACAACAAGATAAGAGATTTGCTATGTTGAGATCTCAAAGAGCAACTGCTCTTTCTACAAGTCTCCAGAGTTGCTATGGATGAAGAACAAGAGTACTGGGTCCTTAAGACAGAAAGGGAGCCCAGAGGTGAGCAGCAGGAACACCATCAGGTTTCAGAAACATGCTGGCCAAGTACTGGAGGCACACTGAGAAGGAAATTCACCGTGACCTGTTCCCCTAGGGAAATGATAAAGGAAGCACACAGATATGTGCCTGTTTTTTGTTGCTGTTCAGTGGCTCAGTCATGTCTGATTCTTTGGGACCCCGTGGACTGTAGCACTCCAGGTTCCTTGACCTTCACCATCTCTCAGAGTTTGCTCAAACTCATGTCCATTGAGTCGATGATGCCATCCAACCATCTCATCCTCTGTCACCCCCTTCTCCTCCTACCCTCAATCTTTCCCAGCATCAGGGTCTTTTCCAAAGAGTTGGCTCTTCATGCCTACTAAAAGCTACCAATCTTCTCTAGCTCAGGGGCATAAGAGAGGCTTTAGACAACTTGCCTGATCACTTCCTAAACACTTCCAGATCATCTGGTAGCAAAAGGTTTTCGGGCTTCTCTGGGCAACTAAGATCCTTCACTTCAAGAATGTATGGCATAAGAAATTCTCCAATTCTTTCAACCAAATAAAGTTCCCAGTTGGAACAAAATGTTCTCAGCATGTCTTGGTATAAGGGCGCTGTACTACATTTACTAATAAGGCATAGATGAATGCTATAAAGTTCTAACAGAAAATGAATTCCTATCAGTATACCAAGTAGGATTGTCATACTTGGCCAAAAAAGAAAAATAATACAGGAGCCCTGTTACATTTGAATTTCAGATAAACAACAAATTATCTTTTAATATCAGTATGTCCCATGCCATAACTGAGTCAGACTTATACTTAAAAAAATTCGTCATTTATCTGAAGATCAAATTTAACTAGGTTTCTGTATTTTTCTTGCAATCCTGGTAAACAGCTTTGTCCAGGAGCCTGTCTGGATATAGGCACCAGGCTTCCAAGAGCTAAGAAGTTATCAATAAGGAATTTGGATTGATGGGGAATAAATAACATTCATTTGACAGTGAAGGAAATAGCTCATTTTAAGGATTCTTTCTGAGAATGCTTATATATCATTAAAATTTTTTTTCCTCCTGCAACTAACAAGTGCGTGCATGCTCAGCTAGTCAGTTGTGTCCGACTCTTCATGGCCCCATGGACTGTAGCCCGCTAGGCTCCTCTGTCCATGGAATTTTCCGGACAAGAATACTTGGATTGCCATTTCCTCCTTCAAGGGAGCTTCCTGATGAAGGGAGTTAACCAGAGTCTCTAGTGTCTCCTGCACTGGCAGGATAATTCTTTACCACTGAGCCACCTGGGAAGCCCAAATAACAAGTAAATCCCTTTGAATATGTGTTTCTGTTTGGGATTCAGGGACAGCATAGAGCCTTCTGTCCGTGTTCCCCAAGTCAAGACTTAGGAACGTCCCTCACATGGAAAGAATGCCACCGTCTCATCAGGTATGAATGAGGGGCTTCCCTCCCCTTGCAGTTCTGCTGGGGATGGACGGACCACAGGGTCTGTGAATGCTCCTGGGTTTTCAGAAGGTGAGGCAAGAAGCCATTTCCTGACTCTGTATTCCTGGTGCCAACCAGGGGCCGCGTGCCCCCGGAATATGTCCTGAGGAGCCTTCCTGGGGCTGCTGCTGTTGCGGGGAGCTAAGCATCAAGCCAAAGGAAAAGTCCTCCTTGGGAAACAGCTCAGCATCTGCAACAATTTCATTTGCAAGATTTCCTGCTGTGGCTAAATGCGGTGGCTGCTTGGTTTGTTATTTAAAAGAGTGACCCTAGTGAGACCAGAGCTCTGATGGGAGTGGGGAGGGGCTGATTTCAGATCAGGAGGAGGAGGAGCACTTGAGGATGCCTAACTGAATTCCACTGATGAACTGAAAGAGTCCCTGTTAGTCAATCCCAATCCTTTCTGGATCCTAATGGAAAAACTATTCGAATACTAGTGTTCAAATACTAAGAGAGGCTAGGCATTGGATTCTAGAGCCAGGGGCAGCTGCACTGGGGAGAAGGGGAAGGAAAAGGCAACAGAGAAGCATGCGGGCTGCAGGTCCACGGACAGGGGAGATGTCCTGTCCAGGGGAGATGCCCAGCAGACAGTCAGAGACAGAAGCCTGGAAGAGTCAGGGAACAGGAGCAGAAGAGAACCTTCATGGAGGAAACAGCGGAGACGTGCTCTGGTAAGCCTGGTGAGCCCTTTACATGGAGCAGTTGGCAGATCGAAGGAAGATGGACTGTCTCTCTGCTCTGCACTGGTCTCAAGGAAAGTGTGAATAACCTGGACTGTGCCATCTTTGTTCTATTTAGGACCACTGTGCACAAGAAGGCGGAGGCGAGCGTTTGTGGTCCTCTTGACAATAAGCTGCAAGCAAGGAGGACAGAGGACTGGGGCTTCCCTGGTGGTCTGGTGGTTAGGACTCCGAGCTTTCATTGCCTAGAGCCCAGGTTTAATCTCTGGTGGGGCTACTAAGATCCCATTTTGTGGACAAAAAAAAAAAAAAGAGCACAGAGAATGAAGGAGGCTGCCTTCCTGAGTGGCCAGAAGAGATGGCGGCAAGGTTAAGAACAATTATGGTTTCAAAGACATGGTGATTGGAGACCAGGCTTCACAGATATTTATAGTCTAACATGAAGTCAGCCAGATGAGAGGTACTATCTTCAGATGGTAGCTTACCCAGAGGAAGTTTTTAAGATAAAAGCAGGCATTCCTGAACCATATTTATGGACCCTAAGGTAATATCCACTTGACTTCCTTGGGTTGTTTGGCAGATGTTTTCATCTCGATATTCCTTCATTGTTAGTTTTGGTTTTTATGAACAAATATTTGGAAAAATCATCTGAATCAGATTTGAATTTAACACTAACAATGAGGAGAAAACATGAACGTACAGAACTGAACACATAGTAAGTTTTTAAAGGAAACGTCCCTTGTCTTGAAAAGAGGAGCAGAGCAGAGACGCTCCTGCGGGGCAGGGAGGTACTGGGTGATGGGAATCTTGGAGATACGTCCTGCAGTCGATCCAAGGATCTTTCTCATGCTGCATGAACAAAGCAGACAGAAGTGTCCCTGATTTCACAGAGCGTACAGGGAAGAGAGGTGATAAAGCACATAATGACGATCGTCTTTATTAGAAAGGCAGAGGATGCAGGACAGGTGTGTAACAGAGTGATGTCAGCCCAGGGGTTGGCTTGCAGAGGAAGGGATGCCAAGACTGAATCCTGAGGGACAATGAAAAGGGGGCAGGAGAAGAGGGCACGAGCATCTGTGAACCGCCAGGCAGGGGCACCTGGGGAGCACACTTAGGCAGCAGTAGGGGCTGGAAGGGAGAGAGGGCATGGTAGGTTCAGCCTGGCAGGAAGGTGGCATTGAAGAGAGAGCTGCACGAGACAGTTTTGGAAAGCCAGGAAGGCTCACGCTGTGGAAGACTCTATAAACCATATTAAGGAGCTGGGACTTTATTACAGGAGCAATGAAAAGCTGCTGAAAGGTATTAAGCACAAGAGTGATGAAATCACATTTTCATTTTAGATCACTCTGACTGCAGAGGAGATTGAAAAGAAGCAGAACTCGGAGCCAGAAGGTGTTTAAGAGGCCCTGTAGCAATGCGAGTCAGAAGAGGTGGACTGGGATGCAGCACACGGGTCAAAGTAAGAGAAGGCTCTCCAGGGAGAATCCACAGACAAGGTCATGGTTGGCTGGGGCATCAAGGACATCTTGGACATTTTTATTGTAGGCACTGGGTAACAAGAGGTACTCTTTATAAAGGGCTTCCCGGCTCAGTGGTAAAGAATCCGCCTGCCAGTGCAGGAGACCCAAGAGATACAGGTTCAATCCCTAGGTCAGGGAGATCCCTTGGAGAAGGAAATGGCCATGGACTCCAGTAGTCTTGCCTGGGAAATCCTATGGACAGAGGAGCCTGGCAGGCTATAGTCCATGGGGTTGCAAAAAGTCAGACACAACTGAGTGACTAAATAACAACATCCCTTTATAAGAGGTGCCAATTTCTCTAGAAGAGTGTGGGGAGGGTTGATGGGAGATGAGACAGCAGTTGAGCTCTGAATATGGTGTGCTCTAGGGCCCACAGCATCCAAAGGAGAACAGATGTGGTCATAGTTAGAGGGATACACGTGGGGCTCAAGGGAGACATTGCAGCCAGAGACATCAATTTGGGGGAATTTACAGACATTGCACTCTCAGCAATGGATGAGAAATCTAGCAGAGGGTCTAGGACAGAACCCTGAGAGGCACCAATATTTAAGAGACGTGTAAAGAAACAAGCAAGCTGGGAGGCCAGGACAGATCTGCCAGGAAGGCAGGAAGAAAACCAAGATAGTCCTTAGCAACAAGTGGGAATAATGAGGGATGACAGAGAGAGCAGGGAGTTCAAGGTGGGGGAATGTCAGGGCTGGATCCAGGTCCAGTCACAGAGAGGCTATGGAGTTCAAGTCCCTTCCAGAAGTTAAACAAGCATTAGTCGGTACACATTCAACCTCCTGTAAATACAATATACTTGAACCTCTCCAGAGTACACTTTCTAATATTTTATTTTTTAAGCTGGATGGAGGGTACCTGAGTATGAATTAAGTTTTTCTGAATACGTTTCTATATGTCTGATATAGTTCATAATAAAGGTGAAATGGATACCCAAAACACATTGTTGAGTGAAAGAAAGTACGGTTATCAAACAGTATGTTTGGTTAGAGTTTCATTTATGTAAAACTGTAGATTCATCTCCACACAGGAACACATGCATAGGGAGCTAGTTATAAAGATGGTCATTGATTATTTCATCAATGATTGTTTCTTCAGATTTAAGGTCTTTTTAACTTTTGGGGGGGCCTCTTCCATATTATTTGAATTTTTATTGGAGTATAATTGCTTTACAAAGTTGTGTTAGTTTCTGCTGTACAATGAAATGAGTCAGCTATTGGGCTTCCCAGGTGGCTCAGTGGTAAAGAATCTGCCTGCCAATGCAGAAGATGCAGGAGATGCAGGTTCCATCACTGAGTCAGGAAAATCCCCTGGAGAAGAGTCTCCCTCTTGGACCCCTCTCCACCCCGCACCATCCCACCCATCTAGGTCACCAGCTTTATACAAATAAAAAAACCACAGAAGCAGATACAGAACCTGTACCTGACTGGTTTATACAAAGGCCCCTATGAGGATGTCCTGCCATCAAAGTTGGATTCTGACTATAACCTGCCAGGCTTCTCTGCCCATGGGGAGGGGTGAGGCCAGGGAAGCAGAATTCCACCCATATCTTCTCATTCAATAAACCAGAACAAGGGCAACCATAAAAATTGTTTCTACAATGGTGCTCTCACTTAATCTCAAAGGCAGAGAGAGGAGAAGCAAAAAAAAAAAAGTTTAATTAAAAAAATTTTTTAAGTAATAATAATAAAAACAATAAATGTTCAATGAGCCAAAAAGAAAAAGACATTACCATACATGTAATATCTATTTCTGTCATATTTGTAATGTCATATCTGTAAATACAAACTATTAATAACTAATTCCTGGTGGTGAGCACACTGTTATTTGTTGCAAAATTCTTTGTATTTACTAATTTTTTAACTTTTTTCAATAAAATCAAGAGTATTTATTAAAATGCAAAAATAAGCCAAGGGACAAACCCTTTTCATGTGCCTACAGACTCAGCTACCTTATTCCCTGTTCCTTCTCAGTACAGCATCATCCCGAAGGTAAGGAGCCAGTCCTCTCTCACATCTATGCCTGTCTCGTCTTTTCCAGTGATCAGGTGTGTAGCCATCGGACAGATCTGCGTTCAACTTCAAACTGAACCTCTTAGTTTCAGCATGACCTTAGACAGCTTACACCTACAAGCCCATTCTCTTATATCGTAAAATGCAAGCAATTTTCAAAAGCTGCCTCGTAGAGTTGTTGCCTTGAGGGTTAAATGAAGTTGAACACACAAAACTCTTAAGAGGAAGACCAGACATGTGGGAAGTGATCAAGAAGGAGGGGAGCTGTTCTGTATTTCTTAAAACAAGAACACCACACAGTGAGCTCTGAATCTGGGTTGCCCCCACCATCACTGGCCCGCCCAGTGACCAACCTTCAACCTCAGACACTGCGAACCGCTCGTCCCGGTATGTGAACCTCCGACCCAGTCTCGGAAGCTCCCCTCCGACCCAGTCTTGGAAACTCCCCTCCAACATCCACCATCAGTGCGCCCTCTGCCACACACTCACCTGTTCAGCATATTGGACTGGTAGATCCTCTTCTCATGGGTATTGTAGCAGCTGCTCTTGGGCTCGGGGATGAAGCTGTGCTCGGACAGCATGTCGGAGGCCGCGGTGGTGATGATGGCGATCCCGTCCCTCACTCTGGCAGGGAGGCCATAGTCCCACTCATCGTAGGACACAGAGACCAGGCCGGTGGGGAACTCCGAGGGCACTGTGTCCGTGTCCCCCGCCACCAGACTAGGCACAATCCACGTGTAGCCGTAGCCGGTCAGCCCTACTGAGTTAGCCACTTCGAAGATGTAGGTGGCCTCTTCCTTAGTACAGTAAAGAAGAATGATGGGGCTCTGAAGTTTCTTGAGCTGGTTCTGGATCTTAGAATCCCCATCGTCCAAGGACATGTCCAGCAGAAGGACCTCCTCCAGCTCCCAGCCCACGAAGCTGTTCTCAATGGTGCTGCGTATCTTGTTGACAAAGTCCTGGTAGCCAGGGAAGTAGGTGGTGACGATAGAGAAGATGTACCAGTCATACTCCTCCATGATGTTGAGCATCACGGAAGCCTGCTGTTCAATTGATGGGCCGAACTGGAAGAACATGGAGGATTCATCCTAGAGCAGGAAACATAAAGAAAGAAAAAGAAAGAGAAAAGTCAAAACAAAGATGAGGAGGGAGAGCCTGAACCAGCTGGACGCAGAGGTTTGTTTGTGTCAATTACTCTTTCCACGTTAATGCCTTTAAAGAGGGATATGTTTGAATTGCAAACATTGGTAATACTCTCCTTCTTAAAACCTTCCCCTGGAGAAAACCAACCTGGATCTATGCTCTCTTTGAAGTCCTCGAGGCTACTGCAGAGCCCCAGACAGCCTCTCAAAATCAAATATGTTAGTATTTCTAGAGCAAAATGTAGGAAGAGCCACAAAAAGCAGGATAAAGACTAAAATGGCCTCATGTCAGTTGAGGTCAGGGTTTGCTGTCAAATGAGTTATATAAACACAAACTTGCTCTTTCCAGTTTTTGAGACTTTTGGATTCATCAGTTGTGGGTGTGTTTCATTCAATCCAGGGAATAATCCAAAACGCCCTCAATCTGCCCTTAAATCTGCCTCAAGTAGGGAGGCGGCAGGTGAGTGGTCCAGCTGGTGAGTGGCACTCAGGTATGGTGAGCTGGGAAGTGCACTGTAGCACAAGATTTGATCAGTGCATTGTCTATAAAGACATAACCGTTAAATGAATAGCACATGGAGTTTTCTCTCTGTCTTCTACTCTGGTAATGAGGCATATAGGTTAGAATGAGGCACAGATAGTCTATGTAAGCTACAAGTTACAATGACTTGTCTTCAAGATCATCTGTGATTAAGCCTATATTCGAGAACAGCATATAGAGAATAGCTCTTTTTCTTTCCTCTATAATGCCAGGGGTCTCCATCTGACCTGTGTATTACACACAACCCTCTGTCAATGTTAAGCATCTTATGTTTTCTCCCACTTTGTGAGGGGAAAATCCTTTTACATATCTCCCATTTGAAGCTGTATCCCACCTGCCATTTGGACATGTCAGGCCCTGCATTTTATCTCCATCTTACAGCTAGAAGAATCTGAAACCACAAAATGAAGACCCTCTCGGCCTCATCCTTCTGTTTCAGTCTATTTTCGCCTGAGTTCCTCCTGGGTAATGGCGTCTCTTTTCTTGTTCAGTGGCCCCTGTCTCCTATCTGATGGTTTATCTCCATTTTATAACTATCCAAGCTAACAAAATTGTGTCTTTAATTCAAAGGGGGCAGTGCTTTTTTATCCCCGAAACCAGAGCTTTGAAGCATGGTTACAAGAGATCAGGCTTTTAAACAAAATGATGCAGTGATTTCTTAGTCCAGAAACATATTGTTGTACAGCTGAGAAATTGCTGAGTATTTTTTGGGCCCTCGCTATTGAAAAAAAAAAAAAATGCGGGCTGGGAGATATCCAGCTGGTATCCAAAGACCCTGATTCGGCAGCAAGAGCTGCCAGCTCAAGGCTCTGCCAGGGCTGTGTGTGCATCACGTGCCTTGAACTCTTCACATTTTCTTACAAGTGATCCAAGTGAAACAGGAGCTGCTCAGTCATTTGGGGTTAATTCCTTCTGCTATGGGTAAAATGGTGCTTATAATGGCTCCCTCCCCTGGCTTAAACATACAGTCTAAGAGAAGCCTCTTAGGACCATGGAACTCAGGGATATAGAGAGGGTGGGGCATCAAGAATGCATGGGGAGGGAATGGAAATTATTTCAGAATAAAAGAAAGTCCAGGGCCAGATGGCTTCCCAGGTGAATTCTACCAAAAGTTTAGAGAACAGCTAACACCTATTCTGCTCAAACTCTTCCAGAAAATTTCAGAGGAAGGAAAACTCTCAAACTCATTCTACAAGGCCACCATCACCCTGATACCAAAACCAAAGATGCCACACACATACAAAAAAATTACAGGCCAATTTCACCAATATATATAGATGCAAAAATCTTCAACAAAATTCCAGCAAACAGAATCCAACAACACATTAAAAAGCATCATCATCAAGTGGGCTTTATCCCAGGGATGCAAGGATTCTTTGATATATGCAAATCAATTAATGTGATACACAAAATTAACAAATTGAAAAATAAAAACTACATGATTATCTGAATAGATGCAGAGAAAACTTTGGACAAAAATAAACACTCATTTATGATTAAAAAAAAAAAAAAAACTCTCCAGAAAGTAGGCATTGAAGGAATCTACCTCAACATAATAAAGGCCATACATGACAAACCCACGACAAACATTATTCTCAGTGGTGAAAAACTGAAGGCGTCTCCTCTAAGATCAGGAGCAAGACAAGGGTGCTCATTCTCTTCTCTATTATTCAACCTAGTTTTGGCAGTCCTAGCCACAGCAATCAGAGAAGAAAAAGAAATAAAAAGAATCCAGATTGGAAAAGAAGAAGTAAAACTCTCACTGTTTGCAAATGACTGATACTACATATAGAAAACCCTAAAGATGCCACCAGAAAATTACTGGAGCTAAGGGTAAAATGGTGTTTATAATGGCTCCCTCCCTTGGTTTAAACATACAGTCAAAGAGGAACCTCTAAGGACTATAGCAAAGTTGCAAGATATAAAATTAATACTCAGAAATCCCCTGCATTCCTACACAGAACAGAATAGTGATTTTCAATTTTTTTTTAAAATGCGGCCAGCCCCTGCTCCTCGTCTTCTACTTCAACGCCAAGTATGGACTGCTCTTCAGGTGACACTGGCCTTGTTCTTGGGTTACAATATAGAGTGGGAATCCAAGACAGCAAAGCTTATTTATGACAAGACTTGTCAGGGGCCCATAGAGAGCTACAGTAACAGGAAAGGAAGGCCCGTGACAGAACAACTTACCCAGAATGGTTGTGATCACCTTAAAGTGACAGCCATTTGTTTTCCTTGTTACTTTCAGCTAAACTGGGGAGTTTGGGAGATTCTCAAATGAGATGTATTATCACTTGAGTTTTCACCAGCCCAGTGGGCATGACAAAGGGACAGATGCATCCAAATATACCTTAAAATGCACGGGCGTAGGATGAGATGGGTACAACTACTGCCCATTCTATGTTAAATGAACATATCTTATCCCAAGGAGGTTCTTGAACACCCACAAAGCTCCAGCCACAGTGAAGCCACAGCTGATTCCAAAACACAGCTAGAGATAGCCTTGAAGGAAAACCCATAGGCATCCATAGTAAATGAGCCCACACTAATGAGACTGAATTTAAAAGAAAGCCAATCTACTGTATACCAACCTGACCCTCTCCTTTTTAGTCTTCTCTTAAAACTCCCTCACAAAAATAAATGAGCTCTTAAAGAAACTGCCAGCTATTATGTGAAGAAAGCCAATAAATAGTGAAAGTAAAAAAAAGAAAAATTAATATGGTTTCAAGTTACCTCCACCACATGCTCATCTTACCTACTAATTCTATTGTCTTCCACAATCATCCTTTTCTGACTTCCTCCACTCCTGTCAATGCCCAGTTCAACCATCTTATCTTGCCAATCCTTCATTAAATAAGGAGGCCTTACAAGGCAATTTTATCTGGGGCACCAAGAGGAGGTTAATGAAACCAAATGGGAATCAAGAGACAAAGTTATAGCTTGGGCAAATGTTTCCTGGTATAATGATTGGTCCAGCGTTATTAATTTAGTTGACACATCAATCTGGTATATAGCAGTCGGGAATGGAACAGCTCTTTTTCAACAAAGCTTTGGGCTAACTATAAGTTGTAAGCAGTGACAGCCTTTGCAAATTATGGTCACAGCCACAAATCAAAGAGCAATCTTGATGTGTGCATGGAGTGGAAAGGACTGTGGCCATGCATCCATCTTGGCAGGCTCCCAGCATGCATTGTGATCACCACAAGAAGTAGCATCTTCTAGGATGAAGGACAGGGATATAACTCAGCTCACTATGCTTCCCCACTAACATTTTTATCTCCTGGTGTCATTACAAAATGTTATGTGCACAGGTCCTCGGAGCAGTCTCCTCAGATTCCCAGTCAAATTTATTACATGAATGTACTTCTTCAACTTGCCTCCAGAGCACCTTTAAAGCAGCCCAAGATAAAGGGTTACCATGACTGATAGGTGCAGCCAGCACAGGGAAGCTACGATGGGACATTAGAGCCTGTCAGTCTGGAACTGTTATGGTGAACCCCATCATGTCGGTGTTCATGATGTTTATTTGATAAGAAGAAGAAACAAAAACAGGTACTATTTCCATTCTACTAACTGCCTCAGAAAATTGCTGCCTAGAAAATTAGCCGTACATGAGATTATTCTTCTATATCACTGAGATCCCTTACAGATCTGCTTCAGACATAAAGGATATACTAATGGGGTTCAGCTGCCAGTTCATCTTGGGGACTGAATCAGCTGAAGAGAACCCCCTCACCCAAAGTGAATAGAGTGCACGGAGTGACCGGTGGTCGTGGAGTCTAAAGACCTAGTCCTCCTGCCTTAATTCTGGGCAACTCTGAAGGATGTGTCTGTCTTCAGAACTTCCCACAAGGTTCCATTAATACTGCATCAAAGGACTTCCTCGGTGGTCCAGTGATTAAGAGTCTACCTGCCAAGGCAGGGGACACAGGGTCCACTCCTGGTCCAGGAAGATCCCATATGCTGCAGGGCAGCTAAGCCAGTGCAGCACAATTACTGAACTCAGCAAGCCCTGGAGCCCATGCTCTGCCGCAAGAGAAGTCACCACAATGAGAAGCCGGCACACCGCAACTAGAGTATAGCCCTTGTTCGCAGTAACTAGAGAAAGCCTGCGCACATCAACAAAGACCCAGCACAGTCAGAAATAAATAAAGAAAATACTGTCTCACACTGTATTTCTCCCTCTGTCTACTCCTGCCCTTCCATTCACGGCGTGTAGGACTGGAGAGCATTCCCTCCTAAACCTCCTATGCACCAACTTCATCTCAGATCACCTCAGGGAACCAAACTGGAGACTTTATCCATTTCCCTTTTCTGATGTGGAAAAGAGACAACTTGAAAGTGAACATGGTATCTGTTTTCAAATATAAAAATGATTTATATGGTATAAAAATAAGTCTCTGCCCATTGGCTCCAGAGGAGAAAACTGGGACCAGTGAGCAGAAGTAGTAAAAGGCAACATTGGGCTCAATGGAGAAAGTACATTTGCAACAATTATAGCTGTTTAAAATGAAATGGGCCTCGTAAGGTAAGGAGCTTGCTGTCGTTATGAACATTCAAAAAGGAGTTGGATTATTAACAGATAAGGGATTCTCCCCAGCACTCCATGTGGAAAATGCCATGCTCATCTCTCAGGCCTATTTCAAAAGTCAGCTTTTTTTATGCTTGTTGTCTTTTCTGACTTTCCCAAGTCAAGATAATTCTCTTTGCTCTGTGCTTTCACAATATTTTATACATGCCCCATCACCATATTTATTTATTGAACACATTTTAATCAAGTATAATTGATGTACAATATGATATAAATTATAGGTGTGCAATACAGTGACTAACAACTTTATTTTTTTAATTTTATTTTATTTTTAAACTTTACAATATTGTATTAGTTTTGCCAAATATCAAAATGAATCCACCACAGGTATACCTGTGTTCCCCACCCTGAACCCTCCTCCCTCCTCCATCCCCATACCCTCCCTCTGGGTCGTCCCAGTGCACCAGCCCCAAGCATCCAGTATCGTGCATCGAACCTGGACTGGCGACTCGTTTCATACATGATATTATACATGTTTCAATGCCATTCTCCCAAATCTCCCCACCCTCTCCCTCTCCCACAGAGTCCATATACTACATCTATAGTTATTATAAAATACTGGCTATATTCCCCATGTTGTACAATTTTTCCTGCTGGCTTATTTTATACCTCATAGTTTGTAGCTGTTACTCCCCTACCTCTATATTGCCCCTCCTTACTTGCCTCTGTGGTAATCACTACTTTCTTCTCTGTATCTGTGAGTCTTTCTTTTTTGTTGTTATATTCACTAGCTTGCTGTATTTTTTTTAGATTCCACATTTAAGTCATATTATTCAATATTTATCTTTCTTTGTCTAACATCTCATTTAACATAATACTCTTCAAGTCTATTCCTGTTGCTGCAAATGGCAAATTTTCATTCATTTTTATGGCTGAATTGTATTCCATTGTGTGTGTGTGTGTGTGTGTGTGTATACACATACACTCACAGACTACACCTTATTTATCTATTCATCTGTTGATGGACACTTAGGTTGCTTCTATATCTTAGCAAATGTACATGAGGCCACCATGAACACTGGGATACATGTGTCTTTTTAATCAGTGTTTTGCGTTTTTTCAAATATATACCCAGGAGTAGAACTGCTGGGTCTTCAGTTCAGTTCAATTGAGTTGCTCAGTCGTGTCCGACTCTTTGCGACCCCATGAATCGCAGCATGCCAGGCCTCCCTGTCCATCACCAACTCCTGGAGTTCACTCAGACTTATGTCCATTGAGTCAGTGATGCCATCCAGCCATCTCATCCTCTGTCGTCCCCTTCTCTTCTTGCCCCCAATCCCTCCCAGCATCAGGGTCTTTTCCAATGAGTCAACTCTTCGCATGAGGTGGAATTTCAGCTTTAGCATCATTCCTTCCAAAGAAATCCCAGGGCTGATCTCCTTCAGAAGGGACTGGTTGGATCTCCTTGCAGCCCAAGGGACTCTCAAGAGTCTTCTCCAACACCACAGTTCAAAAGCATCAATTCTTTGGCGCTCAGCTTTCTTCACAGTCCAACTCTCACGTCCATACATAACCACTGGAAAAACTATAGCCTTGACTAGATGGACCTTTGTTGGCAAATAATGTCTCTGCTTTTGAATATGGTATATAGGTTGGTCATAACTTTTCTGCCAAGGAGTAAGCGTCTTTTAATTTCATGGCTGCAGTCAGAGTTCTTTTTGCCTTTTGGTACTGTTCATGGTGTTCTTGAGACAAGCTTACTAGAGTGGTTTGCCATTCCTTCCTCCAGAGTTGTGGTTTTTCAAGTAGTCATGTGTAGATGTGAGAGTTGGATCATAAAGAAGGCTGAGTGCCAAAGAATTGATGCTTTCAAACTGTGGTGTTGGAGAAGACTCTTGAGAGTCCCTTGGACTGCAAGGAGATCAACGAGTCATTCTTAAAGGAAATCAACCCTGAATAGTCATTGGAAGGACTGGTGCTGAAGCAGAAGCTCCAATACTTTTGTCTACGTAATATGAAGAGCCGACTCATTGGAAAAGACTGTGATGCTGAGAAAGACTGAAGGAAGAAGGAGAAGAGAGCAGCAGAGGATGAGATGATTAGATAGCATCACCAACTCAATGGACATGAGTCTGAGCAAACTCCAAGAGACAGTGAAGGACAGAGAAGCCTGGCGTGCTGAAGTCCATCGAGTGGCAAAGAGTCAGACATGGCTTAGGGACTGAAGAAGAACAACAACAATGGTAGTTCTATTTTTATTTTTTTAAGGGACCTCCATACTATTTTCCATAGTGATTGCACCAATTTACATTCCCACCAACAGTGTTTGAGGATTCCCTTTTCTCATGGGAAGCATATATGTGCACTTCGTCCCATTAAAAAATGTGCATTTCTCAAGAGCAGGAATTGCACCTTATTCATCTCTGAATCTCCAGAGATTGTGAGATGAATTTCCAGGCACGTGAAAAAAATTTAAATGTTTGTTGTATTAATATTACAAAGTACGTTCCTTTGTTGGGTGGGAGATGAACTGAAATGACCTTGATGGTCTCAACTGGTTCCAAATTTCTATGCTGATGGCACATGTCTGCAGTTATGCCTGAATGGTTGTGCACTTGTACAAAAAGTGAAGGGGATCCACCTTGGAGCCAGCCCGAGGCAGGAAGTGTACCAGTCATTTCTTCATTCTTCTCTACAGCAAATTCCATGAAGCATCATCTACACTTCTTCCAACTCCTCTTCTACCATTCTTTCTTGTACTAATTCCAATCACACTTCCAACCCCACTCCTCCTTCCCAAAAGATCATCTTGTGAAACGCAGTGGTGACATTTGAATTGCCAACTCTAATGTCCATCTGCAGCCTTTGACTTGGGTCATCACAGGCTCCTAAATATGCTTTCGTCCCTTGGTTTCCAGGGCTTCGTATTCACTTGACTTTCCTCCTAACTTACTGGTAGCTGTTCTTCCATTTCCTTTGCTGGTCCCTCCTCTTCCTTCTGATCCTTTGAAGCGGGCATGCCCCAGAGTCAATCTTTGATCCTCGTTTTGTTCCCCTTCTCAGAGATCTCACTCAGTTTCCTGATTTAAATCCCAATTCGTTGCCGATTGCTCTCACACTTCTTTCTCCAAAACTTCAGACTGATACATCAAACTGCCTATTCTACATCCCCATTTGGACATCTCTGAACCACCTCCAACATTTCCAAAATGGAAATGTTTCCAATTTCAGTTCAAGGCAATTCTCTCCTCCCACTGCCAACCCCGCTCTTTCTTTGGACTTCTACATCCAATCAGCCAGGACACCTTGACTGCCTTACCTTCAAAAGGCTGTCCATACAGAGCCTTTTACCACCCACGTTGTTTGAGCCACCCTAATCCTTCACCTGTCATTGAAAGGCCTGCTAACTGGTCTTCCTGCCTCTGCTCCAGTCTCATGTACAACAAAGAAGCAAGATGATTCTTTGAAAGCTTAAATCATAAGATGTTATCTTCTGTCCCAAACCCTCAATGACTTCACAACTCACTAAAAGGAAAAAGCTGACACCCATGATTGGAACCCCACTGGCCCTCAGATCCCACCTTCTCCAACTCTACCTCTCACTCTCCTCCAAGCATGCTGAATTAAATACACTAATTCCCACCCCAGACCTTTATTCAAGCTATAGCCTCTGCCTGAAACACTTCATCCAGCTTCCCAGGTACCCACAGGGCTAACACACACACCTGGTACAAGTCTTCACTAAAACCTCACCTTCTCAACAAAGCTCAATCCTGAGCCTGCGATACGATACAATAGTCACCCTCTCCCATCAAACGCAGGCCTGAGCCCTCTTATCCTGCCATCATATGAAACCCACTTTTAATTATGAATCCACTTTTGATTTTTGCCTCAGCATTCATCACCATCAAATATAATACAATGTATTTATCATGAATGTTTGCCTCTTCCCAACTAGAATGTAAATACCACAAAGGCCGGCATCAATTTATTTGTTTATTGCTGTAACTCAGCACCTCGAATGGCCCTGGCCCAAAGTGGACTCTCAGTAAACAGCTGTTGAATCTTAAAAAGTAGTAATTTGCCATTGTTTGTGTTTGTATGTGTTTACATTTTTCTGTGGGGTGTGGGGTTCATGTATCTTTTCTAGTTAGTGTGTTCACGTTCTTCAGATAAATATCCAGAAGTAGAACTGCTGAATCATACGGTAGATCTATGTTCAACTTTTTGAGGACCCCCATACTGTTCTCCATAGTGGCTGTACCAGTTTACATTCCCACCAATAGTACCCGAAGGCTCCCTTTTCTCCACATCCTCACCAACACTTGTCATTTCTTGTCTTTTTAATAATAGTCATTCTAAAAGGTATGGGCTCCTGTTTTACTATAGTTTTGATTTGCATTTCCCTGAAGATTTGTGATGCTGAGCATCTTTTCATGTGCCTGTTGGCCATCTGCATGTTCAGGAAAAACATCTATCCAAGCCCATTTTTTAATCATATTGTTTGCTTTTTTGCTATTGAGCTTTACGAGTTCTTTATGTATTTTATATATTAAAACCTTATCAGATATATGATTTACAAATATTTCTCCCATTCAGTAGGTAGCCTTTTCATTTTGTTGATGGTTTCCTTTGCTGTGCAGAAGATTTTTAGTTTGATGTAGTACCACTTGTTTATTTTTGCTTCTGTATTACTCAGCCATAAAAAAGAATGGAATCTTGCCATTTGTGACAACATGGTAGGACCTTGAGGGCATTATGCTAAGTGAAATAAATCAGGCAGAGAAAGACAAATACCATATGATTTCACTTATATGTGGATTCTTTAAAAAAAAAAAAAGCAAACAAATCAAATGAAAACAAAACAAAAAAACAAAGCCAAGCTCATAGATACAGAGAACAGACTGGAGGTTGCCAGAGGCAATGGATGGGGAGTAGGTGAAATGGGTGAAGGAAGTCAATGGTACAAAGTTCCAGTTATAAAATAAATACGTCACTGGGATGTAATGTACCACATGATGACTATAGTTAATAATACTGTACTGCATATTTAAAAACTGCTAAGAGAGTAAACCTTAAAAGTTCTCATCACAAGAAAAAAAAGTTTTGTAACATGTTTGGTGATGAACGGTAACAAGACTTGCTGTGATCATTTCACAGGGTTTACAAATACGGACTCATTATATTGCACGCTCAAAATAAATATAATATTACATATCAATTACACCTCAATTACAAAAGTGGCAATTGATGTTGCATCCAGATAATTCTCATGCATGCATGCTAAGTCACTTTAGTTGTGTCTGACTCTTTGCAACCCCATGGTCTATAGCCCTCCAGACCCCTCTCTTCATGGGATTTCCCAGGCAAGAATACCGGAGTGGGTTGTCATGCCCTCCTCCAGGGTATCTTCCCAGCCCAGAGATCAAACCCACATTTCGTATGTCTCCTGTATTAGCAGGTAGGTTCTTTAACCACTAGCACTACCTGGGAAGCCATAGATAATTTTCAAATCTAGTTTATTTTTGTTGGCTATTGAACTGATAACATTTTCCAGCATTTTATTTATTTTTTAATTGAAGAATAATTGCTTTATAGAATTTTGTTGGTTTCTGCCAAACATGAATCAGCCGTAGATATACATATATCCCCTGAAGTCCCTCATGCTACACAAATCTTAGCAATGTATAACATCCTAGGGATTACAAGCCTGCTAGGCCATTAAAGCAATTTCAGATTAAATAAATCTGACCTTTCTCCTCCTTCTGTTTGCCTTCTAAATTCAGTTCTTAAGAAGGATCTGTGTTTGAAAAAAGGCTAGAACCTCTAGGCTTTTGCTGAAAACCTCCACTACCCATCAGATTTAGAAGGCAAATGTAGAAATGACGGGCTAAGAGGTCAGGTTCCTCCAAGCTGGGTCAGTCCTGGGTATTTCTTCTCTACTTTTTCCATACCGAGCACAAAGTAGAAGCAGAATATGGGGACAAAAATCTCTCCTCTCCCAACACAAGGGGAGGATTTTTCTCTACCCCTCCAACTCCAAGAGATCCCCTTTTTGGTGACTATAAACTCTGATATCAACCATCATTTTTTTTCAGGTGACTAAGGCTGGTGTAGCTATTTAGAGTGGGTTTGGTTAGTGTCAATTCTGTGAGCCCTGCAAGAAAGAAGAAAACACCCGATGTTCTCGCCATTAATCAGAAATATCATGAGTGAAACACACAAATGAAGCTCACTGGTGGAGATGCATGATCTTTCCTGCCAGTTAAATGCCAGATTCATTCTCAGTAAACCCTTGCACACAAAGAGAATGCTCTGGGTTTTCAAAAGCCCATGAACAGACATTCAAGCAGATTGAGCTAGTCTAACAGCCATTCTGGATAGCTAAACAACTCCCCCAGAAGCCGGCATTCTTTTTCTTATTTGTTCTTTCAGAAGATAATTTTGCTTTCTCCTTGAATTGTGTCCTAGTTTCTTCCCTGAATCTCCCTCTTGGATGTGCTTCAATCGCTGAATTTAAGCCACAGCTGAGAAACAAACTAAAAGTATTCACTTTGAGAATGTCTACAAGGTCCTTCCTATTCTAGGTCTCAGGGACAATTTTTTAGCAAGAAGAGAGCTTACCAGCAACAGACAGGGCAATAAGAGGAGAAGAATAAAAAAGTCCAATTCCCTCTCACTAAAATACTCAGGTGAATTAAAGAATTAAGTCAGGAAGCAAAAGGCCTGGAGAATACCAAGAGGACTTTCAGAATGTGCTTGGGCTCTGCTATAAGGTATAAAGACAACAAAATCCTAACAAGGCAGCTGCATTTCATCTTAAATTAAAATTCTTCACTATGGCCAGTGTTTTCTGCACATCAAAACAACTCTCAGATGAACTGACTTGTATTTTTATTAAGAGATCCTTTTCTATAAAAGAATGAGCTGACATATTCAACAATCACCATGTTCTGTGACTGAATAAACATACTTTTAAATAAATGCAAGTGGAGAAAGCAGGGGAATGGGAAAAGTTGGGGGGAAAATGAAATAGAGAAAAATAGTATAAACATCAAACCAACAGTATTAATTAGGATTATCAATATCAGACTATATTTATTTAGACAAGTTTACAAAATCAAGTGTCCTCCACACAAATATAGATCTGAGCGTTTTCATGGATTAAAAAAAGCGCATTTCATAGATAAAAAGAAGGGCATGGTAAAACTAAACCACAGAACTAAGAGAAAAGAAAATTTTATTAGGAGCAAAATCCAAAATCAAAACCGCTTATACCATCAAAATCTTTCTATTTCACTTAAGCCAAGAGGGTGGAGTTTACCGAAGAAATGTGCTCATTAATAAAGAACAGGGTGAAGTACAGACCAGTGATGGTACTGGACGCATCAGCAGCATTTTTCGGAGTGAAGATGTAGACATTTGTCTCAAAAACATTAATGTTCCCATCTCTTAATATGTATTTGCTCAGAGCATCACATTCATATACCAATGGGAGTAAAGAATTGGGGAGGTGCTCATAAGAGGAGATGAGGAGGAAAGGCATTTTATACTTGACAAAGCTAAGAGTGCTGGTACCTTATATGTTGCTGAAAATAACAAAGCCCTGGTTCTAAATACAGTAGCTATGTTCATGCACATGGGTCTCTTCAAAAGATTCCTGGAAAACAAAAAGTTCTCTGTCCTTCTGTCCCTGCTCTATAGAGAAAGATGAAACGTTGCTGAATTGAGAATCTGGACCAATTGTGCTCTTTGGCACAGGTCAACAAGCCATTGCTGGGAGAAATATCAATAACCTCAGATATGCAGATGACACCACGCTTATGGCAAAGAGGGAAGAGGAACTAAAGAGCCTCTTGATGAAAGTGAAAGACGAGAGTGAAAAAGCTGGCTTAAAACTCAACATTCAAAAAGCAAAGATCATGGCATCCGGTCCCATCACTTCATGGCAAATAGATGAGGAAACAACAGAAACAGTGAGAGACTTTATTTTTCTGGGCTCCAAAATCACTGCAGATGGTGACTGCACTCATGGAATTAAAAGACGCTTACTCCTTGGAAGAAAGGCTATACGAACCTAGACAGCATATTAAAAAGCAGAGACATTACTTTGCCTACAAAGGTCCATATAGTCAAAGCTATGGTTTTCCCAGTAGTTATGTATGGATGTGAGAGTTGGACCATAAAGAAAGCTGAGTGCCAAAGAATTGATGGTTTTGAATTGTGGTGTTGGAGCAGACTCTTGAGAGTCCCTTGGACTACAAGGAGATCAAACCAGTCAATCCTCAAATAAATCAGTCCTGAATATTCATGGGAAGGACTGATGCTGAAGCTGAAGCTCCAGTATTTTGGCCAGCTGACACGAAGAACTGACTAACTGGAAAAAACCCTGATGCTGGGAAAGACTGAAGGTAGGAGGAGAGGGGGATGACAGAGGATGAGATGGTTGGATGGCATCACCGACTCAATAGAAATGAATGTGAGCAAGCTCTGGGAGATGGTGATGGACAGGGAAGCCTGGTGTGCTGCAGTCCAAGGAATCGCAAAGAGTCGGACACAACTGAGCGACTGAACTGACTGAACAAGCCATTGCCCCCAGGGGCATAAAGAAGTTTCCTGAAAAAGTTTTTCCCAACAAATATCCAGTGATCTGTTGCCCCAGGTCCCTGTACTGAGAAACTGATCACTACTTCCTCACAGAAAGCCAAGGATGGCTGTTCACAATTAACATGGCTTCGAAACTTTCACTTTTCCAAACCAATTTGGTCCTCTGTCTAAAAAAGGTAACACAGTTTGAAGGGCTCCAGAAATGAAAAGAAAATTGCATACAAGCAAATTAAATATACATATCCATCTTCAACCGCTTGTCATCACCTGCCTGGCTCTGCCTGACTTGACTGTGGACTTAGAATTTTAGCCACCAGTTGTGCCTTCCACCCTTTAAAGCAGGACTGGTTGCATCCCATCCTCAGCCAGGACATCTTCTAGAGCGGACTGGGCTGCCCCAACTCCAGAATTTAGAGCACGTGATGTGAGCCTGGCTGGGTGCAGAAGAAGGCTTCCCCCTTCAGACTCACTATGTGCCCACCCAAACTTCTGCGTGACTTTTATTCCTGTCTCTACCAGATGAGACTGGGCTTCCCTGGTGGCTCAGCTGGTAAAGAATCTGCCTGCAATTCAGGAGACCTGGGTTCAATCCCTGGGTTAGGAAGATCCCCTGGAGAAGGGAAAGGCTACCCACTCCAGTATTCTGGCCTGGAGAATTCCATGGACTGTATAGTCCATGGGGTCGCAAAGAGTTGGACACAACTGAGTAATTTTCACTTCCTACCAGATGAACAGCCCTACTCAGACCTTCCCACTTTCTGCACAGTCCCTGCTGAAACCCTTGATGCTGGACACTCCCTGCTCCCTATATCCAGGTGCCAACAGAGACTGGATACCCTTTCTTGCTCTTAATAATAAGAAGTTTATGTTGCTTTGTCCACTATTGTATCAAACCCCTGCATTCCCACACCATCCTGAATCACACCAAGTGTGGGTTATTTGATTCGAAATATGTTTTTTGGAGGGCTGGTGGTGCTAGTGGTAAAGAACCCACCTGACAATGCAGGAGGCATAAGAGACATGGGTTCGCACCCTGGGTTAGGAAGATCCCCTGGAGGAGGGCATGGCAACCTACTCCAGTATTCTTGCCTGGAGAATCCCATGGACAGAGGAGCCTGGAGGGCTTCAGTCCATGGGGTCACAAAGACTGAAGTGACTTGCATGCATGTACACATGCTTTTTGGAGCTTGCTGGCTCCTCCCTTGCAGCAGGCAGTGTACAAGGTAAGATCCACTCTCTCCCTGCCCTTGGCCTCTCCTTAAACTCGTTTAGACCTCAGAATGCCTGGCTTGCAAAAAGGTGAAAGTGGTGTCCAGTGCTGGATTGTTTACATCTAAGTTTCTCTGAAATTTTCTTTGTTCACTTCATGCTGAAAATCACTCTCGGAGACTCACTATGGAAATTATTCAACTTTCACTTTGGCTATGCCTCCTTCGTGCCTATGGGTTAATAGCACAAATGACTCTTTAAGAGTTCAGAATTCCTAACGGCTTACCCTTCATTTTCTTTCCCTCCAGCTCTGGGACATGTGAGTATAGGAAGTCTCACTGAGTACACAGCTTTATCGGCTGGAACTAACATCTAGTCCCCAGCTGGACAAAGGGAGAACCACAGGATCCTGTCCATGTTCCTAGAAAATACCTGTCTATTTCTCTGTCCACACACAGAAGGAATACTCAGCTGAGAAGGTACAGAATGCTACAGATCCAGTTTCCAAAGCAGTCCAGGGTAACCGTCTCTGGCCAGCCTGCCCCTCCCCCCACCAATGCAGCAGTACCAACTCTGCCAATATCCCGGCCATCTTGTCACTGGTGTCCTGGGCACTGGTGTCTTGAGCAATGCAACCCAGGCTGAGGCTTCTTCCTTTGTTGACTCTCTTTGCCCACAGTGTTAGTCCCACAGATGAAGACCCCACTGGAAGATTTCCCTGGTGACTCAGACAGTAAAGAATCTGCCTGCAAAGCAGGAGACCCAGGTTCTATCCCTGGGTTGGGAAGATCCCCTGGAGAAGGAAATGGCAACCCACTCCACTATTCTTGCCTGGAGAATTCCATGGACAGAGGAGCCTGTTGGGCTACACAGTCCATGGGGTCACAAAGCGTCAGACATGACTGAAGCAATTAATACACCCACAACTGGCCTACACTTTTAGCCCAGCATTTCCATTCTCCTCTCTGGGGACATGGGTAGCTGAAATGCTGTCAGTATCTCACTTTGATTCTGAAAGACTGGCAGTGGGCATCACACAAGGGCAGTATCAAAGGTGGCAAGATCACTTCTAAAGATAAGAACTGGATGAGGAAAGGAATGGCCAATATATACATTGTTCTTTTGAAGTTTGTATATTTGTTTGTTTTTAAACCACATTCAGTGGTCTCCTACTTTTCTATAGTTCATATACTTTACCTAAATACATTTCCTTTCATGGAAGCATGTGAGCAGAAAAAGAGTTCTTTAAAAGAAAATGCCAACTGGCATTTCAAACAGAAAGAAACTCAGAGCTTAGCCTTTCACCCATCCTCATCAGAATCTCTGTAGTACAGAGCCATGGTTACAATCAGATGCTGGCACTTATTAATCTCTCATCTAGGTTCTTCACAGTGGGGCCTCTGCCTACAGATGAATCATCCCAGACGAGTATGATTCTTACACGGTCTCATTATCTTTAGACTTGGCAGAAAAGCCACTCACCTATCAGGCTTTTATCAGCTGGCTGTGAATTCTGATCCAGGCTGACAAAAACAAAATGGCGGATCCTGATGGTCCACGGTGACATTTTGATGTTACTTTGGTAGCTTAAGTGTAAGTGTTAGTCGCTCAGTCGTGCCCTACTCTTTACGACCCCATGGATGGCAGCCCACCAGGCTCCTTTGTCCATGATATTTTCCAGGTGAGGATACGGGAGTGTGTTGCCATTTCCTAAACGCTCTATTAAATAAATGCCAGCCTGGGATCTCAAAGAAGACACACTAACCTGAGTGACTTGAGAATACTCTAATCCAGCTCACATACAATTAAACCAGTTCAGGAAAATGGGAGGAAGAACTAGACTATTTCCCAAGCCTTCAAAGAAAATTCCACATTCTTCCTCAGTTACATAGGCCAGTGAGTTCAGCAATCCTGACTTTCAGAAATTCTTCCCTAGCTCTGTCTCAATTCCATCATGCCACAGATGGAACCCTTTGGCTCTCATATTTCCCTTGGTATGTGCATGCTAAGTTGCTTCAGTTGTGTCTGACTCTTTACGACTCTACAGACTGCAGCCCATCAGGCTCCTCTGTCCATGGGGTTCTCCAGGCAAGAATACTGGAGTGGGTTGCCATTTACTTCTCCAGGGGATCTTCCTAACCCATGGATCAAACCTGTGTCTCTTATGTCTCCTGCACTGGCAGGTGGGTTCTTTACCACCAGCGCCACCCGGGAAGTCTTTCCTTGATGAAAGGTCTTCAAAAATTTTGTCAAACTAAATTAAGGCAATGTCAACTTAGAAGATGGTGTGTGATTTGCTTTGTGTGTAAAGATTATTATACTTACTCTCAACCTTTTCTTCCTTAGACTAAACTGATCCTTTTATGTCTCAGCAATTATGGTTCTTATTACAATATTTATTGAGTTTAAAGTGTATTAGGTGTTTATACCTGTATTACATTCATTAATTCTCATACCTCTATGCAGTAAGCCCTATTACTCTCTCAGTTTCAGCAACAGAGAAAGAAAGCTTTTGAGAAGTAATGCACCTAAGGCCACTGCTAGTTTGAGACTCTAGCTGGGTCTGCCTACAGAGTGTACTTATATAACTACCACACCACACAGCCTCAAGCTTCTGTAAATCATCTTTATGGCTCCTATCTGAAAAATTTACACCTCCTGTTTTAGCTGTGAACCACAGAATGATCATAATCATCTACTAAACGTCTAATCCCAGCCTAGTATAGTACACAGACTATTTTCATGAGTCCTTAAGCTTATGTATCCATCCACTAGCATAGTTGTACTACCAACTAATGATGGACCTGGTACACGTTATCACCCTATTCAGTTCAGCTCAGTTCAGTCACTCAGTTTTGTCCAACTCTTTGTGACCCCAAGGACTGCAGCATGCCAGGGTTCTTTGTCCATTGCCAACTCCCAGAGCTTGCTCAAACTCATGTCCATCAAGTCAGTGATGCCATCCATCCATCTTATCCTCTGTCATCCCCTTTTCCTCCTGCCTTCAATCTTTCCCAGCAACAGAGTCTTTTCCAATGAGTCAGTTCTTTGCATCAGGTAGCCAGAGTACTGGAGTTTCAGCTTCAGCATCAGTCCTTCCAATGAATATTCAGGACTGATTTCCTTTAGGATGGACTGGCTGGATCTCCTTATAGTCCAAGGGACTCTCAAGAGTCTTCTCCAATACCACAGTTCAAAACCATCAATTCTTTGGTGCTCAGCTTTTTTTATGGTCCAACTCTCACATCCATACATGACTACTGGGAAAACCATAGCTTTGACTAGACAGCCCTTTGATGACAGAGTAATGTCTCTGCTTTTTAATACGCTCTCTAGTTGGTCATAGCCTTTCTTCCAAGGAGCAAGGATGGAAGGACTAAACTGAGCTGAACTGAATAGAGTAATCTCATGGCTGTAGTCACCATCTGCAGTGATTTTGGAGGCCAAGAAAATAAAGTCTCTCACTGTTTCCACTGTTTCCTCATCTATTGGCCATGAAGTGATGGGACTGGATGCCATGATCTTCATTTTTTGAATACTGAGTTTTAAGCCAGCTTTTTCACTCTCCTCTTTCATTTTCATCAAGAGGCTTTTTAGTTCCTCTTCACTTTCTGCCATAAGCATGGTGTCATCTGCATATCTGAGGTTATTGATATTTCTTCTAGCAATCTTGATTCCAGCTTGTGCTTCATTCAGTCCAGCATTTCGCACGATGTACTCTGCATATAAGTTAAATAAGCAAGGTGACAATATACAGCCTTGACATACTCTTTCCCAATTTGGAACCAGTCCGTTGTTCCATGTCTGGTTCTAACTGTTGCTTCTTGACTTACATACAGATTTCTCAGGACACAGGTAAGGTGCTCTGGTATTCCCATATATTTCAGAATTTCCCACAGTTTATGGTGATCCACACAGTCAAAGGCTTTAGCATAGTCAACGAATCAGAAGTAGATGTTTTTCTGGAATTCTCGTGCTTTTTCTATGATCCAACAGATGTTGGCAATTTGATCTCTGGTTCCTCTGCCTTTTCTAAATCCAGCTTGAACATCTGGAAGTTCTCAGTTCATGTACTGTTCAAGTCTAGTTTGGAGAGTTTTGAGCATTACTTTGCTAACGTGTGGGATGAATGCAATCATGTGGTAGTTTGGACATTCTTTGGCATTGTCTTTTCTCTTGTATTGAACGTTGTACAACTGGTTCTTTATTATCTTATTAGTTGTTTGCTAATCAATCAAATATTTATTAAATACCCGTCACGTGCTATAACAAGTAGTGATAAGGTATAAGTCTTTATCCTCATCCTCAGAGTGAGTCAACTGGACAATAAGATCAAAATATACAGAAGAATTGATGACTTTCTTAAGCTAAATGATAACACGAGGCTTAGAATATTTGTCATAGATTCAGTGTGGCTGGACAGCTCTATTTTTTAAGCTTCTTTTTACTTATCTCTTTCTTTGCCAGTTCTCTCTCCAGCTCTGTGCCGTGAGCAAATTAAATGCCTATGCATTTTAATCCAAATACCAGACTATGTACAGAAATATAAGTAGCACTGGCCTTGAACTCAGTTTTAGACAATTTGTCCTCAGGTGGACAACAGGCCTCTGATGTCCACTCTCTCAGGCAGTGATGTAAGGGCTGATAGAAGTACTGTACAGTATCATACCCAAAGCATTCCACTGTCTAAATGAATTATATATAAATCTTTCTCCTTGATCTACCCAGCCTTTCATTTTCATTTCAGAAGATTAGATTAGTATGACAGGACTTGTCCTTTATGAAGTCAAGCTACTCAGTTAAAAAACCCTCTCTCTTCAAATGATTGCAAATTGATTTTGTTAAGATTTCAGAGTTCCTTCAGAAGAGCTAGGGGAATGATACTTTCTAGTCTTTCCTTTCTCTCCATGAATTTTTTCTCTACTTTGGCCTTTTCCCTCTGACACTCCAACAGAGTTCGATAATTGTGTGTATCAATCAGGAGATCAATCAATTATTTTAGTGCTTCTTACATAAAAATTAGCTATGATGGCAAAATTAAATCCAAGCTACTCACAAAAGTAGCCTGACATCAAATTTTGTTTAGTTCAATTTATTAGTCTCTATGTCCCATTCATTCAAAAACGCATAGACAACTACCTAAACACTATCAATTTTCAAAGCTCCCACCATGTCTCTTAAATTAACATAAAGTTCTTTTTAATGTTATTTGCCTACTGATGAAGAAAGGGTATATTTCAAGATCTGCTTTTATTCTTGGCTCCATGAAATTAAACAAATACATAGTGGCAATGGCATCCTCAAGTATTCACGCAGTGGCACAGTTTCTCACCTTTTGCAAAAATAAAACAAAATTTTTAAAAAGGACACATCTGAACCAGAGATGCTTTCAGGTGTAACTGGTGTGAGAGACAATGTCCTTGTTTGTGTGTTGAGGCTTATGTTGATTACATATATAACCACTTATTCGCAAAGTTACTAGAAATAATCAGTTTAGCTTGCAAGTTATGCTTCACACAAAAAAGAAACATGTCTTGGCTCATAAGAAAACACCTCCTTGTATTTGTCTTCCTGAGTCCCACAAAGATGCAAAGATTTTCTAAGTTATCTAGACAGAGTTTTCAAAAGATTCCTACCAAGGACCTCCATGGAATCAGTTGCTTAGTTATACTAAATTCTTAATATTCAAATCTTTGGTGACAAAGAATAAGTTCATCTCTCTCAACTTCCTTTTTTTTGGCATCTTTTTATTCTATAGCAATATCTTTCAAAAAACAGACATTTTAAATCTGAAGCCCAAATGCATCTTTTAAAGTGGATCGTGCCTGTACTCCTCTAAATTCATCAGGAAAAGCAAGAGAAGGATTCTTCTTTAGCAAGTATGAAAACTTCTGCCAGTTTACAGCCTACAGGGAAATCTGGAAATTCAAGTTTCTCAGACAGATTCTTGAAAAGGCGCCCATTCCAAGCCTCAGCATCCCACTGTTCTTTACTAAGGTCCTTCACAATAAAATAAGAGACTTATTAGAAATATGTATCTGGTATCTTTTACACTTGCATTATCTTTAAAATTTAAATTTGAGGCTTGAGAGATAAGCTAAATTCTTCTCCAGTCTCCTAGGATATGAGACCATTTTCCTTGCATGAGCTCAAATCATCTCAGTCTTACTGCTTACCTTTTCTATCCCCAATCCATACCACCCCCCAGACAGAAAACTGCTTCTTAGAACACCTGGCCTGAACTTGGTGAGCAACGCTGGGCATTGTCTCTTAACTTCTCTCCTTCTTTTCTTCCATAAGGAGAATAATGCCCCAGATTCCTCTCTCATTTCCTTTCCATAAAGGCAAAGATCTTCCCGATGTGGTCACAGTAAAACACGTTGGCTACCTAATTGTTTTTTGCTTTATTTTTTAGTTTGTATTAAAATATGTACTAGAAGAGGTTTTCCGGGTCACTCAGTGAGTGACTTCTAGAGGCAGAAGCAGTTAAGCTTCTTTGATATGTTGCATGTTCACAAAACCACAACCTTTCACAGGCACTGAAAGGGTTAACCATAAGTTGCTTGCAAACAGGCTCCCAAAGAAATAAAGCAAGCCAGTCGATGATGTCAGGTAACTCAGATTATTGTGCACAGGTTGTACACGCAAAATGAAAAATGAGAAGCACAGGTACATAACTCAGCAACAAGACAGAGGCTCCACATGCTCTAAGGCCACGGGGACCCACACGAACCTCTGTCGGGCATTGGGGAAGGTTACTCCTGCAGTATCAGACCAACAGCTAACAGCTGAGAAAGTAAGCTATGGGTGTCACCCGAACCTCTGTTTTTTTAAAAGGTTTCTGCTAATCTGAACATGGCTCTTGGCTTCTGAAATTTCAATATATCCCATTCTCCACCATTACAAAAAAATGAAATTTCTTTCATCTTGCCTCGCTGACTTAAGGCCTGTATCCATACACCCTGAATGAAGCCAAATTCATGGCAGTCCTTGGCTTTTTCTCATGGCACATAAAGCTAGTGTGTACTCTGGCTTCCCTTGCGGCTCAGACGGTAAAGCGTCTGCCTACAACGTGCGAGACCCAGGTTAGGTTCCTGGGTTGGAAAGATCCTCTAGAGAAGGAAATGGCACCCCACTCCAGTACTCTTGCCTGGAACATCCCATGGACGGAGGAGCCCGGTAGGCTACAGTCTGTGGGGTCGCAAAGAGTCATACATGACTGAGCGGCTTCACTTCACTTCACTCTGTTCACATCAAGTTATTTCCTACATCCTTATACATTTAGGATGAGAGAAAGTTAGTGTTCTGTTTCTTCTGAATTATGGGGCATTTCACAGTGGCCTATCTGTCCATGATCACATCAATAAACTTAATGTCCTCTGATTTTGACCAAATTTGGCTCATTCTGAGAGTATAACCCTTTGTGAAATGGTAGCTCAGTAGCTGTCAAAAAGGCTAGTTTCCAGAATATTTAATAGAATTCACTGAAATTTGGTATATGGGAGGAGTTTCCAGAGTTATTTGCTGGCATTGAGATTAAAGTTTAAAACAAACCAGTGTCTCAGTGGTAAAGAATCTGCCTGCAATGCAGGAGATGCAGGAGACATGGGTTTGAGTCCTAGGTTGGGATGATCCCCTGGAGGAGGAAATGCAAACCCCTCCAATATTGTTGCCTGGAGAATCCCATGGATGGAGGAGCCTGGTGGGCTGTAGTCCATGGGATCGCAAAAGAGTTGGATATGACTGAACAACAAACTACCAAAAAACATGAATTTAGCCCTTGGCATTAGCATCTCAACACCCCTGATGTACAAACTGAAAACTTGGTTCATTTTAACCACACTTAAAGACAGATATGTATTATTTATCCCAGAGAGTAATGGTCTAAAGATATTCTGTGATGAATTCTGTCTGACAAGAACAGCTGGTCCTGATCTCCGAGATTTCTGCAAACATTAACTTCCCGGTTTCAATCCCAGATGCCTCAACCTTCTTTGTGATTTTGATAACCGGTTTCCCATAGCCACCACTTCATAAAGACCCCTAAGTGAACATCTAAAATTTAGATTTTGCTCTTTATAAACTTGGTGGTAGTGGTGGTGTAGTCGCTAAGTCATGTCTGACTCTTTCAGACTCTTTAGGACTCCTTCAAGAACTATAGCCTGCCAGGCTCTTCTAACCATAGAATTTTCAAGGCAAGAATACCGGAGTGGGTTGCCATTTCTTTCTCCAGGGGATCTTCCTGACCCAGGGATTGAACTCAGGTCTCCTGCACTGTAGGTGGGTTCTTTACTAACTGAGTTACCAGGGAAGCCTCTTTAAAAACTTATGTGGTTTCAAAAGGAAGAAACCAGCATAACAAAGCAGTAAGTACAAAAAAAGAAGACGCATACGAGGGCTATGGGAAAAAAAAACTGGATCTGGAATTCAGATCCAAATCTGCATACTTCTTTGTGATCTTGATTGTAATTTAACTTCTCCAAGCATTATTTTCCTCTACAAAATAACAGGGTGAATTCTTTATTTATAGAATTGTAAAGAGGATCAAATGTGATAATGCATATGAAAGTGGCTACTACAATGCCTGGCACAGATTAAATTCTCAGATTCGGTAAGTGTGAATCTATTTACCATATATTATGACCAACAACACAGTCAAGGAAGAGGTTTATTTCACACATACTTACATAGTTACAAATTGGTTAAGTTGATAAATCCATCATCATTTTTATTGTCCTTCTAGCCTAAGCATCAGTTGTGTGCCTGTGTGCTAAGTGGCTTCAGTCGTGTCTGACTCTTTGCAACCCCATGGACAGTAGCCCGCCAGGCTCCTCTGTCCATGGGATTCTCCAGGCAAGAATACTAAAGTGGGTTGCCATGCCATCCTTCAAGGGATCTTCCCGACCCAGGGATAGAACCCACATCTCTCAAGTCTCCTGCATTGGTAGGAGTTCTTTACCACTAGTGCCACTTAGGGAGCCCAAGCATCAATATAATTGACTAAGCACAGCTTCCAAGTTTGACTGGACCTCCAATACAACCCATAAGAGCTGGGTTCCCACTTTGTCCTTTTCTGAGTGTGTGAGAACACTCCATCTTCTCATGTCTTGACATGGGTCCTACGGATTCTTCCATGACTTCAGTCATACGCTCAACTGAATGGCTGCTGATTTCCAGACCAAGAGACATACTCTTGCCTTTTTCTTGCTTCTCACTGTCCAGTCAACAACATTCACCAGCCCATGGATGATACTCATCCTATAGTTTCACAGAAGTCATCTTTTTCAGCCATTGTTCCCAGTGCTGGATCTCAGGTGGAAGAGCTTCCACTGGGTCTGATTGGCAGGTGCCACTTTGGCGGCTCTTTACCAACAGGTTACCTTATTTTACCAGACACAATTCCTCTTCACTATCATAAGGAAAACTGTCCCTCTCTTCCTGTGTGAAAATCACAGATTTCCTCTTGGCTTGCTCCAATCCAAGTTCTGTCCCCCGTCTGAAGAATACCGTTAGCTTCAGGCTCATTTGCAGATTGGTTTGCTCTGAGCACGAAGACAGACTAGGGACTTCCCTGGTGGTCTATTGGTTAAGAATCCGCACTTCCACCACAGGAGGCTCGAGTTCAATCCCTGGTGGGGGAACTAAAATCCTACATGCTTGTGTGATCCAAAACAAACAAGCAAAACACACACAAAGGAACAACAATAAAAAACCTGATGACCAAGGAACCTTCATAGAAGCTCTGAATTCAGACCTTCAGTCCTCTTCCATATAAAAGAAAAATAAAATTTACATTAAAAAAAAGACTAACACTCCCCATCTCTCACTCCAATTCATGCCCATGGTTCAGAATGCACCTTATTCCCTTGGTTCTCTTTCGTGACTCACCAGCCAGCATGTATGCAATGAAATAACCATCTCATGTCTGCCGGTCAAAGTTCTAGACTATAAAACTCTCTAGCACACACATAAAGTATGCAAAATAATTCTGAGAAAAAAAGCAGTATTTAAATCATGTCCTCATGGAGTAAATACCTGAACTAACAGCAAGAAGAGAGAAGGCAGAAATAATACATTGAAATTCTAAATATCTGAATCCCTTAAGACAATCCATTTCTATCACAGGCAACATAGTAGCCCTGTAACAGTTTTTTTTTTTTTTCTTTCACAGATCAACTAATTTCTAAATATCTTCACAGGTCTATAAAAATAATCACAGTTTTCAATGCTCTTAATCATTATCAAAACCAGCCCTGGCTCTCTAAGGAATGTATTCTCAATGAGCAAAGCATGAACCTTTATTCCTACCCACATCCTCAGCAGTGAAGTAAGTGCTCTAGGGTCCATTCTCTGGGAGGGTCCAGAGAGGTCACTGATTACAGTTGTGAATCTCACACTGAAACACTAGCAGAGTGGGAACTCTTGAACAACTGCAGTTTGCTGAGGTGCTGGGTTGGAGATGATGGTTAGAACTGCAGAAGGGACCGGTGTTACCATGTGCCCACCTAGTGACTCATAATACAGCCTTGGTAAGTTCTTTCCCATCCAGTCATATAGAAACTGCAAGGCTCGAATAAAGAGGCATTTTTTCCCCTCTACTCAAAGGTCCACTTTTTCTTGTTTTTCTCAAATTCAATGTATACATTCTCTGAAATAGCTAGTGTGCTCTCAGTTGTTAGTTTGTGTACACACACAACTGCACAATATTGTGTGTGCATGTGCAAAATAGGAAGAAGGAAGTCAATACAGAAAGATCTACATAGAGAGAGTACATATCTGTTGGACTTCCCTGGTGACACCGTGGATAAGAATCTGCCTGCCAATGCATAGGACGCGGTTTCTGACAACTAAGTGTATTAAAAAGCAGAGACATTATTTTGCTGACAAAAGTCTATATAATCAAAGCTATGGTTTTACCAGTAGTCATGTATGGATGTGAGAGTTGATCTATAAAGAAGGCTGAGCACTGAAGAACTGATGGTTTTGAATTGAACTGTGCTGCTGAAAAAGACTCTTGAGAGTCCCTTGGACTGCACGGAGATCAAACCTGTCAATCTTAAAGCAAATCAACCCTGAATATTCATTGGAAGGACTGGTCCTGATGCTGAAGTTCCAATACTTTAGTCACCTGATGTGAAGAGCAGATTCATTGGAAAACACCCTGATGCTGAGAAAGACTGAAGGCAAAAGGAGAAAGGGGCGTCAGAGGATGAGATGATTAGATAGCATCACCAAACTCAATGGCCATGAATTTAAGCAAACCCTGGGAGATAAAGGTGGACAGAGGAACCTGGTGTGCTGCAGTCCATGGGGTCAAAAAGAGTTGGACATAACTGAGAGACTGAACAACAACAAAGTATCTGTTAAATACACATGAGGCAGGGTCATGGTGAGGTGGAACTTAACACTGCTTAGTGAAAGAAGCCAGTGGCTGCTTCTTCACTAAGGTGGACCTCGGGAAAGAAGTCTGCATGGCAAACAAACAGCTTCTTTCCTGGAGGAGAAGTAAACGAAGGCTTTGGGGCATCCCAAAGTATCCTTCTTGGTATGGAAAACTGTGATCTCTAGAAAAGAGAAAGTAATACAGGTCAAGGATTCAGTTGGGAGAAAAGAGACTGGTATCGCCGAACTCTTGCAGAATTATGAGACATTCTTCTATAGATGGATATAGTTCAGACTGAGACCACTGACAGGAAAGAAAAATGGTGGAGCACTCCATGAGGCAATGGGGAGTCTGCACCATGAACCCTGCTCAACTTAAAAGGGATTAGAAGTTCATGGAGGAGGACCAGTTTCAATACAGTATAAGGCTGAAGCTGCAAGTCCTTCAGATACAGACATCCCAGGACAATGACCCTGTCTTGGGAACAGTAGATGAGCAAATTAATGTAACTTGAAGCACTGCAAGCCCAAGACAAATCAGAAAAACAAACAAACAAACAAACAAGCCAAACCAAAATGGGATGTACTATGTAGACTGCTCAGACCGTCCAGTTCTTTCTCCTCCTGAGGTCTAGTAAATTCCTTGTGTTCTTGAATAACCTGGCATGGTTATTAGTGAGACCTTCAGAGGGTGAAATTGCTTTTCCTGACAATATGGGTATGAGGGAATTTTAACAGTAAATTAAAAAAAATGTGATCCTTCTTTTAACCTAAGCTGATGACTAGTACAAATATGGACATAAAACTAGTTACACATATTAGATAAAGATAGAACCACTTTGGGTTCAATTTAGTTAATTTTGCTAGTAGATTTTTATCAAAATGTGAAAAAGAAGAAGTGTAATGAGGGGAAAGGTAAACATCCAGATGGCTAATTATAGCTCATTTGCCCGATACTCTGAAACCAGTGTGGTTCCAAGCCAAATTTATTGGAGAATGTTCATCCCTGGGAGAAAAAATAAGACTCATGAGAATTGGACTAGTGAAATTCTTAGTCTAGAGCAGGTATTTAATCTGATCTTACAGGCCTTCCCTAGGGTATAAGGGCATCAAAGAAGGGGCTAACACCTACTGGGTTACTAGCTTTGCCAAGTCTAATGCACAAAGTTAGAGTAAATATCATTTTCCAAATCACTGCCATAATGTTATAGTGCTTTCCTAAAGTTCTTTTTGAATCAAGAGCTGTAGTTGGAGGATGTATTTTATGAATAATCTGACCTTGTCTATTTACCATTAAAGATATGACATGCATTTAATCATTCCTGAGCATACAGTACATGAATGATCCCATACTAAGCACTAAGGAGGATACAATAAGCTGTGGGAAATTAGCCCTGATAAAAAAGAATTTACAGTTATGACACCTGGAATGCACTAATGATAATAATGCAAACTGTAATGCAATTATCACAAAGTGAATGAAAACAAATGCTATGGAGTTTAGAAGAGAAAAGGATAACACATGATCAGGAATGGGGAAAATTTTCACAGCGGAGAAGTAAGACGATGGTGGCAGTGGTGATAACAACCAGGTACTAAGAGGGTGAGAAGCTGATTCTAGTGGTGGGAGCAGTTCAAGCACAGGTAAGAATTTGCTTCTGAGAACAATAAAGGTTCAATTAAACTATTCCTTCAGCAGACATTCATCAAGTGCCTAATAAATGCCAAACCCTGGGCTGGAGGCTGGGGGCGGAGACAGGAGCTTCTTGCCTAAGCTTTCACGGGGCTGAGCAAAAGGTAAACAGTCTTACTGCATTACAGCTTGGAGGTTAAGAGCAGGAGGTCTGTGGTAAGACCATCTAGGTGGGAACGGGACTCTGTCATCAACAAGCTGTTAATGTAGGCAAGTTATTCAGTCTCTCTTGCCATGGTTTCCTCATTTGTAAAATCAGTCATTTGTAATGTGCTTGCCTCATAGGGTAGATGAGACGATACCTGTCAAGCACCTGGTGTGGTGATAGACACAGAATAAGTGCTCAGTGAATAGTACTATAAAGAGTATCTGTGTGCTCATCAACAGATGAATAGATAAACAAAATGGAGTGTGTGTGTGTGTGTGTGTGTGTGTGTGTGTATACACATATATAATGGAATACTGCTCGGTCATAAAAAAGAATGAAATCTTGGCATTTGCAGCAAAATGGATTGATCTTGAGATTATTATAGTAAGTGAAATAAGTCAGAAAGGGAAAGACAAATACCATGTGATAGCACTTACGTGTGGAATCTAAAACACGACACAAATTAACTTATCTTCAAATCAGAAACAGACTCACAGACACAGAAAACAGACTTCTGGTTGCCGAGGCGGGAGTGGGGAGAGGAACCGATTGGGAGTTCGGGGTTAGCAGACACAAATTATTACAGATAAAACGGATAAACAACAAGGACCTACTGTATAGCACATGGAACTGCATTCGCTACCCTATGATAAACCATTGAAAAGAATGTGAAAAAGAATGTATATGAGTGTGTATGTGTGTGAATCACTGAATCGTTGTGCTGTACAGTAAAAATTAAGACAACATTGTAAGTCAACTACACTTCCACAAACTAAATTGCTTTAAAAAAGAATATATCTCTTTGTACTTCTATGAGAATATCTGAAGTCATAGAGAGAGTCTCTTAGAAGTAAAACTTGGGAAGACTCGGTCAAGGATACTAATTTTAAGTCACTAATGTATTTTTTACACACTGTTTTCCAAAAATGTTGTATCATTTCACACTCTTATAAGCAGTGTAGGAAAGTGCTGACCTCACTATACTCCACAGTTAATATATTCTTTAAAATTTTGCCAATTTAGTAGATGAAAATGATATATCATTGTTTTTTTTTTTTTTAATTTCTGTATTTCTCATTATGGTGAGGCAAACATTCTTCATGTGTATCAGATGTGTGTGTTTTTCTTCACATAAAATGGCATTACCATTTTACAGGTGGGGAAAATGGGAATTTTGGTTGCAGAGATTGGACTCAAAGAGAGCAAAGATGTGATGTGCTTGAAAATTACTGAGAGGGGAACAAACTGGTATGATTTTACACTACAGTGCACACGTGCTAGTTCCTTTCTTGTCATATTATTAGGAAAGAACAGAAATAAACTAAATTAATACTAAGGAAAGTTTAAGGGAGTTATGGAGCAGGAATGGATTAGAATAGAGACAAGAGACCCAATCAAAAAATGGGCCAAAGATCTAAATAGACATTTCTCCAAAGAAGACATACAGATGGCTAACAAACACATGAAAAGATGCTCAATATCACTCATTATCAGAGAAATGCAAATCAAAACCACTATGAGATACCATTTCACACCAGTCAGAATGGCTGCGATCCAAAAGTCTACAAATAATAAATGCTGGAGAGGGTGTGGACCAAAGGGAACCCTCTTACACTGTTGGTGGGAATGCAAACTAGTACAGCCACTATGGAGAACAGTGTGGAGATTCCTTAAAAAACTGGAAATAGAACTGCCTTATGATCCAGCAATCCCACTGCTGGGCATACACACTGAGGAAACCAGAAGGGAAAGAGACACGTGTACCCCAATGTTCATCGCAGCACTGTTTATAATAGCCAGGACATGGAAGCAACCTAGATGTCCATCAGCAGATGAATGGATAAGAAAGCTGTGGTACATATACACAATGGAGTATTACTCAGCCATTAAAAAGAATTCATTTGAATCAGTTCTAATGAGGTGGATGGAACTGGAGCCTATTATACAGAGTGAAGTAAGCCAGAAAGAAAAACACCAATACAGTATACTAACACATATATATGGAATTTAGAAAGATGGTAACGATAACCCTGTATACGAGACAGCAAAAGAGACACTGATGTATAGAACAGGCTTAAGAAAAAAAAAAAAAAAAAAGAATAGAGACAAGAGAATGCATTGAAAACTTTAAGACAGAAAACGGGATAGGGAACAAAATAAAGAGAAAGGGGACAGTGAGCACAATGTGATTACCAAAAGCAGGCAAAGAAGTAGATGAGAAATGAGCCCCCAAATTAAAATTTATATACAGGGGAAGGGATCAATTGGGGGATTGGGGTTAACATACACACACTATTATACATGACATAGATAACTCATGAGAACCTACTGTGCAGCACAGGGAACTCCACTCAATACTCTGTCATGACCTATATGGGAAAAGAATCTAAAAAAGAGTGGATATATGGACATGTATAACTGATTCACTTGGCTGTACACCTGAAACCAAAACAACATTGTAAATCAACTGCACTCAGATTAAAAAAAAAAATCAATTTGAAAATAAATAAAATAAGAAAATTTTCATATAGTTTGTTTCTTTTCATCCCCCAGGTTTGTACTTGAACAAATAAGCTTTATCTCTATGACTGGAGCTGCACAGTGATGTGGAAGAGAGGGCGGGGAGAGTAAGCTGGAAGGAGAGAGCAAGGACAGGCTAATGGGAGTCCCCAAGGTGCACTGTTCTCAAAGCCAAGGTAATCCTGAGCCCCATTCCATTAACCTAGTGGCCCTGTCTTTGTCCTGACCTGGAAGCAAAAAAAGAAAGGCCCGAATAAGAACAGCTTCTGGACGTGGATCCTTTCGCCCAAGTCATCTTTGCAATGGCCCCTTTTGGTTCCAAGAACAGAAGGTCAAGACAGAGAAAGTGGAGTTAAGACGGAGGCCAAGAATAGGAGTGAACTGGAGCCAAGGGCTTACTCTCGCCAACTTCCTTAAGGACACTTCTGCTCAGGAGTGATCACCTAACCAAACTCTCATCTACAACCTGACCGTGCAAGAGTTTCCAGCCTCCTTTGAACCTTGTCTTTTCTACGCCAAATTCAGCCCACCTCACCTATGCCAGGAAACTGCAGAAAAGGCAAGTCATTCAGGAGAGGAGAGGCAGCAGAAGAGAAAGTTCAAGGAGGTCTGTACCGTCACTGCTCTGAGGTTCTCTGCAATACCCCCCAGTCCACTGCAGAAGGAGAGCAACAAGCAGCTGCACGATCCACAGCAACTGGGATGAAAGGTCCCCAAAGGAGAGAAGACCTCACATCATTTGGTGTCTTCCTATCACCGGCGGGGCTCCCCAGGTGGCGCTAGTGGTAAAGAATCCACTGGCCAATGCAGGAGACATAAGAGACGGGGTGGATCCCTAGGTCAGGAATATCCCCTGGAGGAGGGCACGGCAACCCACTCCAGTACTCTTGTCTGGAGAATCCTATTGACAAAGGAGCCTGGTGAGCTACAGCCCATAGGGTTACAAAGGGACAGACATGACTGAAGCAACTTAGCAAGCACACACTTATCCCCAGAACCTAGAATGATTTCTCCTCCAAAGCCTTGTTATTCATAAGCCTTTCTCCTTTGTTCCTCCCTCTCAAAGAGGGATGTTTAGAAAATATGCACATATTTAAAGGGTGTGTTATGCCCAACATCTCAGCGAATGCCTCCCTCCTCTGGGACGGTATTATTGATGTTGGCCCAAGTATCAGTTCTCACACTGGCACACTCAATCTTTCCTGAACTTCTACCAGCTCCTGTGGCCTCGAGTTCCCATGTCTGCCCTGTCTGCCCACTGCTGTTCCACCCAGACCAACTGAAATCTGAAGTCCAGCCTTAATTGAAATCTACATAAAGGAGGGAAAAACCCACTTGTTTCATCCATCTTGTGAGCTCAGTAACTTGACATAAGATCTTGGTAGACCTAGGGAAGGGCCACAGTACTGTTGGAATGGACCAGCACCCTCTCCATGCTGGTCCACATCTGGCTCTCTCCTCCCTCCCTCTCTCTCTTTATACATACATATTTAGACCTTCCTCATACAATTCTTCATACACCAAGCAGAACTGTTTCTCAGACCCTGAAGTCATTCAAACTCAGTTTCTACCCCAGGCAAATTTTTCAAGTTGCTTCTTCTGAAGAATATGAATTAATCTCTCTGAAAGGTATTCTGGAGAATACAACTTCCTCTAGGGATATTACATGATGGTGCAAATTATATAAAATTAGAGAACTTACAGGCTACAGTTTCCCTTAAGCATGAATAACTTCTCTCGCTAGGAACTTGTTGTCCAGCCTCTGCCTTTTTTTCAGTTGGAGAAATAATGACCTAGAACAGTCTTACATGTTCAGCTAATTAGAGGGTGCCTATCCTGACCGAAATAGATTGAATGTAACAAAAAGTGAATTCAGCCAAGTACAGCCCAAGTACAGACACTGAAAATACAATTTTTATTTACCTGGTGAATTTATCTGAAGTTTTATTTATTCACCATCGAACTATTTTTTAAACCAGTCTTCTAATTTATGTAAGCAACTTCTATCTCTATGCTTGAATTCTTCCCAGCATTTCACGAATGTTTAGTCAGAGGAAAGCATTCACCATGATTTACCCTTCCAAATATTATTGTTGTATTTAGTTGCTAAGTCATGTCCAACTTTTTTTGTAACCCTATGGACTAGAGCCCACCAGGCTTCTCTGTCCATAGGATTTCCCAGTCAAGAATACTGGAGTGGGTTGCCGTTTCCTTCTCCAGGGGATCTTCCTGACCCAAGGATCAAACATGAGCCTCCTGCATTGGCAGGTGGATTCTTAACCACTGAGTCACCAGGGAAGCCCCAGCAGATAGAATATAACCCTCCAAATGGCAGTTATAACACAGTAGATATTGCTTCAGTGTAAAGAAAATGTTGCACAGCCTGAATCGAATAGACGCTCTTGACCATTCAGGTAAGTTCCCTGCCACCAGAGACATTCCAACAAAAAGAGTCTCAGGACCACCTCCATCTCAGAGATTCCTGCACTGAGTGAAATATTGAACCAAATGATATTTTGGGTTCCTTGTGAGACTCTGTTAGTATGGTATTTATGTAGTAAAATGTGGACAAACTGAGTCAGCTCTGTCTGACTCTATACCATTAAACTGTGAGGTAATTACACATATGGCTTCCCTGGTAGCTCACATGGTAAAGAATCTGCCTGCAATGCAGGAGACACAGGAGACCTGCAATTAGATTCCTGAGTCAGGAAGATTCCTTCCCCCTGGAGAAGGAAATGGTAACCCACTCCAGTATTCTTGCCTAAAGAATTTCATGGACAGAAGAGGCTAATGGCCTACAGTTAATGGAGTTGCAAAGAGTCAGACATGACTGCACGACTAACACTTTTACCCGTATTACAGAGTTCTGTATTGCTGCCAAGTTGCTACTGACTCTTTGCAACCTATGGACTGTAACCCACCAGGTTTCTCTGTCCATGGGATTCTTCAGCCAAGAACACTGGAGTGGATTGCTGTTCCCTTCTCCTGGGGATCTTTCCAACCCAGTGATCGAACCTGAGTCTCTTATAACTAACCTCCATTGGCCGGTGGGCTCTTTACCACTAGCGCTGCCTGGGGACATATGTTATTACTTGACTCAAACCTTAGCTCTCCCATATCTGTAGATCAATTATGTCAACCGAGTTATGTGCTGGACTTTGAGCTAGCGAGGTTGAATGTAGAACATGATCAGAATTTATCTGAGTTGATGAAATAGCCTTCACTTTTCCATAATTAGAAAGCAGAGGTCAGTCAGTAGGCTTGTCAAAGGAAGCAAACAGGGTACAGAGGAAAAGGAATGGTGTTCATTTCTCCTGCCTATGTTGGCAACACAGGGGAAAGGAAGGGAGGGGGCTGTTTCTCTCTCTCTCTCACACACACACACACACACACACACACACATACACACACACAATCACTCTCCTAGTAGCATCCAGGGACTAGGCTTCTATGACTGTCAACCTTTCTAAGCAGCTTGAGAGCAATCGTTCCCCTTCTATATCCAGATGATCTTTGCCATTGAGGTTAAGAATAGTATTATATTTTTCCTTCTCTCAAGGGATGAATTTGTCAGACTGTCAGATATCATTTTTATCTCGGAGTGGAGGCTTCAATAAAATACACAAAGAATTCGGTATCATCTCTCAGCCCTTCCAGTTTTAAAATTGATGATTCAATATGGCTCCCTTTCTGAAAGTAAGATAATGAGGCTCATTTCTCGCAGCTTTGAGAAAAGATCTCTCACTATTTTATAGTTCCACTTTGCACGTCATTCTGAAGCTAGCTTTCACTTTGGTGAATCAAGCTTGGGAGGTTCTTTGTTCCAGACCCGAGTCACCCATATATTTTTATCTCCACATCACACTCCTGGTTTCACTGTAACTCCCCACTAAAGGTCAAGGCTGCAGCTCATCAGCACACTAGGAACTCAGAAGGTAGTGATATGGAAGGAGTCCATCCTTTAGTCTATGGAGATGGGAAAAAAAGATCTTTCCAGTCTTCATAGAAAGAGGCATATACTGTATGAGCACCCAGAGCTCTCTCACATTTAGAGAGAACCAATGATTTGACACAAGTCAAGTCTACCATCATTCCCAAAAGAAATCAAATTTTTATATACTGAGTGGGAGATCTTTTAAATGCTATTTAGTATAAAAAAAATACAATTTGTACTCTCAATGTCAACATTAAATAACAGAAAGATCCAACAAGTTTATAATATGCTACAAAAAAATAGGAAAATCTTCACTTTACTCAATGATTTCACTGAAAATTTATTTAGGTCTCCTCTACATCAGTTCATCCTTCTCCCACCTCAATAATCAAAGGAGCAGGATACTGAAGAAAAAAAAAAAAGAAGAAGAAGAAGAAGGACTCATGCCCTAGGGAGAAAGAGGGGAGTAAGTTAGTCATTCCATGTACAATACCTACATTCAGCTTATAAACGACAGGTTTCCCTACGTAATAAGCTATGGACATTCTACTGATGTCCAAAATATGAGACAAGAGAAATACTAACATGAATGGATTTTTAGAAAACCACAGCTAGTAGGGGGAAATGCAGCCCTTTGTTCCAAGCAATAGGCAGAGTTGGGTGGGTGTTAACAGAGAAAGTATTTCAAAGGCTAAAACACCATGATATTAATAATGAAGACATGATGATCTAGGCACAAAAATCTGGGACATATGAATAAAGGGAGTTTGACTGAGGTCTGTGAACTCCTGGCAAGATGAAGGACTTTGGGCTCTTCCATTGACAACTGTGTCTCTCTGTTATGAAGCAAATAATCCCAAAAAAGATATGAAATAAATTTATTCTGAATAAACAAAGAAGTCCACTCCCAGCAGCAAATCTCTAGAACCTTTTGGCTGGACTTGGTATAAACGAACTCAAGAACTAGGAGATGCTGAACCTGAAGGTACAATGTCTTCAGAATCTGCACTTAAGCAGGTCAGAGGAATACAGGAATGAATGCATAACTAACACAGAACATATCCCTTTGCATCCTAGCTAGTTACGGGGTCCCTGTCTCCCTGCTCAATAGGAAGCTTCCTGAAGGCAGGAAATGCCTGGGGTAGGGACTAGAATATGCTGCTGCTAAGTCGCTTCAGTTGTGTCCGACTCCGTGCGACCCCATAGACGGAAGCCCACCAGGCTCCCCCATCCCCTGGGGGGATGCCTGGGATTCTCCAGGTAAGAACACTGGAGTGGGTTGCCATTTCCTTCTCCAATGCATGAAAGTGAAAAGTGAAAGTGAAGTCGCTCAGTCGTGTCTGACTCTTAGCGACCCCATGAACTGCAGCCTACCAGGCTCCTCCACCCATGGGATTTTCCAGGCAAGAGTACTGGAGTGGGGTGCCATTGCCATCTCTGGGGACTAGAATATAGTAAGTGCTTAATACATGATTGTTACGTGACTACAAGAGCTTAATTTGAGCTGTTCCTATGTGGCAGAATGAACGTACTAATGGCTTTCATCAGTGGGTTACCTGGATCCACCCCTTGCAACATGTCTCTGAAGTTCCTCCCACTGAGAGGGATAGTCAAGCTCTTCATCCCTTGAAATAAACTTGCCTAATGACTCATTTCAGTGCATACGATGCAGAAGAAGTGTCAGTGTGAGAGTTCCAACTTTAGGCCTCAAGAGGCTCTGCATACTTTGGCTTTCTCTCTTGGGGACCTGTCATGATTTGAGAATAAGCCCAAGCTAGCCTAATGTAGGATGAGCGATCACATGGTGAAGAGACCAGCTGTCCCAACTAAGGTCATCCTAGACCAGCCTAAAGCCAGCCAACACTCACAGATGAGGGAACTCGGCCGAGATGTTCAGCTCACCACAGATGCATGCCTGAGTCCAGCTGAGACCAGAAGACCTGTCCAGTTGACTCCTAGGTTCATGAGAATTAATAAATGGTTGTGGTTTCAAGCCACCAAGTTTTGGATAGCGGCTTTTATCCAACAGTAGCAAACTGACATAGATCACTAAATGTTGCTTTTATCACTGACCTTGCCTTTAAATCCTTGTGAAATATTTTCACTTCTAATCATTTAATTCAAAAGAAAAATAAAAAAGAATCCCTATCATTCATTCAATAATAACTTATCTCTAAACGTCCATTCTCTTTCCCATCTACTTGCCTCTAACTCTGGAAGTCCTCACTTATGTCTGTTTTTCTAGTAAAATCAGTCCCTAGCTGGTCCCCAGGCCTCCATCTTTGCTATAATCCCATCTTAACACGTAAGAATTATCATCACAAAACATGTGTGCGATCAAGTGAGGCCCGTCATCAAAACGTTTAAGCCTTTCACATCGTGCACGGAACCAAGCGTGAACTACACAACACGGCCAGTCACGTCTCTTGCATTTTTGTCCCAACGCCTCTTCCCAGGCTGGCCTCAGACTGCAACCCCGACAACACCTCATGTCCCAGGACACCTGTCTTTCTCCATATTCCCACCTTCTCCACCTTCATGTTTCTGTCCAACTTGTTTCATAGGCTTGTAATTTCCTAAACACCAAATTCCTACCCAAGTCACCCACTCAAAGACGCTATCCTGATCTCCCACCATATCTTTATGTAATAAAAGTGACATCATAATAACAAAAATGCCAGTAATAATATTTAATAAACATACACTATGAACTCGTCCTGTGTTAAACACTCCAAACGCCTTCTCTTTTAACCAGTACATCTATTCTAGGGCATAGCTATTCTTAATGCTATCTATATGCTATAGACGAGCAGATGAGACTCAGGAGGTTGATCAGTCCAACGTCAAATATCTACTAAGTGGCAGAGCTAAAATTGGATCAAGGACTCCAGGAGTAAAAACACTAAGCTACATTATGGTTTCATTTGAATTTCCCATACTTATTGTAATAAATGAGAGCACAAAGGAGTTTAATGACCTGCCCAAAGGCCTCAGAGTCATCAGCAGAACCAGATCATGAATTAAGGACTCCAAATCCTCCAATCTCATGCTAATTTTGTGCCACCAGGGAAAATATATCTGCTGTGTGGTATCCCCAGCAGAGCATGTGCATTTTTGCCTTTGCCCATATTTTTTTTTTTTAAGTTAAAATGCTTCAACTGAACTAAACATGTAGATTTTATTTTCTCCTGCTGCTGGACTCATACTTTGCACTTCAGCCAAGATTGCAAAGTTAGAAGAAGAAACTGAATCTAAAACCAAATTAAATTTTGGCTTCATCTGATTCACATGTGAAGAATAGTCCACCCAGTAACACTCTCAATACATAAATGAACTAAATTTCCCAATTGTGTCTAGTTCTGTTGGGACCACACAGGTCACACTGATGCCTTAAACATGCTAACCTCATTCTGTCCTGCTTTAGGTGTGCTGTGCTCAGTTACTCAGTCCTACTGACTCTTGCGACCCCATGAACTGTAGCCCTCCAGGCTCCTCTGTCCATGGAATTTTCCAGGCAAGAATACTGGAGTGGGTTGCCATGTCCTCCTCCAGGGAATCTTCCTGACCTAGGAATTGAAGTTGAGTCTCTGAAGCTGAGGCTCTAACACTAAGGCCACCTGATGCAAAGAGCCGAGTCATTGGAAAAGACCCTGTTGCTAGGAAAGATTGAGGGCAGGAGGAGAAGAGGGCGACCGAGGATGAGACGGTTGAATGGCATCACCAACTCAATGGACATGAGTTTGAGCAAACTCCAGGAGATGGTGATAGACAGGGAAGCCTGGTGTGCTGCAGTCCATGGGGTCACAAAGACATGACTTAAGGGACTGAACAACAATTCAGGCAGTGCAGGCAGATCCTTTACTTCTGAGCCATCGGGCAAGAACCCCCTGCTTTAGTTACTGGCCTCCCAAAGAGCACCCCATAGCTGAATATATCAAGACTTGCTTTTCAAGAACTGTGCTCCCTTTTAATTACAGAGAATGTCAGCCAGGGTTGTTTCTGGTCCTGAGGCATATACTTGCACTCTTAAGAAAGCAGGCCCGCAGTTGGCTGGTCGTTATTAGTCTCGAGAGGCTAGAGCCAAAGAAAGCAATGTGAACTAAGACTATAGCAGAATGCTAACCAAGAATATGGCACATTTTGACCACAAGAATCAGGGTTGAAAAAAAGAAAAAAGCGCTGACTACAAGCTCAGGTGAACCATGTAAGTTTAGAAATAGCTCCTTTACTAACTCAAAGGGGAAGGAAGAGAAACTGACACAGCTTGTTTGGCCACTGTGCCTGGTGTCCATTCCTTTCTTTGTCCACGCAGCTGCCCAGCAGGTGCGAGCTACCACCGCGAGTGGCAGGGGCTGCCGAGGGCTCGGGAGAACGGGTCTATTCAAGAGCGCTTAGTCCTCCCGGTTTGAGACTCTCCACAAAAGAGAGACAACAAATGCAGGCTTCAAAGGAGAACAGAAAATGTTACACTGATCCACCTCCTCCGAAGAACCTTTGATCAACAGCTCTTCCTGTGGTTTTATGTCCATCCTCTGCATCCCCCAATTCCTGCTCATGTAAGAGGCTTGTTTTTTTTTTTTTTTTTCCCTTAAGACCTATAAAATAGGCATAACAAGTGACTGGATGAAACAGAAGGTCAGGCTTCACCTAGGCTGGGAAAAGTATCCACTCAGTATTATTTGAAAAACTTTCTTAAGTTTATGAGAAGCCCTTATGTTGGTGGCACTAGTGGTAAAAAACCCACCTGCCAATGCAGGAGACATAAGAGGTGTGGGTTCAATCCCTGGGTCAGGAAGATCCCCTGGAAGAGGGCATGGCAACCCCCTCCAGTATTCTTGCCTGGAGAATCCCATGGACAGAGGATCCTGGCGGGCAACAGCCCATAGAGTCGCAAAGAGTTGGACACAACTGAAGCAGCTTAGTATGCAGGTGCACACCTGCATTAAAGAGGAACTTCAGTTGAATTCCAGATGTCTTCCGTTATTCATCGCTTATCTCACGTGTATCATAAGAAAAGGTGAGTGCTATTCTACTCAGTCCAGGAGAGAGGGAGGTAATAGCAGGTAAGATGGGTCTTTGTTACTGGGAATGCCCTTAGAAGAGAAACTTCCAGATTCTCAGGCTGATGTTCAGTCGTTCTTTCCTCAAAGTCTGACTCAACAGAACCATTGATTCTCCCCCAGCTCCTCCCACTCCACAGGCTTATGAGCACCTCTGCCAAAGGGTGGGCAGTCCCAGTGAAATGACATACAAATAATAGCCAATTCAGCTGGAAAAAGACCTCATGGAGGGAAAGAGCAAGAATTATGAGCTTTCATGTTTCTGAATTATCTAAGGATTTCATGTAACCTGTTGTTCTCCTAAGGCCTACAACTAAGATAAACTCCAGTAACAGACTCTTCAACACGTTGGAAGGTGGGTCAACACGTAGGTCAATGGGAGCAATCTTTTGTAAATAAGGTATCCAATCTCCTTTTCTTCACTCCAGATATGGTAGAGAAAAGGGAAGGTGAACAATCAGCATAAACATGTAATCTACATTTCTAAGAAAAAGAGCTCACCTTATTTTTAAAGTGAAATATAGTTGATTTACAATGTTGTGCTGGTTTCAGGTGTACAGCACAGGGATTCAGTTATACATATATAAATATTCTTTTTCAGATCTTTCCCATTATTAGTTATTACAAGATACTGAATATATTGTAGTTCCCTGTGTTGTACAGTAGGTCCTCATTTATCTATTATTTCATATGTAGTAGTGTGCATCTGTTAATTCCAAACTCCCAATTTATCCCTCCCTCCCCCTTTCTCCTTTGATAACCATAAGTTTGTTTTCTATGTCTGTGAGCCTGTTTCTCTTTTGTAAATGAGTTCGCTTGTATCTTTTTTAATTCCACATGTAAGTGATATCACACAGTATCTATCTTTTTCTGTTTGACTTACTTCATTCAATATGACAATGTCTTTGTCAGATCTCGCTTTCTTTATCTCTCTAACTAGACTGGTCATTCCCCAATATGCAAACGCACCACGTTCCAAAAAGTAACTCCAGAAAGTTTCCCTTAGAAACTCCAAAGCATCCTCCCACTGACCCAATGTAATAGATGGTGACTGCAAACTCAGGCCAGCCTGCAAACACCAATTCATCTTAAAAGGCCCTGATGCTGGGCAAGATTGAAGACAAAAGGAGAAGAGGGCAGCAGAGGATGAGATGGTTAGAAAGCATCACCAACTCAATGGATGTGAATCTGAGCAAACTCTGGGAGACACTGAACGACAGGGAAGCTTGGTGTGCTGCAGTCCGTGGGGTCGCAAAGAGTTGGACACAACTTGGTGACTAAACAACAACACTGGGAAGAGTCTTCCTAAGAGCCTCTGGCCTCTCTGAGCCTCACCCCATGGAGTCCCCTTGAGTCTTAAAGTCCCTTTGGTATCAGTATCCTGACATCTCAGTGCAAATTATGGTGGTGAAAGCGAAAAACATATCAAATTCCATCACTGTGGTAGCTGGAGAGAGACTCTGGTGGGAGAGGTGGAAAGATATAATATTCCTCCTAAAGTCAGGGAACATCAAAGGAAGGGAGACAGTATGTGATGAAGCTTTCCAGAACTAGACTCCTGGAACATCAGGGAGACTACTATAGCCTTTCAACAGAATGTTGAGTGCAGGTCTAACTTTTCCAGCAACAATCACTCATAAAATAACCACATTTCTCTCATAATACTGATTTTAACCATTATATACTAACTATAGAAAGGTACAATTTTAGAAATCTAGCTATAAAGATCTTATCCATAGACTCAACTCTTGGCAAGGGAATGGCTACCCACTCCAGTATTCTTGCCTGGAAAATCTCCATGGACAGAGGATCCAAAGGGCTATAGTCCATGGGGTTGCAAAGAGTCAGACATGACTGAGCGACTAACACACACATACTAACTATAGAAAGATACAGTTTAAAAAAAATCTAGGTATAATGATCTTATCAATATACTCAGCTCTTGCCAAGAATTTTCTAGAACCATAGAAGTTTTGCACTTAATAGAGCCTTGGAGGTCACCTACCTCGAGACCTTCATTTTTAAAACAAGGTCATCAAAAGATGGAAAACTTGAGTGATTTCCAGAAAGTTCTCCAGTTACTTAGACACAGAAATCACCCGGTGTCCACTGGGGACACTATTACGTGTGCCTCTTATATAAACTTTGGTTTCTCTTCTTTCAGGAGCCTTTCATTTCTCTGCCTTGATGCTCCCCCTGGAAGTTAAATGCTGCTCCCAGCCAGAGAAGTTGTTTATCTGAGGGAAGGTATTAATAGCTTCACCCAAGGCATCTCCCTTTGAACTCTCAGGACTCCAGTGGAACTCTCTCTGCAGCCAGGAGAGCTCTTTTTCCTTTTTCTCCAGGGAAGGCCATCCTTGGCCCTTAGCATCAGGCCTTCCACACTCACTACCTCCCAAGCAAGTGGAAGACACTGGTGAGAGAGCAATAAAACTCCTGCAAGTGTCCAACTCACTTAATTTGCTAACTGATCAATGGCTCCTCTCCACATTTCAAGTCAGCCCCAGCTAAACCTTTGGAGCTTCTTGCCAACGGCTTCTTAAAGAGTCTTAATTTTTTTCCCCCTGTATACACTTAAAAACCTCATTAAGCAAGAGAGAATGTTTTTAAAACAGTCAAATAGTGTTTTATCCATAGCTTTGCATGCCGGAGGTTATAAACTCTTATATTCAACAACTGCCTCGACAGGATGCGTGCCAGGGCAGCACAATGATAAACCATGACAACAGTGCAATAATGGTTTCCTGTCACCAATTGAGATCTTAAGTGGCAATAACTGCAAAAGAATGTTACTATTAAACTAAGTGGGTGTGCCATCATATTCCAGCAACAGGTGTTAGAAGATGGCTGAGGTTGAAAGTAGCCAGAGGAGGACAAAGGGGGAAAGAGCTGAGGGTGCTCTGCTTCTCAGGGTACCCTGGGCCAGGCCTTCTCAAACCTCAAGACTCCCTACAATGAAGAAGACTATTTTGGTGGTAAACATCCTGCTGTTAGACCTGAGGGCCAGTCCAAGGTCAGCTTGTTCGTGGCTCTGAATATTGCCTGACCACTATTAGACTGAGTTCCCTCTATTGCAAAGGTGATGATAATGGTCCCTTTCCTTGTAGAAGAACTGCTGGAAAGATGAAATGATCGGGAACAAGGAATGAGTACAAGAAGTAAGGGCTCAATAATGATAGCCGCCATTGTTTTTTAAATCTGTTGAAACAAGGTTTCTTTCAATGTTCCACATGACCACTGATATGAATGGTGGTAACTTGCTAGTACCATCACCCAGAAGTGTAACAGAGGATGGGGATGGGATCACACTGCTGGCCAGGAGGCTTGGAGTGGGAGGACAATCTTTGGCTCATCCTGCAGTGCTCCATCCATCTTCAGACCACAGAGCTTCTGAGGCCATGTGGTGATTTCACACAACTGGCTTTTAGTGACATGTGGAGGGATCCCATACCACAGAGGTGAGGCGAACCAGAAGCAGATTCTACTCAGCTAGTCTGGCATAAGTTTAAAGCAGAAACACACCCTCATCACCCTCACTCCACAGGCTCTGACACACTGCCTGATACTTGATGTATCTGCGGGGGACCGCTCCTCCTTTGAGATGTCCACCCAGCTTTCAGACTTCTGAACTCCTATGAAACTGGGTGAGCAAGCGCTACCTGGTCTAGGTATGAATCTGCCCTGTGCTCTCCTGGCCTCCACCTGTCTGTCCATCACAGATATAGTCACTCTGTAGTAAAACTCTCTAAGCTTCAGCCTGTAGGGCCTTCGGTCCCTTGTGTAATATTACTGCAGGGAGCAACCTCCTTTGCTGAACACTCGGCTCCTCAGGCTTCCCCGATCCCACTCATCCCCAAGCCCTTCTGATCTGAATCATCTCTCTTTGAGCTCATTATCTCTGCTTTCCTTGAATATATGTGCTGTGCTAAGTTGCTTTAGTTGTGTCCGACTCTTTGTGACCCCATGGACTGTAGCCCGCCAGGCTCCTCTGTCCATGGGATTCTCCAGGCAAGAATACTGGAGTGGGTTGCCATTTCTTCCTCCAGGGGATCTTTCCAACCCAGGAATCGAACCCAAGTCTCAAATCCAGGTCTCCTGCATTGGCAGGCGGGTTGTTTATAACTAGCGCTACCTGGGAAGAGTCAAATCCTTGAATACATAGATTTCATTTATAAAGGAAAAAAACTTATTTTTAAAAAATTTTATTGGAGTATATATTGCTTTACAATGCTATGTTACTTTTTTGCTATACAGCAAAGTCACTCAGCTATATGTATACACATATCCCTTCTTTTTATTACACTATTCCCCAATCATACATCCACCTGACCCAGATGAAAATGTTTTTATTTTCCTTTTCAAGAGGTGCAAATTGTTACGGACAGTTAAAGCCAGCATCAGCAGCTCCCAGAGGTCTCTTTTCAAGTTTTCCGTAACTTAAGGGGTCACTGCATTTTATAACAGCCATCTCGCATGAACACTCTGTGAAAAATCATTTCTCTTCTCTCTTCCTTTTTCCCTATTCTGTTTTTGGCAGGGGAAATAGTGGCAGGTCAGTGGGCAGTGGGCAGTACCTGTTGGCAGCGATTTTATAAAATTTGTAGTAGGAACCATAGGTCCAGAGAAGACACACGCCCCTGTTGTTGAAGATGTGAAAGTGAAATAAGCACCATTATTAGGACCTAAGGCAGTGCTGAAAGAGGGCCCAAGGCGGGCAGTTTGGTTTGTGCAAGGCTGAGGCTGCAATAAGGACCCAGACAGCGGGGCCAGGGAGGAAAGGTCAAGCAAGGCCGGGGCTGCCCTTGGGGCCAGAGAGAGGAGGCCAGAGCTCCACCCCACAGGGAGACCTGGAGGACAGGGGGGTCACAGCCCCGGCCCCACCTCAGGCAAAGTAGAAGGTGCTCAGGGAGCCCCCCGCGTGGTCGTTACTAATTTCAGCACAGGTCACTGTATAATAACTACAGAAAAGAACGACAGTGCGGAGACAATGAAGGGGCTTCACTGGAATATGTTCCTGATAACAGGCTTAACATTCCAAACCTCTTGTGAAGGAGTCACAGAATTTTAACAGCAAAAAGAACCACAGAAGTGTGGAGTATACCATAGACAGGATCGCTCCATCCTCAGGAGGGTGTTTTGTTGTTTTTTAAATTAATTTTCATTGGTGTCTAGTTGCTTTACAGTGTTGTGTTAGTTTCTGCAGTACAGCAAACTGAATCAGCTGTACGTGTGTGTATATATATATACATACAGACACACACATTCCCTCTCTTTTGGATTTCCTTCCCATTTAGGTCATCACAGAGCGCTGAGCAGAGTTAGGATTGAAAGTGAAAGTCTTAGTTGCTTCAGTCATGTCTGACTTCTTGCCACCCCATGGACTGTAGCCTGCTAGGCTCCTCTGTCCATGGGATTCTCCAGGCAAGAATACTGGAGTGGGTTGCCATTCTCTTCTCCAGGGGATCTTCCCAACCCAGGGATTGAACCCAAGTCTCCTGCATTGCAGGGCACATTCTTTATCACCTGAGCTACAGGTTATCATTTTCTTACAATTCTCTGACTTCACCCTAAGAACACCACTCATTACGAACTTTTTCATTTTCTCAACAGATTTGTGGGTAGGAATGTTTAACTCAAATATGGAGATAAGGAAATTGAAGCTCAGGGATACTAAGGACTTGCCCCAAGGCTATGAAGTGGGTGGGTGTCAGAGGTGGGATGGGGGCACAAAGTCTAACTCCATATACCGTGCTCTTTCCAATCAGCCTCAGCTGCCAACCATAAGTGAGGGCAGAGTCTCTCATGCCTTAAAGGGCAGCAGCTGGCCTGGAACCCATGAAGGTCCTGTCTCAGCCTCAGCCATCATGAGTGTTTTCAATGTTCAGGCAGGTCTTGGAAACTAGAGCATGGGCTCTGAGGAAGACTATTTTCATTCTTTTATGACTGAATGAAAAGAGATTTCTGAAAAAATCCCCTTCAGTTTTGAAATAATGCCATTTGTAGCAACAGGGATGGACTTAGAGATTGTCATACTGAGTGAAGAGGTCAGACACAGAAAGACCAACATATATTATATGTGGAATCTAAGAAAGATGGTACAGATGAAAACAGAAATAGAGTCAGAGATGTAGAAAACAAACCTACGGGTTACTGGGGGGTTGGGGTAGGGGAAAGCTGGGGCCAGGGGAGGGGTGGGAGGAGGGGAGGGATAAACTGAGAAACTGGAATTGACCCATACACACTACTATATATAAAATTTTGTTGTTTTTGTTTGGTCGCTAAGTCATCTCCAACTCTTTGTGATCCCATGGACTGCAGCATGCCAGACTTCCCTGTCACTCACCATCTCCAGGAGTTTGCTCAAACTCATGTCCATTGAGTTGGTGATGCCATCCAAACATCTCATCTCCTCTGTTGCCCCCTTCTCCTCCTGCCCTCAATCTTTCCCAGCATCTGGGTCTATTCCAGTGAGTTGGCTCTTCACACCAGGTGGCCAAAGTATTGGAGCTTCAGCTTCAGCATCGGTCCTTCCAAGGAATATTCAGAGTTGATTTCCTTTAGGATTGACTGGTTTGATCTCCTTGCTGTCTAAGGATCTCCTTTACAGCACAGAGAACCCTACTCACTACTCTGTAATCACCTATATGGGAAAAGGATCTAAAAAAGAGTGATATATGTATGTGTATAACTGATTCACTTTGCTGTATAGCAGAAACAAACACAGCACTGTAAATCAACTATACTCCAATAAAATTTTTTTAAGAAAAGAAAACTGGATCAAGAAAACATTTGGGGGCTGATGAAAATATTAAGACTGAAATGTAGTAATAGATTGTAACTGTACACATTTACTAAAGTCATTTAATTGTGTTCTTAGAATAAATGAATTTTATTATATGTTTAAAAAAAGTCTATTTTCACGAGAAACGAAGGAGCACCCTGGGGGAAAATTTTCCTTAAGAAGGAACCAAATAAATGCTATCCACTCACAAGGCTGTAGTCACAGGGTGGGAGGAGCAGCTTGGAAGCCATCGTAATGGTTATTGCTTAAGTTCCCCCAGCCTGACTGCAGGTCCTCAGGGAATGAGAAGGAAGGAGATGTAAGTAAACACTGAAAAGCTGTTTCATTAAAACCTTAGAAGAAATTATGTCACGAGCGTGCCTGCGGCCTTAGTAATAGCTTATAACACAACGGGGGACGAGAGCTCTCACCAGACACTTCTCCACAGCCCATGCGGACGCCTTGGCATGAGGAAGGCCCCAGTGCACTTGAGGAGGTGCGCAGTGGGAAAGCATCATATCCACAGGGAGACTGTGGTCCCCAAGGGAGGAGGCAGCAGGGTCGGAAAGAGACCGACGTGCAAGGCAGATGCCACAGAACTCCATTGCTGTGCACATAGAACAAGAGGAAACGGCAGCAGCGCCAAGGGGGAATCCAGGAAACCGGAAAATGGCTGCCATTCCCAGCAAATCTGGTATCAGAACCACTTGTGAACCTGTGACGTGCCCTCCTGGGGGCTGCCTGAGCCACCCCAGCAGATAACGGCTTTGTGGGGACTGTGGTCTTACAAGAGTAGAAGGAAGCAAGAACAGATGCTCTTTCTTCATTGGAGAATAATTGCTTTACAATGTTGTGTTAGTTTCTGCTGTACAGCATCATGAATCAGCTATAATGTAAGCATATATCCCCTCCCTCTTGGACCTCCCTCCCATCCACCCCTAGAGGTCATGAGAAAGCACTGAGCTGAGCTCCTTGGGCTAGAGAGCACGTTCTCACCAGCTATCTATTTTACACCTGGTAGTGTATATATGTCAATGCTACTCTCCCAATTCATTCCACTTTCAAAAACAGATGTGATTTGAACTGTTACTGACATACACACACAGAGTGCAGAGGCCTGGGGAAATCAGTGCTACACGTTGTACTCCTAACTGCATTTTTTTTTGAAAGTAGAGTTTATTTACAATGTTGTGTTAATTTCTGCTGCATCTGTAATGTCTGCCATTCAAACTAAGCCCAGTGTGTACCTCAGTCTTCTGGATAAAGTGATGAGATTCATAAATCTATAGTCCTCGAGGAGATTTCAGGACACACTTTGTTTTCCAACCAAAAATGTGTTCAGCACCCTCTCTCCTTTCCAAGCAGAAGGAACTGAGGACCCAGGATGCTGCTGAATGTGGTCATTTTTCTCTTCCTCCTCTTTGGCTTGTGTTTCCATATTTCCTTGTTTGAATCAATTCCCAAAAGGGCTCCAGTAAGCTTGCCCCAGCACCTCTCCTCACTGACCACCGCGAGGTGGATCAGCCCTTTCTGGCCTTGGCTTTCTCCATGGTTTGGCCCCTACGTGAATCGTGTGTTCCAGTGGGGCTCTTTAAACCCTGTCTCAGCATCCGAGCACATAAACAATTTCTGCCTCACCATCATACTTTTGGGCTTCCCTGGTGGCTCAGATGGTAAAGAATCTGCCTGCAGTGCAGGAGACTAGGGTTCAATCCCTGGGTCAGAAAGATTCTCGAGAAGGGAATGGCAATCCACTCCAGTATTCTTGCCTGGACAATTCCATGGACAGAGGAGCCTGGCGGGCCACAGTCTATGGGGTCACAAAGAGTCAGACATGACTAAGTGACTAACACACAGACATTATACTTTGGGGGGGATATAGAAGCGGAGGGGGGTAAACTTTAATTCTGCTGACATCTATGTCTTCAACTCCCTAACGAAAGTAAAAAAAAAATTAAAGCAAAGGAAAGGTGAGTAGTTTACTTACTTATATGTTCGAGTAAAGACCACCTTCATTTTCTACCGCCATGGCCAGTGGATGATTCTAGAGCAGAAGGCCCACTTCAGCGCATCTGGAAAAGTTCCTCTCCACCAAATCAAACACTAAATTAAGATGTGAGATCACCAAAGCAATCATCCCTCAGTTAATTCCATTACTGTCACACCTCCCCCTTCCAAACCAAAGAGGTCACAGAGAGTCACTGACTACAGGAACATAGAATATTTTTACATCAGCACAGCTCCAGCAAGAAATTCCTCTAAGACTGTCTGACAGAGACATCATTTTTCCTCACAAAGTTGTTGAAGACAATTGAGTAATCAGAAGAAATGAGGCTAAAAATAATGCTAGCCATGGAGTGGGAAGACGTAGCTCAGCAAAATGCTGGCAAGCGCTTCTCTCATCGTCAAGCCTCAGAATACACAAATGCCCTTTTCTGTTCAGCCATGACAATCTAATTCAGGTTTTGTCCTCCCAGGAGGTGATCGGTGAGTCCAGATGGACACTGAGCCATCTCGTCTTCCTGGGCACAGAAGCCAGACTGCACTGCAGGTATGCGCTCTGAGTCTCTGCTGCCAGCTAGCCTGGCCAGGAGAGGAACTCACTGTGCCCGTAGCCAGCCCCCAGGAAGGCTGGGTAAGGCTACAGAGCCTGAGGATGGCTTCAGGCGACTCTGATGTTTCAGGACCTAAAGGAGCAGTCAGAACTCAGCTGGGCTCACCCACCAGCCTTTGGAAATAGTGTAGCACACGATCGTGACATGATCAGAACCAAAAGAGTAAAGTAACAGGAACAAGTGCCGCTTGGTACAAAGAGGCTGAGTCAGTTTGTAATAAGCAGAGAAAAAAAAAAAAGTCCAGGAACATTTAGTGGACAATAAGCCAAATTAGTTAGTGATGTAACAAGGTAAGAACAAGTTAGATCAGAATATCTAAATTTCAGAATGCAAGGCAGACATAAGAAGGAATCTATTATGCTTAAATATGGTTAGATCTGTCAGGGAGGAAAAGAGTTCCATCTGCCCTTCTAGGTTCTTCTGGCTTGTCTAGGAACTAAATTGACATGAGACAGATTAACGGGAGAAAAACCACATGAAAGGTTAATAACGTGTGTGCATGAGAGTGTAGTAGTGTAGCGTTATTCACTCAGGCATGTTCGACTCTTTGCAACCCCATGGACTGTAGCCCACCAGGCTCCTTTGTCTATGGAATTCTTCAGGCAAGAATATTTGAGTGGATTGCCATTCCCTTCTCCAGGGGATCTTCCCAACCCAGGGACTAAACCCTGATCTCCTGAATTATAGGCTTCCTACCAAATGAGTGGTAAAGAGACCGCCTGCCAATGCAGGAGACATAAGAGACATGGGTTCGATCCCTGGGTGGAAGATCCCCTGGATGAGAGCATGGCAACCCACTCCAGTATTCTTGTCTGGAAAATCCCTATAAACAGAGGAGCCTGGCAGGCTGCAGTCCGTGGGCTTGCAAAGAGTCGGACACGACTGAGCAACTAAGCACAGCACACGGCACTCCTGAATTGCAGGCAGATTCTTTACCGTGTGAGCCACCAGGGACGTCAACTCACCAAAATGGCTAAAACCTTCACCTTAAATACCATCTTCAGCTAAAGCCAAAAGACGATGTTGAGGGTAATAGTTTGGGACCACAAAAGGGAGGAAGACTGTTGACATGGAGATGGAAAGGCAAGTGTTGGCAGGGTCTTAGAGAGACCTTGGGGCACAGAGAGGAATCTTAACAGACTTTGGTAGGTTCCTCCCTGTCTCCACCCCAAGTTCATACTATAGTGATCTACGCTGATATTTCCCTTCCTTGACCAGATCCTATACATTCTGTAAGTAGTTAGGGGGAAGGTCAAGGCATCTTCCTGAGTCATTTCAACTCAAAGTAATCCACATGCCAAAGAAAAACTTTGGAGTGGCAAATTTTGCTCCCCTACAGGTCTCTTCTAGAGAAAGAAGTCAGGTTTGGGCAGCAACAAAAAACAAAACAATACTATAAAATACAGGTTTACACTTCAAAGAACTGGATTTGACCTTGCTATGCATTTTCACTATGCCACCTGGCATAAACTCTCTGAACCTCAGTTTTCTCATCTATAAAATGGACATAATAATAATAATACATAATTCATTAGATTTTATAAGAATTCAGTGAGGTGATGTATATAAAGTGCTTTAAAGTACATGGCAAGGATAAGAGTTTAGTAAATGTTAGCTGTTCATGGAACACCTATTCCTGATATTGCCAAAGAAAGATGAGTGGAAACATACCGTACAGTTTTCTTGGGAAGCCTTACACACTTTAAATATTGTAAAAAAATGTCTCCTGGAAATATGATCAACCACAGACCTACAAAGCTAAGGATCAGGTGGGACCCTCAGTCTTTGTGCCCCTGCCCTGTTCTGCAAGGCTCAGCCTAGGGAAACTGCCAGACTCCTTGGCAATCTCTCCATTTAACCTCACTTTGTGAGTGAAGGAAGAGGGCCAAAGGGGAACATAATTGTGACCACAGGGCACAGACCTGGATCAACTGCAGCTGGGCTTGCAAATGACAAGCCAAGCCCTTCCCCAATTCCAAAAGGCTTTCAGGACCATTTTAAGTAGAAGTGTCCATTAACCTTGAAAGCAGGCAATTAGTAATGCAAATATTGTCACCTTATAAAGGAAAAGGATCCACGTATTTTTTAAAAACCTTTGTGAGAGAAACAGGCTTCCTGCTGCAGTCCGCCTCTCCCATCTGGTGTGCTAAGCCTTCCCATCATCATTCCACCACTGGACTTGCCACTTCCCGTGCAGGCTTGGGAGGAGAATAGCAGAAACCCTGAAGTCCACCCAGATCACTCTTCATTTTAACAGATGAGGAACTTAGACTAGGAGAAATGAAGGTGTTTCCCAAGAATGCCAATTTAGTGGCAAAACTGGTACGATAGCCTGGTTTTTCTGATTACCCGCCATGCCTGACTTGCTCATTCTCACCTCAAAGATTTCATGACGACAAGGAATACGATGGTTTCACTTCTCTCTATTTAGACTGCAAGCTCCTTGCTGTTGTTGCTGTTGTTTAGTCACTCAGTCGTGTCTGCCTGTTTGTGAGCCCATGGCTCATGAGGCTCTTCTGTCCATGGGATTTCCCAGGCAACAGTACTGAAGTGGGCTGCCATTTCCTTTTCTAGAGGATCTTCCTGACCCAGGGATTGAACCTATATCTCTTGCATTGCAGGCAGATTCTTTACCACTGAGCCATCAGGGAAGCCCCAGCAAGGTCCTTAAAGGTAGGTAAAGCATTCAACTTTAGTATTTCTCACTCACAGCCATAAACAGATGATTAAATTGGCACGTATAAACTACTATTATAAAACAGATAACTAATGAGAATCAGTTCGAAGAACTGACACTTTAGAACTGTGGTACTAGAGAACATTCTTGAGAGTCCCTTGGACAGCAAGGAGATCAAACTAGTCAATCCTAAAGGAAATCGACCCTGAATATTCATTGGAAGGACTGATGCTGAAGCTGCAATATTTTGGCCACCTGATGAGAAGAACTGACTCATTGGAAAGACCCTGATGCTGGGAAAAATTGAGGGCAAGGGGAGAAGAGGATAACAGAGGATGAGATGGTTGGATGGCATCACTGACTCAATGGACATGAGTTTGAGCAAGCTCTGGGAGATAGTAATGCCAGGAGATAGTCTGGCATGTTGCAGTCCATGGGGTTGCAAAGAGTCGGATGTAACTCAGCAACGGAAAAACAACAACAAGGAGAACCTGTCCAGCACAAGGAACTCTACTCAATATGCTGTAATGACCTATATGGGAAAAGAATCTAAGAGTGGAGATACGTGTATGTATAACTCATTCACTTCGCTGTGCAGCAGGAACTAACACAACATTGTAAGTCAACTGTACTCCAATAAAAGAAATTTAAATACAAATCAGTGGTACCTTTATCGAAATAATGGTGCAGAAGGGAGGAACCAAGACCCATTTGGGCAAGGATTGATTTATTCTGCTTCACTCATGTCAGACCTAATTGTGCTAATAATTTTGAAAAATCCCCAAGGTTCACAGAATATGGATAAGACCTACCATTTTCAAATTAGCCCAGCGTCATGCAAGTGGGCAGAAAGCTATACATTTTGACTCGAGTAGCAACTGATTGTTCTCCATTTTCATACAGGATTAAAATAAACTGCAACAAGAGTTTCATGGTACATAAGGCAGAGATAATATCTTTATTCACTGGGCATAAAACTAAAAGAAAAATGTGGTGTGGTCTTTGCTTTTACAAATCTTATAAAATAATGCTGTCAGAAAACCTAAAAAGACATTTCTTCAAAGAAGAAATACAGATGATCAATAGGCACATGAAAAGATGCTCAATCTCACTAATTATTGGAGAACTACAAATCAAAATTATTGAATACAATGAGGTGCCACCTCATATCAGTCATAATAGCTATAGTTTAAAAAGTCTACAAATAACACATGCTACAGAGAGGGTGTGGAGAAAAGGGAACTTTCCTACCTTGCTGGTGGGAATGTAAATTGGTACAGGCCCTGTGGAGAACAGTATGGAGGCGCCTCAGAAAACTAAAGTCAGAATTATCATATGATCCTGTGACCTCACTCCTGGACATATATCCTGCAAAACTGTAATTCAAAAAGGTACGTGCACCTCTATGGTCACAGCCCTACGCACAATAGCTAAGACATGGGAACAACCACCTAAATGTCCACTGACAGATGAATGGATAAAGAAGGACGTGGTACTATATACAGTGGAATGCTACCCAGCCATAAACAAGAATAAAATAATGCCATTTGCAGCAACATGGATGGACCTGAAGATTATCATACTAAGGGAAGTAAATCAGAAAGAGAGACAAATACCGTAGGATGGCATTTATATGTGGGATCTAAAATACAACACAAACGAACCTATCTATGAAACAGAAACAGAATCAGGGACATAGGGAATAGACTAGTGGTGCCAAAGGGGAGGGACAGTAGGAGACAGTCATCCTATCCACCACCCACTCGGGAGTTTGGAATTAGTAGATGCAAACTGATACATACAGAACGGATGAGCAACAAGGTCCTACTGCATGGCACGGGGAGCTATATTCAATATCCTGTGATAAACCATAAAGGGAAAGAATATGAAAAAGAATGTATGTATAAATACATATAACTGAGTCACTTCGCTGCACAGCAAGAATTAACACAACATTGTAATTCATCTATAAAAACAAAAAAATTAAAATTTTTTTATTTTTTAATTTTTTCATATTTCAATAAATATTTATTTTATTTATTATTATTATTTTTTACTTTACAATATTGTACTGGTTTTGCCATACATTAATTTATTTGTTTTAATTGGAGGCTCATTACGTTAAAATATTGTGATGGTTTTTGCCATACACAGACATGAATCAGCCACAGGTGTACATGTGTCTCCCCATCCTGAACCCCCCTCCCACCTCCCTCCCCAACCCATCCCTCTGGGTTGGGCCAGAGCTTTGAGTGCCCTGCTTCATGTATCGAACTTGCACTGGTCATCTAGTTTACATACGGTAATATACATGTTTCAATGCTATTCTCTCAAATCATCTCACCCTCACCTTCTCCCACAGAATCCAAAAGTCTGTTTTTTACATCTACGCCTTTTCTGCTGTCTTGCATATAGGGTCTGTCTTGTATATAGGGTTGTCATTACCGTCTTTCTAAATTCCATGTATATGTGTTACTATACTGGAGAAGGCAATGGCAACCTACTCCAGTACTCTTGCCTGGAAAATCCCACGGACGGAGAAGCCTGGTAGGCTGCAGTCCATGGGGTCACAAAGAGTCAGACACGACTGAGTGACTTCACTTTCACTTTTCACTCTCATGCATTGGAGAAGCAAATGGCAGCCCACTCCAGTGTTCTTGCCTGGAGAATCCCAGGGATGGAGGAGCCTGGTGGGCTGCCATCTATGGGGTCACGCAGAGTTGGACACCACTGAAGCGACTTAGCAGCAGCAGCAGTATACTGCATTGGTATTTCTCTTTCTGACTTACTTCACTCTGTATAATAGGCTCCAGTTTCATCCACCTCATTAGAACTGACTCAAGTGCGTTCTTTTTTATAGCTGAGTAATACAGCTATAATATAATATTACAGCTATACAGCAGTAATTAACACAACATTGTAATTTAACTATAAAAACAAATTTAAAACAAAATTTTTTAATTGTTAAAATAAATAATGCTGTCCAACTTGAATGGTCCAGTCCTTATTCCGTACAAAGACAGAACTGGAATATGCCCTCCCGTGAGCTTTCTCATCCTCTCTTACTTTCTGCTGTTTTATGACAGTGATGTTCTAGCAATGCTTAATTCCTTGCCACCACTGATCTCCTATCTCCAATAACACTCCTAGTCCAGGCTGTGCAGAGCCTCCACATGTACTCCACCATATCCAGCTTATCTTTTAAGTCACAGCTGTGATTCAGAAGATCTCACGTGCAGCCCAAGAGTCTACACTTCTAACAAGGTCCCTGAAAATACGGACGCTGCAACCAACAACCCAACCCAACCTTGACCTGGGGTATCTTCCCATTTTCTCAGGTGTTTCTACCCTGACCTGGGTATCACTCTAAAACTCCCAGCGTGTCTACTCTGACCAACGATGTTTCCCTAATTCCCCAGGTGTGACTCCTATGACCTTAGATGTCTAATTACCATGGTGTGTCTACTGTCACCTGGGACCTTCCTTAGAGGCATGTATGTGTCAGCTGCAGCCTACTATGTCTGCCTAATGACCCATGTTATTCCCGACTCACCCCCTTTCCTCAGCACCTGTTTACTGAAATGTTTAAGATGCTCTGTGTGTTTACTGTAAAATGAACTTATGATCGCAGTGTTATGAAAATTAACCAATGGAGTCACTTGTTCAGTTAAAAATATTTAAGAATGTGGGATATGGCACATATCGTAGCAGACCCTAAGAAGACAAGAGATGAACAACACATAATCTTACTTGGAGACAGATGCCATGGCCCTGCGGGTTACTAGCTGATTGACCTTGGGAAAACTACCTGATCTGTTTGTATTAGCTTTTTCTTCTATAAAATAAGGATAACAATGTCTACCTCACAGGGAAGTGTAAGCATAAAACAGAACTATGTATGAGAACTCACAACACGCTCCAAAATGTATTATTAATATAAAAACCTGTAATGTGTTCGTTCCTATCTGTTTTGGGCTCCCCTTTTATACTGTAAACTACCTGATGCTAACAAAAATCACTTTTTCCCTTCTTCCAAAACTAAGAGTTTAGCATAGTTTTTTACACCTTATGCAAGTTAAATTCCTTCATTGAACGTCTTATCTCTTTTTTTTCTGTTGTTGGATAAGCAGTACATCCTAGAACATTTCCACAAGAAAAAAATCAAACCAGATGGATACTAGAACACATCCTCCAAAAATCTCTGCTCTGCATGATTTCTCATTCCAACACTAAGTTCTTCTTTGAATTTAACAAGGTACTTCATTTCCCCATGGCCCCTTCCTTCCACTGATTAGAACAGTCCCCACAACCGCTGGCACTCAATAAACGTTCACTGAGTGACTGAATTGATATTAGGGCTTGATATGTGTTAGGGCTTCCCTGGTAGCTCAGCTGGTAAAGAATCTGCCTGCAATGTGGAGACCCTGGTTCAATTCCTGGGTCCGGAAGATCCGCTGGAGAAGGGATAGGCTATCCCCTCCAGTATTCCTGGGCTTCCCTGGTGGTTTAGTCGGTAAAGAATCCGCCTGCAATGTGGGAGACCTGGGTTCCATCCCTGGGTTGGGAAGATCTCCTGGAGAAGGGAAAGGCTACCCACTCCAGTATTCTGGCCTGGAGAATTCCATGGACTGTCTAGTCCATGGGGTCGCAAAGGGTCAAACGTGACTGAGCGACTTCCACTTTCTTTCACTTGACATTTGTTAAATACAAGAAAATATTGACATGTTTGGGAACTGGAGCCAGGATCCCTAGCCCTCCTTCTCTTCGTGAACAATTTCACTGCCCCATGTCAGGGCAGCCATCCCTCGCATCCCCTGGAAGCTGTATGAGACCTTGATGCTGTGCCTTAGGAGCACTTATGATTTATACACTTGTTCTTTAAGAATCATGGCCACTCATGTAATTGACACCAATTAGCCCTTCCCACTGCAGGCCCCCATACCAGGCCAAAGGCTAAAGGAGACACAAGGGCAGTCAGCTGCTCAGGGCGGTGGAGGATGGCACAGAGTGGACAGGAATTTCAGGGTTTTCGCCGCCGTTCGCTGCATCTCTTTCACTCTGGTATTACACTGTGCTTCCATTTCCAGGGACTGTCAGTCTAGCACCAAATCCACTTAAGCAGAGGCACTGCCACCATGAGGCTGAGTCCAAAGGCTTTCAGATCACAGGACACCTGAGAGGTGGCTAAGCCACGATCTCAGGGTAGAACCCCAGGGCATCTCCTGCCCCTTGCCTTCTTCTCCAGGTGCTGTTCCCGCTGCCGCCACAGACAAGATTAACAAGAAGGTTATATTTAAACTTCCAAGAGGCGCTGCTGTGCCATTATGGCTCTATTTAAGATCCTCCGGGCAGCTGCAGTACATAATAACAAATCAGCGGGAGGGAGGGGGAGGGAGGAGAGGAGGAGGAGGGGAGGAGGAGGGGAGGTGGCCAGGAGCATCCCGGATTGTTTCCCTGAGAAATGGACTGTCAAAAGATGGCAGGGGGGTGTGGGCATGTTAAAGATGCCCCCCGCGGTGAGAGTGCTAGAGAGAGAAGCCTCAGGAGAATGTGCTAAGCAGGGGCTGGGAGGGAACCTGTGTGTGTGTGTTAGCTGCTCAGTCGTGTCCGATTCTCTGTGACCCCATGGACTGTAGCCCACCAGGCTCTTCTGTCTATGGAACTCTCCAGGCAAGCATACTGGAATGGGTTGCCATTTCCTTCTCCAGGGGATCTTCCCGACCCAGGGATTGAACCCAGATCTCCTGCGTTGCAGGCAGATTCTTTACCATCTGAGCCACCGGGGAGGGAATGAAGGATCCTAATATAAAACTCTGCCAGACCTGAAAACTTGCTGCCTGCCTGGGATATGTCCCAGCTCCAGAACACCCGACTTCTCCCAGGGGACCCTGCTGAACAGTAGGAGCCATTGGTTCAATGTTGATGAAAGATCAGCACCGGAATATAAAGAGTTCTGGTATCAGAAGTACGGAGCGACTCCCTCGGGCCCAACCGAAGCATGCCTCTCTGTCCCTCCATTCAATATCCAGGATCATACCTGGTAGAGGGCCAAGTGAAGGCCCCCTACAGGAAGTTCCCCATTGCAACAGCTTCAGGACCTAAGGACATACCTGCAGCTAGGTTCCGTTTTGACCCCACCTTCTGCTGCCTTTGCTAGGTTTGGGTATAGTTTTTACCCTCTCTTTGCCCTCTCCTATAGTGGGAGAGTAACAGTGTTCACTGAACTGTGGGCATAGCCATAGCTCATCTTCCTTTCCCAGCCCCTCCTTCATCCATGGTATATTTGTGACCCTTGGTTTGACTCATGTCATCCAAACTCCTGATCAGTTTTATCATTCTTTACTAAAGTCACTTCAAAGTTAATAACATTTCTCATGATTTTTCTTCACGGGCAAGTTTACTTAAATCTTCTCTATCTGTCCAAACAGTACTCTGTGCCCATTTCTGGGGCTTCTGTATGATATAAATTTCACCTCTGGTCCCACAAGCAGATTTACAATATGAAACCAACATGGCATTCCTGGGAAGCATGTACTTAAAATGAGAAAAACAGCTATTACTTCATTGATTTTGCTTCCGTGGACGACCTATTGGATGTCACAGGCTCAAAAGAATACTTACCATGAACATAATTCAGAAGACTTGGATGTCCACAGTGATCTAATAAACTAAGTAAATATCAAAAATTCACTTTCTACTGCATAGACATAGTTTAAATGTCATATCATATTCTGATATAAATATATAAGTAAATGATGTAAGATGTAAGTTCTCTCTATATATATTGTGTGTATATATATATATATTTCAAATAGAATATTCCAGTAGGTTAGCATTTGCTAACAGTTTATACAGATTAAGAATGCGTTCCTCAAGGAGCTTTATCTTCTTTTTTCTTTTGCTTCTGGTTGAATGCCTAATAAGCAGGAGATTTATAAAACTATCTGCCCCTACTAAAGTAACAACCAGCAAACAATAGACAACTTGTAATAAGTCCAAAGCTGTCATGTCAACATATACTCATTGACAGTAACTATAGATTTAGAATTAAGCTCTATAGTAGGGAGAGTAAATGCTTATTAAGCACATTATGCAGAATATATTGTGCAAATATTACCAACGCACAGAGACTGTATAAAGCACTCTGCCACAGTATATTCAAATGACAATCTGTGACCTCTGTGTCAAAACTCTGTAAAAATCTACAAATGGTTTATTATTTAGTGTCAACGTCCTTCCTTCTTTTCATTCCTGTACCTATTCCTGTAAATACCAGAATCTCAAAACAGACAAGATTCCAGAGAGAGAAAGCCAGAAGAATTCCTCCAGGAGCTTCACCCCCACCAGCCTCTCCAAACTTTTAGGGGACAGAGAACCTTATGACAATGTCCCAGCCAGGCTCCACCATCCACTATGAAAGCAAATGAAAATGACCTTCTCAATAATAAACAGAGCGAAGAACCTTCATATTCAAAGAGTTCCTTCTAGGTGACATGATCAATCAATTGAGGAAATCAGATATAACAATTCCAAAGTGTCAGATGGGAAAAACTTTGACAAAATAAAAGAAATGCAGTCCTGTGGACACACAGTGCCTCATTTGAACCTGTACTGATCATTCAGCTCTTTCTCTGAATCGCTGGCCACTTGACTCACTATCTTGAGATGCTTACTCCTTGGAAGGAAAGTTATGACCAACCTAGATACCATATTGAAAAGCAGAGATATTACTTTGCCAACAAAGGTCCATCTAGTCAAGGCTATGGTTTTTCCAGTGGTCATGTATGGATGTGAGAGTTGGACTGTGAAGAAAGCTGAGCACCAAAGAATTGATCCTTTTGAACTGTGGTGTTGGAGAAGCCTCTTGAGAGTCTCTTGGACTGCAAGGAGATCCAACCAGTCCATTCTGAAGGAGATCAGTCCTGGGTGTTCTTTGGAAGGACTGATGCTAAAGCTGAAACTCCAATACTTTGGCCACCTCATGCGAAGAGTTGACTCATTGGAAAAGACTCTGATGCTGGGAGGGATTGGGGGCAGGAGGAGAAGGGGACGACAGAGGATGAGATGGCTGGATGGCATCACCGACTTGATAGACCTGAGTTTGAGTGAACTCGGGAGTTAGTGATGGACAGGGAGGCCTGGCGTGCTGCGATTCATGGGGTCGCAAAGAGTCGGACACGACTGAGCGACTGAACTGAACTGAACTGACTCACTATCTTACATGTCATCCACCTGTGGTCAAACTAAGCCTTTGAGTCTGTCCCTGGGAGCACCTAAGAGCTCTGCTCACCAGCATGGTGTAGAGGAGGCCTACCTACACTGGCTGGTGTAAGTCTAGGAGAGCAGGCAGGCGGCATTCAATCCAGTTCAGCTTCATGTGTGTGTGCGTGCACATGCTAAGTGGTTTCAGTTGTGTCCAACTCCTCATGACCCTTGTGGACTGTAGCCCTCCAGGCTCCTCTGTCCATGGGATTCTCCAGGCAAGAATACTGGAGTGGGCTGCTATGCCCAATTCTAGGGGATCTTCCCAACCCAGGCAGTGAAATTGCCTGCGTCTTTTATGTCTCCTGCATTGGCAGGCAGGTTCTCTACCACTAGCACCACCTGGGAAGCCCCTCAGCTGCATACACTGCTTCCTATCTTTCCATTCACTTGAGACCCATCTCTTTGCACACCCACCAGAGGTTTACTGAGCCCTTATGCTGGTGCTCAGGATAGAAACAAATAAGATACAATGCTGCCCTGAAGGAATCTAAGGTGTCACCAAAGTAATAAACATGTAAACAAAGACTAATAATTTATTGAAGTGAAATCATGAAGACAGACCCAGGGGAAGAAAGCTTCCACTTGAAAGTCCTCACAGGAATAACAGTTGACAAAAGCGAAATAAAATGCAAATGGCTAAAAAGGATATTTTTAAAATTCAAGCTCATTGAGAGATCAACTAAATAGAAATTTAAACATTTTCCCTGTTATATTGAGAAATAATTGACCTACCTCCCTGTATTAATTAAGGCACACAGTATGATGGTTTGATACATATTATGAAATTATTACCATGTTTAGCTAATATCTATCTCCTCATCTAAATATAATTTTTAAAAAAGAAAGAAAAAAATCTCCTTGTGATGAGAACTCTTTGGATTAACACTCTTAATAACACCCTGTATATCATTCAGCTGTGCTAGCTATAGTCATCATGGTGCTGCTATTGCTGGTCAGTCGCTAACTCATGTCCAACTGATTGCGAGCCACCCCCCACCCAAATTATTTACCTTATAACTGGAAGTTTGAGCCTTTGAACCACCTTCCTCCAATTTCTCTTCCTCCTGCCCTTCACCTCTGGTAACCACAAGTCTGATCTTATTTACCAAGTTTTAAGCAATAACATTATACCTTCTTAAACATGAAAAGGTTTTTTACCTTCAATGCAAAGGTCACAGTACTGGATATTCTCAAACATATACACTTACACAAACATATATAATAGTTTTAAATCTTTGGACATCAATTTGATAATATACATGCCAAAAGTTACAAAATGTTGATATTATTTGACTTTAAGTAAACCGAGTTCTACAAGCTTATACTAAAGAAACAAGGACAGAGAAAAAGATTTATATACAAGACTATGCATCATTATGCTATTTGCAAAAGTCTTCATTTTGAAAGCAAAGTAAAATGCTGAACTATAGAGAACTGGTTAAACTGCAGAATTCTTTGCAGTCATTAGAAATGATATAGGATGCTTCTGACAGGAAAGAATAATCACTGTATGTTGATAAAAAGAAAAGGCTGGATACAAAACAATATGCATAGTATGACCTCATTTTTATTTTGCATAACATACTGAGAGACGTTTGCAGTGCTGCTATCTGCTGAGACGATGTCTGCTCTCATTTTTCCCTTCTCTTCCAATTTTTCTCCCATGTGCATGTATTGCTTTTGTAATAAGAAAAAAAAATTAAGTTACACTTCATTCTAGAAGCAAATTAAGTACATATCTTGTGCTGGGCATGGGGGATGTCTGTGCATACACAATCTCTAATTTTCACAGTCCTGCAGACAATGAGTGAGATTAAGTGACTCACCTAGTCAGACAACTGGTAAACCAGCAGTTGCACGAAGAAATCAGATTCTCAAACTCCTATCTCCCTCCCTGTTGGTTAGTCCATACTACCTGTTCCCTAAAATCAGACTTTTTTTCATCGATATCACTATGATGTTACAAAAAGTTTTTCATATAAGCCAAATGAAAACATTTTTTAAACCAACACAATACCTCAAATAAAATTTAAGGGATTGTGAATAGGCAAAAAAAGTGCCTTTAAGAGAAATTTCTTTCACTTGAGCTTATAGCTAAACCCCCTAAAGCCTATGATGAGACGGGGAGGGGATAGGAACAGTAGGAAGCCAAAAAAAGAAAAAAAAAAAAAACCCAGAAGACACGCATGTGGGAACAACAATTCACGCAGAATTACCCACAGCCAAGTCTCAGCTGATGGAGAAAGTCAACCAGATGGGTATTTGCCTTTCTGCCTGTGAACCTGCAGTTATGTTTTTGCCAACCGGTCATTTTATGCACCTCTGCTTCTGTGTAAAGTACAGTCCATGGAATTACATTCTGCTCAGTAGGAACTGTCACTTCACTAAGTGCTTTATTCATTATTTACCCATTTTCATCTTTCTCTGAACCTGGAAAATTATATCTTTGTGCTGTGATATGCATTCTTGCATGATCAAGTATGAACCTGTCAAACTTCTGCCTCTTCTTTCTGATCTCACTGTGTCTTGTGGTTTTTACAGAGTCTTTTTGTTAGCAAGATACTGTGTTGAGATAAGCAATCTTTTCAATGCTGCTTCAATCCTCTATTATCTGTTTTGTCCAGCCTACACTGTGCATTACTTAGATTTAATGAATTGATTTTCACTCTCCTCTTCCTGAAGATTAGAGCTTTCTTCATGTTTTAGGTTGTTATTCCTAAAAACCTGTAAATTCATATATTCTTCCTTTAAAGGTATTTAAAAAAAATAGTTATTCTATTTATTTGGATCTTAGTTGTGGCATGCGGGATATAGTTCCATGACCAGTGATCGAACCCCAGCCTCCTGCATTGGGATTGTGGAGTCTCAGCCACTGGACCACCAGGAAAGTCCCCATTCAATATTCTTAAGCCTTTTAGTGTTTCACAGTCATAGAGGCTTCTCCACATTCTAATCCAACTTATTTTTCAGTCCTTTTTCTTCAGTCCTTCAACATAAATCCAAAAGCAAGTCATCCAAACTCCTCATTCATGACAATTATTCCACTTTGATTCACACTTGGTCATGCTGCTTCCTTCACCTAGACTGCTGCCCTCTTTGCCCTTGGAAATCCATGAAATTCAAATACCACCTCGTTTTCTGATCACACTAATTAAAGCTTCCCTCTGCATTCATATATAACAGTTTTACAGCTCCTGCAGTGATTCTCATAGAGATATATATTATATTCCCTTGGTTATGTCTTATCTCCTCCAATAAATTCTAAACCCCATGAGGTCTAGAAGAGTGTCTTGAGGCAATAATGTCTTGCCCTTAAGAGGTCCTCAAATATTATTTTATGAATGAACAAATAAACCTAACTGTGTTTCTCCAAGATCCTGGCCATGAGGAAGAAGCCAATGTGCACAGTGAACCCAGAGTTCATGGATTTTCTGGGCAAGAAGTGGCCCCTCTCCTACCCACAGCGCGCACACAGCCTTTCCGTTTAACTATTAATTTCAATCTGGCCTTGACTGTCAATTTACTTTATCTTTTAGTGTTTATTTAGTACTTCATGTTTGGGAAGAGCTTTGTAATCATTTATTAGTTATTCTTCTGTGAGACAGATCGGTACTGTCATCCTTCTTTTATGATCAGGAAACTGAAGCCCAGAAAACGTCTATGACTCATGGAGGAGCAAAGATAATGTCAATGTTAAACCCTACAGCACTGAAATTTCTTGCCCACAGGTTCTCCCACCTCACCACATTTCCCACCAGAAACCAGGCTCAGGGCTCAGCATAAAAGAACCTCCTAACCCAAATAAGAATGGATGAGAAAAACCTGAAGGTCACAAATCCAAACAGTTATCCCAAACTGCAGGATTGGTGTTTTTTCTTCCTTGAAAGTAATACTCTTCAGTGCTAACTATAGCACCAGAGAAAGGAAGCTGCTTGCGTCTCGGCTGTGAGGTGTTTACTTTTCTAAGAAACAACAAGCAAGCAGGTCGTTATCATGTATGTTATTAAAGATCTAAAAATATTCCGTTCAAATCCTAATTTGAGCAATATAGTCTGCCACTCAAATGTCCTGGAAGTGCTTCATAAATGATAATACTTTATATGAATGTGAGATCCATCACTGTGTTATGTTTATTTTCCTACAACCCCCATGAGACAGCTTCGTTTCTTTACTTTCTGTCTTGACTTTTTGCTTGAACAGGGCACTAGTTCCTTAAGGTCTCGGGTTGTTTTAGGGAAAGAGGCAGGCACATGAGAAGACTTCTATGATGTTCTCCTGCCCAAACTGCATGTATCTACATGGCTGCCATGCCAATTGGTTGAAATGACGGAAACATTTCAGGTAGGTGGGTGATCAGCATTTGGACAACTGGGGCCGGTGGCTTGACACCATGTCTAATAAAGGGCCCTAGAAAATGCCAACCGCTTCTCTGCATCTGTTCACATTTCACTCCCTCTCACCTCCTATCTCCTCTCTGACCACAGTCACCTTGCCTCCCCTCTTCTCATCCCAGGAAGCGAGATTTACGAGGCCAGGGGAGAATCTCACCACAGCGAAATCCGCCTCAATTTCAATCAGCCACAGAGAAGGGAAAGTGTCCAAATTAAGCCGCTTGATTACGGAAATTAATCTTGTCATTTAGCGTCCTGTTCTGCAGAACAGGGCCTCTGATTAGCCTCCTTGTTTCAGAATATTACAAGTTGCCGTTTATTAAGCGGGAGGCGTTTTTTGTACCCAGGCGAGTCAGAGGGAAAGCAAAGGTGCCAGGAGCTGCCGAGAGAAGGGCACCCAGTCGAGGACCCTCGCCAGCTTGCACACCAAGGTTCTCCCAGCGAAAGACGGTCATGGCTTCAGGGCCGCAAGCAGCCTGCCCAGCTGGGGACTGTGCCTTCCATGGGAATTCAAGAAGCAGCAAGATAATGCATAGTCCTTGATCCTTTTATGTAATGGAACGAGCCTTGTGCCCTAGAGAGAGTCAGATGACGGGTTATTTCATGCAGTGCACAATTAAAATCCAACGTATGGACACACACCCAGAGGTTATTACAAGATACTGAATATGATCCCCTCTGCTATATAGTACATCCTTGTTGCTTACCTATTTTACATACAGTAGTTTGTATCTGTTAAGCCCATGCTCATAATTTGTCCCTCCCTCTCCTCCTCTCTCCTTTGGTAACCATTAATTTGTTTCCTATGTCTGTGAGTATGTTTCTGTTTTGTGTATATAGTTTCTGTTTTAATTTTTATAGTCCACACAGAAATAATATCGTATAGTCTCTATATTTCGCTGACTTACTTCACTAAGTATAATATTCTCTAGGTCCATCCACATTGCAACGTTTTATTCTATTTTATAAACCATTCTCTTTTGTAAAAACTTATTGTGGTAGGAACATTTAGCATGAGATCTATCTTCTAAATAAATTCCTAAGTGCACAATAAATATAAAATACAATCCAACATGTGGAGAAGTTGCTGCTTTTATAGGGTCATTGCTATAGCAGCTCTGAATTGTGTTAGTGTCCAGGCTGAGAAAACCATAAAGATTGCATGCGTGCACTGTTGCAGGGAGGAGCACAGAGGTCACTCTGTTTCTCCCACTGGCATGCATCGGCATTTTAAAATTTTAAAGGTGCACGTTAGCTGGTAGAAGGCAATTTGCTTACCAGACCATGTTCCCAATTTCAGAGCTGAGGTCACTTTGAATTTGGTTGCGGGAGGGAGTCAGAGTTGACCTGCTCCCAATTCGCACGACTTTCTGGCAGAAGCGCTTTTTCCAGTGACGTGCACCCCTCCAAAGGAAGTCCAGCGTGGAACAATGGGGCAGCTCAGTGAAGGGGCCCCAGGATTCCACTAGAATGGCTCAGGGGCTCCTGAGCCCTAGAAATCAGAGCCCAGGTCACCAGCAACTAATAGATCAAGTGGTGCTAGGAGACAACCACTCATTAACCAAAGCGAAACAAAAAGCTGCTTGACAACAGAGGTCGCTCTTTTTTAGGTGTATCCTAATTTTTCCTTAGAATCAGAGCAAAGAAATACAATCAAGGTGATGAGTGATACAGGGGATGGGTACTGATCAAAGCGACCAACCAATCAGGAATACAGAAAAATGACTCTGGAACTGGATCTCTGAACCTTGGTTCTATTGGCAGTTTGGACAAAATAATTCTTTTATGTAAGGCCGCCCTGGGCCCCATAGATGCTTGAGCAGTCTCCCTGGCCTCTACCCATAAGATAGCAGGAATATCCTCTACCCTGGCTTGTCACAACCCAAAAGGTCACCAGATACTGTCAATGACCCCTTTCCCTTGAGAACTATGGCTCTAGAATAAGAGCAATCTCAGAAAAACCAATTTCCTAACTTTTCCCAATTAAGCTCATCGTGCCCTTCAGCTGAGAGACATTATGGTGTGGCAGGGAGACTGTGAGGTCAAGAGGCCCATGGTCAAGTCCCAGTTACCTCGTGTGCTAGTGTGTGATCATGGCCGAGGGACTGTATCTCTCTGAGCTTCAGTAGGGTGAGAAGAATGTCACTGCACAGTTTTTATGAGAATTAAAACATATAATACTATATGCCTGGCATGTGGTTATAGAGGAGATATTAAAAACCGGTGGTGGAACTTCCCTGGTAGTTCAGTGGTTAAGGCTTAGCCTTCTAATGCAGGTGGTGCAGCTTTGATCCCTGATCGGGCAGCTACGATCCCACATGCCTTGTGGCCAAAAAACCAGAGCATAAAACAGAAGCAATACTGTAACAAATTTAATAAAGACTTAAAAAATGGTCCACGTTAAAAAAAAAAAAAAGAAAAGAAAACCCAACAGTGGCAATCATTAGTGCTCAAAATCTTAGACTCCATGACAGAGAATCTGAGACAGAGAATCACATGCCAAAGACAAGGAGAGAACTTGTAAAGTGAAACATTAGCCACCTTGGCTGGTCACCATGAAATTTTGTTATAAATGGTTTAAGGAAGGAAAGGAAGAGAGAGATAAGCAAGACCCTCCTGAAGCTGGGCTCCTTGAGGCTGGGAACATCTGGGATATAGCTGCACAACGGGACTGCAAGCGTGACCATCTAAACCGGCCTCCTGGCCACTTCTATGCCTCCACCTCATCTTCCTCCAGCACTCAGCGCTCTTCTGTAAACGTTAATGCCCTCCCATTTCTTCTCTGCACGCTTCAAACGGCACCCAGGTTTCTCAATCTGGCCTGAGGGTTTAGCCTATCCCCCTCCCCAACCTGAACTGCTGCTCCTTCCCCTGTTCACTTTGCCACATCCAGAAAGGCTTCTACCTCATTCTGCAACTGCCAAATGCCTTCCCGTTTCAAGCCTTCTCCACTGGCTCTTCTCTTAACCTAGAAAGTGCCTTCTCCTTCCCATCCTTCAAGCTTCTGTTCAGGCGCCATCTCTTCTGAGAGACCTATTTCACCCATCTTTTCAAAACAAACTCCCTCTCCATCGCCCGCTGTTCTGTATCCCCTTACCTTCTTTCCTTTCTTTGCAGGACTTCACTTCTGCCCCAAACTAGATCTTGTGTTATCTGTTTTCTTTCTCCTTCATGAAAATGTAAGTTCAAAGCAGGGACTCTGCCTTGTCCACTCAGTAGCCCCAGAATCCAGCCAGCCACGGGCACTCTGCACCTCTTTGTCGAATGAACGTAGTTGAGTTGCAGACATGCTTATTCTAAAGGATTTTCTTACTGGTGAGGGGAGCCAGTAGCCCACCTCCCTGAACACCGGCTCATGAGAAATGAGTAACCCCAGGCACTCCTGAATGAACAGTCACTGTGTCCTTCTTAGTGGTGCTTTACGCCTCTGCCTAATGCCCGGCACTGTGCCTGGCACACAGCAGACACCCAAACATATGGATGGCTTCTACTATCAGAGGAATGAGGAATAATACACCTTTTTGCTCTGTCAGTACATCCCAAAACTGGGCCAGTTGTTCAAACTGTCTAAGAAGGGGGTCACAGAAGGCCTGTCTCCTCCTTTCCAGCACCCCTAAAACATCTCCACAAATAATCATTGTGGAGGGAGGTCTGACTGTGTGGACTGGAATTAATGAACCAGTGGCAACAAAGGATTGGCCGCCTGTCACATTGAGTAGGGTTCATTTATCATATCCAGCAGCCAGATTCATTTATCTAATCACAAGCCACTGCCACCCATGGTAACTAGCAGGAAACAGTGGCCTCGTTTCAGTCGGTGGACTCTGGGCACATATAACTGGGGAAGGCGATAACGAGGAAGATGTCAAATCAAACCAGAGATGACAGAATGGAAACCAAGCCCTCCCCATGATTCCATTCCCATTCTTCAAGGGACAGACCCTCTCTTTACAGTTGTAAAATACAGCCAGATATCCAGAAGGGTCCTCTCTATGTCTGCACAGTGACCTTCTGGACAATATTACTTACAAATGCTTCAGCAGGTTTTCTTTTTTTTTTTCCTTCATAAAATAGAGTAACTTGGGCTCCATGAAGCTACGAACTCTGGCAACTAACACACTAGCCTGCTTGGAGGGCAGAGAGTGGATGATGGCACTAAGACTTTCAGTTTGGAACTAGCCACAGAGGTCACCTTTCAATGGAGATAAGGAAGGAGGAAGAATTTATGAATCTATGGACAGGGGTGAACTATGAATAGAAAGAAAGGATGCTCTAAACCTGGGGTTTCTGAATGGGCCTCAAAGAATTCATGAAGCCCCTGAAACTGCACGTGGAATTGGGTATGTGGATATTTTCCTGAAAAGGGGGCCTACAGCTTCCTTTAGGGTCTTTAAAGGCTCTGTAAACCATGTCCACAAGTCTCCAAAGAGAAAAGGAAGGATGTCTGGTAACTCGTAAGATTTAGTGGTGTTCATAGGCAGTATTCAATTTTTCTGTTAATCAATCTATACAACCATAAAAATCAATTCAACAAATATTTGGGAAGCCCCAGACTTGCAAGATACTGTGTAGCCCATGCCCACGGGAGTGTGCCTAACAGAAGAAATTTCGAGAAAATGTTAGTATTCTTTTCTTTTATGTGGGAATAAAGTTCTTAGCAAAATGTTGACTGAAATAACTTCTGGGATCAGGCATTTAGACTGAATATGATTCACCTGTTACATTTGCATTTCCCACTATTGACTCTCCCCAACCTCGATTTTCATCTGTACATAATATTTTTTTTTCATTTTTCCTCTTCTCATCTGCTACCAAATCTGTTTCAACTTTGAACATTTTCCATAAGCAAAATCTTGCCACAGTGCTTTGCATTTCATATAGGAAGAACAGTATAAAATGAAACAAGTAAAAACTGCAAATGAAATAAAAAATTCTGTTTTACTCTATTAAATCTGAGGCAGCTGCAAGAGATTAAATGGCAATGTCTGAAAGAAACGGAAGTGAGGAAAAGAAATAAGAAAATTAATAGTAAGATAGAGATGCTGATCAGGGTGTCTACCATAGACACATGATGTTGAAAACCATGAAACCATGTGCATTGGGAGTGAAAAGACACTGGACTCGCCTTTAGAGGATCACTGTAGAAATCAGTAAAGGCATTTCATGGTAAACTGGAATCCGGGCTAGAGTGAGGTAAGCAATTGAGAAGTTTGGGGAAGTTTTATGTAAAACTGGAACTCAAGAAAAGTAAAGACCAAGCAATAAAGCTATTTAAAGAGTCATCCATTTGAATACTGAACATCAGAATTATGATAGAAGGCTAGAATAAGAGTGGGCAAAAATGAGAACCAGATGGCGAAGCAAGCATGTGAGAATGCTGTGGATCCCAAACACTACACTTCCGGGACTTGGTTACAGGAAGTTGGAAACAGGGGGAGGATAAAATTGGTGGGGGGAGGAGGCGGAGCAATAACAACAGCAGCCACAAAAATAAGCAGCCTACTATGTGCCAGTGCTTGACACATACTCTCATTTTATTCAAATGACCACTCTACAAGGTTCTGTAACAAATGAGGAAACAGAAGGAAAGATGGAGGCACTTGCCAGAAGTCATTTATGAACGATTTATACCCAAGCTTGCCTGCCTCCTGGGCTTCCCTGGTGGCTCAGTGGTAAAAAAATCTGCCTGCAATGCAGGAGGCCTGGGTTCTATCCATGGGTCTGGAAGATTCCCTGGAGAAGGAAATGGCAACCCACTCCAGTCTTCTTGCCTGGAGAATCCCATGGACAGAGGAGCCTGGCTGGCTACAGTCCATAGGGTTGTAAGGAGTTGGACACAACTGAGCAACTAACACTTTCACTTTTTTGGGGGGAAGAGGGGGCCTGCCTCCTAAGTGTTAATTCACTCACTGAAGCATAAAAGAAGTCAAGAATTTAGAATACATCCCTTTTCTGAAGTGAGCACCTACAGGTCAATAATGGGTAATAGGAAATATCACAGCATAAGTAACAAAATTACCCTTCTCAAAATGCTTTCTTTTCCTCAACCTTGTTTTAATGAAGCTGTACAGTCCCACCTTTGCGGAAACTGGAAAATCTCAAGGCTGACAGTGTTTATGCCTCTGTGTACACGTGTTCTCACACTCCATCAACTGAGTCTTCAGATCAGCGTGGACAATGACTCAAGAGGCAAAAACCAGGGACGTGGCACCACTTCAGGGTTTCCCCAAATGGTTCCTTTTAGACACAATAAGAAAGTTACCACAGATGTTAAAAGGTCACAAGGAAGGAAACAGCAAAGATTCAGAGTGAGGACCAAACACCTGGGTTTCCAGGGAACCTGGGAAGTGTTTGGATTTAGGAACTTAAATCTCAAGTACAAGATGCTCTCAAAAGAGATGAAGGCAGGTTAATGAGAACTTCCCTCTCCAGTGTATTCCTCAGTGTGCAATCCTAGCCACAGGGACCCAAGAGAAGAAGAGCCAGGTCAGACCCCACATGTCACATTTAGGGTTGGCTGAGATGGCCAGCAAAGGAGAGAATCACTGCAAGTATTTTCGGAATGTGACGCTTATTTTATGTATTCTAGGATTTAGGACCAGTCCCACTGGGACCACTAAGAGTTATGAAACAGTCACAAAGCTTGGTACCCAAGGAGAGAATGAAAGAATTTCAGTGAATAACCTGGGCCTCCGTCAAGTCACCAAACCTGTTCTCTATCATTACAGATATTCTTTAGGAAGTTTAAGTTGCTTTAACCTGAATTTTCTGCCATGACCAATACCCTCTGTGCCTTGCAGCACTGGTCATCAGAGCCTCTGGTGACGACAGGAATGTTACCTACCTTTGCTGTCCAGTGTGAGAACCACTAGCCACATGTGACTAGCGAGCACTTGAAATGTGGCTCATACCATTAAGAAACTGAATTTTTAATTTTACTTAGTTTTAAGTAACTGAAATTGAAATTTAAATAGCCACAGGTGGAGAGTGATTACTGTGTTGGTCATGGCAGAAACTTTAGAACTTTGAGCAGGCTCAGCTCTTATTTCCTAATTCTTCCTGTCTCTGAAAGCTATTTTCAACTCTTCCCTTAACTTTTAGCTCTCGGATTTTTTAAAATCTATCTTTAAATGTCAATCTTGTTTTTCAAGGTCTTTTTATACCGCACCTTTATCTTTGGTTAAAGTCTTAAAATTGCCCTTTTACAGGTCAAAAACAGTGGAATATTGGCAGTTTCCAATGGTTCAACTCTATATAATGTGTCCTGGGTTTCTTTGGTATGACTGATACATGACACAAAGAAAGCTCTGCACATAGAAACCATCTGCGGTTAAATAAGTGAATGAAAGGATGAACGAGTGAAGGAACAAAGGAATATTGACTGAATAAATGAATGATGAATTCAGGTGGCCAGCAAGTAACTTAAGCATTACTCAAGGTAACTTTCTTCAAATCAACAGGCAAACATAATTGATATTGAGGTTAAGCCATGAGGCAAAACCCTCTCAAATCAAAAAACGTGTAACAGGAATAGATTTCAACTGAATCTATTATCAGGTACCATTCAGAACAGACAACATATATTAAATCCTGACATAATAAGAATAAAATAATCATGGAGAATCCAGGGATTCACAAATTCCTGGAGCAGAAAATGATTAAAAGTCATTAAGGGTGAGATGCTTCTTGAGGGGAGAAATGGAGTCGTTAGAAAAGGGAGATCTACGGATATGTACCAGAGACATTTGAAGAGTCTGTAGAAGAGATGTGTTCACAGTCTAATAATGGGTCTTTGGGGATGTATCTGTGTAATATGAGAACTGGAGAAGTGAAGGAAAAAAGATTGCCAGTTTTTAAAGTCTAACAAAATAAGCTGTCACTGCAAACAATCTGGCTTGGTGTAGTTCATGTAAGTCCATTGAGCCTCTCTTTGAAGTGGAAAGATGAGTTAAAACACACATACATTTTCCGCCTGTCCTTCTAAAAATGGACTTGTAGACTTTAGGCTTTCTTCTGCTACTTGTATTCATGGGCTTCATTTGACGTCATTCCTTACACAATAATCTTTCCATTAAAAGAACACAAGTAGGTGATAATTGCAAGTGTAAATCAATACCCTGAGTCAAGAGACCCAACACACACATACATACACAAACACACAAATAGCTGCAGTTCTCTGTGTATGAAATGATGCCACAAACCAACAGCCAGCAGTGCATACACAGGAGAGGTGTTTGCAGAGTGAAGAATCATCCATGGTCTGTCTCATGGTCCCCATTTGTGAAAATCAGTTCACACATACATATCATAGGATGGCTAAGACCACCGTCTATGCACAGATAGAACAGATAACAGGTCCCTAAAGGGTCAGATCCTGTATCCTTATTCCAGTGGGTTATTTAAAACAAACAAACAGGTATGAGTAGCTAACACCTGTAAAACTATGAGGTTTGACAATGCCACAAAATGGAACCCAGAAAAATGGATGCATATGGGTAAGACAACCAACATATGGTAAAATTTTTCTCTCCATCTTATTAGAAAATTCACAGAAGATTTAAGGTTTACAGTTTCTACCCTTGATTTGGACTAGGTTCCTATTTTTTTTTTTCCCACCTTCCTCCGCTTATAAGAGGCCAGAACAACACGTTACAATGAGGTTACAATGAAAAGTCACAGTTTGGGCAAGAGGCTGCACCCTTTTTTGGATTCCATGCTATACGAAGCATGGAAATTCTACTCTGGGAAGGAGTGAGCGGCAGAACCTGGTTTCCATAGCACTGCCATGGAAACAGCTCTCTGCGACTCTGCCTCCCAGCCCTCTCAAACTGAAGCATCTCTCCCTTTTTTTGCTCCCACACCCACCTCCATTATCACATGCCCCCAACCCCTCACAAATGATTAAAGGGTATTTTGAGAAAGCAGGGCCCTAACTGGGCTTTTGCCTGGTGATATTAATATACATTAATATCCTTGAAAGAAGAAGAAAAAAAATCAGATGTCTCTTCCTCTTTCATTGGGGGTGGAAGGGAGGTGGGGAATAAAAAGGAGAAAAATAAAAACCAAAAGGCCCAAACCCTGAAACTTGAAGTTGCAGAAATATAAAAAATCTTATCAAGTAGTGGACTAAAGATGTACTTACTAATCTCATACAGTCGGTTCTCTGATCCTCTTTTGTCTGCCTGGAATGCCAGCATCCAAATATAAAGGACTTAACTGCTAGAATGTCTATGGACCTCTCCCCTAATCGCTAGTATATGGGTGATCAATTGGAGCTTTGGAAGGAAATTTTTTCTCAGTCTGCATCCCTCAGTCAGAAATTTGAAAACAGAATGTAAGTTCAGAAAGGGCCATCTAGAATCAGGTAGAAAATCCCAACAGAAGGAAGCATGGGTGACTGCACAAGTTTTGTGTCCTTTGTATCTCTCTCTGGCCCCTCTGAAGGCTGAGTGACAGCCGGCCAGTGGCACACAGGACTGGAATCTGGCTCGATGATATGCACTCTGGTCAAGCTGGAGCGATGCCCGTGGACCAGGAGCAGCCGAGAGTTCAGAGGGGCTGGTCACCAGCAGATGCTCAGGAACTAGACAGAGCATGGCAGGACAGTTCCCGGCCCAGCCAGGGGACTCCAGCTTGGACCCTCAGAATCCCCTTCCTGTCTTCAGATCTTTCCCCACCTGATAAAATGTACTTAAGACACTGACCTTTCCGCACATGGAATGCACAGATGCACAAAAGCGTTACATTTGAGAAGAGCCTGAAGCTACAGTTTCTGGTAAAACCGTTGTGAGGAAAGGTAGCAAAGGAGGGATTCAAAAACTGCTAATGGGGAAAGATGGGGCTGTGGTTTTTAACCCCTTCAGCATCACCTGATGATGAGTTCAGAGCAGAGAGGGTACACATAGATAAGCAGAGAGGATGAAAGTCAGGCCCTGAGTTTCCAGCAGCCCAGGAATGCATCTTCAGGGCCAACAACTAAAATGCTCTATGTCTTTATTGCTTCACCTGAAAAGTCTCCTCCACCTGCCTGGCTGAGGACTGTGAAGTGGAAAGCAAAGCCGAGATCAGTCAGAGTTAGACGAGGGGGAGTAAAATACACAGGAGTTCTGAATTATTCATTTTTATTTATGTATTGTAGTGGCAATTGCTACAGTTTTTTTGTTTCTCCTGGATGTTGAAATTGTAAAAAGAAGACTGAATAATTCAGCATGACTCAAGAAAACCTAAGTGGAGTACTGGCGGGGCAGTGAATGCCTATTTACGAAATAGGGTCATTTTGTTGTTTTTCTTAACTTTTGTGTATGCCCCAGTCTATAATTTAATTAGCAACCTATAACGGTGTTAATGAATGTGATAAAATTTGTAGAGCATTTCAATGTTCTAAATGTGAAAGGGACTGAACTGTCTCAATCTCTTCATTTTCACCACAGGACAAGAAGGAGCACAGAACCCAGTGGGAAAGCCCTGGGATGTTCTGGAACCAAAGGCCACTTCAGGAAGACATTGGTGCCCACACATGCCAGAGGCCCATTTCTGGGCACTAATTCCTGCTCTGGCTTTTGAGCACAGTGCTGAGCTCTGGATGCAGTCTTATTTCATACCACTGCAAGCTTACAGACAAAGCAGGATTTATTTTCAAAGAGGGGTGTTATTTCAGTCTAAGAGTCACAGGTGAGTTGAGGAAACAGAAAGTGTCAATTTCTCATTATTCCTAGAGACTGAGGAGCCGAAACTCCAGTCCAAACCTCATATGCTTCAATCCACTTCCTCATGACATCTGCTTTAGAGGGATCTGCCTCTAAAGCATCTGCCTCAGGGAACCAGTCAAAAAGGGCTTGAAGAGGGGAGAGTGGACATTGGATTGAAGAAGAGAATATCCATCCCCTGAAGATGACCTCAATTTCCCAGCAAAGGCGGGACCACCCTGACATACCTCATCCCAGGGTCCAGGTCTTTCTTCGGCTCCTCCCTCCATGGTAGGCCTTCGGGGGAGAGGGGGGCTCTCTTTTATACTACAGACTGTTTAGCAGTTCTGTGAGAATAACGTCACAGTCATTGTAACCTCTAATCTGCATTCACACATTTCAAAACATCCCATGGGCTTAGTACAAGATGAACTGTGTTCCTCTGAAGTTCATGTAGCGGAAGCCCTAACCCACCCTCTACAATTTCACAATATGACTGCATTTGTAGACAGGGCTTCTCAAGAGGTGATTAAGTTAAAATGGGGCCATTAGAGCGGGGTCATTATCAGAGCCACTAATGACCAGTACCAGTGTTCTTATAAGAAGAGAAGATCTGGACACCAGGGACATGTTCATAAGAGAAAAGATCACAAGAGGACCTACAGAAAGAAGATGCAAGGCAAGGAGAGAGGCCACAGGAGAAACCAAACCTGCTGACACCCAGATCTTGGACTTTTAGCCTCCAAAACTTTAATAAAATAATTTCTGTTGGTTAAGCCACCCAGTCTGTGGCATTTATTATCACAGCCATAGTGAACCAATACAGGAGATAATACCACCTCTGGTTGAGAGGCAAAACAAGATTCTGTACATCTTCAAAACCCAGCTCACACTCATTTTGTCCAAAAGGCTTTAAATCCATAAGCCTTATATCTAAGACTCCAGGAGCAGCATATGCTTGATCACTTAAAATTTTTTTTAATTCTAAAAGTAACACGGTGGTACATTTCCCAAATATTATACAACAGCCCCCCTTGTCTAGGACAAGATCCTATAATCAAACACATAAATGTTTCCCCCCACAAAACATAAAAACTGAACACTTGTAAGATTAAATTAAGACTATAAATTGATTCACATCACTTTAGGTCAGATTTTGTTGCCAAATGAATTTATATTAGATCAGACTTCAACCATAATTGAACTACACAAACAAAATGCTTTGTTTTTCAGAATGTATTGGATTTCTCCCCAGCAAATAAGCAATCATGAACTCAATCCACCTCCCTTAATAAATGAAATTCAGAACTTCCAGAGTTGAGAATTAAATGGAGGTTCTTCTGGTGAACAGGAGCAACCAATGAGCAACATAAACTTCCTGCTATGAGGTTTCTCTTTCCTCACTGGATTCTCCTACTTTGGTTCCTGGCCCTGGGTGAATACTTTTTAAATCTCTGGCAAAGTTTGGACAAAGGCTTTCCTTTAGTTTCCCTTTTGAGAACTTACAAAAAAAAAAAAAAAACCTTTATTAAATACCAAAGGGGAACAAATAGTTACTCTGACTCTACTCTGGGTATCTAGCTCTCAGTGGCTAACAGGGCCCCCTAAATAATACACATCCCAAGACAAAAGAGGAAACAAGATCCAAAGCCAAGTAACTAGTGCTATCCAAAGCCAAGTAACTAGTGCTATCCTAAGCCCACCACCTAGAGACATGATCCTATCCATTTTGACCCTTCCATTTTCAAAACCAAGAGAAAGGTCCCTCTCTAGCCTACAACAAAGTTGTCATTACACATACACCCAAGCGCAAATATTTATTCAACAAATATTAAATAACTGTTAGATTCTTCAACTCAACTAAGTGCTTAGGATACCACCATGAATAAACACTAAACTTACCCTCAGGGAACTTCTTAGAAACCTTTTCGCTCTGTATACCAACAGCACACATTACTTACCTCTGCTACAGTGCTCACCACACAGCATTTTACCTGTTAAATGCCAACCTCCCCTACTAAACTTTGAATCTGTTACAGAAAAGAAGCCATGTCCTTTCTAGTTCTCAAGTTCATAATGCTTGTCCTATATTAGAGGTCCAGATAAACATTGGTTGGATTAATGAACAAATGAACAGGGATGATAGAGAACTTGGTCACTAAATGTTTTTAATTACCTAAAGGCAATCCTTCTTTATTCCCAGAGCTGGGCCTTTACTAACTTTTGGCTAATTACCATAATAGTCTGATAACTGGTCTTCGTGCCCACAAAAATTCACACTCCATGTTGCTACCGAAGAGAGCTTTCTAAAACAGAAATTGGATCATTTCACTGCCCTTTGACAAAGATCAAATTCCTCTGAATCACAAATATGACCCTGCACAATCCAGCCCAAGCTGGTTTTTGTTTTGTTTGCTTTTTTGTTTTTTCCACCCTCCTTGCACTTCCTACTATGCAACATTTACCTATTACCCAAGACTGCTCCATGTTCCTAAAATATACACTGTGCTCTTTCATCTCTGTGTCTCTCCCCATGCTGTTCCTTTTTTCTTTCTATAATGCTTAATTACCACTCCTCTTTCCTACCTCTGTTCCCTATCTCCAAACACCTCCCCACGAGAAAAAACCCACTGTCCATTGTTCAGCACCTAGCTCAAGTATCATTTCTTATATGGAGCCTCTCCAACTCTTCAGGCAAACTCATTCTCTTCCCCTGAAACCAAGCAATATAGTCAAGGAAGGTTCCAGAATGAAGGGATCACTTCTTCCCTTACACATAACATATACTTAGAATAGGTCATTTCTGGCCCCAAACTCAAAACTGGGAAATGTACTCCTCTGTGTGTAAGGAGATCTTGTTAAAACGCTAATATCTAAAAGATATATCACAAGCAAAGGCTAACCTAATGATCAGTTAATCGCTATCAGGGATTAATCACCAGCTGAGGAATAGAAAGCAATGAGTGTCCAGAAAGAAGGAGAAATCAGAGAGGAAGAAAGGGGCTACCTACAAAGAGAGGTAGAAAGAAATATAAAACAAACTTTCCCTGTTTTATTATTTGTCTCACATCAACACTGAATCATGTAATAGGCTGGCCAAAAGGTTCGTTTGAATTTTTCCATTTTATGGAAAATCCCAAACGAACCTTTTGGTCAACCCAATAGTAGCAGAGACCCTGATCATTCAGTCATTTAGGAAAAATTCAGTACCAGGCACTGTGAAATGTTCCTTTGCAGCCATATATGATTAAGACACCATCACTATCCTCAAACAGCTTACAATCGAGTAAATAGTTGAATTCACAAGAATTACAAGCCTGTCCTCCCACCCAGGGCCAGATGTTTTCTACTAATTGAGTGAAAAATGAAGGAAATATATTCCTTGGACTTTTGGACTCCTTGGAAGTTTCTGAGACTTCAAAGATGACTAACTTTGTCCATTAAACAGAATAAACATGGGAGGCAATGAAGCAGTAAGAAGCTGCTCATAAATTTTCTCAATCCTAGTCATGAAATATGTCCTAACTCTTAACCCATATAACAAGTCAAATGCAACTAAAGGAATGAGATGCAAAGCAATTTAATTTGCTCTGTCACTCGACTCTCTTTTCTGTACTGTATTTCCTAAAGGGCTGGGCCTAAAGTCTCGTGAATTACTAACACAAGCACTTCAGAAGAGAATTTGGATATGCAAAAAGAGAGAGAACTCTATGAAAAAATTATGGAACCAGGTTTGCAACATATTTAATGAAAAATAATGGTACCACCCTTCTAATTTATTTGGTCAAAAGGAGCCAAACAATCTAACAGATTCTGAAAAACATTCTTAAAGCGGTTTAGCCCTCTCAGTCTGTAATGCAGTAGTCAAAAATCTAAATTGTATCAGGCATGGGGGATGGGTGGTTTAGGGGTTACAAAAAGCACACAGCCCATGGACTTACGGACTATTTGATAAAATAAATGTGCCTATGAGGAGAAGTAACAAAAATATGACAGAATCAGATGAAGGTTGGTGATATGAATGGCAAAGAAATCAAAGTATGGGGTAGTATTAAAACAAACCTTTATTGAGAAGCTCTATGTGTCAAGTAGTTTACAACACTTGAGTCTCATAATAACCATACAAAGTAACTACACTATAAGCCTTCTTATCTGATAAGATCAGGATAGACAGAAAACTTTGGTTGAAGCAAGTAATATTTATACCTTTTATATCTTATTTTAAGCTAAAATATATAAATGAGCATCCATTTTGCTAATCTTTTGATTTAGAGACAAAGCTTTTTCATTGATCGTTGATTTGATGACTAAAGTTCCTATCTTTCTTACAAAAATGACAAAGTCCATAATCTACAATTACTAGTTTTAATCTCTTTAAGATACCTGCCAAAGGTTGAGAATAATTTTTTTTATGATTTGATTATCCAATCGTTCCATCACTTTTTATTGAAAAGCCTTTTTCTCCTTGAATTATGCTGGCATCTTTAATGAAAATCAACTGAACATATTAGTATACAGTCCATTTAAGAACCATATTCTATTCCATTGATCTGTATATCCATCTTTATGCCAACACGACACTTTCTTTATTACTGTAATGTATTAGTAAGTTTTGAAATCAAGAAGTCTAAATCTTCCAACCTTGTCCTTTTTCAGAATTTTACTGGCTATTCTAGGTCCTTTGTAATTCCAATTTTCCATAAGCTTTTTTATAATAATTTGTCAATTTATACCAAAAAATTCCCTGGAAATTTGATAGAGATTTAGATGAATCTAAAGATTCGGGTGAAAAAATCTGAATCTTAAAAGAAATATTAAATCTTTTGATCACAGTCTATCTTTCCATTTACTTAAGTCTTCAGGTGCTCTCAGTAATGCTTCACAGTTTTCAATGTATTAGTCTTACCAATGTTTTGTTATATTTTCTATAACTATTTCATGTTTTTAATGCTATTATAAATAATATTATATCGAAATTTCTTAAATTTCCAATTCTTCTTTGATAATATATAAAAATGCAATTGATTCTTACATATTTTGAATCCTATAACCTTGCTACATTCACTTGTTCCGGTGATTTTATTCCTATTCCTTAGAATTTTCTAAGATCATATCATGATACTTTCATCTCTCCCTTTCTCATCTGTAGAGTTTTTCTTTTTCTTAACTTCTTCAGTATGTCTCAAGACTTAGTATAACGCTAAGTAGAAGCAGTAAGAGTAAACATTCTTGCCTTATTTCCAGTCCTAAGATAAAAGGATTCACTCTTCTACCATGAAGCACAATGCTAATTGTAGGTTTTTCACAATTTGTCTATCAGGTTGAGGAAGTTTCCTTTTATACTCAGTTTGTTGAGAGTTTTTATCAGAAAAGAGAGTTGAATTTTTCCAAAATGTTTTTCTGCATCTATTAAGATGGTCACATGGTTTTTCTCTTCTTTTTCTGTCAATACAGCAAATTACATTAATTTTCACATTTTATACTACCATAGCATTCCTGAGAGAAACACCTCTTGGATATCATGTATTATCCTTTTTATTTCTTGCTATATTTCCACTTTCTATTATTTTCTTGAAAATGTTTGCTTCTGTGTTCATGAGGAATATTAGTGTATATAGTATTCTTATTATCTCATTTTATAAGGTAATAAGTGAATTCGCTCAGTTGTGTCCAACTCTTTGCAACCCCATGGACTGAAGCCTACTAGGATCCTCCGCCCATGGAATTTTCCAGGCAAGAGTACTGGAGTGAGTTGTCATTACTTCTCCAGGGGATCTTCCTGCGCCAGGGATCGAACCTGGGTCTCCCGGGTCTATGAAAAGTAATACTAGTGTTTAAATGGTCCTTCCTTTTCTATTTCCTAGAAGAGTTTGTGTAGAATTTATATTATTCTTTCCTCAAATAATTCAGTGGAATTCAACAGTGAAGACACCTGGATCCAGCATTATCTTTATGAAAGGATTTACCTAGAAATTCTATTTTTTTGATAGATATAAAGTTACTTAGGTTACCTTCTCTAGTTAATTTTGGCAGTTTTGTACATTTCAAGGAATTGACTCACTCACCTAAGTTGTCAAATTTATTAGCATAAAATTGGTTATGATACTCCTTTAATAATTTTTAATTTCTACAGGATCTATAGTGGTATCCCTCTTTCATGACTGACATTGACAATTATATTTAATTTCTTTAATTCTCAGTCTTGCTAGAGGCTTATCAATTTTATTGATCTTTTTGAAGATAGTTTTTGGATTACCTTGATTTTTTTCTTTCATTTATTTTCTATTTCATTGATATCCCCTCTTATTTTATTATTTCATTTCTTCTGTTTATTATGGATTTATATTGACCTTATTTTCCTAGATTCTTAAGCTGAAATCTTAACTGATTGAAGACCTTGCTTCTTTTCTAATATAAGCATTAAATTCTATAAATTTCCCTCTAACCACTTCATTAGCATATGGCACAAATTTTAATGTGATGTTTTTCATTTTAACTCAGTTCAAAGTATTTCCTAATTACCCTTGCGATTTCTTTTGGACCCATTTGTTTTTAGAAGTTTATTGCTTAATTTTCAAAATTTGAGTATTTTCCAGTTATAATTCTGTTTAATTCTAATGTGGTCACAGAATACATCCTGTGAGACTTCAGTCAGTTTAAGTTTATTGATATTTGTTTCATGGCCCAGAATATTGTCTGTCTTGATGTTAGATGCGTACTAGAAAAGAATGTATATTCCCCTGTTGTTGAATAAACTGTTCTATAAAAGTCAATCAGTCAAGATGATGGGCAATACTCTCCAAGTCATCTATATACTTAATATGTTTTGGCATACTTGTTTTGTAATGAATGAAAGAGAAGTGCTGACACCTCAAACTACTAATGTATTTTTGTTTATTTCTCTTTACCAATAGCGTTCCATTAGTGGTCATTCCGTGTATTTTTAAGTGATTAGATGCACACACATTTAAGATTGTTACATTTTCTTGGGGAAAAAGGACACTTTTTTTTATCATGAAATGTCTCTTTTTATGCCTGGTAATATTGTTAATATTCCTTGCCCTGAATTCTTTTTTATCTGACATTAATACAGCCTAATCAGATTTCTTTTGATTAGCATTTGTGTAGTATATTTTGTTTCATCTTTTTTTTAAAACTTACCTATGTCTTTATATCTAAAGAGAGTTTCTTATACAGCTCTCATTTTTTATCCAATCTTACAATGTATGTCTTTCGATGAAGTATTGAGGCCATTTTCATTTAGCATTATTAATAATGTTTGGGTCTCTATTTACCATTTTGCTCTTTTCTTCCTACTTTTTACATCTATTCTTTGTTCCTTTTTTTTCTGTTTTCTGCCTTTTCTTGGATTGTCATTGTTTTGGATTTGGGGTTTCTCTAGGATTTGCAATATTCATCTTTAAACTATGTTACTCTTTCTTCAAATAATATTATACCACTATTCAGACAATATAAGAATCATCCATTTTCTTCCTCATTATATTCATATGTTCCTTTATATCCTTGAACAGATTTATAACAGCTCTTTCAGTATCCTTTATTTATGCTTTGAATATCTTTGTTATTTCCGCCTCTAAAGTTTTTTTGGAGTCTTTTCCCTGTTTACAGTTCATATTTTCCTGGTGTGTGTGTGTGTGTGTGTGAAATTTTAAAATTCCTTTAAAAAAGGTGAGATTTCTTTTCTGGCAGAGCTACTTACAGGTTAGTTTATTCCTTTCGATGGCATTCTAGAATAACCCTTATTTTATCATGAATTTAACCCCACCTCTAAGACATGATCCTTCTGAGATCTCTATTGAATTCAGTAGTCTTTCCACCCTGGCTTAAAGGAACTAGAAAGGTCCCTGGCCCTACATAAGTTATGAGACTATTCTTACGACTCCGTGATAATTGTTATTTCCTCAGAAATTGTTCTTTTCCAACCTTAGGGAGTTTCTCTTGAAATATGCAGACTGATATTTGGACAAAGACTCAAGAGGAGCCCTGTGCATATTTCTGGAGCTCCTTCTCATTTTAGATGTTCAATCCCACAAAAATCCTTCCCAGCCTCCTGAAAGTATGATCTCTGTTTCCTTACCTCAATGAGACTGCTGAACTCGACTCAGGTCAACCCTCCCTGTGCCTCAGACATGGAATTACCTCCAGGTAAACAGCCTAGGACAACCTGACTTCACTTTTCCCAGAAAGATGGGTCCTATGCTGGTTATTTTCCAAGGTTTAAAATTAGCCATTTTCTTTTTTCCTTTCAATTTTCTAGTTCTTTATGGTGGGGAGGGAGGGCTAATTCTAGCTTGTCTTACCCCTTCATGGCTGAGAGTTGAAGTCTCATACTTTTCATTTTTGATATTAAAGTGCTGTTAAATTATATCATATTGTCTCTGCTAAGAAACCTTCAATGGCTTCATATGACAAGTGGAATTAAATCCAAAGTCTTTACCATGGTCTCTAAGGATGTACATGACCTAGTGCTTGTCTTTTTTTTTTGACTTCAATGCCTACCCGTCATCCTCTGCTTACTCCACTTCAGCCACATTTGCCTCCCTTATTCTCTGCAATTCCTCATCAGAGCCTTTACCTTGCTGCTAACTCTTACTAGGGTGTGTCTACCATAGATTTCACATAGGTGGCCTCTTGTCATTCAATTCCAGTCCAAACTTTACCTCCTTGGGGACTTCTGCGGTGGTCCAGTGGCTAAGACTCTGCCCTCCCAATGCAGGAGGCCCAGGTTTGGTCCCTGATGTCACAACTGAAAGTTCTCATGCTGCAACTGAAAGATTCTGTATGCCACAACTAAAACAGATCCTGTATGCTGCAACTAAGACCCAGAACGGTCAAAGAAACAAATTTTTAAAAATTAAATATTCAAACTTTGCCTCCTCAGAATCTTCACTGGATACTCAATCTAAGCTAGCTACTCTCCTGGTCATTTTGCATTAAAAGATTCCATTGTATTTCCTTTATAAAACTCACCATTATCAGAAGTTATCTTGTTTATTGATGTATTATCTGAGAACCCCCAAGATTAGGACATGTAAACTCCATGAGACCTGAGACAAGTCTCTTCATTCCTGAATATCCATCACCTAAAGAATACCTGCCTATACTGGGTATTCAATAAGTATATGTTGAATAAATAATATCATTCACTTTTAATTAGAATTTAGAACATGGATAACAAACTGTGGTCTAGAATGAAGAGAAAACACAGTGAGGAACTGAGCCCTCAGAGATGCTGACACCCTTTCTCTCCAATTGCTCTTTCAACACACCCACTCCCACTTCATTATCTGCAGCCCTGGCCTAACGGATCAATTTGAGACCTAAGAATGATGCAGATTTCACTGGATCCTGGTTGAATATTTGAGATTTATCTTTATCCAAATTAAAATTAGAATCCTCTGGGATGCCAGTCTCTAAGAGGGAGATGTAGGAGGCAAGAGAACACCAGCCGTGGCGAGTCCACCTGCCAGGTTTCAGCAGCCTTTCTCTTTGTGTCTCAGATGAGGCTATTCCTGAATCCAGGGCAGGAAAGGAGGACTTCCCTTACAGAAGCAGCTGCCCCATGCTTACATGAAGGCATCCTTGCGAGGCCAGGGCTCTGTGTCAAAGAAAAGGGCCACCTCAAAAAAGTGTCCTCCTCCTCTTGCCAAGATGTATGAGAAGGTACAGGCGTGGAGAAGGGGTGCAGAGTGCTGGCGGGAGAGGGGCTGCAGGAGGGAATGAGACAGGAGAGTGTGTGTGGAGGTTTGGATCAAAAAACTCAAAGCGCCCAAGACCGACTCACTCCCTGGCAGACACAGATGGTGAGTGTGCTGCCCTGTGATCAGAAAATAGTTGAGGTCTGTCAACAAGCCCAAGTCCTTTAAGACACCCACACAAAACATACTCAACAAAAGCAAGGAAGCTTACAGAAGACATTATGTTATAGAAAGTAAGGGACTACAGCCCAGGAAGAGGCCAAACCAGGGCAGGACCAAGTTAGTCGGCTCATTCTTATGCCTTGGGTTATGACCCAATTCTATTATTTTTGTGACTTGAATTATAACTTATTAATGCAGACTAAGATAAGAAAACTATAAGTCTTGCAAAAACCGAAACAAATCAGGTTAACTTACTCAGGCTTCTACCTGAGGAGTACATGGTTTTGATATAAGACTTCCAGCTTTATGATCCTATACAGACAAACCCAAAGAGAGTATGTCTTTGATTTCTTAATGAAAAAGGAAGTTGTAGAGAAATTACAGAGAATATAATTGGAGAAAAAGACAAATACTGTCATCTTCTCTGGAACAAACACTAGCATTAGTTTATCTTTATAAAACACCTTATCAAAGGAATAAAGAAAAAATTAAAATATATAACATATTATATATATATATAGACACACACACATATATACACACACACATATACACATACACACACACATCCAGGCTAAGAAACTAAGCTATAGGACAATGTAAGCCATATAGACAGATCTAAAAATACTACCAGGGCAGGCAGGTAGTGTTCACAAACAAACATGGAATGCAGGAAAATTTAGCAAATTTCCTAGGACCTGTTTCTTTTTCATAAATATGTATTCTTATTGCAAGAGTATTATTATATCTAGGAATGTGGAAAATTGGGGAATTATAAAGAACATACAGAGGAACATTGAAACCATGTCCATTATCTTCATTCGGTGATCATAACATGGTTTTTGGTGTCTTTTTATCATTGCTCATAGCATCACAGTGTATTCATTTTTATAAGCATGTCCTCCTCCTAAGGTCAATTTCCACCTCAGCAAAATACACACCACACCACGAATCATCTTCCATACAGCACAGCCCACCGCACCACTACCAGGTAAAACTTGCAGCATGCAGCCCAGTCCTCGCTGGATGGGATCTTCTAGACTGCACTGGCTGTCTCTCATATTTACACTCCATCCCCCACATATCACAGTAAATACTGCGTCCTAACACAATAGGGAATCAATAAGTATTTGCTGACTAATTATTACAACTTTCTTTGTTCATGTATTTATCGAATATAACATTTTACCATTTCATTAATTTTTTGTCTTCATTAATGCAATTTTTAATGGTTGTTTATCCTCCATACCATAATTTAAGTAGCCATCACTGAACATGTAAAATGTTTCAAATCACTATGATAAATAATGCTTTGATAATCATCTTTTGGATAAATATTTTTTGCATTGTCATAGGGTCATTTTCTGTAAGTTCAGCAGCCGTAGTGTGTATACATATTTTTGAGGCATTAATTTCCAAACTGTCTTCCTAAAAGGTCATTCTGGTTTATATTTTTACCATGAATTTATGACAGTGTCTATTTCCCTGTACTCTTACCAAAACTATTTTAATGAAAAAAAAAATTGTCACTCTGATGGCTAAACTATAGTATCTCATTACTATATTTGAATTTGAATTTCTTGATATCAGTGAAATTGAGCTTCCTGTGTTCTTCAGCAAAGTTTCAAAATCATGTTACTTACCAAAGAGATAAAGTCAATTCTCTACCTTTTACCATCCTGCTGCTGCTAAGTCGCTTTAGTCGTGTCCAACTCTGTGCAACCGCATAGACGGCAGCCCACCAGGCTCCCCCGTCCCTGGGATTCTCCAGGCAAAAACACTGGAGTGGGTTGCCATTTCCTTCTCCAATGCATGAAAGTAAAAAGTGAAAGTGAAGTCACTCAGTTGTGTCCGACTCTTCGAGACCCCGTGGACTGCAGCCCACCAGGCTTCTCCGCCCATGGGATTTTCCGGGCAAGAGTACTGGAGTGGGGTGCCATTGCCTTCTCCATCCTAATCTTCTGTTATTCTCCCCTTATCTAACTGACAGAAAAGCCAAAATGGATATTTGCTATTCCTCCCAGGCCAGCTGTGCTCTGTAGCCCTGATCTTCTTCTATCTGATTTCCATCCTCCACACCATCTCCACTTATAGGAAGCCCACCCTTCCTTCAAGCCTTCTCCAAAAACAATACAGTAAGTCCCCTACATACAAATGAGTTCCGAATGAGAACGCGTTCGTAAGTCCAATTTGTTGGTAAGTCCAACACAGCCTAGGTACCCAACAAACACAATCAGTCATATAGTACTGTACTGTAATAGGTTTGAACTACTTTTCACACAAATAATACATATAAAACAAACAGAAAAAATAAAGAAAGCATTTTTAATCTTACAGTACAGTACCTTGAAAAGTACAGTGGTACAGTACAATGGCTGGCATGATGGTTATTATTAAAGTTGGAGTTATTACTGGGCTTGCATGCTTCTTGAAAACAGTGCCTGGCAGGGCATTTGGCACTTGGAATCCCTGGTGGTTCAGATGGTAAAGAATCCACCTGGAATGCTGGTAACCCAAATTCGATCCCTGAGTTGGGAAAATACCTGGAGAAGGGAATGGCTACTCACTCCAGTATTCTTGCCTAGAGGATCCTATGGACAGAGGAGCCTGGTGGGCTACAGTCCATGGGGTCTCATAGAAGTCGGACACAACTGAGTAACTAACACACTTTCTTTTACACATGGTATTAAAAACAATTATCTCTTGAATTGAAAGTAGACAGGTGCTGTGGATCTGTGTTGACCCGGGAACATACCATAAATCTGACCTTGGAATATGGCTGACCATTAAGATAGTCTACAGTTTTTAACCAGAGGGTTGTAGGCATTGGAATGTAAGAATCGTTAGGCTTGGTCCAGGGGATTAATACACAAGAGCCTGCCTTAGGACAGCCACCATGGGCCTCAGAACATTCTTCCTTTCTGTCTCCTCAGACCCTTGGCCTTTTTCTATTTTTACTCTGTGATTTGTCCCTGATTCCTAAATCCTGTTCATGAAACTAGTTGAGTAAACTAAGTTCTGTTATAAAATTGTTACAAATTCAGTTGTTTTCTGATTTGGTTTTGCTGAATGAACCCTGAGCCCAAGATGCTCCAAATCCAGAATTCCTCTCATCTAGTGTATCTCTCGTCCTGGTCTAGGATGGGGCTGTCACTGTGTGGCCACCTGCTAGGTAACTGTGAGCACATGACAACTGCCAGTGTGAGACCAATGGAAACAACACCCTTAGAACCCAAGAGGCCCTAACAGTCCTATCTTGCTCCCATTCTCATTCTTTTTTTTTAATTTTATTTTTTAACTTTACAATATTGTATTGGTTTTGCCATATATCAACATGAATCCGCCACAGGTATACATGTGTTCCCCATCCTGAACCCTCCTCCCTCCCTGTACCATCCCTCTGGGTCGTCCCAGTGCACCAGCCCCAAGCATCCATTCTCATTCTTTTTACAGATTAGGAAGTGAGGTCCCAGGAGATAAGGGATTGGTCCACAGCATCACAGCTTATGATGACAAAGAGGTGTCAAGTCCTTCCTACAGCCCTATGGTTCCTCCTCCATGAAACTCATAGAGGAAAGAAAGAAAGCTGATGGCCATTCTAGTGATGCTTCCTGAATGTGATCAAAATTCTGGCTCGCTATTTTTTGCTTATGTCCACTGCGCACAGACAAAAGCAAGAAAAAAGAGCAAAATGAAAACACAGTTCTTCTATCTGACAATGTCTCGAATGAGAAGACGCCCTTCCACAGGAAGCTCCATCAGCAGCTTTAGGTCAAGCTCCAGACGCACATCAAAATGCCAAGTCATGTTTCTTTCAGGCTCACCACTAAGAGCATCATCTTTCGACCTGAGTGACCGCCAGAGCGCACAATTTCCCTGCCCCCAGCGCCCTCACATTAGGCACCCCTGACTCTGCCTGGGTTCCCATCTTGTCATCCCGTCGGCTGGAAGACCTTCACCCTAGGACAGCTCCCGCCTGTTTATCTGGCTAATTGCGCGGTGTTCTCCCTTCACCGCTTTCACAGGTTAAAGAGTGGTCATGTTTCGTGAGGACCCTACATCTTCTAAAAGTGATCTGCAGAGAGGGAGGGGGAGGTCTGAACTCAATCTGAGAATTCTGTGCCTTTTTTCCCCAAAGATTTTAGAGATGGCCGCTTCATAGCTAAGGGTACAGAAGCCAGGATCACTTCCTCCCAAACAATCACCAGCTAAGCTTGTAAATCTCAACATCTATTACACATTAGAATCACCTGGAGGGATTTCAAAAATGACATTTGGGTGCACCCCAAAACAATGACATCAGAGCCTGAGGGTGGGACGGGCCTGCATAACAATGCAGGCACTTGGATTTCTTTTTTTATTTTTTTAACTCTCCAGGTGATTCCCAAGTACAGTGGAGTTTGGGCACCTTTGTTCCAAGCATGGACCAAAGGAACCTTCTCTAATTGACATTTATGTGCCGAGGACAGAGCACCAGCAATGGAAATGAGGAAAAGGAGAGTTAAATCTGTGACTTGTTCCTTATTCTCTCTCTTCCCCCATTTTCATCATAGGCTGTAATTCAAGTGACTCAGAGATTCTACCATCTACAGACCAGAAATAATCCTGAAGGAAAGGAATATCTCCCCCTGCCCCCTTTTTAAAGCACTGGCCAACTTCTGTTCTTACTCTCAGATTACTGAGCTTTCTTGATTTGAAGCTCATATTTTCCCAAGATCCTAAAATGGGTTGTAAGGGAAGAGACAAGATGCATGCACGCTCATTTATCCAGAATCCTGGTTATCTTGTGAACATCCCCTAAAGTGATTATGTGCTTAGTGAGACGTTTCTGAGAATGAATACTCAACATCTCAGCTCAGCTGTCTCTACCTTACCATTTCTCATTCACAGCAACCTTGATGTAAAACAGAAACTTATTTGCTATGAGCTCAGCCCAGAGAGAACAGGAGCCAAGCCAGGAGTGAACCCAGCAGAAAGGACTGTGTGAAGGCCACTGAAATGACCAGAACAGACACAACCCCTCATGCAGTGGGATGAAGGGGTGGGGGGTTAGGGGTTGGGATGAACCTCAGGAAAATGCCCCCTTAAGCTGGGGACCTAGCTGGTCCTGGGGACATGCACTTAAATTAGCATTCTGGGGGAAAAAGAGAGGGAAGGATTTAAAGAAGCAAAGGAGTTGTGTGAGGGAGAAAACCATACCATGTTAAAAAAAAAAAAAAAAAGGCAGCAGGAATATGTCCTAATTTGGAGAAACAGGCCACATTGCCATGGCAACTCTGAATCTCCAAGAGGCAGCCAGGCATATCTTTAAACAGCGTGTTAAATAGTTCAGCTATGAAGAAGAGAGAGAAGAGTGTAGGGGGTCTGAGAGAGAAGAAAGAGGTCTGGAGTCGCTGTGGGCCAGAGGGCCATGCCACCGAGGGCCCAGCTCTTCATCAAGGGAGGTTTACTAAGTGAAGCCTCAGGTTCTGAGAAGGATCTTTCCTCTGGGACTTGTGCAGGTTGGGGGCTGTATTTGCCTAGAGTTACCCTGTATCTTGGGCTTCCCATGTGGCACTAGTGGTAAAGAACCCGCATGCTACTGCAGGAGATATAAGAGACTGGGGTTCAGTCCCTGGGTCGGGAAGATCCCCTAGAGGAGGGCATGGCAACCGCTTCCAGTATTCTTGCCTGAAGAATCTCATGAACAGAGGAGCCTGACGGGCAACGGTCCATTTGGTCACAAAATAGTCAGACACGACTGAAGCGACTTAGGCACACAACCTGTAAGGAAGATTTTCTCGAAGGCATAAAGTTATTAACTTAGTATTTTAATCTTTTTCATGTGAACTGCTGCTTCAACACTGAAGCTGCCCTCTGGGCTAGGACCCCCAAGGAGACTGTGGTCTTGTGCCAAAAAGGAAGGGAATCCAGCAGCCCGGAGGGCTGGGGAGAATCACATCTATAACCGATTCATGGCACACTGGTCGGGAATTGTGGCCTAAGGGAGGGAAAATTGTTGATTAAAAAAAAAAAAGGTTTAATCCACCTGGAAACCATGTCTAAATGAAGTGATGCCATGTGTGGTTCTTTGGGATCAAGCCAGTGATGACAGAAATTCAGGAAACAGTTTACTGAGTGGCTCTGAACCTTTTGAAAATATGAGTAAGAATATAAAATTGTTCTCCCATCTGGAACGTTAATTGCTTGAATTATGCACGTCATGTTTGGCATTTATTTTGCCTTGAAACTAATTCTCAATCATCTTCAGCTGTCTTTGTCTTCCACATTACTTTGTATCCTTTCCTCTTAGAATGTCCCTCACCTGGTCCCTTCTGACCCTGCCCACCTGCCCTTCCACACTTCTCCTCTGTCAGGGTCTCGGGCTGCCCCTCGATGGAACAGGAGAACAAAGCAGCTCCAGTGGATGACCAAGGGGGATGGGGTGGTGGGGAAAGGTGTCACAGGTCGCCCAATGGGGAGTAACAGCAACAAGAAGAATAAAAGCAGAAGTATATTGTTTCCCCAGGCCTGGGCTCCCTCTCTTTTCGCTCATCTGCTTACATCACATCAGTTTCCCCATAGATTTCTTCTTGGCAGGTGAAGCTCAAATTTCCACTTGTTCTGCTGTGAGCTCTCAGAAAGTGTCCTGTTCCGTGAACATCCCACAGCCCAGTTGCAGGCTCCTATCTAGTCCTGTGTAGCCACGCCTCCAGGTAGAGACCTCAGGCCCCCTCAGGAGGCCTCACGAGATCCCAAGCTGAAGAAAACCAGGCCTTGCCCCTCCATCAACACCCTCTCCCCTGGCCGCCCCCTCCACTTATACTGTATCTTCCCCTCTTTACTTCCTGTGCACAGACTCAAACCACAATCCCCCTGAGTCCTAAATGTCTTCACCTGTACAACAATCTCCACCTCCTAGGATTGCTAGGGGAACTGAATAAGATATCTGTGTAAGAGTGAAGCCCAAGTGCAGAGTAAAGTGAGAAGAGGGTCCCCAAGTGTGTGTGTGTGTGTGTGTGTGTGTGTGTGTGTGTGTGTGTGTGTGTGTGTGCCAAGAACCATAAGGCACTTCCTTCTCTGTCGACCCCACAAAGTATTACGACTCTAATTTAAAATGAGAGCCTGAGGTTCTAAGAGGTTATATAACTCCCTGTGTTCTAAGAGCTAGGAGTGGGCAGACCCCGATTTTGACTTTCATAGTCACTGCACTTGGCTGCCACCCTACTCTCAACGGTGGCTCAGGGTTTCTGCACAGAAGCACTTGGGGCTGGCGGTCTGGTTGGAAGGTAGGGCTTCAGGTGTTGGCCAACACTGTACTTCATAGCACAGTCAGCACTTATTATTATGTGGGTTTATTTGGGGTAACTCAGGGTGAGGCGGTAGAGCTGATGGAAGTCTGGGAAGGTATCTCCTCACCCCCCCACCTCCTACCCACCATCTCTCTTGGTGTTGCCCTGAGCACATTGCCCTTTTGATAAATGCAAATCAATATCTGTTTAATAGAAAATGCCATGTCGTGGATTCTTTGGTAGCAATTCTGCTTTTATTTTCCCAACTGGAGCTCCATGAATTACCAAGGGATTTAAAGATTCAGGAAGGAGATACAAGAGGAAACGTGAAACCATTTGTTTTTATAAAATTTAGACGAGCAAAAGGCTGCCTATTAGAGGGGTGAGATTAGGAAAGAATGATATAAATTGCAAATGGGGAAAAGGAGAGAGGAAAATGTTAAGTGTTTAATAAACTCACCACTTAAAATCCCGCTTAGGACAATGCCTGGAAAACAGCCAGACGTGACCCAAAGTGCTCCGTTCCCCACCCTTCAAAGCCCCTGTTACTTCCCTGGACGCCTCACTCTCTAAGGAAAAAACTCCTAGTCTAACAGTCCATTTGATCCACAGAAACTCCCATGTCTGTGTACCCCAGTCCCCTAGAACTCAAAGACTCTGGCGCTGTTTTTCTTGCCAATCTCTTATTCTTTCTATCTGACCTTCCTGTTTCTCTTTCCATCCCTCTGGCGAATTAACCTGCATTTGAAAAATAACTGAATTATCTTTGTACTGTTTCATCACAAGACATTTCATCTGGTGACAACACTGCCAATCCTCTGGCCTCTACCTCCTGTAAGGTCTGAGTCTGGTCCTCCTCTCTCCCACCTATTCCCTCTCCTGGCACCTATTCAAGGACTAATAGAGTCAAACCCCTCATTCAACCTGTAGTCACTGATGATCAGGTGTGACACATGAGGATTTCTAACATGGCCTCAGAGCTGTTTAACAGGCAGGGGGAGTGGTTACAAAAACCAGATGTTTTGCTTAAGAGATACATATATTTTAGGGGTGTCATACAGAGGGAACTGGCAGCTTGCTCTTGGCTCCCCGCTGATGCTGCTTCGAAGTTATCCCAAGCAGTCACTACTCACCCTCTCTGATAACCTGACTCACTTACTCACTTGGAAGCACACCTCTGGGGAGCTCACTGAATCTACAATCATCGAGCAAGGCCCCAGGACCTGAGCTGCTTTTTGATCAACCCTTGTACCTGTCCACTTGGCCAACATGTGGCAGAAAAGGTGCCACCAAGGACCCTTATAACATGTGCTGATGGCACTTGGCGGTCAAGTCAGCTCTGATACTGTGAAGCCCACATGTGCAAAAAGGTGAATGAGCCTACGAGGAACAGCAAAGAATCCAGTGGTTTCCACAGTGGTCTGGCAGGCTGATTTCCCCTCGTTTATAATTAATTACATGTGTGATGTCACATACACAGCCACAAAAGAGCGGAGTTTGAATAAAGGCTAAGAAGTGACAGAGTGAGGGTGACAGAGCCCAGGAGGTGCTTTACCACAGTTTATTTACACAGAGGAAAGGTTGTGGCTAGAACTTTTCCTAGATGATGGAAATTTAAAAGGGGTGAAATGTAACCACACACACAATCACCGTGGTGATAATCCCCAAGTTCTTTTCAATTCCTTCTAACTGGAGTAACAATCACACCTAATGCTTATAGAGTGCTTATAGCTTAATAAAGCACGCTTATGTGTATCATCTCATTTTTAATTGTTACGTCATCCAATGTCATTTCATGGACAGAGAAACTTTGGCTCAAAAGCTTCAATAATCTGCCCAAGGTCACGCAGCCAGCAAGAAGCAGAGCCAAGTGGAAGACCCACGTGTCGGACAAAGGTCTGGTGACTACACGCCACAAATTTATGCCAGTCGCCCCAGTCCTGGGAGGAACAAGGACAGGCGCAAGAAAAGCCCAAGATCCAAGAAAAATGTGCTCATGAAAAGCCACCCAACAGCATCAATTAGCTATTGAAAATGCAGCTTCTTTAGCGAGTAATAACCAGGTCAAAGCTTTGATTTTATTGAATGGACCAGTATAGCTCATTCAATGAACATAAAGCACGTCCATAATAGAAAATTTGCCTATGTGTGTATTTATATACGAATCATGGAATATTTTTATACTTGAGAATCTTTCTGAATAAAATGTACCATTTTCTGTAATGAAGGACCGAACCACTCATAACTCAAATGGTGAGCTGTGTTCTCATCATCTCTAGGAGGACATTATGTATACTACCACAGTGTGTGACGCACTGCTCTATTTCATTCTGCGCCTCTCAGTTCTGCCCCAGTGCACCCCTCCATATCACTGGAGCCAGCCCTGCTCCCCTGGAACTTGTTTATTCCGTAAGAATCCAGGCATTCTAGAAACATACAGCTGGAAAGGACCTCAAGGTCATCTCACTGGAAAGGAAAAACAACAGAGTGAGACAGGCAAAGAGATTCCAATGCTGAGAAAAGTGCCTTGGACACTTATCGGCATTAGGAAGTGGCAATGAATAAATGTATCAGTGTGGGGATATCTTGCAATTTGGAGCCAAGATGCCTGGTTTAACTCCTGGCTGTGCCTCTTACCTGATGTGCAGTCTGGACAACCACTTGAAATCTCTTGGCCTCAGTTTTTGTTTATATAAAATGGGGGTAATAATATCTACCTCACAGGATTATAGTGAAACCAAGATACCAGTAAGATTATAGAATAAGTAACATAATGGTGTTGTTTAGTTAGTAAGTCATGTCTGACTCTTTGCAATCCCATGGACTAGGGCTCCTCTGTCCAGGGGTTCTCTAGGCAAGAATATTGCAGTGGGTTGCCATTTCTTCTCCAAGGGATCTTCCCAACCCAGGGACCAAACCCAAGTCTCCTGCACTGGCAGGTGGATTCTTTACCACTGAGCCACCAAGGAAGCCCAAATAATACAAGTAAACAATAAAATCAGATTTGATAAAATATATTTTGAGCTGAACAGGTACTCAACAAAGTACCTTTTCAGTTTAAGTTATATCCCTTTTCTAACTGGGTCCAAAAGCACTGAGTATTTCTTTGGTGATTTAATTTTAAAATAATACTACATGACTGATTTTTATCTCTGATGTGCTACATCTTCTGTTTTGTTTTTTTTTTTTTCCACTCTGAGCCTTGAATTGTTTATCCTGTCATTTTTAACACATTTCTGAAGAGTAAATGTATGAATCTCTTCTTCAGCTTGATTCTCTAGAGGCCAGAAGTAAGAAGTGAAGGCAGCTCATCCTTCACTACAGGGATGACATAATGCCCTTAACCATGTGTAATCATAGTTTTCTTCTTTTTATGAGTAGGTACTGGAGCAGTATGAGATAACCGTACATCAGTGAGCTTATATATTGGTAACTCAAAGCAAAGGAACATACTATTTTTCTTAGCCTAAATAGCCTGAAAGTGAAAGTGTTAGTCGGGTCCAACTCTTTGCGACCCCATGGACTATAGCCCGCCCTGGACAGGCTCCTTTGTCCATGGAATTCTATAGGCAAGAATACTGAAGTGGGTTGCCAACTCTTCTCCAGGGGATCTTCCTGACCCAGGGATCGAACCCTGGTCTCCTGCATTGCAGGTGGATTCTTTACCATCTGAGCTGCTAGGGAAGCCCTTGTTGCAGCTAAACATAAGGTTACTGTTGGGTTTTTTGGACACTGAAGACAAATTGGTGGGCCCCAGGGTATATAATTCTTCTCTTATGGATAAGGAAACTGAGACCAACGAATGAAGTGACCTGTCTAAGGTCACTCAGCTGGCCAGGACAGAGCCAGGACACCTACCCAGGACGTGGGACTCTCAGATGAGCCCCTACCTCCTCAACACCACAATTGTGAGATAACCTTCCCACCAGAAAGTTGTGCCTAGATCTTATTTTCTCAGATTATTGATGAATATGTCACACAGGACAGAAATAAAAGCCTCGCTAAAGTTGAGACAGAGTACATCGATCACTCCCCCCCAGGGTGCGAGCCTCATCAGTCAGTCACTGAAGGAGATTATGATATACCCCGGAGAATCTCAGTGCAACACTCTTTATTAAGCAATGTGATTTCTGGCAGAGAAACAGGATATGAGTGAAGCCCCTAACCTGTCAGGCTCCAGACCAACAGTTCAGGGGACGCATCTGGATCTGCTGCTCTTAGAAGTAATTTCCTTGGTAATGCCGCCTCTAGCAATAATATCTACACCAGTGCTTCCTAAACACTAGTCCATGGATCAATGACAGTCCATGATGAAGTTATCATTGTTGTCCAGAGAAATGAGAAAAAGAAGAACAATGCAGCGTGTGTTGATACTGCTAAAAGTATTCAGTTTAAAGGACTCTCCTTTATTCTGAGATCATGTAGTTCCTAGCATTGTTTTTAGTAAATATCCAAGGCCTTTCTTTTTAAAAAATAATTTGGTACAGAGTTTGCAAAATATATCTTTAATTGGGAAAATGAAGACTCACCATGCTCTATCATGCCACCACTGCCATCATGATTATAAAATAATTAGAATCTGTGGATCAGGAAACCAGGAATCTCACCTCTTAGCAGCAGGCAGCACAGGCTGTGTGTCAGGAAGCAATAAAGTCTCCCCTGAGGTTGGGGCACTCCCAGGAGAAGTGAGGCCTGGGAAGGGCCTGCCACTGCCATGTTCAAAAGACTTCCCCAGGCATCATAAAACTATGGGCTTTCCAGGTGGCACAGCGTTAAAGAATCCATCTGCCAATGCAGGAGAGGCAAGAGATGCAGGTTCATTCCCTGGGTTGGAAAGAACCCCTGGAGAAGGAAATGGCAACCCACTCCAGTATTCTTGCCTGGAAAATCCCATGGACAGAGGGGCCTGGCGGGCTATAGTCCATGGGGTAGCAGAGAGTCGGACATGACTGAGTGACTGATCGCGCATAAAACCATAGTCCAACACAATACTCACCACTCAGTATCTTCTGAATTTAGTTACATAGGTTTTTCATTGTGTACGTTTGGGATTTTGGTTTTAATTTCTTTGCTTCCATTTTTCATATCCAACTAACACTGGTAGGTAATGACCCACCCAAGCACCAACATGGCTATCAGCAGCTCTTACAGGCATCATTTTTCTGAGCAAGCCTTCAAAGTATTCATAGTGACCCTGCCTGGTTTTTGTAGCTCATGGCTACAAACTTTTCATGCTGACCTCAGGACAGGTCACTTTAGTTTCTCAAATTACGTCTTCTTCATCTAATTTCCAAGCCATTTTCTCCCTTAGTGAGGTGTTCTGCATGTTACTATAGATTAAAATTCTATTTCTGTCCATCTATTTCTCTAACCTCACTATGGTGCTCCCAGTGACAAGCACCAGATCCAACACATAATGAATGCTCAATTATATTTACTGAATGAATAAATAATTAATCCTAGACCACTTTCCAAGAAGCTAATCCTAAAACCATTCAATGAAATTATCAAAATGTTGACCTTTTTGTGAAAATAGACCTGGAAAGAAAGCTAACGTCTACAGTTCATTATAGAAATAGGTTGAACATGAGGTTCAGGGAAGTGATGGGTTTTCACCTGCAAAAATAATTAAGATAATTATAATGAGATAACACAGATAAAGTTTTGTACACAGCAAGGATTTCACAAATCTTCTTCCCTTTCCAAGCCCTCTTCTTATTGTAGGAAAGCCAGGGTGATTTATTTTTTCTTTTCTAGAAAATCTGCTTTGTTGCAGTCACAACACTGCTTTTCAAAAAAACTATAGTATCAATACCGAGCCAAGAAAAAACACCTTGAAAATACCCTTTCACCACTTGTTATGTTCTTCAGAATACACACGCACGCACACACACACACACACTCTTCCAAAATTTTGGTTGACATCTTATAAGTGATTTTGTTTTGTTTTGTTTTGTTTTGGCTGCCCAGCATATGGGATCTTCATTCCCTCACGAAGGATTGAACTTGTCCATCCTGCATTGGAATTATAGGGTCTTTTTTTTTTAAAAAAAATACAGAACAAAGTTACATGTAGTCCCACTATCTATTATAATTATTTTTTAAGTAGATAAATCAAGATCTTTAATTGGAGTTTCAATATCAAACTCTTGAAAATTAATAGAATGAATATATGAAAAAGTAGAAGGATACAGTAGACCTGAAAAGCACTATGAACCAATTCAACATAATTAAGATTTATACAATTTTCACGCAACAGTAGGATACAAATTCTATTCAAATTCCCATAGATTATAAACTAGGAGACACTGGAACACACCCAGGAACATAAAACAAGGTGCAAAATTTCATGGTCTAAAGGTATTAAAATCCTGCAGAGACTGTTCTCTTATCACTATGGAGCTGTGTTACAAATCAATATCAAACGTATTTGAAAATAATCACATGTTTTCAAGTACAATGTGACATTTACCAAGAGAGATCTTTGACTTAGCCATTGAAAGTCTTAATAAACTTCGAAGACTGAAAAAACACAAGAGGTTGATTGCAGAGAAGAAAGCTTAAATGAGAAATTAATATCAACGTACAGAGTCTCAACAACTGGACCACCAGGGAAGTCCCTTGGTTGACATCACATTGCTAATTATTATAAATATAATATCTTCCAGATACCTGTGTCCACATCAAATACTTCTAAGGGCCGTTCACATTTGACCCAATTTTCAAAGTTTTCCAATTTTTCATGGATGATCAAATCAAAAGCTTATTCAAAGTAAAAATTAAATATATCTTTTTTCTTTTAAAATGTCTGCACCTTCAGGCTTTCATGGTATATTAAGGCAGTGTAACAGGACTTTTAGGAGCACTGGGAAAGCTTCTGAAAAGTGAGTGCTATTTAATTCTAAGAGCACCTGTAGCTGATAAATATTAAATAGCCAGAAGTCACCGATGAGGGCTAGAAGCACCAACATCCCAAGAATCACACAAGATTATTATGTCTATTTTTGAAAGAGGCAGTTTTTAAATAATAGGTAAAAGTTGCAGATCTCTCAAGATCCTAGCATTTTCTGGATCCAACACGACTCAGATTTTTATCATTCGTTTGCAACAAATCACCAAATCTCTCTGAGATGTATCATGTTATATTGGCATGCACACTTCTTTCTGCTTTTGCCTCTGTATTCTATTTACACTGCCCAGTGTAAAATAGTGCTTAATATCCATGTTAAAGCCAATGTTATCAAAATATATTTCAGCCTACATTCAACAGCTCTGGAGTAGGCCAAAGCCCAGTACATTTTCTCCTCATTATCACCTCAGTACGAGTCCCTTGCCAGGATCTGGCTAGGAGGCTTACATCTGACAAAGCTTAATGAAGTGTTAATGAAGGGAAAATGTCCCCGCCATTCTAAGCTTTGTTCAGAACAGGTTTAAGTGTACCCTGGTAAAAAGCTCTACTGCTGCTAAGTCGCTTCAGTCATGTCCGACTCTGTGCGACCCCATAGACGGAAGCCCACCAGGCTTCCCCGTCCCTGGGATTCTCCAGGCAAGAACACTGAAGTGGGTTGCCATTTCCTTCTCCAATGCATGAAAGTGAAAAGGGAAAGTGAAGTCGCTCAGTCGTGTCTGACTCTTAGCGACCCCATGGACTGCAGCCTACCAGGCTCCTCCATCCATGGGATTTTCCAGGCAAGAGTACTGGAGTGGGATGCCATTGCCTAGTGGTTCTTTTTTCCCCCAAGAGAGGACAGATAAAGTAAGAGGTTGTACTGTTGGCTTTGCCACCTTTTGCTTGAATGATGTTGACTGTCGTTCATGAATGTTGAGGTTTAATCCTTGTCCTTACTTTAAAATTCCTTTGTATGGGCTTTACCTGTGATCTCCCCATCCTAGATACGGCCTCACCTTTCTGATATGTCCATACAGATTTAACATATCACGGCTTGTTTTTCTCCCCTCTAAATAACTTCTTGATCTTCTCTAATTCCACCTGAGCTCTTCATTCACCTAAAATCTCATCAGCCAAGGCCTACCAAGAATTCCTGTGGCTACCTGCTCTGGATTCTGTATGACTCCCTATGACACCACCTGACACCGCACTCAACACCCTTCAGTGCAGTTTATCTGGTTCTGTCCTCCCTCAGGCAGTAGCTTAGATTCCAGATCTGGAGCCTATAATTTTCCCGTCTCTGATATATCATTTAACTTCCTGAATTCTTTGTTTCCATATCTGGGAGAAGGGAAATGATGCTTATGGTTACCTGCATTCTTCAGAGAGACAAGGTAAAGCTGTACTTCCCATCTTGTATGACTGTTGTATCAAATTAAGATAAAGTACATAAATTGTCTCTGAAAAGTGCAGAATATCATAAAATGTAAGATTTGGTTATGGTCTAACCACACATACTAAGGAGTTTCCTTCTCATCTCTCTCCCACACTCTTTCTTTCTGGAGGCTTCTCTGCCCTTCCAGGAGGAATCCCCCTTTGCAGACAAATGTCCATGTGTACTTGAGTCCTGCTTTCCTAGTCATCTTAGTGAGAAGAATGGTTCAAAATGAAAAGTAAGAGGAGTAATCCCAAGGCACCATTTGTGGAGAAAAATGTGTATTTTCTTATCTGTAACCTGTAAGTTACAGGTTACCACCAGGGCTTCCCTGGCAGCTAAGAGGTTAAAGCATCTGCCTCCAATGCGGGAAATCCTGGTTCAATCCCTGGGTCTGGGTCGGGAAGATCCCCTGGAGAAGGAAATGGTAACCTACTCCAGTATTCTTGTCTGGAGAATCCCATGGACGGAGAAGCCTGGTGGGCTACAGTCCATGGGGTCGCAAAGGGTCGGACACGACTGAGCGACTTCACCTTCACCTTCACCTTCAACCTGTAAGTAGTTTGGAAGATACCTGCTTCTTTGATCATTGACGAGTCTCACCGAGATGGAATTTACTTTATCTAAACCTACTTTCCATCTGTATACCTTGATTATCATAAATTCATACAACCCCCAGTATATAGGTCTTTTGTGTGCGTTGCATGCCTGCGTGCATGCTAAGTTAGTTCAGTTGTGTCTGACCTGCAACTCCATGGACTGTAGCCCACCGGGCTCCTCTGTCCAGGGGATTCTCCAGGCAAAAATACTGGAGTGGGTTACAGGTCTTTTACCATAGTTCAAAAATTCATCCAATATTTACTTTTATCAATATCTGACAGATTTGTTAAAAATACTTTTAATCAATTACCTCAGACCACATTCAGTGCACAAAAATGGTAAAAAAGAAAAGAAGTTTTCCCCTCATCCTAATTTCAATTTGCCCTTGTCCTTCACCTCTAGTCAGGAAAGAGAAGAGACTGCAATTCATTACATCACATTTTCTGCTGGAGCGTGAACTAGTAAACAGGATTAGTGATTTGTGGATGTAAAAGTCCTACCAGAGACTGACCTGGTAATCTGGAAAATCAGGCCAACTCCAGGAGACAACTGAGGTGTGGCCTCAGGCAAGTCACTTTATCTTCCTTGGCCTCAGTTTCCTCTACCATGAAACAAGGGCAGTGCTCTAGTCTCTGAGATTGCTTCCAGGCCAACAGGCCTCTCACACAGGATGCGAGATAACATGTGCACCCAGACTTCTGCAGAAGGGTGGGGACTAGGATGGGGTAAAGACGAACACAGAGAGCTTCTGTTCAGAAATTCCCTCTCCCTTCCTCACCGAGTGAAGGGAGCTGCAACCTTCTCTTGGCAACCCTCTGTATTTCAAACCTCAAAATCTATCAGAAAGGGTGCAGCTGGAAAACTCAGTCTGACCACATGTGTCCATATTTATCACTGTCCTTCACTGCCTTTGTTTAGTTTTATCTCCTCATCCTGACTCCTTTTTTGTGGCTTCCCTGTAATTGCCATCTGCTTCTCTTGGACATCCTATCAGAAACTTCCAGAACGAATTATCTGCCTGGCCTTTGTAGCTCATTGCTGTGAACTTTTCATGAAGGCCTCCCAAATCTTGGTTGATCAAATTTGGTTTTCCTCCTCTAATGTCTGTGCCATTTTCTCCTTTAGGGAAGCATTCCACATGTTATATATCCCCATCCCTCCATCTTGCAGATGAACAAAACTAAAACTAAGCGATATCAAGGGATATGACCAGTCAAAACAGCTATAGTTGGTTACGAAGGAAGATTGAAAACCAGGCCTTCTAACTCTGTAGTTCAGTCTAGGCTTTCTGCAGTAACCCCAGCTACCACTAAGTGAGTATTTCTATCCAGCCCCATAGAGCAGCTGAAAGAGGATACAATCTTCCCCCCAAAAAACGAGCAGAAGTCTTCCATCGACTCCATGGCTTCTATGATTCAAAGTGGTTTCTAAAAAACTTAACCCCTCAAATTCAGATATTGGTGATACATATCTTTTATAGTCCGAGCTGGGTATAACTGCCTATCTTTTTTCAGTTCTTTGACAAACATGATTAAGTCTGCTATAGACTTTTTTGTTTTGTCTGCACTGGGTCTTCATTGCTGTGCAGGCTTTTCTCTAGTGGTGGTGAGTGGGGGCTCCTCTCTAGTCCTGGTGCACCAGCTTCTCATTGCGGAGGCTTCTTTTGTTATGGAGAACAGGCTCTAGGGTTGGAGGGCTTCAGTCGTTGCAGCACATTGGCTCAGTAGTTACCGCTCCCAGGCACTAGAGCAGAGGCTCAATAGCTGTAGTGCACGGCATTAGTTGCTCTACAGCATGTGGGATCTTCTCAGATCAGGGATCGAACCCATGTCTCCTGCACTGGCAGATGGATTCTTTACCACTGAACCACCTATAGATTCCTTATAGCTGCATCGCCACCTCAGAGCCACTCAAAACAACCCTTTTTCCTCATAGAAAAAGTGCCAGCTGATATGTTCCACTCCATCATCATCCAGCCCAGGATCTACATGGAAAAGGTAATTAAGTCAGTTCTGTAATTATTCCCTCCTGCTTATAAGTAATTAAGGGCTGTACGTTCTCCCAGAAGCCACAAAGGGCCTAGGAAGAGTGAATGACAGGGGGAAATGGATCAGGACACGTGTCTTGGAAAGGAAGTGAAAATTCAGAGATGGGCTGATGGAGAGACAGTAAGAAACTAGGATGAGGGGCAGGCTGAGAGTCAGGAAAATGGAAAGAGAAGCACAAAACAGGAAGAATAGAAAAGAAGAGGAGGGGAGAGAAAAAGCAGACTTTCTAGAGACTTTGGTTAAAAAAAAAAAAAAAGACAGTTAAGGAGGAAAACAGCATAATTGAAGACGTAGTAACAGAAGAGACAGGGGAAGGCATGCAGGCAGAGGGAGGCTGCCGGAGGCCAAGCGTGCCTTGTTGTCATCACAACCCTCGCCTCCCTGCTAAGGAAACTGAGGCACAGAGAAGCTAAGCAGCCAGGCTAAGGTCACAGACAGTCAGAATCTGAGTCCAGGGCTGTCTGAGCCTGGATTCTGTCCATAATATTGAGCTCAAATCTTTTTCAGACCTTTAACAACATAAAATGCGAATCTACAATAATCTCAAAGTAAAAATATAATTTAAAAAATAGACATATATAATATTATTACTGATGTCCTTTATCAATAAATTAGCACGGATTCCACCAGAGCCCTTCAGCCACCGCCTCCTTGTGACCAAGGCTGTGGACAAGAAAAGGGCGGCTCACAGAGTGGGTCCTACAGAGACGAGACATATCTTTGGTTGGCCTCATTAAATACCAGGTTCTGACCAACTGAACCCACTTGCCACAGCCTATAAAAGTACTGTTTGACGTCCACGAGCAGACCACCTGGGAACTTTTAACTATGCCAGGTCCAAAGGTGGGCCACTGAGGGACCCGGACGCTGACAGGATGAAGCATGAAGGTGGCTGTGTGCACCACACAGAGTATAAGTCACATGGAAGAGCGGGTCACAGAATACAGGGGGAAGGCTAGGGGAGAAAAGGACAGAGAAACACACGCCAGAACCTAGACGAGAGGGGAGCAGGGAGCAGAGAGGAGAGGGGAAAAGGACAGAGAGAAGGAGAAATCAGAGAGTCTAAGAGCAAGACATGCAAAGAAGGATCCAGATCCAGACAGGTGGGGAGCAGAGCCCTAGGGGCATGCAAGGACAGCTCTGGGTTCTTAGAGCAAAAAATAGGATTTGAGCCTTCTCTGTGGTGTGAAAAATTAAAACATCTAGAACTAGAATCCATTGAAGAGTCTGGGCTTCCTCTTCTACAGGATTCTCTTCCACTTTTCAGAGTGAGCTGAGATGCCTCCTGGCTTCTTGGCCAAGATGCTCCCCAAGGCAGGCTGTGTGCTGTGCCAGTCGGGGTTAGCTGACACCCTTCTCCAGTGGCTTCCCTTTAGTTTCTGTTTGCAACCAGGTCCCCTAGTGGAGCCTAGGCTGATGCTGGCCCAAGCGAAGCTCCCTGCGAATGGCAGGATTTGTGGGAGTCAGGGAAGTACCTTCCCTTTTAAATATGCATTTCCCCTATGACACAATATGGTATCTGAAACTCCATGAATTCAAGTCCTTCCTCTGAGTTAAAACATAAATAAATGCCCATGGAAAGGGTCACACATCAGCTGCTTTTGTCTATTTAAAACCAGGCAAGGATTTAACTGATTAGATTGTCTCCCAGATTGAAATGAAACAGGGACCCACAAGAAGGACATCCTTGGGGGGGTGGTGCTCCTTGGAGGACAGACCCAAGATGGAATCATATGACACTTCTTAGAGGAAGCCCCATCAGTGAGCAGAGCAGGGAGCTAGAGGCAGGGAGCTAGGAGTCCTCTAGGCAGCCAAGAGGCAGAATAAGGACACAGGATGGTTAAATAAGGTGGCAGCTGTCAAAAGAGGAGAGAGGAGCATGGGAAAAGGGAGTTTTAAAAAAAGATTAAAAATACATTATTTTCCAATTGCGTCATTTTCTCAGGACACACCACGGAGGTCAGGATGACAAAGGTGGCCCTGGTTGCTACTTGAAAGTCCAAAAACATAAAAAAAGAACCCTATTCAAGCCCTGCTGCTCCCTCCCAGTGGACAGGAAACCGGTTCCAGATATCTGCAACTCTTAGAAGCAGAAGCCCTTGCCGTAATGATGGGGGAGACTCACTATTGGATCAAAGGGCAGAAGAGTAGAAAACAACAAAGAAAGAGGAGGTGCACCTCCTCCTGGCCCCTCCTCGGCTGGACAGACGGGTTTCCATCCTAATCACGACATAGGTATCCAAAAAGAACCAAAATGACCTCAGTAACTCTTCAAGGTGTTATCAGGTGTCCCCTTCCACTGACCAATGAGACTTGTCCTTGGACACAGAAACTCCAGGGATGAATGGCAGAAGTTCCAGAACCCCAAAGGCCACATTACTTTCCTTGGGGAAATTAGCCACCAATATTAGTCTCAGCTGCAATGATCAAAGACCAAGGCTTCATAAGAAAAGTATCTGAATCTACGGATTCTTCTGGTACAGATGGGTTAGATGTCTCTGGGAAGATCGTGGGGCAAGCAGGATGAGGACTAGACTCTGGCCACCACTGTATTTGCCCACCTCGCTGAGCAGTTGTGGGGCTCTGCTGCTTTCCCTGTGCCCCTCCCTGGCCCCCAGGACTGCAACCAGAGCTGCTGCTAGTGACAACTTCAATGGATGCATCCCACTTCTCTCCTGTCTGGTTTTGGGGATTACGCGTTCACATGTCCTGCCCCAATTCCTTTGTCTCTGGGCTCCATCCAGACCTTTCCTCCTCTCAGTATCAATGCTGCCTTCCAGAACCATCCATCCAGGGTAGGAGACCCTCTGTCATCCCCACTCAGAGGGGCTGTAGAGGGAGAGCTGTGGCAGAGAGATTCCAAGCAAGCAGCCATTCTGGGCCAGGAGGAGGAGAATTAGTCACAGGCTCACAGATGTTAGAGACGAAAAGAACTTGCAGACACACACCTCACTCATCCATCCCACCTTGCGAGGTAGGCCCCTTTCCAGGAGCATATGTCCTGTTCCCGTCCGACTGCAAAGGCTCTTTCCTTACAGTGAGGTGTGTACCGAGTGCGCCATGAGTGCTTGGTGCTGCCCCAACCTAGGGAGGGGGAGACGAAAGGACTGTCCTCTTCAGGAAATGGCTGTCACGCCTCAAGAATGCCATACCTCTCCTGGGTGCTGCCTGCATCTCTGTCCCTCCATCCCAACACAGACACCCTTGGCACACCTGAATACCACCCTTGCCCATAAACAGACCAGACTCTGATCATCAGGGAAACTAACAGGGGAAGTGTGGGTGTTGAAGGCCCAGCAAATAGAAACAGCACAAAGGGGCTGAGGAGGGAGCTGGTTCAAGCGCCCTCTGATTATCATCCCCAAGAAGGTGATACCCTCTGAGACTGATCCAAAGTAACAACAGTCAGAGGAGCCTGGCGGGCTACAGTCCATGGAGTTGCAAAGAGTCAGACACGACTAAGTGACTAACACACTCACAACGACAGCCACAGCTGATTTTCTATAACTATTCAGAAAGTAGGAAGAGACAATTTTCTCCACGACCTACAGCCATCCAGGGCAGTAAAGCAAAAATATTCCTCCTTTGTCAACCTCTCATCTGCTTAGATGGAATCTCAGACCTATGTATATCTGATTTCACTTTCTCCAGACACACAGCAAGCTGGAAAAAAAATAATCTTTCCAATTCCCCAAAACGTCAGTGAGGAGTCTGATCTGATCCAGGACTCAAATCCTGGGGTATCTACTTGGAAGTGGGTGGGCTTGAGGGGGGGCAGGTACACTCTGGAGAGTGGAGACCTCAGTCCCTGGAACCCCCAGAACCCCCAGACTGGGAACCAACCCACAGTTCTGTCCACCCTCACGGACCTCTCTTTAAAAAAAAAACAAAACTCTTTTGGACCATTTTTTAAAAAGTCTTTATTGAATTTGTTATAATATTGCATCTGTTTTGTTTTGGCTGTTTGGCTGCAAGGCATGTGGGATCTTATCTCCCCAACCAGGGATCAAACCCTCACCCCCTGCACTGGAAGGTGGAGTCTTAACCACTGGACTGCCCGTTCTGCTTCTTGTCTCTCATCTCAATCTCTTCTCTCCTTCAGAGCTGTTACCTTGTTTGGAGCAGTTAGGTCCTAATCAAGACCGACTAGAAGAAGAAAGAACCGACTTTAAAGATCAAGCTCCAATTGGTCGCTCTCTGGGCAGCTGGGATAGTCGCCTCACACAGGCTAAGCTAGATGTTTCAGGAAAACCAAGTCCATGATAGTGACCCCAGGCAAGTGCAGCCCCCCGCTGAAATCCCTGAACATTACTCTCATCAGACAAGGGTCTTTGTTGCCACCCTGACACTGCCAGTGCGTGACCGTGGCCAGTCACTTTCCTTTCCGACCCTCAGTTTCTGCATCTGTAAAGAAAGAGAACAATCCTACTGTCTAAATCCCCGGGTTCCTTTGAGAGTTAAACTGGCTAAATGTAAGTAGGCACTATCTCATATAAGGTGTAGCCCTAAATTGTAGGAGGCACTTGGTTTATTCAAAGGGGGAAAGAGAATGAAGCTGACTTCTTCTGAAACTCCAGATCTAGTCCTCCCCAGTCGCTCAATAACCAGGGAAAATCTAGAATCAAAATACATCCAAAAAAGCATGTTAATTACTTCCGGACCAAGACAGAGCCTGCGTTCCAGCTGAAAGTCGGGGGCAAGGGCATTGGAGCCCAGTGTCTGATGGCTGATTGTCTCCGCCCCTGATCCACAGCTCCACCTTATAATTTTCACATCGCTCCCTCCCAACTTTCTTTCCTCTTCTCGCCTCCTTTAGCCTCTTCTCATCCTTCTCCAATCCCTCTTCCTCCTCCTTAAATGTTATGCAGCAGCCACACTAATACACTGCATTGGAGACCACAAAAATAAACTCAACGAAGAGATTTTGACCCATCGCAAAACTTTACAACCTAAAAACATGCCAGGTTCTACTCCTCAGTGGCACCCAAACCTGGCTGTGCCTCAGTCCCTTGGGTGAAGTTTGTGAAAATTGCCATTAATGGGCTTTATTCCAAACCTATTAAATCAGAATCCTTGAGTATGGGATCAGAGATGCTCTACTTTTAAAATAATAATTACAATAAAATTTTAAAGTTTCTCTGTTGCTTCTAAGTTCCAGTCAGTTTAAGAACCATAGACTGTACAACTAAACTGCAAAACTCTATCAAGCTCCTTTCCCCTCTTTTCTTTGATGATTTTTTAGCTCCTTCATTCCCATCACCCTCTCAACTTATGATGCCATGTGGCTTTACTTTCTGAGAATTTACTATATTTGCTTTCATATGAGCAATGAGAACCCAGAAATGGTAAGAGAAAGAAAGGCAAAGCAGTTGGAGGGAACCAGAAGGACTACGCAGACAAGGACCTATGGAGGCAGAGGTGTGAGAATGCACACAGAGGGCAGGTGGGAATAAAAGTGAGGGGGAGGCGGGCAGGTGTCGGCAGGGGTAGGTGGGAGGGGTGGGTGACAGCATCCTGGAGTCTGACTATAGTTGTCTGTTGTCATGGCAACATGACGCTGAAGGCCTGAAGGCTGTTGCTCTCTACAACACCGGACCACATGTTCTCAAGGCAGCAGAATGCATCCAGGACACACGGTGGCCAGCCATGAGGTCTTGGGGTGTGCCAGGAATCCTCAGCCCAAGGCAGGCTATACTGGCTGTGCTATTACACTACCTCCCACCCTCAATGCCCACACCCTTCACCCCCAAATCTTGCCCTGGGTGCTCTGTTCCCTGTGGCACTGTTCTCAGTGCCAGAAGCCCCATTCGGAAAGGCGGGAAATTCTATTGGGCTGCAATGATGTAGGTGCAAATCTAGGAACTGGCCACTGGCCACTGGGAACTCTATGAACTCAAAAGGACAGGAAACTACTTAGGGAGAGGAAAGCCAATCTCAATGTTCCTTCCCAAGTCAGTAAACAAATTTTGTAAAAAACAACAAAACCACATCACTGGTACATATATCAAGAGTAAAATGATGCCCAATTCCAGAGGAATTTGTATTCAATCATATCAGAAATGATAATAGCATTGATTTATTAAAACCAGGAGTGTTCCTAACAGAGTAATGGGTCCTGTAAATGTTATTTTCTTTTGTTCCATAATAGGTCTTTGAAGTTGATGCATATTAACCCCATCACAGAGGTGAGAAGAAACAGATCACAGAAGTCACACAACATGTCAGAGGTCACTCAGCTTCTGAAAGATGAAGCCAGGGCTCAAAATGCACCAGGGTGTGTGTCCCGTCCACCACACTCCACTGCTTCCATCTGAAAAGATGCTAGGCCAAGTTACACTGCTCCCTTCTTACACTTTCTAGAATGGATTAAAAATACCCATCTTTCTGCTAAGACTCAGATTCTCATGTTCTCCTCATACAAATCTTAAGCACCACCTCCTCAGAGACCTTCCCTGACAACCCTAAAACAGCCTACAACATCCCTTTCTGCTATTTTCATGAAAACATTCACCACTGCCTGAAATAACACTGTTCCATTTATGTGTTTGTTTATTGTCACTCAATGTACCATGAGGACAAGACCTCTCTTATGGACTGTATCTTTAAGACCTTGAACAGTTTCTGACACCCAGCTGACACTTAATAAATATTTTTGGAATGAATGAATAAATCAAGGAGAAAGGCTGTTGTTTGCTAAAGCAAGTTTCAAAATCCCTTCCTTCTACCATTGGAAACTTAATTGCACTGATTAAATTTCCTTGATGTTACCTGGCTGATTTGCACATCTCAGGAATTGCATACGTTTATCTTTCAAAACTTTTTGAAAATGTTTGTTTCTTTCTGCATCTCTCTTTGAAAGAAGCTAATAAAGTCAAGATAATCATCAGCACCCATCTGCTTTGCATGATAAAAGCTTTGCTCTGCCACCCCAGAATGCACCCTGACCTGAGACTGTCCTCTTGCCATGACTGATGGAGATTAAGTGGATGTGAGTGCCAAGATATTGACTGCTGGCATCTGGCAGGTGTGAAGAATGGAAGGATGAGAGACAGCAGCCTGGACAGAGATAAGGAAGGTAACTTGCCAGTAACCAGAGATGAATCCTAGCATCCATTTTCATTTGGGTTTAAAATATTTTTAATTGCTACTGACAGCTGCTGCACTGAAATAATGAATCCAGCCACACATGTAAATAAGTGTATATTAAGGACTTAGCCTGAGGTTATATGTTAGGATCTGCAGATATGGAAAGGAAAATGACATAGTCCCTTGTCCTCATGAAGCCTGTAGTTGAGCAAGACAGGCAGCTAATAAAAAAGGATGGTGATTCATTACAATGGTGATGAGGATGATGAAAAGTATGAAGTGGAAGAGAATAAAGGGGAAAGAGGCAAAAATTTTTACTTCAGGGAAGAGAATAAGAAAAATCTGAAAGCAGGACATTGGATGAGGAGGGCAGCCTAGGGGAGATGCTCTGTCCTGAGCACTGAGAAGAGAAAGAGACAGGCAACCAACCGTGGTGGGAAACACACACACATGTGAATGCACACAAAACAGAGAAGCAAAAGCAAACCCAAGGAGAGAGGAGCACAGAAAAGGATGCTCAAAATGAGCCTCGCTGCCCTGAAGTTCCACCAAAGCAGAGCTGCCTAACTGTATCACCCCACCTCTCAGCACTGCCTCAGGTCCCAGGAATCCAGAATACATGAGCCAGTTACCACGGAGCCTGGTGAGTTCTGATCCGGTCGTAGATGCCTTGCATTTATATTCACATCACTATACTCATTCCTGTATTCAATGGAGACTTACTGAAAACCTCTCACAGACCCACTCTTAACGATTCCTGCTATTTACCGGGCCTTTTCTAAGTGCTGTTTAATGGCTTTACCTAATAACCTTAAGAAACAGGGTCTATATTTGCCACCATTTTAGAGATGAGGAATCCAAGATTCAGAGAAGTCAAGTTATTTGCCAAGGGTCACACAGTAAATGGTGGAGCCAGGAAACATCCAAGCAACGAGACTCCAGGGTGCCCCTCTTCACTGAGATGTTGGTGTTACCAGATTCCTAGGGCTGCCCTAAGAGATGCATCACACACTTGGCAGCTTAAAACAATAGAAAAATTGTTTCTCACGGTTCCAGAGGCCAGAGCCTAAAATCAAGTGTCAGTGGGATCATGTTACTTCTTTAAAAAAAAAAAACAAAAAACAAAACTCTTTATTTTGTATTGCTGCTGCTGCTGCTAAGTCACTTCAGTCATGTCTGACTCTGTGCGACCCCATAGACGGCAGCCCACCAGGCTCCCCAATCCCTGGGATTCTCCAGGCAAGAACACTGGAGTGGGTTGCCATTTCCTTCTCCAATGCAGGAAAGTGAAAAGTGAAAGGGAAGTTGCTCAGTCATGCCCGACTCTTAGCGACCCCATGTACTGCAACCTACCAGGCTCCTCCGTCCATGGGATTTTCCAGGCAAGAGTACTGGAGTGGGGCGCCATTGCCTTCTCCGGATTTTGTATTGAGGTGTAGCCAATTAACAATGTTGTGATAGCTTCAGGTGCACAGTGAAGGGACTCAGCCATACATATACATGGATCCACTGTCACGCAAACGCCCCTCCCATCCAGGCTAAGTAGAGTTCCCAGAGCTCTACACCAGGTCTTTGTTGATTATCCATTTTAATACAGCATTGGCTCCAAGGGAGAATCTTCCCTGGCCTCTTCCAGCTTCTGGTGGTTTGCTTGGTTTGTGGCTAAATAACTCCAGACTCCATACCATGCCTTCTCATCTTCCATCTCCTAGAAGGACATGTGTCACTGGACTTAGGGCCTGTCTGGCTAATCCAAGATGATCTCATCATAAGAACCTAATTTACATCCTTAAAGATCCCTTATTCAAATAAGGTCACATTCACAGGGTCCAGGAGTTAGCACACAGATCTATATCTTTGGGGCCACCACTCAACCCACTGGCATGTGTATAGACAGTCCATTTTTATAACTGCTAATCATGTAATAACAGTTGGCTGTTGTTATTCAGTCGCTAAGTCATATCTGACAGAGAACCAGTGATGTTATCTAACCATCTCATCCTCTGTCATCCCCTTCTCCTTCTGCCCTAAATCTTTCCCAACATCAGAACTTTTCCAATAATTTGGCTCTTTGCATCACGTGGCCAAAGTATTAGAGCTTCAGCTTCAGCATCAGTCCTTCCAACAAATATTCAAAGCTGATTTCCTTTAGGATTGACTGGTTGAATCTCTTTGCTGTCCAAGGGACTCTCAAGAGTCTCCTTCAGTACCACAATTTGAAAACATCAATTCTTTGGGAACTCAGCCTTCTGCATGGTCCAACTCTCACATCTGTACATGACTGCTGGAAAAACCATAGCTTTGATTCTACAGATCTTTGTCAGCAAAGCAGTATCTCTGCTTTTAATACGCTGTCTAGGTTTCTCATAGCTTTTCTTCTAAGTCGGCTACTGCTATGCACCAGACACTATGGCATGTGCCGGGAACACAAAAGTTAGTAAAGCCTGGCCTGCACTACAGTGGGCCCACTATACAGGAAACGAGACAGATAAGGAAACAAATGGGTTATCATAAAAGCCCTTAAATAGGGCACAGGTGAAACACAAAAAATAAAAAGAAGAAATAAGAAATTCTGTGAAGATCAGAGTCAGAAAAGGGCGCACAGATGTGCCATGATTTCTCTTGGAAAGTGAGTAGGTTCTTCAGGGTGGACGAGGAGGGGGAGAGGAGGCAGCAAGCCAGAGCTGTAAACCATCAAGGACCAGTCCAAGGAGTGGTAACTAACTCAGTGTGTATTCATGACACGGGAGGGCCAGGAGGTGAAGAGGAAATCCTGGAGGAGTGGCCTGGGACCACATCCCAGAAGGTGTCCTAGTCTCAGCTGTGCGAAGCCAGGGGAAAGTTTTAAATGAAAGTGCGTCATAGTCGGATCTGAGTTCGTAAGGAATCACACAGGTAATCTGCCATGTGGTGAGAGGCATAGAGGGCAGGAGTGCTCAGATGGCAGGGGACCCACAACAAGGCTTTATTTATTTATTTTAACTTTTTATTTTATGTTGGAGGAGAGTCAATCAGCAATGTTGTGACAGTTTCAGGTGGACAGCAGAGGGACTCGGCCATACATTTACACGTATCCATTCTCCTCTCAAATGCTGAGTGTCTTGGCACTAGCAGTGAAGAATCTGCCTATCAATGCAGGAGATGCAAGAGACTCGGGTTCAATCCCTGAGTTGGGAATATCCCCTGGAGGAGGAAATGGCAACCCACTCTAGTGTTCTGGCCTGGAAAATTCCATAGATAGAGGAACCAGGTGGGCTACAGTCCACAGGGCCACAGAGAGTCGGACACAGCTAAGCGCACACACATTCTCCCCCCAAACTCCCCTCCCATCCAGGGTGCCACAGATTGAGCAGAGTTCCTTGTGCTATACAGTAGGACCTTACTGGGTATCCGTTTTAAAAAGCAGCATATACATGTCGATCCCAAACTCCCTAACTATCCCTTCCCCTCATCCTTCCCTCCCTAGTAACCGAAAGTAAGGCTTCCTTACCGTTTGCCGGCAGAACTGTCCTAAGGGGAGGGGAGGGGCCGGTCGATTCCCAGATTGGTCAGTTGCTCCCTGCTGCTTTATACAGAAGCCTCTCTTTCCCCTTGTTTATGTTCTTATCTAAGAAGTTTTTTTAGCTCTTTCCCATTTCCCCCTCCTCTGGCCGTCCCTCAGATGGGGGTTCTATTCTGGATACACTTCCCTCTTAGTCCCCTTGTTGGTTCTGAGCCTCTCCTCCACCCTCCTACTTTCAAGGATCCTCTCCTTACTAACAAGGCGCATCTCTTAATTTCCAGCCCAAATCACTCTCTTTAACCTCCAGTCCCAAATCCAGCTGCTTCCCAGACACTTCCCCTTCTGTGACCTAACCATGTTTCAATCCTACTCAGCCTCATTCCTGCTGTCACCAAATCTGTGACAAATCTAACGGCTCTTGTCATCACGTTTGTAACAGCACTAAAAGGGTCAACGGTGTTCAGTGCCACAGAAGGTCACCAACGACTTGAAAAGCCCATTTGGATTGGGCATTTTGGATAAAGGGAAAGATGAGGACATGAAAACGGCAATTTCAAATGATCATTTAAGGAATTTAACTATGAAAAGAAACAGCAAGGGAGGAAAAACTGGGGTCAAGGAAAGCTTTCAGGTTTGTTTATTTATTGATATGAGAGTGATCTGAACAGGTTCAATGAGGGCAAAATTGACATTTTGGGCAAGACTATTCTTGACTGGTGGGTACTATCCCATGTACTGCAGGACACAACACGCCCGGCCTCTGGGTTCTAAGCACTGGTACTGGGCACGTGCACACCACTAAGCTAGAGGGCAGATTCCAGCAAGGAGGAGGAAGTGGATAATTAAAGGGAAAAGGGACATAATTGACAAGCCAAGGCCCAAGTTCTGGAGGACACATGCACAAAAGAAGTTTAGTATGAAGCAGGAGAAATGACAGATGAGAGATGCTGAGCCTTAGAGTTACACAGATACTGGTTGTATTCCCAGGTGATCGCTTAACTTCCTTTGAGAGATACTGCTGATGAACCTCAAAGCTGGTCCCAACACTTGTCCCCTTGCCACTCTATCAGGGAGCCTGCAACCCCCACGGGGTGGCCATGTGATAAAATATGGGGTTGTGAGATCCAGGATATGGGAAAGACTTTTCCTGATTTAATAGCCACCTCTGCCTGTCCCTGCTTTTGGGTATGAAGTGGGATACCTAGCGCTAGAGCAGCCTCCTCATTTCCATGATCAAAATGTCAAGAGAACCCCAGAGATGAGCCCTGACTTCCTCAGTGTGTAGACTTGGAGTTTTAAAGTCAACCGAAAAAGTTAAAACTTCAGTCCCACAATTTTTCTAGCTATGTGACTTTGGCCACAATACATAAACTCTCTCTGATTTCTTTTCCCTGTCAAATGAAATAATACTATGTATTTCATAGGATTGCTTAAGAATTAACATACTCATTAATATCATGACTGGCACAAAGTTGGCATCTGATGATATCAGCTTTGTTACTGTCTTGTCCTTCCCACCTCTATGTCTTAATTCTGTTCATCCCCCAAGAGTGTCCTAACCCCACCATTTGCTCTTGAAGAAAGAGCAAGAAATACCAAATGCTGTCCCAAGAAATATCATATCACAAACAACTAAGAAGCAAGGTAAAACCTCAAAGTCACTGAAACATAGGGAAGAAGCATAAAGTGGGCTATGAACAGCGTGGCCATCTTGGTACAAGATTCTGCTGGAGATGGAAACCTACAAGAGCAGATGGAGGCAGTTAAGACTATTTACAGCAGGGGTCTCCAACCTTCTGGGTTCTAACGCCTAATGACCTAAGGTGCAGCTGCTGTAATAGTAATAGAAATAAAGTGCACAGTGAAGTAATGCACTTGAATCCTCCTTAAACCATCCCCCCAGCCCTGATTCCATGGAAAATTGTCCCCGGTGCCAAAAAGGTTGGGGACTGCTGATTTACAGGGTTACACACCACCGCTGGCTCAACTCCCTCCAAACCTATTTCCATTAGGTAAGGGGAGGAGGAAGGAGTACAGAGAGAGTGAGAGGAGGAGATGGGGACAAAGGAGAATAAGGGCTATCTTCCTCACTAAGTTGGATTCCAGAGCATGGCTCTCTACACAGAAAATTAGAATGCTAGTCAAAGTATGAATTCTCAGCCAAGAAATTTAGAAACAAAGGAATCATAGCAACAGATGCCAGAGTAAGAATATTTTCACCTGTCCTTCAGGGAGGAACAAGGTAAGGAGCATGACACACGTCTCAGTTACTGCTCTATATCTGATCAATGCATCTATTTTCAGACCCTGATCCTTTACTCAGAGACATACCTGCTCTCTTCCATTCTTGCAGCATTAGAGCTTGGATCTTCTATTCTTTGGCCTGATCCTACTGCAAGTCTCACTTTCTGGGTTCCTTCCTACAACCTTCCCAAGCTCTTTCATTGGTCCTAATGGGTGTTTCTTGGAAGGAATGATGCCAGAGCTGAAACTCCAGTACTTTGGCCACCTCATGCAAAGAGTTGACTCATTGGAAAAGACTCTGATGCTGGGAGGGATTGGGGGCAGGAGGAAAAGGGGACGACAGAGGATGAGATGGCTGGATGGCATCACCGACTTGATGGGCGTGAGTTTGAGTGAACTCCGGGAGATGGTGATGGACAGGGAGTCCTGGTGTGCTGCGATTCATGGGGTCGCAAAGAGTCGGACGAGATTGAGCGACTGAACTGAACTGAACTGAAAGTATCTGTTTGCCCAGCACTTTTCCAACTATTTTATTTCATTTTATCTTCAAAATGTTGTAAAGTGCACAGGGCAGAAAACAAAATTTAAATCTTATAAAACAGAAGTATCATGGAGTATCCATGAGTATCATAAAGCTAAAGCAATTTGTTTGTCTCAATTCCCAAAGCTCGTAAGAGTGGAGACTGAACAACTCACGACTTACAATTCTTAGTGCGGAGCTTTGTTGGGCAGAATTGTATAAATAGAAAGCACAAGCTTCAAAATAGGTACTTCTGGGATCTGAATCCCAGTCCCATTGCTCATCAGCTGTGATATCTTGGACTAGTTACTTAACCTATCTGAGCTAAAATCTGAAAACCCAAGAAAGAGTTCAGCAAATCAGCAGAGAAACCTCCAGGAAAGAAATGAAAGTTTATGTCTAGCTTCAGTTCATTATTTGGATTCAGATGGGCATCCTAAATCCAGCATCTCAGGGAGAATAAAAGCAATTATAACAAAGGCAAAATAAAATAGACACTTTATACTCAGGTGGGGAACTGCCAAAAATCACCTCATACATTTTTAAATGGATTCTGCTACTATTCTAAACAGTCTCTTGCAACAAGCGCCTAGCAGTTCTTTCCTTGTTAGAGTTTTCCCTTAAATGAATGTGCCCCTTTTGAGCTGGCCCTGGAGGGGCTACATCACGGATGAGTCTCAGCCTCCCTGGTGGGGTGAGACTGATGTTCCCACCACACCTCAGAGCCCATTCCCAGGTTTCCAACTGAGCTGCCTCCTTGGTTGGTCTGCAGTTCAGCAATGTCTCTATAATTGGCTATGATTCTAATCAATTCTCCTGTATCATGAAGCCGTCTCCCTTTCTTCTGCTCCTGCCCTTCAGCTTAGCCTACTGAATGCCTTGCTGGACACTTAGTGAAGCACCTGCTTTGTATGACCTCATTTAATTTTCAACAACCCTGTAATAGAATACATTATAATCCCCATGATACAGACAAGAAAACCAAGGCTTAGAGTAAGTGGTTGGTAAGTTGGCCAGATCCTCACACCTAGCAAGTGCTTGTTAAAAGTGCTCTGACTGAATTCTGAGCTTAAAAGACCTCTGCCCCACCAGCTCCCACGCTTCTTTCTGCCACAGTACAAGAGCATTTCCTCAAAGGGAAAGTACAGCACTAATTAATATTTGTGATTAATTAGCATATGCAAAAAAGTAAGCTGACCAGATGCTGAACTCACGTTTCCCTACTTGTGCCAAAAAGTCTTTATAACTCCATGTGCTACCTTCCTTCCATCACAGACTCCCTGCATCGGGAATTTCACCCCTGTAAAGCAATCTTCCACAAAGACACATAATAAGTGAGCTTTATTTCAAACAAACAAACAAAAACCGAGTCAAAACAGTGGCAATTTCCTATCTCTTAGAAGAAGAAAGCAAAAGAGAAGGCTTAGTCACCATCCTTCAGGTGGCAACTGCACCTTCAAGACTACGCCTTACATGCAGTAAAGCTGTATTAGATTTTTCTGCATTCGTTCCACTTTCAAATGCGTTGTCCTATTGCCCCCATAGTTGATTCAGTGTTGTCAAACTCCATGTCCCCATTCTATGTTGGTAAAATATGGTCATGGTACCAAAAATACACTTCTATCAAAAAAAAAAAAAAAAAGCTGGCCTCAGAATTTGAAGTTATTTTATTTTTGAAACTTGTCCCCAAAGCTTATTTCTTGGAGATGTGGGGGCCTCCTTTCATTTGCCTTCCACTCAACCTCTTCAGCCTGTGAATGTCCCTCTTCCACAGCTGCCCACAATCTGTGCGTTGCTGCCTTTGGGGTCCCGGTGGTCCTTGGGCCCCTCCCTATGCCTGCTGCTGCAGTTGCCCCCTGCCCATCGGGGCTTCTCACCCCCAGGACTGAACCTTCAACCCTCCCACTTCTGTGGCACCAGGCTTTTCTGCTTGCTCCTTTCTCCTTTTTCTTCTTTCTACCTGCCTTTCAGAAACTTCTTTTCAGGTCCAAAGTCAGTTAGATATTACGTAGGCTATTTTGAGGGAAGTGCCTAAAAATCTGGAGAAGGAAATGGCAACCCACTCCAGTACTCTTGCCTAGAGAATTCTGTGGATAGAGGAGCCTGGTGGGCTGCTGTCCATGGGGTCGCACAGAGTCAGACACGACTGAAGTGACTTAGCATGCATGCATGCATGCATTGGAGAAGGAAATGGCAATCCACTCCAGTATTCTTGCCTGGAGAATCCCAGGGATAGAGGAGCCTGGTAGGCTGCTGTCTATGGGGGTCGCACAAAGTCGGACATGACTAAAGCAACTTAGCAGCAGCAGCAGCCTAAAAAGCATTACCTACCTCCTTTTTTTGATGGAGAGAGAAAAAGATAAGATGGGATCTGGAGGTGTGGCTGTGGTATGGGGGGAAGGTATGGGGGTTGAGATCAGAGGGGAATTCTCATTACAATGACCCAGAAGAGGCCTCCTCACTGGCTTCCATCGTGCGTTTTTACCCCTGGAGCTGGTGGCCAATGGGCCCCCTACAGAATTATGCTACTCAATGGCACCCCACTCCAGTACTCTTGCCTGGAGAATCCCGTGGACGGAGGAGCCTGGTGGACTGCCATCTATGAGGTCACACAGAGTTGGACACGACTGATGCGACTTCACTTTCACTTTTCACTTTCATGCATTGGAGAAGGAAATGGCAACCCACTCCAGTGTTCTTGCCTGGAGAATCCCATGGACAGAGGAGCCTGGTGGGCTGCAATCCATGGGGTCACTAAGAGTCGGGCACGACTGAGCGACTTCCCTTTCACTTTTCACTTTCATGCATTGGAGAAGGTAGTGGCAACCCACTCCAGTGTTCTTGCCTGGAGAATCCCAGGGACGGGGGAGTTTGGTGGGCTGACATCTATGGGGTGGCACAGAGTTGGACACGACTGACATGACTTAGTAGTAGCAGCAGCAAGCTTCCACTATTTCATATCATTAATCCTCTCCTCTAGTCAGACTCCAATATTGCCACAATGAATCAAGCAATGGATCCCCTGTCGTCAGATCCCACCACTAGGTAACAGAGGAAGAAGTAAAGAATATCATGGTATGTGAGACCTTAGCCAGACTCTCCATTCTCTTGAGAGGTCATCAAGCACATGGCCTGTGGAGCCAGCCACCAATGTCACTTGTCACTTACTAGCAGCATCATTTGGGAGGTTATTCAACCTTTCTGAGCCTGTTTTCTCATCTGCTAAATGGAAATGAATAAATACCACTTAGCTCACTGGGCTGTTGAGAGTGTTAAATAAGATAATGCAGGCAAAGCAACACATGCCCAGCACATGGTAGACACTCAAAGCACCTTGGATACGTCAGTGAACAAGAGAGGCCTGTCTCTCCACACCACCTGCACCGTTCCTCAAATTACTACACTGTTATTATTATGCATTTGTAAGAGGCGTAACAAATAACTGCAAAAAAGAGACACAATCAACCAGTTTAGCCAACAACCTTTTATACTGGGGAGGGGTGAACCTGAAACAACATAGGTTGCATAAAAGCCCACAGGTGCTAAATCAATCAATCATTTCCACCTGTCTTGCTCTCGCAGTAACTTTGCACTTATTTATCACTCAAAAATTTGTCTCATCCATCTTGGCATTCTTTCCATGCATATTGTGCCCTCAAAATACCACTGCTAAAATATAATCCACTAAGGACAAAAAAGATCTTCCTGAAGTAAAAAACTCAGTGTTTTGCTACGTGTGCTTATGTATGACTAAGTCACTTCAGTTGTATCCAACTCTTTGCAACCCTAAGGACCATAGCTCACCAGGCTCCTCTGTCCATGGGATTCTCCAGGCAAGAATACTAGAGTGGATTGCCATGCCCTCATCCAGGGCATCTTCCCAACCCAGGGACTAAACCCACGTCTCTTACGTCTCCTGCATCAGCAGGCAGATTCTTTACCACTAGTGCCATCTGGGAAGCCCTAGTTCTTGCTATAGTATAGTATAGTGTTAGTCACTCAGTTGTGTCCAACTCTCTGAGCCCACCAGGCTCCACTGTCCATGGGATTCTTCGGGCAAGAGTACTGGCGTGGGTTGCCATTTCCTTCTCCAGGAGATCCTTCCAATCCAGGAATTGAACCCAGGTCTCCTGCATGGTTTCTTTACTAGATGAGCTACCAGGGAAGTTTTTGCTGTGTTAAAGTCACTCAGTCGTGTTCGCCTCTTTGCAACCCCATGGACTATACAGTCCATAGCATTCTCCAGGCCAGAATGCTGGACTGGGTAGCCCTTCCCTTCTTCAGGGGATCTTCCCAACCCAGGGACTGAACCCAGGTCCCCCGCATCGCAGCCAGATTCTTTACCAGTTGAGCCCCAAAGGAAGCCTAAGAATGAGTGGGTAGCCTATCCCTTCTCCAGCAGATCTTCCCAACCCAGGAATCCAACTGGGGTCTCCTGCATTGCAGGCAGATTCTTTACCAACTCAGCTATCAGGGAAGCAACTTTTTGCTATAGTCAGTCTGTAATTTCCATTCTGTTCAAGTTTATCCCACTTCCCTTAACATGTGCTCTTTGTTGCAGCATTTTTCTAGCATCCTTACCTGTGCCTTTATCCATGCAAATGGGACAATATCTTTCTCATATGGTACTGAAGTTCCTCCATTTAGTACTTTCCACTTGACCTTTCCTAGACTGAATAAAGGAAGCTCCTAAACGGACATGAGTCGTCTCCGCCTGCTGCCAACAGATGGCGATAGGGATCATGCAAGGTTATTTCACTCTGTTAAGCCCTGCACCCTGATGGTTCTCTGCTTGCCAAGTTGCAGGCTTATAGTGTCTGTGCTAGGTTTTGAGGTGTTTGCGAACATCATTAACCCCACAACATGTCTTTTAAGTACAAAACTGAAGGCAGTTTTGAAAATGGTGTTAAGAAGTATAAGATGACAATGCAAAACACTTTAAGAAACCCAAAGTGATATAAAACAAATACTGCCTCTGTGAAACGGATCATTCTAAGATGATATGATATGATATGAATGACTAAGATATGAATGATATGATATGAATGACTGCAAAGACAATATGTATGTGAAAATAACTGTACTTAAGCAATAAGCAGTGATCATTGTATAAAGCAAGGAAAAATAACTAATCAGAAAATGTAAAAACAAAACATAACTACAGACAAAACACTTTTCTGCAGTTAGAGGGTAAGCATCAGTGTCATAGGATAATTACTTTGTCATGTGACAATTAATCTAATATTAATGCAGCAGAGACTATGATTTATTTGTGGCCTTACAGCAGTGGTTCTCAGCCTTAACTACACACTAGAATGATCTGGGGAGCTTTTAAAAATCCTGAAGCCCAGACTGTGCCCCAGAACCTCTACGGGTAGGACTCAGGCACTGGTTGTGCAGAAAGCTCTTAGGAAATTCCAATGTGCGGTCAAGGTTAAGAACCACCACCTTTCAAAGCTCAGCCTGGGGGAAAACACAGCTGTGACTGGTTCTATGGATTAAAATCCATTCATATGTGCAGATCGATGCATGTTGAGCCTTGACACCTTAGCAAGAAGTACTTCTCGAGGACATTTGTATCTCCAAGGAGATAAACTACCTGCCTCAAGGGATTTTGCTTTTTAGATTCCAGAAACTGGTATGGGGAGAGAAAGGATATTATCAAGGAAGAATAGAGTTTGGAAGGAGCTATTCATTCATGTATTTGAAAAAAAATTTATCACCAAGCTACCAGCTTCAACATCTCTTAGCCATTTCAGTAAATTCATTTACAAACGAATGGACACACAACCCGTTCAAAACAGAAGGAGCTTCTAGATACAAGCACCTTGCCTTCACTTTAATCTCCAAACAGTTAGACTAGTTCCTGGACTATCCCCTCACCCAGTGCATTCTGGGTACCCTCCATCTTTCATAACCAGGTTTGGCATGTAAACAAATGGATCATTTAGTTCTCATACACAGCCCTCAGGCTCTTCTCACCGCAACCCCCTTTTACCTTGTCCGCCATTATCATCGAGGAGCCCCCGTGGATGCCCAGGATGGGCGTGAGAGTCTGGGCTGAAATGAAGTCGAGGATCTGGGCAATGGCTTCCTGGTCTGTGTCATCAGCAAACACCACCCCCTGGATCTTCCGGTCGGACATGAGATCACAGATGCGGGTTATGATGCTCTTTGGGTCCGTCTCGTTCATGGCCACCAGCTCCACGCGGGGCACCACGGAGAGATGGTGGAAATCATCTTTCTCGTGGGCGTCCTTGATGGCCACCTCGTCTGAAGTGCCCACGAGGATGACAGCAATGCCGATGCTGGGCGGGCTCTTCTGAGAACGAGCTCTGCTGCCGGATACGGCCAGGACAGCCAGCACCAACCAGAACTTGGGGGAACAGCACTCCGCTCTGGGCTTCATCTTCAACTCGTCGACTCCCTGGAAACATACACACACACAGAGGTTAAATTACAACCTACACTGTCTGGGGAGAGGCTGGATACTCCAAGTCAAGGAACTTATCTCCTTTTCCTGATCCTCAAACCCAACTTTTATCTTCTAGTTTGGTTTCTTATCTCTTGTGTTTGAGCAGTAGAGTAAGAGGGGGAAAAAAAAAAAAAAACTTTCCCAAAGCATCAGAAATCCTTGAGCAAGACAGTCAGAGATGTTATTGCTCTAGCCATCATCAGCAGACAGGCAAGGACAAGCCATGGGAAGAGGATGCAAGTGGTCCAGGCAGTCACACCAAGTACACCAACACAGGATTCTCCAAAAAGGGGTCTGACTGTTGCTATGAGATCCCTGGTACCCCAGTCACAATCCACCCTCTAATGGCTCTTGAGGCCAAAGGATGGCAAAGGCCAGGCAAAATGAGCAGCAAAATGGGCTCAGCAGAGGCTACCAACAAAACATGACCTGGAGCAGCCTGATATAGGAAGCTACAAACACTGAAGCCCCCATTCTTGCTACCTGTACTTCATGTTCACCTCAAAGAGGAAAAGAGCCTGCAGATTCTTCAGTAACCCATCTGCCTCTTATTACTAAATCAAAAGCAACCCATACATAGGCAGTACTTTTAAAAATACCTCCTTTGATCCTTACAATAACCCAGCAGGGGGAAAATAAGAAAAACATTATTATCACCATTTTATGGATGGTGAAGCAAAGCCTAAGAAATCCGAGACCGTGAGCCAATAAAGTGAAATGAACATGCACCCAGATCTTCCAGCTTTCAGGCCAGTTTACATCACACTGCCTCTTACATCATCAGTTATTATGAAGATAGTTTTATTCCCATTTGATTATGCATCGAAGTATGGTGAATTTGACAAATGCTATTAAATTACTGATAGAGTCTCCTTCCTGAAATGACTGACTTCATGTCTGCATACTATTCATCACTTTCTACCTTTTACAACGATCTCCTGCCTATCAGCCCTGGGTGTTCTTTGGAAGGAATGATGCTAAAGCTGAAACTCCAGTACTCTGGCCACCTCATGCAAAGAGTTGACTCATTGGAAAAGACTCTGATTCTGGGAGGGATTGGGGGCAAGAGGAGAAGGGGACGACAGAGGATGAGATGGCTGGATGGCATCACCGCCTCGACAGATGTGAGTTTGAACTCTGGGAGATGGTGATGGACAGGGAGGCCTGGCGTGCTGTGATTCATGGGGTCGCAAAGAGTCGGACACGACTGAGCGACTAAACTGAACTACTGCCCCTAAATATTAGGAGGCAGAGGCCCCTAAATACCAGACGGAGGGTGCAGCTCTCCACAGAGACGTATAATCATTTGTTATGCGTCTGGGATGTACTAGGAACCGTATTAAGCATGTCTTCCTGTGCAATCTCTTTGGTCTTCCTAGACACCCGATAAACTAGTCATTTTATCCTTGCTTCTCAAAGAGAGAAACTTAAGCTCAAAACACTTATGCAATGTTGCCAAGGTCAATGATATTACAACAGCATGCCAATACATACACATAGCATCTTTATACTCCAAGGAAATAATCTACAAACTGCACCCGAAACCAAAACTAGGGTTTTTATTCTTCTCCAAAGAGAGAGAGTGTGTAACCAAGGATGAAAACGCTGCTTCATATCTCCTGCTTGTTTGGCGGCGGGGGCGGGGGGGGGGGTGGTGGCAGGGTGGGAGGAGAAGTAAGATATTAAGAATCTAAAAGCTTTGCGAGTCTAGCAAACAAAAAGAAAACAATAATGATGAGGGTGTTGAGCAAAGAAAGATAAGGCAGTATTCAGGGAGCAGACTGACTGCAAAGAGCATTAATGATTTGAGGCTAAGATGCTGGGGACATTTTGTGGCTGAAGAAGCACAAAATCCAATCCAGGTCTTGGCAGAAAACATTCTGGAACCCTTGCTGTTGTGGTCATCCTTACACACTGCCAAGAAAGAGCCTTGTGTCGATGGCGTTGTCTTTCTTGCGCACACAAGTAAGAGGAGTGGCTCAGTGGTACACATCTGAGCAAAGTTTGCTCTTGACGGCTTTGTTGGCTATGTCTCTGTGGAAACGGAATGATGACGAGGCCCTGGCAACCTGTGTGCTGAACTGTCCCCAGCAGGGCAGGGCAGCTGAGGTCTGAATTCTCCATCCCTGAGCTCCCAGCCAAGCAGCACTATATAGAGTCCAGCAGCACTGAATTCTCAAAAGAAGACAGATGGGTTTAGCATCTCAAAGAGCTATTGGCATCACATCTATTAAATTTCAAGGACTGACTCTCAAGGAGAACCAAAAGATTTAGAAGTTGGCAAAAGTAGCAACTAACTTCATTAAAGTAGGGCTCTAATCCTACCATCATCAGTCACTACATCAGATTCTTTCACACTGAAAAGTGGTCCATTCTGTCATGACAGTTTATTAACTTTAATGCACTTCCCTCTCCCATTCTGATGTTTTATTTGCTCTCTTTAAGACACCTCTTACATTCCTCTATTTCTTCTCACACAATATATTACACTTTGTTATGCAATGGCGACTGTGACACTCGAAGAATAGACTCTGGTTTTACTGAGCATCTCTTTTATACTCGGGATCGAGCAAAGCACTTTACAAAGCAATACATTATGGAAGATATGAGTAACAGGGACTGCAAGACAAAGAAGACCTGTGAATACAAACTCAATTTCACACATCAGAAGGGGGTTGGTGGAGAGGAAGCTTGTCGTCCAAGATAAGCAAATTGGTTTCTCTCCCTTCCACCCACAGACCACGGTTAGTCTTCAGGAACCTGCTTTATGAAGCGGCACCCCCTCCTCTGTACTGCACTCCCCCTCCCCCAGGAGAACTGAGCATTCTGTCTCCTGGGCTCTTGCCATGGCCTGTGCGTGTCTATCTAAATACCTATTACAGTGTATTAGGGTTATGTGATGATGCATCTGCCTATCTTCACTGCTTGCTCATCTCCTGGTGGGCATGAACTTTTTCAGTTCAGTTATTAAGCACCTCCTCCCTAGCAGACATTGTTCTTGTCATCTGGGAGGCAATGGAGACAGGTTCTAACCTCCACGACCACAGTCTAGAAGATAGAGACACACGAGAAAACATCACCTCGCCTGTATTTGCAGTTCCTGGGGCCTAGCAGGGCCGTGGATACAAGGAAGGACTGAACCACTGACTTCCTACCATTATGAAATTACCAATATTTGGCCATTTTTACCTGTATTAGTAACCTATTTTACATATTATATATTTACAGTAACATTTTACCTATAATCTACCCTATGCCACACACTATAATTGCCAGGTAACCTTCATGGATTATTAAATCACATATAAACATTATATAATTTTCCCATACATTGGCTCCCCCAATGGTTCAGTAGGTAAAGAATCCATCTGCAATGCAGGAGACACAGGAGATGTGGGTTCGATCCCTGGGTGGGAAAGGTCCCCTGGAGAAGGAAAAGGCAACCAGCTCTAGTATTTTTGCCTGGAGAATTCCATGGACACAGGAGCCTGGTGGGCTACAGTCATGGGGTCACAAAGAATCAGACACAACTGAGCATGTGGCACATGCACAAATCAGGAAACTGCTCTTCTGAGAAAGGGGTTAAGTACACGAACAGGATCACACAGCTAAGAAGGGATGGCATCAAGTTTCAGACCAAAGTTTGTCCCCAAAACCTTTGCTCTTTCTATCCTGCTGCCTCTCAGTACGTGTGTGAATTAATGAATAAATAAACAAATTCACTAACCAAACCAAGCTGTGTTCTTATACCAGTTCCACATTAATTAAGTACCTGAGGATGGGCAAGTCCTCATCACTGTCTTTATTTCTTCACAGGTGAAATTCGGATAATATACCTAACCTAAATACCTGAAAGAGTTTTTTAGTGAGGATCAAATGATCATATGCAGCTGGAAGTGCTTTGAAGAATATAAAATGCTCTATAGATGCAAAGGATGTTACCTTTCCGCTTCTGTAGAAGTTGTTCAAGGAACCTGGCTATTTATGAAAGCATCAGGTCAGCATATGGGAAGTGGGGGGTGTGATGGCTGGCAGAACCTGAGAGGAAAGCTAAGAGGAGCCTCACAGTGGGGGGCATGAGGGGCGGCAGGAGGTATGAGTTCCGTGATGTTCTAACTCCCTGAAGACGATGTCACTTATTGGCCTGAGGGTAGCAGCAAACTCCCCAGACAGCTTACCAGTCAAGTGTAGCAGAATTCAAGAGTCATTCGGGCCAGGGACAGTAATGGGGATCAGTGAAGCTCGGCACCCCCTCAAATGACGCTGTCGATTCAGACACAAGGGTTCACAAGCAGAAACAAGAAAGCAGCAGGATTAGAGAATCAGCTGTTCACCTCCTGGTCCTCTGCCTCCCTGTGGCTTGAGATGAGTGGCCCTTAGATTTACAGCAAGCAGAAGACCACAGCAGCTTGCGTTGATGCCTCTGAGCGGAGCCGGGTAACTCTAACAGGAGCCAGTCTACACTTTGCTCACAGTGGACTCCAAGGGAAGACATATCTGAGTGAGAAGCTGGACCAATCCTGTCCTCAGATAAAACTGAGTCCTGGGGCAACCCCAACAGGAAGGATAAAATGTGACTTAATAGATGATTAAGTCAAATTCTCCAAGTACCATCCTTAATGCAGTCAGGACAGTGTTCAGAGTGACCCAATTAAGGCAACTGTGATTAGAATATGACAGGCAGTGAATAAATTGAAGATTAAAAGTGCCAGAACCATGCATCAGGTCCAGTTTACCAAGATACCAATAAAGACAGAAAGTTAAGATGCACAGGCCTTAAAATCTGTTACACAGGAGAATGCAGGGACAAGAAGTCTCACACAGTATAAGTCAAGTGAAATATAAATGAATATAACCTTTATGGAGGGCAATGTGAGAATGTCCATCAAAATTTTAATATCAAGACAAAATAAAATTGAAGACGAAAATATCAAAATTGACAATGAGAGATGTCACATACTAGGTCCAAGAAGATACCATAATCATGAATATATATGAATCTAAAAATAAAGGTATAACATGTATAAAGCAGCAACTAAAATTACACTAAGGAGTAACAGATACATTCAACAGAGAAATGTAAACAATGACAAACGATCAAAATGATAAAAACCAAACCAAAACAGTCCAAAGCATAAGTAATCAGCTTGAACTAGTTCAGATATCTAGCAATACATATACAACAAAAAATATATATTTTTAAGCACATGAAAAATAGTAACTCGACAGAAGTGCCTCAGTATATTCCAAAGAATCAATATGAAATGATTGGCAGTTTCTATAATGTGATTAAATTTAGAAGTAAAAATTTAAAGGTAGCTAAAAATATCACACATCCAAATATTTTTTTTTTAATTTATCTGTTTGGCTATACTGGGTGTTAGCTGTGGCATGTGGGATCTAGTTCCCTGATCAGGGACTAGAACTGGGTCCACTGCATTGGAAGCACGGAGTCTTAGACACTGGACTACCAAGGAAGTCCCACATCCAAAACTTTTTAAAAGCAATAATAAGTAACACTAAGGTTATGAAGGAAATCATAACAGAAATGAAAAATCCTTTGAGCTAGAGTGACAATGAAAATATTAAATATAAAAATTTCTAGAGCATAACTGAAACAGTTTAGAGAGAAATCTATACCTTTAAATTCATTTTTAAGAAAATAAAATATAATTAATTGTAATTAAATTTTCCCTTATTGAACAATGAACAGAGTCAACCCCAAGAAGGAACTAAATAAGAAAAGAAAGGAATCCATAAGATAGAAAACAAGGAAAAAACGAAACCATAAGCTGATCCTTTAAAGACTACATTAGACAAAATTCTGACAAGATCAGAGAAATGGAAGAGAAAATGCAAATGCAACTGAAAAAGAATCAATAGCAATATATACAATAAAAATTTTAAGATAACAAAAGAATATTATGAAAGCTAGCTTCTTTTAAAGTTAATGCATAAAATCTACTTTTAAAAAGCAAAAAGAGGTTCAAAATAATGCAGGACGTTGGAATATAATAATAATCATTAAAGAAAATAAAATGGTTATCAAAAGTCCCCAATCCAAATCCACCAAACACACTCACCCCACCTTTGCCAAAACAAAAGGAAATAAAATAGGTACATATGAAAGAAATGAGCCTTGTTCGTACAAGTTGAACAAAACAGAGAAAAAAGAAAAGTTTAAATATAAATCCAGATAATTATAGTACCAGAAAAGGTTATCATAGGTCTCTTTCACTTATGAACATAAAGGCAAAAAAAATCCTAAACAAAATATTAGCTAACAAAACAAATAATATATTTAATAATAGTAATAATAATAATATTCAAATGTGGTTTACACAAGAAATTCAGGGATGCTTTAATATCAGAATATAAGTCAAAATAATTACCACATTAATGGGCCAAAGGAGACATTTGCATGAATATCTCAAAAAATGAAGACATTTGATTAAGGGCAACACCTATTTATGATATAAATGTTAGAATATTTTCTTAACTTTTTGATGACAGGAAATAAAGGAGATCATCAGTCTACCTGTAAGAGTATATACCCAAAACTTTTTTAAAATTTATTTCTAATTGGGAAAAAAAAAAGTGAAAGTGAAAGTTGCTCAGTCGCGTCTGACTCTTTGTGACCCCCAAGGACTATACAGTCCATGGAATTTTCCAGGCCAGAATACTGGAGTAGGTAGCTTTTCCCCTCTCCTCAATTGGAGGATAATTGCTTTATGCTGCTGTGTTGGTTTCAAAACATGAATCAGCTGTACGTATACATATATCCACTCCCTCTTGAGCCTCTTTCCTACCTCCCCATCCTACTCCTCCAAAATCTCTTAAGAAAAAAATTTTTTGACAATGAGAAAAAGGTAAGTTTAGTGCTATCATATTGAGCATCCTGGTAAATAAGTCAAGAAAACAGAAGTTTTAAGACTAGAAAGATAGAGAAAAATAGCAAAGTAAGATAATATGGTTATCTGGACAGAAAATCCAACAGAATTTTAAAACTATTAATTAACATGGGGAGAATGAGATTGCTAGATAAATACTACTCGGAGAAAACATCAATAGGTCTTTTAACCAACCAGAAAATGTTAACAGTCATAACAGCAAAAACAACTATAAATTATTTAGGAATTAGCAAAAAATGCACAAGACCTCTGCAGAGAAAAGCTGAAACTCTTATTAAAGGATATGAAAGAAGTCTTGAACAATGCAATCATACACCACATTCACAGAGGGGATAACATAATATTTAGAGAGTTCTATTTTCTTTCAAATTAATCCATAACTTCAAGGCAATTCCTATCAAAATAACAGCAGGATTTTTCAAGGAATTTTATTATCTTACGCTAAGAGATATACACAAGAATAAAGGTACATAGAGAACAAATTAACTAAGCAAGACATCCTTATCTGAACCAATAATGAAAGTGTGCCATAAACAGAGAAGTATGATTAACTTAACACTGAGGAACAGATCCAAAATAAAAGAAAAATTTTATTAAGAACATTTTTTAAATATTTATGTTCCAAGTCGATTTTAGGTTTTAAGTTATACTTCCTAAATTCAAATTTGTAAGAGCAGAGCAAATGTTGAACCAAAGAGGTGCTTTTGAGTCAGAATAATAGCTTAGGCAAATGTGTTCACCAATCATCTGAAGCAAAAAGTATAACTGATGTCACACGTCTACCATCCAGTGCCATTCTGAAGTCAAATGCCATTTACATATTCAGGGCATCTGGAAACCCAATTTCAATCCTCCAGATGCATTCAACATCTGCTAAACACATGTAAATTTCATCTAAATCTGTAGCAATAACATATAAAAGGTGGTGCAGTGGTAAAGAATCCGCCTGCCAAACTGGAGATGCAAGTTCAATTCCTAGGTCAGGAAGATCCCCTGGAAAAGGAAATGGCAACCCACTCCAGTATTTTTGCCTGGATAATCCCATGGACAGAGGAGCCTAGTGAGCTCTAGTGCACAGGGTTGCAAAGAGTTGGACATGACTGAGTGACTGAGGAGGCACACACTTTTAATTTTAGTGTCCTTAGAACCTACAACTTCTCTCTGTATTGTCATCTTGCTCCTTTTCATACTATTATTATCATCCAAACTCTTGGAGCTTCTGAGTTCCCTTGCCCCTGCTCTTTGTTCAAAAGGAACAAAGTAAGAAATCCTGGTAGTCTGGAGTTTGGGGGCTGAGACTGTGCCTAGGAAATGAACGACAAAATAAAAGTTTACCTGTACACCCTATAAACATGCCGAATCCAACTTTAATGTAGTGACTGATGTGGTAACAACAGTTTAATGGTCCTGCTGGGGTATTTAGCTAATCTAAAAACACTTCTGTGCAGAGCTAACCCCAAATCCATTTCAACATACCATAGCCACAACCAATGATGTAAATATAAAAATCAAAGAAAAGGGAGCCTTTAGTTAAATCACTTCTGGGAAAGGGCTCGATCAGGGAAGAGCAGGATCGATGGGAGAAAGGAAAATGATACAGGTAAAATTTATCTAAACTACTATGGAGTAGATGGCTCCATCAAGTTCTCCAGCAGAACGCAGGAAAGGATGTCCCCAAGACCCTATGAGAACTTAGGTGGTCCCCACATTGGAAAGGGCCAGTGTGGCATGAATTCCTCAGCAGGGAAATTTGCTTTCCTAGGACTTCTGTCACCGAAGAGCCTTCTTGTTCTTAGTCCAAGCAGACATACCACCTCAGCCTTGTTCTATTAATACAACCTACCTCCTTGTTCTGCAATACTTTAGTAGATAAATCTTGGCTTTTCTATCTCATCTGTTTTTTCCTTCTGTATGCCCAAAGCAGAAGTATCACTTCTACTGTCACCCAAGTTCTTGACATAAGAGTTGAACAGGCAACTAATAAAGGATTATAAGTCACTTTACATGTGTGCATTTTCATAGGAATTTGTAATACAAACATAGATGCTGATCGATACTCTCACCAGCAACAGCCAGTCATAGGTTTTTTCTCTTTAATATTCTGCAAGAGCAGACACCAAAATTGTTCAAAATTTCTTTTGTAACATCTGCACACAGTTCTTAATTATAATTAATTTATATGCCTCCAAGGACAGTGTGGGCAGCCTTGGTGAAATCCAAACCTTTTGAAACCTGATTCTGATTATTACCATTTGGCAGCAGATTAGGGCAATTGCGTGTATTGGTTTAACAGCAAAATAGCATTTTCAAGTGTTAATAAAAATTATTGGCTTGTCACTGACTATTAAGAGGGATGATGAGCAGTAAAAATGGGTGATGGATGATAAGAACGACAATCATGGGAACAGTGTAGCAGGAAAAATATCTACTGGAAAGGAGGTCAAAGTAAGACATTGGGAAGATAACAGTGAGCCAGGAATGGGGCAAGGACCATGAGAATTTCATGCATTCAGCCAGAAAACACTGGTGTTCTGAGATAAAGAAAAACAGGCTGTGCTAAAACAGAATTAAAAATGGGGTGTTGAGAAGGGCCATTTCCAAGTGTCCCTTATGATCACTCTACTGCCTAAGCATATCTCAAACTACTGCAACCTTCTACCAAGCTCTTCTGCAACACCAATGATAACTGTGCTGTGTTGTGGCAAAGAGAGCAAAACTTTGTAGTTAAGAACACACTTTCCATTTACTCTCAACTTGTTATGTGATCTGAGATCAGTTTCTTTACCTCTCTGACCCTCAGCTCCCTCATCTGTAAAACTCGAGATAGTAACAGCTTTCACAGGATAACTGTGAAGATTCACTCATCTGACAAATGTTTATTAAATGCTTTCCATGGGTTTCCCTGGTGGCTCAGTTGGTAAAGAATCCTCCTGCAATGAGGGTGACCTGGGTTCAATCCCTGGGTTAGGAAGATCCCCTGGAGAAGAGAACAGCCACCCACTCCAGTATTCTGGCCTGGAGAATTCCATGGACTGTATAGTCCATGGGGTTGCAAACAGCCAGACACGACTGAGCAACTTTCATTTCACTTTCCATGTGCCAAAGAACGTGCTAGGAGATGGGACCCAACATGGGATAGAATACAATCTACAAAGAGCCTTTAGTCCAGTGTCCAAGACAAATAAATAAATAGGAAATCACAGTACAATGTGATGAGTTAGCAAAGAGCATACCCGGTGCTCCATGAGGCCATCTAATCCACCTGGGAGACCAAGAGACTAACAAACTAATTACTAACAGGTAAGCATGCATGCTGTCCCACTCTTTTGCAACTCCATGGACTGCAGCCCACCACGCTTCCCTGTCCATGGGATTTCCTATGCAAGAGTACTGAAATGGGTTGCCATTTCCTTCACCAACAGAAAGCAGGAAACAGTAATGAAAACAATATATTACGACTCAAAAAATAAAATATTAGTTAGAATATTAGAAAGAAGTCAAAAGATGTAGAACTGACATGCTTTGACACTTAGTCCCCTTAGGTGCAGAGGAGGCAATAACTTCAATTACCTGGACCTCATTTTCTTCATTGTATTGGGTTGGCCAAAAAGTTCATTCAGGTTTTTTCATACACTATTTCACGAAAACCTGAACAAATATTTTTTGGCCAACCCAATAAAATGGAGATGCTTAACTTCACCTTACAGAGTTGTCGTGAATAATAAACAGTTTATTTGAAAATTAAACCTAGCAAACAGCAGGTGTTGTTGTTGTTCAGTCACTAAGTCATGTCCCCTCTGTGCAACCCCATGGACTGCAGCATGCCAGGCTTCTCTGTCCTTCACCATCTCCCAGAGTTTGCTCAAACTCATGTCCAATGAGTCAGTGATGCCTGGCTCCTCTGTCTCTGGAATTCTCCAGGCAAGAAGACTAGAGTGGGTAGCTAGTCCCTTCTCCAGGGAATCTTCCTGACCCAGGGATCAAACCCGAGCTTCCTGCATTGCAGGAGGATTCTTTACCATCTGAGCCACCAAGGAAGCCCCAAATAACAGGTGCTGTGCTGTGCTAAGTCACTTCAGTCATGTTCGACTCTGTGACCCTGTGGATTATAACCTGCCAGGCTCCTCTGTCCATGGAATTCTCCAGGCAAGAATACTTGAGGAGGCTACCACATCCTCATTCAGGGATCGAACTCATGGTTCCTGTGGCTCCTGCATTGCAGGTAGATTCTTTGCTGTTGAGCCACCAGAGAAGCTCCCAAATAACAGGTACCTGATATTTATTTACTGAATATGAATATACTCTGTTCAGAGACAGATAAGGAACTTCTTTTGCCTTGAATTACTTGGAAGTCAAAGACTGCTTCCTTCACACCCCTCTCTCCAGCTTTAGTACAATTTCTACTAATCTTAGACATAGCTTGTTTTTAAAAGTTAGTCTATAAGTAACCACCTGATATCCAATATAAACAATATTTAAATCCTAGAACCAACCAGCAGCAGAACCCACTCCCCCATCTCCCACCAGCCACAAAACAGCCACCAAATTTGGGGCAAAGTAATCCAATAACTTCAACTACATAAAAACAGTTATTTATTATCTTTGGAACCCATATCTTCACTTTATTGTTGTTGTTGAGTTGCCAAGTCATGTCCAACTCTCTGCAACCCCATGAACTGCAACACGCCAGGCTTCCCCTTCCCCATCCTTCACTATCTCCCAGAGTTTGCTCAAACTCATGTCCATTGAGTTGGTGATGCCATCCAACCATCTCATCATATCTTCACTTACTAATCACCAGATCTTCACTTACTAATAGTGATTCTCCCTACATGGAATATAGGAAGGGGGAACCCAATTCTCACTAGTTTGGCTAATAAAACAGCTTTTCTAGAAAGCCCTAATGAAGTGAAGTCAAGGAATACATGTGTCTTCCTTATCTACCTCCAGTACTTAACAGAGTGTCTGGCATATAATAGGTGCTCAATAAATGTTTATTGATGACATTACTTAATGAAATAGTGAATAAGTACCTAAGAAAGGCAATAGTAAGTTGACTCTCTCCATCTCTGTTGACACATAAAGGAAGGTTTAGATCCTTCACTCCCAAGGGTTACTGACATATGAGGGGAATATCATAAATACCAATACCATTCCCAAACTCTTGATATTCTGCAGGGTCATTCTTAGGTCAGTGTTGTTAGCTGATAATTGCCTATATATATATGAGTGTTCATTTGCATATGTACCTGTATATGTAGGGGTTCCCTTGTAGCTCAGTTGGTAAAGAACCTGTCTACAATTCAGGAGACCTGGGTTCGATTCCTGGGTTGGGAAGATCCCTGGAGAATGAAATAGCAACCCGCTCCAGTATTCTTGCCTGGAGAATTTCATAAACAGAGGAGTCTGGCAGGCTACAGTCCATGGGGTCGCAAGAGTCGGACACAACTTTGCGATTAAACCACCACTATGTGTATAAATGAACGCCTATACTGGCGATGTGCAATATGTTAAAAATTAGCCCTCCTTCCCTTGTCTCTGAGTTGTAAGATGCTGCTGCTGCTGAAGCATGGTACCTAAACATGATTCAGCCTTCACTCAAAGGTTTAAAACAAGACCCTGAGGCCATAAAAGATCCCAAAGAGAGCATGGTGGCAGGACCAGAATCAACAGGAGACAACCACACCATCTGAGCAGCCTGGTTCTCAGGCCAACTTCAGATGCAGTCATATGTTTCTTAATATATAATGCCATCTCTATTTTTGTCATTGATATCCATATTTGTTAACCACACAACCAATCATAACTGAATCTGAGCTCACTTAAATTTCTCTCTAACCTTTTATGTGGAACTGAGCACCTACTCAGAGAACTAATCATAAGGAGAAACATTCCTCTCTAATTTCACTCACCCTTCCTCGTCTCACTGTCCACTTAACTGGACGAGAAGAACACATAGTAGAAGGAACGCAGAACTGAGGATTAGGAACCCCCAGGCCCTCTTACAACCCTGATATGAATGAGCCAGGACACTCGGAAAGAACTACTCAGCCTCTCTGTGACTCTGGTCCTTTATCTGTGAAATAAGAGAAATGGACTGGTTGTTCTCAAAGTCTCTTCCAGCTTTAAAATTTTGTGAATTGCTCTGTCTTCCATTTCTCCCTCAAGTTCAACTCTCTACTCTTCTCTGAGCCCTGGGAGGCAGTCCTGTTTGGAGCACATCCATGGACATCCTAGTCCTCTGGTGTTCAGTTGGGTTTAACCCAACAGACAGCACAGACAAAAGGAAAGGGAATAAGAAAGCCAAGACTGGGCTCTTTCCCTTCTGTGCCTCCATTCCTGTGGGTTCCCTGTGGGTTGGCTGTATCACCTGACTGAAGGTCATGGAGTTCGTGAAACATCCTTCTCCACATGACTCTCTCCATCAGGTTCCCCCTCCAAATTCCAGAAATCCCTCCTCCACTTCCTCCTTCAGGACTAAAAGTAGTGGTAACTTCATGAAGTCGCTTCTAGTTCAGAACACTATACCACCTCTTGTGGTTTCTGTGCATTGCTGACATCTTGGTAAATTCTCTTCAAATTAAATCAATTGAAGGTTGCTATCTGTTTCCTACTCTGACCATAAATGATACAGCTTCCTCCTGCATTTCATGTATAATGCCTAGAAAACTCTCAGGTTTGAAATGGCAAAGGCAGGACTTGACCTCCACCCCATCCACCACTAAATAAGGTATGGCCTCTCCTGAAGGTATGGCCTCTCTTGCTAGGGACTTCCCTGGTGGCTCAGATGATAAAGCGTCTGCCTACAATGCAGGAGACCCAGCTTCAGTCTGTGGGTTGGGAAGATCTCCTGGAGGAGGAAATGGCAACCCACTCCAGTATTCTTGCCTGGAAAATCCCATGGATGGAGGAACCTGGTAGGCTACAGTCCATGGGGTCACAAAGAGTCAGGCATGACTGAGTGACTTCACTTTCACTTTCTTTCACTTGTACCCAAAGAATGGAGTCTTAAGTAGAGACTGTGACTGCCTTTAGACTGTATTTTCTACTGCTAGTGCTTCCTGTGTATCTTTCAGGCCCAGGTTTCGTCAGCAGCATGATAAACAGTAACATTCTCCGGGTGACTGGCTCCCCTGCAAAGGATGGATAAGTGTATGTAGAATATGTCAAGAGAATAGCCGGGAGCTAGCATTTGCAGAGTGAGGACTGTAAAAGCACTGGGCATCAGAAAAATCCACCAGGCAATTATCAGACTGATTCCAAAGCACAACCCAGAGAAAGGCCGAGTCTTTTCATGAAGGAAGAGGACATTAAATGGGAATTTATGTTACCAAAGAAACAAACTGGATAAGGAAACATTAACTTTCATTCATTCGATTTGATTTGGATGGAATCTGTTTCATGAAAAAAATGAGTTTTAGAGTCAATTTTCATTGTCAAATTGTAAGCCAATAATTTCTTTGTAAACAAAGAAATATAGCAACACAAGAAACCATAAAGGTGATATTTCAAGGCAACATGACAGTTAACTCTGTATGTTTTCTTCTTTTCCTTTTTTTCTTAACGTGGAAAAGATGCTGTAATGCTAATAATATAGTTGTAATCTGGTCGCCCTTAACATTTTATACTGTTTTGAAAAAACAATGATACTGAAGCTAAAGCTCCAATACTTTGACCACCTGGTGCAAAGAGTCATTGGAAAAGACCCTGATCCTGGGAAAGATTGAAGGCAAAAGGAGTAGGGATAACAGAGGATGAGACGGTTAGATAGCATCACCAATTCAAGGGACATGAGTCTGAGCACACTCTGGGAGATAACGGAAGACAGAGGAGTCTGGCCTGCTGCAGTCCATGGGGTCGAAAAGAGTCGGACATGACTTAACGACGGAGCAACAACAACAAAGCTGTTCTCTCTACCTAAGCCCAGCATTTTTGCACTGTTAGAAAAGCACATATATTTTGTTTATTTATTTTTTTACTTTATAATATTGTATTGGTTTTGCCATACATCAACATGAATCCACCACAGGTGTACACGTGTCCCCCCCCCCAAAAAATGGAATGACTCCCCCCAAAAAAAATAAAAAAAAAAGAAAAGAAAAGAAAAGCACATATATCAGGCCTGCATCGCCATGTCCTCCATCACCATAGAGATGGAGCGACAGGGCCAGTTGGCCAGGCCTGTACCTCCCCTCCCAGGCCTGGTCCAGGGCAAATGAAACTCCTCTCTGATACAACTCAGCCACAGGCCATGCTGGAATCCACTTGCCAAGATCTGAGCATCCGATATCGGGAGTGCGCTCAGGGTACCTGCGGCTTTCCAGTTAAAATCAGAACTTGATACAGGAGACAACAGATGTTAATTAAACTTATATGGTAATCATTTCACAATAAGTTAAGTCATTATGCTGTATGCCTTAAACTTACTCAGTGCTGTATGTCAATTATATCTCAATAAAACTGGGGAAAAAACAGATTCTGAAAGCAAAAAACCTGACCTCACACACCAGCTCCTACCCCTTTCCCCTCAAAAGTCCAATGAATCAACACATCCTTACTGAAGACTCACTCATTTTGCAGATCAGAGAGAAGTGTTGCAGGCAGTCAAGGACTGGGCTTCTGCTCACAAGGACGGCCAACCCCAGCAAGGAGACAACACAGACTCCCCAACACTGGACCATCAGGCGGCATGAAGGATGAAAAGGAGGACAGAGATGAACAGAGAGAGACTGGCTCTGGGCTTGGGTAAGTGAGGACAACTTGCTCAAGAAGCAGCTCTGAGGGTATCTGAGGTGAGGAACTGGGCTCGGATGCAGAAACAGAAACGAGGCAGGCAGCACTAGGCGGTGAAATTGTGAGGCACAAAGTTTATCGGGGATGGTAAACAGTGTGGTCTGGCTGAAGAAGAGTTCATGGAAAGAGTGGTCATGAGATAAAGCTGAAAAAGGACACAGAGGAATCCGGGTACTCAACTAAGGTGCTTTACTTACTGCTAGAGAGGCAACAAGACACGATAGAAGAATGGGAAGGGAGGAACAGATATCCGCTCACCAGATTCAGTCTATTCTCAACTGCCAAGGCAAATAAAACTCCAGCGCTCTTTGGGAAATCAACCAGGCTGGCCTGTGATAGCATGGCAATTCCTGCTCTGCTCAGAATAATAGCTGCCACTGTTCTTGCTATTGTTCAGTTGCTAAATCGTGTTTGACTCTGCAACCTCATGGACTGCAGCACACCAGGCTTCCCTGTCCTTCACTATCTCCTGGAGTTTGCTCAAATTCATGTCCGTTAAGTCAGTGATGCCATCCAATCATCTCATCCACTGTCGACCCCTTCTCCTCCTGCCCTCAGTCTTTCCCAGCATCAATGATTCGGCTCTTTGCATCAGGTGGCCAAAGTTGTGGAACTTCAGCCTCAGTTCTTCCAATGAATATTCAGTTGATCTTCAGGATTAACTGGTTTGATCTCCTTGCTGTCCAAGGGACTCTCAAGAGTCTTCTCCAGCCCCACAGTTTGAAAGCATCAATTCTTCAGTGCTCAGCCTTCTTTATGGTCCAACTGTCACATCCACACATGGCTACTGGAAAAGCCACTGTTGAGAAGACCCCAATTTTGTGACGATTAAGAAACTGAGGTGCTAATGAAATGTCATTCATTGAAGTGTTTTTAATTCAGATTCTATTTATGGAAACAGCGTTCTTAGATGAACTTTACCACCATGGCCTTGGACCACTGCCTGAAGCTGCCCCTGGGCTCAGATGTCTCTTTCCTTCTCTCATCTCCATCCTAAGATGAGTCCCTCAGCTCCTCCAGCTTAGGACCCTCACTTGCTCATTCAAAGGCTGTCTCACAGCCTCATTGAAACCCTTCATCCTCAGGCAGCCTTTTTTCAGTTTGCAAATTCTCTCTGGCTTCACAGTGGCTGATGAAAACATAAGAGGTTCAGTGTGTGTGTGCACACCTGTGTGTGGATTTGAGAGCAACAGGAATATCTCATTCTCATTCATTTGGTGTCGCCTTCTCCAACCTCTTCATGGCATTCCTCACCTCGCTTTTCAAATCTGCTTTCCCTTTTTCTTAGAATTTTCTAGTCCCAAGTTCTTTTTGAGCGTCTTCTCACTTTCATCCCCTCCATTTGACTAAAACTACCTTGACAGGAGTCACTAATAATATGTTCATGAAAAACTCCGGTTGCCTCTTTGTTTCTGCTGTTCTATTTTCCCTGACTGTGCTTGACAGTATTCATCATCTGTTTCTCCCCTGTCTCATCATCTCTCTGGAAGCCTAACCGCCTTGCTTACCTTGACCTGTTTGCACTCAAGTGTCTCTGCTTCTACTCTCTTACTTTCTCTGACCATTCTTTTTCTTTCCTCATCCTATCTCTTCAGAGAACTCCATTTTTACCCAGAATTTAATACTTTTCCCTCCCTCAACTGAGCTGGTGACTCAAATCTTACTCAGTCCTAACCTGTTAAAGAAAGGCCTTGTTTTATACTTTTCTCCATCTGTTTGGTTGCCCAGCGTCACTTCAAGGTCGACATATCTGAAATGCTTTCACAGCTCTTTGCATGCCCTTGTCATTTTCCTTTGTCTAATTTATATTCAGATCTAAGTCAGACTTTGCTACTTTATTTTGGCACCAAAGTCTTCCCATCACCTGATGTGAGCCCTTAATGTCTTCATACAACCATCTTTCCTCCAATTTCTTCTCTCACTCCACATCAAAATATCCCCATCAGAATCAACTCCTCCTGGTTGCCAAAAAAAAAATTTTTTTTTCTTTAAAAGCTGACATCTCATTTCTTAGTCTCTTTTTCCACTAAGAGCCTACACAGACATTCAGTGATGTAGCTTGACAAAAACGCAACAGATCCAGTCTGAACTCCACAGGGTTTAGTGAACAGTCTGCTGAGCCTTCACCCCTGCACCTAATTAATCATTCTGCCTGGAAATTCACTTATTCTTCTCCTAGCCACACACTTGGTCATTCCCACGCCAGTCCTCCAAATTTCCATCTGTCTCCTTGTCCAGAATCAACAAGCTCTTTCTTATGCAAATCTCTCCAAGCAACAGATGAAGCAATAACATAGAGATTCACTAGTTATAGCCAACACAAACGACAGTATGTGTCATATTTGCCATGGGTTCCAGAAGTGACTGAGCTCATCAAGAGCATTTTCCCAGGAGGCCTAAGGTCTGGAGGAAATGAAAGGGCTCTGACAGAGCATGTGTGAGAGGGGAAGAGACTGAGTGAAGCACCAGGAAGCTCCCTGGAGTGCAAGGCACCAAAGCAGGAATTTCCAGCTAGTCCAGGGGAAGAAAGAGCATCCAAGTAACCCATCATGAAAAACAATTGTTAAAGAGGCACTGGGGACTTCCCTGGTGGTCCAGCGATTGAGACTCCAGGCTTCCAGTGCAGGTGGCTCCTGTTTAACCCTGGTTGGGGAACTAGATCATGCAGGCCACGAGGCATGGCCAAAAACTATAATAATAAATAAAGGAGCACTGAGGACTTCCCTGGTGGTACAGTGGATAGGAATCCTCCTGCCAATACAAGGGACGTGGGTTTGACCCCTGGTCCAGGAAGATCCAACATGCTGTAGAACACCTAAGCCTGAGAGCCACGACTACTGAAGCCTACATGCCTACAGCCCGTGCTCCACAACAAGAGAAGCCCCTGCAATGAGGGGCTGGGGGACCGCAACGAAGAGTAGACCCCGCTCACCACAAACAGAGAAACTCCGCATGCAATAATGAAGACCCAGCAGAACCAAAAATAAACAATTATTAAAACAAACCAAAAAAAAATGAGGCACTGAAAAACTGTGGGAAAAGCCAAGAATTTGAAAAAATTTTACCATGTGACATTAAGCACATCACCTAGGCTCTCTAAAGGTCAGAGAGGAGGTCCTCTCTAAATGTGAAAAAGGATGTGAAAATTACACAATTTCACAGAGTTAGGAGACTTACATGAGAAAACAGGTATGAATATAGCAAACAAATTGAAAAGTACCATGCAAATGGGGAAGTCTGTTATTACTAAATGGAACTGACAAATTATTCATTGATGCATACATCAGTATGTAAATTTTAACAAATAACAATTTTTTTTAGGTCTAGTTTACTGGAGTATTATTTGCATATATTAAAATTCACCCTTTTAAGTGTACAGTTCTATAAGTTTTTACCAACTTATACAGCATGTAAGTTGGAGAAGGAAATGGCAACCCACTCCAGTGTTATTGCTTGGAGAATCCCAGGGATGGGGGAGCCTGGTGGGCTGCCATCTATGGGGTCGCACAGAGTCGGACATGACTGAAGCGACTTAGCAGCAGCAGCAACAGCATGTAAGTAACCATCGCTATAATCAAATTATAGAATATTTCCATCACCCAAAAAGTTCCCTGTATGTACTCCTTTATAATCAATCACTTCACTCCCCAACCCCTAGCAACCACTGATCTGATTTGGTCTCTGTAATTTTGCCTTTTTCAGAATGTCTTATAAATGGAGAAGGAAAGGGCAACCCACTCCAGTATTCTTGCCTGGAAAATCCCATGGACAGAGGAGCCTGGTGGGCTACTGTCCATGGGGTCGCAAAGAGTTGGACACAACTGAGCGATTTCACTATCACTATAAATGGAATCATACTGTATGCAGTCATATTGTATGTCTGACTTTTTTTTTTTTTTGCGCCACTTTTTGGATAACTGCTTTACAGAATTTTGTGGTTTTTCTGTCAAACATCAACAAGAATCAGCCATAGGTACACCCATATCCCCTCCCTCCCAAACCTCCCTTCTAACTCCCTCCCCATTCCAACATTCTAGATTGTCACAGAGCCCTTGTTTAAGTTCCCTGAATCATACGGCAAATTACCACTGGCTATCTATTTTACATACGGTATTGTAAGTTTCCGTGTTACTCTCTCCATACAGCTCACCCCTTCCCTCCTCCCCTCCCCCCGTGTCCATAGGTCTGTTCTCTGTATCTCCTTCTCCACTGCTGCCCTGAAAATAAATTCATCAGCACCATCTTTCTAGATTCCATATATTCACTTGACATAGTGGCTTTAGAGACTTCTCAGTATTGGGGCTTATGTTGGTACTTGGTTGTCTTTACTGACAAGTGATATTCCTTTGTATGAATGTATTTATCTACCCACTTTTTGTGATTTTTAAAATAAAGATGCTATACCATTCACATACACTTCTTAGACATATGTTTTCATTTTTCTTAAGTAAGTACCTGGGAATGAAGTTTCTGGGTTATATGGTAAGAGTAATACTAATTTTATAAGAAATTACCAAACTTTTCCAAAGTGGTTATACCATTTTGTGTTCCCACCAGCGGTTCTTTCATATTCTTAGCAACATTAGATTTTGTGAGTTTTCCTTTTTCCTTCTTAAATTAAAAAAAAAATTAATCCATGCCACTGGACGTTTAACAGTATCTTACCACAGTTTTGATTTAAATTTCCTGCCAACTAATGATGATGAGAATCTTTTCAAATGCTTATTTACTATCTGTATCCTTATTTTCATAAAATGTCTTTTGCCCACTTTTTAATTAGGTTGTCTGTCATACTATTGAGTAGTAAGAGTTCTTCATATTAATACAAGTCCTTCATAGAAGACAAGCATTTTGCACATATTTTCTTACACTCTGTGATTTATCTTATCATTTCCTTAACAATGACTTTCAAAGAACAGAAGTTTCTTTTTTTAATGAAATCTTATTTATCAGCTTTTTCTTTTATGGTTCATGCTTCTGTAAATCTAGGAAACCTTTACCTGAACAAAAGACACAGAGACGTTTCTCCTGTTTTCTTCCCAAAGTATTTTAGTTTCAGTTATAGTTCTATGATACATTTTAAGTTAATTTTTTTGTGACAAAAGATATAAGCAGAGGTTCTTTCTTTTTTTTTTTTGTCAAAAATCACCTGCCCACATGTGTGAGCCTACTTCTGAACTCTCTCTGCAGCCTGACTGATCTCTATCTCTATTCTTATGCCATTCCTGCACTAACTTGATTACTATTGCTTTATCGTAAGTCTCATAATCTGTGTATGTCCTCAAGTTTTTACTCTTTCATCCCAAAGTTCTTTTGGCTTTTTTGCTTTTCCATATAAATATTAGAATCATCTGTCAATTTCTGCCAAAAAAAAAAGTCTGCTGGGATTTCTATGGGGCTTGTGTTGAATCTTAACAAAACTTTAGAACTGATTTTCTAACAATACTGAATTGGTGGTGGAAATGATTTCCTGGGTATTCATTTTGCATTTTATAATAATTCACTGATTTGTATACTTTTGTTCTGTGTTGTCTTGAAAAAAATATATTTTAAATATAAAGATACAAATTAAAAAGAAAATACTCGGCTTCCCTGGTGACTCAGTGGTAAAGAATCCACCTGCCAATGCAGGAGACATAGGTTTGATCCCTGATCCGGGAAGATCCCACATGCTGCAGAGCAACTAAGCCCATGTGTCAACTATTGAGCCTGTGCTCTAGAGCCCGGGAGCCACAGCTACTGAAGCCCACGCACCTTAGAGCCCATGCTGCAAAACAAGACAAGCGACTACAATAAGAAGCTGCCCACGACAACCAGAGAGTAGCCCCCGCTTGCCGAAACTAGAGAAAAGCCCTCACAGCAATGAAGACCCCGCATGGCCAAAAATAAATAATTTAAAAAATAAAAGAATGTTTCTTTAAAAAAAAATACCGAGTTAGAAATTTTATAACGTTTATCCCTATGAATATAATGCTTCTGATGTCATAAATTTGTTTTTTACATTTCCACTTCTTTTTAAAATTTTATTGAAATACAGTTGATTTACAATGTTGTATTTCTTTTGTACGGCAAAGTGACTCAGTTATACTATATATTTAATTACATATATGTAACATATATACATATCCTTTTTCATATTTTTTCCATTATGTTTTTCACAGTATCTTGAATATAGCTCCCCGTGCTATACAGTAGGACCTTGTTTATCCATCCTGTATTTAATAGTTTGCATCTGCTAATCCCTGTGCAGCAACACGGATGGACCTGGGTATTATCATACTAAGCAGAGTAAGTCACTTATATGTGGAATCTAAACTACAATACAAACCAACCCATCTATGAAACAAAGACAGACTCACAGATACAGAGAACAGACTTGTGGTTACAGGAGGGGCTGGTTAGGGGATGGACGGAACGGGAGATGGGATTAGCAGAGGCAAACTATTAAATTTCCCTTTCTAATTGTTCATTAATAGCATTTATAAATACAATTAGTTTTGGTATATTGGTCTTTGACCTTACCAAAATTACTGGTTCATTTTCATACTTTTTTGGTCTATTCTTTGCTACTTTCCACATAGATGATCATAAATACACCTTTCTTTTTCCCTTTCCCTTCCTTTTCTGTTTCTGTTACACTGGTTAGGACTTCCTCCAATACAATTGCTCAGAGGAGTGGTACAGGAAGCATCCTTGCCTTGTTCCTAATCTTAAGGGTAGAGCATCCAGTCTTTCAGCATTAGGCAGGATATTACCTGTAAGGATTTTCATAGATGCCCTTCGTCAGGTTGAGGACGTTCCCTTCTAGTTCTAGTTTGATGGATTTTTAAAGTCATGAACATGTATGTAAAGTTAGGAGGTTTTGTTTCCTTTACTGGAAAAAACAATTTTTTTTTCTTTCTTTGTACCTTTGCTTCAAAATTCCATCTGTAGGCTTGGCTGCTCACAGGGACTTGAAAGAGTGCTACAGATGGAGTGGGTTATTCAGCTTAGAATTTATCATATTGACTGAAGTCTAACAGAAAGTGAGAAGCCTCCCCAAGGAAGTTATAGCTATTCACGTAGAAGATAACCAGGCTGTTAAAAAATTGCTGGAGAAATGATAACACGTCTGAAACTCATCAAGGAATAAAACACAGTAAGATGTGGTGCTGGAGAACACTCTGGAGAGTCCCTTGTATAGCAAGGAGATCAAACCAGTCAATCCTAAAGGAAATCAACCTTGAATATTCATTGGAAGAACTGATGCTAAAGCCGAAGCTCCAGTACTTTGGCCACCTGATGCGAAGAGCCAACTCATTGGAAACAACCCTGATGATGGGAAAGACTGAGGGCAGGAGAAGAAGGGGACGACAGAGGATGAGATGGTTGGATGACTCACCATCACCGATTCGATGGACATGAGTTTCAGCCAACTCCCGGCGGTGGCAAAGGATAGGAAAGCCTGGTGTGCTGCAGTCCATGGGTCAAAAAGAGTCAGACACAACTGAGTGACTAAACAACAAAGATGTGGAAAAGGTGGGAAACTAAAATTGTACTAAAACTGTCCCCTACAACAATGTTTGGAAGGCGAAGTCCATGATGGAAGATAACTTAGGGAACAAGTTCTGTTTATTCCATTTCAGTTTCCAGGTGTCAGCAGTACATAGTCCTGTAGAAAATATTACAGATAATGAAGGATAAATGCTATACCACAGGGAAAAAAATGCAGAGCCCCAAAAAACTAATCTAAGTGACAACTAAATGGAGATGAAACCTCTTTCAAAATTGAAAGCACAAATACACATCCTTAAGAGAAGAGCTTCCTGTCTCCCTGGAATGGTTAGAAACTACCCCAAACAAACTTTTCTTCCCTATTAATGTAAGAATTTTCACTCTCCCTTCATGTCCACTTGGCTCTTTATATAAAAGCTCTTCTACTGTCGTGGGGCCTTCATCACTGTCCCTAACTATGATCCACATCCCATCCCAACCCATCCTTCGCTTATAACCAGTGCTGCCAGCAACAGGGTCTGGCTGGTAACAAACCAGAAAGCTTAACGAGGCTTTTACATGTTGGCTTTAGGAATCTACCAACCTTCCCAAAAGAGGTGTATTCTTAAGTTCTTTTGAATGAAAGTCTCAGAAACAATTTTATGAATACAACTTGTTCATAAGATAGAGTATTCGTGCACAGAGAGGACAAAAAGGACGGCAAGGATTACTGTTTATTAAAGAACCCACATCCAATGCTGTGTATCTCCAAAGATGAGCGGCAAGCACTTTGCTTCATAACTACTTGAGCAATTGGCAAAAGCTATAGATACCTAGGCCTAACACCAGAAAAGGTGATGCAGAATTTCTGAGGATAAAATGTGGGGATCTGTATTTTTCACAAGTGCCCCACATGATCCTGTTGTGTACTCTAGGTATGTGTGTGCATGCTTAGACGCTTCAGTAGTGTCTGACTCTTTGCAACCCCACGCACAATAACCCACCAGGTTCCTCTGTCCATGGGATTTTCCCGACAAGAATACTGGAGTGGATTGCCATGACCTCTACCAGGGGACTTCTCTACCTAGAAATCAAACCCACGTCTCCTGCCTTGCAGGTGGATTCTTTACCACTGAGCCTCTGGGGGAGCCCACACTATACGTAAGGGAGTCCCCATTAGAGGAGTGCAGAAAAGCCAATGGGTCCCCACATTCATCTTCCAGCACACTCACAGCTGATGCCAGCAGAGGAAAAGAAATACAATTTCAAGCTAGAAAATAATTACAAAAATAAACAGAAATGCTTTTAAAAACTCTTCAGTGAGACAGAAGAAACAAAAACACAAAGAAGAAAACAGATTACAGAAATATGAATAACATAAGTGACTTTTTTAAAGTTTTTTTTAATGTGGACCACTTTTAAAGTCTTGAATTTGTTACAATATTGCTTTGTAAATTTGATTTACTGTATTGTCTTATATTTTGGTTTTCCAGCCACAACGCATGAGGGGTCTTAGTTCCCCGGCCAGGGATCAAACCCATATCCCTTGCATTGGAAGGTGAAGTCTTAGCCACTGGACCACCAGGGAAGTCCCTAACATGAGTGACTTTTAAAACACTGTTCATTAACTGATAACATTTACACAGATGAATACATACATTATAAGTATGCACACAGCTCAATGAATTTTTATCAAATACACTATCACTGAAGTTTTTTAATGCCTTCGTAATTAAATACAGAGAAATTATCATGGGGATGCTTGATGCTTGCTCTCTCTATCCCTAAAACAAAATTAAAAAAAAAAAAAAAAACTAATACAGAGAACACCAAGCTGTGCTCCCTGTGTTATACAGCAGCTTCCCACTAGTTATGTTTCACACATGACAGTGTAAATGTGTCAGTGTTACTTTCTCAGCTTGTCCTATTCCCCCATTCCCCTGCTGTGCCCCCAAGTCCGTTCACATCTAAGTCTCCATTCTTTCCCTATAGTTTCAACAGAACCATTTTTCTAGACTTCATATATATGTGTTAAAATGTGTGATATTGCTAGGATAGGAGAGTAGAAGGGAGGCTCAAGAGGGAGGGGATATATATACATATATTAATAATTATGACTGATTTGCATTGTTTATGGCAGAAACCAGCACAACATTGTAAAGCAATTATCCTCTAATTTTAAAAAAGTTCTAATAAAAGAAAAATGGAACAAGAAAAAAAAAACCTAATATAGAGTGGCAAGAAGATAAAGCAGAGAATTCAACAGGACTCTTACAAAAAAAATTAGCAAAAGACAGCATGAATGGAAGGAGAAAAAACAAACTAAAGGAAATCACAACTCCTAAAAGAGTCATTCAATTCTTAGTCAAAGTGACCTGCTTTCAAAACAGTTTGGGGATTTATTTCAGACTTACTTACACTTACCCACTCATCTAGGACACATAATAATTATACAAAGTGAGTAATGAAGACTGGGGGTTTCTGGATCTCATGGATTTTATTTCTTTGAAACAATCTTGAGAAGGAGAGAGGTCTAATAGCTCTTAGGTATTTACTTCAACAGCCTGCTCTGGGGGTAAGCACTATTAATACCTTTATACAGCAGCATCACTCTGAAATGTGAAGGAGACCATGCCATGTCCTCAAATGCAGGGGGACGATGTCTCTGTCTTAGTGGCCATGGACTGATGCAGTCTGCAGTCCACCTTCATCCACTTTCATAAGCCTGTTTGCTCCCTTGTCCCAATTCCAAGTCAGTTGAGCAGACAACAGAACAGCTGAATCGGCATTGGAAAGAGAATGCAGAGAGATGAGAGGCAAAGGGAGCTAGCAGAATAAGAATAAAGAGGACAGACAGACAGTAGCATTTACCCTGAAATTAACATATATAACATCTCTAGGCAAGGAAAACAGGGTTGCCATCACCTATTATTAGCACAGGATATACATTAAAAAACCTTTACTATCTGAGCTGCTGAGGGAGTTTTAGATAAGCACGATCTAATTACCCAACTTAATATCACTGAGGGCTTCATCTTCCAAATACTTCATAACCTTTACCTAATTAATTTTCACCAAACCTCCATAAGGTCTGAATGTATTAAGCACCCACCGTAAATGGACAAACCAAGTGCCTGAGTTTACATAACTTACCTAAAAATGAAGAGAAGCTGGCATGTGAAATCAGAATGGGAACAGCAATGAAGTATTTCTGTTCCCCAAGACCATGCCAAACCCATATTTTTCCAAACTGCTTGTGTTTTCAACCTCCTAGCATGTATGGAATGGCACCAGGGATAGAGCTTTGCACTTAGTAAAAGGTACACACACCTGGCTTTCATTCAAATGACAAAAAGAGGTACACTTCCCACAAGTAAATATGAGCCTGGGAAAACTAAAACACCCAGTAGTAATAGGAACAGAGAAGCACAGTTCAGTTCAGTTCAGTTCAGTCTCTCAGTCGTGTCCGACTCTTTGCGACCGCTTGAATCGCAGCACGCCAGGCCTCCCTGTTCATCACCAACTCCCGGAGTTCACCCAAACTCAGGTCCATCGAGTCGGTGATGCCATCCAGCCATCTCATCCTCTGTCATCCCCTTCTCCTCCTGCCCCTAATCCCTCCCAGCATCAGTCTTTTCCAATGAGTCAACTCTTCGCATGAGGTGGCCAAAGTATCAGAGTTTCAGCTTTAGCATCAGTCCTTCCAAAGAACACCCAGGACTGATCTCCTTTAGAATGGACTGGTTGGATCTCCTTGCACAAGCAGGGCACAAAAGCTCACCATCAGTCACTGTCATTCTATAGCCTTGCCCATCAGCAGATTTCATCTTTTTTTAGGCTTCTGAGCAAAGCGTGGCCAAGGCATCAGCCAGTGTCCCTTCAATTAGTGGGGACTGAAATGGTCGTGTGTGACTCTGTACAACCCCATGGATGGTAGCCCTTCAGGTTCCTCTGTCCATGGGATTCTCCAGGCAAGAATACTGGAGTGGGTTGCCATGCCCTCCTCCCAGGGATCTTCCCAACCCAGGGATCGAAGCTGCATCTCTTATATCTCCTGCTTTGGCAGGCGGGTCTTCCTATCTTAAGTCTGTTCTCCTGGTGCCTGGGAGGAACTGAGACCCTGCTGCCCAGCTGTGGGGCTCATCCTGCCCATATGGCACATCTACCTTCCCTCCTTGATCACCCCACAATCACCTGTTACAGCGGGAGGCTTTCCCTGAATTCCAGTCACAAAATAAGAGCCCTGACCCTCTGCGTGGCTCTTGACGGTTTCTCCTTTCTAAGTGAACAGAAAGAGTTCAGGAACCTGCTCAGACTCCATCAATTGGTGCTTCCTCCTCCTGTGTGTCTGTCCATCTGTTCCTCTCTTTTGAAATAATTTTTTAAAGCTATCTCTACTGCTGAATCAGTTCTACTTTCCCTGACCTCTGCCACCATATTCATCCTCCCTTTTCCCCAGTGACTACTGCAAGGATCCCACGACATCCTTAAAGTCAAATCTCCGTGAACTATAAATGTGAAACACGAAGGACACTATTTCAATGCAGATGTCCTCTCTCCCAGATATTTGCCACTCCTTACTACCAGCACATTGTTGTCACCTCCAGCAATTTCCTCTTGCTCCATCTGTCTCTTCTCTCTGACCCTTTTGGTTGTTAACCACCTGCCCATCTACATCAGGGACTTCTGGACTCTGAAGAGTCCAGGTTATTCTCAGATTATTCTCTAACTTCTGAAAGCCATACGGGGATCTGTAAACCACAGCATCTCAACTGAGTCTTATCATCTGTCTACTGCTGACTAGGGGTAGTGTTAGTCACTGAGTTGTGTCTGACTCTTTGCAATCCCCTGGACTATATCCCGCCAGACTCCTCTGTCCTTGGAATCCTCCAGGCAAGAATACTGGAATGGGTTGTCATTTCCTCCTCCAGGGGATCTTCCTAACCTAGGAATCGAACCCTGGTCTCCTGCATTACAGGCAAATTCTTTACCATCTGAGCCACCAAGGAAGCTGGGGTATGTGTCCCTCAGTGTGACCATTGGCAGTACTAGAATGCTCATTTAAGACAAGCTTAGAAGCACCAGTCTGGTGAGAAACGAAGCTAAGGGACTTGTCATAAGCCAGCATTTACATAGCAAGCCCTATGTCTACTTGGTGTGTGTGTTTACTGAGGCGAAGGAGTGCTGTAGGAAGGCTTGTAGATATTATGGGATAATGTTTCCCCCACCTTACTCCTTGCTGTCACCTGAACAATCTTGAGTGTTTAGGTCTCTAAGGCTGGAAGAGTCAGTGAAATCTAGCAGATGGTGGGTGTCTGGTCCACAGCCTTGTGAATGGTGCAACTCCCACCCAGCTCAGCTAGGATTTCATGGAAAGCTGTGCTATTGGGCACCATGCAGACTTTTCACTTTGGGAGAGAGGCAATACCCTGTCTGATTCTGGAAAGCCCAGAGTGTTCAGGACCCATCTGAGAAGCATCCCCTGCAGGTGAGGATGCTCTAGGGCAGTGGCTGTCCCACTCGTGCACTTGAGCCAAGCCAGGCGATCTCTGCTCCCTGTCAGCATAACTGATGCGCAGCTGCCTTTAGCTGACTGCCATCTTTCATCTCCTGGAATGTGACTTTTAAACGTGTTATGTACTTCATCTGTGCAGTGCCCTGGACCTGGATCGGAACACAGCTGCAGCAGATTACACTATTTATTTTACATACTTGAAGATAGAGCCTCTTGAATTCGATATGCAAATGCATGTGAATAATATGCAAATCTGTGTTTTCCGCCAAGACGCTGGCATTTTTCTTTTAATGGGACTGTGATTCTTATTCAAGAAGGAAGAGCATCTTCCTCATGTCCCTCTGCATTAGTGCTCTCCCGCTCTTCTCTTCAAGGTCCTGACCAGCTTGTAACTTCACTAAGCTTCAAAGCCCTGAGAAAATTACAGGTGCCACTGAATTACATTTAAACCTATAATGGTCATTCCAAGACATTATTTAGTGCTTTTCAATAGGTGTGCTACAAATGCAATGAGGGTCACACTCCTTCACTGCCAATTTGGGATTTTATTCTTAACCTCATGGAATCTGACAGTCTCCTTAGTAATTCTAAATTTAAGTGTTCTCACCTACTGTACAGATGCAGCCACATAACGTTTCTAAAGAAAAAAAATGCAGTTTACAAAGATTTTTAAAGTGATATTTACAATGGGACTGGTAAAAAGTGTCAGACTGGCACCTACAAAACTGAACCCTCTATTTAGCCTCAGAATAGCAAATTCCATGGACAGAGGAGGCTAGCAGTCCATGCGGTCACAAAGAGTCTGACATGACCTAGTGACTGAACAACAACAACAAAGTAAATTACATGTATCTTACGCATGCGACCGGAGCCACCACCCTCATCACCACCACTCCACCACCACAGCCATCATCAAAGCTACAAGGAGAAAAAGACTTGCTCAGATCCAGGAGAGGCAACTGAAGAAACTAAGCATGTCAAGCAATTATTTGCCTACTATGTTCAAGGCACTCTTCTGAGTTGTTAAAAATACAAGCTTAAGATCAGCCTTGCCATTTAGAAGGGTACAATCTAATAAAAATAATGACAGGAACCAATATCCACTTAGCACTTATTTTTGCATCATGCTCGACACTCAACAGGAATCTTTCATAAGTTCCTTATGACAACAGTACTTGCAATACGGTTACAGTACAATCTTACAGTTAAAAAATGGTAGAGGCCAGGTTCAACCCCCCAAAAAAACCATCCTAGTGACTCATATATAAATAATTGTTTGGTGGTCCAGGGTTAAGACTCCATGCTTCCAATGCAGGGGAACGCAGGTCTGAGACCTGGTCGGGGAATTAGTATCACACACCTTGTGGTGTGGTAAAAAAAAAAAAGGTTTAAAAAATAATAATTGTTAAATGAATTGAGTTAAAATTTCATAGGCTAAACACAACTATCCCAAAGAACCAAGATAAGATCCTTAAATTAACTCTCAGAAAAGGCTTTCACTCAGGGCTATAATAATACAGAGGAAGAAAGGAATCAGAAGTTCCACCTCCCAGTGGCCCAGTTCTAATTTGTATTTAATGCTTACATGTCAAATTCAATAAAATAGCCTCATGGTTCTCTAGTCCTACTGCCTTTATAAGGAATATCATTTTTAAAAAGCTACTTCCAATTCTCATAATGAAATATCACAGAGTCTAGATTTATCCTTCCTATGTTGGGAATGGAATAAATGAAACTCCCCAAGGGCTTCCCAGGTGGCTCAGTGGTAAAGAATCTGCCTGCCAATGCAGGAGACACAGGAAATGTAGGTTCAGTCCCTGGGTCGGGAAGATCCCCTGGAGTAGGAAACGGTAACCAGATCTAGTATTCTTGCCTGGATAATTCCATGGACAGGGGAACCCGGCAGGCTACAATCCACAGGGTCACAAAGAGTCGGGCACTGAGTGAGCACCGCACAAGCGTCTCAGGGGGTGATGCAGTCTCAAGATTTCCAGGTACCATGAGCTGAAACATCACACTGGTGAAAAATGAAGCTCTATCTCCCACTGGCTCTATTCCTCAACCATTTGTTTATCCCTCTTGGTTTTGCAGAGGTCAGAGAGGCAAAGACTGCCACCTTGGATAAAGATGTTCCTCCCTGTGAATGCATAACACTCTCGAGAGCCTAGAATACAGTAAGACACCAGGGCTTCCAATGGGAGTCTTAGGGGCTAAGTATGGTCCACATTAACCATACAGTTCTCCTGAGGACTTCAGGGGAGTGAAGGTTATCCGGTTAGCCCTCCAGGAAGACATCATATGACGAAGGTTTCAGAGAATGAATCCTAAAGCTTGCTCCAGAAGAATTCACCTGACATCCTGAAAGCATCTTCTCTTCCACAGAACCAGTAGATCCAAAGCTCAGAGCAACATGCTCGAGGATGAGGACCTGGAGTCAGAGCTGACAGGTGACCTGACCACACACCTCCGTCTCTTGAGAACCATTCAGTTGGTTTCTGGCTTTGTTCGCTATGCAAATAACTTGATTGACACTGATCAATGACTAGCACTTGGCCCATATCTAAGTGCTTGTGTACAAATAAAGATGATTAAATTGCTTCGAATAGCTTCTGAATTACATCTGAGCAGCTATATTTTAAAATAGCGAGCACACTCTATTTCACCACTGTTATCAATAAAATATTCATGGAGCTTGTACACACATTGATTTCTAATCATATGGCCAAGTACCGAAGAAATGTGCCTTCGGTTTTCCCTATGCTGGTAAAGACTGATGCGGAAGACAGATGCTGTGAGTTAGGAGTGGGTAACAGAAACCCTTGAAAATGTTATTTCCTGAGGAATTTTTTGGTAGTCATAAAAAAATCCTAAACTTGTCATGTCAAATGAAAAGTGTGAGATAAAAAATTGAGATTTCAAATTAATAGAATAATACATAGAAATAAAGGAAGAAACATACCAAAATATTAGATGAAAAACATTCATTTAATTCTTTGTTTAATCATTACTATAATAACTAACATTGAACTGCAAAAACTTAAGGTTCCAGCTACCTGGAAATCTGTGAAAAGATATACACAAGTGCATTTCACTTTATTTAATAGACACGTTTCTGAAAGCTACACATTATACTTAACTCTATGTATTTATTACATAGATATTTGAAAGCCATTATGTTCATAAATATAATAAAGAATTTTTAAAATACTGCAGATAAGAGCAGAAATTTCACAAAATAGAAACTACGGATGAATAACCAACACGAAAAATTGTTCAATGTCACTGGTAATTACAGAAATAAGAATTAACCAAGCAAAGGAGTATAATTTTTACCCAACAGATCATAAAGATATTTTTAATTTAATTTTTACAGTGGAGTAGCCAAGGATATGGTAAAAAAAAAAAAAAAAAAAGACACTCTCACATATTGCTATAGGAAGTATAAATTGATGAAAAACCATTTTGGAAAAGCCATTTGGCATTATGGATCAAGAGCCTTAAAATGTTCATACCTTTGACCCTGTAATTTAATTTCTGGGAATCTATCCTAAAATAATAATGTAAAATAGAGACAGAGAAGCTTCATACACCAAAATGTTCACTGCAACATCATTTATAATAGTGAAAAATTCAAAGTAATTAAATGGCTGACAGTAAGAAGGTGGCTAAGTAAATTATGCTATAGCTGTATGACAGAATGCTAAATACCCTAAAAAATTATGTTTACCAAGAATTTTTAATAACATAGAAAAATCCCTTATGGCTGCAGTGTTAAATAAAAATCCAGCACAAAAAATATTGTATGATTCCATCTATATAAAAATTCATACACAAATGCTGCAAGGAAATATATAAAAATGTTAACAGCAATTACTTTATTGGAATTTAAGTGATTTTTTTTTCTTTCTGACAACTTTTCCATTTTTCCCAAATATTTCACAGTGAATATATATTACTTGCATATTAAAAAAACATTAAAAGTATATATTACATTTCAAGTATTCACACCAACCGATTAATGTCTTAAAAAAAGATAAAGACAGAAATGGATAAAACTGAAATAAGGCAGAGACACAGATTAATGGAGCCTCTTCCTGTCCCCTTTTAGGCACTGCCTCTAAATTTTTTAAGGCCATGTTGTGTTAGCAACTGCAAGCGTATGAAATATTTACCCCATTAGCTGAATAAAATTAACTTGGATGCATAAATCCGTTCAGGGTCACATATTTCCTATTTCTGACCTAAAGGAATCACAGAATGAATCATTTTGGAAAGAATCATTTCTGTTGAATGAGAGTCATGCTCTAATTCTGAGTTTTCAAGTTTATTTAAAGGGTTGCACCCTCTTTTGGGGTTTTCCCAGATGGCACTAGTGGTAAAGAACCTGCCTGCCAATGCAGGAGACATAAGAGATGCCAGTTCGATCCTTGGGTCAGGAAGATGCCCTGGAGGAGGGCATGATAATCCACTCCAGTTTTCTTGCCTGGAGAATCCCCATAGACAGAGGAGCCTGGCGGGCTAGAGAACATAGTGTCTCAAAGAGTCAAACACAACCGAAGCGACTTAGCATGCATACACATCCCCTATAAAGGCATGTGTACTTTGTGTAAATAATGTGGATGTGCCTGCAACATGTAGACACATACTAAAGAATATAAGAGCAACTAAGAGTTGTATGGGTTGATTTCTCTTGCCAGATGAAGAAACTGAGACCCAGAGAAATCATGAAGCTAAAAACCCTTGCTCAGGGTCACTTGACTGTCAGTGGCAAAGCCAGTGCAGCTGGACGACCAGTTTGGAGGTTTTCCACTGGTCGCCAAGTTTATACCCCAGGAATGTGACTGTTAAGAAACTAGAGAGTTGAAATAAAGTTACTGTAACACCCTACTCTTACCCTACCCAGAAAATGAGCACTGTCACCTTATCCACTCAGTGTACTGAAGGGACTTCAAAAGCTTTTGGGAGCATATGACTGGAAGCTTTGATCTGTGTGTAATGGTCTTGGGTGGTCACTAATTGCTCAATTAGCAGAATGAACTGAAAGTGGAGGCTAAAACACTGTTTGTTTTATGGGTATTGTGAGATCAAAACGGCTCTTTCCATAATCTGAAAGGCCAAGAATTTGAGACGTTCTTGAGGAATGACAGAAAAGTGGGTTAATAATGTAAACTGAACTCTGCAGATAATAAATATTTTACTGCTCCTGTACAACATTAGGCTGGCTAGCCCTGCCTTGTGATTCTTGGTGGCTGTGATTAGCATATGTAAAGTATTTCAAGGTGACTTATTAGGCTTGTTATCTGAGGGCTTCAGAAAAAGTTTTTGAATGTGGATCTTCAGATCTTTTCCTGCTGTATCAGTTCTTCCAACTTTGGGGTCTAAGGAAGTGTCTTTCAGCTTAAGAATCCTTGTGCATATTAATAAGGGTATCCTTATAAATAGCAGAGGTTGACTAAATCAGGATTTAAACCACTTTGGCAGAACTTGTCAACTCCATTCATATCCAGTGGGCTTTTACCAAATATATGTGTGCATGTTATAGTTGGTGCATATACTTTATGTATTTCATCTATGCTATTTTGGCAAATTCCATTTGCAAATATTTTCTACATTTGTCGTTGCTGTTGTTCAGTCACTAAGTTATGTCCACCTCTTTCACGACCCCATGGACTGTAGCCCACCAAGCTCCTTTGTCTATGGGATTCTCCAGGCAAGAATACTGGAGCAGGTTGCCATTTCGTCCTCCAGGAGATCTTCCCTAACCAGGGATCAAACTCACGTCTCCTGCATTGGCAGGCAAATTCATTACCACTGAGCCACCAGGGAAGCCCATTTTCTACATTTAGAAACTCAGTATTGATAATGCAACAGAAAATAATGCATGTAGAAGATTACAGTGGGCTTTAGAGAAGAGGTGGGATGTAATGGAGGGCTCATCCAATGTGGAGGCTCCTTTAACTGGCACTAAATTCAGAGCTGAGGACAGGAGTATGGTGCCAAGGGAAATGAGTAATAGTGAGAGGACTGGACAGGAGTGCAGAGCTGATGAAGCTAAGGTGCAGGATGAGCTTGGCTACGACAAGTACATAGTGGATTGTAATTAAAGATCAAGGCAGATATTTGGAATGGAATTCAGAAGGGGAGAGGGTGTCCAATGAAAAGAGCAAAGTGATGCAGTAAGTCCTTCAAAAGGTCTGCAGCATCACCACTGGCAGAGAAGGTATGCAAAGAATCCAGAGTTACAAAAACACAGACGATATAAGAAGCTTATCATTGAGGCCATAGTGGTGTTTGTAAAATTTGCAACACATCTCCAAAATGAATGTAAGGCACAACTACATGATGATGATATCCATAAATCATCCTAGAAAACCCATTTCATTATTTTATCATACTCACATGGTGATCTCATGGCTCTGTAGACAAGGGAAGTCTTTGAAAAAGAAAAGCCCAGAATATAAAATGTCTTTGGGGGTGGCCTTTAGAAATCCGTATATATAAAGACTATTATCACTTTATGGGCAAGTTAAGCCTTATCTACATATTTAACTCTCTAGCAAGGACTATAGACAGAGCTGACCTGGCTTTGACATGAGTGGTCGTGAGTAAACTCTTTAAACTATCTAAGCCAAGTTTCCTCATCTGTAAAGATAACAGTAACTGAGATAATAATATCCATCATAACTCCTGGGAGAATTAATTGAGATCATGTATGTAAAGTATCTAGAAAGAAGCCTGTCACATTGGCCCCCATAACAGACACTACTTATGATAATAATTGTGATAAGCTATGATAATAATGCTACTTACTTAAAATACTGCAAACATTTAAAATTCTCCATCCCTTGCTCTTTTTTTTAATTGAAAGATAATTACTTTACAGAATTTTGTTGTTTTCTGTCAAACCTGAACATCAATCAGCCATAGATATACATATATCTTCCTTTTGAATCTCTCTCCCATTTCCCTCCCCATCCTCCCTTGCTCTTTTTAACTGCCCTAAAAAGAAGCATCATTTCACTGTCTCCTGCACTCCCTACAACTCTCTGAGAAAAGCACAAGAAATACGGAAGAGCTGATATCTTAGGAAAGTTTCTCACTGACTGAGCACATTTCCTCAGAGCTTCTTGCATTAGTCAGCCAAACTCATGCCTCTCTCATGCAGGGAAACCACAGCCCAGACTAGCCAGAGCCTTGCTGCAGACACTATCCAAATCACTCCACCACCTTCTCTGACAGATGGCATGTTCTCAATAAAAGAACATGCTAAAGTTCTGCCTTGCTAAAGCCAAAAGTTACAAATGAGCACGTGCAGAGGAGAGAGACTGCTGTGCAATGAAAGTGCATCAGATAATCGGCAAGAGACTCCTAAATCTTTCATATTTGACAAGAATTCAAATTAAACTATTAACCTCCTTACCTACCATTACCCAAAACAATTTTCTGGAGTGTCTGCATGCATGCTAACTTTGTTTTCAGTCTACAGACTGCAGAGGCTCCCCACTGAGTCAGGAGTCCTTAGACCTTCAGAGGTAACTGGCTATGGGATCTCATGCAAGACACTTCTTTTTCTGAGCATGGATTCTCCCTCTGGAAAATAAAAATGCTGTGTTAGGTAATCTTAACAGTCCATTTCAGAGATAGACAGACAGATTAATAGACAGATAAATACAACTGACTCAAACAATGTAGAGGTTAGGAGCATTGACTCCTGCAGAGACCAAGAACTTTACAACCGTCCCTCAATGACACAATTCTGCACCTCCACTTAACTGTTGATTGTATGGTACTGTAGCACATATTTATTGAAAACAATCTGCATACAAGTGAATCTGGTACTCTTCAAATCCATGTTATTCAAGGGTCAACTATATTTAGATAGAAGATCAAAAGATGATAGATACACAGTAAGAGTACATTTTTACTGGAAAATACAAATAATTGAGTATGCCTTAATTATTTAGTTCTACTGGCTGGAGAATTATGTCCTGCACCCAGATTATGTTTAGTAATTTGATCCTCATTGAGAACAAAATCCCAACACACCAAAACTTATGGTTTGAAATAAAAGGAGTACTAAGGGGGAAGTTTATTGTGCCAAATACATTAAAAAGGAAGAAAAATCTCAAATCAACAATCTAACTTCACACCTCAAGGGACTAGAAAAGCAACTAAACTCAAAGTTAGGAGATAAAGACTAGATCAGAAATAAACAAAATATAGAATAAAAAATAGAAAAAATCAATGAAGAGTTGGTTTTTTGAAAACCTCAATGAAATTGACAAATCTTTAGCTAGACAAAGGAAAAATGAGAGGATTCAACTAACAAAAATCTGGAATGAAAGAGGAGACATTATGACTGATATCAAAGAAATAAAAATGATCATTGGAGACTACTATGAATAATTACACACTAATAAATAACGTAATCTATAAGAAATGGACAAATTCCTCACAACCTACAACTTACCAAGACTGAATCATGAAGAAATTAAAACTCTGAACAAAGCTATAACTAGTAAGGAAACTGAATCAGTAGTCACAACCTCTGAACAAAACAAAGCCAGATTGCTTCAGCCAATCTGCTTTCCAGATTGTTTCACTGGAAAATCCTACCAAACATTTAAAGACAAATTAACACCAATTCTTAAACTCTTCTGAAAAATTGAAAAAGGAACGCTTCCAAACTCATTTATCAGGCCAGCATTACCCTGATACCAAAAGTCAGACAAAGATGCTTCAAGAAAACTATGTACCAATATCCTTGATGAACATTAAAGCAAAAGTTCTTAACAAAATATCAGTAAACCAAAATGACACATTAAAAGAATTATACACTACGACCAACTGAGAATTATTCTTGTAATACAAGGATGGTTCACATATGAAAATCAATTAATGTAGTACACCACGATAACATCATGAAGGACAAAAATTACATGATCATTTCAATCGATGCAGAAAAGCATTTGACAAAATTTAACACTCTTTCTTTTTTTTTTTTAATTAATTTTATTTTATTTTTAAACCTTACATAATTGTATTAGTTTTGCCAAATATCAAACACTCTTTCATTGATCAAAACACTCAACAAACTAGAGACAGAAGAAAACTACTTCAACATAATGAAAAACATATGAGAAACCTATGGCTAACATCATATCCAAAGGTTGAAAAACTGAAAGCTTTTCCTCTAAGATCACGATCAAGCCAAGAATACCTACTCCTGTCACTTCTACTCGGTATAATACTGGAAGTTCTAACCAAAGCCAGACAAGAAAATTAAATAAAAAGCATGAAAATTGAAAAAGAAGAAATGAAAATATCTGTGTTCACACTTAACATAATCTTATTTATAGAAAACTCTAAAGATTCCACAGAAAAACTGTTATAATTAATAAATGAATTCAGCAAAGTTACAGGATATAAAATCAACACACAAAAGTCAGTTGTGTTTCTAGACACTGACAATGAATAATCTGAAAAGGAAATTAAAAACAATCCCATTCATATTATCATCAAAAATAAGATATTTAGAAGTAAACTTAACCAAGAAGGCAAAAAGACTTACACACTGAAAATGACAAAATAATCCTCAAAGAAATTAAAGAAAATACAAATAAATGAAAAGATATCCTATGTTCATGGGTTGGAAGATTTAATATTGTTAAAATATTCATACTATCCAAAGTGATCTACAGAATCATTGCAATTCCCATCAAAATTCCAAAGGCCTTTTTTTTCTTTGGCAGAAATAGAAAACCATCCCAAAATTCATATGCCATCTCAAAGGACTTTTAATAGCCAAAAAATCTTGAGACAGAAAAAAAAAGCTCGAGGCCTCACACACTTCCTGATTGTGAAACATATTACAAAGCTATGGTAACCAAAACAGTATGTTACTGGCTTAAAGATAGACATATAGACCAATGAAGCAGAAGAGAGCCCAGAAGTTAATCCTGATATATACAGCCAAATGGTTTTATAAATGACAAGAACGCTAAGGCTACACATAGAGGAAAGCGTAGACTCTTTAATAAATGGTGCTGGAAAAACTGGATAACCACACACAAGGAAGGAAGGAACCTGGACCCTTAACTTACACCACATACAAAAATTAACTTAAAATGGATTAAAGACCTAAATGTTAAGACCTGAAACTATAAAATTTCTAGAGGAAAACACAGGGGAAAATCTTCATGACATTAGATTGGTGATAATTTCTTGGATATGCCACCAAAAGGAAAGGCAATGAAAGCCAATGTGGACACATGAGATTATATCAAATTGGAAAACTCTGTGCAGCAAAGGAAACAATCAACAAAGTGAAAGCAATATATGGAATTGCAGAAAATATTTGCTAATATATATCTGATGAGAGGAAACATCCAGAATACATAAAGAATATAGAACTCATAACAGCAACAAAAATTAATAATGCAATTAAAAACAGACAAAGGACTTGAATACACATTTCTTCAAAGAAGATATGCAGACAACGAGCATATGAAAATACCCTTAATGTCACTAATCATCAGGCAAATACAAATCAAAACTATAAAAGATATAGCCTAACACCCAATAGGATGGCCATTATGAAAAATAAAAATAACTAGTGTTGGCAAGGATATGGATAAAGTGAAGCCCTTGTGCACTGCTGTGCACTGTTAGTGAGAATGTAAAATGGTACAGTTCCTATGGAAAAACAGTATAGAAGTTCCTCAAAAAATTAAAAATGGGCCTACCAAACGAAGAAAATCCTATCATATGGACAAACTATAAGGACATGGTGTAAATGAAATAAGCCAGATACAAAATGACAAATATTGCACAATTCCACTTAAATTAGGTATCTCAAGTTGTCAAGTAGTAGGAATGTAGCTGCCAGGGGCTGGACCAATTGAAGAAAGGAAACTTGCTGTTCAGTGGGTACAGAGTTTCGATTCATGATATGAAAAAATTCTAGATATCAGTTGCAAAACTATACACATGAAGTTAACAATACTATATCAGTTCAGTTCAGATCAGTCACTCAGTCATGTCCGACTCTTTGCAATCCCATGAACTGCAGCACACCAGGCCTCCCTGTCCATCACCAACTCCCAGAGTTTACCCAAACTCATGTCCATTGAGTCAGTGATGCCATTTAACCATCTCATCCTCTGTCATCCCCTTCTCCTCCTGCCCTCAATCTTTCCCAGCATCAGGGTCTTTTCAAATGAGTCAGTTCTTCACATCAGGTGGCCAAAGTATTGGAGTTTCAGCTTCGACATCAGTCCTTCCAAAGAACACCCAGGACTGATCTCCTTTAGGATGGACTGGTTGGACCTCCTTGCAGTCCAAGGGACTCTCAAGTCTTCTCCAACACCACAGCTCAAAAGCGTCAATTCTTCTGCGCTCAGCTTTCTTTATACTCCAACTCTCACATCCATACATGACCACTGGAAAAACCATAGCCTTGACTAGATGGACCTTTGTTGATGAAGTAATATCTCTGCTTTTTTAATATGCTGTCTAGGTTGGTCATATTAAAAAGCAGAGACATTACTTTGCCAACAAAGGTCCGTCTAGTCAAGGCTATGGTTTTTCCAGTGGTCATGTATGGATCTGAGAGTTGGACTGTGAAGAAAGCTGAGCGCTGAAGAATTGATGCTTTTGAACTGTGGTGTTGGAGAAGACTCCTGAGAGTCCCTTGGACTGCAAGGAGATCCAACCAGTCCATTCTAAAGGAAATCAGTCCTGGGTGTTCATTGGAAGGACTGATGCTAAAGCTGAAACTCCAATACTTTGGCTACCTCATGTGAAGAGTTGACTCATAGGAAAAGACTGATGCTGGGAGGGATGGGGGCAGGAGGAGAATGGGACGACAGAGGATGAGATGGCTGGATGGCATCACTGACTCAATGGACATGCGTTTCAGTGAACTCCGGGAGTTGGTGATGGACAGGGAGGCCTGGCGTGCTGTGTTGCAAAGAGTTGGACAAGACTGAGCCACTGAACTGAACTGAGGTTGGTCATAACTTTCCTTCCAAGGAGTAACCGTCTTTTAATTTCATGGCTGCAATCACCATCAACAGTGATTTTGGAGCCCCCAAAAATAAGGTCTGCCACTGTTTCCGCATCTATTTACCATGAAGTGATGGGACTGGACACAATGATCTTAGTTTTCTGAATGTTGAGCTTTAAGCCAACCTTTTCACTCTCCTCTTTTACTTCCATCAAGAGGCTCTTTAGTTCTTCTTCACTTTCTACCATAAAGGTGGTGTCATCTGCATACCTGAGGTTACTGATATTTCCCCCAGGAACCATGATTCCAGCTTGTGCTTCTTCCAGCCCAGCGTTTCTCATGATGTACTCTGCATATAAGTTAGATAAGCAGGGTGACAATACACAGCCTTGACGTACTCCTTTTCCTATCTGGAATCAGTCTGTTGTTCCATGTCCAGTTCTAACTGTTGCTTCCTCATCTGCATATAGGTTTCTCAGAGGCAGATCAGGTGGTCTAGTATTCCCATCTCTTTCAGAATTTTCCAGTTTGTTGTGATCCACACAGTCAAAGGCTTTGGCATAGTCAATAAAGCAGAAATAGGTGTTTTTCTGGAACTCTCTTCCTTTTTCCATGATCCAGTGGATTTTGGCAATTTGATCTCTGGTTCCTCTGCCTTTTCTAAATCCAGTTTGAATATCTGGAAGTTCACAGTTCACATATTTTCCTGGCTTGGAGAATTTTGAGCATTACATTACTAGCGTGTGAGATGAGTGCAATTGTGCGGAAGTTTGACTATTATTTGGCCTTGCCTTTCTTTGGGATTGGAATGAAAACTGACCTTTTCCAGTCCTGTGGCCACTGCTGAGTTTTCCAAATTTGCTGGCATATTGAGTGCAGCACTTTCACAGCAGCATCTTTTAGGATCTGAAATAGCTCAACTGGAATTTCATCACCTCCACTAGCTTTGTTCATAGTGATGCTTTCTAAGGCCCACTTGACTTCACATTCCAGGATGTCTGGCTCTAGGTCAGTGATCACACCATCGTGATTACCTGGGTAGTGAAGATTTTTGTACAGTTCTTCTGTGTATTCTTGCCATCTCTTCTTAATATCTTCTGCTTCTGTTAGGTTCATACCATTTCTATCCTTTATTGAGCCCATCTTTGCATGAAATGTTCCCTTGGTATCTCTAATTTTCTTGAAGAGATCTCTAGTCTTTCCCATTCTATTGTTTTCCTCTATTTCTTTGCATTGATCATTGAGGAAGGCTTTCTTATCTCTCCTTGCTCTTATTTGGAACTCTGCATTCAAATGGGTATATCTTTCCTTTTCTCCTTTGCTTTTCACTTCTCTTCTTTTCATAGCTATTTGTAAGGCCTCATCAGACAGCCATTTTGCTTTTTTGCATTTCTTTTCCATGGGGATGGTCTTGATTCCTGTCCTGTACAATGTCATGAACCTCTGTCCATAGTTAACCAGGTACTCTGTCTATCAGATCTAGTCCCTTAAATCTATTTCTCACTTCCACTGTATAATCATAAGGGATTTGATTTAGGTCACACCTGAATGGTCTAGTGGTTTTCCCTACTTTCTTCAATTTCAGTCTGAATTTGACAATAAGGAGTTCATGATCTGAGCCACAGTCAGCTCCTGGTCTTATTTTTGCTGACTGTATAGAGCTTTTCCATTTTGGCTGCAGAAAATATAATCAATCTGATTTTGTATTGACCATCTGGTAATGTCCATATGTAGAGTCTTCTCTTGTGTTGCTGGAAGAGGGTGTTTGCTATGATTAGTGCATTCTCTTGGCAAAACTCTATGAGTCTTTGCCCTGCTTCATTCTGTACTCCAAGGCCAAATTTCCCTGTTACTCCAGGTATTTCTTGACTTTCTACTTTTGCATTCCAGTCCCCTATAATGAAAAGGATATCTTTTTGGGTGTTAGTTCTAAAAGGTCTTGTAAGTCTTCATAGTACCATTCAACTTCAGCTTCTTCAGCATTACTGGTTGGGGCATAGAGTTGGATTACCGTAATACTGGATGGTTTGCCTTGGAAATGAACAGAGATCATTCTGTCATTTTTGAGACTGCATCCAAGTACTGCATTTTGGACTGTTTTGTTGACTATGATGGGTACTCCATTTCTTCTAAGGGATTCTTGCCCACAGTAGTAGATATGATGGTCATCTGAGTTAAATTCACCCATTCCAGTCCATTTTAGTTCGCTGATTCCTAAAATGTTGACATTCACTTTTGCCATCACCTGTTTGACCACTGCCAACTTGCCTTGATTCATGGATCTAACATTCCAGGTTCCTATGCAATATTCCTCTTTACAGCATCGGACTTTGCTTCCATCACCAGTCATATCCAAAACTGGGTGCTGTTTTTGCTTTGGCTCTGTCTCTTCATTCTTTCTGGAGTTATTTCTCCACTGATCTCCAGTAGCATGTTGAGCACCTACTGACCTGAGGAATTCATCTTTCAGTGTCTTATCTTTTCGCCGTTTCATACTGTTTATCAAGGCAAGAATACTGAAGTGGTTTGCCATTCCCTTCTCCAATGGACCACATTTTGTCAGAACTCTCCACCATGACCTGTCTGTCTTGGGCGGCCCTACATGGCATGGCTCATAGTTTCTTTGAGTTAGACAAGGCTGTGGTCCATGTGGTTAGACTGGTTAATTTTCTGTGATTGTGGTTTCTGTCTGTCTGCCCTCTGATGCCCTCTCTCAGCACCTACCATCTTACTGGGTCTTCTCTCACCTTGGACGTGGGTTATCTCCTCACGGCCCTGTTCCTGACCTTGGATATAGGGTATCTCCTCATGGTCCCGCTCCTGACCTTGCACATGGGGTATCTCCTCATGGCCCCGCTCCTGACCTTGCACATGGGGTATCTCCTCATGACCCCCGCTCCTGACCTTGGACATAAGGTATCTCCTCATGGCCCCACTTCTGACCTTGCATATGGGATATCTCCTCACGGCCCCACTCCTGACCTTGGACATGGGGTATCTCCTCACAGCCCTGCTCCTGACCTTGGACATGGGGTATCTCCTCACAGCCCCAGTTCCTGACCTTGGACATGGGGTATCCCCTCTCTGCCCGGCCACTCGCCACTCCAGTGCCACACAATTGCTGCTCACCATTGTATGGCACACTTAAAAAAGATTATGATAATACCTTTTATGCTATGTGCTTTCTACCACAATGAAAATAAATCAATAATTTGGTCCTTATTGTCCATCTCCTACTTCCCACCTCCCACTGCCATCTTCTTAATAATAAAGAGAGATCTTAAAACACCTCTGGCTCTGCCAAAAAGGCTTGCTTTAATGGTGAGACAAAGAGAGATAGAAAAGAAACAATGATAATAAATACCCACAAGAGCTGCTTATGTCCCTCTCCTTCTGAGCTAACCAAGACCACAGGCTGAAAATGACCCATCAGGGTCAGAGTCTGAGATGGAGGGATTTTTTTCCCAGTCATTATTTCTAGTGCCTTATATTCTTGATTAATATTACTATTTCTAGAGTTGACAATAATATTTATTGAATAATTATGTGTTAGCCACTATGCTGTGACATTTATGCCCAGAATTGCATTTAATACTTAAAGCTTTCTAGAGAGAGGTTATGTTATTAAGCAAAAGTCACACAGCTAATAAAGTCAGGGTAAAGATACAAACCCAGGCTTGCATGATTCCCAGGCTGATGCTTTTAACCACAGGAGAGAACTCTGTTGACACTGCATGGTTACTTTGTGGCCAGAGCATCCTTCTTGCTGGATGTAGAGAGAAATCAAGAGACAGAGCACAAATGCAGCTCTTCCTTGTCTGCTCAATGCATTTCCTGGCATATTCTCGAGTGCAAATAATAACGACGTCTACTATTACTATTAATACCACTTAGTACTACTACCATCGCTTACTGAAAATTACATTTTGTCAGATACCATCCTAGGCTTACATGAGAATTATTTCCCTCATTTTATAGATAAGGAAACTTAAAATCTAGAGAAGCCAATAATTTGCCTCAGGTCAAAACAGCTTGTAAAGTGGAGATGAATCTTGCGCCCAACACTGTCCAACACATCCTGAAATATACTATTAAAGATTTGGATATGGAATTAAAACCACATTAATTAAATTGACATATGACACTAACCTTTGCAGGGTCCTAAACTTTTTCAAAGTAAAAAAATATAATATATATTTCAAATCCTAAGAGATGATTCTGTGAAAGTGCTGTACTCAATATGCCAGCAAATTTGGAAAACTCAGCAGTGGCCACAGGACTGGAAAAGGTCAGTTTTCATTCCAATCCCAAAGAAAGGCAAGGCCAAAGAATGCTCAAACTACTGCACGATTAGGCTCATCTCACATGCTAGCAAAGTGATGCTTAAAATTCTCCAAGCCAGGCTTCGACAATACATGAACCGTGAAGTTCCAGATGTTCAAGCTGGTTTTAGAAAAGGCAGAGGAACCAGAGATCAAATTGCCAACATCTGCTAGATCATCAAAAAAGCAAGAGAGTTCCAGAAAAACATCTATTTCTATTTCTGCTTTATTGACTATGCCAAAGCCTTTAACTGTGTGGATCACAACAAACTGTGGAAAATTCTGAAAGAGATGGGAATACCAGACCACCTGACCTGCCTCTTGAGAAACCTATATGCAGATGAGGAAGCAACAGTTAGAACTGGACATGGAACAACAGACTGGTTCCAGATAGGAAAAGGAGTACGTCAAGGCTGTATATTGTCACCCTGCTTATCTAATTTAGATGCAGAGTACATCATAAGAAACCCTGGGCTGGAAGAAGCACAAGCTGGAATCAAGATTGCCGGGAGAAATATCTGTAACCTCAGGTATGCAGATGACACCCACCTTTGTGGCAGAAAGTGAAGAAGAACTAAAAAGCCTCTTGATGAAAGTGAAAGTGGAGAGTGAAAAAGTTGGCTTAAAGCTCAACATTCAGAAAACTAAGATCATGGCATCCGGTCCCATCACTTCATGGGAAATAGATGGGGAAACAATGGAAACCAGTGGCTAACTTTATTTTTCTGGGCTCCAAAATCACTGCAGATGGTGATTGCAACCATGAAATTTAAAGATGCTTACTCCTTGGAAGGAAAGTTATGACCAACCTAGACAGCATATTAAAAAGCAGAGACATTACTTTGCCAACAAAGGTCCGTCTAGTCAAGGCTATGGTTTTTCCAGTGGTCATATATGGATGTGAGAGTTGGACTGTGAAGAAAGCTGAGCGCCAAAGAATTGATGCTTTTGAACTGTGGTGTTGGAGAAGACTCTTGAGAGTCCTCTGGACTGCAAGGAGATCCAACCAGTCCATCCTAAAGGAGATCAGTCCTGGGTGTTCATTTGAAGGACTGATATTGAAACTGAAACTGCAATACTTTAGCCACCTGACGCAAAGAGCTGACTCATTTGAAAAGATCCTGATGCTGGGAAGGATTGAGGGCAGGAGGAGAAGGGGATGACAGAGGATGAGATGGTTGGATGGCATCACCTACTCAATGGACATGTGTTTGGGTGGAATCCAGCAGTTGGTGATAGACAGGGAGGCCTGGTATGCTGCAGTTCATGGGGTCGCAAGAGTCGGACACGACTGAGTGACTGAACTGAACTGAACTGATGTAGATATACATGTGTGTATATATATATATATACACACACATACATATATGGGTTTCCCTGGTGGCTCAGATGGTAAAGAATCTGCCTGTAATGCAGGAGACCTCAGTTTGATCCCTGGATCAGGAAGATCCATCCGCTGAAGAAGGGAATGGAAACCCATTGCAGTATTCTTGCCTGTAGAATTGCATAGAGAGAGAGGCCTGGCAGGCTACAGTCCATGGGGTCGCTCAGAGTCAGACATGACTGAGCAACTAACATACCCACTATACATAATATTTTTACACATAAGATATATATAGCTATATTTAAAGATATGTATATGTAACTATTTTAAAGATAAAAATACACACACACACACACACACACACACATATATATATAAAATTTTTAAATGGAAAACCTGACCTTAAAAAGAAAAAGACTGGATAACGTTCAGTAGAAATAAGATAAGACAGTATAACCTGACAACAATAAGTGGGTCAGTGCCAAGTTGAAGATGGTTTAGTTGCAAAGCAGTTGGGCAGGTGCCTTACACAAGCCATGTTCAATCCAAATACAAATGAACACAGGTAGGAATGTCCAGAGGGGTGTCTACTTTTGCCCCAAGAAGCTCTGCTAGACAACATTGCATGCCAGTTAAAAGTGCCAAACACACATTAGGAAATCTATAAATACTAGATATGATTGCTTTCTACATCAAAATAATAAATTAAAGCAAATGATTCATCTGTAATTAAATAAATCAAATGGGGAAACTGCCAACTGTCCACTTCCTGTCAGGTGGTATAAACAAAGAATAATATGTTACGATGTTGAAAACTTTTCTTATTCTGTCTGATGCCAATGGGGTTATGGCCGTGGTCGTGTTTTCTTTCAAGAAATCCAAAGATATGTTTTGCAGAAGATGATGTATTTATCTATGAAGGGCTTTTTCTTATTGAAGAATAATTTAAAAATTGCAAGTCTAGGAGGAGCTCTCATGATACATCTCTAACCTACATAACAGCTTTATTTCCCAACAATTTCCACCTTTCCATAAAGGATGCTGGGACCACTGACAGGACTCAAATAGGCATGTCTTCCCACCTCCATGCTGTTTTCATGATGTTCTGATCCTAGAATGTTCTTTCCCCATCTCTATTCATATCAGTCTTAAATATCCTTCCTATATATAACTTCTTTTCAAATATACTCCAGAATATATAAGTGGCCTGTGTGTGCTCAGTTGTTCAGTTGTGACCGACTCTTTGTCACCCCATAGACTGTAGTCCGCTAGACTCCTCTCTCCATGGGATTTCCCAGGCAAGAATACTGGAACATATTGCCATTTCCTCCTCCAGGGTATCTTCTCAACCCAGGGATCAAACCCGCATCTCTTGCGTCTCCTGCACTAGCTGGCAGATTCTTTACCACTACTCCATCTGTGAAGCCCAGCTTAGGGCTTCCTTTCTTATTGTGGAATATACATAGCAAAAGTTGAAAAAACCTTTATGTACAATCTTCCAAGTAATTCTAGAGCAAACACTCCTATAACACTCAGATCAAAGAACAGCATATGCTAACTACCCCCAAAAGACCCCTGTAAGCCCTTTCCTTGTTATGATCGTTTCCCTCACCAGTGGAGGAAACCACCAGCCTAGTGAGTATTATATTAATCATTTTCTTCCTTTTCTTCATAAATTTCACCTTATGAAAAATCCCTAGATAGTATGGTTTAGTTGATTTATATTGTTATATAAATAGAATCATACCATGTGTGTTAGTTCACATTCTGCTTCTTTTCCTATCACACCTGTGAGATTTAGCCATGCAGCTGTGATTCACCTACCTTAATTGCTATACACTGCTGCATTCAATATATCAATACTTCTCTACATTAGAATACAGATAAGACCTTTGGGTTGATTGCAGTTTGAAGTTAATCTGCCATGTGAATTCTCATCCAAGAAACCCTGGTAGGAAAATGTTTCATTATTCATACCAAGAGAGATATGAAACTCTCTTGGATTTTTACGTGCATGTGTGATTCAGAGCAGGGATATATACATATGGGTGTGTATGTATGTATGCATATATATTTTTTCCCTATGAACCTCAAACTTATCCTTTATGTACTTTAGATTTAATAGATAATACAAAACTATTTTTCAAAATTGGACTATTACATTTCTACAAGGAGTGTAGACGTTTCTGACATTTGGTGTTCAAAATATTTTAGTCAATCCTTTGAGCATACACCGAGCATACAGCAGCAACTTGTAATGTTTTTGTGTTAACTGCTCAGTCATGTCCGACTTTTGCAACCCTGTGGACCGTAGTTCACCAGGCTCCTCTGTCCATGGAATTCTCCAGGCAAGAATATCGAAGTGGGTAGCCATTCCCTTCTCCAGTGGATCTTTCTGATCCAGAGATTGTACCTGAGTCTATACGTTTTTAATTTGTATTCTTCTGCTTCCTTAAGGGGTTGATACCTTTTCAGATGTTTACTGACCATTTAGGTATCCTTTTCTAGGAAGGACCTATTAAAGCCTTTTTACTACCAAGTTGTCTTCTTCATTATACAAAAATATTCACTTCTTTACAAATTATGGAAACCTTATAAAGATATATGGAACTATCTTTTATATAATCTGGATATATATTTCTTTAATATATATTAAAGACATGACCGGGCAACTGAACAACAACAAATTGGTGAGCTCTATTTTCTAATAATTTTTCTATTTTAATTTAATTTTCTTATTCATCTGCATATAGATTTTATGACAATTTTCTTATCTTTTTATTTTATGCAGAATTTATAATTTATTCTCTTTTTCATTCCCTAGATTATTTATGCATGCCCTTTATCATTTTTTTCATGACTAGCCTTACCCTACATTTGTAAGTATGTGAATACTTCACATATATTATCAATTTCTTTCATTTATACTCTTGATTATTTAGTTCCTTCTATACTCTTCTAGGTTATTTTATTTCTCTTTATCTAAGTTCATGAGACAAATACCTAGCTTATTAATTTTTAGCCTTTTTCTTTTATAATACAAGCTATAAAGACCATAAACTTCCTCCTAAGGTCTGTTTTATCTGCATCCCCCATGTATAAATATGCAGCATTTTAAAAATTCATTTATTTGGCAGCACCGGGTCTTAGTTGTATCAGGCAAACTCTTAGATGTGGCATGGAGGATCTAATTCCCTGACCAGGGATCGAACCCGGGCCCCCTGCATTGGGAGCATGTAGTCTTAACCACTGGATCACCAGGTAAGTCCATAATTTTTGTCATTTTCGACTCAAAATACTTTCTAAACTTCTATTTCGATTTTTCCTTTAACACATGAGCTTTTTATCCCACATATATGGGATTTTTCTAGCTATCCTCTCGTTCTTGATTCCTAGCTTAATTGTGGTCAGAAAGAATAAGGTCCTTTTTATCTTGATTTCAGTCCTTTGAAATCTACTGAGATGTGATTTAAGTTCGGTTAACGGTATCTTAAATGTTCTGTATGTGCTTGAAAAAAAATGTATTCCACAGATTTGTACTGCAGTGTTTTGCATTTATCTGTTCTGTCAAGTTTGTTAATCATATTGGTCAAATCTTCTATAACCATATGCATCTTTTGTTTGCTTTTTCTATCAGTGACTAAGAGAAGTATGTTTTAATCTCCTATCATAATTTTGAATGTTTTTATTTCTCCTTCTACAAATGTTAAACTTTATAACACATATTTTGAGGTTGTATTACTAGGTTCACCTGAGCCACAGTCCATGGGGTCAGACACAACTGAGCCACTTTCACTTTCACTTACTAGGTCCATATAATCTAAAAGTTTTATATCTTCCTAGTAAACCAAAATTCTAATCATTAAAGTGATCCACCTGCATAAAATCTATTTTGTATGAAACTGACATACCAATATCAGCATTCTTTGGGGTTTTTTTTTTAGTGTTTTTAATTATTTTTTAAATTTGTACTGAAATATAGTTGATTTACAAAGTTGGATTAATTTCAGGTATACCAGTGATCCAGTTTTATGCATATTCTTTTTTAGGTTCTTTTCCATTATAGACTATTAAAAGATACTGAGGAGAGTTCCTTGGGCTATACAGTAGGTTCTTATTGGTTATCTATTTTATATATAGTAGAATAGATAACTATATATCTATTTTATATATAGTAGAATAGATAACCAATAAGAACCTGCTGTATAGCCCAAGGAACTCTCCTCAGTATCTTTTAATAGTCTATAATGGAAAAGAACCTAAAAAAGAATATGTTTTAATCTTAAACACCTAATTGATCCCTCTCTCCCCTTTCCCCTATGGCAACCATAAGTTTGCTTTCTAGGCCTGTGAGTTTATTTTTGTTTTGTAAATATGTTCGTTTGTATTAATAGCATTTTTTCAGATTCCACATATAAGCAATATCATACATTTATCTTTCTCTGTCTGACTTACTTCACTCAATACAATAATCTCTAAGTCCATCCATGTTGCTGCAGATAGCATCACTTCTTCGTATTCCGTCGTGTATATACACCATACCTTCTTTATCCATCCATCCATCTGTCAATAGGCACTTACATCACTTCCACGTCTTCGCTACGTTAATAGCGCTGCTATGAACATTGGAATGTGTATATATTTTTGAATTAGAGTTTTCTGAGGATATATGCTCAGGAGTGGGATTGCTGGATCATATGGGTAGCTTTATTTTTAGTTTTTTTGAGGAACCACCATACTGTTCTTCCTAGTGGCTGCACCAATTTACATTCCCACCAACACTGTAGGAGGGTTCCATTTTCTCCACACCCTATTTCAGCATTCTTTTGGTTAGTATTATAAAGTATATATCTTTCCAACTTTTTATATTCATTCTTTCATTATCCTTATGTTTTAGATATGTCACATAAAAATAGCAAATAATCAGATTTTTAATCCAGTCTGATAACTGTCTTTAATTAGATCATTTTTAGTTTCTGTAATTGATGAGCTTAAGTTTATCATTTTATTTTGCATTTTCTATTTGTTCCACCTCACATATGTTTCTCTTTTTTTATTTCCTCTTTCTCTGGCTTCCTTGGGATGATTAAATATTTTTATCATTCTATTTCCCATCTGCTACTTTAAATTATACACAGTTCTATTGCTTTAGTGGTTATCTTAGAAATTATAACATACCTACATAATTTACTAAAGTTTAAAGTTCTTTACCCTTCTCTCAGAAAATATAAGAATCTTAAGACACTTTAACGCCATTACTTTCTTATCACATTTTTGTTTTCATTTTCTCCATTTTTATTTTTTCATTATTAGTTATTATTCTTATTATTTTATATAGTTAATATTCACTTAGGTTCACATGTTCATTACTTGTTCTTCACTTCATCTTGCATCTCAGACCTTTCCTCTTGGGCTCCTGTTCTTCTGCTTAAAGGATAACCTTCAGAATGTTCTTTAGTGACTAAAATTCTACTTTTCATTTTGCTTAATGCCTACAGCTTTTTTCATTTTTAGATGGTATTTTCACTAGCATAAATTCTAACATACCCATTACTTTATTTCAGCATATTAAGTTTCTAGTTATCTTCTGGCTTCTGTTGTTGCTGTTGAGAAATCAGGAGTTAGTCTGCTTGTCATTTCTTCATAATATCCTACCATTTTTCTATGACTTCTTTTTAAAATATTCTTTATATACTTGATTTTCTGCTGCACAAACCATTGTGCAGTTGATTACTGCACAAGTCATTTTGAAATATAAATTAAAAATACACATATTCATATTTTTTTTAATGTTCATTATACTTCTTGAGTCTGTATATTTTGTTCTTTCCTCTAAGAAAACTATTAGTTTATAAGTATAAACAGATCAAGATAGATATATAGCTATTTTAAGTCACTGTCTTAGGTATATACAAATTTTAAATTGGTATGTATTTCTGGTAGAACTTTTTATCATTATGATGCAATCATGGGATCTATGCTTGTGATATATGGCATTATTTCTTCAAATATATCGCTTCTACCCTATTATGCCTTCCCTGGTGGCTCAGACAGCAAAGAGATTGCCTGCAGTGCAGGAGACCTGGGTTTGATCCCTAGGTCAGGAAAATTCCCTGGAGAAGGAAACAGCAACCCACTCCAGTATTCTTGTCTGGAAAATCCCATGAACAGAGGAGCCTGGCAGGCTATAGTCCACGGGCTCACAAAGAGTGGGACACGACTGCATCACTTCACTTTTCACTTTCTTCAAATATATTGCTCTTACCCAATTATGCCAGCAAATCTGGGAAACTCAGGAGTGGCCACAGGACTGGAAAAGGTCAGTTTTCATCTCAATCCCAAAGAAAAGCAATGCTAAAGAATGTTCAAACTACTGCACAATTGCATTCATCTCACATGCTAGAAAAGTAATGCTCAAAATTCTCGAAGCTAGGCTTCAACAGTATGTGAACCAAGAACTTGAATCAAAGATCAAATTGCCAACTTCCGTTGTTGGATCATTGAAAAATCAAGACAGTTCCGGAAAAACATCTACTTCTGCTTTCTTGACTACACCAAAGCCTTTGACTGTGTGGATCACAACAAATTGTGGAAAATTCTTCAAGAGATGGGAATACCAGACCACCTTACCTGCCTCCTGAAAAATCTGTATGATTATCAAGTCAAGAAGCAACACTTGGAACTGGATATGGAACAATAGACTGGTTCCAAATAGGGAAAGGAATATGTCAGGCCTGTATATTGTCACCCTGCTTATTTAACTTACATTCAGAGTATATAATATGAAATGCCAGGCTGAATGAAGCACAAGCTGGAATCAAGATTGCCAGGAGAACTAACAATAACCTCAGATATGCAGATGACACCATCTTTTTGGCAAAAAGTGAAGAAGAACTAAGGAGCCTCTTGATCAAAGTAAAGGAGAAGAGTGAAAAAGCTGGCTTAAAACTCAACATTCAGAAAATAAAGATCATGGCAAATAGATGGGGAAACAATGGAAACAGTGAGAGATGTTATTTTTGGGGGTCCCAAAATCACTGCAGAGGGTGAGAGCAGCCATGAAATTAAAAGAGGCTTGCTCCTTGGAAGAAAAAATATGACCAACCCAGATATTACTTAGATATTACTTAATATTATTTGTAATAATATTACTTATTATTACAAAGAGACATTACTTTGCCAAAAAAAGGTCCATCTAGTCAAAGCTATGGTTTTTCCAGCGGTCATGTATGGATGTGAGAGTTGGACTATATAGAAATCTCAGAGCCAAAGAATTGATGCTTTTGAACTGTGGTATTGGAGAAGACTCTTGAGAGTCCCTTGCACTGCAAGGAGATCCAACCAGTCCATCCTAAAGGAAATCAGTCCTGAATGTTCATTGGAAAAACTGATGTTGAAGCTGAAACTCCAATACTTTGGCCACCTGATGCACAGAGCTGACTCATTTGAAAAGACCCTGATCCTGGGAAATGTTGAAAGCAGGAGAAGGGGACGACAGAAGATGACATGGTTGGACGGCATCACCAACTCAATGGACATGAGTTTGAGCAAGCTTTGGGAGTTGGTGATGGACAGGGAAGCCTGGCTTGCTGCAATCCATGGAATCGCAAACAGATGGACACGACTGAGCAACTGAACTAAACTGAACTGATTACTTCTACCTAACTTCTCTCACTGACCTAGAGCCAGACATCCTGAACTGTGAAGTCAAGTGGGGCTTAGGAAGCATCATTACAAACAAAGCTAGTGGAGGTGATAGAATTCCAGTTGAGCTATTCCAAATCCTGAAAGATCATGCTGTGAAAGTGCTGCACTCAATATGCCAGCAAATTTGGAAAACTCAGCAGTGGCCACAGGACTGGAAAAGGTCAGTTTTCATTCCAATCCCAAAGAAAGGCAATGCCAAAGAATGCTCAAACTACCGCACAATTGCACTCATCTCACACACTAGTAAAGTAATGCTTAAAATTCTCCAAGCCAGGCTTCAGCAATATGTGAACCGTGAACTTCCTGATGTTCAAGCTGGTTTTCGAAAAGGCAGAGGAACCAGAGATCAAATTGCCAACATCCGCTGGATCATCGAAAAAGCAAGAGAGTTCCAGAAAAAACATCTATTTCTGCTTTATTGACTATGCCAAAGCCTTTGACTGTGTGGATCACAATAAACTGTGGAAAATTCTGAAAGAGATGGGAATACCAGACCACCTGACCTGCCTCTTGAGAAATCTGTATGCAGGTAAGGAAGCAACAGTTAGAACTGGACATGGAACAACAGACTGGTTCCAAATAGGAAAAGGAGTACATCAAGGCTGTATATTGTCACCCTGTTTATTTAACTTATATGCAGAGTACATCATGAGAAACGCTGGTCTGGAAGAAACACAAGCTGGAATCAAGATTGCAGGGAGAAATATCAATAACCTTAGATGTGCAGATGACACCACCCTTATGGCAGAATGTGAAGAGGAACTAAAAAGCCTCTTGATGAAAGTGAAAGTGGAGAGTGAAAAAGTTGGCTTAAAGCTCAACATTCAGAAAACGAAGATCATGGCATCCAGTCCCATCACTTCATGGGAAATAGGTGGGGAAACAGTGGAAACAGTGTCAGACTTTATTTTTGGGGGCTCCAAAATCACTGCAGATGGTGACTGCAGCCATGAAATTAAAACACGCTTACTCCTTGGAAGGAAAGTTATGACCAACCTAGATAGTATATTCAAAAGCAGAGACATTACTTTGCCAACAAAGGTCTGTCTGGTTAAGGCTATGGTTTTTCCTGTGGTCATGTATGGATGTGAGAGTTGGACTGTGAAGAAGGCTGAGAGCCAAAGAATTGATGCTTTTGAACTGTGGTGTTGGAGAAGACTCTTGAGAGTCCCTTGGACTGCAAGGAGATCCAACCAGTCTATTCTGCAGGAGATCAGCCCTGGGATTTCTTTGGAGGGAATGATGCTGAAGCTGAAACTCCAGTACTTTGGCCAACTCATGTGAAGAGTTGACTCATTGAAAAAGACTCTGATGCTGGGAGGGATTGGGGACCAGAGGAGAAGGGGAGGACAGAGGATGAGATGGCTGGATGGCATCACTGACTCAATGGATGTGACTCTGAGTGAACTCCAGGAGTTGGTGATGGACAGGGAGGCCTGGCATGCTGCGATTCATGGGGTCGCAAAGAGTCGGACACGACTGAGCGACTGAACTGAACTGAACTGAACTGAAACTTACTAATCAATCATATGAGTTTTCACTTTCAGGGTTTTTTTGTTTTTGTTATACTTCTAAAAGTTCTGATCTGTTCTTTTTCAGCTGAAAATAGTCTTGTATTTTTAAAAAGTGTGTGGTTTAGCTCACAACTGAATCACCAAGTACTTTTCTTCAAGATATCCATGATACTTCAGAAAAAGATGTGCTTTATGCATACTTTCCATTTCATCACACAAACTATTTTTTAAAACACATATTCAAAAGTATAGCATTAACAAAATTAATAAAATTGTAATATTTCATCAAATAAACTTAATATATCTGGAATTGCTTTATTGTGAATGCATGGTGGTGTTTAAAAACAAAAATTACTAGAATAGCTTGGTACCACTGTCTTGATTTATATGAAGTCACCAGCGGTTTACCTATCACTGCCATTGAATTATCAGTGCAAATGTCAACATAGTGAAAGAGGAAAATAGTATCTATAAGATATTTTGTTATTACAATAGTATTGACTCCCAAACCCCTGAGACTCTCAGGAAAACTCCAGGAGACTAAAGATTACACTTTGAAAACTGCCACACTTAGGCAATGCTTCAATTTTTTTAAGAGTATACATTTAAATACAACACTCTCAAATGCAAGTGTGCAGATATATATATAAAGTATGTGTTGCTGCTGCTGCCGCCTAGTCGCTTCAGTCATGTCCGACTCTGTGCGACCCCAGAGACAGCAGCCCAGCAGGCTCCCCCGTCCCTGGGATTCTCCAGGCAAGAACACTGGAGTGGGTTGCCATTTCCTATTGGAGAAAGTATGTGTTAGTCTCTATTAAAATGCCAGAACTAACATTTGCCAGCTGTGTGACATGAAGTGAATTATTTCACTTCTGTGAGCCTCACTTTCCTCAACTATAAAGGAAGGATAATAATAACTCTTTCTTCAAAGAGATTTTTAAAAATTAAATGGGATTAATTTATGCATAGCAATTAGCACAAAGCCTAATAAATATTACCAGATGAATAAATATTAACTATTACCACTACCTATTACTTTTTTAGAATTTTTTTTCACTAACTAAATATATGAAGGCATATTTTCAGAAATAAAAGCTACAATAGCATCTCAGCAATTTTCCCAATCAAGAACTCAGAGCATTTGACCTAGTTTATAATCTTAAATAGCTTACCATTATGCAGTATCCATTCCTGATTTTGAATCATATTTTGATGGCACAGTTTTCAATACTGCATCTATTTAATTTAAGCATATTACCCGATTTACAAACAGGATGGGTAGTTAGTTCCTGGATGAGCTACCATAAAGATAGTGACATACTCTGATGCCAATTATGCTCTTATTGGATGACTACCGATAACAGTCCAAAACCTCAATTGGGTATTGCTGATACTGACAAATAGTGCCCAATGTATCCCTGAGCAGACTGCATAGTTTCAGAAACACTTCTATTCCAGGTTGAGACAATGGCTGAACAATAACAGAACTACCTGAAGATCTAGAATCAGGATAAAAATTTACAGGCTGCACTGGATTTTCCAGTAGTCACGTATGGATGTGTGAGCTGGACTAAGTGCTAAAGAATCAGAAGACCGAGTGCTGAAGAACCGATGCTTTTGAACTGTGGTGTTGGAGAAGACTCGTGAGAGTCCCTTGGACTGCAAGGATATCAAACCAGTCAATCCTAAAGCAAATCAACCCTGAATATTCATTGGAAGAACTGGGAGCCTGGTGTGCTGCATTTCATGGGATCACAAAGAGTCCGACATGACTGAGCAATTGAATAACAATTGGATTTGGTGCTGGGTTCTCCTAGTGCTGTCCTGTAGTCATGAAATCAGCAGTAATATATTGATTGAGAGCACTATTCTTTATTCCTTTGAATAGGAGCTGTGTTCAAAATATTTGAAATTGCTGGCTTTGACTTGATATCCCTCTGACCAAGACTGGTTCATTACCATCCTCATATGCTTTTACTTCCTTCTGCCACAGTTCCAACTCTTCTTCACATAAGGAGTTCTGCCATTTTATAAGGAGTTCTGCCATTTTAAAATTATTTGGGGGTGAAAAGAAGGTGTCACCCACCAAGTTGCAGAAATACTTCCTGACCTCCACTTTTAGTAAAGAGCGTGCAACAAAAAGCGAAAGTGAAAGTGCTAGTCGCTCAGTTGTGTCCGACTCTTTGGGACCTCATGGACTGTAGCCTGCCAGGCTCCTCTGTCCATGGAATTCTCCAGGCAAGAATACTGGAATGGGTTGCCATTTCCAACTGAAAGCTGCTGACTTTCAGCAACCTGCCACCAATTTAAATCTAGTAAATATGGCTGTTTCACAAAGTGTGTCTGATGATCACAAAGTCTGAAGATGCTGCTGGCCTTTCTGCACAGTGTTTCTTCTGGCTGGTGCTGGTTTTCTTGCAGGCTTCCCTGGTGGCTCAGATGGTAAAGAATCTACCTGCAATGCAGAAGACCAGATTGGGCAGGTCCCCTGGAAAAGGAAACGGCAACCCACTCCGGTATTCTTGCCTGGAGAATCCCATGGACAAAGGAGCCTGGCAGGCTACAAGTCCATAGGGTCCCAAAGAGTCAGACATGACTGAGCAACTAACACTTTCCCTTTCGCTTTTTGTTGCACGCTGTTTACTAAAAGTGATGGGAAGGAAGTATTCCCAATAATCTTATGAAGGATGAAGGTGTGTTCCCCCTAGATTTTGCATTGGTTCTGTCAGGTGCCTAAGAGTAGTACTAGGAACCCAGAACCACCTCTCACAGCTGGAGAGTTCCTGACTGTCCATTTATGCAAATATGGTTACAAGTACCTGTTGGGGTGAAGGTCTGCTGTGGTTGCAACTTCTCGGCCACAGGTTTCTTTCACCTGCCCATCCCCAAACCCTTTCTGCTCAGTCTCAAGGCAGCTCTCCATAGACTCACCTGGGGCTGTGATGCTCATATTTCTGGTTCAGAGATTCCAGCTCTAATATGGGAGGGTTTCCCTAGGGTCCCACACTAACTGTTTTGTGCCCTCTCTTGCCAGGCCATCAGAACAGCAGCTCCATTTCCTAGATCAACAAATACCACTGGGTAAAAGGAGCTCCCAGTGCTTTTCTCTCTCTTACATTTCAACCCCTGATTTCTCATTTTCTTATAGCAATTTGATGCTTTTAGGACAACATCCTTTTTGTCCAGTATTTTAATTTGTTTTTAGCCAGAGGGTTAGGCTGAATAGCCAGATTGCCATATTCCTGGAGCTGAAATGGCATTTATTTGTACTCCTGTCACTTAACGTGTTTCATCTTGTACCTGGTGTCCTAACTACAAGCAAATCCACAGGTGCTCAGAGCTGTACCCCTAATCCTCCAGTATCAAAGCTTAAAGGGCACTGCCCACTGCAGGGCAATTTTCAACCTGACTTCTATCTTCTCCCATCCTCTCACTATACAGTTTTGCTACATTCAGCCAATTCCAAGAATAACATTTTGAGTCTCACAGACAATACTATTGTGGGGGGACAGTGACCCACTTAATCAGATAGCAATGAATGGTTATATCCCAGTAATAAGTGGTTTTCACAGGGTCTGTTGAAGGTGGTATATATGTGCTTGTGAGTATGTGTGTGCGTGTGTGTGTGTGTTTGTAGTCACGTGCACACCCATAAGAGAAAGTGAGAACAAGAAAGAGAGAGGATGAGTGGGTTAAGATTTAGACCAATTGATTCCATTTTGTTGTACCTAGAGCTTTATGACTGTGAATGGGCATGATGACAATGATTTCCTTATTTGGACAATCGGAATAAGCTATTCAAAAAATGTCATTGTCAAAACATATGTATACAACCTAAGAAGCCAGTCCAATAGCAAAGAGGTTTGATTTGTATCAAAGTAATTTATAATTTTAAATAATTCAAATTCTGTGTGTAATTCAGACACTGTGTACATGATTCTCACTGAGAATAAAGCTTGCAGTAGACACATCTAGGTGAAGATACAGCATACTACATCACTTGGTCATGCGTTAACCATGAAAGTTACTTAACGTAATTTAGAATCAGATGCTTCATTTGTTAATCACAGGCCTGGACATGAAGTTGTGTAAAACTCTTTATACTCTCACATTTCTTCCGAAGATTAGAGTATGGCTATTTGTATGCATACAACTGATTTACTTCATTGTACAGCAGACTGACTGACTTCATTGTACAGCAGAAACTAACATATTGTAAACCAATTATATTCCAATGAAAAATTTTTAAATAAATTAAATACAGAAAATGGAAAAAACATTCTAGAAATAAGTTTTTGTATATTTTTATATGCAACAATAAGAAAGAATCTCACAGACAAGATGTTAAGCAAAAGCCATTAGACACAAGAGTACATATTGCCTTATTTCCTTTACATGCATTTCAAGAATAGACAAAACTTATTTAACACTTGACAGAAGTCTGAATACCGGTTATATCACTACCTGGGATGATACTGATCGGAAAGGGGCATGAGGGAACTTTCTGGCCCAACGATAATATTTTATCTTTATCTGTGATGGTTCTGTGAGTATATACATACATAAACATTCATCGATCATGATATTTGGTATTTCTTCACTTAACTACATATATATTATACCGCAGGTTTTTAAAGTGTATAAACAAGGACTCAAAAGTTATATACTTTATTATATCAATGTTTATAAAAAGATAAGAACAATTCATCCTTTTCTTTTTAAAAAAAGATGAGCATGAATGGCATTTTACTTATTACCACCCGTGAATGCCTTAGTTAGAAATGCGTATGATATTTTTAAGTCTTAAAGCTTAATTCTTTTATTTAAAAAAGAAATCCTCATTCAACTTTTGCCAGGTCAGAATGGCATCCTCATCCATTCTCCCTGATGCTCCCATTATTTTGAATTCAAGACAATGTTATTGTTGCTGCTCAGTCACTCAGTCATGTCTGACTTTCTGCGACCCCATGGACTGCAGCATGCGAGGCTTCCCTGTCCTTCACCATTTCCCGGAGCTTGTTCAAACTCATGTCCATTGAGTCAGTGATGCCATCCAACCATTTCATCCTTCCCCTTCCCATCCATTCCATGCCCTCCCCTTCTCCTCCTGCCCTCAATCTTCCCCAGCATCAGGGGCTTTTCCAATGAGTCAGCTCTTCACATCAGGTGGCCAAAGTACTGGAGCCTCAGCTTCAGCATCAGTCCTCCCAATGAATATTCAGGGTTGATTTCCTAAACATTATGGGAATAGCTATGCAATTCAACTTTTCCTGGAAGCTAAGCTTCTCAGTTCTCCATTGTAGGGAGCAAAATTTGCTACCCCAAAATGTCTCTTTAGCATGTAGTTTATTTCAAGGTGAAAACAATCAAGGCTCGAAAGACTCAGGAAAAAACTTTGATCTTCCCCTTAATGACCTAACAGAGTTTAGATTAAGGACCTGTTCCCCTGAATAGAACTGTCACCAGAGATATCTGCAAAGAATATGGGTTGGATGTGGTGGCAGAAAGTCCAGGCGGGACCTTACAGATCTCAGTCCACTTTGTGTCTCATAGTCTCTCTGTGGCCCAGCAAACATTTATTTATGAAACATTTGCATTTCCATCTTCATATAAATTGCCTTCCTCCCCTGTGAAGTCCCAAAATACTACTCCCAATATCCTCTTTTGTCTTTAGCTGAAGATAATATTGAAGGTGAAGATTTTAGCCATTTTCGCAAGTTACTCTGTTTTCCTGGGTCTCCCTCATATACACATATTATTAAACATTTGATATTCTCCTAATAATCTGTCTCAGGTTGATTTCATTTTTACATCAGCCAGAAGAACCTAGAAGGGTAGACGAAAATTTCTTCCTTCCTGACACCACCAACCTCCTTCATCAAAGGAAAAAAGTATTTAAAAACAACCCATAAATATTCTAAAGAATTTCAATTGTGAAAAGAAAAAATTATAATGCTCAATTGCAATGGAAATGATGGAAACTATCATTAAACCCATATTCTATCTTGAGACAGTTTGGACTGTTAATAATTGCCAGTATTATCAAGTACTCACTGTGAATCATGCACGGTAAGAGCATTTATCTGGTATTATGTTATCAGGTAACCACAGAAATTCATGAGATAGATACTAATATTAACCACATTAAATGAAAAAAGAACCTAAAGATTAGTAGAGTTTTAAAAAAATTACCCAAGTGTGGTTAGTAACTGGCAGATGGTGGATTTAAACTCAAGAAGCTTGATTCTAAAACAAAAATTCTTCACCATCGAGCTCTAAAATTCTTCCTTATGATGACTGAACTCTGTCCTCCCTCTACTTTGCACCTAGTTCTGCTCCTGAGGGATACACAGAACAACTTTAATCCCCTTCCATATGACAACATTTCAAATGCTTGAAGAAAACTGTCGAGTCCTGCCCCGATCTTCTCTCCTACAGATTAAACACCGCTACCGCCCCCACCTCCTTTTTTTTAATATGACTTGTTTCAAGTCATGTCCGCTTGCTTAAAACCTCGCACAAAACACACCCCAGTGTATTCAGTAATTGCCTGGAAATGGAAGAAAAGATGTTCCAAGTGGTCTGAAACGTATACAACACAAAGCACACTGCTAGTCTGCTCCAGAAGAGAAGAACCACTTTAACGGAAGCTAGAAATGATCCGTACGTAGTGGAAGAAGTGGTCAGAAGAAGGAGCCCTGGGACTGTGTGAGGGAAAGTTACATGGCTCAAAATAGCCTGGAGTTAAAACTCCCCTCCAGGTCCTCCCCACAATTCTATGCAAAACAAAGAACTCTCTCATCGGAAGAAAAAAAAAATGGACATTAAGGTTGATTACACCCAGCTCCCAGCCCGTCCAGCCTCTGGCCGATCTCCAGAATTCCTTGCCCCAGCCGTTTAAGAGATAACTACTCTGAACAACCTTAGAGAAGAACAAGCCCCTTAAGACAGTGGATTTCCACATATATGCCTATATATACCTAATCTTTCCTTGGGTTAGTGCAGCAGCTCACTAATCTGACTGCTGCCCCTTCTCGCCTTATTAAAGGTGATCTGTTCCTGTAAAGTGCTGGTCTCATTCTTTTTCCAAAACTCGCCTTCTCTGACTCCCTTATCCTACACTACACACACACCACACTCAGGATAGACGTCCTTGCAACAAGGGATGGCTCCAGGAAAGCGACATGAAGATATTTTCTTCTCACCTTCTACTTTCCTAAAGCCTGATCAAAGCCACTGATCCTTGAGCAAAATTTTGGAGCTCCAAATTTCATGGCTCAGACAGGCAGGCCATGTTGGATAGCTATTGGATTGGTCAACAAGTTCATTCAGGTTTTTCCATAAGACGTTAAGGAAAAACCCAGACGAACTTGTCACCCAAACCAATACTTCTCGTATGCATAGAAGTCCCTGTGAAAACTCATGGCTGGCTGTGAGACAACCCAAGTGGATAAAGATGAGCAGTGCTCACTTGTGCAAGCCTATCTTGGATCAGGACCACCTGGGTTCAACACAGGGTGGTCAGAAGCCTATTGGGATGGTTGGTAATGATATCCCTCCACAGGGCCAATAGATACATGCTGTGTGTCCTAGTGATGGAGAGTCCAAACAGGAGTGGGGGAGGCAAGCAGGAAATAAAGAGCTTTGTTCTTAAATCCAGTAAAACTTCCTAACCAGGTTTATCAAAGTCTCTGGGAAAGATATAAACAAGATACATCGCAACAGACAGGAGCACAGGCAAGTCTAGCACCTGAGGCACTGGGAAAATACACTGTATCCAGCAGCCTGATGGCTGATAATCTGACTGGTCCCTAAACTGGAACAGAGATTAGAAACACTCAAAGAAGGATGCAAACAAGAGGACTGTAAGGTTGGAGGTATACCCAGGAGTAACGGAGATAAATGTGACAAGGAATAAATACGAGAGAGAGGAGGAGGCTGCAACTAAGAGACAAACAAATGGTGTTTTTTCTGATTCATATAAAACATCAGAGAAGAGAAAAGGGACCCAGATTCGAAAACATCAGCCATCTTTGTAAAAACCTCTTCTTTCTCAAGATAGATTGATTGACTGTCAGAGATTAAGCAACAACAATGAAATACCATCTCCTGCATTTTAAGAAACAATCTCCAAAAGGCAACTAAAACTATTTACCTAGGAAAACCAAGAGCAGAACTATTTATATTTCAGGAATGGATGTTAATGTGTTCAGAAGTTCAAATACTTGAGATTCTTCTTATAATTTTTAAACTTAGACAAAGTGCTTCCAAACCTCCTCCTTCCTTCACTGACAAATACAGTAAAGCTCCTGGGGCTTAGATCTTATTATTATTAAATACTTATTAAGTCTCCCTGGTGTGCTGAATGCCACACATAATAGATGGGTAAATACATCGTGTGCCCTCCTTTGAAGAGCTTAAGAGTCTTATAAAACTGATAGGACACACAAATAAACACCTCCAAATTTCTGCCGGCGAGTATTTACAAGAATCAATGTCATTACCACACCTTGGTGCTGGGTGCAGGGGCGAAAACAGAATTGGTCTCATTTGATGAAAAGGGAGAAATGCTGGGACAGAATTATTCCAGCAATATGCAGCCTGCTCTCTCCTTTCCCTCCACCCCAGAGAAGGTGCACCCCCCTCCTGTCCGTAGCTAATCTTTCCATCCAAGTCCTCCCTCCATCTCGTCTCCCGCTGCCGCTCAGGCTCAGTCCTTCATCTTTTTCCGGCCAGGATCACTGTAAAGGCCTCACCGCTCTGAGCAATCCTCCTGCACACCGTCTCCCAAGGAATTTTCTTAATAAAATGTAAATTTCACCATGTCACTCTCTTCTGTTTAAAGATTCTTCAGTGGCCTCCCGCAGCTCTCAGGATATAGTCTGAATTAATCCCCTCGCAGGACAAGAAATGATCTTTGCGGTTTGCATCTTTCAGAGATTTTTCATTCTCACCTTATCACTCCTCAAGCTTACTGTCCTTGACTTGAAGGCTCCTGAATCTGCTGGACTTTTACACATCTCCCCACCTTAACTCATGCCCAAGGGGGCCTGGGCATTCTCTCCTGATGGAGCAGTTCAAGCATCACCTTCTCACAAAAGGCCTTTTCAAGCCTTCCTGCATTTCCCTGGGCTGGCCCTGCTCCAGGCCTCTTTCTGTTCTCAGGCAAGACCCTACAGGTGCATCTCCTGTGACAGCACTGTGTCAGTCCTTGGCTATCTCAACTAGACCAGAAACAACTCTAGAAAACAACTGGATCCCATTCCTTTCTATATCTCTAGCACTGACACAGAATTTATAAAGAAAAAATAAGAGCTAATGAGCGTACTGCAGTCCATGGGGTCAAAAAGACATGACTTAGTGACTGAACGACAACAAATGAACCTAAAGCAAAATAAAAAAATATTTTTGAATACAAAAATGAATGAAGGGGCTGTCCATGGTTAAGAATCCAACTGCCAGTGCAGGGGACACGGGTTAGATCCCTGCTCCAGGAAGATTCCACATGCCGTGGGACAGTGAAGCTCATTGACAACTACTGAGCCCTCACGCCTAGAGCCCGTGTTCCAAAAACGAGAGAAGCCACCACAATGGGAAGCCCACGCACTGCAACTAGAGAAAGCCCACATGTAGCAACAAAGACCCAGAGCAGCCCCCAAAAAAGAATGTATGAAGGATCACTGGTGGTCCAGCCTCGAGGAGATCTTAGTAAAGGATTGGATGCCTAGTGTGAACTCCAAGGTTCTGGAGAAGCTGGAATTGGGAAGAAAGAGGGGAGGGATACGAGCACAAGGGCGCCCAGCCAGGAAGCGAATTCCTCTCAGGGATCTGCTCTGACCTCCCAGCATGGAAAACAGGAACCAACCTGCAACCCCTGTAGACTTTGTGTCAATATCTATTAATCTTTACACAGTTCTCCTTGGTGAGCTGCTCACTACAGGCCATACATCAAACTCCCAATCTGCTGGCTTTCTGGAAGGCCCCTTATCTTCTGTAGCTTTGCAGGAAGATAGTCTCTCTCCCTTATTGGGAGCCCCATCTAGGTCTGAGGCTCCCCCCAGCCCCTCGCACACAGGTACCCCCCACCAAGCACAGGAAGCTGGGGTCAGCGTGGTCCCCGCCCTGCAGAAGGTGGAGCTGCTGGGACACACGGACCTCTCAGTTACCCGTTCATTTCAGCCTCTTTCACTCGCCTCCTTCTCTGGTTTTTTGCACCTCTTCCTGAAGAAAGTTTTAGCTGGAGAACAGCAGGCTTGACCACCCAAGCCCTCCACCGTGCACACAGGCCAGCAGGTGAAGTTAGAACAGCCCCCAGCACAGGGCACGGGGAATAAGGAGGAGCGGGATTAATGGAGTCCCCTGTAACCCAAGGCCACCTCCCTCTTCCATAGGAAGGGGGTCCTGCTGCTGTCTCCTCGGGGCTTCCCACCCCAGGCAGCACAGGGCGGTCTTAGGATGGAGCTGATGCCACTGCCCCTCATCACAGTCTGATGCTCACTCCGGTGAGACTCAACAACTGTATGCCCTGAACAATAGCCAACCAGGCTCTCTTACTATTCCCAGAGCAACAGGAGAAAGAGGAGTGCAAAGGATAGGGGAGACAATCAGAGGTGAAGGGGGACATGAGTGGGACATAAAGAGAGAGAAGAAAGTGAACGACATCTTGCATGTAAAGGAGATGCTTCATGAACAACACTAGGAAGGAATTCGTGCTCCTGTCCAAGTGCGTATTTAATACAACTGGAAGGAAACCACCGTGAGAGTTTCAGAGAGCACAGAACATCCAGGAGCCGCCCTGAGCCTCCTCAGTACTTACCTGCGGGCACAGGGTCAGGATGAGACCACGTGAAGGCAGCCTGGGTTTCAGGTGGTGTCTGAATCTGCACTGCCCTCTGTAAGAATCAGGGCTTCCCTGGTGGCTCAGAGGATAAATCTGCCTGAAATCCAGGAGACCTGGATTCGATCCCTGGGTCAGGAAGATCCCCTGGAGAGGGAAATGGCAACCCACTCCAGTATTCTTGCCTGGAAAACCCTATGGACAGAGGACCCTGGCAGGCTACAGTATAAGGGGTCACAAAGAGGTGAGAACAACTGAGCAACTAACACTGTAAGAATCAAGGTGACTACAGTGTAGAAGGAACATGGCCTTAGGATTTAGGGGTGCCGGGTTCAAACTACTTTTGCTGTATGACTGGCCTCTGTGAGTCTCGGTTTCCTTATCTTTAAGATGGGGCTGAATATAATACCCTTCACAGATTTGTCTGGGAGGAGTCCATGCATATGTATTTTGCAACATGCAATAAAGTGTCCGCTCTGGGTGCCTCCCAACCTGGGAAAGTAACAGACTTCCCTGGCAGTCCAGTGGTTAAGACTGTGCTCTTCCAGTGCAGGGTGACAGGTTCGACCCCTGGCCGGGGAACTAAGATCCGCATGCTGTGAGGCACGGCCCAAAAAAACCATAGGAAAGCAGGAAGCAGAAGAGTAAGAGGGCCCAGACGCACACTACAAACCCTTGGGGCTCCTCCTCCTGTTCTCTGCTTAGAAGAGCAGGTAGGCAGGCTCCTGGTCCCACGGGCAAGAATCTCAGCCCTATGGCTCAGGGGGCTGGGTAACATCTCACCTTACTCCGCAATCTTCCCACTGGAAAGAAACGACCCTGCCCTCCTCCTTATACCTGAGCCAAGAGTAACAGTGGCAGTGAGCATCACAGAGCCCAGGTAGAAAGAATATAAAGCCAATACCCAGAGTCCACATGGCCTGGATGGAATACCCCGTGTCTATCTATAGGTCTATATAAGCCATGCTCACCACATTTCCTTTTCTTTTCTGAAACAAAAGTCCCATTAGAGCATGTGCATATATGCTAAGTCACTTCGATGCTGTGCAACCCAATGGACCATAGACCACCAGGCTTCTCTGTCCACGAGATTCTCCAGGCAAGAATACTGGCGTGGGTTGCCATACTCTCCTCCAGGGGTTCTTCCTGACCCAGGGATCGAACCCGCATCTCTTGCATCTCCTGCATTGGCAGGTGGGTTCTTTACCGCTAGCACCACCTGGGAAGATCCATTAGAGCACAGGCAGATGTAGCACTAAGACATGGGTTTTAACACTAGAATCTTCTATTCAATGCCTCCTATGCCTTTCAAATCCTGAAAGATGATGCTGTGAAAGTGCTGCACTCAATATGCCAGCAAATTTGGAAAACTCAGCAGTGGCCACAGGACTGGAAAAGGTCAGTTTTCATTCCAATCCCAAAGAAAGGCAATGCCAAAGAATGCTCAAACTACTGCACAATTGCACTCATCTCACATGCTAGTAAAGTAATGCTCAAAATTCTTTAAGCCAGGCTTCAGCAATACGTGAACTGCGAACTTCCAGATGTTCAAGCTGGTTTTAGAAAAGGCAGAGGAACCAGAGATCAAATTGCCAACATCCACTGGATCATCGAAAAAGCAAGAGAGTTCCAGAAAAACATCTATTTCTGCTTTACTGACTATGCCAAAGCCTTTGACTGTGTGGATCACAACAAACTGTGGAAAATTCTGAAAGAGATGGGAATACCAGATCACCTGACCTGCCTCTTGAGAAAGCTGTATGCAGGTTAGGAAGCAACAGTTAGAACTGCACATGGAACAACAGACTGGTTCCAAATAGGAAAAGGAATACGTCAAGGCTGTATATTGTCACCCTGCTTATTTAACTTCTATGCAGAGTACATCATGAGAAACGCTGGGCTGGAAGAAGCACAAGCTGGAATCAAAATTGCTGAGAGAAATATCAATAACCTCAGATGTGCAGATGACACCACCCTTATGGCAGAATGTGAAGAGGAACTAAAAAGTCTCTTGATGAAAGTGAAAGAGGAGAGTGAAAAAGTTGGCTTAAAGCTCAACATTCAGAAAATGAAGATCATGGCATCTGGTCCCATCACGTCATGGGAAATAGATGGGGAAACAGTGGAAACAGTGTCAGACTTTATTTTTTGGGGCTCCAAAATCACTGCAGATGGTGACTGCAGCCATGAAATTAAAAGATGCTTACTCCTTGGAAGAAAAGTTACGACCAACCTAGATAGCATATTCAAAAGCAGAGACATTACTTTGTGAACTAAGGTCCATCTAGTCAAGGCTATGGTTTTTCCAGTGCTCATGTATGGATGTGAGAGTTGGACTGTGAAGAAGGCTGAGCACTGAAGAATTGATGCTTTAGAACTGTGGTGTTGGAGAAGACTCTTGAGAGTCCCTTGGCCTGCAAGGAGATCCAACCAGTCCATTCTGAAGGAGATCAGCCCTGGGATTTCTTTGGAAGGAATGATGTTAAAGCTGAAACTCCAGTACTTTGGCCACCTCATATGAAGAGTTGACTCATTGGAAAAGACTCTGACGCTGGGAGGGATTGGGAGCAGGAGGAGAAGGGGACGACAGAGGATGAGATGGCTGGATGGCATCACTGACTCGATGGATGTGAGTGTGAGTGAACTCCAGGAGTTGGTGATGGGCAAAGAGGCCTGGTGTGCTGCGATTCATGGGGTCGCAAAGAGTCGGACACGACTGAGTGACTTAACTCAACTGAACTGATGCCTTTCTTATATCAGCCTGAATACTCAGCACAACCCAAGACACATATGGACTGGCTGGAGTGAAATGGATGGTGGAGGACAGATTCATACTCTGACACACACAGAGAATCTCCAGAAACTTCTACGTGGTGCTGCCTTTAAGAACCCGCTATCCCAAGAAGGGGTCAGAACTGGAATCTTAGAGGCAGGGAGAGGTCTATAAGGGTTCCTGGAATACTAGTGTTGCCACTTACTCTCTGAGGCACCAAGAGAGTCATTTCCACCCTTTAGGCCTCCAATTCAACATCTGAAAAATGAGTGGTCTGCAAGGTGCCATCTGCAGATGAGCTTTGGGGAGGGGGCTCACAGAGGTGCTGCTGCTGCTAAGTCGCTTCAGTCATGTTTGACTCTGTGTGACCCCATAGACAGAAGCCCACCAGGCTCTGCCATCCCTGGGATTCTCCAGGCAAGACCACTGGAGTGGGTTGCCATTTCCTTCTCCAATGCATGAAAGTGAAAAGTGAAAGTGAAGCTGCTCAGTCGTGTCTGACTCTTCGTGACCCCATGGACTGCATGCAGCCTACCAGGCTCCTCCATCCATGGGATTTTCCAGGCAAGAGTATTGGAGTGGGTTGCCATTGCCTTCTCCACACAGAGGTGCTGCAGATGCTATTTAATGTGACTAGAGAGCACTGGGATAGGCATGCACTCCTGCTCCACTATTCCTGACATTACCCACCCCGCACCCGCTCCAGGGCCATCAAACAGAGACAGCGGTTTCTAAGATGCCACCCCCTCACTGCCTGTGCCTTTGGAAACTGACTTTCTCTCACCAAACCTCGGTTTCTTCATCTATAAAACAGGGGTACAAATAACATCTACTTCCTAGGGAAATCACAGGATTAAATTAGTTACCTTACGCATAGCCCTTAGCATAGTAGCTGGCACCTTGAGCAATATTGACTATCTAATTATTCTTATTGTCATGACTGCTGATGTATTTTCATCTTTGAATCTAAATTCCTCATTCCACTCACTAACCCTCCCATGGAAGGAAAACCCACCTCAGCATCAGTCCCTGACAACAGGCCATGAGCAGGTGGCTAACCTCTGACCAGACTCCAAGGGACTACTAGATGGAGCCACTGGGTTGAATTCTTCAATAAACGGCACCTGGACTGGTTCTCTGCCCACCTACACCCCCTTCCCTCTCCCTAGCCCTAAAGCCAGAAAACCACTGAACTGGAGTTAGAAGCACCAAATTCCAACTCAGACCCTGCCGCTAAGCGGCCTTCTACACATTACTTAATGCCTCTGAGCCTCAGTTTTCTCATCCATAAAAAGCAGGCAAGGAGCCACCGTGTTAGAGGCAGAAATAAGGTAAGCGAGGTGAAAGTGACCAGCACAGGCCCTGGTGTGCGTTAGTCACACAGTAACTTAGGTCGATTTCAACTTGAATCTGAGCCACTCCATTTCCTTGCTCTCCACTAGCTGTTTCAGACCTGCTAGTGGGACCTAAGGGCATCACCCATGTCCTGGCCACAGGCAAACCAGCACCATTTGCTGTCCTCTCTCTCTATTTTAAGCAGTGCCTCCCGGGACTGCTCCTGGCCATTCTGGAACAGTCAGGCATCTTGCGGATGTAACGCTGGAGGCGTCCAGGTCTCTTGGAGCAGCACTGCCCAGGAGGACTTCCTGCAGTGATGGCCATTTCTATCTGCGGGGGCCAACATGCAGCCCTTGAAATACAGCTCAGCAATTGAGAGACTGAACTGTTATTTCATTTAACTTTAATTCATTGAAATGTAAAGATGATCTGTGGGTACTGTATCCCATACTGGACAACACACCCTTAGAACCACCCCTGCTGCTGCTGTTGCTAAGTCGCTTCAGTCGTGTCCAACTCTGTACGACCCCATAGAAGGCAGCCCACCAGGCTTCCCCGTCCCTGGGATTCTCCAAGCAAGAACACTGGAATGGGTTGCCATTTCCTTCTCCAGTGCATAAAAGTGAAAAGTGAAAGTGAAGTCGCTCAGTCGTGTCCAACTCTTAGCGACCCCATGGACCGAGCCCACCAGGCTCCTCCATCCATGGGATTTTCCAGGCAAGAGTACTGGAGTGGGGTGCCATTGCCTTCTCTGAGAACCACCCCTAGTTGATGTCAAAGTGCTAACTCCAGCCACTCTTCCAAGCAAGACATCCCAACCCTTCCAACCAGCTGGCTGGTATCTGTGTTTGGACTTTGCTACTTCCACCAGGACTGGTTTGGGGAAGCAGGAAAATCAGGTCACTGAACGGCTATTTCCAATGCCCTCCACAATCATGAGGCAGCCAGAAGACTTGTTTTTAACATGCAGGTAAAATCAACATTTCCCTGGTTCACTGTATTTGGGGGAATGTATGTAAATTTCAGCTACCTTTTTGTCAATAATAGTTGCTAAGGGTTTTGCTTGCAGTGGGATTATTTTGTGGGGAATCTCACCAAAGGGCAGAGCTTTCAGGCCAGTGATAAAAAGGCTGTACCCTGACTGAAGATAAGGGGCAAATGGCTGGGGACCTTTTCAAACATGAGATCTCTGGCAATTTAATTTCACTTGGTCAAAAGCCTACAAGAATTACCTTACTTCACAATATTTTTTACATTAATCTTGCCAGGATCAGATTCCAGGAAGCAATAAAGAATATTAAGTTAGCTTTTACTTTAAATCAGAAAGCTTGTTAGGTTTCATATCCTACACAAATTATCATCTTTGCCAAACTGAGACTGGCCCTAAGGGGGTTGAGAGAGAGACAGGATTTGTCCTCTTGTTTGGAATGTGTGAACCTTGAATAGAGTCATGACCTTCATCCAGGGTATTAAATGTGTCCTGTGGATGGTTCTCAGTCACTTACTCTAGGCAAAAACAAAACAAAACACCACGGTCCAAGTGAGAGAAAATATGGGAAAGTACATCTGCTCACTTGATAAAAATCTACCAAGCCTTTACCATTTATATGTCCATCACCTACTCAATGGACATGAGTCTGAATAAGCTCTGGGAGACAGTGACGGACAGGGAAGATTGGTGTGCTGCAGTCCATGGGGTCACAAAGAGTCAGACATGACCTAGCAACTGAACCACCTGCCCAGGAAGTCACAGACAATAGGGCTCCAAGTACAGTTGCTGCTGCTGCTGCTAAGTCGCTTCAGTCATGTTCAACTCTGTGTGACCCCATAGACGGAAGCCCACCAGGCTCCCCCATCCCTGGGATTATCCAGGCAAGAACACTGGAGTGGGTTGCCATTTCCTTCTGCAGTGCATGAAAGTGAAAAGTGAAAGGGAAGTCGCTCAGTTATGTCCAATTCTTAGCGACCCCCATGGACTGAAGCCTACCAGGCTCCTCCATCCATGGGATTTTCCGGGCAAGAGTACTGGAGTGGGTTGCCATTGCCTTTTCCACCAAGTCCAGTTAGAGATAAATTTATAAATGAATAATTACCATGTAAAAGATACACAGCCCACACAAGCTGCCTGGAAGCACAGACATTCCACAGGGAAAGTCAAGGAAGGCTTTCCCAAGAGGTAGCCTTCAGTTGGGACTGAAGACTAGAGAGAAGTACACCAGGCAACAAGGGGAGAGGGAAGAGCTGTACTTCCAGAAGAGTACAAAACCACAGCAGGGGAACGAGTCTTCTACACCTGGGATAAGCTCCAGAACTGGCCTGTTTTCAGAAGTCTCTCCATCTTCCCAGTCTTCACTGGCTACCTGAGCCCTCTTCCAAATGGAAGCCACCAGTCCAAGAACATCCTGCCCATTCAGGTCATGCCCCATTATGGGAAGGCTTCAAGTTGAGTCCTGCTAACGAAATCCCACATCAAGGATACTGCTTCTTTATACAAAGCCCCAGCAACCGGCCATCCCCATAAATGGTGTTTGCTCTTTCTGAAAATAGACCCCTCACTGCCACTGGAGGTAGCCATTTTGGATGATGATCCAAAAATTTTAGAGGGAGCTGAGGACCACAAGGGTGGGCCGGCTGTGTTGGGAAGTGCTGTAGTACTATTATAAAAGAGAGAAGAGATGTTAAGTGATAGCTGATGTAATGAGAGGAATGTCAGGAGGTTAAAAGCGGCTGCAAAGTACAGTACAACAGAATGATGCAGAAGAAGAAAAAGACAGTGATGACCAATGTAAGTGTGGGCTAGCTGGACTTTTTTTCTGGCATGATATTAGATTCCTAAAATTGATCTTCTAAGCCATGCTTATTGAGGACACTAGTTTTCAGAAGGTACATTTACCCCAAGCTAGAATATTCACAGGAAACTATACAATATTACAGATAAACATATACTCAAAACTAGCCTATAATTGTTAGATGAGAAATATTTGTTCCAATAGATGACGAATATTTGTTCCATTAGATGACAATATCTCATTTTAAGTGACAATTTCAGAATATACAAAAATGCTTCTTTCTGCTTTCTTATTATTCCGGATGCTAGAAAAGTGTTGGATTTTTTGGGTAGAGTTTCTTTCTTTTTTTTTTTGTATCGTCTTATAAATTAGGTCACCTCACCAGGCTTTTTGGACATGCTGGGTGGATTTTCCCAAATAAAGACATCACAGTGGTCAGCTGGCAACATCAATGATAGAATTCAGGTCCCCAGAAACTGGGACCAAGTAGGGCACATTGTGACAATAGCCCAGGACCTGCCATCAGACAGCCATCAGATTTAGCTTTGGGTATGACAGGTCCATTCGTTTCTCCTTATGCACATTTAAAAAGACAAGTCTCCTAACTCCTCTGGACCTCAATTTTCTAATCTGTAAAAGGGGAACAGTAGGAATACCTCCGAGTATTGCTAAGAAGATTAAAGACAATGTTATAAGCAGAAAATAGTAGACAATAAATCTTGGTTCAGTTGACTCTGATAAATACCATGCATTGATTCATAATAGGAGTTTGATGGCCTAGATGTTTAGGGGTAGTTGTTTTTTTTTTTTTTTTTTAATTGGAGTATAGTTACTTTATAATATTGTTAGTTTCTACTGTGCAGCAAAGTGAATCAGCTATATGCATACATACATCCCCTCTTTTTTGGATTTCCTTCCCATTTAGGTCAACACAGAGCACTTAAGTAGAGTTCCATGAACTATACAGTAGGTTCCCATCTATTTTATACATGGTATCAATAGTGTATAAAAATATACATATATATGTACATATATGTGTGTGTGTGTATGTCAATCTCAGTCTCCCAATTCACCCCTCCACCCCCATTCCCCATTGGTATCCATACATTTGTTCTCTATGTCTGTGTCTCTATGAAATCTGGACGTTAAATAAAATGTGTACATAGCTATCAACAATCCTGGCTTCTCCTCACTTGCCTAATGATCAGTCACAGACTGAAAACATGAATCCCAGTTCCTAGCATTTTCTATCCATTTCATATTCTGCAGTGGGGACTTGATTAAGGAAAAAGAAAATATATTAAAAGGTGGTTATTTGCTTCCTCCCCCTAAAAGCCTGTGGACAACTGACTCACAGACTACCCATTATGAAGGTGGGGGTCTCCTGCTTTGTACAGGGTTTGTAGCTCCAAAAATGAATAATTTTATCAAAATAAAGCTGGAAAAGAATTCCTTAGTCCCCTCCTTCTGTGATCTCTTTTTGGAACAATCAGCTTGAAAGTCAGCTTTCTTTGTCCAGATTCTTCTCAATCTTTTCCACCCACTCAGAACTATTGACAGTCCAACTAACTTATTTATTTCACTTATTTAATACCTCACTTGTTCTCAAAAGGAATAAAGACTTCTAACTTCAGCTAAAAAGGGAGATTCACTTGCTTTCAAATCTCTTTTGTGGGGAATTCCCACCAACAGCCTGAGCTTCTTTACCTCCACATGCAGAACCCAAAAGCTCAACATTTCCCTGCTTTATTTCAGTGTATTAATGCACACAGAATCAAACCTTCCCACCAACAGGCATGTAGACCTTCAGTCTTCTAAGTCAGAGTGTCTATGTTCTTGGTGACCTTCTGAATGTGGTTTAGAGCCTATAGTTATATGAGACCCAATATACAATCCATACAGAAAGCAAATAAAGCCAAGTTTAAGATATAAATTAGTATTCTTCATAGATGCTATTCAAACTCTTCCAAAGAAACATTTGCTCATAAATTAAATCATTTGCTTCTCTCACAACTTTTCTAAAATTCAAACTCTTTTCTAAGCTAGTGTTCTCTAATACATGCTTTTGGAATGGTCCCAACATTTCGGAAACAATGGCCCTGTCTGACATGAGCGATGCCAGGGAGAGGCCATATGGCTTCTTTTTCTTGCAGGCTTAATGGCAGCTCTAACGATAATTCAAAAAACAAAAAACCATGTGATGCAGTCTTTTAAGACAGTCCATCAACTTAATTGGTGTGAGTTAAAAAAACAAATGGTGGTATTCATTTACATAAAGGTGCTGCTGCTGCTGCTAAGTCTCTTCAGTCGTGTCCGACTCTGTGCGACCCCATAGACGGCAGCCCACCAGGCTCCCCTGTCCCTGGGATTCTCCAGCCAAGAACACTGGAGTGGGTACATAAAGGTAAGGAAGCATCAAAATGAACCAACTGAAGCTTTTGGCCAAGATCTTGCTTAGAAGTTGGGAGCTGAAGAAGAGCAAGTCTACTTGAAAAGGAGTGGAAAGGCTCCCCATTCTGAGAGTGGTTGGGACCTCAGGGACTAAAAGAAAACAGACCTTCTTCTTTAGCTTCATATCAGAAGCGTCCTGATGATGCAGTCAGAGATGCTGCAGATGGACTGGCTGGAGCACTTAACTCTTTACCACAGGAGGAAGTCACATTCATTCAGAGGTGTCTGTGTGTTAGTCGCTCAGCCACTGTCTGTGACCCCAGGGACTGTAGCCCGCCAGGCTCCTTTGTCCATGGGGATTCTCAAGGCAGGAATACTGGAGTGGGTTGCCGTTCCCTTCTCCAGGGGATCTTCCCGACCCAAGGATCGAACCCGGGTCTCCTACATTGCAGGCAGATTCTTTACGGACTGAAACAAAACGGAAGCCCCTTCCTTCAGAGGAAAACCCCACAAATCTTTTCAATCAATTCAGCTTTTTACCCTGTGTCTCCCTAAAGAGCTTATCTCTGAAGAGTGTTCAGATGATAAATTCCTCCAAGGAATAGACACACGATCCTGAGACTAACAGCCCTTCTCTTTCCTAAAAGAAGAGGATGGGAGAACCAAGAGGGCGGCAAGTGGAAAAGTGAAATAAAAAAGGAAGAGAGTCAATGAAACTAACTTTCCCCACCACGGTTACATTTCTTACTGAAACCTCATTCCTTGGCACTTTAAGCTGCTCAAGGGGGAGGCTGAAAGGGATAGGATTGCAGTAGTAGAAGAAGAAGAAAAAAAAAAGGAATGGCTACTGCCTTACCCTAGGCCAAATGTCACTTTTGGTTGTGCAGTAAGGATATATTATTTGCTGGGGACCTCCCTGGCAGTTCAGTGGCTAAGACTCAGTGCTCCCACTGCAGGGGGCACAGGTTAGCTCCCCGGTCAGGGAACCAAAATCCCACATGCCTCGCGGTGTGGCCAGAAAGAAAAAAGGATGTTGTCTATTGGTCTTCAGCACCATCCTCACAGCTCCAAGCTCTCCCTCGCATACCTGCTCTCAGGACTTAGAAACTGCCTTTCCTAGGTGCCCTGGTCAGTGTGTTTCCAGTTAGACTCCACCACTGAGAGGCAAGGTGTGATGGGGAAGCAGAAAAGAAAGAGAAGCTACTATGATAGAGAAGCTACTATGATCCAGGAACACTTGGAAGTGAGGACCCAGCGCTGGCACCCGGCAAAGGGGACTTGGCCTGAGACACCAGACATCTAAGATTAACCCATGGGCTTCACTCGAGTCCCTGAACTCACCTTTTTCCTGAACAGAGCTTTCTTGGCCTTGCATCCCCCACCAGCCTTTCAAAGGTTTCCAAAACTCTGAATTTCTGGTATTAAACCACTTGCCATTCAAGACAGCTGTGGAGGCTTATGAGACTCCTGGCTGACACACTAGACTCTTGCACGCTTCTCAAATCAGAGTACATGGACCAGCCCCCGAGGGCACTGGGGGTACAGAAACAGCCCAGAAACACAGTACATATCCTTGAGCCACGGCTTACTCTGCAGTGCCTACTTTAGGAATTTATTTTTACGTCAAAATAATCATTGAAATGTTATGGGGGAAAGGGGCATTTTAAAAAACAATTTTAATAGACTCACAGAGAAAACAAACTTATGGTTACAAAGGGGAAAGGGGAGGAGGGATAAATTAGGAGTTTGGGATTAGCAGATACACACTACTGTATATAAAACAGATAGACAATAAAGGTCCTACTGTAAGGCACAGGAAACTATATTCAATATCTAGTAATAACCTATAATGGAAAAGAATCTGAAAAGGTATACTTATACATAAAACTGAATCAATTTGCTATATACCTGAAAGTAACACAACACTGACGCTGAGAAAGATTGAGGGCCAGAGAAGAAGGGGGCGACAGAGGATGAAATGGTTGGATGGTATCACTGACTCAATGGACATAAGTCGCAAACTCCAGGAGAGAGTGAAGGACAGGGAAGCCTGGCGTGCTGCAGTCCGTGGGACCGCAAAGAGTAGGACACAACTTAGTGACTGAACAACAACAACACAACATTGTAATTCAACTATGCTTCAATTTACAAAGGAACTAAAATCTTAAGATAACATACAAAACCCAAGAATGTAACTCTTGCAGAAGGTCATTCTACCACACACTCAGAATCTGAAGAACGTGTTTCCACTCTCGGCAATCGAGCCTATCTTGGTGGAAGAGTTAGAGACGTGACACACGTAAGTCTGTCTGTCTATCCATCTATCTGCCTATCTCTCTATCTACCCATCTGCCTACTCAAGCTTCTCCCATGTTTCCATTCCAGAAGGGATTCTAGACAGCATGGTAGCCTTGGGGATACACTATGAACAGTACAGTCAGGGCACACAGTGGTGAAGGGCACACAGTGGTGAAGGGCACACAGTGGTGAAGGGCACACAGTGGTGAAGTCCCTGGGTTTTCGTACACTGTTAGAATTGGCTACTAGAATGCAAGCTCCCTCCTGGCAGAGAAGACGTCGAGTCTAATCAGCTCTGCCTTCCGCACCTGGTGCCTCCAACACTGCTGGCCCATCCTAAGCTCTTGATTCATATCTTAGTCACTGAATTGAGGAATCAGTGAAGAGATGGCTGGACAGATAAGTATTTACCTAGCCTGAGCGGCTGCACAGCACAGAAGTTACAGTACATAAAATGTGTATTTGTAAATGTGTAACTTTGGGCAAGTTATTTTGCCCCAAAGCCTTAGGTTCTGCATTGGGAAAAGGAGGCTAATAATTGTACCTTCTTTATAGGGTTGTTAAGGTTCAGGTGAAGGTTCAAGAGAGATGATACAGGTGAAGCGCAAGGTGTCTGACGCATAGTAAGCGCCCCATAACTATTAGCTATTAACATTACCAACGTCCCCTGGATTTGAAATAGCCTCAAATATGCTTGGATTATACTGCTATACCAAGGCTAATTCAATCTTTCCTCAATGGTTCAGAGAGTGCTAAAGTGCTTCGGCAGGTCATCTGAAACAGAAATCATGTCTCCAGTTCATTAGCCAGAATGGCAGACAGCACAGTGCCCTGGTTGTCCTAGCTCGGGCCCTCGCTCTCACAAGGGAAGCTGGCTAGGGAAAGCTGATGTTTTGGCCACGTGGCAGTCCTCCACACTGAACTGTTATTTGGGGTCTGATTACAAGATTAGTAGAGAGGAGCACACAGTCAATGAAATAATACATTTTGACTCTAGAAAAAAAAAAAAAAAAAGATACAGCAGCTCTTGGAAGCTTTACTCTTTATGAAATTTAAACTGGCAGGAGTGTGAAGCTCATCACAGAGGCTAAAACCTCACTAAAGGCAAATGAACAATTATCAATGATAATGTAAAGAGTCAGAGGAACGCCTGGTGGGGAGCCTGTGGCACCCAGGGTAAGTCCAGTTTTATTTAACGTCTTACTTAATGATCTGGAAGAGAGATAAACAGAAGACTAAAGAGACACGCTGCACTGGACATCTGTTGGCTCTGCCTGCCGGGCACCCATTCTCCTGCTGGTGGTAACAACACCCAAGTTGTGCTTTGGGAAACAACTCCTTCTGCAGTGGATAAAACTTCCATGGGACTGTCAAACAAGATACCCCATGTTGGACCAGAAACATCCTCTCCTCCTGGAATCTGAATCTTAAGTAGAGCGCCATAGTGACTTCAGAAATCACAGAGCCATCCAACACCATTTGCTCTGGGAATATAGTCTCTGAGAGAAAGAAAATGCATTTATTAATTCCTGCTACCCAGATTCTTGGAAGCACTGTGACACGTTTCCCTTTCCTTTCCCTTCAGATCTAAAATACATCTTTTTCCCCCTTATATGAGTTAATACCATTTTCTGTGGACTGCAACCAAAAAGTCCCACTAATAAAGATGCAGCTTCTAAGACATCTGAAGTAACTGGAAATCTGTGGGTCTGACCCTCCAGCAATTCTCAAAATACCCTTTCAGACATTAACATAAGGAACAATGCAAGCGATCTAAAAATCAGAGCATTTTGATTTGACTTGAAAGAAATTCACGTTGACATTTTTCTGGGCAAAAGAAATGATTCTAATATTTACGCACCAGAACAAGTCACCTGATCTTAGAACTAAGGTAAAAGCAGAGGACCAGACAGGCGATCTCAGTGAGATGAGGCACTTCTAAATGCCATTAAAGTTCTATATTGCATAAAATGCAACCCATCAGACATTAGCAAAGTACAACACGGTAAGTGACCTCTATGGTACGTTGTCTGAATCATTAGGTACACTCTTTATTTAAAGAGAGAGAGAAAGGAGAGAAGAAACCCAATGGGGTTTGGAGAAGCAGCGTAATAAAAAATAAATCAAGCCGTTCAGGGTAAAGGGATGAATGCTAAGGAGACACCAGCTTTGTTTTCCAACAGCCCTGCTCTCCTAGGTGGAGCTGGAAGCTAAAAGCCACTCCAGGCTTAAGTGCCACACCTGCTGATTACAGAAACCCCAACCCCAGCCACCCAGGCTCCAAAGTGGAAGTGAAGACTAGGGGTGAGGCCAGCCCAGCAGCTGCTGCCGTTGTTCTCCGTCATCATCAAATCCTACTCTGCCTCCACGATGACTCACGTACATGGGTTTGGAGTTAGAAGGAGCTGCCTTGTCAACAATGAAAAAATGAGTGGAAGGATGGAAACTGGGTCTAAAGGGACAAACCTAGGAACACTCATCTCCATATCTATACTGAGATCGCTTTCTTATCTCACACCTTGACAACTTTTCACATCTTCCTCCAAAGGACGCGATGTTCACTTCAACCTTTTACTCTCTGTAAGATCTTCAGTGCTGTCTACTGTGCTCTGTAGTATCCAACTCTTTGCAACCCCGTGGACTATAGCCCACCAGTCTCCTCTGCCCATAGGCTTTTCCAGGCAAGAATACTGGATGGAATGGGTTGCCATTTCCTACTCCAAGGGATCTTCCCAGCCTAGGGATCAAACCTATTTCTCTTCCATCTCCTGCATTCACAGGTAGATTCTTTAGTAGCACACCAGGTAGTTCAGTTCAGTCACTCAGTCGTATCCAACTCTTTGCAACCCCATGAACCGCAGCATGCCAGGCCTCCCTGTCCATCACCAACTCCTGGAGTCCACCCAAACACATGTCCATTGAGTCGGTGATGTCATCCAACCATCTCATCCTCTGTCATCCCCTTCTTCTCCTGCCCTCAATCCTTCCCAGCATCAAGGTCTTTTCAAATGAGTCAGCTCTTCGCATCAGGTGGCCAAAGTATTGGAGTTTCAGCTTCAGCATCAGTCTTTCCAATGAACACCAGGATTGATCTCCTTTAGGATGGACTGGTTGGATCACCTTGCAGTGCAAGGGACTCTCAAGAGTCTTCTCCAACACCACAGTTCAAAAGCATCAATTCTTTGGCACTCAGCTTTCTTCACAGTCCAACTCTCACATCCATACATGACTACTGGAAAAACCACAGCCTTGACTAGATGGACCTTTGTTGACAAAGTAATATTAAGTCTCTGTTTTTTAATATGCTGTCTAGGTTGGTAATAACTTTCCCTCCAAAGAGTAAGTGTCTTTTAATTTCATGGCTGCAATCACCATCTGCAGTGATTTTGGAGCCCAGAAAAATAAAGTCAGCCAGTTTCCACTGTTTCTCCATCTATTTACCATGAAGTGATGGGACCAGATGCCAGGGATCTTAGTTTTCTGAATGTTGAGCTTTAAGCCAACTTTTTCACTCTCTTCTTTCACTTTCATCAAGAGGCTCTTAAGTTCTTCTTCACTTTCTGCACCAACCCTCCCTAAATACTAATCTACATTTTCCTTAATTTTCTGAGTATATAAAATAAAATTGGGGGAAAGGATGCAAAAGTAGTATTTCCTCCTACTCCATCATCCCCCCCACCCTGCCACACATCAAAAGGAACAAAAGCTTCCTTAATCACAAAGGAAAAAGGGAGATGATGATAGAAATGCTAATATCCTACATACCTCAAAGGAAAAGGAAATCTTTGCTAATCTTTGCTTTAACAACACAGAACCCAGGTATCCTCTAAGGTACACCCAGTATGAAAGCCAGCCTTGTGTTTCTTTGTTTTGTGGCAGAACTGGCAGCACTGCCCTCCACCTGGCATTGCCCATGTTGTCAGCCCGACTCCGCCTTAGGGACCTCTCTCGGCACCTCCTTGTCTCTAACTATAGACTAAGTCCCAGCCTCCCATGTGACTTGACCCATCCAGGACTCCGACTCCTACAAAATCCTCTTCACAGCACGTGACGGGGCAAGGATAACAGGAAGAAATTATAGGGTAATTTAGGAGCACGGTGTTAGAAGAGGCTCTCACAAGATGAGAGGTGTTACGTCATGAAAGGGCAGCACTAGAAAGTGGGACGGCTGTCCTTTTTGAGCATCCACTGACAGAATCTTCAAAGCACGGCTTCCTTTTCTGACCCATCCCCATGCGTGCTAGACAGGAGTGTGTGCACGGCTCTGTAGGCCAGAATCACTGGTGCGTCACGCGCTTCGTCTCTGCTCTGACAGGGGCACCAGGAGATGGTTTATGAGTGAACTCACTCACTGCCCTCCATGACATTGGCCTCAGGCTTTCGAGAAGAACCCCAAACACCCTGAGGTTCCCTTGGGACCTTAAAACCAAGGGAGCCCCGTAGTCATCTGTTCCACCTTTAATCCCTGACAGTTAAAATTCAAGCATTAGAAACAGTTTTTAAAGCTATTAATAGTGAGATTTTGATGAGCTAGTTCAAAGTCAGCATTAATGACCTGTTAATGATTTTAATGGTTCTTGCAATAAACCCTGTGAATGACCTATTGTTAAAATACAGAATAACTGGCTTTTATATAAAGCCATTAACTCTTCTTTTCTCCTAACTCTATCCCAACTGAAATATCCTTTTTTCCTTTCAATTTGAAGGGTTCATGGATAAATAAAACAGACACACACAAAGAATACATTTTGGCGACTGCGAATCAGAGAAGGCAAAGGAAAAGAGCCAAGAAGAAAAGGACTCTGAGTTTCTGTTTGTATGCAGTGGTGGCTTATTGAGGAAGCAAATCCAGCAGGGGCACAATCAGACCAAGAAGGGGGCAGAAGATAAGAGCAGTTTGAAGGCAGAAATGAGAGGGTGATGGAGATGGCATAATGGTAGGGGCAGGGACCCATCAGCGTCCAGGAGTTGCACCTGCTTCAATCATACACACTCAACAACAAAAAAGCAGCATCCCACTCTGATGTGTCTGATGAACTAACAGGTTCATCTCTCTTGCTCTGGACCTGGCTTAATGCCTGAGCCACTGCGCCTTGCCAGCTTATGTCCTCTGAAGCCACAATCCACCCCTAAACAAGGTACCCAGTCCTTTCTCGCCAGGCAGCAGAAGCAGCTATTGTCCTGGCTAGTGTGGTCTTTCTTCAGTTGACAACACTACGTAGAGACCACCTCGTATAATGCCCACCTTATACAATGACCCTCTGGTTTCAGCTTCTCCCCAGTACCATTCTGCTCAGTGGTTGGAAACCGGTGAGAGCAGGGAAGTCTGTCCCACAATGAAAGCATAGGAAGCAGATGAGTGTGTTTGTCTCTACTGGCAAGCGACACATGAACAAAGTCAAAGACTTGGCCCCCACCTGGCTCTCCTGGCATTATGAAATACAAACATGGAAAGAAGGCATTTAAGGTGTTGTCGACTTGTCTGGAAATTCACGAACCAGGATCCATGGCTGACAGCATTTGCATCAAAGAGCAAATAAGACAGAAAATAGCGTCACAGTAAGACGAGACCACCGAGCATCTCAGCCTGACAGAGGATATTGAAAATATTTCCTGAAAGAGATCACAAAACTGGCAGAGAGGCAAGATATGTTTGTGAGATGAGATTTCAATTATTTAGACATGCTAGAAGTTTAATTCTTTTAAAACAGCATATCTGATTTTTCCCTTCTGACAGCAGTATTTCCCAGAAGGCTAGGAAATCTTTGAGAAGAGCTGCTGCAAGGGAGGGGTTAAGGTTCCTCCCTGAGGAAGCCCTAGCAGTGGGCCAGCCAATTTTTTTTCCCTGTAGAGGGAAATATTTTACACTTTGTGAGCTATACAGGCTCTGACACAGCTATTCATCTTGGCCTTTGTAATGCAAAAGCAGCCACAGACAATAGGCAAACAAGTGAACAAGGCTGTATTTCCATAAAACTTTATTTACAAAAACAAATAGCAGACGCAATTTAGTCTGCAGGCTATAGTTGAAGGATGTTTGCCCTAGATGGTTATATAGAATTAATGATATCCCTATGAGAAAATGACCGCATCCTCCTGGAATTTATACTAAAGAAATGGGATGCAGTGAAGAATAAGATGTGTCATTTAGTAAGATGATTTCTGAGGTTAAATTAAAAGTTGGAAATAATGCATTTGAGTCTACAGACATTTCTAAAACAGCAATGTGATTCAAAAGAGATGTAATGTACTGCTTTAAATGATTTGATTCTGGCTGTTTAATAGCTAATCATCCCAATGCTCAGTAGCTCAGTCCTGTCCGACTCTTATGAGACTCCATGACTGTAGCCCGCCAGGATCCTCTGTCCATGGGATGTCCCAGGCAAGAATACTGGAGTGTGTTGCCATTTCCTTCTTCAGGAAATCTTCCTGACCCAGGGATTGAACCCGCATCTTTTGCATATCCTGCACTGGCAAGCAGATTCTTTACCATTGTGCCACCTGGGAAGGGCAACAATCCCAATGCAGATATTTAAGAGACAATATGGATACCCAGGAAGTCTATGATTAAATCAAATTTTATCAGAAAATGTCTAAAAGTAGGATGTGTGTGCTTAGTCGCTCAGTCATGTGCAACTCTTTGCGACCCCATGGACTGTAGCCTACCAGGCTCCTCTGTCCATGGGATTTTCCAGGCAAAAATACTGGAAAGGGTTGCTATGCCCTGCTCCAGGGAATCTTCCCAAACTCAGGGATCAAACCCAGGGATCAAACCCAAGTTTCCTGCATTGCAGGCTGATTCTTTACCATCTGAGCCACCAGGGAAGCCCATAAAAGTAGGATATACTTCTAATATATAAAAACAGGACAGTTACAAAAACAGGAGGATGAACTTATAAGAAAAGTGGCTCAAGTCTAAGAAAAAAATGGTTGAAAGAGTTGTTAAAGTTGGGTTCAAAAGAAAGTGATCCAGGAAGCTTTTTAGGGTGATGGAAAGTTAAAAGATGACAGAGAGAAGGCAGAGGTACTCAACTTTATTCTTGCTTTTCATCTCTTCCACCAAGGTGAATGATCCTCAAACTGAAAAGAGTAAGGCAAATGGGGCTAAGATGAAACAAACCTTATAGGGGAAAAGAAACAGTAAAGAAGAAGCCAGTCCCTTAAACTAACACCGCGTGTATGATGGCAACTCAACCACAGTGGTCAGTGTTCACTGAGTTCTGAGTGTATTATGCTCAACACTTTGATATGATTAACTAAGTTAGTTCCTGCTGCTGCTGCTGCTGCTGCTGCTAAGTGCTGCAGTCATGTCCGATTCTGTGCGATCCCATAGACGGAAGCCCACCAGGCTCTCCCGTCCCTGGGATTCTCCAGGCAAGAACACTGGAATGGGTTGCCATTTCCTTCTCCAATGCATAAAAGTGAAAACTGAAAGGGAAGTCGCTCAGTCATGTCTGACTCTTAGCAACCCCATGGACTGCAGCCCACCCAGCTCCTCCATCCAGGGGATTTTCCAGGCAAGAGTACTGGAGTGGGTTGCCATTGCCTTCTCCAGGGGATCTTCCCAACCCAAGAGTTGAACCCACATCTTCCAGCATTGGCAGGCAGGTTCTTTACCACTGAGCCACCAGGGAAGCCCATTACAATAAAGCAAGTATTGCAATAAAGCAAGTCACACACATTTTTTTTCCAGTACATGTAAGAGTTATGCTTAGGGAGTGCCCTGGTAGCCTAGTGGTTAGGATTCTGGGCTTTCACTGCAGGGGCCCAGGTTCAATCCTTGGTCAAAGAACTGAGATCCCACAAGCCTGCAGCACAGCCAAAAAAGGAATTGTGTTTACAATATACTATAACCTATTAATTGTGCAATAGCATTATGTCTAAAAAATGTACAAGCCTTAATTTAGAAGAATTTTGTTGCTATAAAATACTAAACATTATCTGAAACATCAGCAAGTCACAAAAGTAACATCAAAGATCACTGATCACAAGTCACCAAATAAATATAATAACAATGAAAAGTTTAAAATGTTGGTAGAATTACCAAAATGTGACACAGAGAAAAGAAGTCAGCAATGTTGTTGGAATAAAATGACACTGATAGATTTGGTCAATGCAGGATTACTGTAAATCCTCAACTTGTTAAAAAAAAAAAAAGTAGTATTGGGAAACAATAAAGTGAAGCATAATAAAACCAAGTATGCCTATATGTACTATCATTATCCCCCATTTTACAGATGAATAAATAAGAGTTTAAGAAACCTGTCCAAGTTCCTAGTAAGTACAGACGTAGTTCTGAACTCAAGTCTGCCTAAATACCAAAATCCTGCTTTTAAGGACATTTCAGTAACCTGAAGACTTGTTCAAGAATCACTGTCACTGATCCTTTATAGAACTGGACCTCTAAATGGAAGACTGGCATACAATCAGCTCTAACTTGCACAGATTCATAGAAAAGCTCCAAATCAGAATGATAAACAAGTGGTGTGGTTGCTTTAAAAAAAAAGAAAGAAAGAAAGATGTGATCATCAGGAATGAGCACTCGTTCACTGCTGGTTCATTTCTGCCCTGACCCCACTCAGTATCAGTTCAGTTCAGTTGCTCAGTCACAAGAGTCTTCTCCAACACCACAGTTCAAAGCATCAGTTCTTTGGCGTTCACCAGTATAACATCCAGACAATATGGTCTCCGCCCAGCTCCATCCTGAGCCTGGGAAAGGCAGGCCCCAGGATGTGCCAAAGAAGAATTCCCCGTAAGTGATAGACACCTGAGCACAGTTTTCTGCCACATACCTGGTGCTACTCCGCTTGGCCCAACAGAGCCTGGGTGTCCAGGGGAGCACCAAGCTTCAGCTTTCCTCACCCCCCATCACCTGTGAACAGCAGTGACCTCACCACCTGTCCAGGTCCCCATTCCCAGCCTCCCACGTCAGTGGTCTGGATCCTAGTTTGGCTGGCCCTTCATAAGCGGTCCTGAAACCTAGGCTAAGCTATTGTCTTCTTTGATGATGAATTTATCTGCAAAATGAAGCACCCTAGGCCTCTGGGTTATTGTGATGGCTCAGTGTGATGGGTAAGTGAGAAAACACAGATTAAAGCGCTCTGAAGATGACAATGTGCTAAACAAATATTAAGGATTAGAAGTTATTTTCTTATTTTTTTTTAATTAGAACCATACTGTAACTGTCGTTGATCAGGCTGCTGGACATGTGATTCAGAGAAAAGTATAAAGAATCTTGATTTTAGTGGGACAGTAAGCCAAGTTTCCCATGAGACCTTTGAGAATATGACAGAGAAAGATGGGCAGGATAATAGACCAGCCAGAGAGGTTCACGATAGGATGAGGAGAGGATAATGCAGCTCAGAAAGCGCTTTGGGGAACCGGACCAGACACATCCAGGTGACAGAAGCATCATTCCTGCCTGTGATCTTGAGCAAGTAAGAACCAGACCCTCTGACTTTGTAGGGCCTTCCTCACTCTTAAATTGTGTTTAAACATCATTTGACCTGTCTATGTGTATCTATCAGTAATTTATAGGGGTTCCCTGTAGCTCAGCTGGTAAAGAATCTGCCTGCAATACAGGAGACCCACGTTCGATTCCTGGGTCAGGAAGTTCCCCTGGAGAAGGGATAGGCTACCCACTCCAGTATTCTTGGGCTTGCCTGCTGGCTCAGATGGTAAAGAATCCATCTGCATTGTGGGAGACCTGGGTTCAATCCCTGGGTTGGAAAGATCTCCTGGAGGAGGGTATGGCAAGCCACTCCAGTATTGCCTGGAGAATTTCCCATGAACAGAGGAGCCTGGCAGGCTACAGTTCATAGGGTCGCAAAGAGTCAGACACGACCGAGTGACTAAACACAGCACATACATCAGTAATTGATAATTTATGCCCACCCACTTTCACAAAATATGAGAAGCAATTAACATGTTTATTAATGACTTGGATGAAGGCATAGGAACTGGTTTATAACAGGATGTCCCTGAGTGACAGAATCTGGACCCAAAATAAACTTCAACAAGCCAAATCGAACAAACACGATGAGCGAAACAGTGACAAGCTTCAAGTACAGCACTTGAATCCAGAAAACAAACAAACAAACAAGAGAAAACACCATCCATTTAATAACAGGATGGAGAAATGGCTTTGAAATAGTCTGTTAAAGATTTAGAGCTCTTAGATGATAACTAAATATCAATCAAAAGTTCAATATGTCTGTCATAAAAAAATAAAGAAATGTTATCTATCTTAGGCTGGAGTCATAGACAGAAAATACTGAGAATGAAAGGAATCATTTCCCCAGTATATTTCACACGGGACAGATCACACATGGAGTATCATATTCAGTTCTGGGCATTACTTAGAAACACCTGAGCTCATTTAGAGGTGGTTGACCGGGGAAAAAAATTAAGAAAAATCTAAAAATTATATCATGTTAGAAACAGTTAGAAAAAAACAGTATATACAGCGGGTACAAAAGAAGAGGAAAACTGAGGCATTCATCTCCTAATAGTTGCAGAACATCATTTACTCACATTCCATTCTCCTTTAACTCTACTAACACTGCTTATGGAGAGGTCCCCAATGATCCTCATAACACCAAATCCGAGGGTCAGTTTACTGTCACATCTCTCAAGTCCATTCAACACTGTAGACTAGCCCCTGATTTGTGAAACATGTCTATTCTGGCCTCAGTAACACTGCAGTATCCTTGCCTCCTCCTATTTCAGTGGTCAGTCTTTGCCGTTCCTTCTCTGCCTCTTTGTTTCATAACAAATGCTCCAAGGTTTTTTCCCCTGGCTACCTAGGGTCACTCGCTAAGTGACTGCATGCAAATTCATAGTTTTAAATACTATCTGTGATGCTGGCTCCCAAATTTATATCGCTAGTCCTGACCTCTTCCAAACTCAAGACTCAAATAGCTTTCTAAATCAGAAATACCTCAAGCTGCTTTATATAAAAATACTGCATTCTTTCTGCTCCCTCCTCAAGTCTCCCCTGTCTCAGATAATAACACCACCATGTCCCAATTGCACAGTCACCCAGGATTCCTCTTGCTCCTTCACCCCCATCCACATGCAATACACATGCAAGTTAAGTCAGCTCCATAAGGAACACATATCTAGAATCTAACACTGCCCACCACCTTCACGGCTTCTACTTTAATCCCCATCATTTCTCACCTGTATTTTGAAACACTGTAGCTGGATTAAAATATAAATCAGAGCGTGTCCTCCAATGACTCTATGACACAGAATAAAAGTCCAAACTTCTTACCATAGCCGAGAAGGCACCACAGGATTTTGTCCCTATCACTCCAGTCTTATCTTTTAGTGTTCATATGTTCATTACATTCCAATCACATTGACCTTCTTGCTACACTCAAACATGACAGGCTTGCTCCAGTTTTGGGGAACTTATGTTTGTTGTTGGCCCCCTATTGACATTTGTTTAACTTACAGTTTCCAGGGGGTGGGGAGGGAGGGATAAATTGGGAGATTAGGACTGACACATACACACTACTATATATGAAACAGATCTGCTGTATAGCACAGGGAACTCTACTCAATACTCTGTAATGATCTATATGGGAAAAGAATCTTAAAAACAGTGGATATAAGTACATGTATAACTGATTCACTTGGCTGCACACCTGAAACTAAAACAACATTGTAAATCAACCATACTCTAATAAAAAATTTTAAAAAAGAGTAAATGTCTGTCATTAAAAATAATAAAAAAATAAAACTACTGACATTGGTTTGTTGGTACCGCAGGATGACAGTTAAAGTGTTTGCATTCAAAAGGCCTTTGTGTGTCTGTGTCTGTGTGTGTAGCCACAGTTCATGCTGGGCAGCCCCTCCCATAGCCACAGTTCTCACCAGGTTTCTTAAACATCGGTCTTTCCCCTTCCCTCTGTCAGGTATGGGCTTCCCTGTGGCTCAGTTGGTAAAGAATCTGCCTGTGATGTGGAACACGTGGGTTCGATCCCTGGGTTGGGAAGATGCCCTGGAGAAGGGAAAGGCTACCCACTCTAGTATTCTGGTCTGGAGAATTCCATGGACTGCATAGCAAAGAATCAGATATGACTGAGCAACTTCCACTGTATTGGAGAAGGCAATGGCACCCCACTTCAGTACTCTTGCCTGGAAAATCCCATGGACGGAGGAGCCTGGTGGGCTGCAGTCCATGGGGTCGCATCTCCCAGCTGTTGCTAGCCTCTGAATTTATTCATCAGTTCATGGTGAGTCCCTTATTTCTCACCATACTTCTGTTAACAGTCCCCTTATGATGCTCTCTTCAATTAAACCCTTGGAGTATTCATCACCTTCCTATCAGGACCCTGACCAAAACATTAAAGCCTGAAGGATGGCTCCTTACCTGGGGCAGCACTTTCTAGCCAATCAACTTAAGGTGAGGACCATTCCCTTCTTTAGTTGCCCACTACTTGAACTCCAAGACCAGCAGATTAACAACAATCTGTTTTTGTTTCCAGCTAATTACCCATTGCATCACCATTTCCCCAGGCATCTACCTGATACAGTCCCACTCAAACAGCTTTACATTTATAACTCTATCCTAATTTCAACTTTCACCTACCCTGGCTTCCCAAATGCAACCATATCCATTCCGTGTCATGGCTCAAGAGGTGCTGCACCTCTGTAGAGAAAGTCCAGCTTAGCCAATCGACTACGGCTCAGAGATGGCCTCCTGTCCCACCGAGATGCAGGAAGATAAATCAAGAAAGCAGAGTATCAATAGACTCATGGCAGGACTGCACAGGACATGCTGAAGGGAAGACTGCAGGTATGTGGCCCAAGTCTACCCGGTTTACCAGACCCCAGGCTTAGAGGAACCTGATTTGTGTCACGATCCTACCGATTGGAGGGTAGAGAATTACCTGCCTTGGTAAAGCCCAGTTTGGGAGAGGAACTGATCGAAGCTGACAGAATGAGGTTCACCCTGCCTGAAGGTGAACAGGGCTGGGAAAGGCAACAGGGCTGGGAAAGGCAACAGTGGGCATTTGCCTCCTCCTCAGACCTTCCTCTTACCTCTCAATATCGCCCAGTCACCAATCTTCCCAAACGGCTGCTTCCCCTGAAGCATCTGTTCGCAGGACCCAGTCTTACTCCTTAAGGACACTATAGCCCACAGAGGGTAGGAAATCTACCTTCTCTTCTGCTGTGTTCTCCGAAGCCTCTGGCACAGTGCTGAGCACCAGGAGGGCTTCAGAAAAGGCCTGGTCACTCACCACCTCATCTCAGCAGCCTACTTCGGTTACTCTCACAGACCCAAATCCTAACATTCCTTTCTTCTGTGAATCCTTAAGTCTCCCCAGCCAACTGGTTCCACCTGCACTTTTTTCTAAAATCCAGAAAATGAACAATAATGAAATTGCCAGAAGTTTCATGCCATTGACTCTCTTACTCTCAGAAAATGATTTGGAAACTGGGTTAGATAAAATAGTTTTCATGAACATACTTTTAGGGGCTACTGCTCAGATGGTAAAGAATCTGCCTGCAATGTGGGAGACCTGGGTTCAGTTCCTCAGTCAGGAAGATCCCCTGGAGAGGGGAATGCCTATCCACTCCAGTAGTCTTGCCTGGAAAATCCCATGGACAGAGGAGCCTGGTGGGCTACAGTTCACAGGGTCCCAAAGAGTCGGACAAGGCTGAGCAACTAACGCTCAGTTTCAAACATACTTTTATTTTCTCAAAATTATCTTTAAGACTGGATACAATAGGCATTATGATTCCCATTTAAGAATTAATGAAACCAAGGCTCAAAAAATTAAGTAATTTACCCAAGAGCACTTGTAGTGATTTTAACTCTAATTAGAACCCAGGTCTCTGTGTGTGACCCCACACTGCTTTGCTATGAGCTCACCTCTCCCTCAGGCCCAGGTTAACACCCCTTCCTCCACAGATGACCAAACAAACATATCATGATGGGGCGATACAACAGGGCAACTGGGCATAACTCATGGCTGAATCACTAGTGCAGAACCAAGACCCTCATCCCCCATACACATGGCTGAGCCCTAAATCTTGGCTTCCACTTGCTGCTGCACACACTTGCAAGTGAGGCTCACCAGCCCTCTATACAAAAGGTAAGTCTCTTGGTTCGATCCCTGTATGTTCACACAACTCCATCTCCTGGTCATCTGTCAAGGCTGCTATGAACAGCAACCAGAAAATAACACCTTCTCATGGAAGACTCTCCCATGCCTCCAGCTAACAAAACCCAACCACAAGCAGCAGCTTGATGCCTTGTATCTTCCATTCTTCTCTCACCTAAATGGATGAAGTGTTTATTCCCATTTGTGCTCTAAAAGGAAACTCAAGGGTTCTAAGGATGGAGAGCCGAAAGTTTCTGGGACTTTAAGGCAGAGATGACAGGAGGCATAGGTGGTCCACTCCTGGAAATAAGTATAAAACTGATAGAATACATGAAGCAACTATTACCAGGCAGTGGACAAAAAGCTGTATAAGATTTCAATTCCTGAGAAAAGGGAAACTCGTGAGAAAAGTCTGTGATTTATCTGGCCTTTTGCAGAGAGTCAGTTTCCTGACTGGAGAAGTAAAGAAAGCTGAAGTTCAAACACAGCACAGTGGTCACACCATGCTGAGGGGGCAGAGGTCAGAGTTCCTGGCAGCTAAAAAGGTTGGAATCTGCAGGGAAGTGTATCAGAGGGAAATTTGCAGAAAGGGGACCCCATAAGTTCATAAGTGAGGGCTGGATATACATCTTGGGGCAAGACATCCATAATTTTCTTGATAGAATTTCCTCCAAAGGTGGAAGTAAAAGAGATACTAGAGGTTGAGCACCATTGGGAATAGGGAAGTGCTAGAGTCTGCTGGAGCCCTTCCTGAATGGAGATTTCCAGAAATACCACTCCTAAGGAACAAGGTGCTCAGTGGCTTGGTTGTGTCCAGCTCTTTGCAACCCCAAGGACTGTAGCCATGGACAGGCTCCTCTGTCCGTGGGATTTTCCAGGCAAGAATACTGGAGTGGGTTACCATTTCCTCCTCCAGGTGACCTTTCTGACCCAGTGATCAAATCAAGTCTTCAGTGTCTCCTGCATTGGCAGGTGGATTCTTTACCACTGTGCCACCTTTAGGAACAAGGATCATACCCTGAAATAAGACTTACTCTAGACTCACTCTAATAAACACTAATTCTAAACCCCAACAAGATCCACAAGGAGATAAAATTTAGAGATTGATTTCCACCAAATTAGAGGGGCTTGGGAAAATGTCTATTAAATAGACATTTAATAACAAAGCATAAAACCAAGTCTGCACAAACTCACTGTGATGAGTCAGTATTTAAACTGAAAATAAGAATTAATACTTTCCCAAGCAAAATAACAGAATCCAGAGACTCAAAATATATTATCCACAATGTCCAGCATTCAATTAATAAAATCACTGACACATATAAAGAAAATGGGAAATGTGATCCAGATTGTGGACTTGGTAAGTAAACACTTTAAAGTAGCTATTAGCAGTTATTACATTCAAAGAAGTAAAAAAAATGTTCAAATAATTAAAGGAAAATGTATTAATGAGTGAACAGATATGGAACTTCGGTAGCAAACAGAAATTACAAAAAGATGCCAATGAAAGTTCTAGAACTAGAAAGTACAATAACTGAAACAAAAACAAAATCACTTGTTCAGCTTAACAGAAGATTGGAGATGACAGAGAGTTGGTGAACTTGAAGACAGATTAATAACATCATTGATTTAGTCTTTTTTTCATCCTGGCTCTCTGCCTAGAGACAATTTTCTGACCATAATAAAGAGAACTGGAGTCCAAGCACAGCACAAAAATAAGGAAAAGCAGGGAGAAAGGCTGAATAAAAAATGAAAGAGCTGCATATTGATATTTGGCACAGTATCAAATGATCTAACACACATATAATTGGAGTCTCAAATGATAAAAAGAATGATCTTTAAAGAGAATGAAACTGAAGCAGAAAAAAATATCTGAAGAAACAACAGCCAAAAACTTCCCTAGTACACTGAGAAACACTGACTTAACAATTCTAAGAAGCTCAGCAAACTCCAAGCAAGATTAACATAAAGGGAATCACAATATGTAAATCAAAACCAAACTTTTGGAGACTAAGCTGAAAAAAACAGAAGATATTGAAAGCAGCTCGCAAACAAAAGATGAACAGAGAAACAAGGGGGAAAATGATTGCTAACCAGAAAACAATGGAACAATATTTCTAAAGTGCCACAAGGAAAATAACTGTCAAACCAGAATTCTATTATTAGCAAAAAATGTTAAGAATAAGGATAAAATAAAGACATTTTTAAATAAATAAAAGCTGGGCAAAAGGATGGTCTTTAGGCTGAAGGAAAATAATACCAGATGAAAATACTCAGGTCCATAAGAATGAGAACCACTGGAAATATCAAATGAGCAAATATAAAAGACTATATTCTCATTCTTCTCATAAGTTACAAGAAATAGTCCTGTTTATTAAAGCCAAAATAATTATAGCATTATAAAGAAAAGTCTTACAGCCTAGGTAAAAGTAAAAGATAAGACAACAGTCTTGGAGAGAACGAAGTGTGCAGTTAAATAAAATTTTGCTGTTGTGAGGTTATTACATTTGTGAAGTGGGAAGTGTGAATCAGGAAACAAACGTGGGAACTGGAAAGTGACAGATCTGAAGCAAGAAGTGGGAAGGAGAAACTATGGGAAAACTATGTGATCTGTGAAGCATGAAGGATATAATATCGACTCTAAACAGGCTACCATAACTAAAAACACATAGAGTTAGCCCTAACTAAACTAAATATAAATAGTTTTATTTAGAGCAACAACTAAAATAAATAGTTAAACAGAGGTATAACTAAGAAGTAAACAGAGGAAATAAAATGGAAAACTAAGCAACATTTTATTAACCTAAAAGAGGATAGAAAGAAACAACAGAGAAATGAAGAGAAGCAAAAGAGACAAACGAAATCCAAATAGCATGACAGTGGACATAAACACATCCACAGCAATAATTACATTAAATATAAATACACTAACTCTCCAGTTAAAGGGAAGAGACTGTCACACCGGATAAAAAGCAAACTCAACTATACGCTATTTATAAGGAATGCATTTTTAAATCCCTGGGGGAGGGCATGGCAACCCACTCCAGTATTCTTGCCTGGAGAACCCCATGAGGAGCCTGGCGGGTGACAGTCCATGGGGTCACAAAGAGTTGGATACAACTGAATCAACTTAGCATGCATTTTTAAATATAAAGACATATTCAGGCTAAAAGAAAGAGAATTTAAAAACTAAATCATGTAACAACATGATCCAGTATTTCTAAGATTTCTAGACATATGTCCATAAAAAGATTTTGACGTGAACATTCTTTGCAGATTTAGTCATAATAGCCAAAATCTGAAAATAATCCGTATGTCCATAAATAGGTGAAAAGATAAACATATTACAGTATATCCATAAATAAAATACTATTCAACCAAAGGAACAGACTACCGATATATACAACAAAATGGATAAATCTCACAGACACTTTGCTGAGCCAAAAAGGCTAGATTCAAAAGACTACATAATGTTTAATTCCATTTATATGAAATTCTAGAATAGACAAACCAATCCTTAGAGATTACAAATCAGACTAATAACTGCCTTGGGTGAAGGAGCTGGGGAGTAAAACGACTGCAACAGGGCAGGGGGGAGCTTCTGAGATGACAGAAATGTTCTATTTCTTAATTAGAGTGGTGATCATGTAGTTGCATATATTTGTCAAAGATTATTGACCTTATATGTTTAAAATATCTGAATTTTATTTTATGTAAATTTTACATAAATAAAATTGATTTAATTTTTAAATAGAGGCAACTAAACATTTCTCTCTTCTTTTTGTCATCACCATCAAACTTGATTAACTCACATTCATCCAGGAAAGAAAAATAGAGGATTAAATAAAATTAAAACTCACCTCAAAACAATTGAACTATTCCCCCATCCCCTAGCTATTCTGAATGCAGTCTTTGAATTACCACCTAATATTATTATTACTGAACAACTTTATTGATCTGTTTAGTTCAGTTCAGTCGCTCAGTCGTTTCCGACTCTTTGCGACTCCATGAATCACAGCACACGAGGCCTCCCTGTCCATCACCAACTCCCGGAGTTCACTCAGACTCACGTCCATCGAGTCAGTGATGCCATCCAGCCATCTCATCCTCTGTCATCCCCTTCTCCTCCTGCCCCCAATCCCTCCCAGCATCAGAGTCTTTTCCAATGAGTCAACACTTTGCATGAGGTGGCCAAAGTACTGGAGTTTCAGCTTTAGCATCATTCCTTCCAAAGAAATCCCAGGGCTGATCTCCTTCAGAATGGACTGGTTGGATCTCCTTGCAGTCCAAGGGACTCTCAAGAGTCTTCTCCAACACCACAGTTCAAAAGCATCAATTCTTTGGCGCTCAGCTTTCTTCACAGTCCAACTCTCACATCCATACATGACTACTGGAAAAACCATAGCCTTGACTAGATCTGTAGAAGAGCTTAATTGACTACTGTGCATGCATGCTAAGACACTTTAGTTGTGTCTGATTCTTTGCAACCCTATGGGCTATAGCCTGCCAGATTCCTCTGTCCATGGGATTCTCCAGGCAAGTATACTGGAGTGGGATACCATGCTCTCCTCCAGAGTTGACTACTAATTGCTTCTAAAATTCTCTTGTGGAACCAAAGCAGTTCAAAAACACAAGTGTTTTTAATCCAAGAAACACTGTTACCCCACTTGACTGCACAGGATACAAGGCCCCCCATGTGTTAGCTCCAGCCTCGAGGTAGGAGCTGAAAAGCTACTACAGTGACCTGAAAACCCACAGACACAGGTTGACAGTCCAGGAGAATGTTTATCACAAGCTTACGGAATGTGAAAGAAAGAGTCAGAGATCCACAGATTATATTACTAAATTTCACCAGTTCCCTAAGATATTTACAGCTTCAGTAATGTAAATGAAACCAAGACCATCTTCTGCCGGGAGCGGGGTTGGGGGGCTGGCTTTTCAAGCTGCGGCTCTGTTCCCCTCAGCAAGCCCCATGCAATTAGCACTCCCCTACATCTGCTGGCAGAGGAATACAGTCCCCAGATCCACCGTGATGTGGTTTACCTGCTTTGTGCTTTGTGGAAGAGCGGAATAAGGAAGCCTCCTAACCTTTACAGAACTCCAAGGAGCACAGCCAAAGGCATTTTTCCCCAGTGTTTTGCGTTTTTTCCTCATCTTCTCATTTGCTCTCAACCCGTTCCCCCACACCCATCCCACAAACGCAGAAACAGATAAGGCTCCCAATCACCAAAATGATGAAGTGGGGGAAGAGACTGATTTATGAGGGTGGTACGGGGGGTATAACTGACTCATAAAAGGTGACATTGAGCAAAGGCACGTGTAGGCTGAATATCAAGAGATATCTGAAACTCAACAGAACGTGAAGCTAGCTAGCAGAACAGAGGCCAGGGAAGCCATCCAGCTGGAAATCACCGCATACTCAACAATGGGAAATAAGGGGTCTGGCCAGGTGGCCAGAAGGGAGCAGAGGTGACATCCTGGAACTGCTCTGCTAAGTCAGTCAGTGATGAGTGAATGTTTCTGTCTTCATCCTCATTCTCTCTCTCTCTCCCCCTCTAGCCTTCTCACATACAGGCCCATTTCACAAGCATCCATGCTCTCCACACACCTTCCAATATGATGACCAGAAGCAGGGGGCTCACCAGGCACCTCACAGGGCCCTCCAGGCTCCAGCTCACCCTGACCCTTTCTCTCCTAACTATCTACTACCTCATCAACCTCCTCATCTCCCACCACTCATCCTGTGTACTCTCCCTTCATTTCTCACATTTTCTTTCTTAAACCACTATATTTAAGCTGGTGCCCCGCCCCCAACAGTACCACGGGCCCCAGGCAGATGGGAGAAGGGGGTAGATGGGTTGGTAGGAAATTCACACTGGTGTGTGGCTCTTGGATAAAGCTAAGCCAATTACCAACAACAATCAAAACAGTGTTGCTAGATAATGAGGATGATTTTATATTCCAATGCCTCCTCCTATTTTTAGTACATTGAGACTACATTATGTTCCCATACTGAGCCTGGTCAAAAGCTAAAAATGCCTGCAACCAGCACAGAGCTCCTCACAGACCTTGGGGCTAAAAAGTTCTCGGAAAGTCGACTGTCTTAGTCATATGCATGATAAGATGGGGTCAGGGCACCAAATCTTCCAGCAGTGAAGACAGACTAAGGGACAAGAGAAAAATAATGCTACTCGCATTTCAAACCCTGTGCAAGGCATGGGATTTGGCAGGATCTCTTGTTTCCAAGGCACCCAGCTCTGTAGTAGGATGGAGACGCTAACGCTGGACAGTGTGATTTGCTAGTCTAGTTAAGTTGGGACTAGGACAGCCACCTTCACAGCCGGCACAGAGCAGCATAATCTGCCCTTAAACTTGATCCACGGGGACGAGGTAGCCGAGGTCTGCAGCACTCACAGCACTAAACACAGCAGAGCCTCGCTGCAGGTTTCCAGAATGTCAGTGTCCTGTGGACGGGTGGAAAGTGTCACTTCCAGATCTGTGTGCCTGCAGACCATGGGAACTGAAGGCTGAAAACAAACCTAAGACTAAATATTTATTCGGTGAGAATGAAAATGAAGCTCACCTGTGACTAACGCTATGCAGGCTCCTGCAGCATTAAGGACCACTTGGAAAAGCTTAAATGTTAGCATGTTACTGCCCTCTCCTGGGCAAAAGGTCAAAGATGGTGCAGATGCATGAGTCACAACTGGCTCAAGTTTGCCTGCCCCAAGGCAGTTAATCTTGAATCCACTGTTCTCTGAACAGCATTGCCTTCCACCGTCTTCTGCAGACAAACCTCTCCCTCACTACCCCTTTGGCCTTGCCCCCTGATACCAAAAGCTCCTAAGACCCTAGACCTCATTAGTGGGTGCTTGTGGGGAAGGGACTAGAATTGTCCACTGGGACAGCTGATCTGATGGAAGTGGGAGAACAGCCCAGAACTTCCTCCTGGTTTACTTCTTAGGCAGCAGCTCCCTTCACTGTTCTTGAACAGTGAACAGTTCTTGCCCTAGAAACATTCACCTGGACTTGAGAAAATTTCTTCTTCCAATCCTAACTGCTCCCCTCACACACCTTCTCAGTTCTTCCTTATGCCAGAGCACTGCCTCTGCCGGAACCTAACTTGTACAACTGAATAACATAATTAAATCGAGTTCATTTGCAATTTTGAAGAAGGGCTAGAATATCTTACCAAAATTAATGAAAACTCAAATCTTTTGGAAATAATTATTTTATGACTTTCGGTGGCTGTACAAATAACAGTTTAAAGGAAGATACACAGGAATACTAAGTAAAAGAAAATGAGACAAATTAATTAACAATGCCCTGATCAGCCTAAATTAGGTAAGAATCTATTTTTTTTTTTAAAAGACCTGAGGTAAGTCACTTATTTCCAACTCTTACTTTTGCAAGAAGTACGAAAACCAGGTCTGACATCATACAAATGAAAAGGATCCAAATTAATGGGAATTTACCATTCGATATCCTTCAATAAGGACAATAATCACTTTCAAGGATTCTCATCCTCCACAAATATTTACCCAGGGCCTGCTGCACACACAGCACTATACCTGGGGATGGAGCACAATTTCATTACCGGTCTCCCCGTGAGGATCAATCACAGGGAATCTTGAGAGCCAACAGAGGGGGCATTTTGATCTTATGTCCCCCGCTATCCTCCCTGACCCCTCCTGAAGAGGCCCTCCCCATCACCATTCCAGAAAAAGTGTATCCTCAGTGGCATGCAGTACGGGGTAGCCGTGAGGGAGGAGCAGGGGGTAAGCCTGATGAGGGACCTGACCCCCAGGCTCAGAGCTGCTCACTTTCCTCTCTGAGGAGAAGGGCATCGGCCACCATCCACGAAGCAACGTGCCAGCTCTGCAGGGATATTTCAGTTAGCCCTCAAAACAGTCCTCAAAACAGATCTGCAGGCGGATCTTAATATTATTCCACCATTTTAAGGCTGAGAAAAGAGAAGAGTACCGAATATCAGCATCTTGCTCAAAGTTACAAAACCTTAGGAAGTAGAGTCAAGAGTCATGTCCAAGTCTGCTGAAGCTAAAGTCCAGGCCAGTAACTGCTGGCCTCTAATGCGACCTTCATGTGGGGACTGGAACCCTCCATCATGCTTGCTATGCAAATGAAATGATAATTTAAAGACAGCGCTTTCGAGATGATCATTTGCTTACGTAAAGGATCATTAAGTCATGCCTGTGCTCAAAATTCGCCACTGGTTTCCCACTCAATTTAGAATGAAATCCCAAGTTGCCATGACTCACAAAGCCCCACGTGAACTGGCCCTTGACTGCATCTGCGGCCCACTTCCCCTATTTCTGCTCATTCACTGCCCTCTCGCACAGCTGACTTACTGTTTCTTGAACAAGAATGCATATTTCTGCTCCAAGGTCTGTGCGTGTTTGCTGCCTCTGTCTGAGACACTCTCAGCCCAGTTCTCTACTTCCATGACCCACCTCCTCACTTGGTTCTGCTCAGTGTCACCTTCTCCAAAAGGCCTCTCCCTGCCCAATCCCCCTAAAATAGAAACATCCATCCCTTCCTGTCCCTTCATTTGTCTTCAGCTTTACTGAGAGCCCTTATCACCCTCTGACATCAGTACAATCACATCTGTTTGTTTACTGTCTTCCCCATTTCAGCAACATGTCCACGAGGGCAGGAAGCTGGTCTGCCCTGATCACTGTGGAATCACAGGCACTATGACAGTTCCCGGCACATAGCAGAAACTCTGTAAATGTTAACTGAATGAATGAAGGAAAAGTGAAAGTATTAGCTGTTCAGTTGTGTCCGACTCTTTGCAACCCCATGAGCTGTAGCCCGTCAGGCTCCTCTGTCCATGAATGAATACATGTACTTACATTCTCTTATCAGCAGATCCATATTTGCCTCCTTCCCTTTGCCTTTCCTTTGTAAAAAAAAAAAAAGCTAAGAAGGACAACCTCAATTTTATGCAGATGGGCTATTCAATACCCATTTTATCTAATTTTTCCATTCCCATCTAAGTGTTAATGTTAGTCACTCAGCCATGTCCAACTCTCTGTGACCCCATGGACTGTAGCCCGCCAGACTCCTCTGGCCATGGGATCTTCCAGGCAAGAATAACTGGAGTGGGTTGCCATTTCCTTCTCCAGGGCATCTTCCCCGATCCAGGGATTGGATCTGTGTCTCCTGAAGTGCAGGTGGACTCTTTACCATCTGAGCCACCAGGGAAGCCCCATCTAGGTCCTCTCTTATTTCATTCCTCAAATCCAAAACACTATGTGCTTAACTGCCACATGCTCCCCACTTCCCAGAAGTGCCTTCAATGATCTGCTACAACTTTCTCTACCACATAGTAGGGGGACGGGGATGACAATTTCAAGACTACTACCTCAGTCACACAACCCAAGATTTCATAGCCTAAGTAACCAAATGACGATCACAGGCAGAATCCATCCTCTGCCCCACACAGAGCCGGGGGTCCGTACAGTCTCAGAGCTGTTCGGCTCTTTAGGCCAGCTTCTAGCTCAGCTTCCAGCTCAGCTCGTGCACAGAGGATTCATATTCAGATGCCTTTGAGGAAAATGGTCCTGATTGCTCAGCACCTGCTCTGCATTTCACCCTTGTTTTCTCTCAACTACAAAGGCAGACTCTGTACTTTTCATTTTACAAATGATAAAAGTGAATGCTATCAGAAAAGTAAACCAATGATCCAAGGTCACAAAGTCAGTAAGGTCAATGAATGAACCCAGAGCAGACTCAAGGCCAAGGAAGAAATATCTCTTTCCGTTCTAAGAGGTAAACGTTAAGGCTTTTGCCTAACTGTTCAAGTGTTTTTCATGCAGTTAATATGTGTCTCAGACCAGGACTTTTTATATTTTTTTAAATAATTAATAATTTTTTTTTATTTGGCTGCTCCCAGACTTAGTCGTGGTACGTGGGATCTCATTCCCTGACTGGACTCTCCACCCCCTACATTGGGAGTGTGGAGTCTTAGCCTCCAGACCACCAGGGAAGTCCGCAAGATAGATAATCTAGAATACAAAAGAAATATATAGGTTCCCAGCTGAGAGGGAGAGCTGGAGCCATCAGTGTGGTTAACTTGTGTGGATCACAATAAACTGTAGAAAATCCTGAAACAGATGGAAATACCAGACCACCTGACCTGCCTCTTGAGAAATCTATATGCAGGTCAGGAAGCAACAGTTAGAACTGGACATGGAACAACAAACTGGTTCCAAATAGGAAAAGGAGTACTTCAAGGCTGTATATTGTCACTCTGCTTATTTAACTTCTATGCAGAGTACATCATGAGAAATGCTGGACTGGAAGAAGCACAAGCTGGAATCAAAATTGCTGGGAGAAATATCAATAACCTCAGATATGCAGATGACACCACCCTTGTGGCAGAAAGTGAAGAGGAACTAAAAAGCCTCTCGATGAAAGTGAAAGAGGAGAGTGAAAACGTTAGCTTAAAGCTCAACATTCAGAAAACTAAGATCATGGCATCTGGTCCCATCACGTCATGGGAAATAGATGGGGAAACAGTAGAAACAGTGTCAGACTTTATTTTTCGGGGCTCCTAAATCACTGCAGATGGTGACTGCAGCCAAGAAATTAAACGACCCTTACTCCTTGGAAGGAAAGTTATGACCAACCTAGATAGCATATTAAAAAGCAGAGACATTCCTTTGCCAACAAAGGTCCATCTAGTCAAGGCTATGGTTTTTCCAGTAGTCATGTGTGGATGTGAGAGTTGGACTGTGAAGAAAGCTGAGCACCGAAGAATTGATGCTTTTGAACTGTGGTGTTGGAGAAGACTCTTGAGAGTCCCTTAGACCGCAAGGAGATCCAACCATTCCATTCTAAAGGAGATCAGTCCTGGGTGTTCTTTGGAAGGACTGATGCTGAAGCTGAAACTCCAGTACTTTGGCCACCTCATGCGAAGAGTTGACTCATTGGAAAAGACTCTGATGCTGGGAGGGATTGGGGGCAGGAGGAGAAGGGGTCGACAGAGGATGAGATGGCTGGATGGCATCACTGACTTGATGGACATGAGTTTGAGTGAACTCTGGGAGTTGGTGATGGATAGGGAGGCCTGGTGTGCTGCAATTCATGGGGTCGCAAAAAGTCAGACATGACTGAGCAACTGAACTGAACTGAACATATTCATAGCTTTAATTTTTCCAAAAGCTGGACAGTTGGGTAAATTTATCTGTATGGTTCCTGTGAACTGTGAGTTGTTCATCACACATCACTTCACTTCTCAGATGCCTGTGGCTAGAAGAATAAATTGCTTTACTAGTATCATGTGCTTTTCAAGAATAGAGGGATTCAACACAAGTTCCTAAATTTACACTATGAATATGGAGGGGCTTAGAGGCTTAAGGTCTGACACAAACGGAGGGGGTAGGAGGCTGATCAACAAAAAAAAGAAGCTACAGGCATCCCCACCCCAAACAAAATGCAACTAAGGAACTGCTACTCTCCTTGCTCCAGAGGCTAAATCCATTGGCTGTATCATTGTTAGGACATGAGAAAGAGTGAGAAGTGTCAGGGTAAGCATTTTTCTGAGGTGTTACAATTTTGTAACTAACCTACACTTCCTTTTTCTAAGAAGTGGTGTTTTCTGTATCACTACAGATTCTCATTGCAGTCCTGGGTGTTACAGCTGAAGTCTGGCTCTGCCCTTGTGATCCTGGGGAAAGCTTCTTTAGGAATGAATTACAGGGGCTACGCTTGAGCCTTTGTCTTACTTGTTGCCTGTTAGGTTGCTTCAGTTCTGTCTGACTCTTTGCAACCCCTGCCAGGCCCCTCTGTCCAAGGGATTCTCCAGGCAAGAATACTAGAGTAGGTTGCCACTCCTTCCTCCAAGGGATCTTCCCCACCCAGGGATCAAAGTCTCCAACCCGCATCTCCTGCACTGGCAGGCAGGATCTTTACCTCTAGCACCACCTGGGAAGCCCCTTGTTTTAACTGTTAGGACAGCACTAAGTCCCTGTGAACTCAATGGCAACAGATTTTCTCTACTCCCCTTCACCTTTCTCTCTCCAAAACTAGCCTTCCCACCCAGCACAGCAGACACATCAGTACCCAGAAGGGTGGTAAGCCTGCAGTGATATGGGCTGCCTGAGTCAATGATGGGGACTGGCTCAGATGCCCGTGAATGCTACAGTAGCCTAGTTGTCAAATCAAGACTATAAGGACAGTGGGATTTCCCTGGGGGCCCAATGGTTATGACTGTGCTCACAGTGCAGGAGGCCTGGGTTTGATCCCTGGACAGGGAACTAGATCCCACATGCTGCAACTAAAGATCCCTCATGCTTCAACCAAGACCCAGCTCGGCCAAATAAAATAAAATAAAGAGTTATTAAAAAAAAAAAAAAGACTATAAAGACAGTGGCAAAACAGATCATTCCAACCCCAGCTGTAGTGTCTGAGCCAAGGTAATGTAAGCAACTGCTTCTTCACCTGACTGTAATTTCAGGAGCAAAGTATGATGCATTCGGACTTGGAAGTAAACCAGCCATCACCAGACTCAATTCCTGTGCAGGTACCGGAGAAAAGATTTAGACGAGAAACCTCTGCCTGTAGTACACAACTCAGAGATGTCAGGGGTGAATGAACGAGCCCCATTTGGGAACGGAGGTGAGCAGCCCCATGCGACAGTCCAGAGATCGTGCAGACCACTGCATGAGGAGACAGAGTAAAATGAATGGTGGGCCATTCATTCATTTCCACCAATGAAGGTGAAACAGGGGACATTAGGTTTCTGGTTTTGTTTCATTTTTTAAAATTTTTATTGGAGTAGAGTTGCTTCAAAATGTTGTTATTTTTCTGCTGTACAGCAAAGTGAATCAGCTATATGTATACATGTATCCTCTCTTTTTGGATTTCCTTCCCATTTTGGTCAGTACGGAGCACTGAGTATGAACCGTGTACAAGCCCCTCTGTCCTTGTCTTCTAAAGGGAAAGGCTGACTCAAGGGTTAATGATTGGGAAATGTGAAGATGTAGAAACCAAGACTAGCTGTTGGGCTGGGGAACTGGTAACAATTTAGACTATATTTCTGCCATATAGCAGAATCACTGAACTCCCAGTGAAAAATATAGATAAAGGAATGGCACACATTCCTAAATTGTTCATCTGGAAGACCCCCCCCTCCAGATGAAAACTGCTGACCACAAGAACACAGACCCTAGCCTGGTTGAAGCCAGAAGGTTAACGATGCTTGAAACTTCACCTTGATGCCAACCATCCAAGAACCGTCCATGAGCGGATCACGCCCTGCTTCTTGAACACTATAAAACTCCTCCTACTGCGCCTCCAGGGTGGGTCACGCGGTCTTCAGGGCAGCCCCCTTTGCCTGGCAAAGCAATAAAAGCTACTCTTTTCTACTCCACCCAAAACTCTGTCTCTGCATTTCTATTCGGCACCAATAAGCAGAGGCTGAGTTTCAGCAACAAGGAGAGTTCCCTGTGCTATTTAGTAGGTTCTCACTGAGAGTTAGGCTTTGAAATTAGTATCAGTATATAAAATTTGGAGTAAGGGGAGCAGCATAATGTCTTCAAAACTTTTGCTAAGTTAGCCACAAAAAAGATTCCTTAAAATGATGCACCCTGGTGCCCGAATTTAAATTGACATTTAAGTTTTTTCTCACCATAGTCTAAACGTTCCAAAGGATACAATTTCTGCCATACAGTAAATATACACACTTTAAGATAAACTGTTCCATCACTCTTTTAAATGTATTCAATGGAGTGTAAATACCAGAGTAACTTGGTATCTACCACCATGCACTTTCAAAATATAAGACGGAGCTATTCTTTAAGTGTCATAAATTTTATATCATTTCCTTGGTTCCCTGCATTGTATTTCTGTCTCATTTCCCCCGCAAGATTGTGTGGTAGTACAATATATATCATGCTCAAAAGTATTAATACTGGAATGATCACTCTCTATCATGCTTCTTTGCAATCAAAATAAATTGAAGTTTATGACTACTGTGTATTACCTATAATCATGAACTCTAAGTGTTTAACTGTTCTTTTGTGGATTGAGATAATATTACAATTATTATTTGTAAACGTTCAGGGAAAATAACATAAATACATGATAAATTTTGACAGATGGGTATTCAACATGAATAGTAAAATCTTATTAGATTTTATGTTACATGCATTTTGCCACAATTGAACAAAAACTACTATAAAAAGATTTTATTTGAAATATATCTCTTAGTAAGCTGGATACAAGATAGTTTATGGTGTATTGAATAAAGGAAGTTTCCCCTGACGCCAGTATCTCTTGTGTGTGTTGTGCTCAGTCGTTCAGTTGTGTCTGACTCTTTGCAACCCCATGGACTGCAGCCCCCCAGGCTCCTCTGTCCATGGAATTTCCCAGGGTTGCCACTTCCTACTCCAGGGGATCTTCCCAACCCTGGCACCAAACCCACACTCTGGCACCTCCTGCATTGGCAGGCAGATTTTTTACCACTGAGCCACCTGGGAAGCCCCTCCAGTATTTCTAATTATTCCTTTATGTGTACCCTGCCCAAGAAGGGTTTTCAGCTTAGGGCAATGTATATAGTAAAATACTAAGAAAATGAGACAGAACCTTTTCTTTTGTAAAGTAGACAAGGACAACCATGAACGGGAGAGAGCACTTTCTCCAGCAGATAAACTTTTAGGAAAGAATATACTAGGAAACTGGAGATCTGGAAATTCAGTCCCTTAACACTGTCCCTGCCTTCATATTCCTTGGGATGTCTTCATGTGCTCACAAAAGCATCTGTTCTCTGGCTTGAAGGATATTGTGCTGGAGAACTTCTAGAACACTGAAGAACTGTGGACTTTCCTGCTGACCTAAGTGTAGCCAGTGAAGCTAATAAATCCTGAAGTTGCATGTACGTATCCACTCAGGGTAGGAAACGGCTGAGGCTCGCCATGTCTGTGAATGATCTTGGGATTACACCACCTAGACTGTGTGTTGCTTTCTTTTCCTCATTATCTCCCAACAGGGGAGAGTCAACAGCTTGGCCCAGCAAGCAGCAGAGCCCATGAACCAGTCTTTGCCAGGCAAGTTGGAACATAGCTCAGAAATAAGCTTCCCATCACTAGAGGACTGTGATCAATAACAGGAGCAAAGACAGCCACGATCCCACACACAGCCCCAGACACACACACACACACACACACACACATCCAACAGCAACCCTCTCCTATACCCTGCAACATAATATTTCAACATCTCCATGGACATTCTCCAGCCTGTGTCTTGTATTTTCAATAATTCCATCTTCTCCTTTCCAACTTGAAACTCTGACATAAAAAATGTGGCCATGGACCCTGTAGGACCCCACCTGTGGCTGTGGCTTATTCACAGTCCCTGCTCAGATCCTCTGCTGATGACACCTGAAGCATCACCATGGCAACCATCATACCAACAGCCAGCGTGAAGCTGAGGATGAAGCATGGATTCTTCTTCAAATCGCTTCTACAGAGTGAATCTCATGTTATCTATCACCCTCTAGGCTTACTGGCCTGACCCAGAATCAAGGAAGCAGCGCATTTTTAAAATTCAGTGATGCCTTTTAATAACAGTTATTTTTCATTAAAAAGCAATAGGAATGTTTTTAACGCATAGGAAGGAGAGAGGAAAGGTTTACCTATAATTCCAGTATACTAAAATATTTAGTCTTAGCACTGTGATCTCTGCAGCAGCAATTTTAAACTGAAATTGTTCTCTGCACTCTCCCCAGGACATCTCTCTACAAGAAAACTATGACAAACATTGCCATAGTTCCATCTAGACCCTTAAAGTGGCACTTATTCATACGAAAGCCAACTATCTTTCAGTTAAATATAGAAAAAAATGCTATTGGGGGAGGGAAAGATGGTATACCCAAAAAGTAGCACAAGGGTAAGTAAATACAGTATGAAATGCCAAACTGTTGTTGGATGGAAACAAAAAAGAACGTTCTGGGGCAAACACAGCCACAGTGCCTCATAGAAAAAGCCTAAAGAAAGTCCCTGCCAGCGGGTATCCTTCGGGTAAATGCTTTCTTTTCATAAGGATCAATCCAACCCTGCCCCATATGTTTAAATGCTAAATTCAAAAATGCACCGCGATGAAAGAACAACAAACCTCTGCGAGCCCTCTGGGGGGACTGAAGATGCTGAAGTGTGTGCCTTGCTGAGACAGCACTGTAAATAGCAAAGAAGTCCTATTTTTCTTTGTTCACAGATAAAGCACAGTCCTACAGATTTGGGCCTTAGACTTCTTTTTTTTTTTTTTTAAGATCCTCTCCAATTCATTTTTGCCAGAGTCATCCAGTTCCGCTCTGATGCCAAAGACTGTGGCACAGTTGGTGGCGACACAGCCAACACTGGTGACTTAACAAAGTCTATTCATTCAAAAACCATGTTCCTGAAGGGGAGAGGGGTCCAGACGTAAGAGACTTGGATCCTGCGAGAAGCAACTCTACCTCTGGTTAGAAAATTTGAAACTCTTCTGAATGCAGGTTACACCCATGCCATCGGCAAAACCAGAGATGCTGTGTCCTAATTCACAGTCAAGACCCAGGAGGTGCAGTCTCCAGAAAGGCCTCAATGTAAGCAAGCTGATCAGTGAATCATGAGAATAATGGGGATGGGCTCTGCACACACAGGGAACATCTAGGATGACTGGCACTTTGGTCCCTCTAAACTGATGGGCAGCTACTTGGGCAACCCAGGGACCATAGACTTGCCATACTGCTGAGGCCCACTTTTTCTTGGAAAGAACTAAGTGCTTAGGAAAGGAGTGTTTAGCTGAATGACCCTTTAAAGGATGCTCCCAGAGACCCTATGACTTTTCCTGTATCTCAGGCCCCCAGCAGAGCAGGCTGAGAGTCCCTGTAACAGATAACAGCAGGAATATCTGGGTGTTTGCTGGACATCAGGGGATCCCTGCTTCAGCTCCAGAAGTGAGTGCTCAGGGCTCCAGATCAGGGCTGAGTCCCTAGATTAAAGAACCCAGAGTTTCTGGAAAGAAAACAGTGGGGAAGGTCGATGTGCGCCCTCACTCTGGCGTGGACAGCAAGCAATCCTCAGCTGGGGAAAAGAATGATTATCAGAGACATCTCAGAAGCAACTTGCTGCTACACAGGAATTTCAACAAAGAAAGTTTCCAACTGTTTCAGTGCCAGAGCTCTCCCACATCCAGGCTCCCCGAGATCACCAACAGCAGTTTTCCTCTCTGCTTCTCTTTTCCCAGAGCTGCTCAGGTTCCCAAGACCCTCAGTCTGAACACTCAACCAGAGAGACAACGGGGTGTCCTAAAGTCTTTACAGGACTTAAAGCATGAAAGCTGCTGGGGCATCTGCAAGCAGCTCCAAGCCACTGGTGTGGGACTCTCCGGCTGTGTGGAGCACTACGCTCTTATGATCACATCCCATGTGACATCTGCACTGTCATTGGTCTCTGTAACACATGTCAAGCATCCCATGGTGGACACAGGATTTTTAACCAACTCCTTAATTTGTGTACAGGTTCAGGTATTTTTGAGTAAGCTCACAAACCACAACACCAAGAAGAAGTTACACTCAGTGGCATGCACACTGGTAAGCAGCCAAGCAAACAAAGAGATGGATACAGAAAGACAAGACCCAACATTCGATATGTACCAAGCTAGGCTGCGTCTGCAGCACATAACACACAAGATCCAAGTCCACTGAACTCATATTCACTATGAACTTAATCCATGTAATTGAGGAGGAATTCAAAAGAAAGCAACAGAAGATACTAAGCGTTAAGAAATGGACACTTGAATTATCTTTGATCATGATGACTACAGAAACTAAGAGGAAAGACTCGAGGTGGCTGGAGGAAACAGAAGAGCCACTACTTTACACAGAAAGGCTGATCAGGCTGCTTCTCCCACTGATGCCGAGGAATGGTTTTCTACTGTGGACGGGAAGATGTCTTATTCATATATGGAAGAGCCACCCATCAAAATGGGGCCTCCCACACCAGAAGAAGTCACTAAAGAGGGGGTCATGGATCCCTCCTTGTTAGAAATCGTTAAGAACAGAGCAAGTAAATCAACCCACAAAGGTCTACTGAGACCCACCCACCACACAGCCCAGGCCTAAGCATCGTAGTTAAAAGCAGGACCCCAGAACTAACTAGGGTTCAGATCCCAGCTTGCGCACTTACCTGGGGCCTTGGGCAAGTGATTCAATTGCTTTCAGCCTGTTGCCTCACTTATAAGACGAAGGTGACAAGAGTACTTACCTCATCAAATTAGTGTGAGGATCAAATGAAAACATTCATGAAAGCATTTAGCGCAGTGTCTGGCATGGACGGCAAGCTCAATAAATTACTGGTGCTGCGTGGATCTGGCTCCTTGCCAGTCCAGGAGCCACTTGCCCAATGAAGAAATAAACAAAAAGCACTTCTGATGTGTCAGGTGAGATGTCTCGGGTTCCTGCCTGACCGTGAACGCTCTTTGCTCCCTCAGCCTTCACTCCCACCTCTGACTCAGGCTTCCAACACAGTTCCTTATGAAAAGCTTTCCACTTAAAGTCTGTGGGACAAGATAAGTTTTAAGTACAATATCATTTGGGTAGATGCAGTTCAACCGAAGGTCAGATTTTTAATATCACCAGAGTTCCCCATCAGAAGCAAGCTCAGCACAGGTGCTCTGACTGACAGGTTAAATCACGCTCAGCATAGGAAAAAGCTAAGCTGGATCAGGAAAGAGGAGAACAAAGAATAAGACTCCACTCCAGAAGAGGCGCTTCTAGAGATAAAAGCTGCAGACATTTCTCACTCCCTTGTGAGCATTCCAAGAAGGATAAAGCCAGGACTTCGCCAGTGGTCCAGTGACTAAAATTCTCCCCTCCCAGTGCAGAGGTTCAATCCCTGATCCAGGAACTAGAGGCCACAACTAAAGATCCTGCATGCTGCAAGGAAGATGGAAGATTGTGTGTGCTGCAACTAAGACCTACTGCAGCCAAATTAATTAATTAATTATTTTTTTTTTTAGAAAAAAGAAGAGTAAAGACAAGGGAGAGTGATGATATGGCTTTCCAGACAAAATACAGGGCACCCAATAAAATTTGAATTTCAATGATAAATAACATATATTTTTAGTATAAGTATGCAAATGTTGCTATACTTAGAACATATACTAAAAAAGGATCTTTGTTTATCTGAAATTTAAACCAAACTGAGTGTTAAAGTATTTTTAATGCTCTAAATGTGGCAACCCTAGAGACGGTATGGGTAAACTTTCCATATGCCGACCAGCCAAGGCCAAGAATGGACTGGCAATACTGAAAACCAGAGTGAGCCCCCAGACAGTCTCTCTGCGTGGTAGACTGGCCAGAGAGAATTCGTGCCAGGGGAAGATGGGAACCCCAAAGCTAGAATAAGAAAATCCAACATGTAAAGCATTTAGCCTAAATGTAAGGGGTGAAGAGGTCCCCTTGGGCAAATTAGCTTGTCTCATTAAGGGATATTCAAGTCAAATAATCCAGTCTGTTTGCAGAAAGCTCACTGCACCCAAAAGCCAAGCATATGCAATTCATGGTTGATAGAGCTGCCTAATTGCCCCCATTTGTCAAAACTCCAGGAAGATTTCATTGAAACTAAGTGTCTGTCCAGCTACCCAGCATATCACACCCACCACTCCCGTCTCAGCACCCACCACACAAAACAGTCTCAACCACCATCTATTCATCTCTCCTTCCAGACTGTGAGCTCCTCCAGGGCCAGGACATCATCTGTGAACCCACACCCCAACAGTGCTGACCCCCATAGTACAGCTGGGGGACTTGTACAGTTCTCGAAAGGGAATTCATTCATGGTAAGAAGGCAACAGGGGCTGCCCTGGAGGCTCAGTGGTAAAGAATCCACCTGCCAGTGAAGGAGACTCAGGTTTGATCCCTGATCCGGGAAGATCCCACAGGCCGCAGAGTGACTAAGCTGTGAGCCACAACTATTGAGCCTCTGCTCTAGAGCCTGGGAAATGCAACTACTGAAGCCTTTGCACCCTAGAGCTCGTGCTCAGCAACAAGAGAAGCCACCGCAATGAGAGGCCTGTGCACCCACCATTAACTAGAGAGTAGCCCCCACTGGCTGCAACTAGAGAAAAGCCCAACGAAAACCCAGTACAGCCAAAAATTAAAATAAATTTTTTTTAAAAAGGTGATAAATAGGCTTTATGCAGATTGTCAGAAAAGGGAGAAAAAGTATGATTTTTTATTAATCCTCCTCAATACTCAATAGATTAGATATGTTTATTTGTACAGGTTTTCTACATAAGTACATTTTATTTCATCAGTACATCTGTGTATATATAAGCAGAAAAGAAAATTCCAAAACCTTAGGTCGATTTTGGGAGCTGGGGTAGGGGATAGAACTACATGTATACAGTGATGTAAGGATGAAGATGTAGATAAGGGCCTTAAGTATGTACCTATATCTGCATACCATGTATACTGATGGAATCCACTAGAGGTCTTTTAAAGGAAATGAGAGATACTAGACAAAAGACTCCACCCAATCTCTTCCTGAGATGGCTCAAGTGGTGCTAGTGTGAAAGACCACACAGGCCAATGCAGGAGACGTAAGAGACGTGGGGCTCAGGAAGATTCCCTGGAGAAGGAAATGGCACCCCTCTCCAATATTCTTGCTTGGAGATCCCATGGACGGAGGAACCTGGCAGGCTACAGTCCTGGGGTCACAAAGAGTCGGACACCACTAAAGAGACTTAGCATGCATGCATGCAATCTCTTCCTGGAAATATGAAGATGACTGAAGCACTTGATTCTAGAATCAGCTCTCAGTCATGGTTCCTATTGGGTTTATTAGACTGTAACACATCTCTGCACACTAACCGTGAGAAGTACTGTGTCCATAGGAATTAGCATTGGGTGATGTGATGGTCGAGAATGGCACTGTAGAAATGAAAGTCAACTCAGAGCCTCAGAGCCTCACACTGCTTCAGGACAAATCTCCACCAGTCTAGGAGCCCTGCCTTCCACCTCATGGGATCTCCCCTCCTCACTGCCTACCTCCCTGGGCACCTCTGCATCATGTCTTTCCCATCTCTGACACTGCCCCCCAGTCTTTCCTCCTCATAGACTGCTCAAGTAGTCACTGGCTACTTAGAAGACCAGAACTTCTAAGTAGCTGTGATTCCATCCTCTTCTGAACATGAATCTAATGTATAGAATAATATATACTCTCCAGAACCCCAGGTTCTGGGCAAGTCCATTCACTAGGCATGGGAAGAAAATGTGAGAACTTCTATTTACATTCATCTCACCCATTTTTAATTTCTGGTTTTCTGTGTGCTTTATAATGGACACCACATATTAGACAGCACACACATATAATTATGTACTAAATAAACATCTTGGTCACTTGTGTTCCAATTATAGATAGATGGCTGTGGAAGAAACCACTGCAAAATTTAGTGGTATAAAATAACAGGCCTTGTATTATGCTTACAGATTCTGAGAGTTAGGAGTCTGGACAGAACTCGGTGGGATTGCTTGTCTCAGACCCATGACACTGGGGGCTGAGCAAGAAAGACTCAAATGGCTGGGAGGTGATTCCGAGGGCCAGATGCTATAATTGACTGGAACTTCTCCAAGACATGGCTGGCACTGGGCTCAGCAGGGACCCTGGCCTGCAGCACAGAAGTGGCCTCTGCAGGTGGCTTCTCACTGTCCGGAAGCTGGAAGGTCCAGAGAGCAAATGAACCAAGAAACCAAATGAGAGCCACTAGGCGACCTCGTCTCAGAAGTCCCCTAGGATCTCTCTCCAGACCCAGTTGATGGAAGGGTTCATAAAACGGCCCAGACACGGGGGAGGGGACTAGGCTCCACCCACAAAGGGGAGCAGCCAGCTCACACTGCAGAAGAGCAGGGAGGGGAGGCGGTGTCGCTGCCACCCTTGGAAAGTAATCCACTTCCATTTTCCTGTTTGGCTCTAAGATCTGTCTCCCTACACTTCCCCTCCACTGCTCTGGATTGTAGGGGGCACACCCTGTGGACCACCTTCCCCAGGCTTTGCAGCCATAGACTCCAGCTAGGTTGCAAGATCTTAGTTCCCCCATCGGGGACTGAACCCATGTCCCCTGCAGTGGAAGTGAGAAGACTTAATCACTGGGCTGCCAGAGAAATCCAAACTCTGGCCAGGTTTAAACAATAAAGGTACTGCCCAGAGATGGAGGGGTACCAAAGCCAGGAGAAGCTGGGATATTCCACACTGGTCAGCACACCCCAGGGGCTATACCTCCTCCTTGGTTTCCCTTCTCAGCTAAACAGCCACCATGCCTTCCAGCTCCCACTGGACAGCTTCCCTCCTGTTCCTTGTGACTCAAAGGTCAGTACTGACTTCCTGTTTTGCTATCTGGGGTTGATATGGCATCAGCCATGCCCCACTTATTGTGTCAGCTCTTCCAATCCCTTTATCAAACCACCTGATGTGGACTTTTATTTTCCTAGCAATGTAATAAGTATACACACACTGAGGGTAAATATTCCAAAACATTTTACTAGCCAAAATGTGGGATCAAAACAACGTGTCAACCATTGATGTAGTTTTCAAAAAGATGTGGAATGGGAGCCAGGTTGCCTGAGTTCTGGTCATGGACCAGGCACTAGTTTCGCTCTTTGACACTTGCTCAGTACAGTCTTAGTATCCTCAACCACACAATGAGTGGTCCCTCTCTGTATTTACATTCTATGACTTTATCTTTCAGATATAATCTGCCCACTAGGTTCAGGCCAAATCTACACTGACCCTGATTATGCATCTCATCTCAGCTCTAAAAAAGATGACCATCACAAACAAACATAATTTTGCTACATGATTCAACAAAGGGAACTAGCCAGGCTAGAGACAGTAGGAGCCTGCCCATGGCAATGAACACTGGTGAGGTGCTGCTGAAGGTGAGACGGAGGATGGAGCCCAAGGCTACCAGGCTCAGGTCAGCTCTGGCTTCTCAGCTCTACATAAAAGCATGACAGTGTTTGCCACCGGACCTTTACACAGCAGCCAGGCCATCTGCAGACCGAGCACCATCCAAGATCAGGGGAACCATCTGGGGACATACAAACCAGAGAAAAAAGAACTTTTTCTTCTTTTCCTTTTTTAAAGGGGAAAAAAAAATTCTTATGACGTAAGAGGAGCATAGGCTGTTGCAAAACTGGGGAAAAAAAATTAAAAACCTTGTGCAATGAGCCTGCCAAGAATCCAATCAAAGAGGAAAACTTCCACTTTAGAGAAATGCCTTCATGATGGAGCTGACGGAGATAGGGGCAGTGGCAAGTTAGTGCCCTCTTTTCCTCCAGGTGCATATAAAGGCACCCTAGTTTAATTGTGAGTCATAAACATTGCATTCTTTTTTTTTTTTACAAACTGAAGGTTTGTGCCAACCCTGCATTGTCAGATGATGATTCCCCCCTTTTTTTTTAGCAATAAATTATTCTATAATTAAGGTTTCTACATTGTTTTTGTTTTTTTTTTTTTAGATACAACACTCTTGCACACTTAATAGACTACAGTATAGTGTAACTATAATTTTATATGCACTGGGTAACCAAAAACATCACATGACTTGACCGCAATACTCACTTGATTGACAGGGGAGCCTGGCGGGCTACAGTCCCTGAGGTAGCAAAGAGGGGATCACAGCTTAGTAACTGAGCACACGCACACTGGATGGCAATGGTCTGGGGCTAAACTTTCTGAATCACTGAAGTCTACTTGTAAAATGATTCCTCCACCAACTCACCCATCCCCTCATCATCTTCCCATCTCAAGAGATCAACAAAATTGATCATAGATTTAACATAACATCTTTAAGATATGTGAAGGAAGTAAACGGAATACTTCAGTAAACTACAATTTGATCATAAATTTTAAATCACAATGTTCTATTCGACTGAATATTATTTGAGATAAATGAGTTAGATCTTTACTCCTGGCATTCTTTGGTAGTAGAGAGGTTTTCATGTTCAAGCTACTTCTTCTAACAGGATTTGACCTGTTGATCAATCTAAATACCAGTCAGAAACATAGTTTAGGAAAACACACATCCAAAACCGACACCCTGAAATAATATTAAAGATGTTAACCCAATGGGTTAACCCAATCAAAAAATGGACAGATTCGACATTTCTCCAAAGAAGACATACAGATGGTCAAAAAGGACATGAAAAGATGCCCAACATCACTAATTATGAAAAATGCAAATCAAAACTATAATAAGATATATCTCACACCAGTCAGAATGGCCATCATCAAAATGTCTATAAACAATAAATGCTGGAGAGAGTGTGGAGAAAAGGGAACCTTCCTACGCTGTTGCTAGGAATAAAAATTGGTATAACCACTATGGAGAACAGTATGGAGGTTCCTTAAAAAACTAAGAATAGAACTACCATATGATCCAGCAATCCCACTCCTGGGCACCCATCAGAGAGAAAAGCATAATCTGAAAGAATACATCCACCCAGTTTATTGCAGTGCTACTAACAATAGCCGACACATGGAAGCAACCTAAATGCCCATTGCCAAAGGAATGCCAAAGAAGATGTGGTACATACATACAATGGAATATTACTCGGCCATAAAAAAATAATGAAAGAATGCCATGTGCAGCTAAATGAGTGGACCTAGAGATTATCATACTAATTGAAGTTAAGTCAGACAAATATCAGATATCAAATATCATATAATATCACTCATACGTGGAATCTAATTTTTAAAAAAGATACAAATGAACTTACTTACAAAACAGAAAGAGACACACAGATATTGAGAACAAACTTACAGTTGCCAAAGGGGAAAGGTGGGGGTTGGGGGGTATAAATTAGGAGCTTGCGATGAACATACACACACACTACTATGTATGAGAGACATAACCAACAAGGACCTACTGTATAGCACTGTAGGGAACTCTACTCAATATTTTGTGATAACCCAGATGAGAAAAGAATCTTAAGAAGAATGAATATATGTGTATATATAACTGAATCACTTTGCTGTACACCTGGAACTATTACAATCTTGTAAATCAAGTACACTCCAATTAGTTTTTTTTTAAGAGATGCTTAAAGGCTAACAATGAGAACTGAGGCCTCATCACACATTTGCAGCCAACTTAAAATTTTGCCTAAATTTGCCACCCTGGTTCTAACTGAACAGAGTACAGTTGTCCCTGGGTGCACAAGAGGGGTTCATTCCAGGACATCCCCCTCCCTGTCCCCTCTGCAGATACCAAAGTTCCGTGATACTCAAGTCCTTTGTATAAAATTACATGGTATTTGCATAAAACCTAAACACATCCTTCTACTTTAAATCATCTCTAGATTACTCACAATACCTAATACAATGGAACTGCTATGTAAAAAGTTCAATGGAAATGCTCTGTAAGTAGTAGTCAGTGAGCAGCAAATTCAAATCCTGCCTTTTGAAGCTTACTGGGATCCACACTCCCACCCCGGGTATTTTCCATCCACAGTTGGTTGCTTCCCTGAAAGTGGAACCCTACGATATGAAGAGCCAATTGTATTCAAATCTGAAACTTTAAAGTGATGGCTTTAAAGAGCAAGAAACAAGTTCTAACTGGAGCAAAATGTATTTATTCTCCTTAGTTAAAATTATTTCTGTCTCTGAATGATTTTGAGACGAACTGGGCAGAATTCATCACAGACACAGGGGCAGCTTTCGTCCATTACCTGATTCCACGCTGGGGCCTGGACACATTATACAATACTTAGAAACAATCAGGCATAAAAGGCAGATGAAGAGCTAAAGGTAAACAGCCAGCAGCGTCAGTGAAGAAACAAAGGACAGATCCACTTAATGTGCCTACCATATGCAAAAGGCTACCCTCATAGCTCAGCTGGCAAAGACTCTGCCTGCTACATAGGAGGCCCTGGTTCGATTCCTGGGTCGGAAAGATCTGCTGGAGAAGGGATAGGCTACCCACTCCAGTATTCTTGGGCTTTCCTTGTGGCTCAGCTGGTAAAGAATCTGCCCACAACGCAGGAGACGTGGGTTCTATCCCTGGGCTGGGAAGGCTACCCACTCCAGTATTCTGGCCTGGAGAATTCCATGGATTAGTCCATGGGGTTGCAAAAGTCGGACACGACTGCATGACTTTCATTTCACCACATGCAATGTGCCTTCCTGGATCCCATGCAGAACATGAAGATAAGCAGAGGCAGCCAGACCGTCCAGGGCCCACTGTCCAGTGGTGGTGTCAGATGTGTGTATTAATCATCTGAAAGCAGACTTGGCAGTGACGAACGCCATGTAGAGGACAGAGAGGGGTGCTTAAGACTGCGGAAGAGAGAAGGTGCTGCCTGTCTGATAGTTATGGGATGGCTTTTTAGAGGAGGTGGCCTCCAATGAGACCTTGAAGAATGGCTAGAATTCTGACAAAGCCAAGAGTGGAGGGGCACCAGAAGATGAGCTGTTGGGGCCAAGGCAAGTGTAGCAAAGGACAAAGGAGAAGGTAACGCAGTGGGCAGGAGGCTGCCTAGCCTCTAAAAGTCAAACCCTGGAGCCTGGGCCACCAGCAGGCGACAGCGAGGACTTGGGTCTACAGGTTGTAATGAGCCATGAAAGGTTTCAGAGAAGGCAGATGCTATTAGATCTGTGATTTAAAAGACAGCTTGTGGCAATCTGAGTTACTTTCTCTCCCTCCCCACCCCACCCCTACTCATTGTACAACATGTGGGATGGTAGTTCTCTGACCAGGGGCAGAATCCATGCCCCCTACATTGGGAGTGCAGCGTCTTAACTACTGGATTGCCAGGGAAGTCCCTGAGTTACATTCTTAAAAATCTACATTCCTGGGAGAAAATTCTGCAAAAATCTCTTGTCGTTTGTTGTTTAGTCGCTAAGTAGTGTCTGACTCTTTTGCGATCCCATGGGCTGCAGCCCACCAGCTCCTCTGTCCATGGGACTTCCCAGGCAAGAATACTGCAATGGGTTGCCATTTCCACTTTCATGCATTGAAGAAGGAAATGGCAACCCACTCCAGTGTTCTTGCCTGGAGAATCCCAGGGACAGGGGAGCCTGGTGGGCTGCCGTCTATGGGGTCACACAGAGTCGGACACGACTGAAGTGACTTAGCATAGCATCTCCAAGGGATCTTCCCAACCCCAGAGATCGAACCCACGTCTCCTGGGCAATAACTCTTGGTCACAGCTGCCCTGAATGCTCCCACCTTGGTTCTGCTTTAAACCCCTTAGACTGAAGCCCAGAACCTTGTTCCTCAAGTCACTGCCTCCAGCTGTCCATTCTGTGTGGACCCTGGAAGCCCTGGGTGGTGTCACAGCACCAGCAACCAGCTGTAGCATCAGGGGTGAGACCCAGACTGTCCCCTGAGAGTTCACCAGAAAGCTGCTGAATGACCAACTTCTACTTTTCTATAAACGTCCATGGCAATAAGGAGCCAAAGGATACATTTTACCTGTATAAGTAGCCTCTATGTCCCTTAAATGATACTGAAGCTCCAATACTTTGGCCACCTGATGTAAAGAAACAAAAAGACCCTCATGCTGGGAAAGACTGAGACAAAAGGAGAAGGGGGCGGCAGGGGATGAGATGGTCAGACAGCATCACGGACTCAATGGACATAAATCTGAGCAAACTCCGGGAGATAGTGAAGGACAGGGAAGCCTGATGCACTGCAGTCCATGGAGTCACACCGTCGGACACAACTTAGCGACTAAACAACAATGAATGTGCCTGAAACAGTTAATGTCAAGGTTATCTTGTTCCACAATTTCTCTGGACTCAGAGAATCAGAGCTTGGAACCCTCCCTCTGGTCCTGAAATTAAAGGCTGGGTTTTGGAGCAGAGCCCTTTTTCCCTCTCCCCTCCATTTCCATGAGTTTGTTCCATTTGTGGAGGATTAGAGCTCCCAAAGCCTCTGTCCCATAGGTTAAAAAGAACTCAGTAGTTCCCCTCGTAGGCATTAAATAATGAATCAGATTAAAATTCAAGTTGAGCAGAATATGAAAACAAGAAAGGGGAAAGACACACGCAAAGAGAAGGTCAGGTCAGGCCAGGCCATCAACCTATCGCTTTCATTAGCTCCTCTCCTGGGAGTCGGGGGTCATTTTCTGAGGCTTCCACTGGACTTGGCAGCAACACATCTGCCTCCCGGAGCCTCTGATGGGGGTCCAGACTCAGCAAACACTAGGACTGCTAAGAAATGCAAGTTGTGGGCAGGAAAGTATGTGTGTACACACACTGACACACACAAGAGAGGTGAAGAGCTGTAAAGAAAGGCTTCAACCACAGGGACTCCTGAGGTGTGTCTCCATGGACACTGGAGACAGAGGCACTTATGAGTCTGTTTGCATCTCCTCAATAACCTTCCCGTGGACCACACAGTGATGGTGGGCTACACAGAGCCCCCTCCACATGGCCCAGCCTCCCTCAGCCTGGGCCCCTTGGGAAGAGGCTGAGGCCCCCCAGATGTGAGTGCTAAGCTGGCCTGGGACTGCTGGGGGCAGGGGACAGGGAGGGGACCCAGGAACTGGTGGTTCGTTCTCTGTAAACCCTCCCTACCCGGGACGGCAGGTGGCTCTCAACACTCGCCTCTCTCCTACAGATGGTCCAGGCTCTGATGACACTGCTCCCCAGCAAGCCCCCACCTTCAGTTCTTCATGGTGAACTGGGACCTCCCAAGAGGCAAAAAGGGAAGGCAGATGAGGTTAAAAACCCAGATTAGACAAATTACTGACTCTGTTGAGTATAAGGAAATAGCGACTCTAGAGCTTCGATGCCCAGTGGGGAACCACTGGCCACCTGTGACTATTTACACTTAAACTCTCCAGGCACACTTGCCATGTGTGGCCAAGAGCTACTGCATTGGACAGAAAAGATATAAGACATTTCCCTCATGGTAGAAAGTCCTACTGGACAGCACTGGTCTTAAGGTTGTCGTGAAGAGGCCTTTGGACACCCCAGATTAGGACTAAAGTGTGGGGGTGACAGCAGCACTAACTGGGAGTTAATTCAAGGCCCCACTTTCCTTCCCACAGGCTTTAATGTCATCCAGGAATCCCTCAGCAGTCCAACCTCGATGATAAGCACAACGGAATGGGATGTGTGACCCCTAACACCTTAGCTGACAAAGTAAGATGAGGCAGTGGGCCCCACGGGGAGAACCCTGAGTTTACAACAGTCATGAGGACCAGAGGCAAGTCCCCCAGCCCTCAGTTTCAACCCTCGGCTGCAGAATGGAATGTCTTCATCTACTTCCTAAATCACATTAACATTGCTTCATGACATACAGGAAAGTTAGCAGAGAAAGTTCTGAAAGCTCTCAATCCCAAAAGGGTTTTTTCCCCCCCTTCACTCCTTGCTATTTCCATTTCCTTTCATGAGAACTATGTGAGAAGATGGATGTTCGCTGCACCTATTGTGGTAATTACTTCATAATATATGCAAATCAAACCATCATCCACCTAAAATGGATACAATGATGGATGTCAATTATCTCTCAACAAAATGGGGGAAAAAATTGCTGCTAGGTGCAAAATGCTAAACAAGAGCTAGGTGTTACCCTCAGAAGCTAAAACACCTGGCGTGCACAGTGTTTTAGGGTTCCAACTTCTCTTTATCCCCATGAAGCATCTCTGTTACAAGTGCCCGGGTCGAGGCACTAGTATGTTTTTTCTCACAACCACATCCTTGCTCTTGATGGCTGATTCTTTAGCAGAGCTGTTTTGTTGGCTGTGTTTGGCAAAACCAAATTTCCCCCCTCCATCCTCCTCCTCCTCTTCCTCCCAACACCAATGTAACCAGAAAGAGAAGAGAAGGTTATTTTAAAGTCACCCATAAAACACAATCTTGGAGTTCCTCCTGGAGTCCCCTTAAAAGGAGGGGGGCGGAGAAGACAGTTTCAGAGACACCATTTATTGAAGTCCTACAATACGCAGTGTACTTTATTTGAGCCATGGGAATTAGCTTTAAAAAATAGAGGTACGACCAAAAAAAGGTGGAGGGAATGAAACACGCACATACAGAAAGGCTTTCAAAATGCTTAGGGATTCCTTATACACCTCAGCAGGTGTAAACTAGCGTAGACCAAATCTAGTAAGTACTTAAGACCAAAAGAGAGTCGGAGTAAGAGGACCGGGAGAATACGGTGGGCTATTCAGGAAGCTTCCTCAGAGAGTTCAAAACTGAGCCAGACTTTGAAAGAGGTAATGGAGCTGTTTGGGCAAAAAAAGAAGACCTTCCAGGGCGGGAGATTATAAGATGCCAAGTAGCAAAGACAGGATGGGGTGGCCGGGGGGGTCAGACAGGTAAGCGCCCAGAGACCTGGGGGGTGGGCAGTAACACAAAGGCTAACGGCCGCCGGGGCCGGGGCCCCAAGCAACAGGGAGGTCAAGCCTTAATGGGCTTCGTGGGGGAATTTCCTTTTGCTAGTAAGTGGTAATGGAGAGCCACTGTGGACTCTTGAGCAGAGGAAAACAGTGTTTAATGAAGACAATTCCAGCAGCCGTGTGAAGGATTGGGGCGAGGAGGGGAGGAAGGCAAGGCAGCCTGAGTCCTGCACTAGCAGTAGTCATGGAAATGGAAATAAGGACCAAAGGAAACACTGGCCGAAAGTGGCGTGGGCTGGAGGCAGGAGCTCCCGGGGAGACAGCCAGTGGGAACCTGGGCCAGGACAGTGTGCGACTGGCAACGGGGGAACGTTGTGAGGGTGGCCATCTGAACAGAGAAGGGAGAGGTCTTTTTTTTCTAATGCTTTTCCTTTAATTTTCCCATTTTTGGAGGATGTGCCTGGGGAGATCTTTCTGAAAAACTTTCACACTGGAGACATCATCAGGATGCCGGAATACTGAGTGGAGTAAGTCCGACAAATACATGGATCATATGATATCGGTTACATGTGGAATCTAAAAAAATGGGTACAAGTGAACTTATCTACACAACAGAAATAGAGTCACAGATGCAGAAAATAAACATGATTACCAGGGGGAGGGGGATAAATTGAGAGATTGGGATGGATATACACAGTACTATGTATAAAATAGATAACTAATAATGACCTGGGCTTCCTGGAAGGCTCACGGGTAAAGTATCCATCTGCAATGCAGGAGACACAGGAGACGTGAGTTTGATCCCTGGGTTGGGAAGATGCCCTGGAGGAGGAAGTGGCAACCCATTCCAGTATTCTTGCCTGGGAAATTCGGACAGACAGAGAAGCCTGGTGGGGTACAGTCTATGGGGTCGCAAAGAGTCAGACATGACTGAGCACAGCACACACAATAACGAAGTATTGTATAGCACAGAAAACTCTACTGAACACTCTCTATGACCTATATGGGAAAAGAATCTTGAAAAGAGTGGACATATGTATATGTCTGGCTGATTCACTTTGCTGTTCAGCAGAAACTAACACAATATTCTAAAGCAGCTATACTCCAATAAAAAAAAAATTAATGTTTTTTTCTTTAACATCTTCCAAAATTGGGAAGATGTTTCAGGGAAGATTCTTCTGAAAAACCACTGGAGATGCCATTAGGATGCTGGAAATGGAGATTTCAGAACCATGGGAATAAGTACATCACTGAAACCAGGTGATAAACTGAGTCTTCCGAAGACCTGAGGCTTGAGGAATAAAACAGAAGCAGACACTAGATTACACCTTGAGAAGGCGGTGGCAGGGTCTGGGCCAAGATGCAGGGCAGAGTTTCTACCGACATTGTGACTGGACTGTTGTTTCCAGGGGCTGTCCCACGCCTTACAGGACACTGAAGACTCCTGAGAGTCCCTTGGATGGCAAGGAGATCAAACCAGTCAATCCTAAAGGAAATGAGTCCTCAATATTCATTGCAAGGACTGATGCTGAAGCTGAAGCTCCAATACTTTGGCCACCTCATATGAAGAACTGACTCATTGGAAAAGACTCTGTTGCTGGAAAAGATTGAAGGCAGGAGAATAAGGGGATGACAGAGGATGACATGGTTGGACGGCATCACCGACTCGACGGACATGAGTTTGAGCAGTCTCCTGGAGTTGGCGATGGACAGGGAAGCCTGGCATGCTGTAGTTCATGGGGTGGCAAAGAGACATGACCGAGTGACTGAACTGAACTGAGCAGCATCTGGGGCCTCCACTCACTAGGTGACAGTAGCCCTCCTCTCCCCAGCTGTGAAATTCAAAACTAGCTCCAAATGTGGCCAAGTGCCTCCCAAGAGGCCACATGGTCTCCAGCTGAGAACCACAGACGTGAGGTCATAGGAACATCGAACATTTATTTGCTGGACTCTCACAATGTGCCAGGTACGGTTTTAAATACTTGAGAGATATTTAGTGATTTAAGTCCCAAACATTTTGAAACAGCTATACTATTATTACCCCGATTATATGAGTAAGGAAACGGACACTCAGAGGTCAGATGATTTTTCAAAGGTTTCACTACTAGGAACTGACAATGTTGGGCAGTTTAGGTTCAAGGTCCATGATCTGTTAACACGAGGCTTGACCAGTGTTTTTGTGGAAAGGAAGAATCATATGTGAAAGTGTTCTGAAGACAGAGCCCATCAGGGCTGGAGACAGGGAGTTGGGGAGATGCATAGGCTCCCAGAAGTGCCAGCCCTGAGGCTCTGAGAGAAAGACATGGGGACTTCAGAAAGGAGCGGGGAAAATGAATGAGTTGGAGGAAAATGAACGTTGCTTTGGAGAAATAAAGGATTTAGGGCAACCACCTAAAAAGTCACCATTGAAAGCAGCAGTGAAGAAGCCATGGGAAGACAGGATTTCATCATGTCAGGAGAGGAGCCTTGAACGTGACAGCAAAACTTCTAATGAAAAGACGAGGGGCGGGGGCGGAGCTGCGGGCGCGGGCGCTAGGGGTGTGCGCGGGGCGGGGTCGCAGCCACCCCTCCCGCCCGCGGCTCTGAGAAAAATTTAAAAAAAAAAAAGAAAAGACGATTGGGCCAGAAATAAAAAAGCTTGTCCAAGTCGTGAAAGATGGAAGGGAGGCCCCTCTGCAGTTTCCAGCAAACAAAAGACAGACATGACCATTTGCGTTGAGAAGAGGAGGATGGTGGACACGTACATCAGAGAGTGTTGACTTTTTCAGCCAAGTGTCAGGAGACCGTGGACCGTGAACAACGGTTTGGAGCGAATGCCTGGGGAGGTGATGCTTTCGGGACAAGGTGAGCATGTGACTCTGGGGCTTGCAGACAAAGGCTGGTCACCCCCATCCTTCAGGGATTATGGTGTTTTGGAAGGAAGGACTCTGAGCATGACAAATGAAATGAGACTTCTGGGACTTTTGTCATCCTCTCTTAGTAGTGTGAGTGACAGAACAGAAAAAGCAGATACGACTGCAAGTTGATGGGTCAGTGGTGGAGATATTAAACCAGAGGGTGAGGAAACCTCAGTGGTCGAGCAGGGAAGGGAGAGAAGCAACAAGGGTTCCACATGGTCAGGTCAGGGGATCCAAGAGAAATGGAGGAAGCAGAGCTTGAAGGTCACAAAGAGGGCAAATTGAGGTCTTCGGGGGGGGGGGGGTGAGAAAGACATGATAATTTAGGGGAAGGACATTGCTGGAGACCTGAGGTGCAAGGCAGACAAAGTGGAGGATGTGTCTCGGTTGGTAAGGGGTTGATGTGCCAAGGAAACGTGCAAGAACCCATGAATCCAACATATTTCCAAGTTCCTTTAGTGTATATTTTGAAATATAGCAGGAAAAGGAATCAAAAGTAAAAACGTTGACTATTTTAACTGAATAGCTAAATAAACACTTGTTCTATTAAAATTAGAGAAAGTTCTTTCCCTCTGGGCGATTTGAACAATCCACTTAGAATAACAAATCTAAGAACCGTTATTTCCACAGCATGTAGAGCCGTGTGCATAAAATTACAGGGTTAAGAGCATTTATTTAATCAATCCACCATGTCTTTTAGAAACACGGGTCCATTGGACAGGCAGACAAGAATGGCCAGGAGTTTCAAAGAAACTGGGGACTCGATCGCTTGGAGCAGATGCTGCAAAGAGCCGTGTGGGTGATAAAGCAGCACCAGAGACAAAGGAGCAGGTGAGGGAGCAGCCAGGGCGCTGGGTCTAGGGGAGCAATTCTCCAGCCTGGCTGTCCATCAGAATCACCTGGGCAGCATTTCAAATATCCTGGTGCCCGATGAAGAAACTGGAATCGGTGCCCCAGGGAACATTCTCTAAGGCTTCTTGTATCCCGTGAAGGAATGATTTTTTCATTCATATTCTCATCTTCTCTCTGTCTTTCTGTCTCTGTGTCTTTCTCTCTCTGTCTTACACACACACACACACACACACACACACACACACACACACACACGCACCGGGCTGGCTCTTTCACACAGCAAGCAGCAGAGAGCACGGCTTCACTTGGCAGCAGCTCCGTGCTCCAGCTGCATCCAGGCTGGAGCCCAGCGGCACAGAGGAACCCGGCGGGAGCAGAGTGGGGCGGTCCCTGCCTCCACACCCACCTCATCCCCACCCCTGATTCCCTGATTTGGACACCAAAGGGAGACCAGGATCCAGTGCCTTCAACACATCCACCTCTTCTCCCATGGAAACAGAAGGGTTTCACAAAGACCAATAACCCACCAGCCTGCAGGTACTCAACTCAGAGGTTCGCACGCGGCATTCATTCTGTATAAAATTAACCCTGGATTGCCTAAGCGACCGGTAGACACCGTGACAAAAACCAAGGAAAAAGTCCAAAGTGATTTCTATTTGCTGTTTGAATGCTTGACATTCTATGAATTCGTAACGCTTAATTCCTTCCCAAAATGTCTGTCTGCCACCATTTAGAGGCAGGACTGAGAGAGAGATGGGCACAGAACAGGCTGCAGCCAGCACATGTCTGCCGGGCAGCAGGTTGGCCCGTGGCTGTGATGCCCAAGGAAGCCCAGGAGAGGCTGGGCCAGCGGACAGGCTGGCTGACCTCCACCAAGAGGTTGCAAAAACTACCCCCAGAGTCCAGACAGAACTTCCCAGGGTTGAGGAAAGCAGCTGTCGCTCTCCAACTCTCCCCGGAAGTCTGCCAAAACTGCAGATGACTCCATCCTTATCATCATCAGCCAGGCAGGCAAGGTGGGCAGGCAGGGAAGTATGGGTGTCCCCTCTTGGGGGACTACAGTCAGACCTCAGACTGACACTCTGCCCACACAAGTCCCGTCCCCAGGGTCTGGGAAGGGGAACTTCCTTACAGCCCTTTCCTTTCTGCCCCTCTCCCATTTTCTTGCCCTCCCTGTATTTTTTGTCCTCAACACACAAAGGGGAGGAGAAGCCAAAGAAACTGATTGAAGCTGATGTCCTGAATGTGCCACTTTCCTCTTTTTCCTTCTGTCACTCTCTTTTTCCTTCTGTCACTCTCTTTTTCTGTCTCTCCCTCTTTCTTTGCTGCTGCCATCATCTCTAATAACGTCGGGATCCCAGGCTCAGCTCTCTTTGGATAGTGCACACATACCCCCAACCCACCTATCTTCAGGACCAATTTAGAAACGTTCCCCACTCCCCAAGGTCATCCTAGGCCACCAGGTTTCACACACTTCCTCTGCCTTTCTCATACTTGGAAAAAAAAAAAAAAAACCACTCCCAGCTTCTGTACTGCTTCTCCTCTGCGCACTAGAGCTGGAGTGAAGGATCGCTGAGGGATAGGCTGGGGAAGGTATTTGTGTAAGAGAATCGGAAGACGGAGAAGACCAATACAGAGCACCACTTTTCCGCTGTCCTGCCCTACTAAGAACTCCCCGGCCCTGTTCCTAGGGTGTGGACGGCAGAAGCCAGGGAGTTAAAGTTCCAGGTACTTTATATAATACTTTGCCTCATCGAACCTTCACATAACCTGCACTTCACACAAGAGGGGAAACCCAGGGCCAAAAAATCAAACGCCTAATCCAAGGTCACTCGGTGGCAAGTGGCAAATTCAGGGCCGTTGACTCCTGTGGGCTGATGATCTGGGCAGAACTAAAGGGGCTTTGGCCTTTCCCTCCAAAGGCACTATTCAAAATCTCCAAGTTTGCTTTGGTTTAAAAGCCACAGGGATTCCAGCCTAGAAATTCTAAAGACGCTGGCCCCAAGCAGCTTGGAAAAGCACTGTCTGACACCCAGTAAAAATACAAAGCTCCCACCTGGAGGAAGGGGAAGAAGGGGATCCAAAAAAGTTATTTTCACTGACTGTCCCTTCTGTTGGAAGGGGAGGGGAGTCCTCTCAGAAACCTAAAGAAATCCTCACTCCGGGTCCCAAAGGAGCATTTGTCTCTGGTTAGACATTGTCCTCAGGGTCTTAGACAAAAGCCCAGGAGTCAGATGGAGTAGACTGGGAGAGGCATGAGGTGGTAGTTTCTGCCCGGAATCTACTTTGTTTGAATCACATCTACTACTTCCAAAGCACTCCAGTCCCCTCACCCGCAAGCGGCCGTGCTGGCTGGCTCATGTCTGGCCAGATGGCCAAGGCTACTACATCACTTGCTTAGACCATCCTGAACTTCAATTCTGCCTGCTCCTTCAGCCATTTGTGCTCTAGTATCAGCTCCTAGCTTGTTGGCACTTGGAGAAACAGGCATAATGCCTGATTCCACAGCAAAGAGAGGCTGGAGTCCAGTACTTGACCTCATAAACATTCTGTAATCGAACCCATGAGGGTGGTTGAACCTGGAAGAACACAGGAGCTGGAACCTCAAGGAAAATGCTTCACCACAGCCCACTCCGTTCCACAGACAAAGAAGTGGAGGAATACGTGCCAGGGTGTTTCCTGGACATGGGGCCTAGGGCAAGGGTTCTAAACCTGGCCTTCATGGCACCCATGCCTAACCTCTGGTGTGGAGTTGGAACAGTTGGCTCGAAAGTGGGTTTTTCTGGGAAGAGGGTCCAGAGAACACATTTTAGAAATCACTGATCAAGTGCATGTGTGGGGAGGGAGGGGGAGGGGTGGTGGCAGATAAAGCGGGGCGCGGGGGTGGTGGCAGGACTTGCAGAGGCTGTAAGTGGAGTGTTCTCCACACCACAGCTGCAGAGCCACCTCTGGAGGAACACCCCCACCCCTTAGCCAGGAGAATAGTCCCCGAGGGGCAGGCAGAGCGCCGGCTTCACCATCCCGCCTTGTTGAGGACAGAACAGAGGCTGAGTTCAAGTGCTCCCAGGTGAGAGGCAGTCACGCTTCCACAGCATCTCCAGGGCCAGCTGCACTGCCCATCGCTCCCTTCTGAGCACCGTCTATTCACCTCGCCCCATTTTTCTGCTTAAAAGGTAGACTCTCCAGGGAAGTCAGATCTAAAACTTTCATTACTTCTTCTTAATTACATGTATCAGTTGCCTACAGTCTGCCAAGCCTGTCCTTCTCAGAAAACCACAGTTCTAATAGGGTTTGTTCCTTAAAAACCCATGTTGATGGTTGCCAAGGCCTGGTCTCTTTAAGGAGCTGGAAATGGACTGGGAGGTTCAATATTTTTCCACTGTAACATTTATGCTCCTGAGTTTGTAACTTTCAGTCATCATCTCTTTTTTAAAAAAGGTTAGAAGCTGGCCCTCAGACGTCTTTCCAATCCTCTGTGATTTTCTCAAATGGCAGCCTTTGCCCTGCAGTGACCACTTTCTTGTTAGAGGCAGCTTAGAATCTGCCTTTAAGACCTGGGGTTATTCACTATACTCTTCTTGATTAATGTATCCAAATACCCTCCAATTTTAATTTGGTTTTGTGTTCCCTAACCCACGCTAGAACCCAGGTTATGCCCACCCACACACACACATAACCCACAAACACACACATGTGATTGTATGTGAGTAACCAGTTCCCAGTGATTTTCTAAGAAAGCAAGGGTATACGTCTGGCCCTTATGGTGATGATCTTTACCCCTTTACATTTATCTAATTCTTGATATAATTGAAAGTCTTTATTTTTTTATTTCCTATAGCATCTTTTCTGAATAATTCACTTTATTGTGGAACTTTGGAAAGTAAAGAAAAATATAAAGAAGTAAAATGATAACTCCCTTCTCCTAAATTCTTCTGTCTTTTGCACAATATGTTGGCCTGACCTTTTCAGGTTTCACAACCTTCACTTTTCCTAAATAGGCTCATCCGCTCACCAGAGTCAGTTTTCCTCCTTGTTTCTTCAATCTGGCTTTCTCACCCAAGGTAACAAGCATCTCTCCTTGTCTCTATCAAAGTGGAGGCAGAGAAGAAAGAACACTGGACTTGGAACTCAGAAAAGCTGGGATGGAGCTCCATCTCTTTTTTTCTCTTCAGCTGTACCCTTTTGTATAATCACTAGAGCACTCTGCCTCAATTTCATCATCTGTAAAATGGGGATAACAGTTTCTGCCAGAATTTCTCCTACACTGGGACTATCAAAAATATGCAGGGAAGAAAACATGAGAAAGCCTAGAACAATTTGTTTTGTTTATTTGATTAGTTGCTAAGTCATGTCGCTAAGGGTCTCTTGAGAGTGCCTTGGACAGCAAAGAGATCAAACCAGTCAATCCAAAAGTAAATCAACTGTGAATATTCATGGAAGGACTGATGCTGAAGCTGAAACTCCAATACTTTGGCTACCTGATGCAAAGAGTCGACTCACTGGAAAAGACCCTGATGCTGGGAAAGATAGAGGACAGGAGGAGAAGGGGGCGGCAAAGGATGAGATGGTTGGATGGTATCATCGACTCAAAGGATATGAATGAGTTTGAGCAAACTCTGGGAGGTAGTGAAGGACAGGGAAGTCTGGTGTGCAGCAGTCCATGGGATCCAGTGTCCAAAGTCAGACACGACTTATCGAATGAACAAGAAGTCAGGTCTAACTCTTTTGTGACCCCATGGACTGTTGCATGCCAAGCTCCTCTGTCCATGGAATTTCCCAGGCAAGAATACTGGAGTGAGTTGCCATTTCCTTCTCCAGGGGGTCTTCCTGACCAGGGGTTGAACCCAGGTCTCCTACAAGTCTCCTGTATTGCAGGTAGATTCTTTACTGCTGCACCACCTGGAAAACTATACAGCACTCCAAAAATGTAAGTGATTATTACTATTACAAACAAGTCGGTTTGTCTTGGCCTCTGTTTCCTTCTTTCATTGAAAACTTCCCTTTCTTGCTCAAATTGTTTGTTTGTTTACAGGTTTCCTTACATCTTTCTATTTTCCCCCTCTGATCAGTTCATAGTCATTCTGCCCAAAGCTCACTTTAATTTTTAAATCTTTGATTCAGTTCAGTTCAGTCCAGTTACTCAGTCGTGTCCGACTCTTTGTGACCCTGTGAATCGCAGCACGCCAGCCCTCCCTGTCCATCACCAACTCCTGGAGACTGGGGCCTATTTATGCATATGATCTGCATTTTTTTGTGTGTACTTAGATTTCATTTTTTCTCAATATTCTAGGAACATGTCAGCTCTTGACCATACTTTCTTCTCTTGCCATCTATGATCTAATAAGATATTCAAAGAGGTCAATGCCAGTCTTCATCTGGAAGGCCTTAAGCCAGAAATGACTGCCCCAAACATGGGACAACTACGCATTACATCCTCACCACCAAACTGGCTCTGGCTGGGTGGGGACCAAGGGCTGTCATAATAGTTATTACTTACTGAATGCTAACTCTGTCACAAGTACAGTTCAAAGTGAAATAAGTCACTTAATTCTCATAATGACTGAAAGGCCAGAATTATGAATACCTCATCTTGAATTTCCATCTTAAAGGAAATCAATCCTGAATATTCACTGGAAGGATTGATGCTGAAGCTGAAACTCCAATACTTTGGCCACCTGATGCAAAGAACTGACTCATTTGAAAAGACTTGAAAAGACCGTGATGCTGAGAAAGATTGAAGGTAGGAGAAGGGGACAACAGAGAATGAGATGGTTGGATGGCATCACTGACTCAATGGACATGAGTTTGAGTAGGGTCGGCGAATTGGTGATGGACAGGAAAGCCTGGTGTACTGCAGTCCATGGGGTGGCAAAGAGTTGGACACAACTGAGCGACTGAACTGAACTGAACATCTTGAAAAGTCAGTGTTAGTCGCTCAGTCTTGTCCAACTCTGTGCAACCCCATGGACTGTAGCCCGCCAGGCTCCTTTGTTCATGGGATTCTCCAGGCAAGAATACTGGAGTGGGTAGCCATTCCCTTCTTCAGGGGATCTTCACAATCCAGGGATCGAACCCAGGTCTCCTGCATTGCAGGCAGATTCTTTACCATCTGAGCCACGAGGGAAGTCCCTCGTACAGGTAAGGAATCTGGGGTTACAGAGATATGAAGATCTCTGCCCAGTAAACCAAAGGAGCTGTATGGAAGTTCTGGCTGGCTGACTCCTGAGTGCTTGTTTTCAACCACTGTTTTCTGGACCTGCCACCATGTTAGACCGTTATAAGAAACAATGGAGGGGTGTGCGGGTTAGCAGGTCCCCTTGGAAGAGATGGTGACCACAAAACCTTAAGGCACCAAAAGGTGATGACAGCAAGAAGCAGAGAAGCACAATCCACTCCATCCACAGCAAAGCTGATCACTGACGATGCTAACACATGCCCTTGCTTTTCTGGAATACGGTCCTGGGTGTGTCTTATATCTAAGGAGCATGGTCCCAACCATGTGCACTCTCCTCATTACGGAGAACCGGACACAAAATATGTCCAAGTGTCTGACCGCTCGATTCGGCCATAAAAATTTACTACAGAGCTATAGAGCATAAAGCTTAAGAGCATGAGCTCCAGCCAGACAGCTGGGTTCAAATCCCAGCTCTGCCACTTGAGCTACACAAGTTTTAACCTCTTTGTGTCCTTGGTATTCTCTTCCATAAAATGCAGGCAATAACTACACACACTTTCGGGGTTGGGGGATTGGGATTGTCAGATTCATTCATGCATGGACAGCGCTGACACAGAAGCTGTCGGTGCTCAGATCACAGCACCAGCCACTTGGTACAAGCCCACCCCATGCCAACTCTGCTAGGCTCCCCAGGGGTAGAGGGTAGAAGCGTTTTCTGCCCTTGAGAAAGCAGGATGGATGGAATGGAGACACGGTAAGAGTCATTTCAAACCAGAGGACCATGGTCAGCAAGGAGGCAGTGACTCCAGCCTGGGGGTACCAGGAGGACCTGGAGCAGAGAAGTCCTGAGCAGAATCTTGAAGACAGGACAGGAGTGAGGCAGGTGAGCGGAGGTGGGGAGGGCACCGCGACAGAGCAGGAGGTGTGAGCAAAGGCGGGAGCCTGAGACTGCCTTTCACATTTTCCTTTTCCTCTGCCTGCATCGCCATCTTCATCTCTCCCCTTCTCGGATCGTGTAAAGATAAAAGATAAGCCTGGGAAAAATGGTTCTATACATAGAGCTAGAAAGATTAGTCTTGCTCTCCTTTCTGACAAGCATTTATCTAGTTTTCTAGATAAATACTGTGAAAGAGAACCGGAGAAGGAGACAGAGCCCAAATATTAAAAACCACAGGTCACAGTGCCTGTTGCTGCCCTGGGTTCCAAATGCCGGGGCCTCGCTGCCTGCGGCCCCCATCAGATGCCCCCTCTTCTCCTGCCCACGGGGAGTATGTGGTCCACGCATCGCACTGGAGGTCGTTCCAAAGCCGTGATGTTGAGCAGGGTGGAGTTATTAACAATGATACCGTGTGTATATTAAGCTCATGGTTTGAGGGGTTCTTTACATTTCCTCACTTGCTCCACAACACAATCCCTGTATCCCCTAAAGGTCTCATTTTACAAATGAGGACGTGAACTCAGAGAGGTTGGGTAACTTGCCTGAGTCCCACAGCATGCACGTGGGGCTGAGATGGGACCAGATTCCTGGCCCCTCAAGCATTCCTTCCCCAGTACCACTCTGCTTCAAATTACTGAAAAGTAGTTTTAAGATCCACACATGACAAAGCTAAGCACCAGAATGCCCTGCAACACCAAGACACAACCTCCTTTCTTAGAAAAGTAAAGACACAGGAAATTGATAGAATCACCAACTCAATGGACATGAATTTGAGGAAAGTCGGGAGACAGTGAAGGACAGGGGAGCCTGGCGTGCTGCGGTCCACTGGGTCAAAAAGGGTCAGATATGACTTAGTGACTGAGCAACAACAGGGAAACTGAATCTTTGTCTTGTATTTTTACTTAAAAAAAAGTACCCTCTGAGTCACTAGTTAATGCAGATATTTGAAATGAAAAGAGTTCCTTCTTATCCTTCTTGGAATGAAGCAAATGTATCTCATGGAATAATAATAGTGAGTCCTGCTACTAGTAAAAACCCAATGATGAAGCCGGATGCTTGATCGCCATTCTCTTATTCTAAGCACTCAAAGTGGTAGTGTACACCTGGGTTTGAGAAAGACATAGGTGGGAGAAAATGGGTAATCATCAGAACGTCCAAGACTAAGTAAGTTCAAAGGGGACTGTTTCCTCTTAAAGAAAGTATCTTCAAGTTGGAGGTGCAGGATATTTACAGAAGGGTAGGAATAGGCTAAGAAGATGGTGTCCAAGCCTTAACCATCATGTGAAATAAAAGAGATGCCGATTGCCAATGCCATGACTTTCTCACCTCTTGTCCTCACTAAATTAAATTACAGTCCAGAAGTTGGCTATTTTGTAGGATGCATTTTTCTACTTGAAAACAACTTTGTCTTTTGCCAAGAGCGAAGCCCAAAGAGAAGGGATCAGAAGGAAGTCACTTCAGCTAAGTTTCAGAGTACATGTGCTTATGGGGCCCTCTACATGCGACATAAACCCTCCCCGCCTTTTACATGGAAGTGGCTCTATAGAGTGTCAAGAGCCAGAGGTTAGAATCCAAGGGTGTCGGCTGGAATCCTGGCTTGCTGACAGCTAGGTGCCCTTGTGCTCTCTAACCTTCACTCTGTCCATCTGAGAAAAAGAAAATAATGTCAGCCTGCTGGTAAGGATTGAATGAGATAACATATGTAATGCAAGCCAGAATATTACATATATAATGTAACCACAAATATCTATTGCCAATTCAAGGCCCAATTTCAACAGAAAATTGAAACTGTCCTAAGCAAAAGTGAGGCCATTCCTTTTAGATGATTATTATACTTAAACTGACAGCAATAATTCTTAGTATTTTCATTCCACCATTTCTCTCCCAAATGATCTATAATTTCTGGCCACCTAATTCCAGGACCTTCTCATTTCCTTCCCTAACCTCAAACTGAGGTTCCATAAACCGAGGTACATAAACGAAGACTGACCAATAGCTGAGATTCCCTGCTATGGTGGTAGAAAGACATTCATAAGTTTCAGAACCAACTTTGAATTTTATCTTGAAATCAAAGCCTCTCTGTAAAGAGCGACAGAATAAAAAGGAGAGGTTGAGAAGGTGAGTAACCATGTTCCTATTTATTCCAGAAAGCCCGGTGCAGTGAAAGCAACTGGGGCACATGAGATGAAAAGGCCTTCCTAGGGATTTGCCCCCAAAGTTAGCATGAGAAAGGTGAAAAGAAAATAAAAAGAGGATGTATACAGATGACTTGAGAGGGCTTATTTCTAGCTGGGAAGATCAAGCAGGACTTGGCGGAGAAGAGAGTCTTACAGATGGACCTGGAAGGATGACAGTATTTTACATGGAATTTGCAGCAAAGGGGAAAAGCACAGTAAGTGATAAGGGAGCGCTTTTGGAAGAAATGCCCTTAATAAACACAATGTAAAATGAAACTCAAAGAAGCGAGGCACTGAGAAATGGGTATGTTTTCATCACCAGTCTGTAGCAAGCACTAGAGACACTCGCATCCATACAGCTCTAGTGAAACACACCGGAAGCATCACGAGGTGCTTGGATGGCCAGGAAATGAAAACGTTAGACGTACAAATATGTCAACTGTATCCTCAATGCATGTTAATTTCTATCACATCGGTATCGACAAGCAGCATTTTTGAGCAGTGCCCATGTGCAGAGAGCATTCTGCTAAGCACCAAAGACTTAAAGTGACATAAAGCAGGAAGCAGGAGTCTCATTCTCATGGAAAAATGGCAAATTCATCAACAAGCAAAAGTGATTTCTCTTCTATACGGAGAAAAAAAAACCCACCCAGTATTTTTTTTTCCCTCAAAAAATCCAAAGGGTCAACGTTCTCCTACCTAAGAAAGACCTTCCGTTAAATCTGAGCACCTATATTTGGCCAGGGTCAGATTTCTTCTGCAGTCTCTCTTCCTCTGTGAGCTGAAGGAAAAACCAGGACACACACGTAAACAAGACCAGCACAGGACTGAAATGAGTTCCGTCTCCCCTTAAGCCCAGAAACAATCCCAGAGTTTCTAACAAGGTGATCGAGAGAAGAGCCACGAACCCCAAAGACAACAGCTCTGGCCCCACGGAACGCATGGTCTGCGTGGTAACAAACCCAGAGCAAGAGGCTGCAGTATCTCCATGATTCGGATGTTCTGCTTCCAAAGGACCAACCAATAGATATTGGGAAATGCAGATCAGTGAGTCCTCTGCTCAGGGTTCTCCTAGACAATCATCGGCTCACACCTCTGCACATCACACCAAACTCCACTGTGAGTCCAAACCACACTAATCACCTTTCTCTCCAACTGCTCTGAGCAGACGTCCAAAACAGAACTATTTTTACTTTCTTATGATTTGTCCTTTTAAAGGAACACAGATCCAATAAATCTGCTTTCTCCTCTCACCTCTGTACATTTAGGTTCACATTGATTTTAAGATGGGGAAGGGAGGGAGACAAAAAGGAAGCAGGTGAGAAAACTCTTAAGCCAGCCAGCTTAACAGTCAGTGATTAAAGTAACAGTCACAGAAGAACGAAGCTTACTGCCTCCCACCTTCTTCCTCCTCTTCATGCCTTTAATATTCAACTCCAGGCGCTGAGAGGGAGGGGACGGGGGCCAGTGGATCCCAACCGCACTCAGATAATTGCCCCATTCACACCCCTCACCAGTCAATCAGGGTCCGCTCAGCCAGCCCCATTTATTAATAGTTTTCCTACATTTACAGTGTTACACAGGAGTGAAATGAGGCTCTCTCTCCGAAATGAGAAATGGGGCACCCTCAATACAGACTAAGTGGAACAGGGGATGGGGCCATGCGCCCTACTTGCAGGCAGGCACACCTGTTTCAAGGGTGTCCGGGAAAGCAGTCCCCCACCATCCCTCCCCCCAACCACCCCATTCCCAGCGCAGGTCACTGGTGAGAGAGCCCAGGAACAGGGTTACTATAGCTCTCCTCTGAAGCTCACACCAGTTCCACCCTTTGGGTACACTCTGTATAGTACATGCCCTCACGCTCCAACCACTTCTTCTGACCTCTGACTTAGGGACCCTCTGCTGGTTATGGGACCATTTCACAGCCTTAGGGTCTCCATTTGCACATTCAAATACTAGGGCTGTGGGATGCTAAGAGCTAACAGGTGCCTGTCAGTCATCTCGCCCAGCAGTTCTCAAATATGGCCTCACATGAGGCTCCCTGGGAAACATATTTAAATGACCACAGCCTAGCTATCACCCTGAGAGATTTTAATTGAACCGTTTGGGGTCGGCCTGGGCACGGACATCCATGACCTTGGGGTGGTGTTATTTATTTGTCTGTATTTATTTTTGCCAAAGTTCTGCAGGTGATTGTGTGACTGACCTGGGGCTAAGGAGCACTGTCTTGCTTGGTTAAGGAGCCTGTCTTGCTCTTTCAGAAATGAGGAAGTCAATGCCCAGCATCCCTGGGGGTCACATGGTCACGGGGTAAAGAACACAAGCAGAAACCAAAAGGCGTTTCTGATTGCCAGGACCACCGCCGTCCTCACCACCACGGAGGACACCCTGGGAAAACGTAACTCTGTAAAGACCCCTCACACTCCCAGGGGGAACAGGATACCCTGGGCTCCAGAAGATGGGGCTAAGGGCTCACCACTGGCTGGCTTCAGGGTCAGGCAGGCCAAGGAGACAAGTGGGGCCGGGCAGTGGAGGGGAGGCACCGAAAAGGGACTCTGTGGACCTGACTCTGCCACATGCACGTGGCTTTAGGCCACGTGGCTAACCTCAGAACTACTTTCACAGTTTCAAAATGGGGCCTGTGGAAGATAATCTCCAAGGTGCCTGTCAGCATTAATATGCTGCTGCTGCTGCTAAGTCGCTTCAGTCGTGTCCAACTCTGCGCGACACCATAGACGGCAGCCCACCAGGCTCCCCCGTCCCTGGGATTCTCCAGGCAAGAACACTGGAGTGGGTTGCCATTTCCTTCTCCAATGCATGAAAGTGAAAAGGGAAAGTGAAGTCACTCAGTCGTGCCCGACTCTTAATGACCCCATGGACTGCAGCCTACCAGGTTCCTCCGTCCATGGGATTTTCCAGGCAAGAGAATTGGAGTGGGGTGCCATTGCCTTCTCCAATTAATATGCTACTTATCCTATTTCTTTCATATACACATATACACACCCACATGCATTACTGTACCTAAATGCACAGACACATTTACTGCATTTAAGAAAATCTTTGACTACTGTTTGGCAAGTAAGTCCCTGCACAAACATGCCCATATGTACACAAGTCTAGTGTGTGTGTGTATTTGGATACACACACACAAAAAAACTGCTCTCTAATCTAAAGTGACCAGACTAAGACCCCTGGGAGGTGAGAGGGTCGACCCAGAATGTCTGGGCATTCTCATGGGGTACAGAGGGCTTTGGGGAAAGGATTAAAGACATCAGCTAAGCTCCAGGTTTCTCCCAAGCCTCTCTTCTCCCCTCCCAGAACAATGCAGCTTTCATCCGGCCCTTGTTTTGAAGTCCCTTCTCTCCGAAAGAAACGAGATCCGATTTCCTAAGAAATTCTCACCAGTTGAAGCTCTGAGAGGGTCTCTATAAAGAGTCATAGGAAATTGAGGCTTGACATTTCTCTCTAAAGGAGGAGATTTGTGGTCTGAATGAGGCGGTGAGCAAAGCCACAGACGATGGCATGTGTGGAGCGCGGTGTGGCTGTTAGAAGTCGCGCGAGTTAACCAGTTGAAACCTTCAACTGTCTTGATCTAGGAAGCTCTCCACGACAGGTGACAGATACTTCCCCTTAGAAGGGTGGACCCCCAGCAGGGCCCAAAACTGCATCTCTTTTTCCTTCCAGACCTGTCACTCCCTTAGGCCTGGCCTCCTCCTGGCCCCTGGCCCCGCTACTCTAAGCACAGCCCTGTCACTATGCCTTCCCTGCCCTGCCCCTCCGGTCACCTTGAAATGAATGTCCCACCACCCAGCGGTGCCACCTGCTCATCTACACACCCTCAGGTGTACGCTCTCTTTACATGTAGGTGGCTCTTCAGGCTGAGCTTAGGTTCCTTTTGCTAATGAAACGTATACAGACCATAATATCCAGAGAAATGGTGACAGTGCGGGGAAAGGGGTAGAGAAGGATGGGGAGCAGGAAAAGGTACAAATAAAATTTAGCAGAACATTCATTTCCAATCCCTCTCCCCTTAGGCTCCAGTGCTACAGTTCACTGAAGTGCTAGCTGGAGGTGTCTTCTGAGCATGTCTACACCAGGACAGCCCCATGAGGAACACTCCTGAAACAAGAAGCCCTCTAAAGAGGCCACCAAAACATTTTGTGAATGTCCTAAGAGCAAGTAACTGAGCCCCTCTTCTTTCATCACTCCCCTTCACCATTAAAGAAAGTAGCTAGTGTCTGCCTGGCATAGCCTCTCTCTGCCTCCCTTCCTCTAGAAACACATGGGGCTCGGCTGGGCCTTCATTCCCAGTAGCTTGGCCCGGGCTAGGATCCAGCTCTCTCCCTGGCTACAAACCAACTAACAGCTGTCCCTTTCTTTATAACGGCCATCAGCAAAGTTAGCAGCAAGCCGTGGCCTGAGATGAAGATGGTGTCCTTTGCTCATTCCAGAGGCAAGCCTTATAAACAGGGCTAGGATTCATTAACCGTAGAGCTGCTAAACCAGAAAGGACTCTCTTCCCTCTTCTTTCAACAAGACCCTCACATTATCCTCTGGCCTCATCATCTGAAATCTGAAATTCCTTCCTAATCACTGAACCAGCACGATGACGTGCTGATCTTCTCCCCAAGTTAAGGGATGTGAGCAAAAGCGGGAGGCTTGCCCCGTGACAACACCTGCCTCTCCGTCTGTTCTCCATCCTCCTGAAACGACCATTCTCTCCTTCTTCTAGGAAACTGCTAATTAAAGATGTAGTTTAAATGTCACCACCTCCATGAAGCCCACCTCTTTATCCAAGGTTGCTCTCTTTTACATCTCTTACCCAAGGACACAGTGGTCTCCTTACATGTCTCCCCCATTAAATCCCCAACTACTGGAAGGCACAGCCAGAGCTAAATTTTTTTTATAACACAGTGCTTGACAAAAATTGGTTCTTAACACATGTTTGTTGAATAATTGAGGAGAGCAAAAGTCATAAAAATAAATGAAGTTAAAAGAAGAGATAGTGTGAAAGAAAAGAGACCAAGAGATAAATAAACTCAGAAGCTGGAGTACAAGAAAAGAATCGGTGATGAGAAGGACCGGAATAAGAAAACCAGAGAGGACCGAAGGCAAAGAGGCAAACGACATCTGTGGGTGGAAGAGTGAAGGAAGAAAGGACAAGGGTGAACTTAAATACAAAACCTCCTCTCTGATTTTTTTCTTTTCTATTTTTAAGAACAAAGCAGAAAGGCTGGAAGTCCCCAGAGGAACAGAAATACATGTGGAACTGCCAATGTTCACGATGATACAGAATTGGGTTCAGGAGTGATGTAGACCCACGATCCATGGTCAAGTAATTTGGGCATCACTTGGGAAATGGCCAAAAATGCAGAATCTAAGGTACCAGCCCAGACCTCCTGATTCAGAATGGACCTTCTAATAAGGTCCCCGGGTGATTGTTATTCAATAAAGTTTGAGAAGTGCTGATGGAGACATCTGAAATTCACAAATAACCTCCATATCTCACTCTGTTAAGAGAAGCGGTACACAAAGCCTTGGCAGTAAGCAGCTACCCAACTTAAACAAATCACTGAACGTCCCTGGATCTCAGTGTCTTCATCTATTACGTGAGGTCAGAGAAGATGCTTTCAAAAGTGTCGCAGAGCTCTCAAACTCTTGATCTCCTCTAACATCCTAACTGTGAACCATTCCTAAACCCACCTGAATGAATAACAAGTAGCATCTTTCACTAATTAATATTTCACTTCTTCTCTCCACTCATTCACTTACTATTTTCCCAAGTCTCTATTATGTGCCAGACACTGTGTCAAGTAAAAATGATTCCAAGGTGAATAAACCCCTCTGTGCCCTCAAGGGGCTCACAAACTTCTTAGGGAAACAGGGCATATAAACAAAACTAGGATAAAGTGGACTCATGGTCATCTGCAAGTACTAGTGATGGAGAGAAGGCAGGACTTCCCAGGGTAGGCACAGAGGATTTCAATGACAGGTTACATAGGCACGAGGTCCCTTCTCTGCCAACCTCAGCTGAAAGCAGTGGAAAGTGAAAACACAAAAATAATATGGTTGGAAGTCACTGAGGAACCAACTGCAAGGTTCTGAACACACCTCTCTGGGCTCACCAAACCCTAAGAGCTGATCCACACCACGGATCTTGTGTCATGGCTGCAGGCACCTCATTAACAGCCACAGGTATACTGTAGAAACCCACCTCCTCTGAGTTATGCCTGCCCCTTCACATTCTATCTTCTGCAACCTTCTGAAAGATAATATCAATTCAACCACTAATTTACTCTCCCTGGAGACTTCTTCTTGTGGTTGCAAAGAGGAGATGCACTTTAATAAATGTGAACAATTCATTAGACTCTTTGGATTCATATTTATTTACAGAGAGAGCGGATATTACAATCCAACTGTATGCACCATAGCAGAGACTGCAAATGTAGTTTACCGAAAGGAAGAAATTTCTAGAATTCTTAAGGAGGGTGCAGAATGGCAGTGAGGAAAAGGAGCTTATCCACTTCTGACCCCAGCAAGTTAGCCAAGATGAGCTGTTTTGTCAGCCCTACTGTCCATCACTACAGAGAGAAGGCCATCATTCAGAACAATAGTTTCCCTGCCTTTAGAATGACGAGCTCCACCTGGCTCCTATAGGCTGCTATTTTGCTCTGGTTTCTTCACACACAACCGGTCCTTTCCCCTGCCTCTATTTCACAGTCTGTAAATATTAACTAAATTTTTGCTTTAGCCTGTCAGTACTAGTCGATATGTTATCTCAATTTTCAGATCCTTGAACAAGAAAATAGGGGGGAAAAAAAACTCTATATCCTGGGTTCATCATATTCATGGAGGAGATGGGAGATGGTTATACAAGGTAATGATGATGTGGCCAAGGACTGAACCCAGCTCAGTCCTGTGCAGCCACTCATCCCACCAACCAATTTTAGTCCACGTGTCCACCCCCCAGATGCCCATTGCCCCCCCCCCACACACACACACAAGTCTGGGTGCGTGAATGTGAAGGTCAAGGGAGACGGTCAAGGTTCTGAAACCATATTTCTGGAGGTAAAGCAGGAATACGAAATCAAAGTACCTGCTGTTCATCCCTTCACCAGAGGAAGTCTCTCTTCTCTCTCAGCCTAACAGAAAGGCACTGGGTGTGCAAAGTAGTGACTAGAGGAATTTTTTCTCTTACTCTTCCTTTTCTGTCATTTCTCCTCCTTCCTTAGTCTCTCTGCCTCTAACCCCCCCTGATAAATTATACAGATAGTGTGGCAAAGCAAGGCTCTTCAGACAGACAGGCTTCCCAGGGATGGAACCAATGGAGAGAAGGAACTAGACACTCCTGGGCACACCCTGCCCCCTCCTTGCTTCCAGTATCTATTCTAAGCTGCCACATCGTCCTGTGTTCACATCTCCATCAGGCTTTGCTACACCTGAAACATATATACAGAAGACACCATGTTGTTCTGCTTCCCTTGAAATCACCAGTCTAACATCCTTAACCATGCTTTCCTGGGAAGTCTTTATTTCCTATTAATCTTTTTCTTAATTGCATATCATGGAGGCACCTCGATTGGAATTAAATGTGCTCTTCCTCCCATAAGGAGCCACATTTCTTTCCCACGTAGCCCACACCATCAGGGGAGTTGACAGGAGGGAAGACAAAATAGAACCCAGTCAGCATTTTGCACAGTGAGGGGAAAAAAAAAAAGCAGGGGTAGAAAACAATGGCCCCGAGACAGCCCAGAACACCACTGAGTTCAGGGCATCTGCTCTCGAGGACCGGACACCTGCCTCCTCCCAGGGTCTCCAAAAGGGCTTTGGATGTGGAAAGGCATGGATCACCTGTGGTGACTCCTCCCTGAATCCCAACAAGCTCTTTCCGGATAGATTCCATTCTTCCTCTTGGAGGCTTTCCCACCACTTAGTCCTCCCTTCCTCCCCTTTCAGTGTCTTGTCCTTTGCCCAGTCTTAGAGCCTGCTAAGGATGGCCTGGAACCTGTCTTCACCCCATTGGCATTCAGGGCAAATGGGGCTGAGACTCTGATCGCAAGGCCTCCTGACAATCTCGTCACCAACCAACCTGATGAAGGACCTACTTGGTGGAGAGCACTGGGGTGGCCTCAGAAATGCAAACGAGGCAGAGGCCCATCTCGACTGGTTCATCCTACCCATGGGATCATTGCACATGGAGCTGCTATTGTCACCCAGACCTCTGCTCTATTCTGAAGTCAAATTCAGACTTCATCCTCCCACCTGAAGGGGCAGAGCAGATGGGGAGCCACTCCAGTGTCTCAGGTGAGCGCACAACTAGATCACCCCGGCTATTTGTAGATGGTGAGAGCGTGGCTCCAAGTGGGATCCCAACCTGTCACTCTGATAACACCATGGTTACAAATGAGAGTTGAAGCAAGGAATGTTCAAAAGAACGAAACCTGGGGCAGGGCAGCAGTGAATCAGATTCCAACCATTCTTTCTGGACAATGAACTAACTCTCCTCTAAAGTGATGTTGAGTGATAAGGACCTTCCAGGACTTCTCCCACATCCCTTTAGTATTTTAGATTGTTTCAAAGTATTATAAAAAAAAAAAAAAAATACTGGAAAAAAAGATTTGGAGGTGGAATACTTTCAGGAAGATTACTGGTACTAGTGATTCTGCTACATTATGTTGAAAATCTTTATCTCAACCCGATTCCTACCCTTGGGTGCCTTCGGAGTTTGGGAATATACGGTCAGTGGAGTAGCCAGCTCACCACCTTGGCCCTCCAGCCCGTGGGCGATCTTATTTCCTAGGAGTAGTCTTGGATTGCATGAGTGGCTAGCTGAAGAGCCATTAGCTAAGTCTTTTCCATTTCTCCTGCTATTTCTCTTTCCAAGTCCATGAAAATACCGCCAAACCACACTGCTCATGTTGTAGAATTCGATGAGACGGAGAAAAAATGTAAGTGTTCATTCTCTTTGGAGGGTCCATGGCTAACCCAAGCAAACTGCACATCTCTTTGTTTAACACAAAGACTCACGTGTCAAATTCTGCACCCCTGCCACACGCACAGCATTTTAGAACTCTGCAAGATAGCCATTTTGCAAGAGTGTGGAAGTAACAGTTTGCTTGGAGGATGTGTGGGTATAAATAGATGTGTAGACAGAAGGAGAAATTTATAGCTCAAATATAATAGCACACCAAAAATTACAAATGAAAAAGCAGAATACTGACAGAATTCTTTCTTTCCGAGCCTAAAATTTGAGTCCTCTTAACCTGCAGCATCCTCCAATTCCAGGTGTTCTGAGAGCAGGCTGATTTCCTACCTAGACCTGTCCCTCTGCAGTAGGCCTCCCGGGATCTCTGGCCGAGGGTCGGCGTTTACACAGCAAGTGGACTTCGGGGCAACAGCTACAAGAACCTCATTCATTATTTCATTTTTAAAAAAGGGCATAAAAAGGATGCCCAGGAAGGTAGAGACAGGAGCTAGAGAGACATGGAAGTGGCAAGGGGGAAAGGCAGCCTGAAAAAAAGAAAAAAAAAATAAAAAAAGCTTTCCCAATTCCCATAAAAATCAGAGCTTTAGCTCAGGGTGAATAAATTTGCTATTTGACTTGAAAATCACACAGGTCTCCCAGCCCTTCTGCCATCCAACGGCTGTCCCTACATATATCCGGCCCCATGCCTTCAAAAAAACCCCAAACCTGTTTGATGAGGCAGGAAAAGAAATAACATGGGAGATCTCCCCCTTTGTAACAAGCCTTTTCCCCCACACAGCATTATTTGAGTATCTTGTTACCCTTTCTTCCCCCCTCAAAAAAATCCACTTGAGGGACTTGAAGAGAGAGATAAACAAGGAATCCCTACCCCAGGTGAGAAGAAAATGAAATTGGATTTGCCCTACCTTGGTTTGTAGAAGCCAAACCTCTAGACGGACAGATTAAGGGAGTGAGCATGGTGGGAATATCCAGTCGCTTCTTCTCGCTTGCATATCCACATAAGAAAGACGAAGGATAAAGAAAAGGAAGATCATTTAAAATCCAATTCAGCGTGAATTTTGTTTTAATCTTGTGTCTTGAAGAGAGGCAAATTCAAAGAAAAAAAAAAGATGGAATTCAAAGGTAATTCAGGCTATGGAGAACAGCTCACAATGCAGAATCCAGAATGATTATTCCGTGTGCATGTGAGGTTAGTGGCCGGACTATTTTTTTTTTTTTTTTAAACAATTCTTCGGGCAATTACGGTTTTTGGTTTTTGGAGCTTTAGTGGAGGAGGCTCTGTGTAGAGAAGCTGGGGACCGGCTCTGTCCCTCCGTGGAGCGTGGTCATTCCCAAAGCGTCCCCTTCCTAAGGGGGAAAAAAGAGATGGTCAGGGTTTGATTCGAGTGTCCCCCAGAGGATGAGAAAAATGCATTCCGAAAAAAAGAAATCAATTCGTTTTAAGGAAAAGGGGGGAGGAAACCCTGCATTTCCCACAGAGTGCACACCAGAGGAATGGAAAACAGCTGGCACCGGTCTATAAATAATTCAGAAAAGGTCTGGCTATACCATTCCTGGGACAGGCATGGATGCGAGGTGGGAAAGCCAACCTGAATGGAAGAGGAGAGAGGGAGAGAGAGGGAGGGAGCGAAGGAGGGAAGTGGGAAGCAGGGAGGGAGAAGCGGCTCCCTGTAGCAACACACACACACACACACACGCAGAAACACAAGCCCCACTTAACTCGCCAGCAACTGCGGCCCCCAGCCCCATCTGCAGTGCTGCCGACATGTCTGTCTCGCCGTCCCCATCGCCTCCAGCAGCAGCGCCTCCTCCCACCCCGGGCTCGTGCTCAGTGGGTTCTGATTGTGCACCGGGTGCACACTGGGCATTCCTTGGAAGGGGCACACTGACACGCGCGCGCGCGCACACACACACACACACACACGCCCCCGGCGCGCACGCGCCCCCGCGCGCACACTCACGCCGCCGCCGCGCTGATGTGCAGCGCACGGGGCTTCACCTGCAACGTGTCTATTGGACGGATGGTCGCGGCGCGCGGCTCCGGCCCCGGGCACCGATGCCCAGCCTCTCTGCTCGGTAAGGGGACGAAACCCCGCAACAAAAGGATCAGAGAGTGCCCTACCCTTCTACCCTGAAAAATCTTAAAAAAACAAAAAGCCACGTCCAAATGAGCAAGTGCCGGTTTCTGCCGGCTTTAAGAGCCTTACCTAATAACCAGGTTGGTTAAGGGTTCCACCGCCTCGACCCTTTATCTTCCTGACACCCCCCCAAACCCCAAAATTGAGACAAGAGACTCCAAGGCGAATATTTACTTACCGGTTCGGAGCTCCTGGGCGATTGCAGGGTCTCCGGAGATGGGGTGGCTGGGGATGGAGGGTTTCCCTTTCCTGCAAAGCAGGATTAATTATCCGTCTGGAAGGGTCTTGAAGTTCACGACTCTTCTTTGCAAAGCAAAGGCAAATGCATCCGGACGCCAGCACTTCTGGATGGTGGTGCTCAAAAACCGCCCAGACGAGCACTTGAGATAGAGCAAAGCCCCGAGATTTCCTAGAGGTGAAGAAGCCGAAGGAAGTGGTTTTTTTTTTTTTTTTTTTTCCCAAAGGGGGTGGGGGACCTGCCTTTCTCCAAAAAGGTGGGGGGTGGGGGGTGGAGAGGCAGGAGCCCAGATTCCAGTTGGTGGTGATGGGAGCCGGGGGAGGGGAAGCGGGCGGGGGCAGGCTGTGCAAGTCAACCGCGCGGCAGCGGGAGAGGGAGAGGAGGACGAGGGGAGGATGGGGAGAGTAAGAAAAAGGGGGATTTATCACCGGGGGCGGGGGCAGGGCGGGAGATCACAGGTCGCCTGGTCTGGATTTGGGTCTCACACTCAAAAACGTGCCACACACACACACACACCCTACCTCTCACACACTGCCCTGGTGGGCGGAGAAACCCACGAAGCTGGGGGAAGACGCTCGTTCTCCCAAGGTGTGTGTGCGCGCGTGTCCTCTTTCTCCAGACCCCCCACCCCACCCCACCCCCAAACCCCGTCACCCCCTCACTCCTATTGCTAAGACTCTGGCGGAGGCAGCTTCCCACGTCATGTGTTGGGGGAAGTGGGGTAGGAAAAAGGGGGAAACGGCTTAACCCGAGTCTGTGGCGCCTCCTGCTGGTCGGATTGGGGAACAGCGACGAGGAAGGGCGGCCAAGGGGTGGGGGGAGCGAGACAGGGCCCCCCGTGGGCGGCCCGGCTCCGCAGCGGGTAAGCGTCTCCCCAGGCCGGACTGCGGTTTAAAATTTAAGATCCTGGCTTCATTGTCCATAAATCAGCCTTGGCTTCGTTAAGTGCCCGCGTGCTGCAAACAGTTGAAAGCCGGGTTCTTGCCTTCAAGAAGCTTAAGATCTATTTTGAGCACAGGAGGCTGACGCCTTAAAACAACGGGAAACAAAGCAAGGCAAATGTAATTAAGGGCTAAATTGTATAGTACGGATTACATGTGTGCTTTGCTGACTGCTAGTGAAGGTTTGAGGAATTTGGAATTTTTTATTAAAGTAGATGCTGGTATTTAAAGACTTTGAGAAGAAGATGAGACAGATGAATAATCCCTAAATAAAACTAGATTTCCTGACATTTGCAAACCCACCCTCTTGTGAAAAGCAAACTTATCTATTCATTTCTCTCTCTTAAGCTGCTATTTTAACAGTAGTTTCACCACCTGTAGTATTATTTTTAATATTAATATCATTGTGCAGGTATCATTTTTATTCAGATCCATTGTCTCTTCAGAGATACAGAATGCTATGGTGGTAGGACATTTTCATTTTGGTGACATCATGAGCTTCTCACCCATTTCTGAGAAGGAGCCACACATGCACAGGTCACAATCCTGTGTGAAGCGTTTACACCTAGCAGCTGGGCGCTTTGATCTTTGTAGAATGCAGTCCTACACACCAGACAGCACCCCCAATGTATCTGGACTAATTCTTTCATATTTCTGCATTTTGATAGGCCGAATCTTTGAATGTAAGATTTTTAAGACAAATACATAAGCATTACGTGAAAACACAAATACCCTGTGTTCACCTGCAAATTACTCTCTGGCACCCCACTTCAGTACTCTTGCCTGGAAAATCCCATGGACGGAGGAGCCTGGTGGGCTGCAGTCCATGGGGTCGCTAAGAGTCGGACACGACTGAGTGACTTCACTTTCACTTTTCACTTTCATGCATTGGAGAAAGAAATGGCAACCCACTCCAGTGTTCTTGCCTGGAGAATCCCAGAGACCGGGGAGCCTGGAGGGCTGCCGTCTATGGGGTTGCACAGAGTCGGACACGACTGAAGCGACTAGCAGCAGCAGCAGCAGCAGCAGTAATAGTAGTCCTATTTTTTTTTTTTTTTTTAAGTCAAGGTAGAGCTGGTCTGGGCTTCCCTTGAAGACTAAAGAATCCATCTGCAATGCAGGAGACCCAAGTTCAGTCCCGGGGTTGGGAAGATCCCCTGGGGAAGGGAATGGTAACCCACTGCAGTATTCTTGCCTGGAGAATTCTGTGAACAAGAGCCTGGCAGGCCACAGTCCATGGGGTTGCAGAGTAGGACACGACTGAGCGACTAACTCAAGACAGAGCTGATCTTCCATCTCTTTGGAGAAAAGCAGAAACATCTGGAATTGCTGTGCCCCTTGACACACAACAGCTTACCCAACCCAGGCCCCTCTGTACATAAATTTCTAGTTGTTAGAAGTGTGGGTTCCAGGAGGGGTGTAGGATGAGGAGAGCCAGGGCCCTGTGGGAATTTCCTGAAACACTTTTCCCAGAGTCTTCCAGGAATGCCCATTAACTTCAAAATAATATCCAAGCTCACTCAAGGCTTTTTTTTTTTTTTTAACTTCAGAGCCCACCATCCCCTTCCTATCCCCAATCCCCTTCACCCAAACTGGACCAATTCTCTTCTTTTATTCCTTTCCTGGACCCAGCAATCCTGTTCTTCCAGTTCACTTTTGCAAGTGCAGAGGGAGGGAGGAGCTGTCAGACCCCCTTTTCCTCATGAAGTCCACTCTCCCTTTCAGTGGCTCAAGTGCCACCTCCACAGAGGGTATTTTTCTGTTAACCCAGCCTGAATTGATTTCTGTACCAATTTTAAAGATTTTTAAATGAGGTCTGGCACCTCACTACCATCCCCACCTCTAGTTTTCCCAACTAGTTGTTTGACTATTTAGGGAGACAGACCAGCATCTAGGTATCCATATATTCCCAGCATGGACTGTTGGTTAGCAACCAGAGGAGTTCCCCTGGGGTGATTCAAAATGGCCTCATACATGAGGGCAAGGAGGGACCAAAGGAAGAGGCAGACCACTCCAGATTGGTAGGTGGCAGGTTTTTTTTATTATTATTAATTTGTTTATTTTAATTGGATGCTAATTACTTTACAATACTGTGGTGGTTTTTGCCATACATTGACATGAATCAGCCACGGGCGTACTTGTGTCCCTCATCCCCAAAGCCTTCCCACCTCCCTCTCCATCCCATCCTCTGGGTTGTCCCAGAGCACCAGCTTTGAGTGCCCCACTTCATGCATTGAACTTGGACTGATCATCTATTTCACATAAACATGTTTCAGTGCTATTCTCTCGGATCATCCCACCCTCGCCTTCTCTCACAGAGTCCAAAAGTCTGTTCTTTACATCTGTGTCTCTTTTGCTGTCTCGCATATAGGGTCATCATTACCATCTTTCTAAATTCCATATATATGCATTAGTATACTGTATTGGTGTTTTTCTTTCTGAGTTACTTCACTCTGTATAATAGGCTCCAGTTTCATCCACCTCATTAGAACAGATTCAAATGCATTCTTTTTTATAGCTGTGTAATATTCCATTTGTATATGTACCAAAACTTCCTTATCCATTCATCTGCCAATGGACATCTAGGTTGCTTCCATATCCTGGCTATTGTAAACAGTGCTGCAGTGAACACTGGGGTACACCTGTCTCTTTCAATTCTGGTTTGCTCAGTGTGTATGCCCAGCAGTGGGATTGCTGGGTCGTATGGCAGTTCTATTTCCAGTTTTTTAAGGAATCTCCACACTGTTCTCCATAACAGGTATACTAGTTGGCATTCCCACCAACAGTGTAAGAGGGTTCCCTTTACTCCACACCCTCTTCAGCATTTATTGTTTGTAGACTTTTTGATAGCAGCCATTCTGTCTGGCATGAGATGGTACCTCATTGTGGTTTTGATTTGCATTTCTCTAATGATGAGTGATGTTGAGCATCTTTTCATGTGTTTGTTAGCCATCTGTATGTCTTCTTTGGAGAAATGTCTGTTTAGTTCTTTGGCCCATTTTTTAATTGGGTCGTTTATTTTTCTGGTATTGAGCTGCTTGTATATTTCTGAGATTAATTCTTTGTCAGCTGCTTCATTTGCTATTATTTTCCCCCATTCTGAAGGCTGTCTTTTCACCTTGCTTATAGTTTCCTTCGTTGTGCAAAAGCTTTTAAGTTTAATTAGGTCCCATTTGTTTATTTTTGCTTTTATTTCCATTACTCTAGGAGGGGGGTCATAGAGGATCTTGCTGTGATTTATGTCAGAGAGTGTTTTGCTTATGTTTTCCTCTAGGAGTTTTATGGTTTCTGGTCTTACATTTAGATCTTTAATCCATTTTAAGTTTATTTTTGTGTCAATGGCAACCCACTCCAGTACTCTTGCCTGGAAAATCTCATGGACGGAGGAGCCTGGTGGGCTGCAGTCCATGGGGTCGCTAAGAGTCGGGCATGACTGAGCGACTTTACTTTCACTTTTCACTTACATGCATTGGAGAAGGAAATGGCAACCCACTCGGTATTCTTGCCTGGAGAATCCCAGGGACAGAGGAGTCTAGTGGGCTGCCGCCTATGGGGTCACACAGAGTCGGACACGACTGAAGTGACTTAGCAGCAGCATGGTGTTAGAAAGTGTTCTAGTTTCATTCTTTTACAGGTGGTTGACCAGTTTTCCCAGCACCACTTGTTTAAAGAGATTGTCTTTTCTCCATTGTATATTTTTAGGTGGCAGTTTTAATAAGGAAAGGAACTCACATACCAGGCTTGCTGTCTTTGGCAGCTGCAAGATGAGTAGATCTCCATTTCTATTGGCCCTACATAGAAGCCCTAATGGAGTTCAGTCACATACACATTCCAGCGTGCAAAGGTGCTTGTCACACAATTGTGTCCAACTCATTGTGACCCCTCCAGGCTCCTCTGTCCATGGGATTCTCCAGGCAAGAATACTGGAGTGGGTTGCCATTTGCTCTGAAACAATTTCAGGGGATCTGAACCCAGGGACTGAACCCAGGGATCGAACTCTCATCTCCTGTGTCTCCTGCATTGCCAGGCAGATTCTTTACCCACTGAACCATCAGGGAAGTCCTGTACACTCCAGATGATCTTAATAACATGTCCTCTCAAGGCTGCATCCTTGAAGTGGCTCCGAGTGCGAACAGCGGGTGAAATGAATATTCCAAAGACAGGGGAGGGTGTAAGGAGTTTTTATATTGCCTGGGTCCATTGGCGGTTACATCCTCTTAATGATCTCCTCCAACAGTGGTGCAATTCCAGACATGCAGTGGGGTCTCAGTGAATCTTAAGGAAATTTTTATGACTGTTAGAAACCATTTTCCCAAGCAGCCTTGCTGACCATGGAAGAGCTGATTCTAGGGACGATGCAGCTTGTGAGTGGAAGGTGGTATCACTTCTCTATGATGTTCACTGCCTATTTAACGGGGGAGACCTCTCTCCTTATTTCTGACTTCCGGTCACTCACTTACCCTCGTAATGAACAACCTTTGCCTCCAAAGACCACAAGCCTTTCAATAAAACTGTTTTCAAAGATCACCCAGATTCATGAAATTTGAAACACCATTTCTCAATGTTGCAAGTATGCATTTCCTAACTCCTAGTCCAATAGTTCAGAAAGCAATATTCTAACATGACAAGATGCTGGCTTGTATTTCACAGCATTGTTTATTGAGGTAAAAGATCTTGCTCCAGGCTGCTAATGACACCGTTGGAGGTATTCTGCCAGCTCACTTGACCCAAAGGATCCCCGGAGATGCAGACTCTTGTCCATGGCCCACTCAGCAGATGCAAAGCCCATGCCTAGTCTAGGGAAAAAGAAGTATATTTATCTCACAGCATCTTTCAGATCAAACACTAAAACCAAAAGGTAGGGCCTGAAGCTTACAATTCAGGGTCCTTCTTTAAGGAAAAGAGTAGAAATTTTGATGTGAAAGCAAATCTTTACTTAACATGAGAAAATAAATCGCAACAATTAAAGAATTCTGATATTTATAAATGTGACATTTTTTTAAATTAAATAACAGGTTTTACTAGTTGCTGCTTGACTCTTTGGTAATACTTGCTTTTCTACCTTTTTAAGCTTCATACTCTTTGAACACCTCTTCACATTATGATTTATATCATTTTCTATAAAAATAATAGAAAGAATCCAGTCTGATGGTTGTTCAAAATTTTGTTGTTGTTGTTGTTGATCATTCAGAAAGATTTCTTACTTATTGGTAGTAGTGAAATGTACATTTTTTTTTGAATTGTTGTAGAATTGGGGAAAATCTTTTCTCAAATTTCTTTCATATATAAATTGTAAGGCTTCAGGAGTTTCAGTTTTACTGTACAGTGACTCATCTTATATATCTTTGGACTGATGACACTCATTAACCAGTTTGCAATGTATTATAAAGTTTTACATTATCTTCATCCATGTAAGTATTTTGCCTCAAACCTGCCAGAAACTTAAATCATTTCCCAATGTGTACAGATGATTCACTCCTCTTCATTAACTGGATTATCGAACAATCCAGAGGGCTATTCATTACTTCTATTCAGAATTTCTCTTTTCTTCTTAAAGAACTAAAGTATAATTTAAAAAATAAAAGAAAAAGGTTGCAATTCACTTCTCAATGTCAGATTGATTTCTATTGATGTCAAAGCTAATCTTTTTCTTTTTTGTTTCACATTCCATTAATTATTATCTAAGTTTTCTCTCAACTCTTTGATAAATAAATGTAGATTATAAAAGAAGGAACTCTTCAAATATGTCCCAAACACCAGTCTGTAATTTCTCACTTCTTTTATTAAAATATCCCAAAATGTTTTTTCCAAATTACAGGTTAGGTGGTACAATCAAGCTTTATCAACTCTTTGAATAAACTTTTTTACATTTCTATGTTTGGGTTTCTCTTCCCTGCCGATGAAAAATCTTAGAGCCTTAATACTGATGTACACATGTTACAAAGCTTGAGCAGCTTTCTCATGGGAAACATAACGCTTTGGTTCTTTAACAAAAATTCTAAGTGGTCACATACTCTATCTGGGAGAAAATTTAAACGGAAAGAAAAAAACTGACAAAATACAAACGTGGTCAACAACTTCAGGTGAGGTGGGGAAGATTTTTTTTCCAACGAGAAAAGGAATGACCCAAAGAGCACATGTTCTGTGGCTCTTTCATGCCACAATGCTGGGCGAGTAGGTATGAGGCGCAGGTGGTGTTTTCTGGAAGCTTTCCCTTGGGACAGCTGGCAATAACTTCACAGGAAACTGATTGCAAGCCGCATAAATGTATCTCACTAAATCCAAATTAAATTATTCCCAGCTCAACTTCCTCCTAGCTTCATCTCGAAGATGCACACCACCATTTCAAGGACATTCAGCATGAGGGTGTTGTAGCCACGCGTTCTGAGAAACAAACTCACTCAGAAGGACAATGCAGATAGTGGAGTGCAGTTTATTACAACAGTGGGCCCAAGGCAGAGTCTCCTCTTAGCCAAGGACCATGACCGACTTTTGTGAAAACCTTAAATACCCAAAGTGTACTTGCTCAAACCCACCTCCCCAAGTTCCTTGAAACTAGTCCGGACAAGGTAAAAGAGAGATATGATCAAAGTTAGCTTATGATTCATGTGTCACAAGACTAGATAAACAGTGGACATTTATCAGTAGGACTGTGGTCATATCCCGATAAACTTAATGGAATTTACAACTGTGTTCTGTTACAGAGATAATTAGCATATTCTTTTAGGCAAGGGAGAGTCCAAGTCCTGAGGCTCTTTTATCCTGGGGTCTGGTTTCCCATTAGTATGCCATTTCTATAGACACCGGGCACAAAGTTCAGAGTCCTTTAGGAGGGTGACCATGCATGTAGCCTAATGTTCACCGCCTGGCCTAAGATGGAGTCCAGCTCTGTCTGTTTCCTCCTTCAAGGGAAAAATCAGAGAAGATTGGAGTGGAAACAGATAGCAATCTTAAATTATTTGCAATTTAAATATGCTACTTTCACAAATTCTACTAAAACATTTGGACACGTTATTAGGGCCTCTCTCACAGCTTTAGAAAGGGCCCAGGTGAGTGGCTGGGAGTCTGAAGCTGCATTAGCTTCAAAGTCAGCCTGCCCCTGCTCGTTACTTCAAGTAAAAGAGGCTTTCCGGTTTCTAGAGAAAATATTCAAATGTTTATTATCTCTGAAAAAATAATTGGTTAAAGGCTTAGTTGACAACATGCATATTAATGCCTTCAGCTGAATCCAATCCATCTTATTTTGCTTGCAGTTCCTGGAGTGTACAGGAAACACGGGCAGAGCATTCAGTTTTAATCACCCTCACAAGCATACTAAGATTCTGACTCTACCATCATTACTCTTTTAAAAGAATCTCTGTTTTGTTCTTATCATAATGATATTAATTATTCAACTCGGGCAGTCTTTTTTCAAAGGGATAAACAACTTTCATTCCTGTGTGAAGACCTGCCTGTCCTCCAACAATGAAAGCAAGTCTTCATTATCCACTGTGGTTTTTTGAGCTTGTTGTATATATTGGGAACAATACATTTCTAGACATTTGCATTGTGTACTCAGGGGAATATTTCTTTAATACATCCCCAAATAGGCCCTTTTCTTTTCCAGATTATACAGTGGGGGCAGAAAGGAGGAAAGAGAAAAGGGAGGAATAAATAAGACTTTCAGAATGAAGACTGAATCTAGAAAGCAGGAGACATGATGTGATGCAATGTGGTGGTAAGAGTTCTCTGTAACAGAGAAGGGGAAGAATCCGCATGGTGTTATTTCTAGCATCACTCAACTCCTGCGAGAACACGACCCACATGGAAATAACTCCCTATTAAGCACAGTCAGAGTTGGCACTGCCTTATTAATTGTTTTTTCCCTTCCTGCAACATAGCAAAAATATGACAACTCTGTATCTGACCCAGCTTGTTTTTCTTTTTAAAAAGGAGTTCTTTGGAATCTTGCTTTTTGCCACCTGTAAAGGTCTTTTTATTTTTTCCACCTAAACACTTTGGGGGTGGGGGGGAACCGTCTCTCGTCTCACCATTACGATGAAGAGAAGATGCACTCTTCTGATGATACAGAATCAGATTGTTGAAGCTTCTTGAGAAATGTGCCCCAATGTCTTGTACTCAGACAATATGGATGAGAGACTCCATCTCCATCTGAAGGCATCTTGAAACATCTTATTCCCAGAGGCAGTCGGATAATGATGCAAATGATAAAACAAAATGGAGATAACTTTTATAACTCTTCTCTCACTAGTTCCTTTTTCTCTTGTCATTTCACGCTCTTCTCTTCAACTTTTAATGTCTTCCTTTGTAAGTCACACGTCTGGGCCCCCAATTTATTTTTCCACTTTATCATCTGCCTCCTTCCACGTGGTCCTTTACTCCTGGAACAGTCCCTGTCACCATCCTCTGGGCCGATACCACCTCTTTTTCCTGCCCCCTTCCTTTTATCATGCTTCTGCCCACTTCTGCTGGCCCCTCTGTTCCCATCACCCTGCACCCTCTGCCTTCGTAAGCAAGAGACCTTTTATAGAAACTAATTAAATAAAGGAAATAAGGACAAAGCAGCGTAGGGTTCTCCTGCTGGAGTTGAGGGGATGAAGAGGCTGCAGGGAGACCTGGGCACCCTATTGAGACAACACAGAGTCACAGGGTGTGAGATGATCACAACGTGGAGTCAGTGGTTCCACAAAATAAATGTGAAATTAATGTGAAACTGTGTGAATTAAGCAAATTTCATTAGGGGCTGTGTGTATGTGCATGTCCCCACAACACATCAGACAGGACTAGTCTGGTGGCCAATCCCATGGGAGCCGGGAAGTGTAATCTTTTCGAGGAGGAGTAGATCCATAAATTCTGTGAGCAGCAATGATACCTAGTTCCTCAACCAGTTTCTCTCCTAACAACCAGAAATTAGACATTTAAGTCTTAAAGCTCAAAGTCAAGGTGAAAGCACTAATTTAAAATGTCTTTGGATAAGCATGTATACTCATATATCCTAATTTCTACCTCCCTTCTCAGAATCTAGGGTGTTCATGCTCTGATCCGCTTCACCACTCTTATTCCTGTCCAGAGAGACTGAAAAGATCCAATGACATAATCCATATGCTTCACAAACTTTAAAGCACAGTATGAGTAGTATCATTCTGTCTGGTATTAGAATCTTTATTTACCCTCAGTTATCAACTAGCCAGTCAAGTCATTCAGTAGTCATGGAGCACTTACACTAAAGTTATTCTACTAGGTACTGTGCGTATGTGCTTTGTTGCTCCAGTCGTGTCCGACTCTTTGTGACCCCATGGACTGTAGTCCACCAGGCTCCTCTGTCCATGGGATTCTCCAGGCAAGAATCCTGGAGTGGGTTGCCAATTTCCAACTGAAAGGGACTGAGCCATGTCTCGGGCAGATTCTTTACCACTAGCACCACCTAGGAAGCCCACTAGGCACTGTAGAAGATACAAAACAAATTAAACACCTATCCCTGCCCTCAAGGAAGTACAGTTTCATTAAGACACCAGGCTGTGCCTGTGAAATGTTAATAAATAAAAGCAAAGCAGCAGAAAATATGTGACAATTGGCACTTCTCACTGGAAATACTATTCCAGAGATCATGGAAGAAAAAAATGTGGAATTTTTCAAAACGGTTTTCTGGGACAATCTTAACAGTTAAAGAAATGGCGAACTCAAATGCATGAAGTAACATAATGTAAGGATGATGAAGTGTATGCTGAACTGAAAAGTGTATGCTCTATCCAAAGGCTTTCAAATTCTGGGAGGAACACACAAACACACCATGTGGATCAAACAAAACACAGCTTCCTGGAAGTGTCTGGACTGTGACCTCTGCCTTAGAGTACCTTTGTGCTGGGAAAAATAAAAAAAAGTCAAAGTGTTAGTCGCTCAGTCGGGTCTGATTCTTTGGGACCCCATGGACTGCAGCCTACCAGGCTCCTCCATCCATGGATTCTCCAGGCAAGAATATTGGCGTAGGTAGCTATTCCCTTCTCCCGGGGATTTTCCCAACCCAAGGATTGAACCTGGGGTGCTACTTGATAACAAAGCTTTACATTAAAAAGGTAATTTTGATACTGCAAATTCATGTGCCCTACACACAGTGAAGCCAAACAAGCTGAAATGTCAGGGTTTAGAGCAGAGGAAGCTTTACTGCAGGACCATGCACGGAGATGGGTAGCTCCTGCCACAAAAAGCCCCAGACTCCCCAGAGGGTTCCGGCAAAACACTTTTAAAAGCCAGGTTGGGGGTGGAGACAGTCACAGGGTCGGTAATTGTGCACAATTCTCTGATTGGCTGATGGTGAGGTAGCACGGTGGTGTCACAGGAGTTAACATTATCAGTCCTTAGGCTCCAGAGGCTCAGGGCTATGTACTCATGGTCATCAAGTAGTTATCTTCCATTTGTTGGAGAGGGGATAGGTTTCTTACATCTACAAAACAACTCAGGACTTGTGCATCAACTCCTATTATCGAGGTACTTTCAGTTCAGTTCAGTTCAGTCTCTCAGTCGTGTCCAACTCTTTGCAACCCCATGAATCACAGCATGCCAGGCCTCCCTGTCCATCACCAACTCCCGGAGTTCACCCAAACTCATGTCCATCGAGTTGGTGATGCCATCCAGCCATCTCATCCTCTGTCATCCCCTTCTCCTTCTGCCCCCAATCCCTCCCAGCATCAGGGTCTTTTCCAATGAGTCAACTCTTCCCAAGAGGTGACCAAAGTACTGGAGTTTTAGTTTCAGCATCAGTCCTTCCAATGAACATCCGGGACTGATCTCCTTTAGGATGGACTGGTTGGATCTCTTTGCAGTCCAAGGGACTCTCAAGAGTCTTCTCCAATACCACAGTTCAAAAGCATCAATTCTTTCTTCACAGTCCAACTCTCACATCCATACATGATCACAGGAAAAACCATAGCCTTGACTAGATGGACCTTTGTTGGCAAAGTAATGTGTCTGCTTTTCAATATGCTATCTACGTTGGTCATAACTTTCCTTCCAAGGAGTAAGTGTCTTTTAACATCATGGCTGCAATCACCATCTGCAGTGATTTTGGAGGCCCCAAAAATAAAGTCTGACACTGTTTCCACTGTTTCCCCATCTATTTGCCATGAAGTGATAGGACCAGATGCCATGATCTTCGTTTTCTGAATGTTGAACTTTAAGCCAACTTTTTCACTCTCCACTTTCACTTTCATCAAGAGGCTTTTTTGTTTCTCTTCACTTTCTGCCATAAAGGTGGTGTCATCTGCATGTCTGAGCTTATTGAGATTTCTCCTGGCAATCTTGATTCCAGCTTGTGCTTCTTCCAGCCCAGAGTTTCTCATGATGTACTCTGCATGTAAGTTAAATAAGCAGTGTGACAATATAGTCTTGACCTACTCCTTTCCAAATTTGGAACCAGTCTGTTGTTTCATGTCCAGTTCTAACTGTTGCTTCCTGACCTGCATACAGCTTTCTCAAGAGGCAGGTCAGGTGGTCTGGTATTCCCTCTTTCAGAATTTTCCACAGTATATTGTGATCCACACAGTCAAAGGCCTTGGCATAGTCAATAAAGGAGAAATAGATGTTTTTTCTGGAACTCTCTTGCTTTTTCAATGATCCAGCAGATGTTGGCAATTTGATCGCTGGTTCCTCTGCCTTTTCTAAAGCCAGCTTGAACATCTGGAAGTTCGCAGTTCACGTATTGCTGAAGCCTGGCTTGGAAAATTTTGAGCATTACTTTACTAGCATGTGAGATGAGTGCAATTGTGTGGTAGTTTGAGCATTCTTTGGCATTGCCTTTCTTTGGGATTGGAATGAAAACTGACCTTTTCCAGTCCTGTAGCCACTGCTGAGTTTTCCAAATTTGCTGACATATTGAGTGCAGCACTTTCACAGCATCATCTTTCAGGATTTGAAATAGCTCAACTGGAATTCCATCACCTCCACTAGCTTTGTTCGTAGTAATGCTTTCTAAGGCCCACTTGACTTCACATTCCAGGATGTCTGGCTCTAGGTGAGTGATCACACCATCATGATTATCTGGGTTGTGAAGATCTTTTTTGTACAGTTCTTCTGTGTATTCTTGCCACCTCATCTTAATATCTTCTGCTTCTGTTAGGTCCATACAATTTCTGTCCTTTATTGAGACCATCTTTGCATGAAGTGTTCCCTTGGTATCTCTAATTTTCTTGAAGAGATCTCTAGTCTTTCCCATTCTGTTGTTTTCCTCTGTTTCTTTGCACTGATCACTGAGGAAGACTTTCTTATCTCTTGTTGCTATTCTTTGGAACTCTGCAATCACATGCTTATATCTTTCCTTTTCTCCTTTGCTTTTTGCTTCTCTTCTTTTCACAGTTATTTGTAAGGCCTCCTCAGACAGCCATTTTGCTTTTTTGCATTTCTTTTCCATGGGGATGGTCTTGATCCCTGTCTCCTGTCCAATGTCACGGACCTCCGTCCATAGTTCATCAGGCACTCTGTCTATCAGATCTAGTCCCTTAAATCTACTTCTCACTTCCACTGTGTAATCATAAGGGATTTTATTTAGGTCATACCTGAATGGCCTAGTGGTTTTCCCTACTTCCTTCAATTTCAGTCTGAATTTGGCAATAAGGAGTTCATGGTCTGAGCCACAGTCAGCTCCCAGCCTTGTTTTTGCTGCCTGTATAGAGCTTCTCCATCTTTGGCTGCAAAGAATATAATCAATCTGATTTTGGTGTTGACCATCTGGTGATGTCCATGTGTAGAACCTTCTCTTGTGTTGTTGGAAGAGGGTGTTTGCTATGACCAGTGCGTTCTCTTGGCAAAACTCTATTAGCCTTTGCCCTGCTTCATTCCATACTCTAAGTCCAAATTTGCCTGTTACTCCAGGTGTTTCTTGACTTCCTACTTTTGCATTCCAGGCCCCTATAATGAAAAGGACATCTTTTGGGGGTGTTAGTTCTAAAAGGTCTTGTAGGTCTTCATAGAACCGTTCAACTTCAGCTTCTTTAGCATTACTTGTCGAGGCATAGGCTTAGATTACTGTGATACTGAATGGTTTGCCTTGGAAACGAACAGAGATCATTCTGTCGTTTTTGAGATTGCGTCCGAGTACTACATTTCGGACTCTTTTGTTGACCATGATGGCTACTCCATTTCTTCTAAGGAATTCCTGCCCACAGTAGTAGATATAATGGTCATCTGAGTTAAATTCACCCATTCCAGTCCATTTGAGTTCGCTGATTTCTAGAATGTCGATGTTCACTCTTGCCATCTCCTGTTTAACCACTTCCAATTTGCCTTGATTCATGGACCTAACATTACAGGTTCCTATGCAATATTGCTTTTGCCAGCATTGGACCTTGCCTCTATCACCAGTCACATCCACAACTGGGTATTGTTTTTGCTTTGGCTCCAACCCTTCATTCTTTCTGGAGTTATTTCTCCACTGATCTCCAGTAGCATATTGGGCACCTACTACCTGGGGAGTTCTCCTTTCAGTATCCCATCATTTTGCCGTTTCATACTGTTCATGGGGTTCTCAAGGCAAGAATACTGAATTGGTTTGCCATTCCCTTTTCCAGTGGACCACATTCTGTCAGACCTCTTCACCATGACCTGTTCGTCTTGGGTGGCCCCCCACGGCATGGCTTAGTTTCATTGAGTTAGATAAGGCTGTGGTCCATGTGATCAGATTGGCTAGTTTTCTGTGATTATGGTTTCAGTGTGTCTGCCCTCTGATGCCCTCTCGCAACACCTATCATCTTACTTGGGTTTCTCTTATCTTGGACGTGGGGTATCTCCTCATGGACACCCCTCCTGATCTTGGAGTAGCTCCTCTTGGCCCTCCTGCACCCGCACAGCCGCTGCTTCTTGGACCTGGGGTTGCTCCTTTTGGCCGCCGCCCCTGACCTCGGACGTGGGGTAGCTTTAGAGAAAAGCAAAGGCAGAGGATAAGGGGGAAGGCCTGCCCCCATCCCAAGGCACCATGCTCTGTTACAAGTTTCAGACAGATAAGAGATAAGGAAGATTGGAGGGAGTGGTCTTCAGAATATCTGCTGTCCCAGAGAATCTGGCCATAGGAAAGTTTGCCTAATCTAGTAAAACTAGATTCGAAGAGAATTTAAGTACATTTTGCTTAAAGTATCACAAATTTAAACTTAGTAAGGTCAAAATTAATGAGGTTTTCCTGTACTTTGAAATCAGATCTGATGGCATGGTAGATGTTAGAACTAAAAAATTAATAATTATCTAATAACTTCAACATTTAAAGAAAGAACAAGGAAAGAACAATTAACTAACATGATTGCAGAAGGAACAATGGATTGGCTTAATTAAGGCCTTCGAAAGACATGTGCTATTATGCTATAGGTTTTCTGAGTTTTTAAAAGAGTACATTCACACTTGACACCAAAATTCTTAGAATTTGGTTAAGCAGGACAATTACTTTATGTCTTATCTTGACCCCTGAAAAAGACTGACCATGTCATTTAATTTGAAAGGAACTTAAATTTAAAATTATTACTAAAGATTCAAAATATTTTCTTTTGTACTAGTATTTCTAATTACTTTTACATTAAAATAACTCTTTAGCCTATACCTTAATTTCAAAACACTAGCTACTTGTGTTATTTGTTTCTATTTTTATAGATATTTATGTATATATTTAATTTTTATGTAGTTGTAATATATGTGATTACATAACTTGTATTCTTTTTTCACTTAAATCTACTTTTTATATTATTTTCTAAGTAATCTACATAAGTCATATATTGATGAGGATAAAGGTCATAATTTGCTAATCCATTCCTTAAATTTTGTTTCTAATTTTTTACTGTGATAAATAATTTGCTACTGCTACAGCTGGATATAAAAATATACATTTTTTCTCTTAGAAATATTTACTTGGGGTGCATCCCCCAAAGTGGGATTATTGATCATTGAGTACTATCACATTTATTGACTTCATTTCCAACTTTTCTCTAAGGAGATTTCTTTGAGGGGGCACCCAACTTCACAGCATGTGAGATCTTAGTTCCCTAACCAGGGATCGAATGCAGGCCACAGGAGTGAAAGTACTGATTCCTAACCACTGGACCATCAGGAAATTCCCATCTAGGAAAACTTTATGAGCTTGCAAAATCTTATTTGCACCTCTTTCTCACTGCCCTGCAAACTTTCTTTATATTATTTTATTTATATTTGTTTATATAACATAACAAGGAGTATCTCCTATGAGCATCTCCTTTAATATATATTTCTGTAGTTCTTATCAAGCTTATTAATTTAATATTCATCCTCTGAGCAAACGATTTGCTCATCTTCTTTGGTCAGTCATTTTGTGGAGAAGAAATATTGATTTTACCTATAGTTATTTTCTTTACATTTGTATATTCAAATTATACCCATCACATTTATTTTGCACATTTACCCTAGTATAAAACTTTAATTTTGAAGATTTTTATATTAAACTATTTTAAAATATTTATCACAGAAGCACTTACAAAAATTCCTAACTATCATAAACTTCCAGAAAATTCACATTGCCCTAAGTTAGTCTTGATTCAGTGAAATTTTGATCAATTTCAATTTTCCTTGCAATATTACTTTAGTGTTTTGACTTTGTGAATCACCCAGGTTGACCTGTGTTACAGAAGTTGAGTTAAGGTTGGATCTGGGTTTATGTTTTTATAGGGTTAGCAAATATAGTATAGAAAAGTCTCGTGTGGTAGCTTTCCATGGAGCAGTGATCATAAAATGTATAGTACCACCTAGCAACCTAAATCCACACTATTATTCCAATAATCCATTATTGGGCAATACTTTCAGAAGCCATGCTAGAAGCATCCTGGTGAGACTCTCACTAGTAATAGAAATAAATAAAAATTCACAGTGATGGAGCACTGCTGAGAAAAAGGCCGTGTTCCTTCTTGCAACAATGTTAACTATTTCTCTTTTCTGTGACAGCCACAGTCATCCACCATTTCAAAGTTAAAGAAACAATAGCCTCTTCTTAAAAAATTCCCTGTGCTTTCTGATGCTTCATTCTTATTAAGGAAAAAAATATTGCATTAGGAAATTCACTGGAGCAGTACTATGACCTCTGCAGAATCACTTTCTATTGGTCTCATCTACTCCCATGGTTTCCAACACCCAAACTGTACAGCTGGGATTTCCAGTGATTTCCTGTACCCTAGGCCAAACCTTTCTTCCAGACTTGAGAGCCACATTTTCAAATGCACTGGAGATTGCTGCCCAGGAGACTGATGTCTTTGAAACATTGCACACTCAACATGTCCACACTTATCCATATTCTTTCTTCTCTTGTCAAGTCCTCCTCCGCTACTATGTTCCCTACTGGGGATAGTATCAGCATTTACCCAGATGTCCAATTCAAAATTCTGAAGATGAATCCAACTTGTCCCTCTCTCACACCTCTTACTCTAATTCTTTCTCATGAATATCTCTTGAATCCATCTTATTCTTAGCTTCTCTACTCTCACGATTTCATTCCAAGCTCTCCATAGCTTTACCCTGAGCTGTTGTAATAGACCCATAATCATTCTTCCAACTTCTAGACTCAACTCCCTCCCATGCATCCAGCATACTACATTAGGGGGATCTCTTAGGAATACATATTGATCAAGACACTTCCCGCTTTAAAATTCTTAACTGTCTCTCATCACTTACAGGATAAAGTCTAAACTGCTTAGCATGGAAGCATGTTAAGAGGACATTCGTTATTTGCAAAATGCCTTCAAAGAACAGATAAAGACTTGAAATGATGACTCTACAATGGTGATGAATTACACTAACAACTTATATAGTTAGTATATAACTGTTATATACAGTAAACAATTTTTATAATTAATAACACAAATCTTATATGACTAAGTGGAAATAGAAATGCAGTCAATGACTGCATCCCTGGTTTTTCATACTTTCATCTTAGAAATAGACAGCTATGTTCCTTAATCCAATTTCTATAGTTTTTGGAGGTGAAGCTTATATTATCATAATGGTTTATTATTAACTCAGTAGTGGGGGCTTCCCTGATAGCTCAGTTGGTAAAAATCCATCTGCAATGCAGAAGACCCCAGTTCAATTCCTGGGTTGGGAAGATCTCCTGGAGAAGGGATAGGCTACCCACTCCAGTATTCTTGGACTTCCATTGTGGCTCAGGTGGTAAAGAATCTGCCCACAATGCAGGAGACCTGGGTTCGATCCCTAGGTTGGGAAGATGCCTTGGAGAAGGGAAAGTCTACCCACTCCAGTATTCTGGCCTGGAGAATTCCATGGACTATCCATGGGGTCACAAAGAGTCAGACACAACTGAGTGACTTGAAAAATAAAAAAGTAGTGGATCAATATTTATCAACATTGGGCTTTAATAGTGTGGTTATTTAATATGTTATGTTGTTTTTATTCACTAAGTAGTGTACAACTCTTTGTGACATTATGGACTGTATTCCTCCAAGCTCCTCTGTCCAAGGGATTTCCTAGGCAAGAATACTGAAGTGGGTTGCTATTTCCTTCTCCAGGGGATCTTCCCAATCCAGAAGTTGAATCCAGGTCTCCTGCTTGGCAGGTGGATTCTTTACCACTGAGCCACCAAGGAAGCCCTTGCATACTCTGCTGCTGCTAAGTTGCTTCAGTCGTGTCCGACTCTGTGTGACCCCATAGACAGCAGCCCACCATACTCTACACATGCTTAATAATTTTAGCATAATTCCTGAATGAAAGAGTTTATTGTAAGAAGTTAAACCCACATGCTTTAATGACATACCAGAGTTCAAAAGGCAAGTGTAACTTAATTACAACCAAGTCCAACAGAAAGATTAATTCACAGAATGAATTTATAGATCTACTCATCATAACATTTCTGTTTTTTCATTTCAACATTTGAGAGTAAATAGTGATTTGATATTTTTTTTAAATGAAAAAACACACAAGTGACAAAAAGGAAACAGTTGACCAGAAGGACAGCTCTAGGCTTATAAACTATATTGCAGGGTTTCAACAGGGCATCCAGAGAAGCCACAGGTTTAGGATTGTTAATCATGATCAACTATTAAAGTCAAGCTTGAAAAAAAAAATCACTTCTAACAATAGAATGGAATATGAAATTTTTCCAAAAGGGTCGATAGAAAATCTGGTTGTGGCACTGTTTTAGTTAATGGATCAAGGAAAGCTGTTTTGCCTACTTTTAGAATGTTTTCAAATGAAGGATTGGACAGAACCCACCTGGGTCTCTTTTCCTTAGAAAAGTAGAGCACTGGCAGAATTCTTTCCTCCACTCTCTTGTGCTTTCTCTTGAGCCCCAAAGTTATTCAGGCTCAGGGAAAAGAAGACAAAGAAGAGAGACTTTCTCACATCAGCTCAAAGGTATTCCTCCTTTTGTGGATTTTCACTTCTATTCATCCTAATAAATCCTCTCATTTCTTTCTCTTTGATCCTTTCACCTTCAAAAAAAAGGCCTGGATGTAAACATACCATACAGTGACTAAGAGAAACACCAGAAAGAAAAGAGGCTACGGTGGTGTTTTACCTAACCGCTAGAAACAATTCATTCTCTCTCGGGGCTTCTCGCTCTGCCAAGCAAAGTACAAAAACAGCTATCACGTTATCAGTTCCAACTTTGAACCTGGAGCTTCAGATTCCTGCTCAATGTTGGCCCTGCCTCTCTAGCCCATGAATTTTCCCAGTATTCCTAACCAAAGACCCGAGAAGACTGGATCACCTGTATTCAGAGTTTGTCAGATCCAGAAGAAGAAATGAATTACTTTCAGCCAAATGAATGGTTCTCTGATTCTCTGTACTTCAACCTAACCCTCCGAGGCATTCATCCAAACTAGAAAACATGTCTATGGATTGCTTCCTTCCTATTCCTTAGGGAAGTGGAATAAATAACAATTTTTAAAAGAACTTCCAGGTTAAAAACATATAAAACTCAATATTATCTTACCTAAAATAGTCTTTCTTATAATAACATCTTATGTCTCCCTTTAGCAGAGGAAATAAAGTTTTTTATTATATTTAATACAGAAAGTTTTAAGGCAGGCTAGATTTTTTTTTCTCGATTTGTCCATGTCTTGCTTATAACAGTCAGGTCACGTTAGGTTTGGGGGAGACAAAGGAGACATAGAATAGGGTAAGTCAGGTAAGTTCCTTGAAATAATTGATTGTTTCCAAGTATTATGTTTACCCCAAACACCCTCTTCATTATGATGGAATATAAAATTCTGATCTACAAATAAACACTTCACAAAAATGTTCATTAGACTTTTTTTTTCCTTTTGACTGAAGAAACACCACTCTTGCTCAAGAGCAAGGATTTAAAATTATGAGTTAAGAAGTTGGGGGATTTGATGAGTTGTTCCCAGGCTCCTGTGTGTGTAAGTTACTCTTCAGCCATTAAATAAATGTTCACTGAGAGGAAACTCACCAGCACAAGTGTCAAGCTTCTGATTAAGCACTTGCAGTACAAAGGTGGAGGCAGAAGAGAGGTCACGTTCATTCTAATATCATTGTTTTAAGAGCAAAAAGGAAGCATCAATAGCATTAAGGTACCAAACATGTTTTAATGATATTTTTGAAGCAAGAAAAAGCTTCCAGATATTCAAATGGGATGGGAAGGTTAAAACTACTCCTAAGATGGATGAGAATAAGGTATTTAGTTGTCATGGGAAGTAGATTTCAACATGGAGTTCCGCCTACTTAACGTTTATATCCACTTCCTCTCATCTTTATAGGGAGGAAGATGAATGCATCAGTGTCCTTACAGGTGCTTATTACACATGAGTCCTTACATCACTTCTTCCCTATCCTTCTCTCCAGCAAAGTCTCCGTGGAGTAGGTACCCACTTACTGTTGCTGCTGCTAAGTCACTTCAGTCGTGTCTGACTCTGTGCGACCTCAGAGACGGCAGCCCACCAGGCTTCCCCGTCCCTGGGATTCTCCAGGCAAGAACACTGGAGTGGGTTGCCATTTCCTTCTCCAATGCATGAAAGTGAAAAGTGAAAGTGAAGTTGCTCAGTCGTGTCTGACCCTTAGCATGGACTGCAGCCTACCAGGCTCCTCTGTCCATGGGATTTTCCAGGCAAGAGTACTGGAGTGGGGTGCCATTGCCTTCTCTACCCACTTACTGTGGACCATACCAAATTCATAAAGGTTAGTTTTCTCTAACTAACACATTTGTTAGAAAACACATTTGTTCCTCCCTCTCTTGGTCCTCATCACTCCTCAGTCCAGCCCAGAGACATTTCAGCACTCTGGTGGGTGTGAGTAGGGAAGGACAATGCCTTCTCCTCTTTCCCAAATGGGATCTGGGATCCAGGATACGTGGCCAACGTGATATTAAGGTGTTTCTCTTTCAGGCCACTTTGCTCCCATATACACACAGAGAAATGTATACATTCAAATGAATACATTCAAATGTATAAGTCATGGACTGATTCTTGACAATTTTCACCAGTATATCTGATCCTTTTTTTCCACTTTCTGGTATGCTGTAATCTTGTAGAACTGAAGTTCCAGTCTGTTCATTTCCATACAGATTTAAAAGGACCTTATTATTTGAAATGTTCCCCCCTTTTTAGAAAGTATTACTAAAATCTTTCCAGAGGGTACAGTATTCCTAATATTAAAACTAGTCAAAGATATAAAATCACACAGGTACACTTGTATAATGAAAAACATGCTTGAGCGGTAACTGGAATGTAATCTTCCAGGGAAATAGGTCCTTTACTCTGGTTCGCTTATCAGTAAATGCCACATCCCGTACACTGTTGAAGCCTGGGACCACTTGTCACTTCAGAAAAAATGCCTGGATTTTAAGAATCTTCAATTTTCAGTTTTATGAAGTGCACAGCAACCAGATCCATTGTTCTGTTCAAAAAATTTTAAGCGTTTTTAAATGTCTCAAATGACACTTGGCATGCAAAATGGTATTATTATTGCTGCAATCATTTTAATATTTGGATAAATACAAGAATCTCCTAGAAGACCCTGGGGAAGAATAATCCTCCTTCTCTATTCTACCTTTCCGTACTATTTCCTGAAATAGGGAATCCCATTTTTTATACTCCCAAAGTCAGCCATGTATTTGACAGCATCGCCTAGAATGGAATTCTTTCACATTTGGGAAAGAAGATGAAGGTGAATGAAAAGAACTAGAAAATTTTTGCACAGTGAATAGCCTAAGAGATGGCTTAGTAACAGTATTCAAGGGTATAAGTGTTTACTCTAAGAAAGATGATGGCAAGCTTAACTTCATTCCACTCAGGACAGAGTGCAGGAAAAAAAGAACTTAAAATTGCCCTGGAAAAATATGTTGTCCCTACGAAAATATTTAAATGCACACATGGAAACTGGACATGCACATATACAGACATAAATACATTCAAAGCCTTCATAAAGCCCTTGTGTATTGTATTTTCTTTAATGTGTGTGTCTTGCAGTTTAATAACTTAGTTTAGATTTATGATAGAAATAACCTGTGCCGAAGTGAATTTATGAAACTGTAGGCCAACCATATTGTGCAGTTATAACAGTATATACTAACTGTATGTCCTATGTCAATAGAAATGGCTTCCTTACATAAAAAGATAATGGTTAATTTTGGCTATGGAATTAGTCAGTATCAGTCTTTGAAAGAAAATTTCTTTTGACTTTTATATGATATACATATGCTATTTCTATCATATCTATAACCCAAGTTATGAAACTTTAAAAAGCTATATCTGGACATTATGAAGCACCTGTGTGTGTGTGTGTGTGTGTGTATATGTATATATATATATATGATAAATTCTAATATAAAGATTGAATCTAAAAGTAAATAAAAGTTTGCCAGCTTCTTAGACTCCTAAGGAAATATTTTGTTTGAATGTTTTGTAATTTCAGTCTCTTTTGAGTAACAACACCATTTCCTAAAACTATTCAGGACCCAGTACTTTTTCCCATATCTTCTCATATATAATTCTTCCTCAACCTTCTTTGAAGACACTTCCTTTCCTCCATATCCTGTAGATATTGAGTCTTAGTGAATAACTATGTGTCTTCCTATATGTATGAAGGCAGAAAAACTCAGGTGAGAGAAGAGAGAATTCCTCTCCCAGAGGAAAAAGCCAGAGGAAAAGCACAGGGATATGGAACAAAGTAACGTGTTTAGGGAAATGCAGGTACCTGGAATGTGCCTGGAGAGTGGATGCTTGTTTGGTGGGGGGAGGTGGTGAAGATGGGGACATGATGCTGAATGACAGATAGGGCTATGGATGGGACGTAGGTAGACAGGCTTTGGGACCTTTCACCACACTCTGAGGTTTAGAGTTTTTGCAATGGGTAGCTCATGATGGTTTTAAGCAGAACATTGGGGTCATCAGGTTAGGACTTGAGAAAAAACATTCTTGCCACGGTGTGGAAGACTCACTGGAGGGTCCAGAAAGAACTAGGTGGATGCTGAACTAAAGCAGCAATGGGGGAATGAAATGGAGGTAGTTGGTCTGAAAGAAATTGACAGGAAAAAATTTATAAAACTTAGTAGTAGTTAAATGAGAAATTAAGCAAGAGAGATGAATGGCAGATGATTCAGTGGGTTCTGAATTTAAAACATGAGATGTCTGATGCTACCATGCATTGAGGCAGAGACTCGGTTCAGTTCAGTTCAGTCGCTCAGTTATGTCCGACTCTTTGTGACCCCAAGAACTGCAGCATGCCAGGCCTCCCTGTCCATCACCAACTCACAGAATTCACTCAAACTCACGTCCATTGAGTCGGTGATGCCATCCAGCCATCTCATCCTCTGTCGTCCCCTTCTCCTCCTGCCCCCAAATCCCTCCCGGCATCAGGGTCTTTTCCAGTGAGTCAAATCTTCGCATCAGGTGGCCAGACTTTTGGAGTTTCAGCTTTAGCATCAGTCCTTCCAATGAACACTCAGGACTGGTCTCCTTTAGGATGGACTGGTTGGATCTCCTTGCAGTCCAAGGGATTCTCAAGAGTCTTCTCCAACACCACAGTTCAAAATTCTTCGGTACTCAGCTTTCTTCACAGACCAACTCTCACATCCATACATGACCACAGGAAAAACCATAGCCTTGACTAGATGGACCTTTGTTGGCAAAGTAATGTCTCTGCTTTTCAATATGCTATCTAGGTTGGTCATAACTTTCCTTCCAAGGAGTAAGCGTCCTTTAATTTCATGGCTGCAATCACCATCTGCAGTGATTTTGGAGCCCAGAAAATAAAGTCTGACATTGTTTCCACTGTTTCCCCATCTATTTCCCATGAAGGGATGGGACCAGATGCCATGATCTTCGTTTTCTGAATGTTGAGCTTTAAGCCAACTTTTTCACTCTCCACTTTCACTTTCATCAAGACGCTTTTAATTCCTCTTCACTTCCTGCCATAAGGGTGGTGTCATCTGCATATCTGAGGTTATTGAGATTTCTCCCAGCAATCTTGGTTCCAGCTTGTGCTTCTTCCAGCCCAGCGTTTCTCATAATGTATTCTGCATATAAGTTAAATAAGCAGGCTGACAATATACAGGCTTGACGAACTCCTTTTCCTATTTGGAAGCAGTCTGTTGTTTCATGTCCAGTTCTAACTGTTGCTTCCTGACCTGCATACAGGTTTCTCAAGAGGCAGGTCAGGTGGTCTGGTATTCCCATCTCTTTCAGGATTTTCCACAGTTTGTTGTGATCTACACAGTCAAAGGCTTTGGTATAGTCAATAAAGCAGATATAGATGTTTTTCTGGAATTCTCTTGCTTTTTCGATGATCCAGTGAATGTTGGCAATTTGATCGCTGATTCCTCTGCCTTTTCTAAAACCAGCTTTAACATCTGGAAGTTCACAGTTCATGTATTGCTGAAGCCTGGCTTGGAAAATTTTGAGCATTACTTTACTAGTGTGTGAGATGAGTGCAATTGTGTGGTAGTTTGAGCATTCTTTGGCATTGCCTTTCTTTGGGATTGGAATGAAAACTGACCTTTTCCAGTCCTGTGGCCACTGCTGAGTTTTCCAAACTTGCTGGCATATTGAGTGCAGCACTTTCACAGCATCATCTTTAAGGATTTGAAATAGCTCAACTGGAATTCCATTACCTCCACTAGTTTTGTTCATAGTGATGCTTTCTAAGGCCCACTTGACTTCACATTCCAGGATATCTGGCTCTAGGTGAGTGATCACACCATCATGATTATCTAGGTCGTGAAGCTCTTTTTTGTACAGTTCTTCTGTGTATTCTTGCCACCTCTTCTTAATATTTTATGTTTCTTTTAGGTCCATACCATTTCTATCTTTTATTGAGCCCATCTTTGCATGAAATGTTCCCTTGGTATCTCTAATTTTCTTGAAGAGATCTCTAGTCTTTCCCATTCTGTTGTTTTCCTCTATTTCTTTGCACTGATCACTGAGGAAGGCTTTCTTATCTCTCCTTGCTATTCTTTGGAACTCTGCATTCACATGCTTATATCTTTCCTTTTCTCCTTTGCTTTTTGCTTCTCTTCTTTTCACAGTTATTTGTAAGGCCTCCTCAGACAGCCATTTTGCTTTTTTGCATTTCTTTTCCATGGGGATGGTCTTGATCCCTGTCTCCTGTACAATGTCACGAATGCCAATCCATAGTTCATCAGGCACTCTATCAGATCTAGTCCCTTAAATCTATTTCTCACTTCTACTGTATTGTCATAAGGGATTTTATTTAGGTCATACCTGAATGGTCTAGTGGTTTTCCCCACTGTCTTCAATTTCAGTCTGAATTTGGCAATAAGGAGTTCATGATCTGAACCACAGTCAGCTCCTGGTCTTGTTTTTGCTGACTGTATAGAGCTTCTCCATCTTTGGCTGCAAAGAATATAATCAATCTGATTTCGGTGTTGAGCATCTGGTGATGTCCATGTGTAGAGTCTTCTCTTGTGTTGTTGGAAGAGGGTGTTTGCTATGACCAGTGTGTTCTCTTGGCAAAACTCTACTAGCCTTTGCTCTGCTTCATTCTGAATTCCAAGACCAAAATTTGCCTGTTACTCCAGGTGTTTCTTGACTTCCTACTTTTGCATTCCAGTCCCCTATAATGAAAAGGACATCTTTTTTGGATGTTAGTTCTAAAAGGTTTTGTAGGTCTTCATAGAACCGTTCAACTTCAGCTTCTTCAGCATTACTGGTTGGGGCACAGACTTGGATTACTGTGATATTGAATGGTTTGCCTTGGAAATGAACAGAGATCATTCTGTCGTTTTTGAGATTACATCCAAGTACTGCATTTCAGACTCTTTTGTTGACTATGATGGCTACTCCATTTCTTCTAGGGGATTTTTGCCCACAGTAGTAGATATAATGGTCATCTGAGTTAAATTCACCATTCCAGTCCATGTTAGTTCGCTGATTCCTAGAATGTTGACGTTCACTCTTGCCATCTCTTGTTTGACCACTTCCAATTTACCTTGATTTATGGACCTAACATTCCTGGTTCCTATACAATATTGCTCTTTAGAGCATCAGACCTTGCTTCTATCACCAGTCACATCCACAACTGGGTATTGTTTTTGCTTTGACTCCATCCCTTCATTCTTTCTGGAGTTATTTCTCCACTGATCTCCAGTAGCATATTGGGCACCTACCGACCTGGGGAGTTCCTCTTTCAGTATCCTATCATTTTGCCTTTTCATACTGTTCATGGGGTTCTCAAGGCAAGAATACTGAATTGGTTTGTCATTCCCTTCTCCAGTGGACCACATTCTGTCAGACCTCTCCACCATGACCCACCCGTCTTGGGTGGCCCCACATGGCATGGTTTAGTTTCATTGAGTTAGACAAGGCTGTGGTCCATGTGATCAGATTTGCTAGTCTTCTGTGATTATGGTTTCAGTGTGTCTGCCCTCTGATGCCCTCTTGCAACACCTACCGTTTTACTTGTGTTTCTCTTACTTTGGACGTTGGGTATCTCTTCACGGTTGCTCCAGCAAAGCGCAGCCGCTGCTCCTTACCTTGGACGAAAGGTATCTCCTCACTGCCGCCCCTCCTGATCTTGAACGTGGATTAGCTCCTCTCGGCCCTCCTGGGGAACCCTGCCTTGAGGCAGAGACTCAAACAGAAGCAAAAGTAGAGAAAAAGAGGAGGTAGAGGGAAGAAAGGACAACAAACTCTGTTTTTATATTTTATATTTGAGTTGGTTGTAGGATATTCATCAATTTTGAGCTCAGGGAAAAGATGAATTTTAGGACACCACCTAAAAAATCTGATGTTAGCAAAAGCAAAGTTCTGATGCTGCACTTCAGAGCTGAAGTCCTTGACAACACTCTTGTAAATGATAAAGGGAGAGGCTTCCCCTTTTCAATCTTCTTTAGATTTCCACACCAAAGGGTTCCAAAACATTGTGGTTTTACTATTTTGTCTCTTATTTCATACACATAACCACTTCCTCTCGGAGAACATCCACCTTTCAAAGAACCTGCATGTGATCATTAGCATGTCAATTTGCCTAGGCTATACATACCCAGTTGTGAAACACTAATCTAGGTATTGCTGTAAAGGTATTTTGTATATGTAGTTACCATCTATAATCAGTTGACTTTAAGTAAAGAAGATTACCCTCAATAATCTGGGTGATGGGTCATTCAATCAGCCAAAAGGCCTTAAGAGCAAAACTAAATCCACAGCAGCATCATACTTAAGGGTGAAAGATATTTCTTTCACCTAAGTATTTCTCTTCTCCTTAAGAGCAGGAACAAAACAGGGTATTTGGTCTCACCACTTCTATTCAGTATATTACTTGAGCTTCTAGCTAGGGCAATTAGGCAAAAAAAGGAAGTAAATAGTATTCAAACTGAAAGGAGAACTTACACCTCCTGATTATAAAATACATTTACAAAGCAGTGGTATACAAGACAGTGTCGACAAAGATAAACATATAGACCAACAAAATAGAAATGAGAGCCCAGAAATAAATTCATCTGTCTATATATAATCAACTGGTTTTTGACAAGAGTGCCATGACCATTCAATAAGAAAAAACAGTTTTCTAAACAAATGGTACTGGGACAACTGGACAGTCTTGTGCAAAAGAATTCAGTTGGAATTTCATCTCAAGCAATATACAAAAATTTAGTTAAAATTATTCATGTTGAGGTTTGACAGAACACAACAGAATTCTGTAAAGCAATTATCCTTCAATTAAAAAAAAATAAAATTTTTTAAAAAGTCAAAAAAATTTACTCAAAATGAACCAAAATCATAAATGTAAGGGTGAAAACTATTACTCAGAAAAAAATATAGGGGAATATTTTCATGCTCTTGTATTTGTCAAAGGATTCATAGGTATGACAACAAAGGCACAGGCAACAGAAGAAAAACCCAAATCAGGCTTAATAAAAATCTAAAACATGTGTGATTCAAAGAATATCATCAAGAAAGTAAAAAGACAACTCACAAATATTTGCAGGTTATGTATTTGATAAGATATTTTATATGCTATATAAAAAACTTACTGTTCAGTCGCTGAGTCATGTCCAACACTTTTGCAATGCCTTGGACTGAAGCCCACTAAGCTACACTGTCAATGGGGTTTCCCAGGCAAGAATACTGGAGTGAGTTGCCATTTCCTTCTCCAGGGGATCTTCCCAACCCAGGGATCGAACCCATGTTCTTGTGCATTACTGGTGGATTCTTTACTACTGAGCTACCAGGGAAGCCCATAAAGAACTCTTACAGCTCAATAATTGCTATTGCTAAGTCACTTCAGTCGTGTCCAACTCTGTGTGACCCCATAGACGGCAGCCCACCAGGCTCCCCCGTCCCTGGGATTCTCCAGGCAAGAACACTGGAGTGGGTTGCCATTTCCTTCTCCAATGCATGAAAGCAAAAAGTGAAAGTGAAGTCGCTCAGTCGTGTCCGACCCTCAGCGACCCCATGGACAGCAGCCTTCCAGGCTCCTCCATCCATGGGATTTTCTAGGCAAGACTACTAGAGTGGGGTGCCATTGCCTTCTCCGGCAGCTCAATAATAAGAGAACCCAATAAAAAAATGGGCAAAGTATCCAAATAATCATTTCTCTAAAGAAGATATATAGTAGCTAATAAGCATGCAAAAGGATGCTCAACATAATTACTAAATTAAAATCACAATGAGATACCACTTCTCACCTACTAAGATGACTAGAATAAAAAACACAGATAGCCAACAAATGATGAGAATATGCAGAAACCGGAAGTCTCATGCATTGCTAGTGAAAATATAAAATGATCCAGCTATTTTGGATATAGTCCAACAGTTGATCAAATGATTAAAATTGAGTTAGCATATGATCCAGAAATTTTACTCTGATGTATAGATCTAAGAGAAATGAAAACATGTGTCCACACAGAAAACTGTACACAAGTGTTTATAGCATCATGGTTCATACTAGCCCAAAGGTGAAAACAACCCAAATGCCCATCAACAAAACAATGGATAATTCATCTGAATCTAACAATCCATTCAATGGAATATTACTTAGCCATAAAATGGAGTGAAATATAGATACATGCTACAACATAGAAGAACCTCAGAAATACAATGCTAAGTGAAAGAATCCAATAACAAATGTTACTATATATCCAAGAGCACACATCATATAATTCCTAGTATATAAAATTCTGAAACAGGTACATTTGTAGACCCAGAAAGTAGATGAGTGTTTCTTCAGTGTAGTGCATCAAGAGGATAGATTTAGGGAATGGGGAAATGGGAAGTGAAAGCTAAAGAATATGGAATTTCTTCTTTGAGGTGATGAAAACATTGTAGAATTGACTGTGGTGATAGTTACACATACCTGTGAATATATTAAAAACCGTTGGATTGTACGTGTTAAGTGAGTGAATTGTATGGAATGTGAATTATACCTCAATAATGCTATTTTTTTTAAAAGCGTGAAACTGATTTTCTCTGAAGAAGAGAATCTGTCCATGCACAGTAGTGTCAGTTCCCATCAGAGCTGCCAGTCTGCTGACATGCCCTACAGATTCTGGACTTGCCAATTCCTTGAAATAGAGAGATTAAATAACAGATACAGAACAGATGGCAGATGATGAATGGATGGATGGATGAATGGATAGCTAGGTACATGTATGTATACATACATAGTATAAAATTTCTAGTATAGAATCTAGTATAAAATCTCCTGCTGTTTCTGGTTCTCTGGTAGAGCTCTAATACACATTTTGGCACTGAGAAGTGAGGTGCTGCTGTAACAAATACCTAAAAATATGGCAGTGGCTCTGGTGTGGGTTTTGAGTAGAGGCTAAAATGGGCTTTCCAGTAGGGCTAGTGGTGAAGAACCCACCTGCCAATGCTGGAGACACGAGAGACATGGGTTTGATCCCTGGGTCAGGAAGATCCCCTGGAAGAGGGCATGCCAACCCATTCCAGTATTCTTGCCTGGAGAATCCCATGGACAGAGAAGCCTTGCAGGCTACAGTCCACAGGGTCACAAAGTGGACAAGACTAAAGCAACTTAGCACTCACGCAGAGTCAAATAATTTTGAGGTGCTTGACTGAAAAATCTTACGTTACTTTATGGAGATAACTGGTAGAAATGTGAATGTTAAAGGTATTTCTGGTGAGATGTCAGAAGGAAACATTATTGGGAACTGGAGGAAAGATCATCTTTGTTGTTGCTGTTGTTCAGTCACTCAGTCATGTCTGACTCTTTGTGACCTCATGGACTGCAGCATGCCAGGCTTCTCTGTCCTTTACTATTTGCTCAAACTTATGTCCATCGAGTCAGTGATGCCATCCAACCTATTCATCCTCTGTGGTCCCCTCCTTCTTCTGCCTTCAGTCTTTCCCAGCATCAGGGGCTTTTCCAATGAGTTGACTCTTTGTATCAGGTGGCCAAAATCTTGGAACGGCAGCTTCAACATCAGCCCTTTCAATGAATATTCAGTGTTGATTTCCCTTAGGATTGACTGGTTTGACCTCCTTGCTGTCCAAGGGACTCTCAATCTCCCAGCACCACAGTTTGAAGGCATCAATTCTTCAGCATTTAGCCTTTTTTATTGTTCAACCCTCACATCCCTACAGGACTACTAGAAAAACCATAGCTTTGACTAGACCTTTGTCGGCAAATAAAGTCTCTGCTTTTTAAAGCAGAGGTGGCTCAGAGATTAAAGCATTTGCTGCAATGCGGGAGACCTGGGTTCAATCCCTGGGTTGAGAAGATCCCCTGGAGAAGAAAATGGCAACCCACTCCAGTATTCTTGCCTGGAAAATCCCATGGACAGAGGAGCCCGGTGGGCTATACTCCATGGGGTAGCAAAGAGTTGGACACTACTGAGTGACTTCACTTTTTTTTATCTTTGTTAAAAGTAGCAGAACTTGGGTGATCTTGGAAAAGCAGAATGTATAAGAAATGGACTCAAGTATTTTATACAGAGTACATCATGAGAAATGCTGGACTGGAAGAAACACAAGCTGGAATCAAGATTGCCGGGAGAAATATCAATAACCTCAGATATGCAGATGACACCACCCTTATGACAGAAAGTGAAGAGGAACTCAAAAGCCTCTTGATGAAAGTGAAAGTGGAGAGTGAAAAAGTTGGCTTAAAGCTCAACATTCAGAAAATGAAGATCATGGCATCCGGTCCCACCACTTCATGGGAAATAGATGGGGAAACAGTGGAAACAGTGTCAGACTTTATTTTTCTGGGCTCCAAAATCACTACAGACGGTGACTGCAGCCATGAAATTAAAAGACACTTACTCCTTGGAAGGAAAGTTATGACCAACCTAGATAGCATATTCAAAAGCAGAGACATTACTTTGCCAACAAAGGTTCATCTAGTCAAGGCTATGGTTTTTCCTGTGGTCATATATGGATGTGAGAGTTGGACTGTGAAGAAGGCTGAGCGCCAAAGAATTGATGCTTTTGAACTGTGGTGTTGGAGAAGACTCTTGAGAATCCCTTGGACTGCAAGGAGATCCAACCAGTCCATTCTGAAGGAGATCAGCCCTGGGATTTCTTTGGAAGGAATGATGTTAAAGCTGAAACTCCAGTACTTTGGCCACCTGATGCGAAGAGTTGACTCATTGGAAAAGACTCTGATGCTGGGAGGGATTTGGGGGCAGGAGGAGAAGGGGACGACAGAGGATGAGATGGGTGGATGGCATCACTGAGTCGATGGACGTGAGTCTGAGTGAACTCCAGGAGTTGGTGATGAACAGGGAGGCCTGGTGTGCTGCAATTCATGGGGTCGCAAAGAGTCGGACATGACTGAGTGACTGATCTGATCTGATCTGATTTCCAAGCAAAGCATTTAAGATACTGTTAGGTTTTGGGCTCTTTTGGTTTTGGGGTTTTTTTGTTTGTTTGTTTGTCTCTGCTGCTTATAGTAAAATGCATGAAAAAAAATATAATTTGAGGGAAGAACTGTTAAGTAAAAAGAAACCAGTACTTGATGATTTGAGAGATTTTCAGACTATCCATATTGCAAAGGATGCTAAAATTAGGAAATTCACTGTTAAGGAAGTCTGCTCTGGAGAAAAAGCTGAGTGTAGCTGGACAGCCTTTTGTTGAAGAGATTTTAGGTGTGTGACTCATTTCCCAATCAACCATCTCAGTAGAAGCCAAAAATAAGGATGAGGTTATCCAGGAAGGATCTGTGAAGAACTCTCTCGCCTGATGGTATGAACACTCTTTACAGACATAGGAGGCTCGTGAGGGTTTTGATAATATTATACTGGGACAAGCATTGCCAATTCGAACTGATAAGGATGGGGACTGGACAAAAGGAAAGAAGGTGGTCTGCTCCCAAAATCCTACAGGAAGTAAATGGAAACACAGAGCCACTCAGCTGCAAGCATGAGCTACTCTTAAAAGAAAGAAGAAGAAGAAAGACTCAGAAGGTGGTACTGCCACGGACCCAGAGGTCAAAGACAATGGAGCCATTGCCGAGGGCATAGGGCACAGGAAGCTGCAATTGAGGGTACAGAGGATAATGGTGCAGGCACAGAGGGAAGACCTTGAACTTCACACTACTATTCTCAAGTTTTGAAACCTAATGCAGTTGGCCCTGCCAGATTTCAGAGTTGCTTGGTACTTGTGACCTCTATCTTTTCCAATTGCTCCCTTCTGCTATGTAGCTATCTGTACTAAACTTGTCTCACCATTCCATTTTGGAAGCAAATAACTTGTTTTCTACGTTTTCAGACCACATCTGCCCCAGGATAAATGATACCCAGAGTGCCACCCATCCTTGATTTAGATGATTTAGAAGATGAGATTTGGGCCCTTCAAACTGATAATATTTACATGAGATTTTGGACTAAGAGTTGGTGCTGTTGAGACTTTGGGTGATATTGGTATGGAGTGAGTGTATTTTATAAGTGATAAAATACAAAACACATAAACTGAAGGGAGCCAGAGAATGGACTTGGTGTGTTGAATAGCAGCCCTCACAAAGATAAATCACCTGGAACCTATGTATGAGAACGTATTCAGGAAAAGAGTCTTTGCAGACTTGCTTAAGTTAAGGATCTTGAGACAATATCATCCTGGGTTCGACGAGTCTTAAAGCCAATGACTGGTTCTTTGGAAAAAAGAAAAGGAGAAACAGACCCAGAAACATTAGAAAGAAGACCATGTGAAGACAGAGGTAGAGACTGGAGTTAAACAGCCACCAGATGCTAAATGAAGAAAGAAAGGATTCTCCTTGCAGGATCCTGCCAACACTTTGGTTTCAGAATCCTGGCCTCCTGAGCTGTGAAAGAATAAATTTCTGTTGTTCTAAGCCACCAAGTTTGTAGTAATTTGTCACAGCTGCTGCTGCTGCTGCTAAGTTGCTTCAGTTGTGCCCGACTCTGTGCAACCCCATAGATGGCAGCCCACCAGGCTCCCCGGTCCCTGGGATTCTCCAGGCAAGAATTTGTCACAGCAGCCCTAGGAAACTAATACACTGGGCAAGGATGAATTTTATGTTTGTACATACTCTTTATCCAGAGCCATCACCCCCTCATAATAATATAAATCTAGATATTGAACCCAGTTCTTGTTGCAGACTCACCTCTACACTGCATAAAATTTATTCTTAGGAGTCCCATTGTCCTCTTCGGCAACCAGCTTCAGTTGGAGCCAGCCCCTTAAAATAGGTATTATTTTATGTATATGAACCTCAGTTGGAGATGAAGTGGTCAGAGTACCAGCCCATCTTCTCCTAAGAGACTCCTCCACTCCTATGTAAATTTGTGGAGGCAAAAGAAACCTGTGGGGTAGAATGAAACCAGTTTAAGTTGCCAGAGCACCCAAACTCAAATAAATGGATCAATACTCCACCCCCTACAATATCTGAATCTCAAAATATCCTGTGGTATTACTATGAGGGTTTTAATTTTAATTGTATTTTAACTTATTTTTGACATATTATGATTGTAATTATTAAAGGCAAATGTCCTGGGGTACACATTTAAGATATAACTTCTGTCTTCTGGGGATTAATCATCTGGTAGGAATAATAATTGCTAATTATTTAAACAATAATTTAAAAATAAATAAACAGACTAAAATATACTGCTGCTGCTGCTAAGTCGCTTCAGTCGTGTCCAACTCTGTGCGACCCCATAGACGGCAGCCCACCAGGCTCCCCCATCCCTGGGATTCTCCAGGCAAGAACAGTGGAGTGGGTTGCCATTTCCTTCTCCAATGCATGAAAGTGAAAAGTGAAAGTGAAGTTGCTCAGTCGTGTCCAACTCTGTGCGACCTCATGGACTGCAGCCTACCAGGCTCCTCCGTCCATGGGATTTTCCAGGCAAGAGTACTGGAGTGGGGTGCCATTGCCTTCTCCTAGGCAGGTACAAAAAGTTTCTTTGAATAATATATATATATTTATATATAAATATATATATTATTTGAATAATATCTAATATATAATGTGATAACTAGTTGATGATGCTGTGTTGTATAATTGAAATTTGCTAAGAAAGTAGAAACCAGAAAAAAAAAAAAAAAGGCAGGGGGAGGGGTACAGGTGGAGCTTGACCAAGATGGTGGAGTAGGAAGATGCTGAGTTCAACCTCCTCCCATGGACACACCAAACTACAGCTATTTACAGAGCAACTACTGATGAGAAAGACCAGAATCCAGCAGAAAAGATCTAAACTAAAGATGTGAAGAAGGAACCACCACAAGATGTTAGGAGCTTAGTCAAGATCCAAAATCCCAAGTAGGTGACCCACAAGCTGGAGAACAATTATAATTTCAGAGTTAATCCCTAAGGCGAGAGGAGTTTGAGCCCTATATCAGGCTCCCCAGGCCCGAGGTCCTATACCAGGAAGTCGAGCCCCCACAACTAATATAATACTGTAAATCGAGTACATCTCAGAAAAAAAAAAAAAAAAAACTAATAAGTAAAAGTAAACATTAAAAATGTAAATACATGAGGCAAATACATTAATTAACTCCATGAAGAAATCCTTTCACAATACATGTTTATCAAAGCATCATGTTGTACTTTCAATATCTAACAATTTCATTTGTTGATTATACCACAGTACAAGTGAAAAAATTCTTAGTTAAGAATTTAAACTCCTCCATTTCATCTATGAAAGTGAAAGTGAAAGTCACTGAGTCGTTTCCATAGACTCTCCATGGAATTCTCCAGGCCAGAATACTGGAGTGGGTAGCCTTTTCCTTCTCCAGGGGATCTTCCCAACCCAGGGATTGGACCCAGGTCTCCTGCATTGCAGGCAGATTCTTTACCAGCTGAGCCACAAGGGAAGCCCAAGAATACTGGAGTGGGTAGCCTATCCCTTCTCCAGGGGATCTTCCCAACCCAGGAATCAAACCAGGGTCTCCTGCAATGCAGGCAGATTCTTTACCAACTGAGCTATCAGGGAAGCCCTATGGAACAGAATAAATGGAGGTTTTAGTGTTTAAGGATACCTTGTATCCTATTACTGTCTAAATTTCTTACATTATTGATGTATAATTTTTAACAAATAAACAGCCCTCACTAAGAGGCAGAAGATGTAAGGAAATTGACATACGGCAATATGAGATTCTTTTTATGGATTACAAATGGGGTTTATTTAGCATTGTTCATAACAAGGTTCCCAAGAGGCACAGCATGGGAAACAGAATTATCCTCTCTAACTTCAATCTCAGAAGTTTGGTATTTAGCCCAGCTTCATTTCAGAGCCATTTATGACTCTATGATTCATAAATTTAATCATTTATTTTTAACTAATATATGAAATGCTTCAGATAAACTGGATGCTGTAACAGCTGCCCTCTGAGATGTTGTTTCATAATGAACGATTCCTAAATCAATAGCTAATAGTCAGGTGATTTATTCTTCTGATAGTGGGGACGGTTCATCTTCCTCTTGTGCTTAGCAAATGCATTCTGTAGGAATAACCCTCAACTGTGTATTCCAGGAAAAAAAGAAAAAGAAAAAAACAGAGACTGTCTCAAATAATATAGAATGCTGTTTTTTCCTTAAACCTAAAAGAAGACATATGCAAGCAGACTAGAGCCACCACAGTGACTCCTCAAAGTCTTTAGAAGGCAGGTTCATTGCATCTTTCATCTCAAACCACCTAACACATGGCTTCTAATTCCAGCTATCACATCCACGTGAAGAAAGAGAGGAAAGAATGCTTTTCCCCTCACTTTTAAGAGGTCTTCTTCCACTAGTATCTCACTGGCCACACCAATCTGTAAAGGAGATAATATTTTCAGCTGGGCCCATTGCAAGGATTTGGTTACAAAGAAATAAACAGATAATAGATTTGGAGAAGCAATTAACAGTCTGTAACACAGCAGATATTCAACATATGCCACAGGCCAATTTCTGAAGATCATGCTTAGAGTCACAGTGATTATGCAAAATCTACTCCTGCTGTGACATTTACCATTTATGTTCTATTTATCATCTTGCTCAAGCAGCCATAATCCAGAAAAAGAGAAGAAATTCTTCCACTATCAAATTTGTGAATAATATGTAATCAACTAATTTTATATTTTAAGCTTCTGCTATGGAAATAAAGATAATATTAACAATATTTTTTAAAGACTAGACCCAAGAGTTTTTAAAAATGTCCATTATTCTATGTGCTCTACCAGGGACTTCTTAATAATAATGGTAAGTGTTGAAATGTAGTAAAGCTCACTACTAAGCCATCATCCATCACTGTGTTTTTAGGTATACCTGCATATGTTTGTCAGATTGAGGGAGTACCCTTTTCAGGGAGTCCTAAAGAACAAGACTGACCCCTTGAGTCAGAGGAGAATAGGGATTCTGAGACCCACAAATCCAGACTAAGAACATCAGTTCCCAACACCATTCCTTTGGTGCAGGTCTGAATCATAAGGAAAAGGAAGACTATGATTAAAACTAAAACTCTTTGGGTTTCCCAGGTGGCTCGGTGATAAAGAATCCACCACCAATGCAGGAGATGAAAGGAAAGCAAGTTTGATCCCTGGGTTGGGAAGATGCCCTGGAGAAGGGCATGGCAACCAATTCCAGTATTCTTGCCTGAAAATTTCCACGGATAGAGGAGCCTGGTGGGCTACAGTCCATGGGTCACAAAAAGCTGGACATGACTGAAAACACACACACAAGACAAAAATCTCTAAACTCTCTAACACTTTGGGGGCTCAGCAGCACTGTCTCAGGACACTTCTAACACAGTGCAACCCAAAAGATAGGAAGGCATCTTCTCCAGTTCCACAGGAGGGGCACTCCAAAGCTTTGATGTGCTGAGATCTGGGTGCAGCCTCCTGGGCACAACTGGCATGGCCAAGGCCCAGTGCTGGAGCCATACAGACAGACACAGTCTTCTGCCAGTTGTTTGATGATACAGCTTTGTATCAAAGGATGGAGGGCCAGGTGAGAAGCACCATCTGCCATACCTGGAAGTGTAAGAATAGCTACAAACAAGGAAACTACTCTATCCAGAAGAGCAGTGATAATGTCAGGAGGGCAAAGAGCACTTGAGTCTACACGTGAGATAGTCCCTGGGTTGCTGAGAAAAACTGCAGGACTTCATAAGAGCCTAAAGAGTTAGTGGTCCATCAGTTCAGTTCAGTTGCTCAGTCGTGTCCAACTCTTTGTGACCCCATGGACTGCAGCACACCAGGCTTCCCTGTCCAACTCCTGGAGTTTACCCACATTCGTGTCCATTGAGGGGTGATGCCATCCAACCATTTCACCCTCTGTCATCCCCTTCTCCTCCCACCTTCAATCTTTCCCAGCATCAAGGTCTTTTCAAATAAGTCAGTTCTTTGCCTCAGGTGGCCAAAGTTTTGGAGCTTCAACTTCACCATCAGTCTTTCCAATGAATATTCAGGATTGATTTCCTTTAGGATGGACTAGTTGGATCTCCTTGCTGTCCAAGGGACTCTCTCCAACACCACTGTTCAAAAGCATCAATTCTTTGGCCTTCAGCTTTCTTTAAGTACAACTCTCATATCCATACATGACTACTGGAAAAACCATAGCTTTGACTAGATGGACATTTGTCAGCAAAGTAATGTCTCTGCTTTTCAATATGCTGTCTAGGTTGGTCATAACTTTTTTTCCAAGGAGCAAGCATCTTTTAATTCCATGGTTACAGTGATTTTGGAGCCCCCCAAAATAAAATCTGTCACTGTTTCCACTGTTTCCCCATCTATTTCCCATGAAGTGATGGGACCAGATGCCATGATCTTAGTTTTCTGAATGTTGAGCTTTAAGCCAACTTTTTCACTCTCCTCTTTCACTTTCATCAAGAGGCTCTTTAGTTCTTCTTCATTTTCTGCCATAAAGATGGTGTCATCTGCATATCTCAGGCTATTGGTATTTCTCCCAGCAATCTTGATTCCAGCTTGTGCTTCTTCCAGCCCAGCATTTCTCATGACGTACTCTGCATAGAAGTTAAATAACCAGGGTGACAATATACAGCCTTGACGTACTCCTTTTCCTGTTTGGAACCAGTCTGTTGTTCCATGTCCAGTTATAACTGTTGCTTCCTGCCTGCATATAGGTTTCTCAAGAGGCAGGTCAGGTGGTCTGGTATTCCCATCTCTTTCAGAATTTTCCACAGTTTGTTGTGATCCGCACAGTCAAAGGCTTTGGAATAGTCGATAAAGCAAAAGTAGATGTTTTTCTGGAACTCTCTAGCTTTTTTGATGATTCAACAGATGTTGGCAATTTGATCTCTGGTTCCTCTGCCTTTTCTAAAACCAGCTTGAACATCTGGAAGTTCACGGTGCACATATTGCTGAAGCCTGGCTTGGAGAATTTGGGGCATTACTTTACTAGCGTGTGAAATGAGTGCAATTGTGCAGTAGTTTGAGCCTTCTTTTGCATTGCCTTTCTTTGGGATTGGAATGAAAACTGATCTTTTTTCCAGTCCTATGGCTACTGCTGAGTATTCCAAATTTGCTGGCATATTGAGTGCAGCACTTTCACAACATCATCTTTTAGGATTTGAAATAGCTCAACTGGAATTCTATCACCTCCACTAGCTTTGTTTGTAGTGATGTTTCCTAAAGCCCACTTGACTTCACATTCCTGGATGATTTGAGTTACAGGTGTATTTTCCTTGGCAACAATATGAAAGCATCAAACCAAAAAAAAAAAAAAATGACAATTTTCTAAAATTACAAAGCAACTTTAGATACTACTAAAAAATGCAGTGAGGTTTTGGCTGCATAGTAGATACTAAAAATTAGAGTTTTAAGACATCCTTATTACATATGATTCAAAAAAATATGTATTAAGCACCTATTATATGTCCTGTGCTGGGCTTCTCTGGTAGCTCAGCTGGTAAAGAATCCACATGCAATGCAGGAGATCCTGGGCAATTCCTGGGTTGGGAAGATCACCTGGAGAAGGGGATCAGGAACAGAGGAGCCTGCCAGGCTACACAGTCCATGAGGTTGCAAAGAATTGGACACGATGGAGTGACTAAGGACAGCACAGCAGCACAACGTCCTGTGGTAACTGCCAGGAATGCAGTGGGAACTGCAACAATGTGGATGTTGAGCTTGGTTGAAGTCAATATTAGATACGGGCTGTAGAAGCCAGCGATTCAACTTTGACTGCACCAAGAAACTCACCAGCAAATTTCATTTATTTGAAGAAACTATGTATGTTTACTGTGACAAAGTGAATTATTATCCTTCTTATTATATAATTATGTATTTTTGTCATGTGACTTTTAACAGGTTTATTGAAGTATAAATTAAATACCATAAAATTCACCCATTTTAAGTGTACAGTTCAGTGATTTTTTTTGGTAAATGTATACTATAGTGGAATAGTCACCACAGTGCAGTTTTAGATATGCCTCTTACCACAAAAAGGTTCCCCATGCTCTACACAGTCAATCCTGTCTCCCAGCCCGAGGCAACCATCTCTATAGTTTTCCCTTTTTTAGAAATTTTATATAAATGAAATCACACAATAAAGAGTCTTTTGTGTCTGGTTTCTTTTACTTAATATAATAGTTTTGAGAGTCATTCACATTGTGTCCTTTACTAAACTTGATTTCTTTTTCTTACTAAGTGGTGTATCATTGTGGATGTTCCCAGGTGGTGCTAGTGGTAAAGAATCTGCATGCAATGCTGGAGATGCTACTTCAATCCCTGGGTTGAGAAGATCCTGGAGAAGGAAACAGCAACCCACTCCAGCATTCTTGCCTGGAAAATCCTATGGACAGAGGAGCCTGGAAAGCTACAGTCCCTAGGGTCGCAAAAAGTCAGACATGACTGAACATGTACACACAAAAAATACCATTGTATGGGTGTCCGAGAGTCAATTTATAGGCAGGTTGATAAGAAGTCCTGGGTCCTCGAGGAGGAGAAAGGGGTCTGAAATTCTCAAGGAGGAGGAAAGGACAAATGTCTTTTTTTTCTTCTCTCTCTCTCTACATTCCTTAGTCACACAAAACGTTTTTTTCTTTAAGCCCTGAACAGATGATTACAGTTCAGTTCAGTTGCTCAGTCGTGTCCGACTCTTTGCGACCCCATGAATCGCAGCACGCCTGGCCTCCCTGTCCACCACCAACTCCTGGAGTTCACCCAGACTCACGTCCATCGAGTCAGTGATGCCATCCAGCCATCTCATCCTCTGTCATCCCCTTCTACTCTTGCCCCCAATCCCTCCCAGCATCGGAGTCTTTTCCAATGAGTCAACTCTTCGCATCAGGTGGACAAAGTGTTGGAGTTTCAGCTTTAGCATCATTCCTTCCAAAGAAATCCCAGGGCTGATCTCCTTCGGAACGGACTGGTTGGATCTCCTTGCAGACCAAGGGACTCTCAAGAGTCTTCTCCAACACCACAGTTCAAAAGCATCAATTCTTCAGTGCTCAAGCTTCTTCACAGTCCAACTCACATCCATACATGATCACAGGAAAAACCATAGCCTTGACTAGACGAAACTTTGTTGGCAAAGTAATGTCTCTGCTTTTGAATATGCTATCTAGGTTGGTCATAACTTTTCTTCCAAGGAGTAAGCGTCTTTTAATTTCATGGCTGCAGTCACCATCTGCAGTGATTTTGGAGTCCCCCAAAATAAAGTCTGACACTGTTTCCACTGTTTCCCCATCTATTTCCCATGAAATGATAGGACCAGATGCCGTGATCTTCGTTTTCTGAATGTTGAGCTTTAAGCCAATGTTTTCACTCTCCTCTTTCACCTTCATCAAGAGGCTTTTAGTTTCTCTTCACTTTCTGCCATAAGGGTGGTGTCATCTGCATATCTGAGGTTATTGATATTTCTCCAGGCAATCTTGATTCTAGCTTGTGTTTCTTCCAGTCCAGCATTTCTCATGATGTACTCTGCATATAAGTTAAATAAGCAGGGTGACAATATATAGCCTTGAAGTACGCCTTTTCCTATTTGGAACCAGTCTGTTGTTCCATGTTGAGTTCTAACTGTTGCTTCCTGACCTGCATATAGGTTTCTCAAGAGGCAGGTCAGGTGGTCTGGTATTCCCATCTCTTTAAGAATTTCCCACAGTTTGTCGTGATTCACACAGTCAAAGGCTTTGGCATAGTCAATAAAGCAGAAATAGATGTTTTTCTGGAAATCTCTTGCTTTTTCCATGATCCAGCGGATGTTGGCAATTTGGCCTCTGGTTCTCTGCCTTTTCTAAAACCAGCTTGAACATCTGGAACTTCACGGTTCACATATTGCTGAAGCCTGGCTTGGAGGATTTTGATCATTACTTTACTAGCATGTGAGATGAGTGCAATTGTGTGGTAGTTTGAGCATTTTTGGCATTGCCTTTCTTTGGGATTGGAATAAAAACTGACCTTTTCCAGTCCTGTAGCCACTGCTGACTATTCCAAATTTGCTGGCATATTGAGTGCAGCACTTTCACAGCATTATCTTTCAGGATTTGAAATAGCTCAACTGGAATTCCATCACCTCCACTAGCTTCGTTTGTAGAATGTGGTCCACTGGAGAAGGGAATGACTAACCACTTCAGTATTCTTGCCTTGAGAACCCATGAACAGTATGAAAAGGCAAAATGATAGCATTCTGAAAGAGGAACTCCCCAGGTCAGTAGGTGCCCAATATGCTACTGGAGATCAGTGGAGAAATAACTCCAGAAAGAATGAAGGGATGGAGCCAAAGCAAAAACAATACCCAGCTGTGGATGTGACTGGTGATAGAAGCAAGGTCCGATGCTGTAAAGAGCAATATTGCATAGAAACCTGGAATGTCAGGTCCATGAATCAAGGCAAATTGGAAGTGGCCAAACAGGAGATGGCAAGAGTGAACGTCGACATTCTGAATCAGCAAACTAAAATGGACTGGAATGGGTGAATGTAATTCAGATGACCATTATATCTACTACTTCGGGCAGAAATCCCTCAGAAGAAATGGAGTAGCCATCATGGTCAACAAGAGTTCAAAATGCAGTACTTGGATGCAATCTCAAAAACGCAGAATGATCTCTGTTCGTTTCCAAGGCAAACCATTCAATATCACAGTAATCCAAGTCTATGCCACAACCAGTAATGCTAAAGAAGTTGAAGTTGAACGGTTTTATGAAGACCTACAAGACCTTTTAGAACTAACACCCCCAAAAGATGTCCTTTTCATTATAGGGGACTGGAATGCAAAAGTAGGAAGTCAAGAAACACCGGGAGTAACAGGCAAATTTGGCCTTGGAATACGGAGTGAAGCAGGGCAAAGATTAATAGAGTTTTGCCAAGAGAACGCACTGGTCATAGCAAATACCCTCTTCCAACAACACAAGAGAAGACTCTACACATGGACATCACCAGATGGTCAACACCAAAATCAGATTGATTATATTTTTTGCAGCCAAAGATGGAGAAGCTCTATACAGGCAGCAAAAACAAGACCAGGAGCTGACTGTGGCTCAGATCATGAACTCCTTATTGCCAAATTCAGACTGAAATTGAAGAAAGTAGGGAAAACCACTAAACCATTCAGGTATGACCTAAATCAAATCCCTTATGATTATACAGTGAAAGTGAGAAATAGATTTAAGGGCCTAGATCTGATAGATAGAGTGCCTGATGAACTACGGACTGAGGTTCGTGACATTGTACAGGAGACAGGGATCAAGACCATCCCCAAGGAAAAACAATGCAAAAACGCAAAATGGCTGTCTGGGGAGGCCTTACAAATAGCTGTGAAAAGAAGGGAAGTGAAAAGCAAAGGAGAAAAGGAAAGATATAAGCATCTGAATGCAGAGTTCCAAAGAATAGCAAGTAGAGATAAGAAAGCCTTCTTCAGGGATCAATGCAAAGTAGAGGAAAACAACAGAATGGGAAAGACTAGCGATCTCTTCAAGAAAATTAGAGATACCAAGGGAACATTCCATGCAAAGATGGGCTCGATAAAGGACAGAAATGGTATGGACCTAGCAGAGGTAGAAGATATTTAGAAGTGGTGGCAAGAATACACAGAGAACTGTACAAAAAAGATCTTCACGACCCAGATAATCATGATGGTGCAATGATTACAGCTCAGTTTAAATTCTGTACTATTTATTATACAACAACAATGTATCCTGCCTGAGGACAGTTTTTGCTTCCTGAAAACCTGACTAATCCTGTTATCTTAAAATGTATATATGGGAGTGGGTCTGGTAAAATCTTTCTACTGTTAAATTTTAACGCTGTTACCTTAAAATGTAAATTGTGAGAGTGGGTCTGGTAAATTTTTTACAACTTTGAGACATTCTTTTGATCTATTGTAATAACCAATTTAAAAAGTATATAACTCCCTTGCTTAAACTCACAAGGGGGACCTTCTCCATCCCTCTTCTGATGTCTATGTCAGAAGTGTTCTCTGTCCCTTTCATACTTTAATAAAACTCTGCTACACAAAAGCTGCTGAGTGATCAAGCCTGGTCCCTGGTCCTGGAGCTAAATCTTCTTTGGAGATCACAAATCTGACACTGTTCACCATAAGCTATCAGGTATACCACATTTCACTTATCCATTTCCTACCTGATTAAATCAACAAATATAGATTTCCAAATTTGGGTTATTAAAAAATAATGCTGCTGTGAGTATTCACAAGTAGTTGTGAACATTTCTCCTGAGTAGACACAGAGGAGTGGAAATGCTGGACAGGATGGTAAGTATATGTATAACTTGTCAAGAAACTGCCAACCCTTTTCCAAACTGGATGTAACAATTACATTCTCATGAGCTTTGTATAAGGATTTCAGTTTGCCCATCTTCTTGCCAACCTTCATGGTGTCAGACTTTTCGATAATAGTCAATCTGATGGGTCTGTCATAATACTTCATTGTAGCTTTAATTTACCTTTCCCAAATGTTTTCATCTCTTCATGTGCTTACTAGCCATTTGCGTGTCTTTGATGAAACAGCTTTGCCAACAAAGGTTCATCTAGTCAAGGCTATGGTTTTTCCTGTGGTCATGTATGAATGTGAGAGTTGGACTGTGAAGAAGGCTGAGCGCCGAAGAATTGATGCTTTTGAACTGTGGTGTTGGAGAAGACTCTTGAGAGTCCCTTGGACTACAAGGAGATCCAACCAGTCCATTCTGAAGGAGATCAGCCCTGGGATTTCTTTGGAAGGAATGATGCTAAAGCTGAAACTCCAGTACTTTGGCCACCTCATGTGACGAGTTGACTCACTGAAAAAGACTCTGATGCTGGGAGGGATTGGGGGCAGGAGGAGAAGGGGACGACAGGATGAGATGGCTGGATGCCATCACTGACTCAATGGACATGAATCTGGGTGAACTCCGGGAGTTGGTGATGGACAGGGAGGCCTGGCGTGCTGTGATTCATGGGGTCGCAAAGAGTCGGACACGACTGAGCGACTGAACTGAACTGAATTGATGAAACAGCTATTCAAATCTGCCCATTTTTTAAATTGAGTTTGTCTTTTTATTATTAAGTTGTAACAGTTATGTATTCTGAATATGTCTGTTGATATGTGACTTACAAATATTTCCTCCTAGTCTGTGGCTTGTGTTTTTATTTTCTTGATGGTGTCTTTTTTAAAAATTTATGTATTTATTTTTGGCTGTACTTGGTCTTTGTTGCTGTGTGCAGGCTTTCTCTAGTTGCTTTATCACACTGGCTGGAGCATTCAGTAAAATGTTGAATAAAAATAGTAAGAGTGACTTATACCCAATCTCAGTGAGAAAACTTTCAGCTATCCACAATTAAGTATAATGTTAGCTGTACATTTTTCATACATGCCCTTTTTCAAGTAGCAGATATTTCTTCCTATTTTAATTTGATGAGAATTTTTTTTATCATAAATGGATATCAGATTTTGTCAAAAGATTTATTCCTGTCTATTGAGAAAATTGTATAGTTTTTTCCTTCCTTCTATTAATATAAATATTATATTCATTGATTTACAGATGTAAAATCATTCTTGCATTCAAGGGATAAATCCTATTTGGTCGTGGTATATAATTTTTTATATATGTTACTTGTTCCACTTAGCTAATATTTTATTGAGGAATCCTGCATTTATGTTCTTTAGAAATAGTTTTATACTTTTCTTTCTTGTGTTATCTTTGTCTGACTTTGGTATCACACTAAACCCTGGCCTCACAGAAGATACCAGAAGGTGTTCCCTCCTTTTTTTTTTTTTTCCCCCTGAAAATATTTGTATAGGATTGGTTTGTGTCTTCACTGTTTAATAAAATTTACTAATGATGTCATCTGGGCCTGGGCTTTTCTTTGAAAAAGATTTTCAATTTCCAATTTAATCTCTATGCATTTTAGGTTTGTTGATATTTTTATTTTTTCTTGAGATAGTTTTGGTAACTTGTATCTTTCAATATATTAACCGTTTCATCTAAGTTGTCTAATTTGTTTATATAAAGTGGTTCATAATATTCCCTTAGAATCATTTTGATTTCCGTAGGGTCTGTAGTGATATTCTCCCTCTTAAGGACTTCCCTGGTGGCTCAGATGGTAAAGTGTCTGTCTACAATTTGGGAGAACTGGGTTTGATCTCTGGGTCGGGAAGATTCCCTGGAGAAGGAAATGGCAACCCACTCCAGTACTCTTGCCTAGAAAACCCCATGGACGGAGGAGCCTGGGGCAGGCTACTGTCCATGGGGTCACAAAGAGTCAGACACGACTGAGCGACTTCACTTTCACTTTTCACTTTCTCCCTCTTATTCCTGATTTTATTAGTTTTTTCTTTCTCTTGTTTTTGTTACTGTAAGCAAATGTTTGCCAATTTTGTTGACCATTTATGTGAACCAGCTTTTGGTTTTCACAGATTTTCTGTTTGTTTTTCTGATTTTTATTTCATTTATTTCTTCTCTGGTCATTATTGTTTCTTTCCTTTTATTTACTTGAGGTCTGAAATGCTCATATTTATCTAGCTTCTTGAAGTGGGAGCTTAGATTGTTGATCTTAGATGTCTTTCCTGTCTAATATAAACATTTAAAGTGGTAAGTACCCCTCTAAGTACTGCTTTAGCTACGTATCATTTGATGTTTTGATATGTTAGGTTTTAATATGTTATTTTTTGATATGTTAATATGTTAGGTTTTCATTTCAAAGATCTGTAGAAAAATGTCAAGCCTATCAATTGTACTTGCAATAGCAGTCCCAGGAAAAAATGGAGAAACACAAAGGGAAAATGTTTATTGAAGAAATAATGACCATAAACTCCCCAATTTGATGAAAAGCCTCAATCCATAGGTTCGAGCAGCTCAATAACCACCAAGTAGACTAAACATGAAGAGCCACACATAGGCCAATGATACTAAAAGCTCCAGAAAGCCAAGACAGTCTTAAAGCAGCAAGATAAAAATGACTTATCATGTATGGAACAATACAAGTAAGGGCTGACTTCTAACACAAATATGGAGTCTGTTAGTAATGGAAGAACATATCCAAAGTGCTAATAGAAAAAAATGACCAATAAAGGCTGTTAATCAAGAATTTTCTATCTAGCAAGACCATCTTTCAAAATGAAGGCAGAATAAAGATCTTCCCAGATAAACAAAAATAGACCACCTTATAAGACCACCTAAAGGCTATCCTTCAAGCTGATATGTTAGGTTTTGATATGTTAGGTTTTTTTTTTTTTTTTTTTGATATGTTAGGTTTTCATTTAAATCCAATTCAGCACATTTTCTAATTTTCCTGTGATTTCACCTTTGACTCATGTTTTTTCAAAAGGATATTGTGAAATTCAAAATATTTGGGAAATTTTAAATTACCTTCTGTTGCTGGTTTCTTATTTAATTTTGTTGCAGTCAAAATAGTTTGACTCATTTTGTTTCCTATAATATAGTTAATATGAGGAGACTTCCCTGTGCACTTGAAAAGAATGTTTATTTTGTTGTTGGATGGAGCATTCTGTGTCATTTTTACCTAGTTGCTTGCTTGTGTTTTTAAATCTTGAATATTCTGTCTAGTTCTATCAGTTACTGAGAGAGGAATATTGAAATTTTCAACCACTATAATACTGAATTGCTACCTAGTTTTCAATTCTGTCATCTTTGCTACAAGTATTTTGGTGCTCTGGTGTTAGGTATGTATACATTTATAATTGCTCCTTCATCCTGATGTATTGAAAATCTTGCCAGTATGAAATGTTTCCATTTGTCTCTAGTAGTATTTCTGGTCTTAAAGCCTATTTTTGTATATTAATATAGTCATTCCAGTTCTTTAATAATTATTGTTTGCTTTTTCATCCTTTTACTTTGTAACTATTTGGGTTTTTAAATATAAATACATTTTTTATAGATGATATTTAGTTGAATCTTGCTCTTTCTTCTATTAATAGTTTGGAAAAAAAAGTGAAAAATGTTAGTCTGACTCTTTGAGACCCCCATGGGCTGTAGCCTGCCAGGTTCCTCTGTCCATGAAATTCTCCAGGCAAGAATACTGGAGTGGGTTGCCATTCCTTTCTTGAGGGAATCTTCCCAAACCAGGGATCAAACCCCAGTTTCCTGCATTAAAGACAGATTCTTTACTGTCTGAGTCACCAGGGAAGCTCTATTAATGATTTGCCTGTTTTTTTTAATTACTTTATTTTAATTGGAGGCTAATTACTTTACAATATTGTGGTGGTTTTTGCCATACACTGACATGAATTTAGTGTGCGGGCAGCTGCGACCGGCGCATTTAGCACGCGGGCAACTACCCCACGTCCAAGGTCAGGGGCAGAAGCTGGGAGGACCCCATGCCCAAGAGGAGGTGGCCAAGAAGAGTTACCCCAGGTCCAAGGTCAGAGGCGGCAGCCAAGAGGAGCTACCCCACATCCGAGGTTAGGGGCGGAGGTCTGGAGGAACTACCCAACGCCCGAGGCCAGGGGCGGTGGCCGAGAGGAGCTACCCCACATCTGAGGCCAGGGCTGGCGGACAGGAGGACCTACCCCACGACCGAGGCCAGGGGCGGCGGCCGAAAGGAGCAACCCCACCTCCAAGGAGCAGTGGCTGTGCGGGCACAGGAGGGCCTAGAAGAGCTATTCCATGTTCAAGGTCAGAAGTGGCGGCGCTGAGGAGATACCCCTCGTCCAATGTAAGGAGCAGCGGCTGCGCTTTGCTGGAGCAGCCCTGAAGAAATGCCCCACGTCCAAGGTAAGAGAAACCCAAGTAAGACGGTAGGTGTTGCAAGAGGGCATCAGAGGGCAGACACACTGAAACCATACTCACAGAAAACTAGTCAATCTAATCACACTAGACCACAGCCTTGTCTAACTCAATGAAACTAAGCCATGCCTGTGGGGCCACCCAAGACAGACGGGTCATGGTGGAGAGCTCTGACAGAATGTGGTCCACTGGAGAAGGGAATGGCAAACCACTTCAGTATTCTTGCCTTGAGAACCCCATGAACAGTATGGAACCGCAAAATGATAGGATACTGAAAGAGGAACTCCCCAGGTCAGTAGGTGCCCAATATGCTACTGGAGATCAGTGGAAAAATAACTCCAGAAAGAATGAAAGGATGGAACCAAAGCAAAAACAATACCCAGCTGTGGATGTGACTGGTGATAGAAGCAAGGTCCGATGCTGTAAAGACCAATATTGCATAGGAACCTGGAATGTCAGGTCCATGAATCAAGGCAAATTGGAAGTAGTCAAACAAGAGATGGCAAGAGTGAATGTCAACATTCTAGGAATCAGCGAACTCAAATGGACTGGAATGGGTGAATTTAACTCAGATGACCATTATATCTACTACTGTGGGCAGGAATTCCTTAGAAGAAATGGAGTAGCCATCATGGTCAACAAAAGAATTCGAGATGCAGTACTTAGATGCAATCTCAAAAATGACAGAATGATCTCTGTTCGTTTCCAAGGCAAACCATTCAATATCACAGTAATCCAAGCCTATGCCACAACCAGTAACGCTGAAGAAGCTGAAGTTGAATGGTTCTATGAAGACCTACAAGACCTTTTAGAACTAACACCCCCAAAAGATGTCCTTTTCATTATAGGGGACTGGAATGCAAAAGTAGGAAGTCAAGAAACACCGGGAGTAACAGGCAAATTTGGCCTTGGAATACGGAGTGAAGAAGGGCAAAGACTAATAGAGTTTTGCCAAGAGAACACACTGGTCATAGCAAACACCCTCTTCCAACAACACAAGAGAAGGCTCTACACATGGACATCACCAGATGGTCAACACCAAAATCAGACTGATTATATTTTTTGCAGCCAAAGATGGAGAAGCTCTATACAGTCAACAAAAACAAGGCTGGGAGCTGACTGTGGCTCAGATCATGAACTCCTTATTGCTAAATTCAGACTGAAATTGAAGAAAATAGGGAAAACCACTAGACCATTCAGGTATGACCTAAATCAAATCCCTTATGATTATACAGTGGAAGTGAGAAATAGATTTAAGGGACTAGATCTGATAGATAGTATGCCTGATGAACTATGGACTGAGGTTCATGACATTGTACAGGAGACAGGGATCAAGATCATCCCCAAGGAAAAACAACGCAAAAAAGCAAAATGGCTGTCTGGGGAGGCCTTACAAATAGCTGTGAAAAGAAGGGAAGTGAAAAGCAAAGGAGAAAAGGAAAGATATAAGCATCTGAATGCAGATTTCCAAAGAATAGCAAGAAGAGATAAGAAAGCCTTCTTCAGCGATCAATGCAAAGTAGAGGAAAACAACAGAATGGGAAAGACTAGCGATCTCTTCAAGAAAATTAGAGATACCAAGGGAACATTTCATGCAAAAATGGGCTCGATAAAGGACAGAAACGGTTTGGACCTAACAGAAGCAGAAGATATTAAGAAGAGGTGGCAAGAACACACAGAAGAACTGTACAAAAAGATCTTCACGACCCACATAATCACGATAATGTGATCACTGACCTAGATCCAGACATCCTGGAATGTGAAGTCAAGGGGGCCTTAGAAATCATCACTACAAACAAAGCTAGTGGAAGTGATGGAATTCCAGTTGAGCTATTTCAAATCCTGAAAGATGATGCTGTGAAAGTGCTGCACTCAATATGCCAGCAAATTTGGAAAACTCAGCAGTGGCTACAGGACTGGAAAAGGTCCGTTTTCATTCCAATCCCAAAGAAAGGCAATGCCAAAGAATGCTCAAACTACCACAAAATTGCACTCATCTCACATGCTAGTAAGATCAGATCAGATCAGATCAGTCGCTCAGTTGTGTCCGACTCTTCGCGACCCCATGCCAGGCCTCCCTGTCCATCACCAACTCCCGGAGTTCACTCAAACTCATGTCCATCGAGTCGGTGATGCCATCCAGCCATCTCATCCTTTGTCATCCCCTTCTCCTCCTGCCCCCAATCCCTCCCAGCATTAGAGTCCTTTCCAATGAGTCAACACTTTGCATGAGGTGGCCAAAGTACTGGAGATTCAGCTTTAGCATCATTCCTTCCAAAGAAATCCCAGGGCTGATCTCCTTCAGAATGGACTGGTTGGATCTCCTTGCAGTCCAAGGGACTCTCAAGAGTCTTCTCCAACACCACAGTTCAAAAGCACCAATTCTTCGGCGCTCAGCCTTCTTCACAGTCCAACTCTCACATCCATACATGACCACAGGAAAAACCATAGCCTTGACTATGCCCTCACGCTAGTAAAGTAATGCTCGAAATTCTCCAAGCCAGGCTTCAGCAATACATGAAGCGTGAATTTCCTGATGTTCAAGCTGGTTTTAGAAAAGCCAGAGGAACCAGAGACCAAATTGCCAACATCCGCTGGATGATGGAAAAAGCAAAAGAGTTCCAGAAAAACATCTGTTTCTGCTTTATTGACTATGCCAAAGACTTTGACTGTGTGGATCACAACAAATTGTGGAAAATCCTGAAAGAGGTGGGAATACCAGACCACCTGACCTGCCTCTTGAGAAATTTGTATGCACGTCAAGAAGCAACAGTTAGAACTGGACATGGAACTACAGACTGGTTCCAAATAGGAAAAGGAGTACATCAAGGCTGTATATTGTCACCCTGTTTATTTAACTTATATGCAGAGTATATCATGAGAAACCTTGGACTGGAAGAAGCACAAGCTGGAATCAAGATTGCCGGGAGAGATATCAATAACCTCAGATATGCAGATGACACCACCCTTATGGCAGAAAGTGAAGAGGAACTAAAAAGCCTCTTGATGAAGGTGAAAGAGGAGAGTGAAAAAGTTGGCTTAAAGCTCAACATTCAGAAAGTAAATATCATGGCATCTGGTCCCATCACTTCATGGGAAATAGATGGGGAAACAGTGGAAACAGTGTCAGACTTTATTTTGGGGGACTCCAAAATCACTGCAGATGGTGACTGCAGCCATGAAATTAAAAGACGCTTACTCCTTGGAAGAAAAGTTATGACCAACCTAGATAGCATATTGAAAAGCAGACACATTACTTTGCCAACAAAGGTCCGTCTAGTCAAGGCTATGGTTTTTCCAGTGGTCATGTATGGATGTGAGAGTTGGACTGTGAAGAAAGCTGAGCGCCGAAGAATTGATGCTTTTGAACTGTGGTGTTGGAGAAGACTCTTGAGAGTCCCTTGGACTGCAAGGAGATCCAACCAGTCCATTCTGAAGGAGATCAGCCCTGGGATTTCTTTGGAAGGAATGATGCTAAAGCTGAAACTCCAATACTTTGGCGACCTCATGCGAAGTGTTGACTCATTGGAAAGGACTCTAATGCTGGGAGGGGTTGAGGGCATGAGGAGAAGGGGATGACAGAGGATGAGATGGCTGGATGGCATCACTGACTAGATGGACATGAGTCTGAGTGCACTGCGGGAGTTGGTGATGGACAGGGAGGCCTGGCATGGTGCGATTCATGGGGTCACAAAGAATCAGACACGACTGAGCGACTGAACTGAACTGAACTGAACTGACATGAATCAGCCATGTGTGTATATGTGTCCCACCGTCCTGAACTCCTCCCACCTGCCTCCCCACCCCATCCCTCTGGGTTGTCCCAGAGCACCAGCTTTGAGTTCCTTGTGTAATGCATTGAATCTGCACCAGTCATCCATTTTACATGCTGTAATGTACATGTTTCAATGGTATTCTCTCATATCATCCCACCCTTGCCTTCTCCCACATAGTCCAAAAGTCTGTTCTTTATATCTGTATCTCTTGCTGTCTTGCATATAGTGTCATTGTTGCTGTCTTTCTAAATTCCATATATATATATATATATGTTCATATACTGTATTGGTATTTCTCATTCTGACTTACTTCACTCTGTATAATAGGCTCCAGTTTCAACCACATCATTAGAACTGATTCAAATACATTATTTTTTATAGCTGAGTAATGTTCCATTGTGTACATGTACCACAATTTCTTTATCCATTCATCTGCCGATGGACATCTAGGTTGCTTCCATGTCCTGGCTATTGTAAACAGTGCTGCAATAAACATTGGGATGCATGTGTCTCTTTCAATTCTGGCTTCCTCAGTGTGTATGCCCAGTAGTGGGATTGCTGGGTTATATGGCAGTTCTATTTCCAGGTTTTTAAGGAATCTCCACACTGTTCTCCATTTTGGCTGTACTTGTTTGCATTCCCACCAACAGGGTAAGAAGGTTCCCTCTTCTCCACACCCTCTCCAGTATTTATGGTTTGTAGACATCTTGGTGGCAGCCATTCAGACCGGCATGAGATGGTACTTCATTGTGGTTTTGATTTGCATTTCTCTGATAATGAGTGATTTTGAGCATCTTTTCATGTGTTTGTTAGCCATCTGTATGTCTTCTTTGGAGAAATGTCTGTTTAGTTCTTTGGCCCATTTTTTGATTGTGTCATTTATTTTTCTGGTATTGAGCTGCATGAGCTGCTTATATATTTTGGAGATGAATTCTTTGTCAGTTGCTTCATTTGCTATTATTTTCTCCCATTCAGAACCTCAAGAAACAAGAGAAACATCAAATAAGCAACCTACCTTTACAGCTAAAACAACTATAAGAAGAAGAAAAGAAGAACCCCGAAGTTAGTAGAAGCAAAGAAATCATAAAAATCAGATCAGAAATAAATGAAAAAGAGATGAAGAAGACTATAGCAAAAATCAACAAACTAAAAGGTGGTTCTTTGAAAAGATAAATAAAATAGACAAACCATTAGCCAGACTCATCAAGAAAAAAAGGGATAAGAATCAAATCAATAAAATTAGAAATGAAAATGGAGAAATCACAACAGACAACACATAAATACAAAAGATTTAGCTATTATTTTAAAAATTATTTTCTTAATAGTTCATCTAAATATTACAATACATATCTTTAACTCATTACAGTCTGCTTCATAATAATCACAGTAACAACAATAAGAATAATATAGCAAATTTTCTCTGATATATTTTTATTTTCCCTCTCATTTTAATGCTAGTATTATTATACATATTACATCTATCCATGCAACAACTCCCAAAAATAAAGCATTATAATTGTTGCTTCACATAGTCTTTGTTTTTAAAGAAATTAGGAGGAAGAAATAAGCATTCTTTTATGTTTACTCACATATTTAACATTTTCAGTGCCCTTCATTCCTTCCTGTTGAGGTGAGTTGAGTCATATCTGCTATCATCATTTCCTTTCAGCCTGAAACAGCCTTTAGGATTTCTTATAGTGTGGTCTATTTTTTTTTAACCTGGAAATATCTTTATTTTGCCTTCATTTTGAAAGATGGTCTTGCTAGATAGAAAATTCTTGATTAACAGGCTTTTTGGGTCATTTTTTCTATTAGCACTTTGGATTGTTCTTCCACTACCTTCTAGACTCCATATTTGTGTGAGAAGTCAGCCCTTACTTTGTATTGTTCTCCATACATCTGTGCAGAGGTTTGCTTAAGCACCTCAAGTCCAAAAGTACTTCCACCCTCTGTCAGTCAACCTGTGTATAGTTTGGGAAATGCATTCGACATTCAGTTACTTCTCAAGTAAGCCTTTGCTTTTACTTTCCACTGCATTCTTTTTGGGCTTCTCTGAAATGAGCATAGTTCATAGTTCCACTCAGCCAGGAATGTGTGGAAAGCTTATGGAGTCCTTTTATGTCTCTCTTACTTCTAAGGATTCACATTGGCAAGTGGGTTCTTTATATACTGTGTCACCTGGGAAGCCCCACCTTGGATGGTGCCTGGCCTTTAAATAAAGAAGCATGTAGTAGATCTACATCCAGTCTTAAGCCTGAAGCCAAGCCCAGCTGAGCTCAACCATATTCAGCCAAACTCTAGCTGAAACCCTACTGACCCACAGACACATAAATAAGAAAATAAATATTTGTTATTAGGAGCAACTGAAAATTTTGACATTACTTTTTATGCAGCAAACTTATGCAGTCACCTAATAACAGACAGCATCATATCTAACCTGTTCCATATCACCAATAAAAGAGTGTAGTGCCATGATCTGCTCTGTACAACCTTTTCAAAGGATCCCAGACTGAAGGGTGATGTCTAGGTTACAGGCATCATCAAATGCCATGGGGAGATAATGAAGCAATTGGCATGGATTTATCATGAAATTCCTTACAGAGTCAAGAAAGAGCAATGAGCTAGTGTAAGCCTAAAGAAGCCATTTACTTCTAAGGGTTATTGACAAAGAAGTAGAGAAGCATATGAAAAATGCCATTGTGTTTTTTGAGCCTGATAGACCAAGTTGAGAGGTAACCCAGCATTACTCTCGTACTCTGCATTATGAACTGAGAGTTCATAAGCAAGAATGCATCTAAACCTGCTTTGTTGAAGGCTCTGCATTCTTTGCACACCTTACAGGGCCTCTTGAGCAGTTTCATTGGTTCAGTTCAGTTCAGCAACAGCCACAGCAGAATACCTACAATACTCTGAGAGCAGCCCAAGGCATCCTAGAATCCTTCACTTGATTGATAGAACTTACCAATAAATAGAGGCTTCTAATAGGATGTTATATGGGTTATAAGATTAGATGTTTATGTGTTAGGGAACAGTATTATATTCCAGATCTAAGAATGTTAACTTAAAAATCCGATCTCTCACCAGTATCCTAAGAAATATTGTCAGTCTTGGCACTGAAATAATCCTCATATTGACATGCCCCTGGAATGTGTGTATGCAGAGAATGCAAGACAGCAGGACACTCAAGGACCTATTGTGTATGATAGCTGAGGCTGGAAAAATCACAGGCAAGGAAAGCAGGATAAATGCTATAAGTACACATTGAAACACAGCATCAAGCAATGCAACAGAGCTTTAGACTGCTGCGAAACAGCAGCAATACACAAAACAGCCCGAGCTCAGCTGTAAGGAATGTAGAGAAAGCCTTCAGCTGAATAGCTAAACAACAATAGGCTACATCCGCTAACAGGTTCACATTTCACATGAGCATGGTTCATTCTGCTTAGCCACACTTGAACACAGCAGCTGTGGCTTGGACCCACAACACTGTCTAAAAAAAAATTTAAAAAACAGAGGTCAACAGAATAATTCTAGCTATTGCCTATCAATCCCTTATATATTTTATATAGTTATCTCAACAATTGTATACATAAATTCTAATGTTATCTGAAAGTGCCACACTGAAGGTAATAGATTAGTGGGATGACTTCTGGCAGCCACAGATATCTCATCCAGAACGTCTAATCCAGAAGCCAAAAAATCAGTGCCTTGCAAGAAAACCAGCTGAAATAAAACCCCTGGACTTTATCTATAGAAGAAGCAGGTCTACCATGGGCACTCAGATCTACAATTCTATAAAAGTTTACAGACCTCATAAGGGGCTTGTCTGCTTTTTCTAGAAAACTGTTCAGTTCAGTTCAGTTGCTCAGTTGTGTCTGACTCTTTGCAACCCCATGAATCGCAGCACACTAGGCCTCCCTGTCCACCACCAACTCCCGGAGTTTACTCAAACTCATGTCCATCGAGTCGGTGATGCCATCCAGCCATCTCATCCTCTGTCGTCCCCTTCTCCTCCTGCCCCCAATCCCTCCCAGCATCAGAGTCTTTCCCAATGAGTCAACTCTTCACATCAGGCGGCCAAAGTACTGGAGTTTCAGCTTTAGCATCATTCCTTCCAAAGAAATCCCAGGGCTAATCTCCTTCAGAATGGACTGGTTGGATCTCCTTGCAGTCAAGAGTCTTCTCCAACACCACAGTTCAAAAGCATCAATTCTTCGGCGCTCAGCTTTCTTCACAGTCCAACTCTCACATCCATACATGACCACTGGAAAAACCATAGCCTTGACTAGACGGACCTTTGTTGGCAAAGTAATATCTCTGCTTTTGAATATGCTATCTGGTTTTCTTAAATCATAAGGGACATACAGGTTGCACTAGAAAGGGCATAAAGGTATCCTTAAGAAGCACTGACAAGCATTGGGGAAAACACAGCCAACATTCCTGACTATAATCATACATGAATCAGGGGCCATTTTATATGAGAGCAATAGCCCTATAAGCTTCATTAACTCATAAGGGCATCGATAAAACACAAGATAAAAAAATATTAAGCTCCATAAATGATGATATTGACTTATCAAGGAAATGTTACATTAAGTTGCTTTTTCTGATTAAGAAGATATAGAAGTGTAGTATGTGTAAGAAGACTTTCACAAAAATAATTGACACAGTGAACATTTAAATGTATCTGGAAAATATAAACATGTGAATTGCTTCATCACACAATGGCTCTGGATCACCACTGCTCAGCAGAAACAAAACATTGAGCCAGCAGTGGAAGCCAACTATGTAATTTTAAGTTTCTAGCAGATATATTAAAAGAGTTTTCAAAAGAGTAAAATTAATTCCAATAATAAATATAATTTAACCCAAAGTAGTGAAAATACTACATTATTATGGCACTTCAATGTACAATCAACATAAGAATTATCAAGGAAATTTTGCCACATTTCATTTGTACTAAGCCTATGAAATCTGGTATATGTTACACTATGGCATGTCTCAGCCCAGACTAGACACATTTCACGTACTCAGTGGACACACTTGGCTGATGACCACCATACTAGACAGCACGGCTCTCAATACATGAAGCTTTATTGAAGAACAACTGAAATTAATGCAAATGCAACTGGAGTATTCCAACCCAGTATTCAGAACTACTAGAAGAAATGCAAATATCAAGACACATATGTTCTCTCAGTTTCTCCAAAGATTCATAAACAAAGTCAAAAGAATTGAAGATGTGTCTCTAATAACCATTACCAAGGCAGAAAAAAAAAAAAGTACTAACTCCTAGTAAGAGGAAGGAAAGAGTCATAGACTCTTCGAAAATGAGATTTATGAAGAAGTTTTCTTTGTCAGATTTCCTCGAGCACTCAGAAATGAAGTGTTATCTTTGATGCCACAGTCCTGGCATCTGGAGAGGAGGAAGGAGAATTGTAAACACCCAAAGCTATTTACATAGTCACTTCTGAGATTAATAAGTTCAATCTTCAAAGCTGTAACTTTGAACTTTCAAAGATTGTTCCAATGTATGTCTAGATCACAGTAAGAAAGGCTCTATTAAATACATCTAATAAAAATATTTTAAAGTAAGTCTTTTCTTCACATGTCTATCAGTATAGGGTCATTTGACTGTATATAAGTTTGTATTATAGTTTGGTGCTATTAAAAATCACATGTAAATTTCCTTGTGTTTCACTGCACTTTCTAAAATAAAAACAAATTTTAAAAATCTTACTAATGTAACATTAAAATTAAACTCTTTAATGATCAAATGACAACAAATGCAAAGAACATGTTTCTTAGGGAAGTAGGCTTTCTCTGTGATCTAATTCAGATCTTGTGTCATTCCACATTTTTCTACAAGTCCTGGTCCACAGGACAATGCCTTGTGAAATTTTCTGCTTAGCCACCTCCCTCAAACCAAAAAGGTGGAGGGAATGTCTTTTTTTCTCATTGGATGAGAGCCAGGGCAAAGTTTAGCAAAGAACCAGATGAACTGTAGGCTTCCTCTAGGACAACCCTGTGTGAAGGAAAATTCTTAAATGTCAGGTCCTAAGAAGCAGATGGAGAATAAATCTGTACTCTTTACCCCACGAGGTGATAATTAAGAACCACTGGAAGATGCAGAGGTTTGGGGAGACACAGTGTATTCGTGGTATGGGAAATGATGCTCGAGTAAATTGAGGACTCAGAGGAAGAAGGATGGCAAGAATAAAGCTTATAAGACTATTACCTATAAGGTTTTATTTACTGTGGACTTTGTGGGTTTAAGTGTATTGATTTTGAATGAATTATAAGTTTGTTATATTTTTATACAATAATTATGTAACCATTTTCTACAAAGGTCTGCTGATTCTGCATCTTTTCATCTTTCTTCATGATTTTCATCTAATACTTGATTACTCTTACATGAATTTTCTCAACATTTTCTTTCTCTTCTGAGGTGTTGAGGATTTTAATACAACTCACAGTACATATGAAGAGTCTAACTACAGCTGAAGTGCAATAAGAGGAAAACCCATGGTCCTAACATTAACTAGCTCTTACAAAAGATCTTTGTATCACAGGTTGATTTTTAAAAATCAGACTATTAATGCATGCTCTTTTTGATCTGTCTTTGGCCCTCCTTAATCCCATATTCCCTCCTAGCTTTGGAGGATCCTTTTACAATCAGGATGATGAATGCACTTTATAGTAACCATGTGTAATAGATTTGATACTATTATCCATCAGTTAATAGGAAAAAAACTGAAATGATTGCTTAAGGACAGATATATGAGGTAACCTTAGGCTTTCACTTTAAGGTTTAGCTTCAAGATCCACTCATCACTCATCTCTCAAAGTCCTCCAGACAACTCTCATGATATCTGACTACCAGAACAAGTACCTGGTGTCCAGAATTCATTATTATTTTCCACCATCACTCAAGTAGTAAAGTTCTGGCTACCCTTTCCTTTATAGATGTCGGTGAGTAGACAGGCATTTAAAAGTAAATGGAAGTTTGGGTGACAAAGAGATCAATTCACACTAACTAACTAAAAGCCACATGAGACAAAAGTAAACATCAAAGGCTGATGTGTTAATTTACAGTGAGAAATACAACACCGCATGCAAGAAATACCATGTTGGCTTGATCAAAGCATTTTTTTTCTTGGGGTCCAACCACATGAAAATCAAAAGATGCTTTCGTGAGCACGGACTCAAAACAACAGGAGGTAGAGAAATCAAGTCTTCAATGCAGCCTTTCCCAAATGTGCTTTGTGCTGGGAGACACTTTAATAGATCTTTCAGCAACAGAAGGTTCAGTGATCAAGTGAGGTTGAAAAGTGTTGGATTAAACCAAGGAAAACAGCTTTCATAACTGCACATTTCCTTTGGTCTGCAGATGTACACTGTGGAGTTGTGAGCTCAGATAGACAGCTTTTCTAGAATAAATTTAGCTCCTGTCTTTATAGAATATCTCAGAGAACAATATTATTTTTCAGATACAGTTTAGGATTAACTGACCAAATTCTAGCCATAAGGACAGATTTTTAGTGGTCTTAGTGTATTTGGAAAGCAAGGACTAAAGTCCTGCATCATTCACCCTTCATGGACACACCATGAAAGTGAAATGCGTTAGTCACTCAGTCATGCCCGACTCTTTGCAACCCCATGGACTGTAGCCTACCAGGCTCCTCTATCCACAGAATTCTCCAGGCAAGAATACTGGAGTGGGTTGCCATTTCCTACTCTAGGGGATCTTCCTGACCCAGGGATCGAACCTGGGTCTCCCGCATTGCAGACACATTCTTTACCATCTGAGCCACCAGGGAAGTTTTTTTAAATAAAAAATTTTTTAATGTTTTTTTTTAATAACAATTTAAAAAATAAACAAAAAAGAAAAGAGAGACTCAGAACCAAGAGAAATGAAATAATCAATACCAAAATTTTTATTAAAAAACAAACAAAAAACATTTGTGGCAGCACTGCACAGCATATGGCGTCTTAGTTTCTCCACCAGGGGTCAAACGCATGCCCTCTGCATTGGAAGTGCAAAGTCTTAACCACTGAACCTCCAGGTAAGTCCCATCCCTTTTCCTTTTTAGTGATTGGGTGAGCACTGCCAATATATATCTACATTATTGTTCTTTTTCTTCAATTTTATTTAATTCTACCATTGATATTAAGACATTGAAGAGATTACAGTGAAGGCATGCTTGCCTACCAGTAATTTCATCTTCTTCAGATGATTTTTCTCTATCTTTATGGTAAATTATATAATATTTAGATAGAGTCCCACCAACTACAACCCCTAAATGCTTATAGAAGGAACTTCCCTGACACTCCAGTGATTTAAGACTTCACCTTCCAATGCAGGTGGTGTGGGCCCAATCACCGGCTGGGGAGTTAAAATCCCACATGCTTTGGGGCTAAAAGACCAAAACATAAAACAGAAGCAATATTGTAACAAATTCAATAAAAAGGTTGTGGACCTTTTTAAAAAGAAAGTCCACAACAAAAAATCTTTCTTAAAAAAAAGTATATAACCAGAAAATAATACAACCATGGGAAACAGATTAATACCTTCCACTCAAAACTCTATCTCCAACCTCTAGAACCTGCAAATATGTTAACCTTGTATGATAGAAGGCCAAGCGCCGAAGAATTGATGCTTTTGAACTGTGGTGTTGGAGAAGACTCTTGAGAATCCCTTGGACTGCAAGGAGATCCAACCAGTCCATTCTGAAGGAGATCAGCCCCAGGATTTCTTTGGAGGGAATGATGCTAAAGCTGAAACTCCAGTACTTTGGCCACCTGATGCGAAGAGTTGACTCATTGGAAAAGACTCTGATGCTGGGAGGGATTGGGGGCAGGAGGAGAAGGGGACGACAGAGGATGAGATGGCTGGATGGCATCACTGAGTCGATGGACGTGAGTCTGAGTGAACTGCGGGAGTTGGTGATGAACAGGGAGGCCTGGCGTGCTGCAATTCATGGGATCGAAAAGAGTCGGACACGACTGAGCGACTGAACTGAACTGAACTGTATGATAGAAGGAAGCTTGCAAATGTGATTAAGTCAGGGATCTTGCGATGGAGAGATTATTCTGGATGACTTGGGTGGGCCAGTGTAATCACAAAGGTTCTTATAAGTAGAAGAGGGAGGCAGGAGAGTGAGAGGAGGAGATGTGATGATGGATGAGATGCCACAGTGACACAACTGCTAACTGGAAGGGGGCCACAAGCCAAGAAATGTGGGCAGCCTCTAGAAGTTGGAAAGGGCATGAAAAGGAACTCTTCCCTTGAGACTCTGGTGCCTTGCTGACACCTTGATTTTATATTAATTTTTTAAAATTCTTTACTGAATTTGTTGCAATATTGTTTTTGCTTTATGTTTTGGTTTTGTGCCCACAAGGCATATGGGATCTTAGCTCCCTGACCAGGGATCAAACCCATACCACACTGCACTGGAAGGCGAAACCTTAACCACTGGACAACCAGGGAAGTCTCACTGACACCTTGATTTTGAACCCATGAAATGGATTTCAGATTTCTGACCTTCCGAACTATAAGGCAATAAATTTGTTTTGTTCTAAGCCCCTAACTCTGTACTAATTTCTTTAAAGCAACAACAGGAAAGGAACAGAACAACCAACATCTTGAAGTCACTTGTCCCCTGTCCACTTGGTCTCAATTACCCATATGCAACATGTAACACTCTGTGTTCAACCTTGAGTGATAACTAATACCCTGAGCACAGTATCTATTTGTTCTCTAAAACTTATTTGGAGACTCATGTGAATGTCACTCCATAGTGCTTAAGAAGTTTCGACAAGCATGAAATAAATCATTGAATGCTGCAGAAAGAGACCAATGTAGTTAGAGAGTAAAAAGCTGAAACTTTTAACTGAAGATGACAACCACTTGAGAAATGTGTTTTCAGAGCCCTGACAGTAGAATGAACTCAGAAGAACTGACCCATGTTAAACAAACTCACAAGACACTTGAAATAACTGTCAGGGTTCTCCAGAAAAACAAATCCAATAGGAAGCATACATAAATAGAAAGAGGTTTATTTTAAGGAATTGGCTCACGTGATTATGGAGGCAATCTGAAGGGTGAGCTGTCAGGCTGGAGACCCAGGAAAAGCCAATGTTGAGTTGAAGTCCTAAGGCTGCCTGCTGGCAGAACTCCTTGTTTGGGGAAAAGTCAGTGTTCTGTTTATTCAGGCCATCAGCTTGTTAGATGAGGCCCACCCACATTATGAGGGCAATCTGCTTCAGAGTCCACCAGTTCAAATCTAAATTTCACCAAAATAACACTTCCACAGAAATATTCTGAATAATGTTCAACCAAACATTTGGGCACACAAAATGTCAATTCATTAATTTAAATTTGGGACATTTCTTTCCATTGATTGAAGTATATATGTCTTCTAACCAGACAACTTTAGTGTCAAAGCATGTGACAGAGTAAATTTAAGCCCTAAACTACTTGTTGGACTTCCCTGGTGGCTCAGACGGTAAAGCGTCTGTCTACAATACGGGAGACCCGGGTTCGATCCCTGGGTTGGGAAGATCCCCTGGAGAAGAAAATGGCAACCCACTCCAGTACTATTGCCTAGAAAATCCCATGGACAGAGGAGCCTCGCAGGCTACAGTCCATGGGGTCGCAAAGAGTCGGACACGACTAAGCGACTTTACTTTCAAACTACTTTTTGGGTGTGAATTAGAACAAAGTTAGTAGGACAGCTGTGGGGAATAATTCACTATACTGGTCAGGTTCTGGCAGGTTCCTATAATTCTACCATCCTTCAAAGAAGCCTGCAAGTTCTTGCCTTTTTGAAATTTTCCTTGTCAATAGATTTCTATCATTTGTTCCACATGATGGAAAACCATCTAGAAGGACCACCATCTAGAGGTCTAAGAGCTGGCCTTGTATTGACTGTATGTAACTTAATAGGTTCATTTCTCCTTGAGATTTTGGTTATGAAACCTATGGAGAGAGAGGGAAAGAGAATAAGTAAAAGCCTTAAAACATAAGAAACAACATCTTGGTAGAAGCAATATAGAAAAAAAATGGAGATGGGTTGTTGTTCAGTGGCTAAGTCATAGCCAGCTCTTTGAGACCCCATGGACTGCAGCACACCAGGCTTCCCTGTCCTTCACTATCTCCCAGAATTTGCTCAAACTCATGTCCATTGAGTCAGTGATGCCATCCAACCATCACAACCTCTGTTGCCCCCTTGTTAGTTTGGCAAATATAAAACAAGTACAAATAGAAAAAGAAGTAAAGTCTGAAGTGCTGAATCACGGCTCTTCAGCCAGTGAGAGTCACTTAGGTGCTCTGGTTATACACCACTTTCTAGTTCTCCCGTGTATCTTACAACAAACCCCATTTGTGAAGCCCTACAGTAAACACATTCACCCTGGGCCCCAGGAAAAATCCATAAACATTCACTATCCCACCAGAAATTGCATCTCTCCCAAAGACCAAAGAATTCCTATGCCCTGGGTCTGGTATCTAGACCCTAGGTTCTCTGGATAGTGTTGGAGACTTAAAACTTCTGTAGGCTTGTGACCACCATCTCAACATATATTACAACATGCAAGATGCATATGCCTGATGTATGGTCAGGTCAGTGCTCTGACCTTGTTATTACTGCAGAATATGATTCCACTGTTCATCTGTTTCCGGGAAAGATGTCCTGGTTACACACTACTTTCTAGTTCTCTCAAACTTTCAAAAATTGTGGTACCATCTCATCTTCCCAAGACCATACCCCAGTCTTGGTCTATATACTACAGTATTGCCCTCTAGACACCAAGTTCTTGATTATTCCTCAAGGTGTGCACATTTTAAGGATGGCTGACCTCATCCACTCTATGTGGACTTTCTGAGGTTTATTGTCACAAGTCAACCTTATTTTCCAGTTCCCATGTGACATTCCTCATTTCCCCTCTTTGTGCTGATAATAGCATCACACTTATTCAAATCTATCAATGAAAAATTAAGAGATTTAAGATTAATTACACAGTACACCTTAGGCATTGTACAGGAAACAGGGATCAAGACCATCCCCATCGAAAAGAAATGCAAAAAAAGCAAAATGGCTGTCTGAGGAGGCCTTACAAATACCTGTAAAAAGAAGAGAAGCAAAAAGCAAAGAAGAAAAGGAAAGATATAAGCATCTGAATGCAGAGTTCCAAAGAATAGCAAGGAGAGATAAGAAAGCCTTCCTCAGTGATCAGTGCAAAGAAATAGAGGAAAACAACAGAATGGGAAAGACTAGAGATCTCTTCAAGAAAATTAGAGATACCAAGGGAACATTTCATGCAAAGATGGTCTCAATAAAGGACAGAAATGGTATGGACCTAACAGAAGCAGAAGATATTAAGAAGAGGTGGCAAGAATACACAGAAGAACTATACAAAAAAGATCTTCATGACCCAGATAATCACGATGGTGTGATCACTGACCTAGAGCCAGACATCCTGGAATGTGAAGTCAAGGGGGCCTTAGAAAGCATCACTACGAACAAAGCTAGTGGAGGTAATGGAATTCCAGTTGAGCTATTTCAAATCCTGAAAGATGATGCTGTGAAAGTGCTGCACTCAATATGCCAGCAAGTTTGGAAAACTCAGCAGTGGCCACAGGACTGGAAAATGTCAGTTTTCATTCCAATCCCAAAGAAAGGCAATCCAAAGAATGTTCAAACTACCACACAACTGCACTCATCTCACATGCTAGTAAAGTAATGCTCAAAATTCTCCAAGCGAGGCTTCAGCAATACGTGAACTGTGAACTTCCTGATGTTCAAGCTGGTTTTAGAAAAGGCAGAGGAACCAGAGATCAAATTGCCAACATCTGCTGGATCATGGAAAAAGCAAGAGAGTTCCAGAAAAACATCTGTTTCTGCTTTATTGACTATGCCAAAGCCTTTGACTGTGTGAATCACAATAAACTGTGGGAAATTCTTAAAGAGATGGGAATACCAGACCACCTGACCTGCCTCTTGAGAAATCTTTATGCAGGTCAGGAAGCAACCGTTAGAACTGGACATGGAACAACAGACTGGTTCCAAATAGGAAAAGGAGTACATCAAGGCTGTATATTGTCACCCTGCTTATTTAACTTATATGCAGAGTACATCATGAGAAACGTTGGACTGGAAGAAACACAAGCTGGAATCAAGATTGCCCGGAGAAATATCAATAACCTCAGATATGCAGATGACATCACCCTTATGGCAGAAAGTGAAGAGAAACTAAAAACCTCTTGATGAAAGTGAAAGTGGAGAGTGAAAAAGTTGGCTTAAAGCTCAACATTCAGAAAACTAAGATCATGGCATCCGGTCCCACCACTTCATGGGAAATAGATGGGGAAACAGTGGAAACAGTGTCAGACTTTATTTCTTTGGGCTCCAAAATCACTGCAGATGGTGACTGCAGCCATTAAATTAAAAGACACTTACTCCTTGGAAGGAAAGTTATGACCAACCTAGACAGCATATTCAAAAGCAGAGACATTACTTTGCCAACAAAGGTTCGTCTAGTCAAGGCTATGGTTTTTCCAGTGGTCATGTATGGATGTGAGAGTTGGACTGTGAAGAAGGCTGAGCACTGAAGAATTGATGCTTTTGAACTGTGGTGTTGGAGAAGACTCTTGAGAGTCCCTTGGACTGCAAGGAGATCCAACCAGTCCATTCTGAAGGAGATGAGCCCTGGGATTTCTTTGGAAGGAATGATGCTAAAGCTGAAACTCCAGTACTTTGGCCACCTGATGCGAAGAGTTGACTCATTGGAAAAGACTCTGATGCTGGGAGGGATTGGGGGCAGGAGGAGAAGGGGACGACAGAGGATGAGATGGCTGGAGGCATCACTGAGTCGATGGACGTGAGTCTGAGTGAACTCCAGGAGTTGGTGATGGACAGGGAGGCCTGGCATGCTGCGATTCATGGGGTCGCAAAAAGTCAGACATATCTGAGCAACTGAACTGAACTGAAAACCTTAGGCAGGGGCAAAATTATAATGTGAAAATCCAGGCTTTATTTAATCAATTTTAGTGGACTCAACTTTCCAGGGAGGAGCAAGGAATCTAAAAGCTGATGTCGAGGAATTCTCTGACCTTCTGGTAAGTTCCTGACTCTGCAGATAGTTGAATGATGACAGAATCTGACTGTCCAGAGGAGGCCAGAATGGGGGTCTCTGAGTTGAAGCAATCTGGCAGCTGCTTCTGGCTAAGGCCCACAAGCCCTTAGGACCAAGTGTCAAGTCATAGCAGGAGGATTCAGCAGATGCTTCGGGCTCAGGCAGCTAAGAGAAATCTTGACTAAGAGCAGAATGCGAGCCAGTGGCAGAAAAAACAGTATGGCAGCTCTGTCAAACAGGCAGGGGTCCTCTGGTCCCAGCACAGTGACCCTCTGCCCCTGCCCAGCCTTAGGGTTGGCTCGGTAGGCTGTGGGAGACTCTGAACTTCTAGGGCTTGTTTCCAACTAGCAAGAAAGCGTTGGTCTACAGATGCATCCCAGGCCTGGATGATGCCTGGGCACAGAGCTCAGCTTGCCCCACTTTCTTGTCACAGGAAACAAGCTGCCGCAGAAATGCCTTAGAACAGTAGTGATTCTTTTCCTAATGGTTAGTAAGACAACCTTTGTTCAAGTGAAATTTTTCTGTGGGATGTTAAATATATAAAAATAGTTGAAAGCATATCAGCGCAGAACAGCCCAGAACCCAACTAGGCCTCCCCACTGGGCCCCACCCCCACGGCATCCTAGCGGCCCCGCCCCCACTGGACCCCGCCCCCACTGGACCCCGCCCCCACGGCAGCCTCTATGGCCTCTCCGCAGATCTGTTGGCACCGGTGAGACACAGTTTGAAAGCCGGTACTTCAGAATGCCACGCCGTGTGCCTCTGAAAGCTTGCAAGCATAAATTTAGGCAAACATGAAATATAAAAATCATGCATCACACCAACAACTTAGAAAACCTATCAAGGTTGAAACAACTGGTCCCTGGAAAACTCTGTGTCAAAGGCATCTTTGAATCCTACCACAACCACAGTCTGCTGCTGGAAACACCCTTACTGGGAAGGCTCCTGAAAGGCCATGCATTGCATGGAAAGGGTCACTTGTGGTCTAAACCCTGGATATGAGTCACAGCTCTGAGACTTACTAGCTGGGTGACCTTGAGAAAATGTTCTAAACCCTCTGAGCCCTGATTTTCTCAACAAGAGAAATATCACGCGTTTTTTACTCACCTTACGTTGTTATGAGGATCAAACAAAAGAATGCATTTAAGAGGTCTATAAACTGTGTTCATGAAGATTGTTGACATTATAAAAACCTGCTGCCTGCTGTGTCATTCTTTCACTCTGCAAATTTTTGTTGAATAATATTCTAGCTAGTGTAAGACTAATTAATTGAGCTAATTGGAATGTGACTTCTCTGTATCCCATGGACAGAGGAGCCTGGTGGGCTACAGTCCATGGGGTAGCAAAAAATTGGACATGACTGAGCACTAGCACCCTCTCTCTCTGTATATCCCACTGAACAGGGCACTGCTCAGGAGTGGCAACTCCCTTCTAGGAGCAACGATGGGATCCTGCTGCTGGAGAGGGTCCCTCCCCACTCTCCAGCTCCCTCTCCCCCACCAGGAGCTCCCTGAAGCGAGTGACGCTATCTCATGGGAGACTCTACTCCTGTCACTCACTGTTACCTCCACGGGAGCTGGGGGCCTGAGCTTCCTGATCTCCACCTCTATACGGAAAATTCAGAGCTAGCTGACTAGCCTGACAGATAAACCTCACTTTCGGCAACCCCCGAGATGCTGGCAGCACTGCCCAACAGAACTCTGCGGTGGTGGAAGTGTTCTGTATATGTACTGTGTAGAGGACAGCTGCCAGTCACATGTGGCTATTGACCCCTTGATTAGCAGTCCTGAAGGAGTAACCTAATTAATTTTTTTTAGTTAAAAAGATATGCGTATTTATTTTATTTGGCTGCTCTGAGTCTTAGTTGTAACATGCAGAATCTTTAGTTTCAGCATGCTGCTGCTGCTGCTGCTAAGTCGCTTCAGTCATGTCCGACTCTGTGAGACCCCAGAGACAGCAGCCTACCAGGCTCCCTCGTCCCTGGGATTCTCCAGGCAAGAACACTGCAGTGGGTTGCCATTTCCTTCTCCAATGCATGAAAGTGAAAAGTGAAAGTGAAGTCACTCAGTTGTGTCCAACTCCCAGCGACCCCATGCACTGCAGCCTACCAGGCTTCTCTGTCCATGGGATTTTCCAGGCAAGAGTACTGGAGTTTCAGCATGGGAACTCCTAATTGTAGCATGTACGGTCGAGGTCCCTGACCAGGGATGGAACCCTGCAGGAGCCCTTGCATTGGGAGCACTGAGTCTTAGCCACTGGACCACCAGGGAAGTCCCTTAACTTAACCAACTCAAGTAGCCGAATTTGGATAATAGGGCTTCTCTGGTGACTCAGATAGTAAAGAATATTCCTGCAATGCAAGAGACCCAGGTTTGATCCCTGGTCAGAAAGATCTCCTGGAGAAGGAAATGGCAACCTGCTCCAGTATTCTTGCCTGGGAAATCCCATGGATGGAGGAACCTGGTGGGCTCCAGTGCATGGGTTCACAAACAGTTGGACATGACTGAGTAACTAAAACTTTCACACTTTCATTTGGATAGTAAACAGCACAGTACTAAAGGAATGGAACAGAGGTCAAGCCTGATCTTTCCAATAAAAGTTTTAAAAAGTGTAGTAGTTACATCCCTGTCATTTTTAAAAATAAAAACATTGCCAAATAAGCAAGTAATGGTGTCACTATATTCATGTGCTCTTGTGAGGAGCAGATTGAGTTCCCTGTCCTAATTCAATCTTCAATAGTGCTTCTAATTATTGAAGGTGGTGAGCAGAGGCCAATGTCAGACAAGAAGACAGCATGCATCTGTGGGACTTAGAACTGTGATCAAATAAAACTTACAATAGCATTCATCGGACACCTATTAATGATGTGCATAATAGCTGTGGTGCATGCTGTAATTAGTTATAAAGGGTAAGTCACTCTCATAAATTACTAAAATTAGCATAATTTTTATACTATTTGTTCTCTGGTATTAACAAATTACACCAATATCCCCAGCTTTCCCCTATCTCTGTATACAGAGAATCCCATGTACAGAATTCTCTATACTTGTTCATAGATGGCCCATCCCCAGCATCACTAAAAAAACAGTATTTCAACTCCAAAGCTGTTGCTCCATGTTCTGTCTCCATGTTCATTCCCTTCCCAAATAGTCCACAGTTGAGGTGTTGGGCACTCTTGGCCTTATTGCCAAGTTGTCCCCATCCCAGCCTTGAGATATTGGTAAACAGGGTGATTTTCACTCTTCCCATCTTAAAGCTTTTGCCCTGGAGGACCAGTGGCAGAAACTCTGAGGCAGATTGTTGATGGAGAGCTGTATTTGGTCACCATGCAGCAAAGAAAAGGGAAGGAAGAGAGGAAAGAACAGAGGCCAGGAAGGAAGTCAGACACGGGGCAAACGTGCCTATTGGAGGAGCCAGAGGAAGTGCTGGAGGTGGAGTCTGGGTACTGGGTGGATCGCAATTTGGTAGGCAGAGGGGAAGAACATGGAATAAAAGAAGACAGTGCAGCAGTGAGTGAGGTGAGAGGACCTGTCCTTGCAAATGCCATCCTGGTCCTGAAGCCACATCCAACAGAAGCCAAAAGACATGCAGACCAGGTGGCTTCCGGACACATGCAGTGCTGCGCGGTCCTGGGAATGTGCTTCTAGTGACTCTAGTTCTGACACAGCTTCCACGCTGAAGAACACAACTAGCACCGCTGCAGTCTTGACCTCGTGGAAGATAAGAGGCAGTGCAGGGGTAGCAGGTAAGAGAGAGGATGGGGGGAGGAGAGGGGTTGAAAAGCCCAGGAAAGAGAAAGACTGCGTTCCTTCGTGACTGGAAAACCCTGCAGGAACCCTGCCACATTCGCAGGAAATATTCATGTCCGTAGAAAGCAGTGGATTATAAATACCTCAAATCAACCATAGCAGGCCCTACGGGCACACTACCTGCTTTCCGGTAGTCTCAGAGCCCAGGGCTTTGAGGGAAACTAAATGGTACAGCTTCCCTGGTGGCTCAGTTGGTAAGAAGACTGCTAGCAGTGGGTTCAATCCCTGCTCAGGAAGATTTCCTGGGGAAGAAAATGGCAACGTGTTCCAGTATTCTTGCCCAGGACAGCCCTTGGACAGAGGAACCTGGTGGACTACAGTCCATGGGGTCGCAGAGAGTCAGACACAAGTGAATGACTAAACCGTAAAGGGTCCCGACGTCATCCTGCTCCATGTGCTTTCTCAAAGGCAGAAGCTGTCAAGCACTGGTTTGTTTTTCCAAGGTCCAAAAACACAAAGGAGTAGGAGGAGCTCAGCAAGGCTTGTACTAACCACATCCTTTTCTCTCCAAGGACCCTCTCTGTCTTCACAGTTTCCAGTTGTTGACTCTAAAACAAAATACCAGTAACAACTACAGACCCATCATGGAAGCATTTGCGTGAGCTGCCCTCAGTGTTCCCACCTCAGCTCGGCCTCCCTCTCTTTTTCTCTCTCTCAGCTGCCTGCAAGACTACTGTACAGCTCTTGACATCTTCTCCATTCCCAGAGCCAGCTCAGAGAGAAACCAGCAATTTCTGTCCTCAATTTAAACTCACTGGGAGGGAGAATTACCTAGCCCTGCTTGAATTAAAAATCCACCTTGGTTGAATCAATGGACACCAGAAGCTTGGGAACTTATAGAATACAAGTACATAATGGGGTCCCATTTGAGGGAGAGAGAGGTTGACTGCCCCCACAGAAGAGACATGCGAGCTGGACAGACAATTGGGAACATGTTTACTGCCGTGCAGCACTTCAGTGTTGTTCATCTTAGACTGTCTTCGAACTTTAGGAAGTTGTCATCACCGGAGGTGAGGAAATTCTGAAATGCAGTATGCAGTAACTTCTAACTGCAGCATGGTCTACCTAAGACTGTCTCAGTTACCTCCAACTGACCAGGTAAAATGGTTTATCTAGTGGTAAAGAATGCTCCTGCCAATGCAGGAGATGTAAGAGAGATGCAGTTTTGATCCCCAGGGACAGAGGAGCCTGACAGGCTACAGCCCATAGGGCTGCAAAGAGTTGGACATGACTGAAGTGATTTAACATGCACACACATAGGACCGGATAAATAAAAGCTGTGTCCAGAGAAATCTAGCCTTGCCCGATGGCAAGTACAAGAGAGGTACAGTCACAATCTCTTTTGGAGAAAGTGCCTCGGAAGAGAAACACTACTGATGTTAAAGTCCTTGAGCTGAGAGATTATTGTGCCCCCTTCCTTTCAGAGAATCAGAAAACCTGGTTGGGAACAAGTGGCTCAGGTGGCAGGACATGGGGCAACTGTCTGTGAGACTATATGGAGAGAATGAGCTTCTGATCCCCAGCGGAGCTACTGATCAAGATTCCTGTTCCAGCGATAGGTGATTAAGATGTCTACTGCAATTAGTATTAAGGAGTTACCTTTATTAGGCTCCAGCAGAGGAAATAAGGACCAAAGACCAGATGATTAGGCTTACCTTTGGCAGCCGCTGATTGAAAGTAATTCTGAGCTGCATCTATGATGGTGAACCCCTTATGACTAAGAAGAAGACACCAATGCAGAAATCCTTCTGTGGAAAAACTTTAAATACTTATCTCCTAGGAAACCAGTTCACTCCTCCTCATTTTCTGTTCAGAAAGGTGGCCAGCTTTCCCTTTTCCCTTCCCCAATCCCATCCCCATTTCCTTCTTCAAAAGCTCACAGTTTATCGAAGCAAGCAAGCATCCTAGATTTATATATATATAAATCTGAATTGTATCCAGCTGTATTTAAAGCTGAATTGTATACAGCCAAGTTCCAACATCATTTCCAGATTCAGAATCCATTTTAAAAAGATATTTGGGATATAAACTCACAGGCAGGTGCTGAATAATCACTTAGATATGACAAGGAAATCAGGCCTTGAATTAGAACGCAGCCAGAACCTACCTATATAACCTTGTTTTCCATAGGGTAGAAGTTAGTGAGTAGTATCTCTATTATAAAGGACCTGGTTCCTTATATCTCTCATAAGCAGTTTTACTGGTGCTATGGCCTCAAGGCACAGTGACTTATAGAAGCTGTCATCCACTCATTCATTCCATGTGAATTGAGCACCTATTACAAGCGAAACACTAGGCAGGGTACTAGGGAGGTAAAGGTTAAGAAAAACAAGGAACTCAAAGTGTAATAGACGAGGCAAGCACAGAAGTGAATATTGCATCTACTAAAATAAAGACGCAAGCCCAAAGCACAGTGCTGGTATAAGAGAGGGTCAGTTCTACTAAGGATAATCTAGGAAACGTCACAAAAGAAGAGCTCTTTGCGTTGAGGGTCTTAAGCATAAATAGAATTTTGCCAAGAAAGCTACTGCACAGGAGGGTAGGAAGACCTCCAGATCTGGAATGGTATGAGACATGAAGCTCTAAGTAAGTAATTCAAGAAAACCAGCACCAGGGAAGACAGTGGAGTGGAGGGAAGTGACTGGAGTCATGAAGGTTGTGTTTGGTCATGGCTGAGGGGAGACCACCAGATTGCCTGTGGTCCTCAGAACCATTCCCACTCCTCCTAAGCACTCTCCTGTGTCTCAGGAGTTGGAAATCTGGGAGTACACTTCCTGAATCTCTTGTCAGCAGTATTTCAGTTTCAGGTCCACTAATTTAGAATCCTGCCTAATTAAGAAGGTAAAATGAAATCAAAGGCCACCATTCCTCCTCCAATAGTAGCATGAATGTGTGAGCTTCAGTAGATTTAGGTTTTGTCAATGTTCTGCTGCATGTTCAGTACCCACTTTGGCACGTCAGACAGCTCTGAGCTTCAGCAGTGGTTTTCTGAAGTCCTTAACCCAGGTGACAATGGTTGCTTCCTCATCCCCGGAAAGCTTGCTGTCACATTGTAGACCTACTGGTAAACTGCAGAGCCATCGACAACCTTCTCTGACCTACAATCCAACAACTTTTCCAGTGTTTTATAAGCATTATTTAGTGGTTTTAAATCCACCCTTGCCTAAAATACTTTGTGTGGTTTCTATTTCCCTGATCCAGTTTAGTATGACCCTCATGGCTTCATGAAGAAAGAACTGAAAGAGGAAAGGACTAGGGTCAGGGAGATCAATAGATGGATTATTTCAACAATACAAAGGAGAGTTGATGAAACTCAAAATTATTAATAGGACAGTGGCAATAGATATAGAAGAGACTGACTTTAAAAATATTCAGGACATATAACCACTTGGATGGAGGAGTAAAATAAAAGGAGTTTAGGAGGAGCTCAGATTTCTGGTATAGGTGATTGCACTAATTATATAGAAGACAGAATATAAGACAGGGAAGAGGGGGAGAGGGATACTTGCCCAGCATTATAGATGATGAGTTCAGTTTAGAATGTATTAAATTTGTGGTCTGGATATTAAGTAGGCAGTTGGCTTAGTAAGTCTGAGGGTGAGGGGACTGAGGCTGAAGGTATTCATTTTGAAGACTAGGAGCACAGAAATGGTCATTAAGCCGTGAGAGTGGGTAAAATTGATTAAGGGAAATGTGTAGCATGAAAAAAGTGGAAAGTTAAAAAAAAAAGATCCCTGGAAAACATCAAAGGTTAAAAGCAAATACTAGAAGAGAATTTAGCAAAAGAGATCAAGAAGTAACCAAAAGAGATAGAATAATCCAGACAGTATGGTATTAAGCAGGAAGAGGTTATCTGAAATCATGGGTAAAGACATGAAGATGACATAAATGATAACTGATGGAAGACATCCATTTAAAAACACAAGAAGGATTCCAACTGACTACTCACATTCATTCAAATGTCATTCTTTATTGCTTTTCCACATGGGTGTGGTTTTATACAACGAGAAGAAGAAAGGATGTTTTTTGCAGCTTCACCTTTTCACTGTCTTTCGTCTCTTCCACTATCTTCCCCCTCCATCCTAAAGGCAACTTTCCCTTTCTTCACTGCTTAATCTCCTCATTTCATTCCCTTTGTTCTCATGGAGCTTCCCTGGTGGCTTAGGTAAAAAATCTTTTTCTTCTCATGATGAAGCCAATACATTTCTGCCTTTACAGATGAGGTCATATCTCATATCTCCCAGATACCTAGTCTGCATTTGTTTAGCAAGCAATCTGAATCAAAGCTTTGTGGATCTGATGCCCATGCCAAGTTTGGATGTGGCCATTCACAGACTTATGGGTTCAAAAACTGTAAATAGACTTCTAGTGCTGTGTTGAAGTCAGTTTAACTGGTCGTGACCAGACTGCTTTTTAAATGAAATATAAGAAAGTAAAATGGAATGGAAAACACAAGCATATGTTACTGGTAGTGAAGATAAATATTATCGCATGGAACATTTGTGATAGGTTATGTGTGTATTTCATCTTCATGCACAGTATGTGTGAAGAGTCAGTCACAAAGTAACAACCCAGAGCAAAGTCTCATAAATGTCAGACAAAAGAGGACTGAGTCCTGTCTTAGTCTTAGTCTACCTTTACAGACAAGGTCCCAGGCGCAGGTAGTTTCTTTGGAAAGTAATCCTAGGAAACAAAAGGGAGGAAGAAGGGAAAAGAGAGGAAAGGAAGGTCAGAGCCCATAAAGTGTGCGTAATCTACTGGCTACCACTGTGGGCAGCCCATCTCCATCTTTCTGGTAATCAACTGAGGAACTGTCTCAGAACTGTGTGCCTCAGAACTGACCCACTTAGAGGGTTATTTTCAAGTATCTTTTGATACTTATTTCTAACAGAGTCTTTAAGAGAACAGACTCTGTAAGATTTCAATACCTTTAGACCATGAAATTTTTTTTTTAATCAAGAGGTTTTTTTTTTCTTTCTTTTTTTTTATTGAAGGATAGCTGCTTTACAGAATTTTGTTGTTTTCTGTCAAACCTCAACATGAGTCAGCCATAGGTATACATATATCCTCTCCCTTCTGAACCTCTCTCCCATCTCCCACCCCATTCCACCCCTCTAGATTGATATAGAGCCCCTGTTTGAGTTTCCTGAGCCATAAGCAAATTCCCATTGACTATCTATTTTACATGTGCTAATGTAAGTTTCCATGTTACTCTTTCCATACATCTCACCCTCTCCTCCCCTCTCCCAATGTCCATAAGTCTATTCTCTGTGTCTGTTTCTCCACGGCTGCCCTGTAACTAAATTCTTCAGTACCATTTTTCTAGATACCATATATATGCATTAGAATAAGATATTTATCTTTCTTTTTCTGACTCACTTCACTCTGTATAATAGGTTCTAGGTTCATCCACCTCATCAGAACTGACTCACATGTGTTCCTTTTTATGACTGAGTAACATTCCGTTGTGTATATGTACCAGAACTTCTTTATCCATTCATCTGTCAGTGGACATCTAGGCTGCTTCCATGTTCTAGCTATTGTAAATAGTGCTGCAATGAACAATAAGATTCATGTGTCTCTTTCAGTTTTTATTTCCTCAGGGTATATGCTTAGGAGTGGGGTTGCTGGATCACATGGTGGTTTTATTCCTAGTTTTTTAAGGAATCTCCATACCATCTTCCATAGTGGTTGTATCAATTTACATTCCCACCAATAGAGCAAGACCATTCCCTTTTCTCCACACCCTCTGCAGCATTTATTGTTTGTAGACATTTTGACGAGGGCCATTCTGACTGGTATGAGGTGATATCTCATTGTAGTTTTGATTTGCATTTCTCTAATAATGAGCAATGTTGAGCATCTTTTCATGTGTTTGTTAGCCATCTGTATTTCTTCTTTGGAGAAATGTCTGTTTAGGTCTTTTTCCCAATTTTTGATTGAATTGTTTGTTTTTCTGGTATTGAGTTGTATGAGCTGCTTGTATATTTTGGAAATTAATCCTTTGTCAGTTGTTTCATTTGCTACTATTTTCTCCCATTCTGAGGGTTGTCTTTTCACCTTGCTGATAGTTTCCTTTGCTGTGCAAAAGCTTTTAAGTTTAATCATGTCCCATTTGTTTACTTTTGTTTTTATTTCTTTTACTCTAGGAAGTGGGTCATAGAGGATCTTGCTTTGATTTATGTCATTGAGTGTTCTGCCTATGCTTTCCTCTAAGAGTTTTATATTTTCTGGTCTTACATTTAGGTCTTTAATCTATTTTGAGTTTATCTTTGTGTATAGTGTTAGGAAGTGTTCTAATTTCATTCTTCTACATGTAGTTGTCCAGTTTTCCCAGCACCATTTATTGAAGAGACTGTCTGTGCCCCATTGTATATTCTTGCCTCCTTTTTCAAAAATAAGGTACCCATAGGTGCATAGCTTAATTTCTGGGCTTTCTATCTCGTTCTGCTGCTGCTGCTGCTGCTAAGTTGCTTCAGTCGTGTCCGACTCTGTGCGACCCCATAGATGGCAGCCCACCAGGCTCCCCTGTCCCTGGGATTCTCCAGGCAAGAACACTGGAGTGGGTTGCCATGTCTTTCTCCAATGCATGAAAGTGAAAAGTGAAAGTGAAGTTGCTCAGTCGTGTCTGACCCTCAGTGACCCCATGGACTGCAGCCTTCCAGGCTCCTCCATCCATGGGATTTTCCAGGCAAGAGTACTGGAGTGGGGCGCCATTGCCTTCTCCCTATCTTGTTCTACTGGTCTATATTTCTTTTTTTGTGTGCCAATACCATACTATCTTGATGACTGTAGCTTTGTACTATAATCTGAAGTCAGGAAGATTGATTCCTCCAGCTCCAGTCTTCTTTCTCAAGACAGATTTAGCTATTTGGGGTCTTTTGTGTTTCTATATGAATTGTGAAAATTTTTTCTAGTTCTGTGAAAAATGCCATTGGTAATTTGATAGGGATCTCATTGAATCTGTAGATTGCATTTGGTAGTATAGTCATTTTCACAGGATTGATTCTTCCCACCCAAGAACATGGAATATCTCTCCATGTGTTTATGTCATCTTTGATTTCTTTCATTAATGGCTTATAATTTTCTGTGTACAGTTTTTTGTGTTTTTTTTTTTTTGTCTCCTTAGGTAAGTTTATTCCTAGATATTTAATTCTTTTTATTGCAATGGTGAATGGGATTGATTCCTTAATTTCTCTTTCTGATTTTTGATTGTTAGTATATAGAAATGCAAGTGATTTCTGTGTATTGATTTTGTACCCTGCAACCTTGCTAAATTCACTGATTAGTTCTAGTGATTTTCTGATACTATCTTTAGGGCTTTCTGTGTAAAATATCCAAAGAAGGCAATGGCACCCCACTCCAGTACTCTTGCCTGGAAAATCCCATGGACGGAGGAGCCTGGTAGGCTGCAGTCCATGGGGCCATGAAGAGTTGGACACGACTGAGCGACTTCACTTTCACTTTTCACTTTCATGCATGTCATCTGCAAACAGTGAGAGCTTTATTTCTTCTTTTCCGATCTGGATTCCTTTTATTTATTTATTTTTTCTTCTCTGATTGCTGTAGCTAGACTTCCAGAACTATGTTGAACAATAGTGGTGAAAGTGGACACCCTTGTCTTGTTCCTGATCTTAGGGGGAATGCTTTCAGTTTTTCACCACTGAGAAGAATGTTTGCTGTAGGCTTATCTTATATGGCCTTTACTATGTTGAGGTAGGTTCCTTCTATGTCCATTTTTTGAAAAGTTTTAATCATAAATGGGTGCTGAAATTTGTCAAAGGCTTTTTTTGCTTCTATTGAGATGATCATATGGTTTTCATCTTTCAATTTGTTAATATGGTGTATCACATTGATTGATTTGCATATATTGAAGAATCCTTGCACTCCTAGAATAAACCCAACTTGATCATGGTGTATGAGCTTTTTGATGTGTTGCTGAATTCTGTTTGCTAAAATTTTGTTGAGGATTTTTGCATCTATGTTCATCAGTGATATTGGCCTGTAGTTTTCTTTTTGGGGGCTGTCTTTGTTTGGTTTTGGTATCAGGGTTATGATGGCCTCATAGAATGAGTTTGGAAGTGTTCCTTTCTCTGCAATTTTTTGAAAGAGTTTTAGAAGGACAGGCATTAGCTCATCTCTAAATGTTTGATAGAATTCTCCTGCGAAGTCATCAGGTCCTGGGCTTTTGTTTTTTGGGAGATTTTTGATCACAGCTTCAATTTCAGTGCTTGTAATTGGGTTGTTCATAATTTCTATTTCTTCCTGGTTCAGTCTTGGAAGAACTTTTATAAGAATCTGTCCATTATTTCCAGGTTATCCATTTTATTACCATATAGTTGTTCATAATAGTCTCTTATAATCTTTTATATTTCTGCATTGTCTGTTGTAACTGCTCCTTCTTCATTTCTAATTTTGTTGATTTGATTCTTTTTTTCTTGATGAGTTTGGCTAAAGGCTTGTCAATTTTGTTTATCTTCTCAAAGAACCAGCTTTTAGTTTTATTAATCTTTGCTATTGTTTATTTCATTTCTTTTACATTTATTTCTGCTCTGATTTTTATGATTTATTTACTTCTACTAATTTTGGGTATTTTTGTTGTTCTTCTTTTTCCAGTTGTTTTAGGTGTAAAGTTAGGTTGTCTATTCGATGTTTTTCTTGTTTCTCGAGATAGGATTGTATTGCTATAAACTTCCCTTTTAGAACTGCTTTTGCTGCATCCCATAGGTTTTGAGTTGTCGTGTTTTCATTGGCATTTGTTTCTAGAATTTTTTTGATTTCCCTTTTGATTTCTTCAGTAACCTGTTGGTTATTTAGAAATGTGATGTTTAATCTCCATGTGTTTGTGTTTCTTACAGTTTTTTTCTTGTAATTGATATCTAGTCTCATAGCATTGTGGTCAGAGAAGATGCCTGTTACGATTTCAATTTTCTTAAATTTACTGAGGTTTGATTTGTGACCCAAGATGTGGTCTATCCTGGAGAATGTTCCATGTGCACTTGAGAAGAATATGTATTCTTCTGCATTTGGATGGAATGTCCTGAAGATATCAGTGAGATCCATCTCATCTAATGTATCATTTAAGACTTGTGTTTCCTTATTAATTTTCTGTTTTGATGATTTGTCCATTGGTGTGAATGGGGTGTTAAAGTCTCCTACTATTATTGTGTTACTGTCAGTTTCTCCTTTTGTGTCTGTTAGTGTTTGTCTTAAGTATTGAGGTGCTCCTATGTTGGGTTCATAGATATTTATGATTATTATGTATTCCTCTTGGATTGATCCCTTGATCATCATATAGTGTCCTTCCTTATCTCTTGTAATAATCTTTATTTCAAGGTCTATTTTGTAGGACATGAGTATTGGTACTCCAGCTTTCTTTGGCTTCCCATTTGCATGGAGTATACTTTTCCATCCTCTCACTTTCAGTCTATATGTGTCTTTAGGTCTGAAGTGGGTTTCTTATAGACAGAATATATATGGGTCTTGTTTTTATATCCTTTAGTCAGTCTGTGTCTTTTGGTTGGAGCATTTAATCCATGTACATTTAAAGTAGTTATTGATACACATGTTCTTATTGCCATTTTCTTAATTGTTTGGGGTTAACTTTGTAGATCTTTTTTCTTCTCTTGTATTTCTTGACTATATAAGTCTCTTTAACATTTGTTGTAAAGCTGGTTTGGTGGTACTGAATTCTCTTAACTTTTGCTTGTCTGAAAAACTTTTTATATCTCATCAATTTTGAATGAGATCCTTGCTGGGTACAGTGATCTTGGTTGTACATTTTTCCCTTTCAGTACTTGAAATATATCTTTCCATTCCCTCTGGCCTGCAGAGTTTCTGCTAAAAGATAAGCTATTAAATATATGGGGTTTCTTTTGTATGTTACTTGTTGCTTCTCCCTTGCTGCTTTTAATATTCTTTCTTTGTGTTTAGTCTTTGTTAGTTTGATTAGTTTCTTGGCATGTTCCTCCTTGGGTTTATCCTGTAGGAGATTCTTTGTGCCTCTTGGACTTGATTGATTTCCTGTTGGGGAAATTTTCAACTATAATCTCTTCAAAAAATTTCTTATATCCTTTCTTTTTCTCTTCTTCTGGGACCCCTATAATTTGAATGTTGGCACATTTGATATTGTCCCAGAGGTCTCTGAGACTATCCTCAGTTTTTTTCATTCTTTTTACTTTACTCTGCTCTCCTGAAGTTATTTCCACCATTTTATCTTCCAGCTCACTGATTCATTCTTCTGCTTCAGATATTTGGCTATTGATTCCTTCTAGAGTATTTTTGATTTCAGTAATAGTGTTGTTTGTCTCTGTATGTTCATTCTTTAATTCTTCTAGGTCTTTGTTAATTGATTCTTGCATTTTCTCCATTTGTTTTCAAGCTTTTTAATCATCTTTACTATCATTATTCTGAATTCTTTTTCAGGTAGTTTGCCTATTTCCTCTTCATTTATTTGACTTCTGTGTTTCTACTTTGTCCCTTCATTTGTGTAGTATTTCTCTGCCTTTTCATTATTTTTTTTAACTTATTGTGCTTGAGGTTGTTTTCCCAGGCTTCAAGGTTGAACTATTTCTTCCTTTTGGTTTCTGCCCTCTTAAGATTGGTCCACCGGTTTGTGTAAGCTTCATATAGGGTGAGATTTGTGCTGAGTTTTCGTTTGTTTGTTTTTCCTCTGATAGGCAAGGCTGAGAGAGGTGGTGATCCTGGCTGCTGATGATTGGGTTTGTGTTTTTGTTTTGTTTGTTGTTTAGGTGAGGTGTCCTGCACAGGGTGCTACTGGTGGTTGGATGATGTCAAGTCTTGTATTCAAGTGGTTTCCTTTGTGTGAGTTCTCACTATTTGGTATTCCCTAGGGTTAGTTCTCTGGTAGTCTTGGGTTTTGCAGTCAGTGCTCCCACTCCAAAGGCTCAGGGTTTGATGTCTGAGGTTTCTTCACCTTAATAATCCAGGTGGGCAGAACAATAACAGCAGTATGAGCCCCCAGGGACAGGGTTCCTCAATGTGATGCAACATGAAGCAGGTCAGCTTATTGTGAAATGCCTGCTTGCACCAGAACAGCTGATAGCCACAATCTCTCTACTGTGGAAGGAGAAATTTTGCTGGAAGTCAACATAGAAGGAAAATTTTCCCATTGGAGCAGATCTCAAATTAGACCATGAAATTTTTGCATCTTGTTTTATGTCCCTAGATATGTTCCAATGTCTCCTGGTTTATAGTCTATGAGAACTTGAAGAGAATTTGCATCCTGCTATTGTGTGAAAATTGTATAAATCTTAATTATGTTGAATTGGTTCATAGTGCTTTTAAGGTCTACTATATCCTTCTACTTTTCTGTCTATTCATTCTGTTAGTTTTTGAAAGTTTGATATTGAAACTCCAACTAAAAATCATTATCTGCTTAAAAAATTGTAATATATAGTAGAACTATTTGTAACTTTGTTCTGTATTTTACAAGTCTCCTGTAAATGTGTTATCATACTTTTATAATTTAAAAAAGAAAGGAAAAAAAAAAAAAAACAAGAACTGAACCACTAAGACAGAGATTGGCAAAGATATCCTGTAAAGAGCCCAATATTAAATAATTTCCTCTTCACAGACTGTGCAGTCTCTGGTAACTATTCAACTCTGCCACTGTAGCATGAAAGTAGCCATTGACAATTTGTAAATAAATGGGTATGATGGCATCTCAGGAAAACTTTATTTACAAAAATAGGCGAATTGGGTTTTGCCCACAGGCCAGAGTTTGCCAACCTCTACACTACAGTGATAGCTTCCCTGGTGGCTCAGTGGTAAAGAATCGCCTGCAATACAGGAGATGCAAGTTTGATTCCTGGCTCAGGAAGATGCAATGGAGTAGGGCATGGCAACCCACTCCAGTATTCTTGCCTGGAGAATCACATGGACAGGGGAGCTTGGCAGGCTACAGTTCATAGGGTCACAAAGAGTTAGACACAACTGAAGTGATTTAGCATGCACACACCCACACTAGAGCAATAATCTTCTTTCCATTGCTCAGCGGGCATAGACAGTGAGAAACCAACACAAATGGATACCCCATGTGTTTGATGGAGAAGCCTGGTCCGCAAGGATATATGGGAGTATCCTTGTGTGCTGGAGTCAGACGGACTCAGGGGATGTGATGGAGTGCCTCCCAGATGCTGCAGGGAACCAGCTGAGATCACAAAGTTCTGGAGAAAATATTACCATACTCTCATCTTTGCTGAAATGACTGCACAAGTCTCTCCTAAGTCCTAACGCATCCAGCCATACCACTTTTTTCTCTGGAAATGATAAGACTTGGTGTTTTTATATTCAGTATGACCCATTCCCTAAGGAAATGAGTAGCTGCATTTCAGAAAAGTTCTTTTCTTTTACTTCTTCAAAGTTAACTGTGTGTTCAGCTCTCATACCTAGCTTTGCACACACTCTACCATTTCAAATCATTTTCTCTTAAAATTGGCCACACAGAGGGGTTTCACCTAATTATGCTTACACAGCCTAAAAGACGCTGTCTCTTTATGCTTTTAAGCTCATTTTCTTTTCCACACACTTTCCTTTTTTCCCCAAATGGATATATCCAATTATTCTCCTCTTGGGTGTTTTAATTTCACACATTTTTGTACACTTAGAAAGACCATAGATTGCACTACATTCACTGGTAAATCATCAAAAAAACATTTAGATGAAAGAAAATTTTTGTAAAAACATATCTTTTGTAGCAACATAAGCAGAAGATCATTCCTTGTTTTAAACCACATAACTAGAGATGAGGAGGAAAACAAGATTCCATGATTTGAATTCTTTTTTAACAACGTTTTCATTATAATAGCATTTTTACAGTTCACAGAGCTCTTTCTCATTGAAGTTGTGTAATTTACACATTTCTTTATTTGACCCGTAGCAAAAATGAGACTCAGAGGTTAAGTGCTTTGTAAACTTTACACAGAAAATCAGTAACAAGACTGGGTCTACAATTCAATATCCCTTTATCTCAATCCAGTATGCTTTTGGATGGGAATTATTTATAACTTTCCTGTGAATTACAGAAATTTTAAGTTATTTATTTATTTATTTTTGGCTACTAACTTCTCACAGAGGCTTTATAATGCCGTGTCATTCAACTTTCTCCATGTCCAGATATTGGCTGTAACTGCTTGATTTTTTTCTTTGTTTGTTTGTTTCTGTTCTAATGCAGATAGGTCCTAAGCATGGTATGTGTTCACTCAGTCGTGTCCAACTCTCTGTGACCCCGTGGACTGTAGCCCACCAGGCTTCTCTGTTCATGGGATTCTCTAGGCAAGAATACTGGAGTGGGTGGCCACTTCCTTCTCCACTAAGCATGGTAGATTATTTGCAAAAATGGCTACAAAGCCTCTTACCCTTATATGCTCATGACTTTGCCATTCTTTCTAGTGAGAGATGGCATCTATTCCCCTGCTCTTGGGTCTGGGCTGACCTTGTGATTTGCTTTGAACAGTAGAATGCAGCAACGTGACATAGTGGAACTTCCAAGCCCAGGCCTCAAGATGCCTCTTGGAACATGGTGATGCCACGTGAAAGAGCGTGGCTCTCTTGCTTGAGAATTAAGGGCTATGGGGAGAGAGTTCCAGCTAAATGCCAATGCTGAATGGCAGGTGAATGAAGCCCCCTTGTACTATCCAGCCCTATTCAAGCCTCTAGGAGACTGAACCACACAAGTGATTCTAGATGACACCAGTAGAAGTAGACAACTAAGCTCATCCCAAATTGCTGATCCAGAAAATAAGGAGTGAATAAAAACTGTTGTTGTTTTAAGCCATGAAGTGTGGGGGTGATTTGTTATGCAGAGTATACATAACTGATAAATAAGGGATGAGAGATTTCATGGCCATCATTTTGAGGAGGCAGTGGAGATTCCCCAAAGATTGGGAACTACATTTAATGCCTCAGGGAATGATGAGTTTCCTCCATTCTTGCTATATCAATTTCCCAGGCTTATTTCAGAGTAATGCTCATGCATACTCAGTCGTGTCTGACTCTTTGTGACCCCATGGACTGTGGCCTGCCAGGCTCCTCTGTCCTTGTAATTTTCTAGGCAAGAATACTGGAGTGAGTTGCCATTCCCTTCTCCAGGGGATCTTCCTGACCCAGGGATCAAACCTGCATCTCCTGCCATTGGCAGGTGAATTTTTTACCACTGAGCCACCGTGGAAGCTCTAATAGATAAATAGCATTGCCTATTATATTAAGTTCTCACAGACCTGCTCAAGCTCTCCATAGGAGTGATCTCTGGTAGCAACTTTCTGTTGCTTGACTATTCGCCATCAGCCATAACTAATTTATCCATGAATGAATATCCAAGAACAGATACTATTACAAGTTGGGCAAGTTTATCTCTCCTTGGTGAGTCTGAAATACTGAATGGAAATCTAGAGACTAGAAACCTTTGAGAACTAAGTATCTTTAATAGTATGGCTCTGGAACAAAGGCTCAGACTACTCTGAGGTCCCCAGAGACACACCGTCCCCCACCCTTCCTAAAGAAATGGCTGTTCAACTCTTCATTAGACTCTGTGACGTATTTTAGTATTCATCCAATAAACCCCCTTTCTCACATAAGCTTCCTTGAGTTGGTTTTTTTGCCTGGCTGCTGAAAAAAGTAAGTCTAAATGCAAGTCCCAATCCCCGCTTTAGCAGAGTGGAAGCTCAAGGCTGGGGTTCCTGTGGATTTCTCAGGGGGTCTTGCACCTCTCCCTGCTCATCTACTGTGTGGGAGATAGAAGGAAGCAGATGCCTAGGAAAATAACCTCATAGTATAGTGAGATCAGGGGAGCTGGTATCTTACCTTTCTCCCCGGTTCCACCTACTGCTCAGATCAGTGCTGACATCAGATACAAGCAAGTCTCTGTCAATAATAATTTCACTGATGAAAGCTCTCCCTGTCCCAATCACTACATGCTCCTATCACATGGACATCAACCCTGTGCTGTCCAGTTCACCCTTGGTGATGGCAGTAGGAAGAAGCAAGTGTAGATGATGACATCTGCAACTAGTTTCTCAGGAAACTGGGTTTTTGGTAGTCTGTGGTGCCAGGTACAAAGTCTTTCTCCACTGCCCACCTGGGCAGCTCAGACCATTGTATTCCCTTATTCCCTGTGGCCTCTGTAAATTACTATAATATACTAATTTTATTTAAGAAATCTTAGTTAAAAGAGCAGGGATCTTACATAATTACCACAATTCAGGGCCCAGAAAAAAAGACCGCAGGTTACACAGTCATTTTGTATTATATTTGTTCAGGGAAAGGTGAATGCTGCCAAACAGCTCCTGAGGGCATCTTGTTTTCAGTAAGAGCTCACACAGTCACGTGGCTAAATTTCACCTATTTCATTCAGGACAAGTCTGGGAATTGATTCAGTTTTGTTACTGAAAAGGGAAAATGGTCTTAGTAAATGTCCAGCAAATAAGGGTTACCAAACTCTACAATATCATGACAATTTTTGCAAAGGCTAAATCAAGGATAAAAGTTAGGCATCCTGTGGGCAGATGTCCTAGTACCTGGGTCTCTTTTTGATTCTCTGAAAAATACGAATAAGGTCTTCGAGTGAATTTAAATCTGAGGAAGTTGGTATCTTTTAGTAAACAGTTTTGGGCTTCTCCGATGGCTCAGTGGGTATAGAACCTGCCTGCAGTGCTGGAGATGCAGGAGGCACGGATTCAATCCTTGGGTCAGGGAGGATCCCCTGGAGAAGGAAATAGCAACCCACTCTAGTCTTCTTGCCTGAAAAATCTCATGGACAGAGAAGCCTGGCAGGCTACAGTCCAAAGGGCTGCAAAGAATTGGATATGACTGAGCACATACACACAGAGTTAACAGTTTCAGGTTGTGGTCTACAGATTAGTGATTATTCATGTTTGTATAAAAGCAAAATCCTTGGTTCTTGATCATATTCAAATCTCGTCCTCCATTTTCAGAAACCAAAGAGTTGAGGTTTCAACAAAAGTTAGTGGTCTGAAGAAACAAGTCAATTGATTCCAGTTTCTTGTGACTTGGAAAAGGAAAAAAGGGACAGAATTATACAATGTAAAAATGGAGATGATGTCTTAATCCCACTCTATAAATACAAACTTGCCTAGGTTGTTCTAGTTTTAGTAATCCTAGAGAAAACACATTGTGTATGTAAAACCTCTATTCAAGTTAAAAAACAAAAATTTTTTTTAAAAAATCCCTAAACTAAAGCTTTAGTTTAATCTAAACTAAAGCTTTAGTTTAATCTAAACTAAAGTTAGAACCACTTCCTTAGAAAGGAGTAATTACCTACTGGTAGGACCTTGTGTACTGAGTATGTAAGCATCTGTGCTTGAGTACAAAGAGTACATAGATACCAAGATGATGCCAAGAAAGGAGTGTATTTGGCCACTGGCAACTGCCATTTTTTCAACGAACTATACTCATGACCTATGAGTCATTTTTCTTTCATTCACTCACTCCTTCACTCATTCACTCCTTTGCTCACTCATTCATTCACTGGTATGAATGCAGTGATGACTGTAATGTACTAGGTAGGCACTGTGATAAACGCTAGAGAGGAAGAGAATTTTTATAAAATCCAGCTCCCAGCTTCAAGAAGTTTACACTCTGATCTTGGAAATTCTCCATTCTCTTATCTTTTGCATCCAACTGTGAAAATCAATATAAACCTCTTTTCTTTTCATCTCTTCCTTGCCTCCACCGTGATTAATCATTACTTGATGACTGAATGGTTATAGTTGTTTCCTGTTTGGAATTCCTACATTTAGCCTTTTCTTTTTCTGCAAATTCTTTATACCACTGCCTAATTCATCTTTGAGACCTCATGGACTATACAGGCCATGGAATTCTCCAGGCCAGAATACTGGAGTGGTTAGCTTTTCCTTTGCCAGGAGATCTTTCCAATGCAGGGATCGAACCCAGGTCTCCCACATTGCAGGCAGCCAGGTGAATCGAGCTGAAATCGAGATTGCCAGAAATATCAATAACCTCAGATATGCAGATGACACCACCCTTATGGCAGAAAGTGAATAACTAAAGAGCCTCTTGATGGAAGTGAAAGAGGAGAGTGAAAAAGTTGGCTTAAAACTCAATACTCAAAAAAACTAAGATCATGGCATCCAGTCCCATCACTTCATGGCAAATGGATGGAGAAACAATGGAAACAGTGACAGACTTTGTTTTTTGTGGCTCCAAAATCACTGCAGATGGTGACTGCAGCCATGAAATTAAAAGATGCTTGCTCCTTGGAAGAAAAGCTATGACCAACTTAGACAGCATATTAAAAAGCAGAGACATTACTTTGTCAACAAAGGTCCATCTAGTCAAAACTATGGTTTTTCCAGTAGTCATGTATGGATGTGAGAGTTGGACTATAAAGAAGCTGAGCACCAAAGAACTGATGCTTTTGAACTATCATGTTGGAGGAGACTCTTGAGAGTCCCTTGGACAGCAAGAAGATCCAACCAGTCCTAAAAGAAATCAGTCCTGAATATTCATTGGAAGGACTGATGCTGAAGCTGAAACTCCAATACTTTGGCCACCTGATGTAAAGAACTGACTCATTTGAAAAGACCCTGATGCTGGGAAAGATTGACGGCAGGAGGAGAAGGGGACGATAGAGGATGAGATCATTTGATGGCATCACCAACTTGATGAACATGAGTTTGAGCAAGCTCTGGGAGTTGGTGATGGACAGGGAAGCCTGGCGTACTGCAGTCCATGGGGTCGCAGAGCCACGCATGACTGAGTCTCTGAACTGACTGACTGGGCTTCCCTGGTGGTTAGTTGGTAAAGAATCTGCCTGCATGCAGGAGATGTGGGTTCATTCCCTGGATCAAGAAGACTCCCCGGAGAAGGAAATGGCAACCCACTCCACTATTCTTGCCTGAGAAATCCTATGAACAGAGAATCTTGGCAGGATACAGTCCATGGGGTCGCAAGAGTCAAACACCATTTAGCAACTAAACCACCTCCACTGAAGGCTCACTATGTGCCAGGAACTGTGCTAAAGACTTTCTGTGCATTACATCATTTACTCTGCATGACAAACCTTTAAGGCAAGAATTATTATCTTCATTTTATAAAATAGAAAAATAATGCTAAGAGGTGATCACTAACTTTCCCAAGGTCACATAGAAAGTACGGAGATGACCAACTCCAAAGCCCCCACTCTTTTTTTTCCCTAAGTATTTGCTTTATAAAATTTATTTATTTGACTGTGCTGGGTCTTAGTTGTAGCATGCAGGATCTTAGATCTTCATTGCTGCCTGTGGGAACTTTTGGTTGAGGCATGTGGGATCTAGTTCCCTGACCAGGGAGTGAACCCAGGCGCCCTGCATTGAGAGCATGGAGTCTTAACCACTGGACCTCCAGTAAAGTCCCTCAAATGCCATGCCCTTAACCACTACCTTGAACTACCATTCTGCTCCTGAGTCAGTTTCAACCCTGTGCAAGCACCTTTGCTCCCACTGGGTCCCCTACATGATACTGTCCTTCTCCTGCCTTCCAAGCCCTACTGACACTCATTCAAAGCAAAGTTTAAATCCCCTCTCCTCAGTGAATTCTTCCTAGAGCACACTAGTCTGTGTGGACCTCTTCATCCTCTGAGTTCTAACAGGGTGTATTTCTACCACTCATTTGGCACTGAGATGTCCCATATCATATTTTATAGAAATATCTCATATGTCTCAGGTGCTATGCTGTGCTTAGTGGCTCAACTTAGTCATGTCCAACTCTTTGCCACCCCATGGAGTGCAACCCTCCGGGCTCCTCTGTTCATGGGGAATTCTCCTGGCAAGAATACTGGAGTGGGTTGCCATGCCCTCCTTCAGGGGATTTTCCTGACTCAGGGATTGAATCCAGATCTTCCGCATTGTGGGTGGATTCTTTACATCTGAGTCACCAGGGAAGCCCATGTCTCAGGTACAGCAATTAAAATCCCTTGGAAGCACATGATCTGCAAGATACTTAATAAATACATGTTGCTTTTGTGGTATGTACACTTAATTGGTGGTGATGGTAGTTTAGTCACTAAGTCGTGTCCATCTCTTGTGACCATGTGGACTGCAGCCCTCCAGGCTCCTCTGTCCATGGAATTCTCCAGGCAAGAATACTGCAGTGGGTTGCCATTTCCTTCTCCAGGGGATATTCCAACCCAGGGATTGAACCCAGGTCTCCCACACTGTACGCAGATTCTTTACCAACTGAGCTACAAGGGAAGCTTGTGTGAGAAATTAAGAGCTTGGACAGTAAACAGTGATGGAAGCCTGTCACTTAGTATGAATGGTAACAAGGCACATGCCATTCTCTTGTCATGGTGGATGGAAAAGGGTGATGTTGGAAGTGCTGCATCTCCCTGCCCCAGCATGCCATAAGGAACAGGAAGTTATAGGGGAATCATAAGGGTGCCCCAAATCTTGCCTGAGTAGTCAGACAAAGAAGTATTTTGAAAATCCTTGACCTGATCCTTTGTTTGAATAAGATTTAAATGGAACTTAAGTCCCAGAGCCTTGCCAAGTTCCAGGGTAGAAATGATGAACTTCCCAAACATTTGGCAGCAAGGTAGTCTGGCTAAGACTGGGTGGTGTAGATGCTGAGGACCCCCACCCTCTCCTCAAGATACAAGAAGTTATTTTAATTCTAGTCTAATCTAAGCCACATGGAGCATCCACAGACCTCTTCAGCCCCCAACCATGTCCTTCCACACTGAGCCCCTCCCCACCCAGTACATGGCAGGATGTGATGACCACCCCATGTGTCATACCTGGAGTCTAGCCAGAGAGAGACTGCCAACTGGATGATAATCTCCAGTGGGAAAGTCTGGCTGCAGGCAACCTGTGACTGACCGCTCGATATCATTATTTCCTTTGGGAATCAGTAGCAGAGCAGGGTCCATGCCTTCACTTCTTTGCTAAGGATAAAATGCCACCTCCCTCAACAATGGATGATTCTCAGCAGAGCCTCAGATGCCTTCAAGTAAGCATCATAATGTTCGAGGGAAGAGAAGAAACGGAAGAACTTGTGACATGATGGACGCACATTCTCTGGAAAAGAACTGATAGTATGCTATGCTTGGAATTAGCCTTTCCCATTTTTAAAGGGGGGTTTCATAAGTTTCCATATAACTTCAGCCTCTCGTCAACCCTAGGAGATGTTGCAGGCAGCTGTAAGCATCCTCCATTGTTCACACATGGTAGCAGCAGCCCAGAGCCTAGTCGGAGGTCCCGCTGCTGGTGACAGGCAGCACCAGGGCTAGACCCTCAGTGCCGCTCACCCTTCCTCTAGTGCCCTGCCCGACTCAGCACACTGTTCTTCCCCCTGAAGGGACTGGAATATACAATTTCTTGGTTTGATTTGGTTGGCTTGGCTTTTTTGGTTTGTTTGTTTTGTTTTGTTTTTGCTTCCATTCCTGTTTTGACTTTGTTCACTTTCTTTCCCTTCCTTCCGACTTTCACTTCTCTCTCCCTCCCCACAACCCCTACGCTCTCAGATGCTGCCTCACTGGCCAGCCAACCTCCCATCTTTAGAGCCAACATTTGAAGCCTGCAGATTACAGAGCCGTGTCCTCAAGCTGCCTGTTGCTCCTTCTCTTGGTTAGATGATTATTTTTTAATGGAGGAGGGGTGTTAGAGAGGAAGAAGAAAGAGGTGAATAATTACTGGAATGAACAGCGATTGGTGCTCACCTAACAATGTCACTGAGACCTCAAATCATCTCAGTCTAACTCTTCAGGTTTATGATGGACAAAGTTAGGGGTCAAAACCCCAGGGTTAGATGCTTCCATTATTTTGAGATAGCTGACTGGTCAACATCTTGTTGTTGTTGTTCTGTTGCTAAGTTCTGTCCAACTCTTTGTGACCCCATAGACTGCAGCACACCAGACTTCCCTGTCCTTTACCATCTCCTGGAGTTTCCTCAAACTCACACTCATTGAGTCAATGATGCCATCCAACCATCTCATCCTCTGTCACCTCCTTCTGCTTTTGCCCTCAATCTTGGCATATAATAATCAAAAAGACTCTAAACAGAGATCTCGAGTGAGAATCCCCCTCGCTGACTGCTAACTTGTGAATGAGAGACACCAAAGAGGGGGCAGGATGTGCTGGGAGCTGTCAGTCTGGCCTCTTACTGGCATTAAATTCACACAAAGCACAAATGAGCAGTGAAGAGAGAGCAAGGAGAATCAGAGGGCTATGTTGTCATTCTACTCAGAGGGAAAAGTGTTCTGAAATTGTGGAAGGGAAGGTCCCACTCTGGGCCTCTCTTTATTCCACAACAAAACTGGGCAACTCTCACCATGACACACTCTTCCACTGAGCTCACTCAGGGAGGCAGCGACTTAGACCTCCAGTGCTTCTCCCATAATAAAGATTTTACCAGCTGCATGGAACGTTGCTGTGGAATCCAGCTATGGCTGTCAGGCTAATAAGAGAGAAGATTCCCTGTTGTGAATCGAGTAAATAAACATGCCTAGGAAACACCATGGCAGCAGATAACACTGAGAAGAGAAATGAGAATTGGTACTATTTTTAGTGCTAGCATTCTGATTCTAATTGTACTTGAAGAGCAACTAGCATGAACAATATAAAGGCAAAGTTAATTTCAGATCCTGAGCTTGCCGCACCATTCTTGGATGATTTGAAACTCAATGTGATCTACAGTCATTTTTCAGCTATGAGACAAGGAAACTCGGAGATGGCTAAGTAGCTGCTGGGAGGCTCATGGGTAAATGGGAGTTGAGTATATCTCATATCATGTACCCCATTCTCCCTTATATGCTAACATTTCCTGAAGACTTCTAATGTGCTAGGTAACACATCAATTGCTCTCATGAGAATTATCTCATTTAATTATTACAACAACCTGTGTGGTGGGTACTGTTATTGCTTCCATCAGATAGAAGCCATACAGCTTGCAAGGACAGAGGTAACTTTGAACCCAGTCTTCTGACTCTAGAGCCAAATCATTGCACTATTGTAGGTAAAGAAAGGAGATGGGACTTCCCTGGTGTCCAATGGTTTAAAATCCACCTGCCAATGTAGGGGACATTGGTTTGATCCCTGGTCAGGGAAGATTCCACCTGCTCAGGGGCAATTAAGCCCACATATCCAACTTTAGAGTCTATGTGCCATGACTAAGACCTGAGGCAGTAAAAAATAAATAAATAAATATTTTTTAAAAAGAAAGGAGATAACTCATCCTTCTACTTTCTGTCCTTTGATGAGAAAAAGAATCACGTCCCACTACCAGCACTGACCTGCATGTGTGTGCATGCTCGGTCGCTTCAGTTGGGTCTGACTCTTTGTGACACTATGGACTGTAGCCCACCAGGCTCCTCTGTCCATGGGAATCTCCAGGCAAGAATACTGGAGTGGGTTGCCAGTGGTCTCCTCTAGGGGATCTTCCCTAGCCATGGATCGAACTCACATCTCTTATATCTCCTGCATTGGAAGGGGGATTCTTTACCACTAGTGCCACCTGACTTGCACACCCATCACTAGTGACAGCACCTATGGTTGCTGCCCCAGTGATGCAGAAAAAAAATGGCGGTATGCCTTCCCAACACAGCTGGAGCACCACTCCCCATGGATCTGCACAGGGGGGACCCTCTCCCCGACTCAGTCCAAGCCTCATGACAGAGCTACTCTTCTGTCTCTTCCCAGATCAGAACTCTTAGAAGCAGACACTCAGGTCCAGCTTTGACTCACTGCTCTCTTACCGTCATCCAGGGAAGCAGAATGGAAGGCAGTCACTTCCACAACTCAACATCACTCAGTGTCTCCTTTCTTTTCCTGCCACGGAGCTACAAAGTAGCCAGGTTCAGACTCACTAAATGCATATATGAAAACAACTTTCATTCCTATACACTGTACCAAATGCTGAGCTTACAAGATCGGCGAAGTGAGGAACAAATTTGTCCCACATTATGTGACACTCTGAGTAGTAAAGTACTAGGTATACATGTGCATGGCAATATCTACAGATGGAGCTCATTGTTAAACACTGAAGGTCTTCAGACTAAAGAAAGATGAAAATCAAACCAAGTTGCAAGGATAGGATTAAGAGGAGAAATCCCCATTAACTGGAAAACATAGCATGCCTGCTAACTGACCACAGGGTCCAGAGATATGGTGGTCAGTTCAGTTGCTCAGTTGTGTCTGACTCCTTGAAACCCCATAGACTACAGCATGCCAGGCTTCCCTGTCCATCACCAACTCCCAGAGCTTACTCAGACTCATGACAATCAAGTTTGTGATCTTGATGTGGTGGTACTGATGTCATTTCCAAGTTTATGGAAATATTTCTTAGAGAATGCTTTATCAGTTCAGTTCAGTCGCTCAGTCGTGTCCGACTCTTTGCGGTCCCATGAATCGCCGCATGCCAGGCCTCCCTGTCCATCACCAGCTCCCGGAGTTCACTCAGACTCATGTCCATCGACTCAGTGATGCCATCCAGCCATCTCATCCTCTGTCATCCCCTTCTCCTCATGCCCCCAATCCCTCCCAGCATCAGAGTCTTTCCAATGAGTCAACTCTTCCCATCAGGTGGCCAAAGCATTAGAGTTTCAGCTTTAGCATCATTCCTTCCAAAGAAATCCCAGGGCTCATCTCCTGCAGAATGGACGGGTTGGATCTCCTTGCAGTCCAAGGGACTCTCAAGAGTCTTCTCCAACACCACAGTTCAATAGCATCAATTCTTCGGCGCTCAGCCTTCTTCACTGTCCAACTCTCACATCCACACATGACCACTGGAAAAACCATAGCCTTGACTAGATGGACCTTTGTTGGCAAAGTAATGTTTCTGCTTTTCAATATGCTATCTATGTTGGTCATAACTTTCCTTCCAAGGAGTAAGCATCTTTTAATTTAATGGCTGCAGTCACCATCTGCAGAGATTTTGGAGCCCAAAAAAATAAAGTCTGACACTGTTTCCACTGTTTCTTCATCTATTTCCCATGCAGTGGTGGGACCAGATGCCATGATCTTCGTTTTCTGAATATTGAGCTTTAAGCCAACTTTTTCACTCTCCTCTTTCACTTTCATCAAGAGGCGTTTTAGTTCCTCTTCACTTTCTGGCATAAGGGTGGTGTCATCTGCATATCTGAGGTTATTGATATTTCTCCCAGCAATATTGATTCCAGCTTGTGCTTCTTCCAGTCCAGTGTTTCTCATGATGTACTCTGCATGTAAGTTAAATAAACAGGGTGACAATATACAGCCTTGATGTACTCCTTTTCCTATTTGGAACCAGTCTATTGTCCCATGTCCAGTTCTAACTGTTGCTTCCTGACCTGCATATAGGTTTCTCAAGAGGCAGGTCAGGTGATCTGGTATTCCCATCTCTTTCAGAATTTTCCACAGTTTATTGTGATCCACACAGTCAAAGGCTTTGGCATAGTCAATAAATCAGAAATAGATGTTTTCCTGGAACTCTCTTGCTTTTTCCATGATCCAGCGGATGTTGGCAATTTGATCTCTGGTTCCTCTGCCTTTTCTAAAACCAGCTTGAACATCAGGAAGTTCACGGTTCACATATTGCTGAAGCCTGGCTTGGAGAATTTTGAGCATTACTTTACTAGCATGTGAGATGAGTGCAACTGTGCAGTAGTTTGAGCATTCTTTGGCACTGCCTTTCTTTGGGATTGGAATGAAAACTGACCTTTTCCAGTCCTGTGGCCACTGCTGAGTATTCCAAATTTGCTGGCATATTGAGTGCAGCACTTTCACAGCATCATCTTTTAGGACTTGAAATAGCTCAACTGGAATTCCATCACCTCCACTAGCTTTGTTCGTAGTGATGCTTTCTAAGGCCCCCTTGACTTCACATTCCAGAATGTCTGGCTCTAGGTCAGTGATCACATTATTGTGATTATCTTGGTCGTGAAGCTCTTTTTTGTACAGTTCTTCTGTGTATTCTTGCCACCTCTTCTTAATATCTTCTGCTTCTGTTAGGTCCATACAATTTCTGTCCTTTATCGAGGCCATCTTTTCATGAAATGTTCCTTTGGTATCTCTAATTTTCTTGAAGAGATCTCTAGTCTTTCCCATTCTGTTGTTTCCCTCTATTTCTTTGCATTGATCACTGAGGAAGGCTTTCTTATCTCTCCTTGGTATTCTTTGAACTCTGCCTTCAGATGCTTGTATCTTTCCTTTTCTCCTTTGCTTTTTGCTTCTCTTCTTTTCACAGCTATTTGTAAGGCCTCCCCAGACAGCCATTTTGCTTTTTTGCATTTCTTTTCCATGGGGATGGTCTTAATTCCTGTCTCTTGTACAATGTCACGAACTTCATTCCCTAGTTCATCAGGCATTCTATCTATCAGATCTAGGCCCTTAAATCTATTTCTCACTTCCACTGTATAATCATAAGGAATTTGATTTAGGTCATACCTGAATGGTCTAGTGGTTTTGCCAACTTTATTCAATTTAAATCTGAATTTGGCAATAAGGAGTTCATGATCTGAGCCACAGTCAGCTCCTGGTCTTGTTTTTGTTGACTGTATGGAGCTTCTCCATCTTTGGCTGCAAACAACATAATCAATCTGTTTTCGTTGTTGACCATCTGGTGATGTCCATGTGTAGAGTCTTCTCTTGTGTTGTTGGAAGAGGGTGTTTTTTATGACCAGTGCATTTTCTTGGCAAAACTCTATTAGTCTTTGCCCTGCTTCATTCCATATTCCAAGGCCAAATTTGCCTGTTCCTCCAGGTATTTCTTGACTTTCTACTTTTGCATTCCAGTCCCCTATAATGAAACGGACATCTTTTTTGGGTGTTAGTTCTAAAAGGTCTTGTAGGTCTTTGTAGAACCGTTCAACTTCAGCTTCTTCAGCGTTACTAGTTGGGGCATAGACTTGGATTACTGTGATATTGAATGGTTTGCCTTGGAAACAAACAGAGATCATTCTGTCGTTTTGAGATTGCATCCACGTACTGCATTTTGGACTCTTTTGTTGACCATGATGGCTACTCCATTTCTTCTGAGAGATTCCTGTCCGCAGTAGTAGATATAATGATCATGTGAGTTAAATTCACCCGTTCCAGTCCATTTGAGTTCGCTGATTCCTAGAATGTCAACATTCATTGTTGCCTGACCACTTCCAATTTGCCTTGATTCACGGACCTGACATTCCAGGTTCCTATGCAATATTGCTCTTTACAGCATTGGACCTTGCTTCTATCATCAGTCACATCCACATTGTTTTTGCTTTGGTTCCATCCCTTTATTCTTTCTGGAGTTATTTCTCCACTCATCTCCAGTAGCATATTGGGCACCTACTGACCTGGGGAGTTCCTCTTTCAGTATCCTATCATTTTGCATTTCCATACTGTTCATGAGGTTCTCAAGGCAAGAATACTGAGGTGATTTGCCATTCCCTTCTCCAGTGGACCACATTCTGTCACATCTCTCCACCATGACCTGCCTGTCTTGGGTGGCCCCACAGGCATGGCTTAGTTTCATTGAGTTAGACAAGGCTGTGGTCCTAGTGTGATTAGATTGACTAGTTTTCTGTGAGTATGGTTTTAGTATGTCTGCCCTCTGATGCCCTCTTGCTATACCTACTGTCTTACTTGGTTTTCTCTTACCTTGGATGTGGGGTATCTCTTCATGGCTGCTCCAGCAAAGCGCAGCCACTGCTCCTTACTTTGGACGAGGGGTATCTTCTCACCGCTGCCCTTCCTGACCTTCAACGTGGAATAGCTCTTCTAGGCCCTCCTGTGCCCGAGCAGCCACCACTCCTTGGACGTGGGGTTGGTCCTCCTGGCCGTGGCCCCTGGCTTCGGGCGTGGGGTTGCTCCTCCCAGCCACCATCCCTGGCCTCGGGTGTGCGACAGCTCCTCCTGGCCGCCGCCCCTGACCTCAGACACAGGGTAGCTCTTCTCGGCCGTTCCTGCGCCGTCGCAGCCTGGCACTCTCCGCCACTGCCCCTGACCTCAGACGTTGGGTAACTCCTCTTGGCCACACCTAAGTGCACCGGTCGCAGCTGCCCGCACCTAAGTGTGCCAGTCGCGGGAGTTAATGGGACAACAGTTTTGTCTTTAAGGAAGAGTCTTGTACAGATAACTTGGCTAGAATACATTTGTATCATTTTAAGAGTTTTTTGCTTCCCTGGTGGCTCAGATAGTAAAGAATCTGCCTGCAATGCAGGAGACCCAGGTTTGATTCCTCAGTCAGGAAGAGTCCCTGGAGAAGAAAATGGCTATCACTCCAGTATTCTTGCCAGGAGAATCCCATGGAAAGAGGAGTCTGACAGGCTACAGTCCAAGGGGTCACAAAGAGTCAAACGTGACTGAGTGACTAACACTTTCACGTTCAAGAGTTTTTCAGTTCCAAATGAGACAAGAGCCAACTCAAACTAGCTTGGATAAAAAGGGCCCTTGTTAGTTAAGTAACAGGCCTAGAGCTGGCTTCTGGCACAGACTAGCCCAAGAGCCAAGCTCCATCACCAGAGCCTGTTCTCTCGCCACACTGCATTTCTCCTTCCTTCATATTGCTTTCCTTTTTGGTGTCCATTTGGTGGCAGAAAGGATGATCAGCACTTTGTGGAATCCTACACTCTGTGGAGCTGGAGGAGAGTTTGAAGGATAAATGTTCTGGGCTCCACTCTGATTGACCTGACTTGTTTCAAGGACTCATTCTTGATCACATTGCTATGAATTTGAGTGTGTCCTTTGGCCAAGTTGAATCACATGCCTGCCTTCCATAATGGCTGTGAGAGGAAGAGAACAGAAATTCAAGGAATTATTTCCAAAAGAAGGGGGAAAGAAGGCCTACGATCAACAGATGTCCTCTATAGCCATAACACAGAAGTCCTTGTGTTCTTTTATTAAAAGTATTCAGTGTCAACACATAAAACACTCAACTGTGAGTATGCTTAAGTTTCCCCCCACAAGTAGCATCTCGTTACTGTTGTTCAGTTGCTCAGTCAGGTCAGACTCTTTGGGACCCCAAGGACTGCAGCACACCAAGCTCCCTTGTCCTTTGCTATCTCCAAGAGTTTGCTCAAATTCATGTCCATTGAGTCTGTGATGCCATGCAACCATCTCATCCTCTGCCTCTCCCTTCTCATTTTGCCCTCAATCTTTCCCAGCATCAGGGTTTCTTCCAATGAGTTGGCTCTTTGGATCAGGTGGCCAAAGTATTGGAGCTTTAACTTCGGCAACAGTCCTTCCAATGAATATTCAGAGTTGATTTCCTTTAAGATTAACTGGTTTGATCTCTTTGCAGTAGATTAAATGTAGCATTTTAGATGGACCTAAAATATTGGCACATATTTTAAAGCTTTAGCTTCCCATTGGTATGAACATGATTGCAAAGCTTATACAGGTCTAAAATTAAAATCAAAGATCAAGTCCAAAGAATCTTGTATTTCTATCTCAGATTGACCTCTGAGTCATAAAATGTTATCCTGATAAATTCAAGTAAACTTTCTATACTATTTTTCCACTAGGTATTGTGCAAGGGGATTGGTTTGGGGGGAGAAGACAGGGAAAGATTTTATGGTTGCTCAGTAACCAGAGAACAATTACCTGGAAGCATTTAGCCCATATCCTATTAGAAGCAAGGACCACTGTTTGGTATGGTTCTATGAACACGCTCGAGAAAAGCTGACTTACCCATATTTGCCTGTTCTTTGCTAGATCAAAAGACATTTTTTGTTTATAAAGAGGGGGAGTTGGACTGTCACTGTAGATGATATAGTGAACAACAAAAATAGAGCAAAGAGGGAAAAACAGAGAGTATGATCCTTAACACCCCCCCCCCATGCCTTTATTTGTATCAATATTCCTGTGGATAGCTCACTCTCCTTCTGCCTCAGGCAGGAGAACTACTTAGAAAGTAGAATTGGTTATGCTATCCCTGCAAATCTCTGCTGCTGCTTGTCTATTTTTTGTTTTTAATTTTTTTAAAAAGGCAGTGGTAGGAGAACCAAGGAATAAGAGAATATACTCATTTCTTACTGGCCCTTGGCCTTTCTTAAGTCCATGTTTTGTTTTGTTTTGTTTTGTTTGACCCCATCCATGGCAGCTGTTTTCAGTCACCCAACTGAGTCTGAATTTTAAGGAAAAGTGCTATCCTCTTCCTATTCAGTTTAGGATAATTGTTGCCCAGGCAAATCATTATAATTAAATTCAATTTAAAAGTGAGAACCCACCTGCAACCATATGTTAAATCTGCCTTTGGGTAAAGAAGTTGGTATTGTCACTTTGTATTTAAAGTAAAGTTGGGTAATGGTAAGATTCTCAGTGGTGATGGTTAAAGAGATTTGCTTCTTTTTTAAATGATTAATTGCAATTCACCTGTATCTGAAAGGATATTCCTTGATTCTTAGGAAAACATTTTCATTAAACAGAACTACCATTGAGCAGGCTTCTATCAAGTGGATTTGGTATTGATGCAGAAAAATAAATTGAAATAAGATGCTTTCATTAGATATGTGAAATGAAACTGAAACATAGGAGGCTCCTATATAAAACATGCAGTATCGTTTGGCTGCCCAGTGTCCTTTCCATTTCCTAAGAGTGTTCTGAAATTCTTCTGAAAAAAACATTTCTCATTCAGAGTTTGGAAGAATTAGATCCTCCCAAACTAAGAGCTAGGCTTCCCTGGTGGCTCAGAGGTTAAAGCGTCTGCCTGCAATGAGGGAGACCTGGATTCGATCCCTGGGTCAGGAAGATCCCCTAGAGAAGGAAATGGCAACCCACTCCAGTATTCTTGCCTGGAGAATCCCATGGACGGAGGAGTCTGGTGGGCTACAGTCCACGGGGTCACAAAGAGTTGGACACGACTGACTGAGCGACTTAACTTAAACCAAGAGCTGGTGTTACTTAAGCCAGTCAGATTAAGCCAATCAGCCTAACCCCATTCCTCTGGCCATTGTAACCTGACTAGGAATCAGAGTCAGTAAGATGCTATGTTGGAACTTATGGGAAGAAAAGAATTCCTCTCTCTTCTTCAAGAGTTACTTAAAGAGATATTTTTCTCTAGAATGTATAGTTTAAAGATGCAAGATTTACAACTGTGATGCCATTTTGCAAGCTGGGAGGAAAACCCAGAGTGGTTAGGGCCCTCTAAACATGAAGCTTTTACCTAGGAAGGCAGAGCAATGTGATTGCCTTGGTGACATCATTGAAGCCATTAGACCAAGCTTGTGCTACCTCTGATTTCTCAGCCATGTGAACCCACCTTTATGCTTCAGCTAATTTAGGTTGACTTTTCTGTCATTTGCACCCATGAGAACCCTGGAGGAGTGAGGCAAAAGTCAGACGACCTCCAATCTGTGATAGGGTAGAAAAAATGCCAGTGCCAGTGCCTGGGACAGTGCATTAGAGCAGGAGTTCCTGGGTCTGGGTAATCATCTGAATCACCAGGAAACTTAGCAAAAATACATGTGATGGGCTTCCCTGGGGGTCTGGTGGTTAAGAATCTGCCTGCCAATGCAGGGGAACACAAGTTTGGCCCCTGGTCCTGGAAGATTTCAAATGCTGTGGAGCAACAAAGCCCATGTGCCACAGCTACTGAGCCACTCACAGAACTACTGGAGCCCCCACGCCCTAGAGCCCTTACCCTGCAACAAGAGAAGCTACCGCAATAAGAAGCCCATGCATTGAAATTATAGTAGCCCCCACTTGCCACAGCTTCATTGCACAGCAATGAACACTCAGTGCAGCCAAAAATTAATTAAATAAATAAATCTTTTTTTTAAAATTTTATTTTATTTTTAAACTTTACAATATTGTATTAGTTTTGCCAAATATCGAAATGAATCCACCACAGGTATACCCGTGTTCCCCATCCTGAACCCTCCTCCCTCCTCCTCCCCGCCACCCTCCCTCTGGGTCGTCCCAGTGCACCAGCCCCAAGCATCCAGTATTGTGCATCGAACCTGGACTGGCGACTCGTTTCATACATGATATTATACATGTTTCAATGCTATTCTCCCAAATCTCCCCACCCTCTCCCTCTCCCACAGAGTCCATAAGAATGATCTATACATCGGTGTCTCTTTTGCTGTCTTGTACACAGGGTTATTGTTTCCATCTTTCTAAATTCCATATATATGTGTTAGTATACTGTATTGGTGTTTTTCTTTCTGGCTTACTTCACTCTGTATAATAGGTTCCAGTTTTATCCATCTCATTAGAACTGATTCAAATGTATTCTTTTTAATGGCTGAGTAATACTCCATTGTGTATATGTACCATAGCTTTCTTATCCATTCATCTGCTGATGGGCATCTAGGTTGCTTCCATGTCCTGGCTATTATAAACAGCGCTGCGATGAACATTGGGGTACACGTGTCTCTTTCCCTTCTGGTTTCCTCAGTGTGTATGCCCAGCAGTGGGATTGCTGGATCATAAGGCAGTTCTATTTCCAGTTTTTTAAGGAATCTCCACACTGTTCTCCATAGTGGCTGTACTAGTTTGCTAAATAAATCTTTTTTAAAAATATGCATGAAAACTTGAAGATCAATGATTTTAGGAAATTAGTTTTTAAAAATAAGTGAATTGCTAAAGAGAACTAAGATAAATATAATTAATGAACTGTGTCTAAAAGAGGAAGGAGAGAACGATGGAAGATATGGACAAATTTTCATTCTCTTATTCAACTAATATCTATTTAAAGTCATTTAATGGCAAAGTACGGTGATAGAACTTGATAGAGATGATTACAAAGCTGTGTGAGAAAAATACGTCCGCACAAAGAATTTTTTTTAATGCAATAGGAAAGCTAAACATGTATGCTCCAAAGTCCACTGCAATTCAGTACAAGGCAAATGCTGAGAAGTTATTTCTATAGTCTTTAGCAGCTTACCAAGCATATTCACACTCATTATATCATTTGATTCTCACAACAACTCTTTGAGATAGGCAGTGGCACTTCCGTATCTGGCATAAAGAAACTGAGACTCAGAGCACACAAAGATAAATATAAATGAATGTTGCAGTGGCATTATTTGAAAGAGAAGAAAACTAGAAACTGCATAAATAGCCAGGAATAGCGGAGAGGCTAAATACATTATGTCTCTCCGTACAAGGGACTGGTAGGCAGCTGGTAAAGATAATAAGACAGGGCTTCCTTGGTGGCTCAGTTATAAAGAATCTGCCTGCCAATGCATAAGACATGGGTTTGATCCCTGATCTGGTAAGATCCCATATGCTGTGGAGCAACTAAGCCTGTGTGTCACAGCTATTTAGCCTGTGCTCTAGAGCCCAGAAACCACAACTACTGAGGCAATGAGCTGCAACTACTGAAGCCTGAGTGCCCTAGAGCCTGAGCTCAGCAGCAGGAGAAGCCCTCGCATCACAACTAAAGAGTAGGCCCTAGTCACTGCAACTAGAGAAAACCCCTCAAAAGTAGTGAAGACCTAGCACAGCTAATAAATAAATTCAGAAAATAATTAAAATTATTTTTTAAAAAAGAAATATCTTTTAAAAATGTTAATAAAAATGAATTATCATTAAGGATCTGAAGCAAACTTTTTTATCACAAAAAAATGATTTAATCTTCTCATATACTCTGTTCACTTATTCAATAACTATTTATAACTTGGCAAGTATTCTGGAAGGAACCAAGGACATAACAGTCAGTGATAAAACCACTGCTGACTAATAATATTAAAAATATATGACATGTGTCCAGTGTACATGCCAAGTGAGTTACAACAGTTTTTTGCTTACAGAGGTGATGAGAGCTGCCTGGGCTATTCCAGCTGAGAAGTGAAATAGTGGACTTCTTAGTTGTAATTCTTGCCTGGAGAATTCCATGGACAGAGGAGCCTGGGGGGCCCCAGTCCATGGGGTCACAAAGTGTCAGGCACAACTGAACGACTCACATACTAGCTGTAATAGGCAACATTCAAATCTGGTTTGGTTGTCTCTAGAGCCCGAGTTCTTAACCACAGAGCTATCGGGCTCTTCTGGCAGACAATGTTTGTTAAAGTACAAGTGTGACAAATGAAATAGTAAGTAAATCTAAGGCACCCAAACTTGCAGGTGGTCAGAGGAGACCATCATGGCCACGACATTTTAGCTGAATAAGAGTTAGCTAAGGAAAGCTGGAGTAATTGAGGAGATTGTGCAGAGAAGTAGAGGAAAAGTAGGGGCAAGATGCAGAGAAACTAAAAAACAAACAACAACACACCGCCACCCCCACACACGCACACACAAAGACAAAACAAAATTTGCATGGCTAAAATCAAGTGGTGGGAGGATGGAGAAAGGGCAAATTGTAAGATGCAGGCTTACTGATGAGCTTTATTAATAACGCAGAGCTGGATCTAACTGCAAAGGCTCGTAATCCTACCACCGAAACACAGATTTCCTATGTTTGAAGAAAATTCTTAACAGAAGTAGAAATGAGGAGTGGAAAATCTTACTTATATAGAGTAGATTTTTAAATATTTGTTACAATTTGTAATATTGTTTAAGACTCGTACGATGAGAGAAACTGAGGCTCAGGTAAGTTGAGTAACTTGTTGAAAGTCATATGGTGACAGAATCAAAAGCATTCTTACACATCCCTAATGTTCTTTTCAATAAATGACAATGAATTCAAAAGAAAGTTAGGAAAGTGAACTTTCCTGGTAGTCCAGTGGTTAAGACTTCGCCTTCCAATGCAGGAGGCTTGAGTTTGACCCATGGTCAGGGAACTAAGATCTCACATGCCACACAGTATGGTCAAAAAAAAAAAAAGGTTAGAAAGGGAAGACTGGGGTTTGGGAAAGACTGTGTTAAGGAAGAGGTATTTGGTGTCATACCTCAAAGGACAGAAAAAAGTTAAAAGGCGGAGATAACGAGAAAACATTTTTGGCAAAGAGACTCTTAAGTGCAGGGGCAGGTTCCAGGTTATTTAGATCAACTATATAAGTATACATATAGCAGGAGTATAAGGTGATTCAGAGATGTTACAGGGCCCGAGAGCTTTATAAACACTGTATGGGGTTTGGGAATTGGAAATAATTAATAATACATTAATAGCCTTCAGAGAAGCCAGATGAGATTAAGCCATCTTAGTTTGAGGATGGACAATGACTAGCTGTGATTTCCAGAATAAGTAGTTACTTCCCAAAAATATGATTCAAAATCTATCTGGGTTTATTTGCAGGGAAACTTGTGTTCAGCCCAGTTAAAAAATGATGTTTCACCTGTATAGTGTTTAAAAGAATCTTTGGTGCTCTGAAAACTGAGAAGCATCCTGACATTATCCTTCTCATCAGTTATTTAGCAACAATCTTAGCTGTTCTGGGATGCTTATTTCCAGAGCATTCTGGCCCATAATAGTAACCTCTCGCCTACACTATGTAATATATTAAGGAAAGATAAATCGTAGGTCTAAGGGTTGTTTGGGAGCAGGATGTCACAGTCTACCAGCACTGTTTACTAATTGGATTTAAGATTTGTACTTGGTTTTGATGCAGCCAGGCAAGTTTGACAATTAAGTGGTCCTGAAATCTGGAAGTCGGCTTTGCTTCTCTTTTCCTGGCTCTCAAGAGCTTCCTCCCCTCCCCAGGTTGGGTGGGAGTGTACAGACAGAAGTCTCAGATGAGCACCCAGCTCATGGACACACTGCTCATCATCTTTGTCTTCTCCTGCCTCTTATTCTCAGGTTTCCCTGGTGGCTCAGCAGTGAAGAATCCACCTGCAATGCAGGAGCCACAGGAGATGCGGGTTCTATCCCTGGGTCAGGAAGATCCCTTGGAGGAGGCCTTGGCAAGCCACTCCAGTATTCTTGCCTGGAGAATCCTATAGACAGAGGAGCCTGGCTGGCTACAGTCTATAAGGTCATGAAGAACTGGACATGACTGAAGTGACTTAGCACCCACACACATGCCAGAGTAACCTGGGTTCTGGTCTACAGGATAGACAAGGACAAGAGACTGAAGGCAGAAATGGAAAAACTGGGTAAAAAATTAAAAAGAAGAAGGAAACATTAAAAATCAGCTGGTTGACCACCAAAAACTAGAAAATAGGCAAGAAGAAAAATTGAAGAATAACAACAGATGTGCTGTGCTGTGCTTAGTTCCTCAGTCGTGTCCAACTCTTTGAGAGCCCATGGACTGCAGCCTGCTGGGCTCCTCTGTCCATGAGGATTCTCCAAGCAAGAATACTGGAGTGGGTTGCCATGCCCTCCACCAGGGGATCTTCCCAACCCAGGGATTGAACCCAGGTCTCCCGCAAAGATGGCTTGAATGAAATCCTTGTTTGCAATTGGCATTTGTTTTACTGCTCAAGTGGGAATCTTCAAGTCCATATTTGATGGTAGAATGGTGACATGGGTCTCCTCCGACTCTGCTTTCCTTCATCTGAGGACTACCTCAAGGGAGTCTGTTGGAGGCTGACACCATAGACTGTTCCACCATCTTCCTGTGTATTCTCTGCACCATGTCATTGGACAGAACATCCAGAAAATCTCAGCCTTGCCCTTTCACAAGCTGCCACCAAGCACACAGGTGGATTTCTTGGCCCTCTGCCTCCTTCTGGCAAGTTCTTTAGAAATCTAGAAGAACCCTATAATTCTCATTCTTTTTAGACGTTCAAATCAGACTGGCAACTATTTTATAGCAAGAATCATAGGCAGCCTTAGCAAATAGCCACTTTCTAGTTTTGAGTTATTTCTAGATGCTTTGGATATGATTCCAATGAGAATGGCATCCAACAAACAAGATGATGCTTTTAGTTACAGATTATTTTTTTAAAACTAGTGTGTTGATTAGATAAATTCAGGTAATGTTTGTGTAATGAGAAACAAAATCTTGTTTTGCTCATATAAATAATTCCTGTAGGAATGACTCTCGAGTATGTGCTGTCTGCTATGCATCATGGAAGTTGACTCTCCATGAGCATTTAGAAATCCAGAAGAAAACCGTAGCTTCTGTAACTTTTAATTGGAACTGTTTATTGTGGTTTTTTCCCAAGCCAAATATATGACCTGCAATCAGTAAAGAGGCCAAAATTTCAGCTATTTCATCTACAAGAAGAAACCTGTTTTGTTTTGATATATTTCTAGGTACATGTTTTTAGTCATCTGAGCATAAGGGTGAACAGTGCCCACAAAGGAGTAATGTTTTAACCATTATTGCTTTAACTTTTATTTTATTTATTTATTATTATTATTTTATTATATTAAACCATAATGTTTTAACTATTATTTACCAAGCATGCATGCTAAGTCACTTCAGTTGTGTTCAACTCTTTGCAACCCTATGGACTGTAGCCCTCCAAGCTCTTCTGTCCATGGGATTCTCCAGGCAAGAACACTGGAGTGGATTGCCATGCCTTTCTCCAGGGGATCTTCCAGACCCAGGAACTGAACCCATGTCTCTTATGTCTCCTGCATTGGCAAGCAGGGTCTTTACCACTAGCACCACCTGGGAAGCCCATTATTTTTACCATGCCTGCTCAGATTGTAGAGTTGTCCTATTATAGGAATTGAGAAGCATGAGGGGAAAGGGATGACTCATATGAGTATTAAAGATGACAATCCTCAGCAGTTCCCTTCATACCCCAGTACAATCTATTGGATTCTTGGGAAGGCATTCTTAGTCCTCCCTGGAGGCATTTCATAGTTATACGTGGTCAATCTTGGGCTTCCTTTTAGTTACAATGGCCTTCAGTTCCTACCATGTTTCTTGTAGGTGCCATTCTTATACCATGATCTTCCTCTCCTTTCTGAGAGAGTTTTGTAGGGCTTTATATTTAAGTTTCAGTTCAGTTCAGTTCAGTCATTCAGTCCTGTCCAACTCTTTTAGACCCCATGAATTGCAGCATGCCAGGCCGTCCTGTCCATCACCGACACCCAGAGTTCACTCAAACTCACGTCCATTGAGTCGGTGATGCCATCCAGCCATCTCATCCTCTGTCATCCCCTTCTCGTCCTGCCCCCAATCCCTCCCAGCATGAGAGTCTTTTCCAATGAGTCAACATTTTTGACGGGTCATGGTAGAGAGAGGTCTGACAGAATGTGGCCCACTGGAGAAGGGAATGGCAAACCACCTCAGTATTCTTGCATTGAGAACCCCATGAACAGTATGAAAAGGCAAAATGATAGGATACTGAAAGAGGAACTCCCCAGGTCAGTAGGTGCCCAATATGCTACTGGAGATGAGTGGAGAAATAACTCCAGAAAGAATGAAGGGATGCAGCCAAAGTAAAAACAATACCCAGTTGTGGATGTGACTGATGATAGAAGCAAGGTCCCATGCTGTAAAAAGCAATATTGCACAGGAACCTGGAATGTCAGGTCCATGAATCAAGGCAAATTGGAAGTGGTCAAACAGGAGATGGCAAGAGTGAATGTTGACATTCTAGCAATCAGCGAACAAAAATGGACTGGAATTGGTGAATTTAACTCACATGACCAGTATATCTACTACTCTGGGCAGGAATCCCTCAGAAGAAATGGAGTAGCCATCATGGTCAACAAAAGAGTCCGAAATGCAGTACTTCGATGCAATCGAAAAACAACAGAATGATCTCTGTTCATTTTCAAGGCAAACCATTCAATATCACAGTAATCCAAGTCTATGCCCCAACCAGTAATGCTGAAGAGGCTGAAGTTGAATGGTTCTATGAAGACCTACAAGACCTTTTAGAACTAACACCCAAAAAAGATGTCCTTTTCATTATAGAGAACTGGAAGGCAAAAGTAGGAAGTCAAGAAATACCTGGAGTAACAGGCAAATTTGGCCTTGGAGTACAGAATGAAGCAGGGCAAAGACTAATAGAGTTTTGCCAAAAGAACGCACTGGTCATAGCAAACACCCTCTTCCAACAACACAAGAGAAGACTCTACACATGGACATCACCAGATGGTCAACACCGAAATCAGACTGATTATATTCTTTGCAGCCATAGATAGAGAAGCTCTATATATAGCAAAAACAAGACCAGAAGCTGACTGTAGCTCAGATCATGAACTCCTTATTGCCAAATTCAGACTGAAATTGAAGAAAGTAGGGAAAACCACTAGACTATTCAGGTATGACCTAAACCAAATTCCTTATGATTATACAGTGGAAGTGAGAAATAGATTTAAGGGACTAGATCTGATAGATAGAGTGCCTGATGAACTATGGACGGAGGTTCATGACATTGTACAGGAGACAGGGATCAAGACCATCCCCATGGAAAAGAAATGCAAAAAAGCAAAATGGCTGTCTGGGGAGGCCTTACAAATAGCTGTGAAAAGAAGAGAAGCAAAAAGCAAAGGAGAAAAGGAAAGAAATAAACATCTGAATGCAGAGTTCCAAAGAATACCAAGGAGAGATAAGAAAGCCTTCCTCAGCAATCAATGCAAAGAAATAGAGGGAAACAACAGAATGGGAAAGACTAGCGATCTCTTCAAGAAAATTAGAGATACCAAGGGAACATTTCATGCAAAGATGGTCTCAATAAAGGACAGAAATGGTATGGACCTAACAGAAGCAGAAGATATTAAGAAGAGGTGGCAAGAATACACAGAAGAACTGTACAAAATAGAGCTTCACAACCCAGATAATCACGATGGTGTGATCATTGACCTAGAGCCAGACATCCTGGAATGTGAAGTCAAGTGGGCCTTAGAAAGCAACCCTGTGTACGAGACAGCAAAAGAGACACTGATGTATAGATCAGTCTTATGGACTCTGTGGGAGAGGGAGAGGGAGAGGGTGGGGAGATTTGGGAGAATGGCATTGAAACATGTATAATATCATGTATGAAACGAGTCACCAGTCCAGGTTCAATGCACGATACTGGATGCTTGGGGCTGGTGCACTGGGACGACCCAGAGGGAGGGTATGGGGAGGGAGGAGGGAGGAGGGAGGAGGGCTCAGGATGGGGAGCACGGGTATACCTGTGGTGGATTCATTTTGATGTTTGGCAAAACTAGTACAGTATTGTAAAGTTTAAAAATAAAATAAAATTAAAAAAAAAAAGAATCAGACATTACAAGATTAAAAAAAAAAAAAAAAAAAGAAAGCATCACTATGAACAAAGCTAGTGGAGGTGATGGAATTCCAGTTGAGCTATTTCAAATCCTGAAAGATGATGCTGTGAAAGTGCTGCACGCAATATGCCAGCAAATTTGGAAAACTCAGCAGTGGCCACAGGACTGGAAAAGGTCAGTTTTCATTCCAATCCCAAAGAAAGGCAGTGCCAAAGAATGCTCAAACTACTGCACAATTGCACTCATCTCACACGCTAGTAAAGTAATGCTGAAAATTCTCCAAGCCAGGCTTCAGCAATATGTGCACCATGAACTTCCTGATGTTTAAGCTTGTTCTAGAAAAGGCAGAGGAACCAGAGATCAAATTGCCAACATCTGCTAGATCACTGAAAAAGCAAGAGAGTTCCAGAAAAACATGTTTCTGCTTTATTGACTATGCCAAAGCTTTTGACTGTGTTGATCACAATCAACTGTGGAAAATTCTGAAAGAGATGGGAATACCAGACCACCTGACCTGCCTCTTGAGAAACCTATATGCAGGTCAGGAAGCAACAGTTAGAACTGGGCATGAAACAACAGACTAGTTCCAAATAGGAAAAGGAGTATGTCAAGGCTGTATATTGTCACCCTGCTTATTTAACTTATATGCAGAGTACATCATGAGAAATGCTGGGCTAGAAGAAGCACAAGCTGGAATCAAGATTGCTGGGAGAAATCTCAATAACCTCAGATATGCAGATGACACCACCCTTATGGCAGAAAGTGAAGAGGAACTAAAAAGCCTCTTGATGAAAGTGAAAGAGGAGAGTGAAAAAGTTGGCTTAAAGCTCAATATTCAGAAAACGAAGATCATGGCATCTGGTCCCATCACTTCATGGGAAATAAATGGGGAAACAGTGGAAACAGTATCAGACTTTATTTTGGGGGGCTCCAAAATCACTGCAGATGGTGACTGCAGCCATGAAATTAAAAGACGCTTACTCTTTGGAAGCAAAGTTATGACCAACCTAGATAGCATATTCAAAAGCAGAGACATTACTTTGCCAACAAAGGTCCATCTAGTCAAGGCCATTGTTTTTCCAGTGGTCATGTATGGATGTGAGAGTTGGACTCTGAAGAAAGCTGAATGCCGAAGAATTGTTGCTTTTGAACTGTGGTGTTGGAGAAGACTCTTGAGAGTCCCCTGGACTGCAAGGAGATCCAACTAGTCCATTCTGAAGGAGATCAGCCCTGGGATTTCTTTGGAAGGAATGATGCTAAACCTGAAACTCCAGTACTTTGACCACTCATGGGAAGAGCTGACTCATTGGAAAAGACTCTGATGCTGGGTGTGATTGAGGGCAGGAGGAGAAGGGGACGACAGAGGATGAGATGACTGGATGGCATCACCAACTTGATGGATGTGAGTTTGAGTGAACTCCGAGAGCTGGTGATGGACAGGGAGGCCTGGCGTGCTGCAATTCATGGGGTCACAAAGAGTCAGACACAATTGAGCGACTGAACTGAACTGAAGAACTTATATTTAAGTTTACTCATAAAAAAAAAAAAAAAACAGGCATGAGGGCGTCTCTGGTGGCTCAGTGGTAAAGAATCTGCCTGCCGATGCAACAGACAGGGGTTCCATTTGTTCTGGGAAGATCCCACATGCCACAGGGCAAGTAATCCCAGCACAACAACTATTGAGCCTGCCCTCTAGAGCCTGGGGGCCTCAACTACTGAAGTCTCACACCTAAAGCCAGTTCTCCATGATAAGAGAAGCCACCGCAACAAGTAGCCCATGTAGTGCAAGGAAGAGTAGCCCCTGCTAGTCACAGCTAAAGGAAAGCTCTTACAGCAATGAAGGCCCAGCGCAGCCTAAAAAAAAAAAATAATGGGCATGAACTATCAAGGAGAAGCAAAGAAAGAAAGGCAAAGGAAGAATAAATCCAAAGAAATAGAGATATGATATTGATTATAAATTTTAGTCATAGAGAGCTATTTAAATAAATTACAATAACTCATGCACCTAAATTACTATATAGTCTTTAAAAATAAGAATAACATTTTTTTTAGGTTTTTTTAAAAGTTTATTTATTTTTAATTGAAGGATAATTGCTTGACAATATTGCGCTGGTTTCCTCTCTAGATACTAATAAAGAAAAATGTCTACCACAGTACACATCTCTATACTGTTAGTCCTAGAAGAAAACATATGTCCGTGTTCAAGACATGTGTCTTTATGATCAAGACAATGAAGCAGAAACTGGATTTGAATAATATTGGTAGAAATTAAAAAAAAAACATTAAAAACAGAAAATTGTTGAAAATATAAAGTCTTAAAAGCAGCCTAAGAAATAAGACTATCTTCAAAGGACTAACAATTTGGTATATGACTTCCCAACAGAGATAATAGAAAGTAAAAGATGAAGGAGTTACATTTTCAAAGTGCTGAAAGAAATAAATAGTAACCAAAGATTTATAGCCAGAAGAATCACCCTTCAAGAATTCAGATGCTCATTAATAACCCATTAATAACTACTCAGAAATAGTAAAAATGTAACCAAGCTCATAGGGAGAGGGGAGGCAAAATAAGAAAAGTTATTCAACACAAAAGGAGTCAAGAAAGGAAAGAAAAGAGAATATAGGATAAGTGAAATAAATAGAAAAAAGTAGTGAGATAGAATAATAAAACTCAGTGCATACCCTCACTTAGATTTAATGTAAATGATCTAAATGTTTTGATTTTTTCAAAAATATATTTTTAGGATAGATTTAAAGATAGAAACTATACACTACTTACAACTAACACATGGGAAATGTAAGGTTACATGTGTCCTCTCCCCAGTGAGCCCACCTTCCAATATTCATACCCTTTTGTACTCTCCTCCCCTTGAATCTGGGATGAATTTGTGGCTTGCTTTGCACTAATAGAATATAAGTGCTGCTTTGTGACTTCCAAGTCTAAGTCAAAATAAGCCTTGTATCATGTACTTAATTTCTTAGAAAATATGCCTTGGGGAAAGATAGTCACCATGCAAGAAGTACAAATATTCTAAAATTACCATGCTTTGAGAAATATAGATTGAAAGGAACTGTGCCCAAGTGATACAGCCAAAAAGCCTCATCTGTACCTGGACATAATTCATATAACAAGATCCTTGACTTCAGGAAGGAGCTTAACGCCACAGTAGAATGAGACTTCAGGGACCTTGATGGATAGATTCATGTGGAAGAGATAGAAACCATTCCAGGCCAGAGAGCAAATTGTGGTAACTAAGTTTTCAAAAATAGCCTTTAGTGAATCATACTCCCCAGTATTTACACTCTTGTATAGTCTCATCCTCCTTGAATCTGAGTCAACCCTCTAACTCTGAACAAACAGAATACAGTAGAGTGGTGCTACATGACTTCCATTAGTTCAGTGCAGTTCAGTTCAGTCACTCAGTTGTGTCCGACTGTTTGCAACCCCATGGACTGTCGCACTCCAGGCTTCCCTGTCCATCACCAACTCCCAGAGCTTGCTCAAACTCATGTCCATCGAGTCAGTGATGCCATCCAACCATCTCATCCTCCATTGTCCCCTTCTCCTCCTGCCTTCAGTCTTTCCCAGAATCAGGGTCTTTTCCAATGAGTCAGTTCTTTGCATCAGGTGGCCAAAGTATTGGAGCTTCAGCTTCAGCATCAGCCCTTCTAATGAATCTTCAGGGTTGATTTCCTTTAGGATTGACTGGTTTGATCTCCTTGTAGTCCAAGGGACTCTCAAGAGTCTTCTCCCACACCACAGTTCAAAAGCATCAATTCTTCAGCACTCAGCTTTCTTTATAGTCCAACTCTCACATTCATACATGACTACTGGAAAAACCATAGCTTTGACTAGCCAGATCTTTGTCAGTAATTGAATGTCTCTGACTTCCATAGCTAAGACACAAAACATCTGTAGATTCTTCCTTAGTCTCTTGGATCATACCCCCTGGGGGAAGCCAGTCACCATGAAAGAAATCCAACTACTCTGAGCTTGACATGCTGTGAGAAAACCTGAGCTAGCCATATACAGAGGTCCTGTGAAGAAAGGGTGATGACTGATCATCCCTCAGCTACTTCAACCATTCCAGCTGAGATGCCAAATAAGTGAGAAAAGAAGATATTTTGGCCATCCAGTCAAATCAAGTCCATACATGATTCCAGCATCAGCTGCCACAAGACTAAAACTACATAAGGGACCCCCTTCCAGATGAGAACTACTGAGCTGAGGCGTATGAACCCACAGAACCATGAAAGATAATAATACACTGTTGTTTTAAGCCACTAAGGTTTGGGTGTCATCAACAGATAACAGAAACAGGACTGCTGCTAAGTCACTTCAGTCGTGTCCGACTCTGTGCTACCCCATAGACCGCAGCCCACCAGGCTCCCCGTCCCTGGGATTCTCCAGGCAAGAACACTGGAGTGGGGTGCCATTTCCTTCTCCAATGCATGAAAGTGAAAAGTGAAAGTGAAGTCACTCAGTCGTGTCCGACTCTTAGCGACCCCATGGACTGCAGCCCACCAGGCTCCTCCATCCATGGGATTTTCCAGGCAAGAGTACTGGAGTGGGGTGCCATTGCCTTCTCCTAAAGAGGTCAAAATAAAGGGAAGTAACATAAATATACTACACAAACACAAAAAAAGAGCAATAACTATATTAACACCAGACAAAGTAGATAAAATGTGAAAACCTTTACTATAGATTAACAGGAAACTTTCACAATGATAAAAGATTTAATCCACTAGGAAGATGAAAATTTTAAATATGTGAACACCTGATAACACATCCTTGAAGTACATAAAGTTAAAATAGCACTCTAAGGAGAAATAGATAAATCCACAACTATTCTGGGCAATTTTAACTACCTCTCTCATTAACACATAGATTAGGCAGAGGAAAACTATCACAAAGGATAGAAGATTTGGGAGTTCCCTGGTGGCGCAGAGAATAAGAATCTGCCTACCAATGAAAGGGACAGGGGTTCTATTCCTATTCTAGGAAGATTCTACATACTGTGGAGCAACTAAACCTGTGAGCCACCATTACTAAGCTCACACACCTAGAGCCTGTGCTCAGCAACAAGAGAAGCCACCACAATGGGAAGCCCACGTACCGCAACTAGAGAGTGGCTCCCACTCACCAGAACTTGAGAAAGCCCACCCAAAAAGCACTGAAGATCCAGCACAGGCAAAAATAAAATAACTGAATAGAAGAAGACTTGAACAATAATATTAACTTGACATACAATATTAATTTGACATACTGCTAAGTTGCTTCAGTCGTGTCTGACTCTGTGAGACCCCATAGACAGCAGTCCACCAGGCTCCCCCGTCCCTGGGATTCTCCAGGCAAGAACACTAGAGTGGGTTGCCACTACCTTCTCCAATGCATGAAAGTGAAAAGTGAAAGGGAAGTCGCTCAGTCGTGCCCGACTCTTAGTGACCCCATGGATTGCAGCCCACCAGGCTCCTCTGTCCATGGGATTTTCCAGGCAAGAGTACTGGAGTGGGATGCCATTGCCTTCTCCAATTTGACATACTAGACATATATAAAACTCTGCATTCAACAACTATAGAATATATATTACTTTCTACTGTGCATAAAACATTTTCAAAAAATTGATTGTAAGCTGGGCCATAAAATAAATATCAAAAAATTTCAAAAGACTGATATAGAGTACATCTAATACCACAGTGCAATTAAGCAATAAACTGACAAGAGAAAGATATCTAAAGATCATCATATCTTTATAAATTAAGAGTGTATGTAAATAAAATCATAATAGAAAATATCTGAATTTACTAATCATTAAGATATTACACTTTGAAACTTGTAAGATGCAATTAAGCCATGCTTTAAAGGATATTTATATCTTTAAATGCATATAAGAAAGAAAAAATGCTGAAAATCAGTGATCTGAGAATCCATTTCAAGAATTAGAAAGACAGCTGAAATTTAAATCTTAAAAGAAAGTAGAATAGGGGAAACAGTTAGGAGAGAAGAAAAAAATTAATGAAATAAATTTAAAATGTACAATAATGAATCAAGGGCAAAAGTTGGTGTTTGGAAAAAGAACTAAAAACAAACAAACACACACAAGGAACTGAGCTATGAACACTCTGAAATTTAATTAAGAAAAAATCCAAAAAAAAAAAAGAAAAAATCCACTTACAATATCATCAAAAAGAGTAAACTAATTTAGAGTAAACTTAACCAAAAAATTACATAATGTGTACACTGAAAACTATAAAACATTGTTGAAAAAAAGTTAAGAAAGCTTTAATTAAATAGAAAGATATTCATAATCACAGACTGGAAAACATTATTACTAAGATACTGATACTACCCAAACTGACGTACAGATGAAGTGCAATTGCTATCACAATCCCAGCTGGCTTTTCGCAGAAATCAAAAAACTGATTGTAACGTTTATCTATTCCATGCATATGCAAGGTTCCAGTCACAGGCAAGGAACCCGGAGAAGACAGTCTTAAAAAAAAGACAAAGTTGGAGAACACATACGTCTCATTTCAAACTTATTACAAGGCTACGGTAACAAAGACAATGCAGTGGTAGAATAAGATATCAATGGAACAGAATTGAGAGTACAGAAATAATCCCATACACTGTTGTCATTGATTTTTAAGAATTCAGTGGGGCTTGTGGAATAATCGTTTCCGTGAATGATATTGGAACAACTGGATACTGACATGTAAAAGAATAAAGTTGGAACCCTCCCTCACACTATGTTCAAAAACATTAAAATGAGTCATAGATCTAAATGTAACTGTTAAAACTGTAAAACTGTTAGAAAAAAATAGGAGTAAATCTTTGTAACTTCGGATGATATAATGGTTTCTTATACATAATACCAAAAACCCAAGTGTTAAAGAAAATATAAACAAACTGCATAATTAAAAAGGTTTATGTTTCAAAGTACACCATCAAGAAAGTGGAAAAACAGTTAACATATGAGGAGAGAATATTTACAAATCATATATCTGATAAGAGCTTTCTACCTAGAGTATTTAAAAAACTCCTACAACTCCATAATAAAAAAAAATTAAAAAATGAAAAATGGTCTGAATAAACATTTCCCCAAAGAAGATATAAAAATAGTCAATAACTATATGAAAAGATGCTTAACATCACCAGTTATTTGAGAAATGTAAAGCAAAACCACAATGAGATACTACTTCATTCCTACTCACTAGGATGACAAAAGCAAAAAAGATAGACAATAACCCGTTTGGGGAGGATGTGGAGAAATTGGGACTGTTAAGCATGCTGGTGAAATTATCAAATTATGCATCCACTTTGGAAAACTATTTGACAGTGCTTCAGAATATTAAACCTAGAGTTACCATATGACCCAGGTATTCCACTCCTAGATATGTACACAATGAATTGAAAACAAATGTATAGGCAAATCTTGTATACAAATGTTCATAGGAGCATAATAGACAAAAAGTAGAAAACAAACCCAAATATCTGTCAACTGGTGAATGAAAAAACAAAATGTGAAGTATCTATGTAATGGAGTACAGATCTTCCTCCACCTAAAAATGGGGTTACATCCCGATAAACCCATTGTAAGTTAAAAATGCATTTAGGGCAACTAGCGTAGCCTGGCCTACATTACGTGTGCTCAAAACACATTAGCCTAAAGTTGGGTAAAATCATCTAACACAAGCCTATTTTATAATAAAGCACTAAACATCGCATGTGATTTATTTGACCCCATACTGAAAGTCAAAACCAGAATGGTTGCATGGGTACAGAATGATTGTAAGTATATTAGTTGTTTACCCTGGTGATTGTGTGGCTATAGCTTGCTGCCGCTGCCCAGCAGCATGAAGGAATATCTCAACTTACTGTGTATCACTAGCCTGGAGAAAAGATTAAAATTCAAAATATGAAGTATGGTTCCTACTGAATACATATCATTTTGCACCCTTATAAAGTTGAAAAATCATTAAGTCAAACCAGTATAAATTGAGGACCATCTGTATTATTTGGCAGTAAAAAAATCAATGAAGTACTGATACATGCCACAACATGAAAAAACCTTGAAAACAGTATGCTAAGTGAGAGAACCCAGCAGGATTCCATTTAAATGAAATGTCTAGAATAAGCATATTCATAAGGATGCAAAGTAGATTAGTGGTTGCTTAGGGCTTAGGTAGGAAGAAATGGAGTCTCTGTTAATGGGTGCATTAGCAGGACTAATTTGGAGTAATGAAAATATTCTGAATTAGATATCAGTGATGGTTGCACAACTCTGTGAATATACTAAAACCCACTGAATTGTACATTTTTCAATTTTGTGGTATGTGAATTTTACAGTATCTGAATTCTGTCTCAGTAAAGCTGTTATCAAAAATGAAATGCTTAAAGACTAAAAGTCTAAAAGAAGAAGTCATATATTACCATATATATGGTTAGAAGTCATATGTAACCAATACTAATAATAAAAATAGGAGCACTGTACTATATCCCCAAATATTAAAAAAACAATAAAATAGGATGACATGAAAAACTTTATACTAATATTTGAAATTTTTGATGAAATGAATCAACTCCTAGGGGGAAAAATATCTTACCCAGAATGATATGAGAAAATCCTATAGCTCTTTAAAAATTTTAGTCTATAACTTAAATTCTTCCTAGAAACAGATATTTTGCAGGTAAAGTTAAATTACTATATAAGAAAACTGTTGCCATATTTACACATACTTTTTCCAGAAAATACTTTTCAACATATTTGGGGCCCATATGTTCTTGATATCAAAACTTAAAAAAGACATTGTAAGAAAGAGAAATCATAAATGTACACACATAATCAATCAATATATAATATTGATTAACACCAAAATTTAATGGCTAATGTTGCTAAAGCAAAATTCTTTAAATAAACCAACTATCATTAATAAGGAAAATAATATTATATACTAATTACAATAGATACAAATAAAGCAATGTATTTACTTCAACATTTCTAAGAAATATGCTCTTAGTAAATGGAGAATGAAAGTGAAAGTGGCTCAGTCGTGTCTGACTCTCTGAGACCCCATGGATCCATGGAATTCTCCAGGCCAGAATACTGGAGTGGGTAGCCTTTCCCTTCTCCAGGGGATCTTCCCAATCCAGGGATTGAACCCAGGTCTCCCACATTGCAGGTGGATTCTTTACCAGCTGAGCCACAAAAGAAACAGAAGAATATTGGAGTGGGTAGCCTATTCCTTCTGCAGGGGATTTTCCTGACCCTGGAATCAAACCTGGGTCTCCTGAATTGCAGGCCAATTCTTTACCAACTGAGCTATGAGGGAAGCCCCAGTAAATGGAGAATAGAAGGGAGTTTTCTTAATGTAATAAAGTGTATCCAAAAAAGTTATCTAGTGTCATCTAGCCAGGATCTAATGTTAGTCACTCAGTCATGTCTGACTCTTTGCAACCCCATCGACTGTAGCCCACGAGGCTCCTCCATCCTTGGAATTCTCCAGGCAATAATAGTACTCTTGCCTGGAAAATCCCATGGACGGAGGAGCCTGGTAAGCTGCAGTCCATGGGGGCGCTAAGAGTCGGACATGACTGAGCGACTTCATTCACTTTTCACTTTTATGCATTGGAGAAGGAAATGGCAACCCACTCCAGTATTCTTGCCTGGAGAATCCCAGGGACGGGGGAGCCTGGTGTGCTGCTGTTTATGGGGTCGCACAGAGTCGGACACGACTGAAGTGACTTAGCAGTAGCAGCAGGTTATAGCAGATATTTTATTTAATGATGAAATCCCAAGTGCTTTCCCTCTGAGATTAGTAACAAGACAATAAATCCTATTCTCATCACTTCTAATGAACATTCTACTTAGGTCTTAGACAATGCAGCAAGGCAAAAATAAATAAAGGAAATTTATTATTTATTATTTGCAGATAATATGATGTGTATTTAGAACACTCAAATAAGCTACAGATAGATTATTGAATTGTGAATGTAGCAAAGTTACTAAATACATGGTGGTGATGGTGGTTTAGTCACTGAGTCGTGTCCAACTCTTGCAACCCATTGACTGTAGCCCTCCAGGCTCCTCTGTCCATGGGATTTCCCAGGCAAGAATACTGGAGTGGGTTGACATTTCCTACTCCAGGGGATCTTCCAGACCCAGGGATTGACCCACTTCCCCTGCATTGCAGGTAGATTCTTTACCAGTGAGCCACCAGGTAAGCCCTAAATACATGATCAATAAAGAAAACATAATTATATTTATATACACCAACAATAAACACTAAGAAAAATGAATTTTAATAACTTAAATTTATAAAATCATCAAAAAAATTTAAACTAGGAACAAATTTATAAAAGCATGTGAAAGAACATAATCCATAAAACTAAAGCATTTCTGAAGTGAAGACACCAAAATGGAAAATAGGAGACCCCAGCCTCTGTTTCCCATCTTTGGTCAGCAGTTAGTTATCCACAAACAAACAAACAAACAAAAAACACATCTGGGAGAGCTCTAGAGTCCACTTGAGAAATTTTAGCAACACAGTAGAACAGAGAAACCTGAGAATGACAGTTCAAGAAGAGAACAAAAAACAGTTTCATTTTGCCTACATCATCCTGTCCCCCTAGAAAGCATCAGATCAGATCAGATCAGATCAGTCGCTCAGTCGTGTCCAACTCTTTGCGACACCATGAATCGCAGCACAACAGGCCTCCCTGTCCATAACCAACTCCCGGAGTTCACTCAGACTCACGTCCATCGACTCAGTGATGCCATCCAGCCATCTCATCCTCTGTCGTCCCCTTCTCCTCCTGCCCTCAATCCCTCCCAGCATCAGAGTCTTTTCCAATGAGTCAACTCTTCGCATGAGGTGGCCAAAGTACTGGAGTTTCAGCTTCAGCATCATTCCTTCCAAAGAAATCCCAGGGCTGATCTCCTTCAGAATGGACTGGTTGGATCTCCTTGCAGTCCAAGGGACTCTCGAGAGTCTTCTCCAACACCACAGTTCAAAAGCATCAATTCTTCGGCGCTCAGAGAAAGCATGGTGTAGTGCTAAGAGGTAACTTTCCCAACTTTTCTTTCTCACCATGAAAGAAGAGCAACATGAGAATTCAGCTCCTCCAGCCTTAGACAGCAGCAAATGAATTTCCCAGCTTAGTTTTACCCCCATCCAAACCAGCAAACCTCAGCAGTCTCTAGACTGCTAGGAACAGGGGTAAAAAGCAGGGGCTACCAATAGCAGTCATGCAGCAGGAGCTATATTACACAGTGGTTTGCTGTACAAACTCGACAGCCTTAGCCACTGAAGAAGTAACCAATGGTCAGCAGAACTGCTGCAGACTCCCTGCAGATATATCAGCTTTGGTCTCCAAAGTATTTATGTTTGATAAATCAGCTGCCTAACTCTCAGCCCACTCTCTAACCCTAGGACCCACTGACTCCTGGGAATCACCGGTAGCCATCTCAGACCTCTGCAACTGCATCAGTGCAAGACAGTAGCCTGGACATGAGTGACTCTCACTCATAGTGCAGATTTGCACTTGCACATCACTGACCCAACACCTGTCACCAACCTCCACTGCAGTGCACAGGCTGGGGGCAGGGGGTAGAGCGTGGAATTTGCACAGCCTTGGAAGAGCACATTGACAGACACACTACGTGTGTGTCTGCAGTTGGCCCCCACCACCGCACAGATACCTATAACTGGTCCCAACAGCCAAGTGTGTGCACGCCACCATCTTGGCCACTACCATTGCCTGCTATGGTCCCTAGTGCTGCACCTGGATGTGCCACTGAGGACTTAGCAGCCCTTACAGCCACAACGTCTGTCAAAGGCCACACAGTCATCAGTGCTATGGGACTCAGTGGCCTGAGCTGGGAGGCCTGACCTGGGTGCAATATCACCACATACCCCTGCACTTGGCACCCTGCACCTCTAGATCCTGAGTCACAGAACACTCCTGGGTGCCCCAATCCACAGATAAAAGTCTTCCATTACCAAAATTACTCCGTAAAACCTAGAGGAGGTGACTGTTTCTTCAAATGTGTAGACACCTGTGCGAGGTTATAGGGAATCACAAAGAATCGAGAAACATATTTCCATTAAAGGAATACAGTAAACCTCCAGTTGTTCTAAATAAATGGAGATTTGGGAACTTCCCAACAAGGAATTCAAAGTAGTTGTTCTAAACATTCTCAGAGAGCTACAAGAGCACACAGATAAAATTCTCAACAAAATATTAGAAAACTGAAATCTGTAGCACATTAAAAGGGTCACACACCATGATGAGAATAAACATCTTGCAATGCCAGGATGTCTCCATGTATAGAATGAAAAATAAAAACCATCTGATCACCTCAATAGATGAAGAAAAGCATTTGACAAAAAAGTAACATACTTTCATAAAAAAAAAAGCACTCAATAAATTGAAACAAACTTCAGCTTAATAAAGGCCGTATACAACAAATCCAGAGTCAACATCATCCTCAACAGTGAAATGTTGAAAGTTTTTCTTCTAAAATCAAGAATAAGACGAGGGTGCCCACACTTGCTACTTTTACTCAACATAGTAATGGAAGTTCTAGCTAGTGCAATTAAGCAAGACAAAGAAATAGAAGACATCAGAAAAGAAGATATAAAATTGTTATTATTTGTGGATGATATGATTTTATATGTAGAAAATCCTGAAGATGCCACCAAAAAATTATTGGAACTAATCAACGAATTCAGTAAAGTTGCAGGATATAAAGTGAACATATAGAAATCATTTGCATTTCTACATAAAAGTAATAAAATATTTGAAAAATAAAGAAAACTCTCCCATTCACACACACAAATTAGGAATAAATTTACCCAGAGAGATGAAAGATTGGTGCAATGAAAACTATAAGATCTTGACAAAAGAATTGAAGGAAATACAAACGTGTGAACAGATATCTCATGTTCATGGATCAGAAAAATTAATATATTAAATGTCTATACTATCCAAAGCCAGCTAAGAGTCAGTACTGCTGCTAAGTCGCTTCAGTCATGTCTAACTCTGTGCGACCCCATAGAAGGCAGCCCACCAGGCTCCTCCGTCCCTGGGATTCTCCAGGCAAGAACACTGGAGTGGGGTGCCATTTCCTTCTCCAATGCATGAAAGTGAAAAGTGAAAGTGAAGTCGCTCAGTCGTGTCTGACTCTTAGCAACCCCATGGACTGCAGCCTACCAGGCTCCTCCATCCATGGGATTTTCCAGGCAAGAGTACTGGAGTGGGGTGCCATTGCCTTCTCCAAAGAGTCAGTATAGTCTTATCAAAATTCCAAAGGTATTTTTTACAGAGATAAAAAAATAATCCTAAAATTTATATGGAATCAAAAAAACCCTAAACAGGCAAAGTAATTCTAGAAAGAATAACAAAGCTGGAGGCATCACACCTGATTTACCACTGTATTACAAAACTGTTGTAATCAAAAAAGAATAGTACATTTACAAAAGTAGACACATAGGCAGATGGAATAAAACTGAGAGTCCTGAAACAAACCCAAGCATACAAAGTCAACTATAATTTGACAAGTGAGCCATGAACATTCAAATAGGGAAAGGACAGTCTCTTCAATGAACGGTGTCAGCCAACTGGATAACCACCTGCAGAAAAATAAAACTGGACCCTTATATTACACCACTTGAAAAAATTAACTTGAAAAGGATTAAAGACTTAAACATAAAAACTGAACCACAAAATTCTTAGAATGAATCATGGGGGAAAACTTCATGTTCGTGTTGGCAACAATTTTTTTTGGATATGATAACTTTAAAAAAAAAGGCAACAAAAACAAAAATGAACTAGTGGGACTCCATCAAACTAAAGTCTTCTTCAAAGCAAAAGAAAAAATGAGCAAAATGAAAAGGCAACCTACAGAATGGGAGAAAATATAAAAGTACATATTTAATAGATATCTATACAATAAGCAGTTACTATCCAAAATATATAGGGTTTCCCAGGTGGTTCAGTGGTAAAGAATCTGACTGCCAATGCAGGAGATGCAGGAGACCTGGATTCGATCCCTGAGTCAGGAAGATCCCCTGGAGGAGGAAGTGGCAACCCCTCTAGTATTTTTGCCTGGAAAATCCCCTGGACAGAGGAACCTGGTGAGCTGCAGTCCATGGGATCACAAAGAGTCAGATACAGCTGAGCAACTGAGCATGCACGCACAAATCCAAAATATATAAAGAACTTATACAAATCAATATTATACAAAATTCAATTAAAATGTGGGCATTGGGACATTTTTCCAAAAAAACATCAAATGACCAATAGGTACATGAAAAAATGCTTGACATCACTGGTCATCAGGGAAATGAAAATCAAAGTAATAGTGAGCTATACCACCTCAAACCTATGGAATGACTATCATCAAAAAGAGAGAGAGAGAGAATTGCTGGTGAGGATGTGAAGAAAAAAGAACCATTTGTACACTGTTAATGATAATGTAAGTTGGTAGAGCCACTGTGCAAAGCAGTATGAAGTTTCCTCAAGAAATTAATAATAGCACTACCATATGTCCAGCAATCCCATTTCTGGATATATATCCAAATGAAATGAAAACAGAATCTCAAAGAGATCTGCACTCTCATGTTCATTGCAGCATTACTCACAATTACCAAGATATGGACACAACCTAAGGATCCATCAATGGATGAACAGATAAAGAAGATGTGGTATATACATATACAATAAATATTAGTCAGCCATCAGAAAGAAGGAAATTCTAACTTTCAACAACATGAATTGAGCTTGAGGGTATTATACTAAGTGAAATAAGTCAAGCTGAGAAAGACAAATACTGTGTGTGGCATGTTTATATGTGAAATCTAAACAACTAAAATCACAGGAACAGGCAGTAGAGTGATGGTTACCAGGGGTAGGAGATGAGAGCAATGGGAAATGTTGGTCAAAGGGTACAAGACTCAAAAAAACTGGAAATAGAACTGCCATACAACCCAGCAATCCCACTGCTGGGCATACACACCGAGGAAACCAGAATTGAAAGAGACATGTGTACCCCAAAGTTCACCACAGCACTGTTTACAAAGCCAGGACATGGAAGCAACCTAGATGTCCATCGGCAGATGAATGGATAAGAAATCTGTCGTACATATACACAATGGAATATTATTTTGCCATTAAAAGAATGTATTTGAATAAGTTCCAATGAGGTGGATGAAACTGGAGCCTATTATACAGAGTGAAGTAAGTCAGAAAGAAAAACACCAATACAGTATATTAATGCATATATATGGAATTTAGAAAGATGGTAATGATGACCCTATATACGAGACAGCAAGAGATACACGGATGTAAAGAACAGACTTTTGGACTCTGTGGGAGAGGGCAAGGGTGGGATGATTTGAGAGAATGGCATTGAAACATGTATATTATCATATACGAAATAGATTGTCAGTCCAGGTTTGATGCATGAGACAGGGTGCTCAGGGCTGGTGCACTGGGATGACCCTGAGGGATGGGATGCAGAGGGAGGTGAGAGGGGGGTTCCAGGATGGGGAACACATGTATACCCATGGCTGATTCATGTCAATGCATGGCAAAAACCACTACAATATTGTAAAGTAATTAGCCTCCAATTAAAATAAATAATTTTTAAAAAAGGAGTACAAGACTCCGGTGATAAGATGAATAAATTCTGAGAATTTCATGTACAATATGGTGATTATAGTCAATAATACTGTATTGCATACTTGAAATTTGCTGAGTAGATTTTATATGTTCTTATCACACACAAAAAAAGAAATAGTAATTATGTGATATGATGGATGTGCTAGCTAATGCAATAGTGATAATCATTTTGCAATGTTCAAATATCAAATCAGCATGTTATACACTTTAAAATTACACAATGAAAAAAAATAAAAAAAATAAAATTACACAATGTTTTATGCCAACTATATATCAATAAAACTGGAAAATAAAATAATAATTTTAAAACATTTCTAAAAGATATTAAATGAGATCTAAATCAATGAAAAGATAGTCCCTGTTTATAGACTTGAAGACACAAAACAAGATATTAACTGTCCCAAAACTGACTTACAGATTCAAAGAAATATCAGTAAAAACCCTAACCAATAGTTGTTGTTGGCAAATAAATAAGTCAACTCTACAACTTACACGAAAATGCAAAGTCCAGATGCGCTCAAAAAGAATCAGGTTGTAGGACTTGCTCTGCTAGATATAATGACTTTATAAATCTACTGTAATTAGGATAGTATAGATACTAGGGCATAGACCAAAGGAGCAAGAAATGGCCCCATATATATAGACACACACACATACATACATTTTACATATATATGAATATGTATATATATACGGGTACTTGTTTTATGACAAAAGTGGTACTGCCTAACAATGAGGACTTGACAGCTTTCAAAAACTGCACTTCAATAACTGTAATGTCTATGTGAAAAATAATTAATTCTGACCTCTACCTGATGCCACATAAAAATTAATTATAGGTTAATTGCAGACCTAATGTGAAGGCAAAACAATGGAACTTCTAGAAGATAATATAAGAACACTTAGTGTCTGTGGAGTAGAAAAGATGTCTTCAGCAGGCACAGAGAGTACAGTATGTTTTCACATATAACATTATTACTAAAGAAGAAATTCATTAGATTGAATTACCTTAAAATTAAGGACTTATATTCATCAAATAAATATTAAGAAACTGGAAAAGACAGGTACAGAGTGGAAGAAAGTATTATATCATATATAAGTGACAAAGGACTTGTATCCTGAATTTATAAGGACCTTCTACAAATTCAACAACAATAAAAAGACAGGTAGAGAGACTTGAGGAGGTACTATATACTGGAGTAATTTTTAAATGGAATTAAGGGGAAAATGGAAAGAATTGATTATTTCTCAGGCTATTTAATATGAAACACTTGGTTATAAACTTTCTCTGTAATACTGAACATGCTTCACTGAAAAATGTGATTGACACTAGTAATACACAGCCCTCCTTTTGTCCCCCCACCGTCTGACTGATGAACCACACGTCATTTGAGGGATAAAAGGACAGCTATGGAGACTCGTCACAGATGGAGTTTGCAATGCGAGTGAAAACCAACTTAAATTTAGACAGTGCTTTTAGCTCAAAAATTACACAGACAAGAATACATTAAAGAACCTTTAAAAGAGGCTGATAAAATATGTTCATCTTTAAGCTTTATAACCAAATGTTTTTAATGGTCCCACTACACTTTTACTAACATTAAAATAAAAACTCAAAAACCATCCCTGGTTATTTTTCCTAAATGGATTTGAAGAAAATGAATGGGGAAAATGTATTTACTTATTACGCAACACGTTTGTTTTTAATGCAGCCTCTTACATATTTAGGCAATTTAATGGAGTTTAAATTTCCCTCATGATTAGTCTGGGGCCCTGCCTATCCCTTGAAGTAGAAAGACACTGACATCTGTGTTCTCAAGAGGGACCTTAAATAATGAATAGGAATCTCTACACATCAATTCAGCTGGAGTAAACTATATTGAGATAGTACAAAGAAAGAAAGAAATTTAAATATGTTTAATTAGAAAAACTCTAACTCATAAATACTGTGTTTCTTTGGAAGTTGAAATAACTATGATAATATTGGATGCTCTAGGATATGAACGTGGGCTTCCCTTGTGGCTCAGCTGGTAAAGAATCTGCCTGCAATGCAGGAGACCTGGGTTTGATCCCTGAGTTGGGAAGATCCCCTGGAGAAGGGAAAGGCTACCCACTCCAGTATTCTGGCCTGGAGAATTCCATGGACTGTACAGTCCATGGGGTTGCAAAGAATTGGACACAACTGAGCAAATTTCACTTCATTTAGGATACAAACTTACAACTGCTCCTGAGACATCCTTCACTCAAGTGCAAATATATGTATGTTTCAATATTAGAGATGATTATACCACACATTTGATTAAAATGAGAAATATCTTCCTCATACTAGTAGAAAGCAAAAGAGAAGTTCTACCACTTGAATACATAAGAGAAGAGCCAGTCTTTGGCATAAGGAAAACATGTATTGAGCTGATACCACATCAAGCACTATACGTGTTCTAATCATTACATTTGATTTTCACAACTCTACGCAAGAGATAATATTAACCCACTGAACTGAACTGATGGAGCTGAAGTGAGTTGACCAAGGTCACAAAGATATGGAAGAGTCTGGATTCCAATCCAGTCCTGTGATCTTCCTAGAGGACCAAGAAGAATGATTCCCATTTCACACAGTCCAGTCCAGCTGAGGTTCTGAGCCCCTTCAGTGTGAGGGATATGATAGTGACTGAAAAAAGCTGGATAGATTAATTGCATTGATGGCCCCAGTTCTTTGCCTCCTCTGTTTTAATGCCACTTTGCCAGACGAGTCTACATTTCTCATGGTTTTGCCATGTCACTTGCTTTGGCTAATGAGATGTAGGCAGATCTGATGCAGGTGTAACCCTGAAAAAGCACTTCTGCTCTTAGGCTTTGGCTGCTGGCATGAGGACGTGCCTGGGCTCACCTGCAGAAGCATGAGAATCCAGGGTCTCATTGCCTCAGCTAACACTCAGCTGATCACCTGACCGCTCAAAGAAACCAGCTGAAACTGCAGAATTGTCCAGACGTGCAGCCTCTGACCTGTAGACTCGTGAGTGAGGTAAATGACGGTTGCTTTCAGCATCTGTGAGTTTTGGGGTGGCTTGTTTTCCCTGCAGTAGTTAACTGACACAGACACCTTCTCACAATGAGGGGAAAGGAACACTAATTCTGGGGGAAATATATGGTTGGTGAGTATACAGAGGCCTTCAGAACACAAAATGAATCCCTAATCACCACTGCAACAGATCAGAAAATGTCAACCTCTAAACTGAAAGCAAGTTAAAACAATGAAAGTTCATGAGAAATATCTACAAACTATACTATTTCCCCACTCTCTAATGCTTCAAGTAACAAGGAGGGTGTAAGGACCAGTCCCCACTTGTCACTAAAAATGAGGCCCCTTGGATGAGATTCCCACTCCATCCTGAGAGCCTGAAAGTATCCCTTGCACAAATTTTTATATCATTTTTAACCATAATTATATACAGAATTATCAGTAGCTTCTTAAATAAAAGAGGTGGGAGCATCATGTCTTTGGGTGACAATTGCTACCTTTAATAACAACCACAGTGTACATAGGACATACTTTTCCTCTTTCACAATAATAATGACAAGAATCACAAAGGGTTCCAAAGGTGTCCTGGGGAAAAGAAAACATAGTCCACATGTTTTAACGAAGGATGAGTGCAAGTCTGCCATGAGTCAAGCATTGGAAAGACAGCATGTGGGATGGAGGGCCGTGGAGATCAGTGAGCTATTATTCTGGAGTACAGGGATGTACAGTCTGTGGGGGAAGACAGATGTGTAAGCTGCCAACTGTAACTCAAGGTCAAATGCAGCAAGAATTCTGTCAAGTTACAAGCTGTGGAAGAGACAGGATACCTAAGCAAATTTAAACAGATATTACAAGGGGGAAGAAAGAATTTTTTTAATTTTTTAAAGAAGAAAGTCAAACTTTGTTTAAATGACACACTGATTCTTCATTGCATTGTGTATATTTTGCTTTCTCTAAATATAAAGCATTAGGAATAACTCTAAATTATTATGATTTTCATGTCTGGTGTCCCTACAATGAAGTTACACAAAATTGTGGGTGAAAGTAATTTCTTTACAGCTTTTCAGGAGAGAGTTGACGCTCGAAGCCTGTCTCTTATCTAGATTGTGTCCTCTCCAGGGAGGAAAATGTGCCTTATATTCTCTGTATTTCCCAGTTGTCAACAATGTCTAGCACGTGAGCAATTTTTGAGTTTCTAGTGAGAGATTAATATTATATAGAAACAGGCCTTGATTTACAAATTAGCTGTTTTAAAGGTCCTGTTTAAAGTCTGTGGTTTAATCTCAGAATGTGTTTTCCCACAGAAACACAGCTATTAGTGATAACAAGCTTCCTAGGTTAGACTTCCTCCCTCCTCCCCATTATACAAACAAAAAAATTTGTCAATGTAGCAGCAGCATATCCTTGAATTAGACAAACAACTCTATGAAAACTCTTCAGTAGACTACTGACGTCTCCCTCTGCCAGCATTTGGATCTGACACCTCCCTGCCCTGTTCTCTCCCCGGTTCTACCTACTAAGCAGTCCAAGTGCAGGACTCCGCTAAATCCAAGCCACTCTTAACAGGCCTTGGGGTATAGGATAGAAGGTGATATGAGGTCATTTTTTCATTCACTTGCTCATTTACTCATTCTTGAGCATGTAATATGTGTGATTCACTTTTATGTTTGAAAATAGAGTAAATAAAACGGACATGATGCCTGCCTCATGGAGCTTACATTCTAGTGGAGAAGTTTTAAGTAAACAAAAAATTGCATAAGAGCTATAAAAGAGATGAGTCAAGGGCTGGGCCTCAGGCTAAAAGTGGGTGTTTGTTTGAGCTCCAGTGTTCCGGGGAGGCCACTGTGAGGAAGTGGCATTTAAGGTGAGTCCCACAAAATTATCTCCCAGAGTGTCACCTGATGGGTGACAGGTGGGACCTGATGGATGCAATTTAAAATAAGCCCCTGCACTGCTCAGACTAGTGGGGCTTGGTTCTCCCTGCCCCTTGGGATATACCCATGGTCTGCCCATAGGATACACCCATGACTTCTACAATTTCACCCAAGTAACTGGATTTCTTCAGTCTCTTAAGTCACTTCAAGTCACGCTATACTCCCATTTCAGTCATTAAAATGACTATTCCTATATTATTGAATATTTATTTTTGTGCTAAGCCCTAGGTAGGATGCTAGAGGTACTAAACTAAATAAGAAAAGATCCCTTCACTCAGAAACTCCTATTCTCACCAATTAACAACTAATAGGCAATGCAATTAGGAAATCATTCACCATATCCATGTTTTGGCCGTGTACTTCATCTTTCTGTGCTTTACTGTCCTCATCTATAAAATGAGGATACTAATAATGCCTACTGAGCAGGCTGGTGAAAATAGAAAAATACATATTTGTAAAGGCCCTAGAACATAATAAGTGCTCGATAAATAATAAAACAAAAAACTAGTCCCGTGTCATTGTCAAAACTCTGTATTTCAAGCTTATATTAAAAGTAGAAGAGTACAATGACCACTTTCTATCCATCACCTCTATTTAAAACAATTTTACAACTATACGGCTATATGGTGCATTCAGGCAGATAACTGGTCCTCAAGCCAGGCTGAAGAATGGGGAATGGGAGGAAACAGGGAGGAGGACAGTGAGGTATAGTTTGTGCTCATCAAACATTCCATCATCCTCCCTTCATTCCCATCCTCCCTTGCATATGTCATCTCTTAGCCAGTGAACATCAGTGGAAGTGATGTGTCATTTATGGGTCAAAGCAGATGAGACATTACACCTCTTCCATCCCTGGGTTCCCCTGCCATTGGATGAAGGAAGGCCACCTCTCCTGCATAGGCTGCATGTAAACACAAAACCAAAGCTGCATTAAGCTGTATTAAGCCTCTGGGATTCAGAAGTCGGTCTGTACCCAGGGTTATCTCATATAGCTGCCCTCAAACAACAGGGAAGGCCTTCATGGCTGGCAGTGCTATGAGTTAGCGTCCCTGCTCCCTGGGACTGGCAGGTGTTGAAGACACTTCCTCTCATGGCATTTTCATGAGCTCTTCAGAAAGGCTCCCACACACCATCGGAAATGGCTTACCTTCCGTTCCCTTAAAGCAACAAATGCACATCCTCAGATGGTCATTCACATTTCCTCCTTCAGGGTTTGCACACCTGACGTTATACTTTCTGCTGTGATTTCCTGCCCCTTGCAAGTTACCCTCTGTGTGGTGTAAAAGAAAAACCCAGCCAGTTTTTTCTCTAAGCAAAGCACCTATCTAGTATGCCTATGATTCATAGAAAGCCCTCTCTCATCCTTTTATTCTGACCAACTGTGTTTCCTTCTCCCTCCAGCCTCTCATGAGCCACCTCTTGTTGCTCTACTGACCCAGAGAGCATCTCCAGCCTCATCACTTGTCTCCATGTGTCACAAAGCAGGGAGCAGACACAGTCCATAGCATTTCTGCTGAAGCCCCGTAACGAGGCCTGAGTAAAGGGGAAACACCCTTGCTCCTTCGCCCTCGCAGGTGGGTGAATGGGTGGCTGTTCAGGTGTAAAATGCCAGTTCTTATACTCCCACTTAGGGGGCTGAGCTCTCATTCTCATGTTAGAATGTGGAGATACCTTTGGCCTATTATTTTCAGGCCTATTATCAACCTATTTTTTCAGTTCAGTTCAGTTCGGTTGCTCAGTTGTATCTGACTCTTGGCAACCCCGTGGCCTGCAGCATACCAGGCCTCCCTGTCCATCATCAGCTCCCAGAGTTTACTCAAACTCATGTCCATCAAGTCGGTGATGCCATCCAACCATCTCATCCTTTGTCATCCCCTTCTCTTCCTGCCTTCAATCTTTCCCAGCATCAGGGTCTTTTCAAATGAGCCAATTCTTCGCATCAGGTGGCCAAAGTATTGGAGTTTCAGCTTCAACATCAGTCCTTCCAATGAACATTCAGGACTGATTTCCTTTAGGGTTGACTGATTGGCTCTCCTTGCAGTCCAAGGGACTCTCAAGAGTCTTCTCCCACACCACAGTTCTTCGGTGCTCAGCTTTCTTTATAGTCCCACTCTCACATCCATACATGACTACTGGAGAAACCACAGCTTTAACTGGACAGACCTTTGTTGGCAAAGTAATGTCTCTTCTTTTTAATACGCTGTCTAGGTTGAGTTTTCCAAATTTGCTGGCATATTGAATGCAGAACTTTCACAACATCATCTTTTAGGATTTGAAATAGCTCAGCTGGAATTCCATCACCTCCACTAGCTTTGTTCATAGTGATGCTTCCTAAGGCCCACTTGACTTAGCATTCCAGGATGTCTGGCTCTAGGTGAGTGATTACACCATCGTGATTATCTGGGTCATGAAGATCCTCTTTGTACAGTTCTTCTGTGTATTCTTGCTGCCTCTTCTTAATATTTTCTGCTTCTGTTAGGTCCCTACCATTTCTGTCCTTTATTGAGCCCATCTTTGCATGAAATGTTCCTTGGTATCTCTAAATTTCTTAAAGAGATCTCTAGTCTTTTCCATTCTGTTGTTTTCCTCTATTTCTTTGCATTGATGGCCAAGAAAGGCTTTCTTATCTCTCCTTGCTATTCTTTGGAACTCTGCATTCAAATGGGTATACTTTCCTTTTCTCCTTTGATTTTCGCTTCTCATCTTTTCACAGCTATTTGTAAAGCCTCAGAGAGTCATTTTGTGTTTTTGCATTTTTTTGGCTGGGAGATGGTCTTGATCCCTGTCTCCTGTACTGTCACAAACCTCCATCCATAGTTCATCAGGCCTATATGGGAATAGAATTTGAAAAAGATTGGGTATATATATGTGCATAACTGATTCATTGTATAGCAGAAAGTAACACAAGATTGTAAATCAACTATAATCTGATAAAAGTTAATTTTAAAAAAGGAGTCGGGGGAGAGAAGATGGACAGTCCATACTAGAGTACAGTGAGTGACTGAGGAGGTAGATACAAGTTAAGAGAAGCAGGCAGGCTATATCAGGCAGGGCCTGTAGAACATTACTTGAAAATGCATTTTTTTTCCTATATACACCAGGAAACCATTGATAAGTTCTAAAGGGAAGTTATATCTGGTTTTTGCTTTAACGATTACTCACATTGCTAATGGAGAACTGATTATATGCATACAAGAACAGAACAGCCAAATGATGCTTTAGAAGACTGTTGAAGTTGTTCAGCCAAAAGATAATGCTAAATTGATTGTTTTCATTAGTCAAAGTGGAAAAGAAGTAGGTGCGTTCAGCTGTGTGTTGGTGGTTAGGACACAGGAGTGGTGTGGTGCTGGGTAGCAACACACATGAGTTTAGAGTTCTGGTTTCCAGTCTCAAAGCCGTCATTCCATTTTAACTATAAGAAAAAAGCTGAACAAACTGAAAGATCAACAGCTGTTCTTAGATCCATCAGGGAAGTGATGTCACAGGGTAAACTCTTCCCCACTGGCCCCCACCCCCCAAATAAGAGAGACAAGTGATTAAAGACAATCACAGCTTTCATGAGTAGAAACCTGTGAGCAGAAACTCATGAACAGAAACTTCTATAACCAATCAGTTCAGTTCAATCGCTCAGTCATGTCCAACTCTTTGCTACCCCATGAATCGCAGCACGCCAGGCCTCCCTGTCCATCACCAACTCCCGGAGTTCACTCAGACTCACGTCCATCGACTCAGTGATGCCATCCAGCCATTTCATCCTCTGCCGTCCCCTTCTCCTCCTGCCCCCAATCCCTCCCAGCATCAGAGTCTTTTCCAATGAGTCAACTCTTCGCATGAGGTGCCAGAGTACTGGAGTTTCAGCTTTAGCATCATTCCTTCCAAAGAAACCCCAGGGCTGATCTCCTTCAGAATGGACTGGTTGGATCTCCTTGCAGTCCAAGGGACTCTCAAGAGTCTTCTCCAACACCACAGTTCAAAAGCATCAATTCTTCGGCGCTCAGCCTTCTTCACAGTCCAACTCTCACATCCATACATGACCACAGGAAAAACCATAGCCTTGACTAGATAGACCTTTGTTGGCAAAGTAATCTCTCTGCTTTTGAATATGCTATCTAGGTTGGACATAACTTTCCTTCCAAGGTGTAAGCATCTTTTAATTTCATGGCTGCAGTCACCATCTGCAGTGATTTTGGAGCCCCAAAAAATAAAGTCTGACGCTGTTTCCACTGTTTCCCCATCTATTTCCCATGAAGTGATGGGACCAGATGCCATGATCTTCGTTTTCTGAATGTTGAGCTTTAAGCCAACTTTTTCACTCTCCACTTTCACTTTCATCAAGAGGCTTTTTAGTTCCTCTTCACTTTCTGCCATAAGGGTGGTATCATCTGCATATCTGAGCTTATTGACATTTCTCCCAGCAGTCTTGATTCCAGCTTGTGCTTCTTCCAGTCTAGTGTTTCTCATGATGTACTCTGCATAGAAATTAAATAAGCAGGGTGACAATATACAGCCTTGATGTACTCCATTTCTTATTTGGAACCAGTCTGTTGTTCCATGTCCAGTTCTAACTGTTGCTTCTTGACCTGCATACAGATTTCTCAAGAGGCAGGTCAGGTGGTCTGGTATTCCCATCTCTTTCAGAATTTTCCACAGTTTATTGTGATCCACACAGTCAAAGGCTTTGGCATAGTCAATAAAGCAGAAATAGATACTTTTCTGGAACTCTCTTGCTTTTTCCATGATCCAGCGGATGTTGGCAATTTGATCTCTGGTTCCTCTGCCTTTTCTAAAACCAGCTTGAACATCAGGAAGTTCACGGTTCACATATTGCTGAAGCCTGGCTTGGAGAATTTTGAGCATTACTTTACTTGTGAGTGAGATGAGTGCAATGGTGCAGTAGTTTGAGCATTCTCTGGCATTGCCTTTCTTTGGGATTGGAATGAAAACTGACCTTTTCTGGTCCTATGGCCACTGCTGAGTTTTCCAAATTTGCTGGCATATTGAGTGCAGCACTTTTACAGCATCATCTTTCAAGATTTGAAATAGCTCAACTGGAATTCCATCACCTCCACTAGCTTTGTTCACAGTGATGCTTTCTAAGGCCCACTTGACTTCACATTCCAGGATGTCTGGCTCTAGGTCACCAATACTGGGGTACAAAATCTTATTCATCATAGATGAATTGAGGAGACTCAGTTTAAAAACAGCAAGGGAAGCAGTCATGAGGGGCCCCTACACTTTTATGAGTTTTACTGCTAGGAGTTCTTCCAGGGTGAATACTGGGGGGGAATTTTTCCTTGTGCTTCTGGAAAAGCAATGAGGAAATAACCATTTTGAAATACTCAAGAAGATTCTGTCTTTAACAGGGCCTGCCTCCAAGAGAAACTATTTAATCAGAGCCTAATCTGCTGGGGCTTTATCAGAGCCTAAGTTACCTGGGAGAAGGGAAATACCCAACTCCAGCCCACTCTATCATCCTGTCCCATTGTGGGGGAAGGGGGAGGGCTGGGGAAGTTCCCAGTCCAGGGTACTGAGACCTAATCATAGGACTAGGGAATGCTTCTCTGTCCATAACAGCTTAGATCTGTTTACTGAAGTTTCTTTTGCTCGGTACATCTTGTCCAGCTATCAAGAAAAACTACAAAGCATACTATAATTCAAAAACATAGTTCAAAGAAACAGAGCAAGCATTAGACCCAGACTCATACGGCAGTGATGTTGGAATTATCAGACAGGGGTTTTAAAACATCTATGACTAATATAGTAAGGAGCTGAAACAGGTAAACCAGACAACATACAAGAACTGATTGGCAATGTAATCATAGAGGGAAATTCTAAGAAAGAATAAAAAAGAAATGTTAGATATCAAAAACACCATACCAAAAATGAAGCAAGCCTTTGATGGGCTCATTAGTAGACTAGGCATGGCTGAGAAAAGCTCTGAGCTTGTGGATATGTCAATACAGACTCCTAAGATGGAAAAGTAAAGAGAAAAAAAAAAAAAAACTGAAAAATACAGAATAGGATGGAATATCCAAGAGCTGCAGGACAACTACAAAAGCTGTAACATACTTTTAATGGGAATACCAAAGAAAGACAGACAGGAATAGAAGGAACATTTGCAGTAATAATGACTGAAATTTCTCCAAATTAATGTCAGACATCAAACACAGATCCAGGAAGCTCACAGAACACCAAGTGAGATAAACTCCTCCAAAATAATAAAGAATTACATATGATGTCACCTCAGAAACCAGGCAAACAAGAAGACAGGGGAGTGAAATATTTAGAGTGTTGAAAGAAAAAACCACCAATTTAGCATTCTGTACTCTGTAAAATTATCCTTCAAAAGTAAAGGGAAAAAGATACTTTCTCGGACTAGCAACAATTGAGAGAATTTTTCGCCAGTAGAACTGCCTTATAAGATATGTTAAAAGAAGTTCCTCCAAGAGAAAAGTGATACACATCAGAAACTCTGTCTACATAAAGGAAGATCACCATAGAAGGAATAAATGAAGGTGGAAAAAAAACTTTTATTTTTCTTATTCTTAACTGAACAGATAACAGCTTGTTTAAAATAATAGCAATAATGCATCCAATATTGAGCATGTGTGTGTGGTATGTGTGTGCCTCCACTTATGCATAAGTGCAATGAATGGCAGCAATGACACAAAGTTTGGGAAGGAGAAATAGCATTATTCAGTTATTGGAAGATACTTGCACTGCTCACGAAGAGGTATAGTGTTATTTGAAAGTGGACTTGGACTCATCATAAATGTGTATTATAAACTCTAGGGCAACCAATAAATGCTGGAGAGGATGTGGAGAAAAGGGAACACTCTTGCATTGCTCGTGGGAATGTAAACTGATATAGCCACTGTGGAAGATGGTATGAAGACTCCTTAAAAACTAGGAATAAAACCACGATATGACCCAGCAATCCCACTCCTAGGCATATACCCTGAGGAAATAAAAACTGAAAAAGACACATGTATCCCAATATTCATTGCAGCACTATTTACAATAGCTAGAACATGGAAGCAACCTAGATGTCCACTGACAGATGAATGGATAAAGAAGCTGTGATGTATATGTACATTGAATACTGCTGCTACTGCTGCTAAGTCGCTTCAGTCGTGTCCAACTCTGTGCGACCCCATAGACGGCAGCCCACCAGGCTCCCCCATCCCTGGGATTCTCCAGGCAAGAATACTGGAGTGGGTTGCCATTTCTTCCTCCAATGCATGAAAGTGAAAGGTGAAAGTGAAGTCGCTCAGTCGTGTCTGACTCAGCGACCCCATGGACTGAAGCCTACCAGGCTCCTCTGTTCATGGGATTTTCCAGGCAAAAGTACTGGAGTGGGGTGCCATTGCCTTCTCCAATTGGAATACTACTCAGCCATAAAAAGGAATGCATTTGAATCAGTTCTAATGAGGTGGACAAAACTAGAACCCATTATACAGAGTGAAGTAAGTCAGAAAGAGAAATGTAAATATCATATACTGACACATATATATGGAATCTGAAGAGATGGCACTGATGAATTTATTTTCAGGGCAGCAGTGGAGAAACAGACATAGAGAACAGACCTATGGACAAGGTGGGAGGAGAGGAGGGAGAAGGGGAGATGTATGGAGAGAGTAACATACAAATTTACAAGACCATGTGTAAAACAGATAGCCAGTGGGAATTTGCTGTATGATTCAGGGAATTCAAACAGGGCCTCTGTAACAGGCTGAAGGGTGGGGTGGGGAGGGAAATGGGAGGGAGGTCCAGAAGGGAGGGAAAATGGGTGTACCTATGGCTGATTCTTGTTGATGTATGACAGGAAACCACAAAATTCTGTAAAGCAATTATCCTTCAGTTAATAATTTTAAAATATATATATAATCTTAAGAAGAATAGGAATAAAAGAAATGCAGCCGAAATGCATAGAATGGAAAAAAGCATTCATATAAAATACACATGTGTGTTCAATCTTGCCAACTCTTTATGACCCTATGGACTGTAGCCCGCCAGTTTCCTCTGTCTATGGAATTTTCCAGGCAAGAATATGGAGTGGGTTGCCATTTCCTACTCCAGGATGTTTTCCCAACCCAGGGATCAAACTTGCATCTCTATGTTTCCTGCATTGGCAGGTGGATTCTTTTACCTCTGTGCCACCTAGGAAGCAGTTAAAACCAAAAGAGGTGAAAAGAGTGGAAGACAAAAATAAAAACAAGCAAAACAAAAAGAGCAACAAATAAAAAAGTTACAGTTACAGTAGAGATTAATCCAACTATATTTGGAGTTCAGGAAGATATCAGGGACAGAGATATAAATAAGGGAGCCATCAGCACGTAGATGTTTTTTAAAGCAATTAAATTAGATATGATTACACAGAAAGAGGGGGTAGGTAAAGGATAGCCAACAGCCTGGAATCAAGCCTGAGATCATTCCAGCTTTTACTCCAGATAGAGTTGAAAAACAAGGAATTGCTGTGGAAAGAGGGAAGCAAATAATCAAGGTAAGGAAATCCAAGTTGAAGGAGGAAAACAAGTTTGACCAGGCCACCCATCTAGGCCAGTCTTCATCAGGGGGATATTTGTTCACTTACAAATCAAGTTGGTCATGGCCACTGTTAAATGTTATTGTCAATAATTTTTTAAAGAGGGCTAAGTCAGTTCAGTTTAGTCACTCATTCATGTTCAATTCTTTGTGACCCCATGGACTGCAGCACACCAGGCTTCCCTGTCCATCACCAACTCACAGAGCTTGCTCAAACTCATGTCCATTGAGTAAATGATGCCATCCAACCATCTCATCCTCTATTGTCCCCTTCTCCTCCTGCCTTCAATCTTTCCCAGCATCAGGGTCTTTTTCAAATGAGTCAGTTCTTCACATCAGGTGGCCAAAGTATTGGAACTTCAGCTTAAGCATCAGCCCTTTCAATGAATATTCAGGACTGATTTCCTTTAGGATTGACTGGTTGGATCTCCTTGCAGTCTAAGGGACTCTCAAGAGTCTTCTCCAACACCATGGCTCAAAAGCATCAGTTCTTTGGTGCTCAGCTTTCTTTATGGTCCAACTCTCAAATCCATACATGACTATTGGAAAAAGCAAAGCTTTGACTAGATGGACCTTTGTCAGCAAAGCAATGTTTCTGTTTTTAATATGCTGTCTAGTTGGTCATAACTTTTCTTCCAAGGAATAAGCATCTTTTAATTTCATGGCTGCAATCACCATCTGCACTGATTTTGGAGCCCCAAAAAAGGAAAGTCTGTCACTGTTTCCATTGTTTCCCCATCTATTTGCCATGAAGTGATGGGACTGGATGCCATGATCTTAGTTTTTTGAATGTTGAGTTTTAAGCCAGCTTTTTCACTGTCCTCTTTCACTTCCATCAAAAGACTCTTTAGATCCTCTTCACTTTCTGCCGTAAGGGTGGTGTCATCTGCATATCTGAGCTTATTGATATTTCTCCCAGCAATCTTGATTCCAGCTTGTGTTTCTTCTAGTCCAGCATTTCTCATGATGTACTCTGCATATAAGTTAAATAAGCAGGGTTACAATATACATCCTTGATGAACTCCTTTACCTATTTGGAACCAGTCTGTTGTTCCATGTCCAGTTCTAACTGTTGCTTCCTGGCCTGCATATAGGTTTCTCAAGAGGCAGGTCAGGTGGTCTGGTATTCCCATCTCTTTCAGAATTTCCCACAGTTTATTGTGATCCACACAGTCAAAGGCTTTGGCATATCAATAAAGCAGAAATAGATGTTTTTCTGGAACTCTCTTGCTTTTTCCATGATCCAGTGGATGTTGGCAATTTGATCTCTAGTTCCTCTGCCTTTTCTAAAACCAGCTTGAACATCTGGAAGTTCATGGTTCATGTATTGCTGAGGCCTGGCTTGGACAATTTTGAGCATTACTTTACTAGTGAGTGAGATGAGTGCAATTGTGCAGTAGTTTGAGCATTCTTTGGCATTGCCTTTCTTTGGGATTGGAATGAAAACTGACCTTTTCCAGTCCTGTAGCCACTGCTGAGTTTTCCAAATGTTGGCATATTGAGTGCAGCACTTTTACAGCATCATCTTTCACGATTTGAAATAGCTCAACTGGAATTCCATCACCTCCACTAGCTTTGTTCATAGTGATGCTTTCTAAGGCCCACTTGACTTCACATTCCAGGATGTCTGGCTGTAGGTCAGTGATCACACCATCAAGATTATCTGGGTCGTGAAGATCTTTTTTGTTCAGTTCTTCTGTGTATTTTTGCCATCTCTACTTAATATCTTCTGCTTCTGTTAGGGCCATACCATTTCTGTCTTTTATCGAGGCCATCTTTGCATGAAATATTCCCTTGGTATCTCTAATTTTCTTGAAGAGATCTCTAGTCTTTCCCATTCTATTGTTTCCTCTATTTCTTTGCATCGATCGCTGAAGAAGGCTTTCTTATCTCTTCTTGCTATTCTTTGGAACTCTGCATTCAGATGCTTATATCTTTCCTTTTCTCCTTTGCTTTTTGCTTCTCTTCTTTTCACAGCTATTTGTAAGGGATCCTCAGACAGCCATTTTGCTTTTTTGCATTTCTCTTCCATGGGGATGGTCTTGATCCCTGTCTCCTGTACAATGTCACGAACCTCATTCCATAGCTCATCAGGCACTCTATCAGATCTAGTCCCTTAAATCTATTTCTCACTTCCACTGAATAATCATAAGGGATTTGATTTAGGTCATACCTGAATAGTCTAGTGGTTTTCCCTACTTTCTTCAATTTAAGTCTGAATTTGCCAATAAGGAATTCATGATCTGAGCCACAGTCAGCTCCCAGTCTTGTTTTTGCTGACTGTATAGAGGTTCTACATCTTTGGCTGCAAAGAATATAATCAATCTGATTTCAGTGTTGACCATCTGGTGATGTCCATGTGTAGAGTCTTCTCTTGCGTTGTTGGAAGAGGGTGTTTGCTATGATCAGTGCATTCTCTTTGCAAAACTCTATTAGTCTTTGCCCTGCTTCATTTCATATTCCAAGGCCAAATTTGCCTGTTACTCCAGGTATTTCTTGACTTCCTACTTTTGCATTCTAGTCCCCTATAATGAAAAGGACATCTGTTTTGGGTGTTAGTTCTAAAAGATCTTGTAGGTCTTCATAGAACTGTTCAACTTCAGCTTCTTCAGCATTACTGGTTGGGGCATAGACTTGGATTACTGTGATATTGAATGGGTTGCCTTGGAAACGAACAGAGAGCATTCTGTCGTTTTTGAGATTGCATCCATGTACTGCATTTGGACTCTTTTGTTGACCATGATGGCTACTCCATTTCTTCTAAGGGATTCCTGCCCATAGTAGTAGATATAATGGTCATCTGGGTTAAATTCACCCATTCCAGTCCATTTTAGTTCACTGATTCCTAGAATGTCGACATTCACTCTTGCCATCTCCTGTTTGACCACTTCCAATTTGCCTTGTTTCACGGACTTAACATTCCAGGTTCCTAGTCACTCAGTCATGTCTAATTAGTCACTCAGTCATGTCTAATTCTTTGCAACACTTTGGACTGTAGCCTGCTAGGTAGGCCCCTCTGCCCATGAGGCTTCTCCATCCATGGGATTTTTCAGGCAAGGATACTGGAGTGGGTTGCCATTTCTTCATCCAAGGGATCTTCCTGATCCAGGGATCAAACCCACATCTCCTGTGTCTCCTGCATTGGAGGCAGATTTTTTACCCAAAATGCATAACTAATAAGAATCTGCTGTATAGTACAGGAAACTCTACTCAGTACTCTGTAATGATCTATATGAGAAAAATATCTAAAAAGAAAAAAAAAGAGTAAATATATATGTATGTATAACTGATTCACTTTGCTGTACACCTGAAACTAACAAAATATTGTAAATCAACTATATACCAATAAAATTTTTTAAATGTAAATATATTTTTTAAGTCAATATGGGCCTTGCTCCTTTTTTTAAACCACTGGACCACCAGGAAACTCTGGGCCTTGCTCTTAAGGAACAAATAAATTTTCTTCTAAATACAAGTGTCAAAAGATTTTCACCAGCATTTACAGTTACAGGATAGACAATCTTATAGATCAGGGTTCTCTCTGACTTAAAAAGAGTGAAAATACTGCTTCCTCCCTGAATAACCTGACTTTGAAAGTGCCCAAATCTTAAAAGGCTTTGTTACTTCCATAGAATTCTATACCAAGATACATTATGGTCAAACTTGTGAAAACTAAAGCCAAAGAAAAATCTTGAAAGTAGCACCATATCAATAAGGGAAAAGCATTCAAAATACACTGGATTCCTCATCAAAACCATAGAGGTTAGAATACAGTGGCACAGCATTTCTCATGTACTAAAAGATAAATTTGTAAATCTAGAATTCTATATCTAGCAAAAATATCTTTTAATAATAAGAGAAAATCAAGACATTCTCAGATGAAGAGAAACTAAGAAATCTTGTTTCCAACAGATCTATTCTTTTTTTCAGCAGATTTATTCTAAAATAAGTTATTTAAACAGAATAAAATTATTAAAAATATAAAAATAGATGGAAGATCTGACCACAATGCAGTAAGATTAGATCTCAATTACAGGGGAAAAACTATTAAAAATTCCAACATAGGGAGGCTGAACAACACGCTGCTGAATAACCAACAAATCACAGAAGAAATCAAAATATGCACAGAAATGAATGAAAATAAAAACACAACAACCCAAAACCTGTGGGACACTGTAAAAGCATTGCTAAGGGGAAAGTTCATAGCAATACAGGCATACCTCAAGAAACAAGAAAAAAGTCAAATAAATAACCTAACTCTACACCTAAAGCAACTAGAAAAGGAAGAAATGAAGAACCCCAGGGTTAGTAGAAGGAAAGAAATCTTAAAAATTAGGGCAGAAATAAATGCAAAAGAAACAAAAGAGACCACAGCAAAAATCAACAAAGCCAAAAGCTGGTTCTTTGAAAGGATAAATAAAATTGACAAACCATTAGCCAGACTCATCAAGAAACAAAGGGAGAAAAATCAAATCAATAAAATTAGAAATGAAAATGGAGAGATCACAACAGACAACACAGAAATACAAAAGATCATAAGAGACTACTATCAGCAATCATATGCCAATAAAATGGACAACATGGAAGAAATGGACAAATTCTTAGAAAAGTACAACTTTCCAAAACTTGACCAGGAAGAAATAGAAAATCTTAACAGACCGATCACAAGCACAGAAATTGAAACTGTAATCAGAAATCTTCCAGCAAACAAAAGCCCAGGTCCACATGGCTTCACAGCTGAATTCTACCAAAAATTTAGAGAAGAGCTAACACGTATCCTACTAAAATTCTTTCAGAAAATTGCAGAGGAAGGTAAACTTCCAAACTCATTCTTTGAGGCCACCATCACCTTAATACCAAAACCTGACAAAGATGCCACAAAAAAAGAAAACTACAGGCCAATATCACTGATGAACATATATGCAAAAATCCTTAACAAAATTCTAGCAATCAGAATCCAACAACACATTAAAAAGATCATACACCATGACCAAGTGGGCTTTATCCCAGGTATGCAAGGATTCTTCAATATCCACAAATCAATGTAATACACCACATTAACAAATTGATAAATAAAAGCCATATGATTATCTCAATAGATGCAGAAAATTCCTTTAACAAAATTCAACATCCATTTATGATAAAAACTCTCCAGAAAGCAGGAATAGAAGGAACATATCTCAACATAATAAAGCTATATATGACAAACCCACAGCAAACATTATCCTCAATGGTGAAAAATTGAAAGCATTTCCCCTAAAGTCAGGAACAAGACAAGGGTGCCCACTCTTACCACTACTATTCAACATAGTTTTGGGGAGTTTTGGCCATAGCAATCAGAGCAGAAAAAGAAATAAAAGTAATCCAAATTGGAAAACAAGAAGTAAAACTCTCACTGCAGATGACATGATCCTCTACATAGAAAACCCTAAAGACTCCACCAGAAAATTACTAGAGCTAATCAATGAATATAGTAAAGTTGCAGGATATAAAATCAACACACAGAAATCCCTTGCATTCCTATACACTAATAATGAGAAAATAGAAAGAGAAATTAAGGAAACAATTCCATTCACCATTGCAATGAAAATAATAAAATACTTAGGAATATATCTACCTAAAGAAACTAAAGACCTATATATAGAAAACTATAAAACACTGATGAAAGAAATCAAAGAGGACACTAATAGATGGAGAAATATACCATGTTCATGGATCGGAAGAATCAATATAGTGAAAATGAGTATACTACCCAAAGCAATCTATAGATTCAATGCAATCCCTATCAAGCTACCAACAGTATTCTTCACAGAGCTAGAACAAATAATTTCACAATTTGTATGGAAATACAAAAAACTTCAAATAGCCAAAGCTATCTTGGGAAAGAAGAATGGACCTGGAGGAATCAACCTGCCTGACTTCAGGCTCTACTACAAAGCCACAGTCATCAAGACAGTATGGTACTGGCACAAAGACAGGAATATAGATCAATGGAACAAAATAGAAAGCCCAGAGATAAATCCACGCACCTATGGACACCTTATCTTTGATAAAGGAGGCAAGAATATACAATAGATTAAAGACAATCTCTTTAACAAGTGGTGCTGGGAAAACTGGTCAACCACTTGTAAAAGAATGAAACTAGAACACTTTCTAACACCATACACAAAAATAAACTCAAAATGGATTAAAGATCTAAACATAAGACCAGAAACTATAAAACTCCTAGAGGAGAACATAGGCAAAACACTCTCCGACATACATCACAGCAGGATCCTCTATGACCCACTTCCCAGAATATTGGAAATAAAAGCAAAAATAAATAAATGGGACCTAATTAAACTTAAAAGCTTCTGCACAACAAAGGAAACTATAAGCAAGGTGAAAAGGCAGCCTTCAGAATGGGAGAAAATAATAGCAAATGAAGCAACTGACAAACAACTAATCTCAAAAATATACAAGCAACTCCTACAGCTCAATTCCAGAAAAATAAATGACCCAATCAAAAAATGGGCCAAAGAACTAAACAGACACTTCTCCAAAGAAGACATACAGATGGCACAAACACATGAAAAGATGCTCAACATCACTCATTATCAGAGAAATGCAAATCAAACCACTATGAGGTACCATTTCACGCCAGTCAGAATGGCTGCGATCCAAAAGTCTACAAGCAATAAATGCTGGAGAGGGTGTGCAGAAAAGGGAACCTTCTTACACTGTTGGTGGGAATACAAACTAGTACAGCCACTAAGGAGAACAGTGTGGAGATTCCTTAAAAAACTGGAAATAGAACTGCCTTATGATCCAGCAATCCCACTGCTGGGCATACACACTGAGGAAACCAGAATTGAAAGAGACACGTGTACCCCAATGTTCATCGCAGCACTGTTTATAATAGCCAGGACATGGAAGAAACCTAGATGCCCATCAGCAGATGAATGGATAAGAAAGCTGTGGTACATATACACAATCGAGTATTACACAGCCATTAAAAAGAATACATTTGAATCCATTCTAATGAGGTGGATGAAACTGGAGCCTATTATACAGAATGAAGTAAGCCAGAAAGAAAAACACCAATACAGTATACTAACACATATATATGGAATTTAGAAAGATGGTAATGATAACCCTGTAAGTGAGACAGCAACAGAGAGACACAGATGTATAGAACAGTCTTTTGGACTCTGGGAGAGGGCAAGAGTGGGATGATTTGGGAGAATGGCATTGAAACATGTATAATATTATATATGAAATGAATCACCAGTCCAGGTTCAACGCATGATACTGGATGCTTGGTGCTGGTGCACTGGGACGACCCAGAGGGACAGTACGGGGAGGGAGGAGGGAGGGGGGTGTAGGATGGGGAACACGTGTATACCTGTGGTGGATTTATGTTGATATATGGCAAAACCAATACAATATTGTAAAGTAATTAACCTCCAATTAAAATAAATAAATTTATATTAAAAAAAAACAAAAATCAAAAAAAATAGATGGAAGAAAGAACACAGTAAGAAAAAATAATATAGTAGACTTTCTCCTTTTGAATTTCATAAATTATGTCTGATGATCAAAACAAAAAAATATAACATGGCCTGATTTGGTTCTGAATATATATAGAAGAAATATTTAAGAAATTATGTTATAAATGAGAAGGGGTTAAAAAAAACAAAAGGGAAATAAGGTTTCTACACTTCACTCTAGCTGATAATATGATGATAGACATACACTGCAATAAGGTATGGATGTGCAATGTAGCAATACTTAAAGAAACCATTTTAAAAAAACTATACAAGGAGATTAAAAACATTATAAGTAAATCAAACTGAAATTCTAAAAATGTTCAAGTAAACCATGGAAAGGTAGAAAAAAGAAAGCAGGAAAACAAAAAACAAGGGAAAGAACCAACAGAAACAAAAAACACCAAATGACAGATTTATTCCCTAATTCATCAACAATTATTTTAAATTTAAGTGGTCTAAATACACCAATTAAAAGACAGAGATTACCAAAGTCAGTTAAAATATGACCTAAATATTTCTATACTGTCTTAAAGAAACTTCAAATGAAATGGTATAGGCAAAAAGTAAAATGGTATGGGCACTAAGTACAAAAAATAAATGGATAAAGATGTATCATGCCAACATTAATCAAAGGAAAGCCTCTATGAATATCAGATAAAGTAGATGTTAAAGCAAAGACAATTTAAAAAGATAAAGAGAGATATTATATAATGATAAAAGGGCCAATTGACTAAGAAGGCATCAGTTCAGTTCAGTTCAGTTCAGTCACTCAGTCGTGTCCGACTCTTTGAGACCCCATGAATCGCAGCACGCCAGGCCTCCCTGTCCATCACCAACTCCTGGAGTTCACTCAGACTCACGTCCATCGAGTCGGTGATGCCATCCAGCCATCTCATCCTCTGTCGTCCCCTTCTCTTCCTGCCCCCAATCCCTCCCAGCCTCAGAGTCTTTTCCAATGAGTCGACTCTTCGCATAAGGTGGCCAAAGTACTGGAGTTTCAGCTTTAGCATCATTCCTTCCAAAGAAATCCCAGGATGGATCTCCTTCAGAATGGACTGGTTGGATCTCCTTGCAATCCAAAGGACTCTCAAGAGTCTTCTCCAACACCACAGTTCAAAAGCATCAATTCTTCGGCACTCAGCTTTCTTCACAGTCCAACTCTCACATCCGTACATGACCACTGGAAAAACCATAGCCTTGACTAGATGGACCTTTGTTGGCAAAGTAATGTCTCTGCTTTTCAATATGCTATCTAGGTTGGACATAACTTTCCTTCCAAGGAGTAAGCATCTTTATGCACAAAAGAACAGGGAAATGTGTGAAGCAAAAACTAACAGAACTGAAAAGATAAATAGATAAATCCAAATTATAGTTGGAGACTTCAACACTCCTCTCTCAATAATTAATAGAGCAATTAAATACAAAATCAGCAGGATATGGAAGAACTCAATAATACCACTAACAGGATCAGTAAGCATCTATAGAACACTCCATTCAACAACAACACAATATACATTCTTTTCAAGTGTTCGTGGAACATATATTAAGATAGAACAAATCCTGGGCCATATCACAAACCTCAAAAAATTTAGAAGAATCTATATCAGAGTGTATTCTCTGACCACAAGGGAATCAAACTAGAAATCAATAACAGAGAAAAGGAAAATTTCCAAATACTTATAACCAGAACAAGACACTTTTAGGTAATATGTGGGTCAAAAAAGAAATCTCAAGGAACAATTTTAAAAATACATTGAACTGAAGCAAAATGAAAATAGAACATACCAAAATTTTTGGGACACAGCTAAAGTAGTGCTGAGAAAGAGATTTATAGCATTAAATGCATATATTAGAAAAGAGGAAAGCATCACATCAATAATTTCAGCTTTCACCTGAAGAACTTAGAAGATGAAGAGCAAAATAAACTCAAAGCAAGTAGAAGAAAGGAGATGATAAAGATAAATGCAGAAGTCAATAAAATTGATAACTAAGACAATAGAGAAAATCAATTATAAAAGACTTTTTTTTTCTCAAAAGTCAATAATATTGACAAACCTTTAGTAAGACTTACAAAGAAAAAAGAGAAGACTGAATTATCAGGAACAGGAATGAAACTGGCTATACTACTACAGATTCAGAAGATTTCAAAAGAATAATAAGGCAATACTACAAACAACTCTATTCATACATTTGACAACTTAGGTGAAATGAACCACTTCCTTTAAAAAAATGCACAAACTATCATAGCTTATAAAAAATTAAATGTGTGAATAGTCCTAGAGTTATTAAGAAATTAGAGTTCACATTTTGAAAAATTTCCAAGAAATGAATCTCTAGGCCCAGATGGCTCCATTTGAGAAGTATACCAAATATTTAAAAGAGAAACAACACCAATTCCACACAATTTCTTCCAGATAATGCAAGAGAAGGAAACAGTTCTCAATTCATTTTATGAGGCTAGTTTTTAGTATTACTAAAACTAGAAAAACAAACAATAGGAAAAAAAACCCCCTAAAATCCAATGTTTGTCATGAATGCAGACACAAAAATCCTTATTACCAAATAGAACTGAAACTAAACAGGACCTTGGGGGACTTCTGGGCACCAAAACCTTTTCTGTGTCTCCTATTTTCCTTTTGGACATGCCACAAGGCATGCAGGATCTTAGTTCATGGACCAGGGATTAAACCCATGCCTCTTGCAGTGGAAGCACAGAATCTTAACCATTGGACAGCCAGGGAAGTTCACCCACCTACCATTTCTTCATTAGAGGAAATAGGCTTCATTCAGCCTCCTTGACCTTCCCCGAGTTCCAACAAGCAGAAACATTTGGGAAGTGAGGGGATGCAGAAACAAAGGAGGAACAGACAAGAGACAATGGTGCAGCGTTGGAGCAGGGTCCAGGTTCCACCTCAAGAGATACTCATAATATTATCTTTGGGCTGATTTGCAGATATTGAGGAGAAGGCAATGGCACCCCACTCCAGTACTCTTGCCTGGAAAATCCCACGGACAGAGGAGCCTGGTAGGTGGCAGTCCATGGGGTCGCACAGAGTCGGACACGACTGAGTGACTTCACTTTCACTTTTCACTTTCATGCATTGGAGAAGGAAATGACAACCCACTCCAGTGTTCTTGCCTGGAGAATCCCAGGGATGGGGGAGCCTGGTGGGCTGCCCTCTATAGGGTCGCACAGAGTCGGACACGACTGAAGTGACTTAGCAGCAGCAGCAGCAGATATTGAAACCCCTACTACATGGGAGAAGTTAATTGTATGCTGCCCACAAGCTTTGTAGACCCCAGATTGGTTGGAACCAGAAGATGATGATGCTAACTCCCACTTATCTCACCATTAACCAATCAGAAGAATGTCCCCAACCGATCCTGCCCTCTTTGAACTTCACTACCTGCTCTGTGTCGGGACAGACAGTTTTGAGGACATTAGCCCACTGTGGCCTCTTTTGCCTGGCAAAGAAACAAAGCTATTCCTCTCTACTTCTCCTAAACTCTGTCTCTGAGATTTATTTCAATGTCAGGGTACAGAGGCTAGATTCAGCTTCACTACCAGAAATATTTAAAAACAATTATACACCATGACCAAGTAGGGTTTATTTCAGGGATGCAAGACTGGTTCAATATTTGAAAATCAATAATGGTAATTCATCAAATTATGCTACACACAAAAAACCTCATATGACATAATCAATGCAGAAAAAGTATTTGACAGAGTTCAACACCATTTATGAAAACAACAACAAAACAAACAAAAAAATCTCTCAGAAATATGGAATGGAAGGGATCTCCCTCAATTCAATAGAGAACATCTACAAAAAAAAAAAAAATTCATGGTGAAAGACTGAATGTTTTACCCCTAAGATCAAGAACAAGGCAAGAATGCTCACTCTCACTGCTCTTATTCAATGTAGTATTTTAAGTTCTAGCTAGTATAATAAGGCAAGAAAAAGAAATAAAAGGCATGCAGATTAGAAAGAAATAAAGCTGTCCTATAATCAGATAACATGATTGTGTACATAGACAACCCCAGGGAATCTATAAAAACTTCACCTAGAACTAATAAGTGATTCCAGTAAGGTCACAAGACACAAGATAAACATACGAAGTTCAATTGTATGTATGTATACCAGTAATGAACAAATAGATACCAAAATTTAAAATACAGGGACTTCCTTGGTGGTCCAGTAAAGACTCCATACTTCTACTGCAGGAGGCACAGGTTCAATCCCTAAGTGGGGGAACTAAGATCCTACATGCCATGCAATGTGACCAAAATGTTTTAAAATTAAAAGCACAGTATTATTTAAAATTGCTTTAATAGAAATAGAGTTACAGAGGCAGAAAACAAACTTAACGGTTACCGGGGATAAGGGGGTAAGGATAAACTGGAAGATTGGGATAGACATATAACTAATAAATACATATATATTAACTAAGACCTCCTGTATAGCACAGAGAGCTCTTTTCAATACTCTGTAATGACCTATATGGGAAAAGAATCTTAAAAAGAGTAGACATATGTATATGTATAATAACAGAGTCACTTTGCTGTACACCTGAAACTAACACAATTTTTTTTGTTGTTTAGTTGCTAAGTCATGTCCTACTCTTTTGTGACCCCACAGACTATAGCCCTCCAGACTCCTCTGTCCATGGGATTTTCCAGGCAAGAATACTGGAGTGGGTTGTCACTTCCTTCTCCAGGGGATCTTCATGACCCAGGGAATGAACCCAAGTCTCTTGCACTGGTAGGCAGATTCTTTACCCCTGAATCAACAGGGAAGCCCTAATCAACTATACTTCAATAAAAAATTTTTAAAAATAACTATAAGCTTATGGTAATGACCTAAAAAAATTATTTTCAAAAAAAACAATATTTACGTGTAGATCTTATATGTACAGAGCTTGTGTGCCGAAACTAAAAAACACTTATGAAAAAAAAATCAAACAAGATCTAAATAAATAAAGAGATGTATTTTGTTCCTGGATGGAAAGACTCAGCATGGAAAGGATGTTAATTTTCTCCCAAATTAATGTAATTCCTATCAAAATCTCAGCAATATTTTTTTATATATAGACAAGATTATTCTAAAATGTATATGAAAAGACAAAGGAACTGGGATAAGTTTAAAATTGTTTGAAAAAAAAAAAGATTAAAGTGGGTATATGAGTCAATAGGGCTTCTGAGGTGGTGCAGTGGAAAAAAAAAATCCTCCTGCCAGTGCAGGAGATGTAGGAGATGCAGGTTCGATCCCTGGGTCGGGAAGATCCCCTGGAGAAGGAAATGGCAACCCACACCAGTATTCTTGTCTGGAGAATTCCATACACAGAGGAATCTGGCAGGCTACAGTCCATGGAGTCGCAAAGAGTTGGACACGACTGAGCACACATACAGGCAGGCAGCGCTCCCATAACAAAAGAGCACAAACTGGGTAACTTAACAGAAATTCATATTCTCACAATTCTAGAGGCTAAAAAGTCCAAGATAAAGATTCCTGCAGGGTTCAGTTTCTGATAAAAGGTCTCTTTCTGGCTTGTATATGGATTGCTATGTCTTCATCTCTCATGGCCCTCTCATGGCATGGTGTCAGGGTAGAGAGAGAGAGCTCTCTGATGTCTCTTCTTAAAAGAACACTAATTCTATTGCATCAAAGCCCTATGCAAAGATCTCACTCAACCTTGATTACCTCTTTAAAGAGAGGTAATCAACATATACATTTGGGCAGTAGTGGGGACAAAACCATTCAGTCCAAATCATCACGAGAAATCAGTTTACATGATTTCATTATTTATTATTTCATTTATTGTGTAGCAACAGTAATCAAGACTGTGTAGTATTGGCAGAGAGGTAGACACACAGATCAATGGAACAGAACAGAGAATGCAGAAACAGACCCACATGAAAATGCCCAAAAGATTTTTGACAAAGGTACAAAAGCAATGCAGTAGAGGAAAGTTACCTTTTTCAACAAATGGTGCAGGAGCAATTAGATATCCATGGAAGAAAAATTTTCCTGGTAGCTGGTTAAGAATCTGCCTGCAATGCAGGAGATCCCACTTTGATTCCTGGGTCAGGAAAATCCCCTGGAAAAGAGACAGGCTACCCACTCCAGTATTCTTGGGCTTCCCTGGTGGCTCAGATGATACAGAATCCACTAGCAAATGCGGGAGACCTGGATTCGATCCCTGGATCAGGAAGTGGGTATGGCAACCCATTCCAGTATTCTTACCTGGAGAATTCCCATGGACAGAGATCCTGGTGGGCTACAGTCCATGGGGTCATAAAGAGTTGGACACGACTGAGCAACTAAGTACAGCATCAGTTCAGTTCAGATCAGTCACTCAGTCATGTCTGACTCTTTGTGACCGCATGAATCGCAGCACGCCAGGCCTCCCTGTCCATCACCATCTCCCGGAGTTCACTCAAACTCACGTCCATCGAGTCGGTGATGCCATCCAGCCATCTCACCCTCTGTCGTCCCCTTTTCCTCCTGCCCCCAATCCCACCCAGCATCAGAGTCTTTTCCAATGAGTCAACTCTTTGCATGAGGTGGCCAAAGTATTGTAGTTTCAGCTTTAGCATCATTCCTTCCAAAGAACACCCAGGGCTGATCTCTTTTATAGCACAGGGGAAAAGTATAAACTTTGATCTAAGTCTCACTTCTTATACAAAAGTAATTCAGAATGGATCACACAATTAAATGTCAAACATAAAACTATAAAACTTTTAGAGGAGAAAATCTTTAGGATCTAGGGCTAGGCAAAGAGTTCTTATACTTAACACCAAAAGCATAATCCACGAGGAAAATGGATAAATTTGGCTTTATCAGAATTAAAAATTTTGCTCTGTTAAAGACCTTGTTAAGATGAAAAAGCAAGTTATAATCTGGAAGAATATATTTGCAAACTGCACATCCAACAGAGGACCAGTATCTAGAATGACTCAAATCTTCAACATGCAAGTATCCTTTGACCCAGTCAATTGTGATCTGGGTATTTACAGCAGAGAAATAACACATGTTCACACAAAAGCTCTGGACATGAATGTTTCCTGCAGCTTTAGTCATAATGGCCCCAAATTGGAAACAACCCAGATAGATGTCTTTCAATGGATAAAAGGTTAAACAAACGGTCATATGATCATACCGTAGAATACAATTCAGCACTGAAAAAGAGCAAACTATTAGTACATATAGTCTCCAGATAATTATGCTAAGTGGAAAAAAAAAAGCCAGTCCAAAAAGGTTACATACTGTATGATTCTAACTACATAATATTCTTGAAATGACAAATACCAGATTCCTGGAACAGTTTTCAGGGATTAAGGAGGGAGTGGAGCAGAAGGCAAGTGAACATGACTGTAAAAGGGTGACATGAAGGACCTTGTGGTGATGAACACCTTCAGTATCTTGACTATATCAATGTCAATAACCTGATAGGCACAGTAGAGTATTGTTTCCTAAGATGTTACCATTAAACTAGGTAAAGAGTACACATAATTTCTCTGTATTATTTCTTACAACTCATGTAAGTCTAAAATTCTCTTAAAATTAAAATTTTAATTAAAAAATGAAAGCTCAGACATTTCTAAAGGTCCTTATGAATCTGACATTCTAATTGTCACCATGAGTTGTGTAGATACCTCTCCGGCAGTACTTTTCAAAATATTATCTATGGAACAGGGGTCCACTTCAAGATGCTAGTAAATAGTGAGTGGTTAAGAGGGTTGTTTCTACTGTCAAATATGTGTAGAATGAGCAATAATGTAATAATGAGAATAAAAACATTTTAATAACTTTGTCATAATTTCCAACCCAAAACATGGCCAGAGTCCTTTCCCTTCCTTTTGTTTTCCCTTTCTTTACTTTACTTTTCTTTGTTAATATTTATTTGTATTTAGTTGACTATTCTGGGTCTTAGTTGCAGCACTCAGGATCTTTGATCTTCGTTGCAGCATGCAAACTCTTAATTGAGGCATGTGTGATCTAGTTCCCTGACCAGGGATTGAACCCTGGCCCCCTGCACTTGTACAGCAGGGTTTTAGCCACTGGTCCATCAGGGTAGTCCCTCCGTTCTTTTCATTTTTCCTTAGGAGGACCTAGTAGCATCAACTGCTGCTAAGTCGCTTCAGTCGTGTCCGACTCTGTGCGACCCCATAGACGGCAGCCCATCAGGCTCCCCTGTCTCTGCAATTCTCCAGGCAAGAACACTGGAGTGGGTTGCCATTTCCTTCTCCAATGCATGAAAGTGGAAAGTGAAAGTGAAGTCGCTCAGTAGTGTCCAACTCTTTGCGACCCCATGGACTGCAGCCTACCAGGCTCCTCCATCCATGGGATTTTCCAGGCAAGAGTACTGGAGTGGGGTGCCATCACCTGGGGGTCCACAAAACCCAATTTGAGACATGCTGCTATTATAAACAGTCAGTTCCTTTGGCACAGGATGCAACTTTCCATTTTCACCTTCAGCCCTCTCTCTGACCCTCTCTGACTGTGGAGGTAAGTTCTGATTGGTGCCTTCCATTCCACCTTTTTCTCTTTGGTTCTCAATCTTCCCTTCTGCATTCAGAGCTCCCTAAGGACAAGAGCTTTGTCCTCTTCCTCAGAGTTAAGCAAGCACTTGCTTCTACCCGCCTCCCCTTTCTCCAGGCACTCTTCTGACTGGGCCAGCATTACTCATCTCAGTCACTCTTCTGAGGTAAACCACTGTTGCTCCAGCATTCCACGACCATTCCAGTCTCCTTTGGTGATACAAATCATGTCATTCTGGTGACTGTCACCTCCTTGACATGGGACACACAACATGGTCAGAGAGGGCCCCATTCTCCTAGCCAAAGTAAGTATAACACCCAAACCAAGCTAACCAAAGTTTGTCCCTGGGATTATCCAGTTTGGAATTGGAATAGAAGGAGTCTTGCCTCTTAGGTCATAGAAGCTGGAAAGATGTCAATCTGAGCCATGTTATCAATTTTGAGAAAGTCTGTCTGTGGTAAGCAGAGAATAAAGCCACTCACAGACAATCAGAGTTAATGAACATAACAGGTTCTGATGCCAGTCATTTGGATCTCTGGGATCCTGTGGACAGCTCCACTCCTGGACTTCCCAATGACTTTAGCTAATATATTCTTTTTTCTTAGGTAAGCTCAGGTTGGATTTCCAACACTGCAACAAAAAATGATTTCTAACTAATACTTCTCATTCAGCTTCTCATTCATTCCTGATCACTCTAATAAATAGCAAGGATTGGAGTTTTTCATGCACCATTTTACTCTATTTGGATACACTGAATACACTTTTACATTTTGATTTAAACCTGATGAGCTATCCAGACACCTCCTGTGTTCTTTCTTCATGAATGGGATTGAGAACAGATGTGTTCTGATGAAAAGAAGTCAGGAAAGGACTGAAGCCTGGAGGGATGTCGTGTGAGGACATGAGGCAGCCGATGAGGAGACTGAATGACTGTGGAGAGTCAGGTAGAAAAGGTCTCTTAACAGAGAGTGTGACTCCTCAAATGCATACGTAATTGTTATTGTTTAGTTGCTAAACTGTGTCCAGCTCTTTTTCGACCCCATGGACTGTAGCCCGCCAGGCTCCTCTGTCCATGGGATTTCCCAGGCAAGAATACTGGAGTGGCTGCCATTTCCGACTCTAGGGGATTTTCCAGACCCCAGGGATCAAACCTACGTCTCCTGCGTTGGCAGGCAGATTCTTTACCACTGAGCCACGAAGGAAACCCAATTGTATATATCGGTTCTTCCAAAACACTGTACAGAATTGAGCTGGTTACAGTCAACCAGAGCCCAACAGCAGGGAAGGGGAGAAGCAGGTACGAATGGACAGGAAAACCAGGGAAGAAGTAGAAGAGATTAACATTTAGCCGGTGCCTAATACATGCCAGACACAGGCTCAAAAATGTCAAATGATGATTAGCCCAAGGTGGGTTCAGGATTCAAACACAGGTCTGTTTGCCTCCAGAGCCAGTGCTCTTTACACTCTGACATGGAGGGAAGAGGGGAAGGGGTTCCTGGATCCCAGGATCTGCTGATGGGGTGAGAGTGAAGCTGGCTGAGATGACAGCAAAACCAGGTCAGCTTCAGAGCCACTTCCCTGACTGACCTGCACACAAGGCTGCCTCTCTCTTCTCTGGAACAGAAGAAAGCTCCCGGCGGTAGTCTCCTGGTGGGTTGTTGGAGCCTAGGGCATTTGAGGACCTGATTGGAATTGGGATGGAGGGGGTGGAGGCAGATATTTCTATGGAACTAGGTTGTCAGAAACTGGAGAAATGTTCAAGAAAGGCACTACTGTACACGGAGATGGGGATGGGTGTGATTATAATCTTGTTTCTTAGTCCCCAGCAAAGCCAATGACCCAAGGCTGTTGGCTAGGGGGTGGGGAAGTGAAAAGGAACAGCATTTTCTCGAAGAGTCCGGAAGTGAGGAATCGGGTTCCATATTACATAATCTAAAAATGCCCCCACCACCCACCCCCACCCCCACGCACAGGAGAAGGAAAGGGGGAAAAAACTCCCAGAAATCACACAGTCAAGGCAAATGCAGCGAAATGGCTCATTGGTTACTGTGGCAACCGACTCTTCCCTGCTCCTGCTGCTTATCCCACGATCCCTCTGTCACCCTATTTTTAGACTGAAGACAACGAATGAAAACGGCTTTAAAATATTTTTTTTCTTTTCTGTATGTTGAAGACATGCATAACCTTTAAAAAAAAAAGATTCAGAAAGCTGAGCTCCAAGGTAGGGGCAAGTCCCCCAGTCCTGATATAAGGTGATCCTCATTTCTCTGAGACTGGAGCACCTCCATGGAGGAAGGAGGGTGCTGGGTTTCCTAGGAGTTAAGGGGCAGCAGATAAGGAAGAGAAGCCTGAAGAGACTGTAAGGAGTATTAAGAGTATAGCCACACATGCAAAGCAAGGTGGAGAAACGAAGTCATTAAAAATACATAGAATAACAGTTTTTGAGGAATGAGAGGAGTTTTGAACCATCTGGCTAAGAGTGACTATGTAACTCACTTCACCTCCAGGTTTACCTGTCCTCATATGGAAAATACTGGAGTGGGTTGTCATCTGCTACTCCAGGGGATCTTCCCAACCCAGGGATCGAACCCACATCTCCTGTGTCTCCTGCATTGGCAAGTGGATTCTTTATCACTAGCGCCACCTGGGAAACCCATATGTAAAATAAAGGGAATGGTGGTCTTCCTGAATCTTAATAACTTCCAAGAGTCTGTAAAGCTCTAACATATATGAGCATATCATTTTTAAATTAGCTGCAAAGGCGCTTAACCTTGCAAAAGAGCCAAATTGTAAGAATCCACTAGATTTTCCCTGAGAAACAGTCCCGAATCTTGTTACTATATTTGGTTTTATTCCAATTGTGATATTTGAGGAATGTCATTGTGGACTATCTCTGTCTTTTATTCTGCTGGAAAGAAACTTTAAAACAAACAAACTTTTTGTGCTGAGGAAGATGAAAAATGAAAAAAATATATATCTTTTCCTCCTAAAAAACATGAATTAGTGCAACATACACTTAAACATGTTTTCAAAAGAAAAGTGGCCTCCTACAACTCAATGGCCACTAATTTATCAACTAAAACGCAAAGTAGACATGGTCTGTGGCAAAAGATAGAGCAGGGTGAGAGGAGGGAAAAAGTGGAGAAAGCTAACTGAAGGAGGAGAAAATCTAGCCTAGATATAAGCAACATGCTTGGTTTAGTTGATTCCTCACAGTGGTAGAAAGGGGCCCATGTGTCCACAGGGTGGGAAGGCTCAGTAATAAGAGCCTCCCTTCCCCACCTCCCACCCCATCCCAGTTCAGGGCTGAGTGGAGAAACAGTAGAAGAGTTTTCCCGACAGTGGTTGATGGGGAGACCAAGGTACAGTCCATTATGCATGAGCATTACTGTAGTGCTTGTTAAAAGTGCACATGCTCGTTTGCTTAACATCTGTCTTCTACACTGGACTGTAAGGACTGTGACCTTCATATAGGACTCGCACCACATCTGTCTTATTCATCCATCTATCCTGAGGAGCCAATGCCAGGCCTAGCACACAGTATCAGGCCTAGGAACAGTAAGAATTTGTTGAATGAATAAACATTATAAAGCATGTCCATGCCATGTTGAATAAAGTCCCCCCCCCCCCACCAAATTCATCAATTCAAAAGCATCAAATCTTGAGCTTCACTGGTGGCTCAGATGGTAAAGAATCTGCCTGAAATTCAGGAGACCTGGGTTCAATTCTTGGGTTGGGAAGATCCCCTGGAGGAGAGCATGGCTAACCACACCTGTATTTCTTTCCTGGAGAATCCCCATGGACAGAGGAGTCTGGTGGGCTACAGTCCATGGGATCACAAAGAATTGGAAACTACTTAGTGACTAAGCACCCCCAAATTCATGACTGCTTTGGAACCTCAGAAGGTGACCTTACAGGTTCTCAATCCAATGATTGGTGTCCATATAAGAAGGTCACATGGGGGGCTTCCTTAGTGGCCCAGTGGTTAAGAATCTGCCTACCAATGCAGGGGACACAGGTTCAATCCCTCCTCTGGGGAGGAAGATCTTACATACTGAGGGGCAGCCAAGCCTGTGGGCCACAACTGCTAAAGCCCTCATGCCCTAGAGTCCATGCTCCACCCTGAAACTTGCACTCTGCAGCAAGAGAAGCCATCACAATGAGAAGTCTATGCACCACAGCTAGAGAGTAGCCCCCACTTGCCCCAGCTTGCCCACACACAGCAACCAAGAGCCTGTGCACTGCAATGAAGACACAGCACTGCCAAAAATTAATTAATTAACTAAAAAGAGAAAAGAGGGTCATATGAATGCAGAGGCAGATATTGGAGAGCTGTCTCTACACTAAGGAGTCTTGAGGATTGCCAGCAGCCAGCAACAGCTGGGAGAAGGACATGGAACTGACTCTCTCCCCAGAACTCCAGAAGGAACCAACCCTGCTGACAGCTTGATTTTGGATTTTTGGCCTCCAGAACTGAGAAAGTGTAAATTTTTGTTGTTGTAAGTCACCCAGATTGTGGTCATCTGTCATGGCCACACTAGGAAACTAACACAATAGCCTGTCTGTTCTGGCCACATTTCCACTCACTTATTACTCCTTTTGTTTAGTCTCAGATTCTTCTACATTCCATTCATACCGCCAAAATTCTCAAATTTTCTACTCTAATTAAGCAGTTAGAAGTAACAGAAACCCAAATTGGTTTTAACAATAAAATATTTATTGCTCGCAATCTGCAAAATACAGAGTGAGATGAGCTTCAGTGATGATAATGAGGAATCACGTTCTTTCAAGCCTCTCCTGCTTTGCCTTCCAAACTGTAATTTCACCTCAAATTGGATCCTTCCTGTGGTCACAAGATGCCTGCCTACAACTCTCTGGGCTACAATTTTTTTCTCTTATATATTATTTATATCTGTGCAACAAGTTACATTAAACCAATGATAATCGTTTATTATCTCCCAAAGTTACTGTGGAATTCTGAAGTGGTTTAGTTATTGGTTCTGGTTAGGCATTTCTCCTGAAGCTGTAATCAGATGTGAGCTGAAGTTGCAGACACAAAGGTCTGCCTACAGCCGAAGGACCCACTTCCAAAGTGGTCTGTTCATATGGCTGATAGACTGATGCTGGCAAGTTAGTTCCTCTCCGTGTGGACTTGTATGCAGAACTACAAGCATCTTCATGACATGGTGGCTAGCTTTCCCCAGAAGCAAGATGTCAAAGAGAGAAGGAAGGAAGCTGCAATGGTTTTAGCCTCCAAACTCATGCACCATTTCTTGCATGGTATTCTATTATTCTGTTGTTCACACAGTTCAGCCATGATTCAGTATGGGAGGAGACTATGTAAGGCCTGGATCTCAGGAGGCCATTTGAGGAACTGGCTACCACATCTCTGTCGTAGTGAAGCAAGTCTGAGTCATATCCTAGAGTTTGCTCAGAAGAATAAGGAATTTCTTTCCCAGAGATCTCCAGAAAACTTCCTTTCTCTCTAACTGGTCCATCCTCAAACTAGAAAGTGTAGCTAAGATTTGGGATTGAGCTAACTTTGGCCACCTCATGAGAAGGGTTGACTCATTGGAAAAGACTCTGATGCTGGGAGGGATTGGGGGCAGGAGGAGAAGGGGACGACCGAGGATGAGATGGCTGGATGACATCACTGACTCGATTGACATGAGTCTGAGTGAACTCCAGGAGTTGGTGATGGACAGGGAGGCCTGACGTGCTGCGATTCATGGGGTCTCAAAGAGTTGGACATGACTGAGCGACTGATCTGATCTGATATGAAGCCTGCGCTCAGTTCAGTTGAGTCACTCAGTCATGTCCGAGTCTTTGTGACCCTGAAGACTGCTGCACACTACATACCCCATTACTGGGGCTACACAGAGCAGAGGGGTTTGGACACACAGAAATCTGGATCAGTACCAGGAAAATCTGGGGAGACACCATAATCTTTGTCAAATCCCATGGCTTGACCCCAGGAACTTCTACTTCAATAAATGCTCTAGTATGTATGTCTGGGGGCTTCCCTGGTTGGTCAACCCACTGCAGTATTCTTAACTGGAAAATCTCATGAACAGAGGAGTCTGGCAGGCTACATTCCATAGGGTCGTAAAAGAGTCAGACATAACTTAGTGACTAACAACAACAATCTATGTCTGAAAATATAAGGACTTATTTAAAAAGATAACTGGGTTTCCCAGGTGGTACAGTGGTAAAGAATCCACCTGTCGATGCGGGACACTGAGTGATGCTGATGCTATTGTTCTCAGACCCATACTTTGCGAACCTCTGCTTTAGAACACGGTAGTTTAAAGAGAGGCTTTGACATCTGAAAACCTAAGATGGAATTCTGCCATATGTCAGCTGAACAGTCTTGGGAAACCACTTGACTTCTCTAAGCCTCAATTTCTTCATCTGTAAAATGGGTGATAATAATGCTCACTGTAGATACAGAGGTAAAAGGATTAAATGATATAATGCATGTGCACTTTAATATTGAGCCTTGTGAATTGTCAATATTTGATAAAAGGTAGTGGTGTTAGCATAATAACTATAATTATCAACATTATTATTTCTTTGCGGGTGTTATAACTTGCAATCAGGCCATAAGTTATTGTAACATAACAGTAGGGAGAACTCTGCCTGAGAGATCTACAACCCCAGAGATATGAGTCTTTGGTCAAGTTGTGTCTGTCAACTATTTCAAAATGGAAAATAGGAAAGAAAATGGAGGAAAGTTCTGTTCCTATTCAGAGTTGACGGTTTTCTTCTAAACAGAGCAGTGAGAAACTCGCCCTTCCTACCACAAACACCACACCTGCCTCAGAGATGCTCAGTAACTTTTCCCAGTACTACAGATGAAAGGACTCATCTTTCATCCATCAGAAGAACAGTTTTAGCACTGCACAGGCAGTGCAGACACAAAGACAAGTGGACCAAAAAAATCAAAGACATTCAAGAAAAAATAAAAATAGTGGCAATGAGTAGTTTGGAAATAGAATTAAGAGTATTTTTTTAACTTTACCAGTAATTATGAATAAATGCTGAGGATTCCCTGGGTCACTGTAACTTCCCTGTTGCTACCATTACTTGATTTAACTGCCAGCCCAAAGCAAGCTGAAGGGGATTTGGGTCAATTTGGGGGAAGATAAGAATACCAGACCACCTAACCTGCCTCTTGAGAAACCTGTATGCAGGTCAGGAAGCAACAGTTAGAACTGGACGTGGAACAACAGACTGGTTCCAAATAGGAAAAAGAGTACGTCAAGGCTGTATATTGTCATCATGCTTATTTAACTTTTATGCAGAGTACATCATGAGAAATGCTGGGCTGGAGGAAGCACAAGCTGGAATCAAGATTGCTGGGAGAAATATCAATAACCTCAGATATGCAGATGACACCACACTTAGGGCAGAAAGTGAAGAAGAAATAAAGAATAAATCACTTTCTTGATAAAAGTGAAAAAGGAGAGTGAAAACATTGGCTTAAAGCTCAACATTCAGAAAAACTAAGATCATGGCATCCAGTCCCATCACTTCAGGGCAAATAGATGGGGAAACAGTGGAAACAGTGGCTGGCTTTATTTGGGGGGGGCTCCAAAATCACTGCAGATGGTGACTGCAGCCATGAAATTAAAAGACACTCCTTGGAAGGAAAGTTATGACCAACCTAGACAGCATATTAAAAAGCAGAGACATTACTTTGCCAACAAAGGTCTGTCTAGTCAAGGCTATGGTTTTACCAGTAGTCATGTATGGGTGTGAGAGTTGGACTATAAAGAAAGCTGAATGCCAAAGAATTGATGCTTTTGAACTGTGGTGTTGTAGAAGACTCTTGAGAGTCCCTTGGACTGCAAGGAGATCCAACAAGTCCATCCTAAAGGAGATCAGTCCTGGGTGTTCATTGGAAGGACTGATGTTGAAGCTGAGACTCCAATACTTTGACCACCTGATGGGAAGGGCTGACTCATTTGAAAAGACCCTGATGCTGGGAAAGATTGAAAGCAGGAGGAGAAGGGGACGACAGAGGATGAGGTGGTTGGATGGAATCACTGCCTCAATGGACATGAGTTTGGGTAGGCTCTTGGAGTTGGTGATGGACAGGGAGGCCTGGCATGCTGCAGTTCATGGGGTCACAAAGAGTTGGACACGACTGAGCGACTGAACTGAACTGAAGACTGAAGAAAGGAGGAGATGACACAGAAACAGTCATAAGACTTGAGCTAAGATTAAAAAGAGGTTACTAATGCCTAGCAAAGAGGGGTAGGAGGTTAATGAAATATATATTTATATATGCATGTATATATTTATATATGTTAAATATGGAAATTCTAGAAACTTCAGTTGGGGAAGTAGTACAGAATAATGGGTAAGGGTAAGCAGGTCTAGGTTTCAATTGTGTTTCTGCTATTCGTAGGCTGTGTGGCCTTGAAGAAGCTCTACAATCTCTGAATCTCAATTTTTCATATATAATGATGACAATTATTAATTGTTATTACTGTTATCATTTTGACAGGTATGTTTAAGGACAGTATATCCCATCCATGGTCTCTTCTATTTTCATGATCCTCATTCAAGCTAAAGAATGTAACTCCCAATCATGGTGGTTGTAAATAAAGTAAAGGAAAAATAAACTTGCCAGTTGGAGCAAACACTCTTAGAGGTAATGAACATAAGGAATCTGCCTTAAAGAGGCAGCTAAAGAAGGCAGATTAAGGCACTGATGACTTTTAGGAAGACTGTCAAAAGCAGTAAAGAGTCTGAGATTTTCCCCTACCTTCCAGCTAGCCATGTGGTCCACCACAGTTTCATGGACAGAAGACAGCAGATTTCGGGGTCAGAGACAAAGGGCTTTTTACTCACAGCACAGTGAGTAATGTGAACATCAGCAGATTTGCCTCAGTTATCCTTGCTGTCAAGTCCAACAGGGGTGCCATGATGGAACCAAAGACACCTGCACACACAGTGGGCTGCTTTACAGGAGAAAAATCCATGGCCTACAGCCAAGCACTTTTTTTTTTTTTAATGTGGACTATTTTTAAGAAGTCTTTACTGAATTTGTCACAGTATTGCTCCTGTTTTATTATGTTTTGGTTTTGGGGCCACCAGGCATTACAGTCTTAGCTCCCAAACCAGGGATGGAATCTACACCCCCTGCACTGGAAGGCAAAATCCTAACCAGTGGACCAACAGGGAAGTCCCAAGTCCAGAACTTTTTTATCAAGAAGCAAATGATACAGCAAGCAGAAAATAAAGATATGTAAAATGACTTTTAATAAAAGAAGCACTAATGGGTATTTTGAAGTTAGTTAGTCCCCTTTCCTCTAGAGAGCAAGGTAGTCACATTGTGGTCACTTAGACTTACTTAGTTGCCTGCGTAGCTAACTCCAAAAACTGTTCAACCTCAGAAGATGGATAAGCCTTGCATGCTAGTACGCTTGGCAAGAATGTCTAGAAAATTCAAAGCCTGGGAAGATTGCCTCTACCAATAGAGTACTCACATGTCCTGAGGGTCTTCTAAGTCCCAATAAGTCTGCTGATGCTCTATTCATATTTTTATAGGTATTTTTCATTTATTTAGAGTTGGAGTGGTCTATCATCAAGACAGGAAGATAAGTCAGTTTTTAGAAAGTATAATAAAATATTGACTTGCCACATCTCCAATGTATATGAATATTATTTCAAATAACACAGGATATATGGGGTTCAGATTCCTACCAGTAACCTCAATTCTGAAGTGTCTTTTATAAGTTCCTAATAAAAACCCAGTGAAGACTGCTGATGCTCAAGAAAGATAGACTGTGGTAACTTTAACTTTTTATTGTCCTTGTATTTCTTTTAGAATTTCTAGGCTATATCATGTCATCTCAACAGAAACTTATATATCTGAATAGTGCTCTAGCTCTTTATAGAAATGGTTTTACAAACTAAAATTTAATATCATGCCCTCTTTTTATAAATCAAAACTTTGTATAGACAGAATTAAATAAAGAGCATCTTATTTAGTTGAAGATATGCCTACTGTCTTGATCAACATTCCCAAAGATTCACAATACAATTTTTTATTTACAATTTAGCTCCAGGAAGATATTTGTTCAACATGCTTTTTCATAATAGATGTAAGAGAGATGTAATCGTAACCTTGGCTGTGGGAAAACCTGAGACTATGTCTTGAACTTAAAAGTAAACATTTCCCTCAGTCTAGATTTTCTAGAATAATTATTCAATGACTTTCATTGCTTTGTCTTCATCCTTATAATTTTATTTCAGTGGTTTTAAAGACTTATGGTACATTGTCTCAAATCATTTTTTGAAAGTTGGCAAAGTAATGAATGAACAAACAAATCTACCCAGGTTTTTGGAGGAGGGTTAATTTGTTATTGTTAGTATTTTGCCAAAATACCCACAGACCTTTTTAGTTTAAGGCATAATCCTCAAATTAGTTTAAGATTTATAAAATGTAAATTGAGCTTCCAAGAGTTAGTTAGCATACCTTATATTATGAATTTTCCTGACTGTGCTTTTATTGGGGTTTAATCAGAGACCATTGTAAGAAATTCTAATCTGGGTTCTAAGCCTTTGACATTATTAAACAGCTGAATGAAAGAGAACATAAGAATTGCAAAGTAGAAAATACATTTATTTTTAAATTGAGTAACATTATAAATGTAACAACATTGAAATGCTAAGAAGCATTAGGCAGCTCCATCAGTTCCTGTTTCACAGGCCTTAATGCAACTGGAGAGCAGTGTCTGAGGAGCCAGAGGGTAAGGATCTGGTGTCTGTCCCAGGGCAATTCCCTGCAATAAGGGCAGAAGTTCCATGTACAGTTGAAAGACTCTCTGAGGACTATGCTGCTGGCTGTTGGGTTTGCCCAAAACACATCAGTGATAACAGGATGGCCTTGGGCCAGTCATACACAGACACTCTCATCACCATGGCAAGGCCTAAAAGGTGCCTGGAACTACTAAGATGGGCCGGGAAGGCCCCTTTCCAAGGGCAACACATCCAGGCCAGCACCTTTCACTTAGACTCTGCCTTGAGCTAAGCTCTTCCTGAAGACCAGAGGAACGAACACTTAACACTGTGCTCAGCCAGAGAACACACAAATCCTCAAAGGCATACAACCTCTTCCTGGGGCCCTAGATCAGCCCCTGCTCTGTGGGCAACCTGAATGAGAGTGAAGACACAGCCATAGTCAAGGGCAGCAAATGTACCTTCTCATTACCAAAGGAGGTCAGTCGACATCCCATCCTGTTTCCCAGCATCGCCTGACTCCTTCACACCATCTGAGAATTTAGAGGGGGAGGGAGTTAGCTTCCCAAAAGTAATCTGTAATTAACTTTAATAATTTTACCTTTTAATTTTAAAAATAAACATTTGTCATCCAGTAATCTGTTGGCTCAGATGGCCATCTGCCTGCAATGCAGAAGACCCAGGTTTGATCCCTGGGTTGGGAAGATTCCCCTGGAAAGAATTCCATGGACAGAGAAACCTGGCGGGCTATAGTCCATGGGATCGCAAAGAATCGGTCTAAGACTTGCACTTTTTCTTTTTTCTTTTCATATGGGTTACACTGCGTGTGTGCTTAGTGGCTCAGTCGTGGCCGACTCTTTGTGACCCCATGGACTAAAAAACAACTAACTTTGTGGTTAACTTCAGAGTAGTGACTTTGGAGTGGTTGAGAAAAGAGCATCCTTTGCTGGGCAAAGGTGTCTCTACAACCTGCCTGGTGGGGCTGGAGCTGAAGGCAGGCGAGTGACCCTCCGGGCTGCAGTAGTCCCCAGAGTAGAGTAACTGTGGCAGCCTCATGGCTAGTTCTTCAGCTTTGGACGTGAACTCAAGAAATACACAGGTGGAAAAGAGAAAAAGACCAGGAAGCCAGAGCAAACAAAGGGCATTTTTCTGCTTCTCTCTCCTGTTGGTGGCTGCTCACAGTGCGGGATCACTGAGGAGGGCAGGCTACAGTTTGCACTGGCTCTTCCCTCCTCCCCTGTCACCACCTCCCTCCCCACCTCCACTCCAGACAGAGGACCTCATTCTAACAGGAATCTGCATGCTTTTGTAGCTCTTTCTACTGAAATATTCATCCTGCTAAGGGGCCAGCAGATGAGAGATAAGCTACAGCTTCTCCCTGAGACATCTGGATTTCAAAAAGAGCATCTTGTAAGATACATCTTCAGTCTCCAGTGAGAAGGGGTTTGGATTTATCTGAAAAAGGACCACACTTCTTGGGGAGAGGTTTTCCACACACACCTCAAATGAAGGTTGACCCTTCAACAACGCAGATTTGAATCATGTTGATCCACTTATACACACATTAAAAAAAAAAAAAAATATATATATATATACACAGCACTATAGAAGTGCTGCTGCTGCTGCTAAGTCGCTTCAGTTGTATCCGACTCTGTGTGACCCCATAGATGGCAGCCCACCAGGCTCCACTGTCCCTGGGATTCTCCAGGCAAGAACACTGGAGTGGACTGCCATAGAACTGAAGTTGGTTGAATACATTAATGTGCAACTGCTCATATGGAGAGCCCACCATGAGACTTGAGCACCCTCGGATTTTGGCATCCACTGCTGGGTCCTGGAATCAATCCCCGACCATGGACACCAAGGGACAACTGTAGATTGCCTTGGGTGAAAGTGGAAAAAAAGTGAAAGTGTTAGTTGCTCAGTCGTGTCCAGTTCTTTAGGACCCCATTGTATGTAGCCTGCCAGGATCCTCTGTCCATGGAATTCTCCAGGCAAGAATACTGGAGTGGGTTGCCATTCCCTTCTCCAGGGGATCTTCCCAAACCAGGGATCAAATTGATTCTTTACCATCTGAGTCACTTTCAAATGACTTTGTTCAGGGCAGACTTAGGACTACAGGACGCTCCAGAGTCAGCAAACAGTAGCCTGAAGAAATAATAATCCCTGTCTCTAACTCAGAGAAGTACAAGATCTTAAGGAAGAATGATCAGTATTGGGAAAAGGATGCTTTATCTAATTTTGGAAATGACATAAAGAGTTGGTTGATTCAACTTCACAAATGTGTATGAAGACCCTCTTGGGAACTATATCGTGAGATACTGGAGTATGCAAACAATGATAAGACATGATGCTTACCCTCAAAGTGCCCAGTCCAATAGGGAAGATGTGTAAATAATGCAGTGTGGTTGGTACCTGCTAAATAGCTTCACATGAAAAGTGCCATCCGGAGAGAGAGGAGAGGGAAGCAGCCTGCTTCAAATCTCAATAAGTGTGAAAGAGATATCTTCACTCTAGAAATGCTGAGATCTCAAATAATTTTTTTTTTCAGTGAGGCTAGTAATAGATAAGGGGAAGAAATGGAGAAATGAAGCAAAAATGAGGTCTGTGATTTAAATAGGACCTATTGCAAAAGGATTTTTGCTTTTGCCTTTTAAACTAGAAACTATTTCAGACACATAATTATGAACTGTATTATAAGAATAAAAAATAAACAGAGCATGGAAGATGATACTGCAAGTTAATATTAGAACTTAATATCCATGAAACCGTGGCCATTCAAGTACATTTAGGGTTAGGGCAAGGGAACCGGAAAGTGAACAGAAAGAGAAAATTATAACATAGAAGGAAAATCAGACGAAAGCATTGCTGAATATTTCAATAGAAGTGGAATTAAGGCAATGGCACAAAAAGGCAAAGCTGCAGAGGTAGATGATTTATTAACAGAGCTACTAAATTCTGTGTCAGGGATAATTCCAAGTTACAAAGACTGAAGTTAAGAGAGACTGAAGCGGAAAGTACAGAGAATGGAAAGTTTAGAGACCAAGGTCTAGCCTTAACTCTACTGCTAGCAAATAAGGAGCCTTTTCTAGACCTTGGCTTCCCTATCTTTAAAGAAATAAAGTACAGTAAAAGGCTCTCATCTCATTGGGGAAAAAAAAAAGGCATGGATTGAGTGTAATACTTATTTATTCATTTCAACAAAGTGAGCATGTGGCACATGCCATGAACAGAGGGACAGAGTGGAGAACAATAGAATTAAACTGTGGTTGGGAAGACATCAGCTGAGATGTGAAAGGGAAGGAGCAGTACTTGACGAAACTGAATTCTGCTGTTGAGCACTGTGGTAACCAACCTCGAAATGGCCCAAATAATCCCTGTTTTGAGTATCTGCATTTCTGCGGAATTTGTTCCTGTGTTGTACTGGGTCTGGTCTCCTTGACTGAAACCATGCAACTTAGATTGGGACTCGAATCCAAGGTCTTTTCATGGAGATCACACCTGATCTCAGGACTTAATGGAGCTCAGGTTCTTGATGTCTCGTCACAGAAAGAATTCAGTGAGAGACAAACTAAGGGGTAAGAAGTAGATTTATTTAGAAAGAAACACACGCCTTACAGATTGCAGGTGATCTCAGAAGGCAAAAGGCCCTGAAATATGGTGTGGTTAGTTTTTATGAGCTGGGTAATTTCATAGGCTAATGAGTAGAAGGATTATTCCAACTATTTCAGGGAAGGGAAGTGGATTTCCAGGAATTAAGCCACTGCACACTCTCTGGCCTTTTATAGTTAGCCTCAGAACTGTCATGGCACTGATTAAGGGCATATCATTAAGATGCTAATGTATTACAAATAGCATATGATGAGGCTCAAGGTCCACTGGAAGTTGAGTCTTCCACCCTTGGACCTAGTTGGTTCTAACCAGCTTGTGTTGTGTCCAATGGCTGTGTCATTCCTTTAAAAGTTATTCCCTGCCCCCTTCCCTCCTGTTTCATGACCAACAGTCCACAACAGAAATGATGGCCGACCTCCCAAGTGGCGATAGTGGTAAAGAACCCGCCCGCCAATACAGGAGACAGCAGAGATGCAGGTTTGATCCTGAGTGGGGAAGATCCCCTGGAAGAGGGCATGGCAGCCCACTCCAGTATTCTTGCCTGGAGGATTCCATGGACAGAGGAGCCTAGTGGGCTACAGTCCATGGGGTTGCAAAGTAGGACTTGACTGAAGTGACTTAGCACCACACACACTTCCAAGTTTGCTAGACAATAAAATATTTGAGCCAAGTCTTGGGCTTCCTCTTCCCCCTCATCTGTCTGTAAGTGTGTCTCCAGCTCTACCTTTCTTAGCTCTCTTGCTCTGGGGGAAGCCAGCTGCTATGCTGTGAGCCTCTCTATGGTAAAGAACTGAGGCTTCCAGTCCTTAGCCACTGAGGAACTGAGGCCTGGGATAATCACTTCAAGGAACTTGGGAGCTCAAGGTTTTCTAGCCCCAAAGTGACCTCAAAATGACTGTAGCCCTGGATCTACAATGTGACTGCAACCCAGTGAGAAACTGAGTCAGAAAGTGCATGGGATCATATACATTTGTTCTTTAAAGCTGCTAAATTTGGGCATGACTTATTATACAACAATAGATACTAATCCACACATGTACACATATATACATGCACAGTTTTAGCTATTCAAAAGTTAATATACACAGAATTTTAGAACTGAGGCTTAAGGAGGTTAATACCACTGACCGACAATAGAGCAGGGACGAGGACCAACGTCTTTTGACTGATGTTCAACACTCCTTTTGCTAAAGTCTGCTGACTCTCCATAATGGGTTAATCTCATGGATAAAGAAATAAGGTCCAAGTGGATTAAGTAATTTGCTCAAGATTTTACAGCAAGCAAGTAGCTGAGCCTCTGCACTAACGTATTGAACACGATTCCATTCTTTATAGTAATCTTTTTCCTGCTCTCAAGGCTCACTGACCTTGAGATAATTGAAGATTAGAAGAAACAAGAGCTGTCCTAAAAGGGTAAACTGGGTTCTTACCTTGGGCCTTTACATTCAAAGTGAGCTCCGTGTTGGTGATTTACGCTTGGCAATATGATCATCTGTTTATTCAGCAAGTATTTTTTTTGACACCTGCTTTAAACCTAGCAAAATCTATGGGTTATAAAAAATATATATATTAGATGCTAGGACTTAAAAATCTAATTAGGGATAAAACACAAATGTGATGAAAAATTACAATGAAGTCAGTATATGTCTGCCTGCTGAATGAACAGTAGGAACAATACATGCAATAAGCATTTTTAAAAAATCATAGACCAAAAAAATGAAAGAATAAAGGAAATCCACTGATTCCCCAGTTAAAGTCATACCCCACCCTCAGGTAATCTAGACTTAGGAATCTAGACTTAGAAATCCCCATTGCTGCTGCTGCTGCTAAGTCACTTCAGTCGTGTCCGACTCTGTGTGACCCCGTAGACGTCAGCCCACGAGGCTCCCCCGTCCCTGGGATTCTCCAGGCAAGAGCACTGGAGTGGGTTGCCATTTCCTTCTCCAATGCAGGAAAGTGAAAAGTGAGACTGAAGTCGCTCAGTCGTGTCCGACTCTTAGCGACCCCATGGACTTCAGCCCACCAGGCTCCTCCGTCCATGGGATTTTCCAGGCAAGAGTACTGGAATGGGTTACCATTGCCTTCTCCAGAAATCCCCATAATCATTCCCTAAAAGCTCTTTTCTCCCCAAGGATAAAATATCAGGGGCCTCTGCTTCTTTCTTCACTGCTGTGGGTGAGACTTGGTTGTCAGGCTGGGCTTCCCTGGTGGCTCAGATGGTAAAGAATCTGCCTGCAATGAGGGAGACTGAGGTTCAATCTCATTGGGAAGATTGAGAAGTTGGGAAGATCCCCTGGAGAAGGGAATGGCAACCCACTCCAGTATTCTTGCCTGGAGTATTCCGTGGACAGAGGAGCCTGGTGGGCTACAATCCATGAGGTCGCAAAGAGTCAGACACAACTGAGCGACTAACACTTTTGCTGGTTGTCAAGCTATGGAATTTAAGCTCCTTTTATATAATTGCTGAAGATTTTTTGAGCTAAGGTTGCATCAGGGATGAGAGCTGATTGGTGTCAGGCAGAGGGAGTCATGTCAACAAGCACAGGCTCACACAGGTCAGTTGGGCAGGGCTGCCACCTGGTGATAGGCATGGGCAGTGTGCCCTCTGAAGTGAGAGCCTGGAAACTAGAGGTGAGTGTGGGAGCTTAGCCGTGCTTGATTGGCTGGCAGCTGAAGGCTTTTTCATGTCTGTCTTGAAGAGACCTTGTTCTAGCTTGATAAAGAGAAAACAGAGACAAGTGTGGGCCTTTTAAGAAGATCAATATGACCCTAGTTATCAATACATTTAGCTATTTGGCTCTCTTGTCACGATAAAGATACCAGAGGGAATTCCCTGGTGGTCTAGTGGCTAAGGCACCGAGATTTCACTGCCAAGGGCAGAGATTCAATCTCTGGTTGGGGAACTAAGATCTTGCAAGCCACATAGCGTGGCCAAAAGAAAAAAAAAATAAGGCAGGAAAAAAATTTTTTTTCTTTAATTTTCTCTTATTAAATTACATTTCCTTTAATTAAAGGAGAAACGTTTCCTAAAATTAAAATTAAATTTCTTTTAATTTTCCTCTTTATTCTTTTTTTTAAAAAAAGATACCAGAAACTATATACATCCAAGGATCTGCATATGTTCAAAATCATGAAGAAAAGATTTGCAGAAGTAAATAGGGCAAATTCTGAGCAGCAGTGAGAAACATATTTGAGCTCTGTGTGTTCTTCAAGTCAGTAGATAAGCAAGAGTCCCTCTACCCCTAAAGGCCCCACAAGGAGTTTGAATTTAATATGCGTGCCTGCGTGCTAAGTCACTTCAGTTGTGTTCTACTCTTTGTGACCCTATGGGCTGTAGATGTCCCACTTCCTCTGTCCATGGGATTCTCCAGGCAAGAATACTGGAGTGGGTTGCCATGCCCTCTTCCAGGGGATCTTCCCAATCCAGGGATAGAACCCACGTCTCTTATGTCTCCTGCATTAACATGCAGGTTCTTTATCACTAGTGCACCTGGGAAGCCCCAAATTTAATACATCCCCCCCCAATATTATTCATATTCTCCTTAGTACCTGTCCTTCCTTCTGTGTTCTGTGATTTGGTGAATGATATCACTCAAAGGTGGGGAGCCACCCAAACACTCTCTTCCCTTCTTAGCTCCTCTTCACCTCCCAGCTGCACTGTCAGTTCTCCTTCCTGAGTATCTCTGTAGCATGTGTCCTCTCCTTCATATTTGCTGCCAGTCTTCGTTCAAACTCTCATTCTCTCTGCCCAGATAGAGCATGCTCCTTGAAACCTACAGATGTTTCTCAAGAAGTTTCCATAATTGCATGAATCAGGGGCCCAGCAAGAAGCTGGGTCACATTCCAACATGGTAATGTGAGATACTTGAATGAAGGGACTTTTCACAAAGGTGTAAGGATGTTACCTGAAAACTGGGTTCTCCTCTTGGTGGGTGTCAAGCCAAAAAACCCAACCAAGCCAAAGAGAGGGAGAAAGAAGGATTTATTATTACTTGTAGCAAGTAAGAATAACACTAGGGATCTTTCCCAAAGCAGCGCCTCCTTGAACAACAAAATGGGGAAGTTTTATGCTAAGAGTACATGCATATTTATGAAGGGGCTTGGGCAGTCTGGCTAACAGAGTTCAAGCTTTGGTTAATTGAAGTCACTGAGGGTCAGAAAAGGTCAACATCCCTTAGGCTCCAATTGTTCTAGGAGTTGAGTGCCTAGGGGACTTAAATTCTGTGAAACAGCTCCAGAAAAAGCTTCAGGTTTGTCTTTACCACTGAAACAAAACCTGAGTCTTTGCAACTCATTTGTTACCTTTGCTACTGTTAGTGACTGAACAACAAATTTTTACTTCTCTTGCTTGATAACTGTTGGTTCTTTTGTTCCCTTAAAATCCTTATTACTGAGACTTGTTCAAGGGCAAGCACTGTAGCCAGGCTTAGATCACAAATGGCTTAGGCCAAAAATGACTTTTCTTACGTCAAGAAAGCCATGCCTGGTTCTCTTTCTCTGGGGACCCTCTACCCTATCTGCTTACCAGCAGGCTAAAGAAACTAGTAAGATATGGTGATCCTGTCCTAGATTAGTGATAGCAGGAAGGCATTGCCACTGCTGAGTCTGAAGGAGAGAACTGTAGCTCTAAAACCCAGAACAAGCTGTGGCTATAGATAGGAACCACCCAGCTAGAACTGTGACCTCAGGTAGTATGCGCAGTCGCTCATTCACGTCAGACTCTTTGCAACCCTTTGGAGTATAGCCTGAGAGGCTCCTCTGTCCATGGGATTTTTCCAGCAAGAATATTGGAGTGGGTTGCCATTTCCTCCTCCAGGGAATTGTCCCAACCCAGGGATCAAAGCTTTGTCTCCTGTGTCTCCTGCATTGGCAGATGGATTCTTTACCCACTGTGCTATCGGGGACCACAGGGAGAATACTGACAAATCAAGACCCCATGGCAGGGGTTAATTTCTGTCCAGTCTCCCAAAAAAAAGTGAAGTCGCTCAGTCGTGTCGTGTCCGACTCTTTGCGACCCCATGGACTGTAGCCCACCAATCTCCTCCATCCATGGAATTTTTTAGGCAAGAGTACTGGAGTGGGTGCCATTTCCTTCTCCAAGGGATCTTCCCAACCCGGGGATCGAACCTCGGTCTCCCTCATTGCAAGCAGACGCTTTACCACCTGAGCCACCAGGGAATCCCATCCAGTCTCCCAACCTACTGTCAAATCTCCTGTGAGTGCCTCCCACTGACTGAACCCAATGTGATACCAAAAGGCAGGGGACTTTTTCAAACCATCAGCTTCCTAGGGTAAGGGTAGAGAGGGTGGTGTGCGGGTCTGGAGGGGCAAAGAGAGTATGTGTGTGTGTGTTTAGTCACTCAGTCGTGTCTGACTCTTTGTGACCCTATGGACCGTAGCCGTCCAGGCTCCTCTGTCCATGAGGGTTCTCCAGGCAAGAATACTGAAGTAGGTTGCCATGGTCTCCTCCAGGGGATCTTCGAAACCCAGGGATTGAACCCAGGTCCCCTGCATTGTCGGTGGGTTCTTTACTGTCTGAGCCACCAGGGGAGCAACAAAGCCATTTCACAGCATTCAGTCACACATTGGCAATGCATATGTGCATGCTCAGTCATGTCTGACTCTTTGTAACCCATGGACTGCAGCCCACTAGGCTCCTCTGTCTATGGGATTCTCCAGGCAAGAATATTAGAGTAGGTTGCCATTTCCTCCTTCAGGGGATCTTCCCCACCCAGGGATCGAACCCAACATCTCTTGTGTCTCCTGCTTTGGCGGGCAGATTCTTTATCACTGTGCCACCTGCAAAACCCCATTCACACATTAGACATTTTAAAGAGAAATCTGGCAAAGAAATCTCTTCAAATTTGTTTCACTCTTTTCCTGGTCTTTCGCCATCTGATCTTGCCCAGCTGTTTCTACTTCCTCCTAACTGCCACTAGATGTGCCTTCTTAAAGCACAGATCTTAGCAGGTTACCCCCATGCTTCTAAATCTGTCAATGGTTGGCATCATTCTTTGAATGAACACACCTCCCTAACTTTACACCATAACCCCACCCCCGGTGCACACAGATACCACAGCATCACTGACTCCTACTCACCATTCTGATGTCATCTCCCTCCCAACAGTCTATACTCTGGGCTTCCTGAGCTGCTGTGGATTCATGACTCCATGCTATCCTTCTACGTGGAATGCCTCAGTGTTCCTGAGACCTGCATTAACATGATCATGTGGCTCCTTCTCTAGAAACACTTTCTGATGCACCAGACTGGAGAGACCTATTTTTGTGCCCCTGCTGTACTTGAAGCCTACATCTGTTAGAACATTCCTCCATCACACAGTATTAACTGTTTTTATATTTGTCTCCTCTTTGAGGCTGAAGAATTTATTGAGGTTAGGGGTCATGATAATATATCTTGGCACAATAGGTACTCAGTGAATATTTGTTGAATTAAGTTCCTCCTCTATGTAAGGACCACATGGGTGGTTGGTAATCAGAAATGATATCTTTCCATGACACACACCCTAGTCATAAGCAGAGATTTCAAAAACTTCTACAGTGTGGGTTCCTTGCATTTGGTCTATCATTCCTGCTTAGAAAAGACAAGGGATCAAAGTCAGTATCTTGAATCATAGACAATTTATTTCTTGAATAACTCCTAAATATCTGTCTGTAGATGCCAACACCAGGAATTGTGACTCCCCTCAAATACATCAGAACACAAATGTCCTGAGGAAAGATTGTGTTTCCACAGTCTCTGCCTTTCTCTGCACTTCTTGCACAAGACTGATTGCAAACGCCGATTTTCTCATGTTAATCTGTACCGTGAAACAGTTGGCCTGTAGGGTCATATGTGGGTCCCCACATCTCCAGATGTCCTGGAGGCATGACCACCCTGCCACAGACAGCTCAGAAAGGGTGGAGAGTTGTTGCCACAATTGACTGCTGGCCTCACTGCAGGGCAGTGATGGGAAAGCACTGGGTTGCTGATCAGACAGAAAAAGGGTGCAGGAATGTTTAAAACCTAACTCTGCCCCTTCTTGGCTGGGTAACTTGGCCAAGTTACTCCACACTTCTAGGTATGTTTCCCTATCTGTGAAATGGGATCAAGACCTTCCTCAGCAGGTTCTTGTCAGGATTGAGATAAATCAGAAGGAGATTATTAGGAAGGACCCAGGAAATTTTTCTTTCCCCTTTTACCATCTTAATGATCTCCTCCTTTGAGAGGCTGCCTTTCTAATTTTAGAGGGAGGCAGGTGAGGTGTGGTGAGGTATGCTACCTTGTTTGTTTAAATTTTTAAAAAATACTTAATCTCAAAGCTTCCTTATGGCAATACTGTGACAGAAATAAAACTAGGCAGTTGTTGCTATGCGACATCAAGTAGTTTGCCGAGGGACTGGATATATCTCTGCTGTTACTTATCTTTAGTTGAATTTTGAGCAACATTTTTCTGACTACCCAGCGTTACCCTGTTCTTATTACGTAAGGGGAAGCTGTTGCGATGGGAAGTCAGGGAGGCAATGCTGGGCTGAGGGTCACTGGATAATGGCCTTCTTGATACTGGGCACTCTGTGTCCTCTTTTCATTTTTTGTTCTTTTCCCTTAATCTGTTTTGCTTCCTATTTTCTTCACCGTAATAAAAGAAGATAAAATGTTTCTTTTAGCCCTTTTTGGACAGTAGCTGGATCAGTGTTGGTCGGGGATTGTATTTGTCCCTCTTGGAGCAATAAAGATTAGAAGTTATCTAAAAATTTATTTATAGCCAATCCACCCAATAAATGTCTCTACTTTTCACTTAATAAAAGGCATATCAAAATTAATACAAGGCCTTTTGTAAAATATTTCATTTTATGCTCTTGAATTATTAGCCTTACCCTGTATGCTGGTGTGTAATCCTTATGCCTCGTATTTTCTTTCAGAAAGCTCCCTCTTAAAAAAAAAAAAATCTGCAGTACAACAGACCTGCAGTAAAATGCCTAAGCTTGTCTTGTTCCCCAGCCCTCCCTCCCAACACTGGCTGTTCGATTTCTCCACTCCTCTTTTCCATCCAGAGTGCTCACTGACCTGCCATTTTTATTCCTTTTCGCTGACTTGTCTGCTCTCATCCAAGCATATGCTAGGCTTCATGTGACCCTTCCGCTATCTCCCATTCTGATCTCACTGGAGCTAACGTGTTGAGATTCTGGAAAGGTGCAGACACAGAGACCACAAGACCTCTGGAGGACCACATGACTAAGTGTGAGGAAAAATTTCCAGGCTTAGGGGGCATCTTGGGGAAGGGGTTTTGAGCTAGAAGCAGCTACTCTATGCTGAGAGAAATGTTAAACAACAACAACAGGACACTCTAGAATTTTCTTGGGGTTTTTTTGACCAGGCCGTGTCCCTTTTGAGTCCTGATCCAGGAATGGAACACAGGCCCTCTGTAGTGGGAGCACAGAGTCCTATCCACTGGACCGACCGCCAGGGAAGTCCCAGGACACTCTAGTTTTGAAGGAATGCTAGGGCTTTCATGCTCATCCCTGTCCCACCTTTCTTATGCCCCCTCTACTGCCACCCTGGAATATACTTGCCTGTCCTTTGCCTCATCCGCTTTCCCAGGATCAACTATGTAGAAGCTAAGCCGTCAAGACCATGAGGAACCTCAGAATATGAAGTCTACCTCCCTGATTCCAAAACCTGAAGCCCAGAGACCAAGAGAGATCTGCTCAAGTCACACGCCTTGTTGGAGTTCTAAGGAGAGAGAAACCTGGTGTCTCAGGCCCTGGATCTCCAATTAGTGGACTGACTGGCTAAACCAGAGGTCAGAAGTGTGGTCTGTTTTATTGTCTCATTCATGTCTAATTAATGGCTAGAGAACAGAGAATCGTTTTAGTCGTGGATGGAGGGGATGAAGACCCAAAGCAATAATGGGTATAGTTCTAGGCCACAGGGATTGTTGGTGCATTTTAAATGACAGTATGAACAAGTTCCTGCTTCTCTTATCAGTATATCTTGCCCCGTGGTCTTCCACAAGCATTCATGTGGCAAACATATTAAGCACCTGCCATTTCCACCCATGCTACTGGGCATTAGGGTGCAGAGAGACAAAGAAGAGTATGATTCTTGCTCAGCCCTCAGAACCCTTGAAGACTAAATGTTCAAACAAAACAGCAAAACAAACGACAGAATCATGTGAGAAATGCTTATTTTCGCAGAGACACAGAGTGATTAATCCTCCTCATGAGGAAGAAGAGGTCAGAGATGGTTTCACAAAGGAGGTAATGTTTGGGTCTTCAAGGATAACTATGAACGCAGCAAGCAGGCAGAGAGGAGGGAGCAGGACATCCACACAGCTGAGGCAGGACCAGCAAACAGAGAGAGGCCGGGCCTGGTAGGGCGCCTGTGGTTCCAGCTGAGAGGGGCTGTGTCTGTGGGTGTGTGGGAACTGGAGGCAGGAGGTCAGACAGAACGCACAGACCAGGGCTGGACCATAGTGCACCTTGTATATTCATGGTAAAGGCTTGATTATCAATCTTATTTACATATTTATAGTCTACTTGGCCAGGAAAAAGATTTGCAGCTGTGGCATTTGGACTTTATCCTGTGAGCCATGGGGAGTAAAAAGGTTTTTAATAATAAGAGCATTGTTACTGGATTTGTATGTTAGAAAGATTTTCAGATTTTCATGACTGACCTTTCAAATGCTAGGTGAAATGAGTAAACGCTGCATCTTTCTGAGGCTGAAAGAACTGTAAAAGCTAAGCTATATTTACAGAGTAAGGAATATCTCAAGAAGACTTAGCTTTTATGTCTGTTGAATTCTAAGTAACAATGGTTATGGGTTAGGATAAGACCTGAGGATGAAGAGCACATCATCGTTTACTCTGCAGGGGCCCTTTGAATCTCTCCTAAGCTTCTAACTTCATTAAACCTTACAAAGGCTTATTTACAATGTATAAAGTGACCACCTACTTAGACAGCCACATAATAGCAATCACTAATATTTGGATAACTCTCTATATTCATTAAAGACTTTAATTCCACTTTCTATCTTGATTCTCACAACAGTTGGAGAGACTGGTGTTATTTTTGTCTCTACTTAACAGATGAGGAGACTGTGAATCAAAAAGACAGAGCAACTCACCTGAGGTAGCAGGGGCAGATGGGGGAATAGGGTGATGTTCTTTTCACTGCAGCTTGCCGGCCATCAGTGGGGTGAGAGCCAGATCACCTTCACAGGGACTGTGATCTGCACCAAACTGCCCCCAGCTGACTGATGATACTGGTCATGCCTTCACCCATCCAAGTAGGAATACGCATCCCTCACTGATGGTAAGGATGTTGTAAGAATACGATACCACTTCGCAGAGTAGAGTACTAGATAAGCAAAATGGTCCTCTGCATTCACTCAGTATCATAGCCTGATCCCCCAAAGTCAAGAAGCCATCCATATGTTAGAATTGATAGCAATAGTTTCCCCTCGAATCTGCCTCCGTGACATGGGGAAGGGAAAACAGAAATAGTCGTATATCCATAATCTTCCAGATTACAAAAAAGGAAGGCACACTTTTACAACTACTCATAGTTACACATAAACCAGGCCTTGAAAAAATAAGTTTTATATAGACTTTGTTCAAATTTCACACACACAAAAATCAATTTTTAAACTAGCAATTTACATTGGGCAAAGTTATTTCACTTTTCAGGACCTGTGAAGCCATATCTGTGAAATGTTGAGGTTGGACCTGATGAACTCTAAGGTCTCTTCCTGTCCTAAGACTAAATTATTCTATGTGTAAGTGAAGGAGGCTCATATAAAATCTGGTTAAGATCATTTTGAACGTCCAGAGATGAATACTGAGAAAGCAGTTTTGAAAGCCTGCTTCTTGGGGGAGGGAGGGATGAATTGGGAGACTGACATATATACACTACTATGTAAAAAATACATAACTAATGAGAACCTGCTGTATAGCTCAGTGCTCTGTGGTGGCCTAAATGGCAAAGAAATCCAAAAAAGAGGGGATATATGTATATTGTTGTTGTTCGGTCACTCAGTCATGTCCAACTCTTTGCGGTTCCATGAACTGCAGTGTGCCAGGTTTCTCAGCCTCTCACTATCTGCCTGATTTTGCTCGAACTCATGTCCAAAGAGCCTCTTGATGAAAGTGAAAGAAGAGAATGAAAAAATTAGCTTAACGCTCAACATTCAGAAAACTAAGATCATGGCAGCCAGTCCTATCACTTCATGGCAAATAGATGGGGAAACAGTGGAAACAGTAGCTGACTTTATTTTTCTGGGCTCCAAAACCACTGCAGATGGTGATTGCAGCCATGAAATTAAAAGACGCTTACTCCTTGGAAGAAAAGTTATGACCAACCTAGACAGCATATTAAAAAGCAGAGACATTACTTTGTCAACAAAGGTCCGTCTAGTCAAAGCTATGGTTTTTTCAGTGGTCATGTATGGATGTGAGAGTTATACTGTAAAGAAAGCTGAGTGCTGAAGAATTGATGCTATTGAACTGTGGTGTTGGAGAAGACTCTTGAGAGTCCCTTGGACTGCAAGGAGATTCAACCAGTCCATCCTAAAGGAAATCAGTCCTGAATATTCATTGGAAGGGCTGATGCTAAAGCCAAAGCTCCAATTCTTTGGCCACCTGATGCAAAAAAACTGACTCATTGGAAAAGATCCCGATGCTGGGACATACTGAAGGCAGGAGGAGAAGGGATGACAGAAGATGAGATGGTTGGATGGCATCACTGACTCAATGGACATGAGTTTGAGCAAGTTCTGCAGTTTGGTGATGGACCAGGAAGCCTGGTGTGCTACAGTCCATGGGGTTGCAAAGAGTCAGACATGACTGAGTGACTGAACTGAACTGAAGCCTGGCTTGGAGCATTACTTTGCTAGCGTGTGAGATGACTCATGCCATCCAATCATCTCACACACACACACACACACACACACGCACACATAAAGCAGAAACAGATGTTTTTCTGGAACTCTCTTGCTTTTTTGATGATTCAGTGGATGTTGGCAATTTGATCTCTGGTTCCTCTGCCTTTTCTAAAACCATCTGGAACATGTGGAATTTCACGGTTCACGTATTGCTGAAGCCTGGATTGGAGAATTTTTTGCATTACTTTGCTAGCATGTGAGATGAGTACAATTGTGCAGTAGTTTGTGCATTCTTTGGCATTGCCTTTCTTAGGGATTGGAATGAAAACTGACCTTTTCCAGTCCTGTGGCTACTGCTGAGTTTTCCAAATTTGCTGGCATATTGAGTGCAGCACTTTCACAGCATCAGCTTTTAGGATTTGAAATAGCTCAACTGGAATTCCATCACCTCCATTAGCTTTGTTCATAGTGATGCTTCCTAAGGCCCACTTGACTTCACATTCCAGGATGTCTGGCTCTAGGTGAGTGACCACACCATCATGATTATCTGGGTCATGAAGATCTTTTTTGTACAATTCTTCTGTGTATTCTTGCTGCCTCTTCTTAATATCTTCTGCTTCTGTTAGGTCCATACCATTTCGGTCATTTATTGAACCCATCTTTGCATGAAATGTTCCTTTGGTATCTGTAATTTCCTTGAAGAGATCTCTAGTCTTTCCCATTCTATTATTTTCTTCTATTTCTTTGCATGGATCACTGAGGAAGGCTTTCTTATCTCTCTTTGCTATTCTTTGGAACTCTGCATTCAAATGGGTATATCATTCCTTTTCTCCTTTGCTTTTCACTTCTCTTCTTTTCACAGCTATTTCTAAGGCCTCCTCAGACAGCCATTTTGCTTTTTTGCATTTCTTTTTCTTGGGGATGGTCTTTCTCCCTGCTTCCTGTACAATGTCACGAAATTCTGTCCATTGTTCATATCAAGCACTCTGTCTATCAGATCTAGTCCCTTAAATCTATTTCTCATTTCCACTGTATAATCATAAGGGATTTGATGTAGGTCATACCTGAATGGTCTAGTGGTTTTCCCTACTTTCTTCAATTTAAGTCTGAATTTGGAATGTTAATCAACCATAATAAAGAATGAACTTCTAATATATGCTACAATATGGATAAACCAAGAAAACATTATGCTAAGTAAAATAATCCAAACAAGAAGAACAAATATGATATGATTTCCCTTATATGAAACACCTAGGCTAGGCAAATTCAAAGAGACACGATGAACAGATTCAAGGTTGTCACGGATTCAAGGGAGAAAAACAGGGAGTTTTTGGTTTAATGGGTACAGAGTTTCAATTTGGGTGATTAAACAGCACAACACTGTAAATATATTATAATTAAGGTCACTGAATTAAACACTCAGAAAAGATTAAAACAGCAATTTTTTTATTTATATATTTTACCACAATAGGAAGAAGAAAGAGGGGCCAGGAATTGTTCTGTTTGAGGGTATAAAACAAAGAATGTTGCTCACCATCCTGTTCTCCAAGGATCAATTCATTAGGGACTGCAGTTGCTAACCTCCAGTGTGCCCTGAAAGGAATTCAAGACAAAAACAAAATAAGGCACTCTGTGCTGTGGAAAAACAGTCCCTTAGATAGCTAGAGATACTTTGGAAAAAAAATTTTTTGTGAAAGGTTTTGTGTTTTGTTTTGTTTTTAAATGGGGACCATTTTAAAGTCTTTATTGAATTTGTTACAATATTACTTCTATTTTATGTTTTAGTTTTTCGGCCAGGAGGCATGCAGGATCTTAACTCCCCACCCAGGTATCAAACCCTCACCTGCTACATTGGAGAGTGAAGTCTTAACTACTGGACCACCAGGGAATTCCCTTGGGGGAAAATTTTAATGAACCCAGATTCCTGCATCTTCCCATAACATAAACTCACTAAAACTATTAACTGAGAAATCTGCTCCTCATGATGTATACATGACTGCATGCATTCCCTAGCCAAAAGTTTATATATATATATATGTGTGTGTGTGTGTGTGTGTGTGTGTGTGTGTGTGTGTGTATGCTGGGAGGGATTGGGGGCAGGAGGAGAAGGGGGCGACAGAGGATGAGATGGCTGGATGGCATCACCGACTTGATGGACGTGAGTCTGAGTGAACTCCGGGAGTTGGTGATGGACAGGGAGGCCTGGCGTGCTGCGATTCATGGGGTCGCAAAGAGTCGGACACGACTGAGCGACTGAACTGAACTGAACTGATACATATAAAGTGGTTTCTTCTCCGTCTTTGGAGCAATTACCCTCAGAGCTACTGAGAGACTGTTTCTCAGGCAATAATCCTCAGTAAGGTCCCTGAGTAAAACTAAAACTTACAACTCTTAAACTACATTTTTCCCCAGTCAACAGATGTCTAAGCAGTCTAAGGCCATCAGGCTTGTTGACCTGCCTCCAGTGCAAGAGAAAGAGCATCACAGAGCAGGGCACAGGTGCATAACCAGGTTGAGAGGGGCATACAGTCTCCTTGGGTTCCTGTTTCCTGAGGCACATAGAAGATAGATTCCACAAGTGGATATAGACCCTGAGTAGGGGGACGTGACTGGCAGATAGCCCTGAAACTTACAAAGGACTACCAATGCCAATGGAACCTGCAGGGTGGAGCTTCATCAGCAAGGCTTAGAGGAATCTCTACAGCTTCCACTGGACCTTCAAGCAATGAGCCAGAGCAGTGAGAATGATCAGAAGAAAGGAAGCATTGAAAGCATTTCCTCTAAAGTCAGGAACAAGACAAGGGTGCCCACTTTCACCATTACTATTCAACATAGTTTTGGAAGTTTTGGCCACAGCGATCAGAGCAGAAAAAGAAATAAAAGGAATCCAAATTGGAAAACAAGAAGTAAAACTCTCACTGTTTGCAGATGACATGATCCTTTACATAGAAAACCCTAAAGACTCCACCAGAAAATCACTAGAACTAATCAATGATTATAGTAAAGTTGCAGGATATAAAATCAACACACAGAAATCCCTTGCATTCCTATACACTAATAATGAGAAAACTGAAAGAGAAATTAAGGAAACAATTCCATTCACCATTGCAACGGAAAAAATAAAATACTTAGGAATATATCTACCTAAAGAAACCAAAGACCTATATATAGAAAACTATAAAACACTGGTGAAAGAAATCAAAGAGGACACTAATAGATGGAGAAATATACCATACTCATGGATCGGAAGAATCAATATAGTGAAAATGAGTATACTACCCAAAGCAATTTATAGATTCAATGCAATCCCTATCAAGCTACCAATGGTATTCTTCACAGAGCTAGAACAAATAATTTCACAATTTGTATGGATATACAAAAAACCTCGAATAGCCAAAGCTATCTTGAGAAAGAAGAATGGAACTGGAGGAATCAACCTGCCTGACTTCGGGCTCTATTACAAAGCCACAGTTATCAAGACAGTATGGTACTGGCACAAAGACAGAAATATTGATCAATGGAACAAAATAGAAAGCCCAGAGATAAATCCACGCACATATGGACACCTTATCTTTGACAAAGGAGGCAAGAATATATAATGGATTAAAGACAATCTCTTTAACAAGTGGTGCTGGGAAAACTGGTCAACCACTTGTAAAAGAATGAAACTAGAACACTTTCTAACACCATACACAAAAATAAACTCAAAATGGATTAAAGATCTCAACGTAAGACCAGAAACTATAAAACTCCTAGAGGAGAACATAGGCAAAACACTCTCCGACATACATCACAGCAGGATCCTCTATGACCCACCTCCCAGAATATTGGAAATAAAAGCAAAAATAAACAAATGGGACCTAATTAAACTTAAAAGCTTCTGCACAACAAAGGAAACTATTAGCAAGGTGAAAAGGCAGCCTTCAGAATGGGAGAAAATAATAGCAAATGAAGCAACTGACAAACAACTAATCTCAAAAATATACAAGCAACTCCTACAGCTCAACTCCAGAAAAATAAATGACCCAATCAAAAAATGGGCCAAAGAACTAAATAGACATTTCTCCAAAGAAGACATACAGATGGCTAACAAACACATGAAAAGATGCTCAACATCACTCGGTATCAGAGAAATGCAGATCAAAACCACTATGAGGTACCATTTCACGCCAGTCAGAATGGCTGCAATCCATAAGTCTACAAGCAATAAATGCTGGAGAGGGTGTGGAGAGAAGGGAACTCTCTTGCACTGTTGGTGGGAATGCAAACTAGTACAGCCACTATGGAGAACAGTGTGGAGATTCCTTAAAAAACTGGAAATAGAACTGCCTTATGATCCAGCAATCCCACTGCTGGGCATACACACTGAGGAAACCAGAAGGGAAAGAGACACGTGTACCCCAATGTTCATCGCAGCACTGTTTATAATAGCCAGGACATGGAAGCAACCTAGATGCCCATCAGCAGATGAATGGATAAGAAAGCTGTGGTACATATACACAATGGAGTATTACTCAGCCATTAAAAAGAATACATTTGAATCAGTTCTAATGAGATGGATGAAACTGGAACCTATTATACAGAGTGAAGTAAGCCAGAAAGAAAAACACCAATACAGTATACTAACGATATATATGGAATTTAGAAAGATGGAAACAATAACCCTGTGTATGAGACAGCAAAAGAGACACCGATGTATAGATCAGTCTTATGGACTCTGTGGGAGAGGGAGAGGGTGGGGAGATTTGGGAAAATAGCATTGAAACATGTATAATATCATGTATGAAACGAGTCGCCAGTCCAGGTTCGATGCACGGTACTGGATGCTTGGGGCTGGTGCACTGGGACGACCCAGAGGGAGGGGAGGGGAGGGAGGAGGGTGGAGGGTTCAGGATGGGGAACGCGGGTATACCTGTGGCGGATTCATTTCGATATTTGGCAAAACTAATACAATATTGTAAAGTTTAAAAATAAAATTAAATTAAATTAAAAAAAAAAAAAAGGAAGACGTCACATCTGTGTCCCTCATGCGTGTCCCTGACTCAGTCTTATAGAGGTAAATAGGAGGAGGAAAGAGGAAGATGAAAGGGAGCAGGTGATGCCAGGTACCTTCTAGACCCATAGAACTACCAATCCAACCTGAATTGGGAAGAGGAGGAGGAGAGTTGTAATTTAAATTTTTGTTTGTTTGTTTTTTCAACTGCACTATGTCTTCATTGCTGCCTGCAGGCTTTCTCTAGTCGTGGCAGGCAGGGCTACTTTCTAGGCGCCGTGTGCGGGCCTCTCTTGTTGAGGCGCATGGGCTCTAGAGCTCATGGGCTTTAGTAGTTGTGGTGCTTGGCCTTAGCTGCTCCACAGCATGTTAATCTTCCCACACCAAGGATCAAACCTGTGTCCCCTGCATTGGCAGGTGGATTCTTAACCACGGGACCACCAGGGAAGTCCTACATAGATGTTTTTAAATGAAAAGATTGGGAGCTCACAAATTGAAATGAGAGTGTTCTGAATAGCCCAAAGTGACTAAGTTTCTTCATTTGCTGCCACATAAATAGGAATTATTATTCACATCCTAGAGATGGAGATGCTGACACTTAAAGAAATTGAGTAACTTGTCTAAGGTCACACAGTTAGTATCTATAGTGAATGTGTTAGTTGCTCAGTTGTATTCAACTCTTTGTGACTCCACAGACTGTAGCCCACCAGGCTCCTCTGCCCATGGGATTCTCTAGGCAAGAATACTGGAGTGGGTTGCCATGCCTTCCTTCAGGGGACCATCCCGACTCAAGGATCAAGCATCTGTAGAGCCATGATTAAAAACCCAATCTATCTTCCTCCAGAGCCATGCTCTTAACCACTACCCACCATGCTGGCCTAAAAGTTCTTGCAAAGATCTACTTGTGCGGAGATCTGGGATAAACTGAACTGCAGTAAAATTTCACAGGATTTTTATGATATATTCAGAAGGGATTTGTTGGTGTTGGGTGGTAATGATATTTTGTAATTAATAAAACAACAAAAGTTGTTGTGGAATTTGATCTCTTGGCTACTATATCTCATACTATAGGTCTACAATGCAGTTGTTTAAATAACTATAAATAATTAATTCTCAGTCTGCTTATAAATTAAGAAATGCTGTACTATAATGTGAACCCAAGGATATGTTGGAAGATAGCCACTAAAAGATATATAACATTGAGAAAATGCTGTGATAACAAACCTACAATTCTGGCCAAATAGAGCACATAAGTTGCTACTTGTGATAAATCTCATAAAGCAGATTATTTGAGCTTATTTGTATTGCTATGTGAAAAGAAAAATTCCTCTGAAAAGATTTTAAAATTTCACTACCATTGATAAAGAAGCTGAAACAAACATTAAATTGGAACATTAAAATAAAACATTTACTTTAAGTGACCAATTAGTCTATATATACTGGTTAAATCTTTCTGAGAGAGTGCTGATTCTAATTTACTGCCACTGATTCAGAAAATGGTTTTTAGGAATATTCATCAGAGAACCAAGAATTCCTTACATTGAGTCCATGCCATAGTACAGAGATTGTCATATTGTAGATATTTAATAAGTATTTGACAAAGGAAAGGATAGGTTGATCAAGGTGAATTGATGGTGATTGGGTGGATGAATGGATGGATGATTGAATAGGAGAAAGTGAATGCTACTTTACCAGTTTCAAACAATTTTTATAGGTATTCTCTCATTTGATCTTCAAAAGCATCCTCTGAGAAATATACCTGAAATGTCCCTCACTTGTATTCCCCCTTCAACAACAACAATTTGGCATAAACCCATTAACAAAAATGCCTTTGTGGGAGCTGTGAGATCCAGCACCATATGCCAAGGGACTTGGGAGAAGTACCACCCATCCTTGCAAGTAGCATTCACTGACAGGGAAGAGAGAGAGAGTCTGAGTGAGAACCTGGCTTCCACAGAAGTGCAGACTCTGCCAAAGAGGTCTATTTCTCTCTCAACCCATCCAGAGTTCTGAGTCATGATTTCTATGACTAGGAGGTATGAAGGGGCTGAGAGAGTGGCAGATGGGATGCTGGGAGGGCACTAAAGGGATGAGGATCCTACTAAAGGCATCATGGACTCCATCAAGAAGCCTTCCCATGAGCCATTGGTGCTCCTTTCCCATGGATCCCCCGCAACTGTTCCATGGTACCCACAAAGCTCCATATGTCCCCATAACACACCGCTACCCTGCGGTCAGCTCTCTGTGTGTACTCCTGATGGCATCAAGAGCTTGCTTTGGCAAATAGCTAGTGAGCACAACACAAAACTGATCTAAATCTGCAGAGCAGGAAAAGACTACAAACTTAAACTTTAGCACTGCCCTCGGGAAACCAAAAGAACACTGAGTACCTTGCCTGGTGCATTGCTGGGTCCAGCGAAGGTATAAAACTTAAGAATTCTGCCACAAGAGGGAGCAAGTGAAGGGGTGGAGAAAGATACTCTGCTGCCGCTGCTGCTGCTAAGTCGCTTCAGTCGTGTCCAACTCTGTGCAACCCCATAGACGGCAGCCCACCAGGCTCCCCCATCCCTGGGATTCTCCAGGCAAGAATACTGGAGTGGGTTGCCATTTCCTTCTTCAACGCATGAAAGTGAAAAGTCAAAGTGAAGTCGCTTAGTCATGTCCGACTCTTCACAACCCCATGGACTGCAGCCTACCAGGCTCCTCCGTCCATGGGATTTTCCAGGCAAGAGTATTGGAGTGGGGTGCCATTGCCTTCTCCAAAAGATACTCTATGCAAATGGAAAGCAAGAGAGAAGAGATAGCTACACTTACATCAGACAAAATAAACTTTAACTCATAAGCTGTAATAAGAGACAAAGAAGGTCATTATATAATGAAAATAATAATAAAGGGGTAAACTCATCAAGAGGATATGATAATTGTAAATATATTTGAACCCAACATCAGATCACCTAAGTATATTAGGCAAGTACTAACAAATCTGAAGGAAGAAATAGACAACCATACAATAATTGCATGAGACATCAGTAACTCTTTCAACAACGTATATATCATCCAGACATAAAATCAATAAGGAAATGTTGGTGTTAAGCAATACTTTAGGCTAAATAAACCAGAGATATATACAGAACATCCCACCCAACAGCAGCAGAACAACACATTGCACACTGAGCATTCTCTAGGGAACCTCACTGACAGATCACAAAACAAGTCCTGGCAAATTTAAGATTAAAATCATATCAAACATGTTCTCCAACAACAATGATATGAAACTAGAAATCATTATAGGAGGAAAGCTAGAAAATTCACAAGGGTGTGAAAACTAAACAACACATTTCTTGAACAACCAATGAGTCGAGAAGAAATTAAAGGGAAATAAAAACAATATCTTGAAAAGATGAACAAGGAAATATAGTATATTAAAGCTTACAGAATGCAGCAAGAGCAGTTTTAAGAGACAGTTTTATAGAGACTTGCCTGTGGGTGTTCGGGAGTCTCCAGCGAAGGCGTGGGTCGGTGGTGGCCTGCTGCAGAACTGTAGAGGTACATGCCTGGGATCTTTTGAGGGAAGTCACCATTATCTTCATTACCTCCACCATAGTTTGGCCCCAGGTAAACAGCAGGGAAGGAACACAGCTCCACCCATCAACAGAAAATTGGATTAAAGATATACTGAACATGGCCCAGCTCATCAGAACAAGACCCAGTATCCCCCTCAGTCAGTCTATCCCATCAGGAAGCTTTCATAAACCTCTTATCCTTCTCCATCAGAGGGCACAGACTGAAAACCACCAACACAAAAAACTAACCAATCTAATCACATGGACCACAGCCTTGTCTAAATCTATGAAACTATGAGCCATGCCATGTGAGGCCACCCAAGACGGACAGGTCATGGTGGAGAGTTCTGAGAAAATGCGGTCCACTGGAGGAGGGAATAGCAAACCACTTCAGTATTCTTGCCTTGAGAACCCCATGAACAGTATGAAAAGGCAAAAAGATGGGACACTGAAAGATGAACTCCCCAGGTCGGTAAGTGTCCAATATGTTACTGGAGATCAGTGGAAAAATAACTCCAGAAAGAATGAAGAGATGGAGCCAAAGCAAAAACAACAGCCAGTTGTGGATGTGACTGGTGATGGAAGCAAACTCCGATGTTGTAAAGAGCAATATTGGATAGGATCCTGGAATGTTAGGTCCATGAATCAAGGCAAATTGGAAGTGATCAAACAGGAGATGGCAAGAGTGAATGTCATGGACTGGAATGGGTAAATTTAACTCAGATAAACATCATATCTACTATTGTCGGCAAGAATCCCATAGAAGAAATGGAGTAGGCATCATGGTCAACAAAAGACTCCGAAATGCAGTACTTGGATGCAATCTCCAAAACGACAGAATGATCTCTGTTCATTTCCAAGGCAAACCATTCAGTATCAGAGTAATCCAAGTCTATGCCCCGACCAGTAATGCTGAAGAAGCTGAAGTTGAACAGTTCTATGAAGACCTACAAGACCTTTTAGAACTAACACCCCAAAAAAGATGTCTTTTTCATTATAGGGGACTGGGATGCAAAAGTAGGAAGTCAGGAAACACCTGGAGTAACAGGCAAATTTGGCCTTGGAGTACAGAATGAAGTAGGGCAAAGGCTAATAGAGTTCTGCCAAGAGAATACACTGGTCATAGCAAACACCCTCTTCCAACAACACAAGAGAAGACTCTACACATGGACATCACCAGATGGTCAACACCAAAATCAGATTGATTATATTCTTTGCAGCCAAAGATGGAGAAGCTCTATACAGTCAGCAAAAACAAGACTGGGAGCTGACTATGGCTCAGATCATGAACTCCTTATTGCTAAATTTAGACTTAAATTGAAGAAAGTGGGGAAAACCACTAGACCATTCAGGTATGACCTAAATCAAATCCCTTATGATTATACAGTGGAAGTGAGAAATAGATTTATGGGACTAGATCTGATAGATAGAGTGCCTGATGAACTATGGACAGAGGTTCATGACATTGTATAGGAGGCAGGGAGAAAGACCATCCCTAAGAAAAAGAAATGCAAAAAAGCAAAATGGCTGTCTGAGGAGGCCTTACAAATAGCTATGAAAAGAAGAGAAATGAAAAGCAAAGGAGAAAAGGAAAGATATAAGCATCTGAATGCAGAGTTCCAAAGAATAGCAAGAAGAGATAAGAAAGCCTTCCTCAGTGATCTGTGCAAAGAAACAGAGGAAAACAATAGAATGGGAAAGACTAGAGATCTCAAGGAAATTAGAGATACCAAGGGAACATTTCATGCAAAGATGGGCTCTATAAATGACTGAAATGGTATGGACCTAACAGAAGCAGAAGATATTAAGAAAAGGTGGCAAGAATACACAGAAGAACTGTTAAAAAAAAAAAAAGGATCTTCACAACCCAGATAATCACAATGGTGTGATCACTCACCTAGAGCCAGACATCCTGGAATTTGAAGTCAAGTGGGCCTTAGGAAGCATCACTACAAACAAAACTAGTGGAGGTGATGGAATTCCAGTTGAGCTATTTCAAATCCTAAAAGCTGATGCTGTGAAAGTGCTGTACTCAATATGCCAGCAAATTTGGAAAACTCAGCGGTGGCTACAGGGCTGGAAAAGGTCAGTTTTCATTCAAATCCCTAAGAAAGTCAATGCCTAAGAATGCTCAAACTACCGCACAACTGCACTCATCTCACACACTAACAAAGTAATGCTCAAAATTCTCCAAGCCAGGCTTCAACAATACGTGAACTGCGAACTTCCAGATGTTCAAGCTGGTTTTAGAAAAGGCAGAGGAACCAGAGATCAAATTGCCAACATCAGCTGGATCATGGAAAAAGAAAGAGAGTTCCAGAAAAACATCTATTTCTGATTTATTGACTATGCCAAAGCCTTTGACTGTGTGGATCACAATAAACTGTGGAAAATTCTGAAAGAGATGGGAATACCAGACCACCTGACCCGCCTCTTGAGAAACCTGTATGCAGGTTAGGAAGCAACAGTTAGAACTGGACATGGAACAACAGACTTGTTCCAAATAGGAAAAGGAATACGTCAAGGCTGTATATTGTCACCCTGCTTATTTAATTTCTATGCAGAGTACATCATGAGAAATGCTGGGCTGAAAGAAGCACAAGCTGGAATCAAGATTGCTGGGAGAAATATCAACAACCCCAGATATGCAGATGACACCACCTTTATGGCAGAAAGTGAAGAACTAAAGAGCTTCTTGATGCAAGTGAAAGAGGAGAGTAAAAAAGTTGGCTTAAAGCTCAACATTCAGAAAATGAAGATCATGGCATCTGGTCCCATCACTTCATGGGAAATAGATGGGGAAACAGTGGAAACAGTGTCAGACTTTATTTTGGGGGGCTCCAAAATCACTGCAGATGGTGGTTGCAGCCATGAAATTAAAAGACGCTTGCTCCTTGGAAGGAAAGTTATGACCAACCTAAATAGCATATTAAAAAGCAGAGACATTACTTTGCCAACAAAGGTCTGTCTAGTCAGACAGACTGAGAGTTGGACTGTGAAGAAAGCTGAGCGCCAAAGAATTGATGCTATTGAACTGTGGTGTTGGAGAAGACTCCTGAGAGTCCCTTGGACTGCAAGGAGATACAACCAGTTCATCTTAAAGGAAATCACTGCTGAATATTCATTGGAAGGACTGATGTTGAAGCTGAAACTCCAATACTTTGGCCACCTGATGTGAAGGGCTGACTCATTTGAAAAGACCCTGATGCTGGGAAAGATTGAAGATGGGAGGAGAAGGGGACGACAGAGGATGAGATGGTTGGATGGCATCACCGACTCAATGCACATGAATTTGAGTAAGCTCTGGGAGTTGGTGATGAACAGGGAGGTCTGGTGTGCTGCAGTCCATGGGGTCGCAAAGAGTCGGACATGACTGAGCAACTGAACTGAACTGATCTGATTGCTAAGACTGGCGCTCATAGGACCTGAAGGCTCAGTTATTTTCCTCTCACTCTTTGTCATGTTTATTCCAGTTAGCATCTCTACTTCATTGGAAAGGACTAGGATTCAACATTTTTATAGTTTTCCTTTCTTCACCATTGCCCCTTTCAACACGGACATTGCTTACTTTTTGTTAGTACTATTTAGACACATGCTGCCTGGCACACCTGGTTGGGCACCTGTAGTCCAAGCGCATATTATTGCATGTTTATGTAGCAGCCCAGGTGCAACAGGAAGAACAAGAGAACTGCTGGCAAAAGACTTGGGTTCTCTCAGGAAGTATCCGTGTGTGACCTTGGCAAGTCATTTCATTCTTTTAATGTCTCCATTTATCTGTAAAATGGGGGAATCTAAACACATTTTCTCTAGGGACCCACTCAGAAATAATAGTTGATGCTTCTACACTTTACTTGAAAAGTGCTTTATTCATTACTTGCACTTCCTCTGTACTTCTACAAAACAGAAATCTCAAAACTACCTAATAATCATAACATGGAATGATAAGATTGGAAGCCATGCTTTACAGAATTCTTGATTTCTTATATATTTATATTAAAAGGTTTTATATAACTATTAAGAATAGCACTGACAGCCCATCAAGATTTCAGGGACAGAAGAAAAGGCGAGTACAGTGCTTTTCCTGAACTTGACATGAACAGCTCTGAACCCTAGCAAAAACCATTTTCCCTTCAAGTCCACCAGGGAATCAGAGGCATTCTTGTGATGGTTAACTTTATATGCCAGTTTAGCTAGATTACCATACTTAGATACTTGGTCAAACATATTAAGATGTTTAAGGTACCTTTTACAAAGGTAACAACATTTGTTAACATTTAAACTTTGAGTAAAGTAGATATTTAAACTACTGTTACCATTTAAACTTTGAGTAAAGCAGATTATTCTCTCAAATGAGAATGGGCCTCATCAAATCAGTTGAAGGCTGTAAGAAGAACACCAGGGTCCCTGAGGAAGAGGACATTCTGCCAGCAAACTGCCTTCGGACCTGAACTGCAACATCAGCAAGGATTCTTCCCAGCTCCACAGTCATGGCAGCTAATTTCTTAATCTGCCTCTGTCACTGTCAAACCGGCCATCGCTGATTTTAAAGACAAAAGTGGGCCACGAACCAATGAATGTGGGCACCTTGAGAAACTGAAAAAGGACCAGGACCCTGAGTTATAACACTGGTCTTGCACAGGAGAGTGATCTGTGTTACCAGAGATCCCTATATGGCATGGTTTTCAGGAACACATTGTAGACATAAACAAGGGTTGTTCCAGGAAGTGGAAAGGACACGAACCAGTGAAATCTGAAACACACTTGCAACCAACCACAGGATCTGGGTTAAGACAATTTATGATTCCAAGGGAACTTGGGGAAGAACCCTAAATGAAATTTAATATATTGTTCCCTGAGTTATTTTTGTTTATGACTCTATAGGTGGTTATTTGTTTTCCTCAATCTTGTTGCAAAAAGAACTGGAAGAGAAAGGAAGAGCAGGAACAATTTGACCCTCAGTGAATTCTCAATAAAATTTATATATATGTCCCATATATGTACGTATTTTGTGTATATATTGTATATATGTATTTTATGTATCCCTTATGGTTCTGTTTCTCTGAAAAACCCTATAACATCTTCCTAGACTTTTCTACCCAACCCTGCCCTTATCCCACATCTTCTGATTGAGAAAGGACTAGTCCCAGTCAGTGGGTCCATAACTCAATAGTGAATGCAGGTGAAAGGGATCTACAAACTATAAAATCTTGTGAACATGTATGCTAACATCATTATTATCATTTTAGCGTTATCATTTTAGACATTCGATTTGAAACACTAGATACAAGGTCTGCTCAGTATTACATAATGTGAAAGGCTGGAATCTGAGAGAAGGAAGAGCACACAGGGCAGAGTGATACTGTGCTCTGCTTCTACAGCCCACCAGCCCAGCCACACATCAGATTATTAAAACCACTTCTGGGAAAGAACAGAATTCGTTGATTATGCATTCATCCCACATAGCTCTTGGCTCCAGCAATTCTCTACACCTCCAGAGACCTCTCATCTTACTCTTCATCTACATTATCCAGAAAAGAAAAAAAGCCAGCTGTCAGAGGGAGTGATCCTTTTAGCACTTTTCCAATCAAAACCAGCCTTTGCTGACTTCCTAGAATAAATCCTGCTCTGCTCTCCAAAAAGCCTATGATAGCTTTTCAGTGCACTGGCGCCACCTAGTGACTGCTGTCAAGAATGCACCCAAATCTTCTCAGTTTGGATTGTAGATAAAATTGGCAGCTAAAAATCAGACGATGTATTTACAAGAGCAGTCAAACCTAGATTTCAGTTCCAGAGATTTCCAGGGAACACTATACATGCTTATTTTAGGAATGCCTAGCATAATGTTAATAGTATGGACACTGGGTTCAGATCTCTGAGTTTTGTCTCTGTGACTTTGGACAAGTCATTTACCTTATTTCAGTTCAGTTCAGATCAGTCGCTCAGTCGTGTCCGACTCTGCGCGACCCCATGAACTGCAGCACGCCGGGCCTCCCTGTCCATCACCAACTCCCGGAGTTCACTCAGACTCACGTCCATCGAGTCAGTGATGCCATCCAGCCGTCTCATCTTCTGTTGTCCCCTTCTCCTCTTGCCCCCAATCCCTCCCAGCATCAGAGTCTTTTCCAATGAGTCAGCTCTTCTCATGAGGTGGCCAAAGTACTGGAGTTTCAGCTTCAGCATCAGTCCTTCCGAAGAACACTCAGGACTGATCTCCTTCAGAATGGACTGGTTGGATCTCCTTGCAGTACAAGGGACTCTCAAGTGTCTTCTCCAACACCACAGTTCAATAGCATCAATTCTTCGGCACTCAGCTTTCTTCACAGTCCAACTCTCACATCCATACATGACCACAGGAAAAACCATAGCCTTGACTAGATGGACCTTTGTTGGCAAAGTAATGTCTCTGCTTTTGAATATGCTATCTAGGTTGGTCATAACTTTCCTTCCAAGGATTTTTGTTTGGTAATAATTGGAGAAATTCTTATATAATTTTTAAAATTAGGTTAATTTAGCTACCTAGGAGGAATTTCTTAATAATTAATGTAAATATATAGAAGAATATCTAGTAGACTAATTAGTCTTTAATAAATAATAATAAATCATTATTATTTCTATTATCAGCTACTTGGAGGAGTTACATAGAATATCCATTTCTATATGGGTTGCTACTCCCTACTCTTCTAACTAAATTAAACAGGAGATGATGATCAATTTTAGAGTACTTACATTAGCACAGTTTAGGTCTGATTTCCCTGCAGGAATTATACATTCTTTGTTATCCTGCTGCCTAAAATAAATATTCTAATGACTCAATAAAAACACTGAATTTTTTTTTTATTGAATGTGTTCACATCTGTTCCTTTCTTTGTTATTAAAATAAAAATTTGAAGTTCATTCTTTGATCTATGACCTTGGGAATGTAGCCACTTCAGTTATCTCTAATATCTATTCCCAAAACAAATATTCAACAGCATAACTTTGAGTCTGTCTTGAATGCAAAGACAAAACAAAAACTTACTTCCTAATGAATGGGCAATATTTTTTAAAGCACAAGTATTTATGATTAGTTGGTCATAATGTACCTTTGTTCAATTTCATAACCAAGTCTTACTTCTAGAATCGCTTAGTTTACAATATCACTCTTAGGCAGAAGAACCCAGCCTTGCTCCTAACCCTGTTCTTTCTTTTCTTTGGTTCTTTGGAAGTGGGTATTTTATATCCAGTTGCAACTTTCTCTGTCTTTAGTTCTGGATATGGTTTTTTTCCTCCACAGAGAGTGCTTTGTGATGGAGAGAAGAAAGCACTGGACTAAGAGCCGTGGAACTTGCAAGCTCATCGCAACTGAGTCAAACTCATGAGACCCCACATACAGGCTACAGCTTAAGTCTCTGTTTCCACATCTGAAAAATCAGGATATCTACTTGCTTTATCCTACAGAATTGTGGTGAATATAATAAATGAGTGTAAATAAAAGATCTTTGTACATTATAAGGTGCTCTACAAATACAAAATGACTGTAATTATTGCCCAGGATGAGAACTACTGGTTTATCAAGATCCATTCCCAACCTTTTAAATGTGGAAACCCTGAGACACCAGTAACTGTATTTTTTCCTATGTATTGACTGAGAATATACAAGTTTTCATTTGGTTGTCAAACCCCTTACAATAACTTCAAGGCCTCCCAGAGGGCCATGGTCATATGTTCAGATGCTTAAATCAATAAGGACATCGATCAAGGATACACTGGGCTGCTTTCATCTTGTTTCTTAGTTCCTCTAAACCAACTACCTTCCTTTCCTAGATGTCTTCTACCACTGGCTCTACCGCTGGCCCCTGTTCTCTGCTGCTTCTCAAGGGCCATTTCTCCCATAACAAATCTTTATAAATCCTTAACAGTTACTCCTAGATAAGTGCATCTACCTACATACCTCAAGAGAGGAAAATAAAATTGCTACACATAGGAAAGATTTGAGTCCAAAGTGCTGATAAGAAGTACAAAGTTAGTCCCTTCCCGCAGCCCTTGAGTGATTAATCATCGTGAGGTTACAGCGCTCAGGCATCTGTCGGATAAAAGGACAGACTAGAAGGAGGCAAGGAAATCTGCCCAGACCTGAGGCGGATGCTTCCTCTTAGATTTGGATCCATTATCAATGCTTCATGTTCTGACTCTCCCACAGATTTTAGTTTCAACATCATATTTCTCTAATGTATTAAAACAACTTCGGACTTCCCTGGTGGTCCAATGGCTAAGAATCCACCTGCCAATGCATGGGACATGGGTTCGGGCCCTGGTCTGGAAAGATTCCACATGCCACTTGCTGCAACTAGAGAAACCCTGCCCACAGCAACAAAGACCCAGAGCAGCCAAAATAAATGAATAAAAATAAATAAGTAAATTGAAAAAAACAACTTCAGTGGAGGTAGACTTTGAGTATAAGGAGTCCCAGGCATTATTGGACCACAGCATTCAGTCATTCATTCAAAAGCATGAGCTGAGAACCTACCCAGTTAGCCCTCAGTTATCCTTGAGGCTTGAGACTCAGAGATAAAAGACACAGATCTTGCTCTCCACAAGTGTTTGCTATCTACTGCTGCTGCTGCTACTAAGTCGCTTCAGTCGTGTCTGACTCGGTGCGACCCTATAGACAGCAGCCCACCAGGCTCCTCCATCCCTGGGATTCTCCAGGCAAGAACACTGGAGTGCATTGCCATTTCCTTCTCCAATGCATGAAAGTGAAAAGTGAAAGTGAAGTCACTCAGTTGTGTCCGACTCTTAGCGACCCCATGGACTGCAGCCTACCAGGCTCCTCCGTCCATGGGATTTTCCAGGCAAGAGTACTGGAGTGGGGTGCCATTGCCTTCTCCGCTATCTACTGAGGGACTCGTTTAGGATATGGTGGCTTCAACCCAATGGTACAAGGAACCCAAAGTGTTCTAGGGCACCTGGATCAGCACCTAAACCAGGAATGAAAGGGGAGCTAAAGTGACTTCCTGGGGAAGGTGAGACCTAAAGTAAGGTTTGAAATATAAACATAAGCTCATCAGGTGAGAAAGTGGTAACCTACTCCATGTTAACCAACAGGGTTCGGAGACTCAGAGAGAGCTTGTGCTTAAGATGCCAATTAGAGGAGTTGGGAGATAGGAGAAAGATAGCTGAAGGCTCTTTAAGGAAGAACTTGGGAATTTCCTAGTGGTCCAGTGGTTAGGCCTTTGTGCTCTCACTGCCGAGTGAGTTTCCTGGTCAGGGAACTAAGTGGGGGTTGGGGGGAGGGAGCTTTCTATGCCAAGAGGATGAGTTTATACTGTGGCTGAGACAATGGGAGCTACTAAAGGATCCTGAGTGGGAGAGCGGCTTGGATCCCCCTTTCACAGTTTTCAGTATGGTCTATGCAGAAAGTGAAGTGATTTCAAGGTTTAAGGAGAGCTGGATTTAGTTGAGTTATATGGATCAGAGAGGCAGAGTACAGGAAAAGAAAAAACAGGAAGGAAATGTGTGGTGAGATGAGTTTGCCACCTATATATTTTTAACAATCTACATCCCTTATTCTCTGCTTTTCTCCCTCGCCACCCTCAATACCATTTCTGGGTTTGACCTCATTATAGTCCACAGTATGTATATCATTGACTCAACTACTTGGAATAAACACATTTAGAAAGAAGATAAGGTGGATAGAAATACTGCAATACAAAAGCTTTTCTCACAATGTGGGAAGAAGTATGTATTTTTTTATTCCAAATTTCACATAGTCCAAGAAACACTGTAAGTATAAGTGCATGTTGCCATGGAAACTAGATGTCATCATTAGCATCATCAACATTTGCTAAATGCCTGTTAGGTATTGTTCTGAGTTATTTCCTACTTACACTGGAAAAGAAAGATCTGATGTTCACTGTGAAGGAATTTCTAATACAAAGCACTTCTGGAATAACACATGCTTGGTAAGAAAGGGATCAACCTTTTATCATTCATCACTGCCTGGTGCTAGAGATACAGAGATTAATAAGACTCAGTTTCTATCCACAAAGAGTTCAGTCTGGTATGGGATGCTGATGCATAAATGATTATTAGACAACATGGAAATGCAGTGGTAGTGATATACATGGGGTATTATGCATAACCCCTAAGCCATGAAACACTGACACCATAAGAAGCCCATGCTTACTCAAGAAAAAAAAAATCTGTTTCTATATCTATTTCTTGTCTCATTATTTACCCCTGAACATAATGTTTTAAGTTTTATAATGCACAGAGAAGACTCCCTTTGTCCTCTCCCTAAATACTTCTCACCATTCCTAATTTTAACCTTAAGCAGTGAGATTCCCCCATTCAAATGCAGAGCTCCTATAACGGCTGTAAAGAGTGGAATCGTGGTTTCTACAAGCTGTTAAGTTAAGGAACGCATGAATAATTTAGACTCCACCAACTGCCAGTAATCCTGTGTTCCAAAACTCTCGATCCAAGAACTGAATGATAGGTAGGGCACTTGGGATGGATAATCTGGGCCCCAGGAGAGTGATTCATCTTCGTTTCCTCTGTGTTTGCATGAGAAAACCCTGATGCAGGCTGTTGACGGTCTGTCTGGATCTGCAGGACTCTTGGATTGCCCTCTGGGGCCCCACTTGTTCCCAGTGTTCCACTTGTTACTTCTTGCTGGACCTCATGGCTTGGCCAACTGCCGAATCTTCTACACCTATCTGTACCATCCACCATAGATGATGCTTTTCGATCAGGCTTTTTTCTACTCCTGCAGAAGAGTCTGCCCTCAAGTGCCTGCTCTTACCAGGAGGATATAGAGTTTTCATATTCTAGTATAAAAGCATACTAGAATTCTAGGATTAATAAAAGCATTCTAGGATTCTCTAGAGCAATCAAAGCAAGAATAAACAGGCTTACCACATACAGTGGCCAAGGACAGGGAGCATCCAAATCAGTTCCAGGAAGTCCTGGAGTTTTTCAAGGAGCTTTGATCCTAAGTGGTTCAGGACCTACTGAAGACTTAACACTTGCTTCCTTCTAATCAATAGCATAGTGATATTTAATGGACCTGTAAGAGTTGCACTAAGTTTCATGAAGAGAGTGATTAAAGAGAGACACCTAGTTCACAAATGGCTTAGAGTGAATTTGGGGATAAAAGTCATCATTGGGCTGACTGAAGGACTAGTTTATGTCAGCATGTGCAGCCAGAATTATGCTCGATACAAGTTCATTTCCCTTCCTTTACTCAGCTTCTCATCATTGGTCTTCTTCTCTAAGGTTTTTACTCATGACCCAAGTTCTGTCCCCCAAATAACTGTTTCTCAACTCTGCAACTCTCAGTCCACTGTCCTATCTCTGATGCCTACCTGTCTCACCCATCCTCATAGCCTCAACCAGACAACTCTCCCAACTGTGAGTGTGAATGTTGCTCTCTCTACACCTAGAACCTTCAGCTTCCAGGCTGCTGTGGAAGAAGGGGAAACCCAAGCAGAGCCTGCTGGTCTCTGTGATTAGGGGAGATGATGCTGGGTATCCAAAAAGGCAAAGTGGCTAGAGTCTGCAGGTCAGAGTCCTGGGGAGGAGCCAGCTAAGACCCAAGAGAACTCCAGAGATCTCTAAAAGTTTTCATCAAGCATCCAGCTGAGTTTTGAAAGGAGCATGCATGTGAGGAAACACCTTACATGCAAGACCAGGGAAAGAACCACAAGAAAGGACTAGAGGATTGAAGCTGTAATTCAGTATATTAATAAGTGATATAAGAAAAAAACTACATGGTCATCTCAACAGGAATGGGCAGGCAAGAAGGAGAGATTACAAAGGGTCATAAAGAAACTTGTGGAGGTGACAAATATGTTCATTATTTGACTGTGGTGTTAATTTCATAGATATATGCTTAGTAAATTGTATACTTTAAATATGGGTATGTTATATCAATTATATTCTTATAAAGTTGTTACAAAAGGTAACTAATTATAGTAGAATAACTATATATATATGTTTATACAGTAAGAATATAAATATGCTGTTATTGCATATTTATATGCAATATAATCACTAAGTCATACCTGACTCTATTGCAGCCCACTTGACTGTAGCCCACCAAGCTCCTCTGTCCTTGGTATTTCCCAGGTAAGAGTACTGGAGAGAGTTTTCATTTCCTTTTCCAGGGAAACTTCCTGACCCAGGGATCAAACCCACATCTCCTGCATTACAGGCAGATTCTTTACCACTGAGCCATCAGGGAAGCCCAAGAATATAAATATACTAAATATTAAATATATTTTATATAGAAAAAATAACAATTATCGTGGATAGATAACAAATGTAGAAGTAAACTATAATAGAAACACAAAGGAAAGGAAGGGATAAATGTACATATAGTACTTTTGTATTATTTTTATACTGTATGTGAAATAGTAGGACATTATTTGTAAGTAGACTGCAAAAAGTTTAAAAAATATATTGTATTTTATAGAGCAGTCATTAAAATTTTTTAAAGTGTTAAAAGCCTAGTGGAGATAAGATGAAATGAGAAAAAATTTCAATCCAAAAGAAGTCAGGAAAAGAAGGAAAAAAAGGAAAAAAGCAATTGAGACAAATAGAAAACAATTAACAAGATAGTAGATTTAAACCTAACCATACACGTATTTACATTACGTATAAATGGTTCAAAGTATTAAAAAGTGGAGATTGTCAGGTTGAATTTTTTTTAAAGGCTTAACGTGAAAGAAAGTGAAAGTGAAGTTGCTCGGTCATGTCCAACTCTTTGTGATCCCACGGACTATAGCCTACCAGGCTTCTCCATCCATGGGATTTTCCAGGCAAGAGTACAAAAGTGGGTTGCCATGTCCTTCTCCAGGGAATCTTCCTAACCCAGGGATCAAACTCAGGTCTCCTGCATTGCAGGCAGATGCTTTACCCTCTGAGCCACCAGGGAAGCCCTTAAAAGGCTCAACTATATACTAAATGCAAAAAGAAACCCACTTTAAACATAAAGACACAGATGGTTAAAACAGAAAGGAGAAAAAAAAAGATATAACATGCAAATGCTAATCAAAAAAAGAAAGCTGAAGTGTCTATATTAATATAAGATTAAGTAGATTTTAGATCAAGAAATTTTACCAAGTTTAAGATAGATACCAATTCATTAAAAAATACATATAATCATTATAAATGCATATTTACCTAATTACAGAGTCTGAAAATATATAAATCAAGAACTGATAGGAGAAATAGAAATACCTACAAATATGTTAGAAACTTACATATTCCTCTTTTAGTAAATAGTAGCACAAATAGACAGAAATAGCTGTAGAAGACAATGTGTTGTTAATCGCTCAGTTGTGTCCAGCTTTTCGCGACACCATGGACTGGAGCCCACCAGGCTCCTCTGTCCATGGAATTGCCCAGGCAAGAATACTGGAGTGGGTTACCACTCCCTTCTCAAGGGGATCTTCCCAAGCCAAGCATCAAACCCAGCTCTCCCACACTGCAGGCAGATTCTTTACCATCTGAGCCACCAGGGAAACCTCAAAGACTTAATGCTGTCAACCACTTTGACCTAATTGACATTTATAGATCATTATACCCAACAACAGCAGAATATACACTCCTTTTGACTCCTTGGTCAATGGAACATTGACCAAGCTGGACTATCCTTTTGGCTATAAAGCACATTTTAATACATCTAGAAGTATTTAAATCTTATGCAGTATGTTCTCTAACTACAACTAAATAAAACTGGAAATCAATAACAGAATGATGTCTGGAAAATCCTCAAGTATTTGGAAGTTAAACCACATAATTATAAATAATCTGAATCAAAGTATAAAACCCAAGGGAAATTAGAAAATATTTGAAATAAATAAAAATGACAATGCATGATATCAGAATTGTGGGATGCAACTAAAACAGTTCTTAGAAAGAAATGTAGACGGTATTAGTGATTCTTTATTTTAGGAAAGAAGTGAAAGTCACTCAGTCATGTGACTCTTTGAGACTCTTTGTGACAGTCCATGAAATTCTCCAGGCCAGAATATTGGAATGGGTAGCTGTTCCCTTCTCCAGAGGATCTTCCCAACCCAGAGATTGAACCCAGGTCTCCTGCCTTGCAGGCAGATTCCTTACCAGCTAAGCCACCAGGGAAGCCCAGAAAAGGAGAAGGGTATAAATCAATTATCTGAAACTCTACTCTAAGAAACTAGAAAGAGAAGAGCTAAACTCAAAGCAAGCAGAAGAAAGTAAACAATAAACAAAAATGTAGAAATCAATGAATTAAAAAATAGAAAAATGATACAGGAAATCCAATAAAACCAGGACTTCCCTGGTGGTCCAGTAGCTGAGACTCTGCTCTCCCAATACACTGCCATGTGTAAAACAGATAGCTAGTGGGAACATGCTGTTTAGCGCAGGGAGCTCTGTGATGACCTAGAGGGGTGGGTGAGGGGGGAGGTCCGAGAGGGAGGGGATATATATATATATATATATATATACACCCACACACTTGGAGCTAATTCATTTTGTTGTACAGCAAAAACTAACACAACATTGTAAAACAACTATACCACAAATTTTTAAAAAATAGAAAAAAAAGAAAAATTTGTATTCTTTATAAATATTATATAATTTATAATATTTTGAATTTAGTAATTCCAAACTTGGAAATAAGGCAAAATGATAATTACTTGAGACTTTTATATCATACCAGAGAATATTTTCAATAAGCTTATTTGATTTTCATGTGACTCTCTCAGAAAATGTTACTTTAAAAAAGTAACTCACCACTGACAAGGGACATTTTACGGACCTGAAAGAATACAGACTAACCTGGTAAGGTGTCACGGCTTTGTAGTAAATAAGAAGGAACAGTTAGGCTATTGTTACCCTGTAGAACATTAACTAGTTTTGCATACAAATTAACATTGTTATTTTGACATTTCTATTTTTTTAAGATATTGAAAAACTTTTATTTATAAATGGACCTACATGTACTAGGTATAACCCTATACTCTTTTTTTTAAATTATTTTTATTGGAGTATAATTGATTTACAATATTGTATTAGTTTTTCCAGACAATACTAGAGTGGATTGCCACTTCCTTCTCCAGGGATCTTCCCCACCCAGGGATTGAACCCAGGTCTCCTGAATTGTAGGTGGAGGCTTTACCATCTGAGCTACTAGGGAAGGCCATACTGTGAAATGAATCATTTGCATACATATATATCCACTCTTTTTTTAGATTCTTTTCCCAAATAGGTCAGTACAGAGTGTTGACTAGAGTTCCCTGTGCTATACAGTAGGGTCTTATTAATTCTCTATTTTTTATATAGTAGTGTGTGTATGCCAGTCCCAAGACATTTTTTCTTATCAGAATGTATAAATCCCCATTCTTTAATACATCTTGGAGCCAGTATTTTTCCTACTGATTCCCTCGTCAGTGAGTTACATGTAATTTAAGCTCTTGCTTACGTACAACTCTTTGAGAAGTGAGATAGGAAAAAAAAAATTAAGCTAAAATCAACAGGGTGGAGAGGAGCTGGCTGGATACTGCCAGTTGGGTGTGCTGGGCAGAAGGGAACACACATTCTAGACAAAGTGACACTGCAGTGCAAAAGCACTAAAGTTTAAAAAACAAAATGCAGAATAAGTTCTAGAAACTGGGAAAAACCTTAAGTAGGACAGAAGAGAAAGTATAATAAGATGAGGCCAAAGAGCAAGGTGAGGCTCACTGAACAGCAGAGCAATGAAAGGATCCATGGGAATTTAATCTGGGCAGGGACTTGACTGAGATTCTGTTGACTGAAATATGAAAAGTGAAATAGAAGAAAGCAAATTTGATTCGGAATAAACTCTCAGGAGGCCCTTGCAATCATTTAGGTGAAAAAGATGATAGTTCAGTGTCAGGCAAGAGTGGCTCAGACAGTAAAGAGTCTGGGATGTGGGAGACCAGGGTTCAGTCCCTGGGTCTGGAGAAGAAAATGGCAACCCACTCCAGTATTGTTATCTGGAAAATCCCATGGACAGAGGAGCCTGGCAGGCTACAGCCCATAGGGCTGCAAAGAGTTGGACACGACCTGAGTGACTAACACATTAAGGAGAAGAAGAAAAGCAAAAACAGTCAAGAGATAATTTGGAGATGAAATCAACATAATTGGCTATTGACAAATGGGGAAGATAACAGAAAGGGCAGTGACCAGGGTTGCTCCCAGGTTTCTGGCCACAGCAGTGAATGGTAATGCCCTGCAGAGTACCAGCTGTGTTGGCTTGAGTCTCTGAGTCACAAAATACTCCAGGGAAAGAGCAGGTGTCATCTTTAGCTGTGACCATAAAGTGGCATGCTGTTAGGAGCATGCCAGCCTGTCTGGGCCACTTCACCTAGGAATATGATATTTACCAGGTCCTCTACTCCAGCCCCTGCCTAGGGCACCACCATGATGCTCATTTGCAACAACCGTCTCCCTTGATCACCTGCCTGGACATCTCCTGGGCCACAAAAATAATCCTCAAAATTGGCAACAGACTTGATAGAGAAAGTGAGGACTTCTGGAATATAACCATCTTCCCTTTCCCTAGCATCTCTTGGGATCCCATTAATTCTCTTCTGTGTTTTTAGGCACAGAAGGTGACTCATACCCTTCTTGGGAGAAGGAACTATTGGCTGTAACAATCCTACCTCCCAACCCTTAGCTACCTGAATTCTCCTGGTGAAGCCCCACCACCTAGTAGCTTCTCATTTCATGAAATTTGAATGCTTCAGGCTGAAACCAGGAATGCTTCCTGAACAGCAAGATGCAATTACACCTATCGGACTTTGAATCCTCCCAGCACAGAAAGCTGAGTGGGAGGGATATTGCGATGCCATCTTGCCTCAGTAGGGCTCACTATCTTAGCCCACAAGGGGCTCTCTACTGCCTCTTCACCTATTCAACAAAGATTTTAAAAATATTGCTAAGTGTCATTCTCTATGCTAGGCAATGGGGACACAATATTGAATAAAAATAAAAATTTCCTGGTATTTTAGATCTTACAGTTTTATAAGGAAGACAATTAGTAAGTAAACACATAAATAAGCAACATACTATAAAAATAGAATTACCCTATGATCCAACAATCCCACTTATGTGTGTGTGTACATATATATATATGCAAAGCAAATAAAAACAGGATCTCAAACTGATATTTGCACTCCCATGTTTATTACATTATTCATAATAGACAAGATATTGAAACCACCCAAGTGGTCATCTACAGATGCATGGATAAAGAAGATTATTCAGTCATGAGAAAGGAGGAGATCCTACCATTTGAGACAACATGGATGAAACTTAAAGACATTATGCTAAGTGACAGGGAAAGACAAATATTGTGTGGTATCACTTATATGCAGAATCTAAAAAAAAAAAAACAAACCAAACTCATAGAAACAGAGAGTAGAGAAGTGGTTACCAGAGGCTGAGGGGTAGGGGAAAATAAGGAGACACTGGTCCAACAGGGCAAACCTCCAGTTATAAGATGAATAAGCTCTGAGGAAATGAAGTACAACCGGAGATTATAGTACATAATACTGTAATACATGCTTGAAAGTTGCGAACAGAATAGACCTTCAATGTTTTTACCACAAAAAAGAAACAGTAATTATGTGATGTGATGGAGGTGTTAGCTGATGCTACTATATCATTTTGCAACATACACATATATTAAACCAACATGGTATACACCTTAAATTTATGCAGCATGGCTGGCCAAAATGCTTAACCTAAAAATAAAATAAACTGGAGTTTATTTTTAGAAAAGGAAAGCAACATAATACATTATGATAAAAAGTTATGAATAAAATAAGCAGAATGACAAGATAGAAACTAAGGAAAGGCACTCATCAAGAAAGCTGTTTCCGAGGTGGTGGCACTTAAGCTGAAACTTGAAAGGTGAGAATGAGCCTGCCTGTGTTTACCACAAGTGATGCAATAAAAATAATTATACTATATATTGAGAGTTCTTCAGGTTATTAAGGTGCTATTTGAGCTCAGTGGTGGTTATGTGATGGCAGAAGTGATACTGTTGAAATTACTTGATTCATAACACTGTGCAAGAGGAAACAGTATTTTTTTTAACAGACAAATGTGATTTTCTCTTTCAGCTTTTTGGAAACATGAATGTCTTCCTAGTAAACCCAAAGCATCCTGGGAGAGAAGGAGGTGCAGACTGGATCAAGATTGTCAAAGAAGGAAGGAAAAGAACAGAAGTTATTATTCAACTTGTAACAAAGAGAATTTTGCAGCATAACAATAGACTAGAAAATACACAGTTGAGAAAGAAAGGATTCTCAAAATGTTTAACTTGCACTACATATATCAAGCGTTAGACCTGATAGACTATATCACATTTAAGTAGAGTAGAGGTTAATGATATATTTTTTCCTTACCCAAGGGACTGTGGGACTGGAAGTGGGGAGGGCTGGAGAAGATGAATGACAGCTCAGGCGACCTGCCTTGCTGGGTTTCCAGGTCCCCAGAAGTGGGATGGACAGGCTGAGGAGGAACACTGGGGACTGCAGGGTCTCTGCTCCACTCCTTATTGGACACCCTGGGAGGAGCAGGCTGCATCAACACAGGGAAGAAGCAGGAACCAGCATGACTTAGGGCGCTGTTCCTCCAAACGCCTGTGTACCGGCTGATTTTTATTGTTTGTTTTTTTTCCATTCAGCCCTGGTACATTTACAAAATAAACTAAAGATAAATCAATAGGAAAAGGAAATGAAAAATAAAGCAAGTTAAGACATAGGAAATACAAGCCCAAGTTTTTTTTTATTAGATTCAAACAGACATAGACTATCAAATTGCTTTATAAGTTTCTATACGCACTTTAACCAGATTCTCTTGGAAGATGGAGCAGAGACTTTAAGCTCAGCTTTCAAAGGACATGGGGGCCTCACAGCTTGCCTGCCCCTTGAATAGTTGCTGTCTGGCACCCAGATATATCCTTGACTGGGCAGGTGATTGCCATGAGTCATTATCTAAAAGTTGTTTCTTTATGAAAACACTGGGTGGAACCTAGGACAGACTAGGGTGAGAGAAAGACAGGCCAAGAAAGGCAGAAAATTGCCCTGACGGAGAATGGAATTGCTTTTGACATCAGGAAGAGCCTTGTACCCCTGCAGCCTCACTAAAACCACCCTGTGTGATTATGTTATTAGCAGACACCTTGAGGGATCCCCTACTGAAACCCTAACAGTAGTCTTGCAAATAATCACTTGGCCACATGCACAGAGCCAGCAGCAGAGACTAGCTTTTATTATTTTTTTTCCAGGTAATATACAGGCTTTCTGGCTTGAGGTAAGAGGGGCTAAGTAAGAAAAATATTTATAATAGAATGAGGGACAGTTCCAACTCTGGTGAGCATACCTGAGTCTAGGCCTGGCTCAAAACACAAGAGAATTTTATATTTAACACTGTTATGTTGGGGAAAAGAAGAAGAGAAAGAGAAATGAAGAGGGTAACTGGCATCCGCAAACCTTGCCTAATGATAACCATGGCTTACCCCTCTGAGGCTGGATCATTCCACTGTTTTCCTTTCTTTGCCGTAGACACTGGGGTTCTGGGTTCTTTCTCCACCTCACAAATGCCAGCAATTGAAATTTCCATATTTACCAAGACAAGGCAGTAGGAAGACAACAGGTTCCATGGACTGTGGTCTTGTTCTGCTATTGTTGATGGTTAACAGGTTCTTGCCCTCAGTTAGAATAGGGTTCACTGGGAGATTTGTACCACCACAAACTTTGTTCTAATAGAGCCTCCCTTCCATGTTGTATTAGAGTTCTCCAGACAAACAAAACCAATAAGATATATAGATAGATAGATAAACAGAAAGAGGTTTATAATGAGGGCTTGACTCATATAGAGGCTGAGAAGTCCCACGATATGCAGTCTGTAACTAAACACCCTGGAAACCACTGATGTAGTTCCAGCTCAGACCCCAATGCCTGAAAAATGTACAAAGACCCAAGGACCAAGAGTGCTGATGTCCAAGGGCAGGAGAAGAGGGATGTCCCAGCTCAAGCAAGAGATAATCTGTGCTGCTTCTGCCTTTTTGTCAATCATGAACTAACCAGCAGCTAACGAAGATAAAAGCAATAGGGTCCTCTTGGTCCTAAATGGATTACTTATATACCTGAGGACTTTCAGACTAGGTAATTAAGAACCAAATAGGCCACTACAAGTCCAGGATTTAGTGCTTCTGCCCTTACTATCACCACCTCAATCCCAATCTGTTTCCCAGGAGTTCTGAGCAACAAAGGTCTGAAGTTTAAACTGTCCTCCAAAGGCTTTCATAGAAATCAACTGGGCTCTAGAACTTGGGCTGCAGACAAGTGTTTTGGAAAGGGACATCACATTGAATAAGCACACCAAATAAGTAGTTCATTCTAAAAATTCTGCCTTTCGTGATTCCTACTATTGAACCATTCTGCTCAGTTGATTTGGACAGACCATGCTGGACTAGTAATTACTGACTGAATCAAAAGTCATGAGTGCTTGCAAAAGGAAAGAAAGAAAAGAAAAGATAGCACAAGGAAAATAAATTCAGATTGGGTGTTGAACACTAAAACCATTCCTACTATTTTTCACACTGTCTATGTAGTAGAGAATAAATTATCAACCTTCCCATTATTAAATTGGAAGGCCAGGGAGATTAGATATGGAAACAAAAGGTAAATATTGTTTGATCTCAGGAAAAAAGATATACCTTCTTCCAAGCTGGAAAATATTTGTCAGTGAAGGATGACTTATTTATTCAAAGCCCTAATCTATGGCTTTTCATTCTTGGTACCAATGCAATAAACACAAGAGAAAGTTAAAATTAAGAATATATCCCTTTTTCATATTACCAAATAAATTTAAGACTAAGGATATTTAAACCTGGCAAGCTGAAATACTCATTTTAAAACAATATATTTGTATAAAAAATGGTGTTAGCTGGAAAAGGAGTGAAAACTTTTTGCTCTCAGCATCATAAACTTATTCCTCTTGAAACACACTCTGAATTAAGTAGTACTGTCTGCTTTGCTTGGTAGAATTGTTTCACCTGAGGAGACCAAAAAAGATTTTGCTGGGATATATAAATAAAAAGAATTGGTGCTTCCACTTCTGAAAAGCCCCATCCTAAAGTTTATGCCCAACTTTTCAAGCCTAGGCAGTTAAACCGTCATGTCAAAAAATAATGTTGGGTGCAGGGGCGGGGTGGGGGGCATCCCCAGTGGTCCAGTGGCTAAGACTCTGCTCTCCTAATACAAATGGCATGGGTTCGACCCCTGGTCAGGGAACTAAGATTGCACATGCCATAGAGTATGGCCAAAATTTTTTTAAAAATAATAATAATGTTGGGTGTTTATTTGAATACTTTAACAACAATTTCTGTCACCCAAATATGAGACATGGGTAAACCACTTTGCTTCTTCTTCCTGCAAACTAAGGATTGAAATGTTGTTGTTGTTCTTTAGTTGCTAAGTTGTATCCAACTCTTTTGTGACCCCATGGCATGGACTGTAGCCCACCTGGCTCCTCTGTCTGTGAGATACTTCTGGCAATAATACCAGAGTGGGTTGCTATCTCCTTCTTCAGGGGATCTTCCTGATCCAGAGATTGAACCCACATCTCCTACATGGCAGGCGGATTCTTTACCACTGAGCCATGAGGGAAGCCCAGAGATTGAAATAAGAGGAAGGAAAAAAGAAAACTAAGAAAGGAAAAGATAAAAACTTAAGAAGTACATTTGTTCATTGCAAAGCAGCATAAAATGTACAAGGAAACACTTTGAAATACCTTCTAACTCAACCATAACAGCTATGCGACTTTTGACAATTCACTTGGTTTCTCTAATCTCCCAATATCCTCAATGATAATATGAAGAGAGTAGGGTTTTGCTAACATCATGATGAACTCGATCCAGCTCATATGCTGTATCAAACAGCTTGACCGAATCTGCCCCACCTCCTGCGTTGCTTGCTAAATGAGAGCTGCCGGCCAGCTACTGCCTCTGCTTCCTCTCTTCACACCACCCACTGTCTCAGCCTCCCTGAGACACGCCGTGCCTCTGGCGTCCCCAACAGATGCTCAGAGGAGCCAGATAACACCATCTAGAAGTCAGGGAAATTTTAAAGTAATTGGGTGATTGTGGGCCAATGAGAAGCAGGAAGTAAGAAGTCGCTGACCAACGCACCCCTGATTCACCTCCTTCCCCAACCTAACAGTCTGTCCTAGGGCACAGCAGACCTTCACTACCTTTCAGGAGATGCTCCATGTGAAGAGCACTGGCCACAGCTCTTAGTGAAGCAGAGGCCTACTTGGTAATATGCCAACTTATGTTTTCTTATCCTCCTTCCCTGCTTTACTTTCCTTTTTCTCTCACTCTTGCTATCCTGGGATTCCACACCAAACAAAGCACTAACCTATCAACCTTGTCTCAAGCTCTTTTTTAAAGACAAAAGGAATTCTATGGAGAATTCCCTGGTGGTTGAGTGGTTAGGACTCCATGCTTTCACTGCTATGGGCCCAGGTTCAATCCCTGGTTGGGGAGCTAGCATCCCACAAGCTGCATGGAGTGGTTAAAGAAAAAAAGGTGACGTGCAATTAAATTATATTAAATTAAATGGAATATGGAAAAGCCATTCCTAAATTCAAGTAATCATTATGCTCATAAAAAGTCCATAAGATCTTGGACAAATAAAAAAGCAGTACAAAATGTCATGCCCAGAGCTTGTTACTGAGACGTTTATAAAGGGTTACGGGCTTCCCTGGTGGTTCAGATGGTAAAGAACCTGCCTGGAATGTGGGAGACCTGGGTTCGATCCCTGGGTTGGAAAGATCCCCTGGAAAATGAAATGGCAACCGACTGCAGTATTCTTGCCTGGAGAATCCCATGGACAAAGGAGCCTGCTGAGCTACAGTCCATGGGGTTGCAAAGAGTCAGACATGACTGAGAGACATTCACTCCACTTCACTTCACTTCACATGGAATAGAAAGAAAGGAACACCTAAATAGGCTGGAGTAGGGGCTTGGAGTAGAAGACAGAAAAGCCCCAAATAAAAGAGGGACCAGAGATAACACCTAAAGAGACAAGAGACAGGCATTTCATGAAGGCCAGAGAAAGCATGTGAAGTCTTGGGAACTTAGCTGAGAATGAGGTCACAGAATGGGCAGGGTCAGCTCATGAAAGACCTTGAACATCACACTCCAGAACTCACTTTTTTCTCAAGGCCATTGAGAATTGAAGAGGAACAATGTAATCAAGGATTACATTGTAAAAAGATCAGCCAGACACTGGTGTGGAGGAAAGACAGGAAGACAATGAGGCAGGAAGTAAGGAGAGCAATTAGGACTCTGTTGTATAAGGACAAGAAAAGAATGATGGGGCAATGTAAAGACTGTAGGATTAGAATGATCAGAGGAAGTAAAGTCGGTTTCCTTGAATGTGGAAATCTAAACAAGAAGGAGGCATCTAAGAGGGTCTCAGGTTTCAGATGTGAGCAGACAGACTATTAACCAAAACTACAAATGAAGAACAGAGGTTTGCTTACTTTTGGTGGCCATAGATAGAGTGAATGCTGAATTTCTGCAGTCTAAGAGATATCGTAATAAGCAGTTGAAAATGTGAATCTGAAATCCAGTCAAGAATCTCTAAATTAATGTTAGAAATTTTGAAGAATGCTGAGTCAGAAAAGAGAGTAAAGGAGGAAATTCTAAAATACCAATGACTGAGGAATAAATGGAGATAAAGGAGACCCACAAAAGAGAAAAGGGGAGCTATCTAAAAAGTAAAAAGGAAACCAGAAATGACTAGCATCAGAGATGAAGGCGTGGGAGAGGTAAGTGGATGTGAGTGATTACCAGACAGACCAAGTAAAATAAGGCCTAAAAAATGCTTGTTGATAACAACTAGGAAATCCTAACAAAAGAAACTGGATAAGGTGGTGAAAGTGGAAAAATGGCTGCAGTTTGTTCAAAAGTTAATGAAAAGTGTTCATTTGTTGCTGGTGGGAATGCAGAAAGCAAAACAGTGTAGTGGTTTATGACAAAACTAAACATACCCTTATCACAGATCCAGTAATCATCAGTTCAGTTCAGTTCAGTCGCTCATTCATGTCCAACTCTTTGCGACCCCATGGACTGCAGCATGCCAGGCCTCCCTGTCCGTCACCAACCCACAGAGTTCACTCAAACTCACTTCCATTGAGTCGGTGATGCCATCCAGCCATCTCATCCTCTGTCGTCCCCTTCTCCTGCCTTCAATCTTTCCCAGCATCAGGGTCTTTTCAAATGAGTTAGTTCCTCACATCAGGTGGCCAAAGTATTGGAGTTTCAGCTTCAACATCAGTCCTTCCAATGAATATTCAGGACTGATTTCCTTTAGGATGGACTTGTTGGATCTCCTTGCTATCCAAAGGTCTCAAGAGTCTTCTCCAACACCACAGTTCAAAAGCATCAATTCTTCAGTGCTCAGCTTTCTTTATAGTCCAACTCTCACATCCATACATGACTACTGGTAAAGCCATAGCTTTGACTAGACAGTCCTTTGTTGGCAAAGTAATGTCTCTGCTTTTTAATATGCTGTCGAGGATGGTAATAACTTTCCTTCCAAGGAGTAAGCATCTTTTAATTTCATGGCTGCAGTCACCATCTGCAGTGATTTTGGAGCCCAAGAAAATAAAATCTCTCACTGTTTCCACTGTTTCCCCATCTATTTGCCAGGAAGTAATGGGACCAGACGCCATGATCTTAGTTTTTTGAATGTTGAGTTTTAAGCCAACTTTTTCACTCTCCTCTTTCACTTTCATCAACAGGCTTTTTAGTTCTTCTTCACTTTCTGTCATAAGGGTGGTGTCATCTGCATATCTGAGCTTATTGATATTTCTCCCAGCAATCTTGATTTCTGTTTGTGCTTCATCCAGTCCAGATTTCTCATGATGTACTCTGCATATAAGTTAAATAAGCAGGATGACAATATACAGACTTGACATACTCCTTTCCTGATCTGGTATAAGTCTGTTTGTTGCTCCATGTCCAGTCCTAACTGTTGCTTCTTGGCCTGAATACAGATTTCTCAGGAGGCAGGTCAGGTGGTCTGATATTCCCATCTCTTTAAGAATTTTCCAGTTTGTTGTGATCCACACAGTCAAAGGCTTTGGCATAGTCAGTAAAGCAGAAGTAGATGTTTTTCTGGAACTCTCTTGCTTTTTCAATGATCCAGCAGATGTTGGCAATTTTATCTCTGGTTCCTCTGCCTTTTATAAATCCAAGTTGAACATCTGGAAGTTCACGGTTCATGTACTGTTGAAACCTGGCTTGGAGAATTTTGAGCTTTACTTTACTAGTGTGTGAGATGAGTTCAACAGCACGGTAGTTTGAGCATTCTTAGGCACTGACTTTCTTAGGGATTGGAATGAAAACTGACCTTTTCCAGTCCTGTGGCCACTGCTGAGTCTTCCAAATTTGCTGGCATATTGAGTGCAGCAATCATGCTCCTTGGTATTTACCCAAAGGAGCTGGAAACTGATGTCCACACATAAGCATACACATGGATGTTAAACCAACTTTATTTGTAACTGCCAAAACTTGAAAGCAACTACAATGTCCCTCAGTAAGTGAATGGATAAACCGGTACAGCCAGAAAATGAAATACTATTCAGTGTTTAAAAGAAATGAGCATTCAAATTATGAAAAGACATGGCAAAAACTTAGATGTATATTACTAAGCAAAAGAAGCTGATCTGAAAAGGCTACATACTGTATGATTCCAACTATATGATATTCTGGAAAAAGCAAAACTATGGAGACAGTGAAAGGATCAGTAATTGTTGGGGGTTAGGGAGGCAGAGATGATGAATTGGCAGTATACAGAGGATTTTTACTGCTTGACACTATTCTGTATGACAGTATAATAGTGGTGGTGGTGGTGGTTTAGTCACTAAATAGTGTCTGACTCTTGCAATCCCATGGACTGTAGTCTTCCAGTCTCCTCTGCCTATGGGATTTCCCAGGCATGAACACTGGAGTGGGTTGCCATTTCCTTCTCCAGGGGATTTTCTCGACCCAAGGACTGAACTCCTTCATCACGAGCAGATTCTTTACCACTGAGCCACCAGGAAAGCCATACTATAATGGTGGATACATGTTATTATACATTTTTCAAAACCCACACCATGTGCACCAGGAATGCACTGTAATATAAACTGTGAACTTTGGGTGATAGTATGTCAACATGGTTCATCAATTTTAACAAATGAGCCATTCTTGTGTGAGATATTAACAGTGGGAAAGGGCATGCTGTAGGCAGCTGAGCAGGGTGGGTATGTGGGAAACCTCTGTACCTTTTCCCAGTTTTACTGTGAACTTAAAATACTCTGTAAAATAAAGTCTGTTTGAAAAAAAAAAAAAAGAGTAAATAAGAGATAATAAGATGGAGATGGTGAACACATTTAGAATGTAAGAAATTTGTGTGTTCAAAGTTGGAAATCACTCCACTGATCTCAGTGGCACTGGAATACATAAAGAAACTTTGGAAGGAACAAAAACTAATAATAGGAATTATTTCTGGGAGATTGTGGAGAAGTAGATGAGGATACTTGGGGAGGGGGTACCAGAAGGGGACTTTTCTCTAAATCTTTTTATATCTTTTTGTTTCTAAAACATGTGAATTATTAATTCTTCAAAAAACTAAATGTAGCATCTACTATGTGCCAGATGAATTTCTTCATATCTTGGAGACTGGCAACCTCCTAAGGAGCCAAGACAGAGAGCCTTGTAGGACCTGAGATTATGACCTTAAAATTCCAATCAATAGCTCTGAGAGCTGATGAGACTAGCCTCATAAATACCAAAGGTCTTGTGGGGGGAAAATGACAGAAAAGAGAAATACCATAATTTCTGGGATCCCAGGGAGCTGGAATAGAATGAATAAAGAAGAAGAAAAAACAGGGCTCAGAAACAGTGTATTAGTTAAAGCTTAGCTAACAAAGTAGCTAATGCGAACAGCCGGCTCATTGGAAAAGTCCCTGATGCTGGAAAAGATTGAGGGCAGAAAGAGAAGAGCATGTCAGAGGGTGAGATGGCTGGATGGCATCACTGGTGCAATCTACATGAACTTGGGCAAACTTCGGGAGATGGTGAGGGACAGGGAGGCCTGGTGTTATGCAGTCCATGGGGTGGTAAAGAGTCGGACAAAACTGGGAGACTGAACAACAACAAAGTAGAAGTTAAGAAAACGTTATTGTTTTGTAAGCCAAAAATTTTGGTATTAAGCAGCCAATTTAGTTGACTCTTCAAAATGCAAATCAATTTCACTATTAAAAACCATGGAATTATTTCATTGACCAACTTATATTGACAGATGAAATCAGCCACTGGAACTTGATTATAAAGATTTTTAAACCAATTAAATTTTGTTGTCCTCAAGCCACTGGATTTTGATACATTTCCATGACCTGTAGCCCTCTTATTTATGTATTCATCATAGCTGGCTCTCAGAATATCCCACTAAATAAAAAGTAACCCAAAGAATACCTTCCACTGAACTCAAAGAATGAAAAATTTGCTTATTATTATTAACAAAACAATGGAATTACCAAATGTAGCACAGATTCACCAAAGAAATGAAAATAAAACAAATAAGAGAAATTCCAGATCTCCCCACTACAGACCTCTCAACACACAAAAAGTCGTAACAAAGAAATGAACGATACAATACTCTTAAGAACACATAAGTTGACATTCTGTTTGGAAAATATATGTAAGGAAAATTAAAATTAAATATTAACCTCACACAAACGATCTGCAATCCCTGTTGCCAAATACTGATAATTACTGGAGTTCTTTGTCAAAAAAGCAGTCTGGGTAGGACTTCCCTGGAAGTCCAGTGGTTAAGACTGCACTCCCAATGCAGGGGCACAGGTTCCATCCCTGGTGGGGGAAATAAGATCCCATATGCCACATGGTGCGAGGCCAGAAAAGGTTAAAAAAAAAAAGAAGAAGAAAGAAAGAAAGAAAAATAGCAGTCTGGATAAGTAATTCTAGATAGGGAGACATATTAACTCTAATTTACTCAAATATTTTCCTCTCTCTTTATCTTTTCCCTTAATCCTCTGAGGGAAAAAAAAAGTTTTTTTTTTGTTTGTTTGTTTTTTCTGCCTTATTTTCCTCTAATGAATTGTAGTGGTGTTGAGGCTTGGAAAAAAGAAGAATCATAATTGCAACCTAAATGTGGAATTATTACCACATTATACTTTGTATAATTAACTGTTATTTGTTTTATTTAGGTACTTCCTGTTTTTGTTTGGAGAAAAAAATCAGTTATGCAGCTGACAATATATGTGTCACATTAATAATGTTTGTCCCCTTTTTAAGAGATAGCATATAGCAAAAATTCTGCTAGTGTTTCCAACACAATTTAATTTTAAGACAGAAGGATATTTTCTGTGTCATATCTGGGTTGAGTGAGGCAGTAGAGAAGCCTAGATTAACACAAACAATCTCTTTTGGCTCCTATTTCGAAGAAATCTATATGTTCTCTTTCCTGAAGAAATGAAAAATGAATTTTAATCAACTTGCTGCTGCTGCTGCTAAGTTGCTTCAGTCGTGTCTGACTCTGTGCAACCCCATAGACGGTAGCCCACCAGGCTCCCCGGTCCCTGGGATTCTCCAGGCAAGAATACTGGAGTGGGTTGCCATTTCCGTCTCCAATGCATGAAAGTGAAAAGTGAAAGTGAAGTCGTTCAGTCGTGTCCGACTCTTAGCGACCCCATGGACTGCAGCCTACCAGGCTCCTCCATCCATGGGATTTTCCAGGCAAGAGTACTGGAGTGGGGTGCCATTGCCTTCTCCGCTTAACCAACTTAGCTCTCTGTAAATTAACCTGAGAGCTACTGGGGGAGATAAATATCTTTATGCCTACACCCAGGTATAATTACATTACATTTAAATGTTTATGTTCCCTTTGAATTCTTGATTAGCTAAAGATTGCCCGTGTTGATAGCTGGGGAGCCAGTCTGCCTTAGAGAAAATATTGTACCAATGTTACTTGTACCTAGTTCCAGGAACAATGTTCTAGGAACATAATGCGTACTTCCTTATTAGTAAATTATTTGAATATGGGTATGGGACTTGTTTTTTGCATTTCTTTTCCATGGGGATGGTCTTGATCCCTGTCTCCTGTACAATGTCACGAACCTCCGTCCATAGTTCATCAGGCACTCCATCTATCAGATCTAGTCCCTTAAACCTATTTCTCACTTCCACTGTATAATCATAAGGGATTTGATTTAGGTCATACCTGAATGGTCTAGTGGTTTTCCCTACTTTCTTCAATTTCAGTCTGAATTTGGCAATAAGGAGTTCATGATCTGAGCCACAGTCAGCTCCTGGTCTTGTTTTGCTGACTGTATAGAGCTTCTCTATCTATGGCTGCAAAGAATATAATCATTCTGATTTCGGTGTTGACCATCTGTTGATGTCCATGTGTAGAGTGTTCTCTTGTGTTGTTGGAAGAGGGTGTTTGCTATGACCAGTGTGTTCTCTTGGCAGAACTCTATTAGCCTTTGCCCTGCTTCATTCCGTACTCCAAGGCCAAATTTGCCTGTCACTCCAAGTGTTTCTTGACTTCCTACTTTTGCATTCCAGTCCCCTATAATGATAAGGACAACTTTTTTGGGTGTTAGTTATAGAAGGTCTTGTAGGTCTTCATAGAACCATTCAATTTCAGCTTCTTCAGCGTTATTGGTTGGGGCATAGACTTGGATTACTGTGATATTGAATGGTTTGCCTTGGAAATGAACAGAGATCATTCTGTCGTTTTGGAGATTGCATCCAAGTACTGCATTTCGGACTCTTTTATTGACCATGATGGCCACTCCATTTCTTCTGAGGGATTCCTGTCTGCAGTAGTAGATATAGTGGTCATCTGAGTTAAATTCACCCATTCCAGTCCATCTTAGTTCACTGATCCCTAGAATGTCGACGTTCACTCTTGCCACTTGACCACTTCCAATTTGCCTTGATTCATGGACCTGACATTCCAGGTTCCTATGCAATATTGCTCTTGACAGCATCGGACCTTGCTTCTATCACCAGTCACATCCACAACTGGGTATTGTTTTTGCTTTGGCTGCATCCCTTCATTCTTCCTGGAGTTCTTTCTCCACTGATCTCCAGTAGCATATTGGGCACCTACTGACCTGGGGAGTTCCTCTTTCAGTATCCTATCATTTTGCCTTTTCATACTGTTCATGGGGTTCTCAAGGCAAGAATACTGAAGTGGTTTGCCATTCCCTTCTCCAGTGGACCACATTCTGTCAGACCTCTCCACCATGACCCGCCTGTCTTGGGTGGTCCCAGGGGCATGGCTTAGTTTCATAGATTTAGACAAGGCTGTGGTCCATGTGATCAGATTGACTAGTTTTCTGTGATTATGGTTTCAGTGTGTGTGCCCTCTGATGCCCTCTTGCAACACCTACCGTCTTACTTGGGTTTCTCTTACCTTGGACGTGGGGTTTTTCCAGTGGTCATGTATGGATGGGAGAGTTGGACTATGAGGAAAGCTAAGCACCAAAGAATTGATGCCTCTGAACTGTGGTGTTGGAGAAGACTCTTGAGAGTCCCTTAGACTGCAAGGAGATCCAATCTTCCCATCCTAAAGGAGATCAGTCCTGGGTGTTCATTGGATGGACTGATGCTAAAGCTGAAACTCCAGTACTTTGGCCACCTCATGAGAAGAGTTGACTCCTTGGAAAAGACCCTGAGGCTGGGAGGGATTGGGGGCAGGAAGAGAAGGGGACGACAGAGAATGAGGTGGCTGGATGGCATCACTGACTCAATGGACATGAGTTTGGGTAAACTCTGGGAGTTGGTGATGGACAGGGAGGCCTAGTGTGCTGTGATTCATGCAGTCGCAAAGAGTCAGACATGACTGAGCAACTGAACTGAACTGAACTGATGGGACTTGTAAACAGCACATCATACCAACACACATACTCAACTTTACTGCAAAGTTTCCAGTCAAATGTCATAGATTCTATGCATTGGGCTGTAAATTCAGGCAGTCCCAGCAAAGCTCACAGCTAATCCTACAGGGAACTCTAGGGACAGAGTAACACTCCAGTTTTACCCCAGATTAGGGTGAGAGGACCAGGCCTTTACACTCTCATAACAACCAGCGATTGGATATAAGCTGCTCCTAGGAAGGGTCAAGACCTTGGACAAGGTGGGTCTCTTCAACCAAGTCCAAGTCCCAGAGGAGGACTCAGCCAAGAACAGTTGGCTGACAACACTTCCAGTCAGGAGGAATGAGGTAGTGGAAATCTGAGGGGTGCAGTGCAGCATTCAGAGTCCATCCCTGAGCCTCTTGAATGCACTTGCTTTATATAAATTTTAAGAGCATCTCCTCTAGTATTTTAAAGGACTTTGTGGCTCAGCTGGTAAAGAATCCGCCTGCAATGTAGGAGACCTGAGTTTGATCCCTAGGTGAGGAAGATCCCTGGAGAAGGGAAAGGTTATCCACTCCAGTACTGTGGCCTGGAGAATTCCATGGACTGTATAGTCCATGGGGTCGCAAAGAACTGGACACAACTGAGCGACTTTCACTTTCAGCTGGCAAGGGGTTGGGAAGAGACTTGTAAGAGAAAAATTAGTGAAATGAACTCCAATACCCACTGTGCAACTTGTCTCAAGACCATAACTGGTACTCACCATCATTCTCCTCTATCACCACGTATTGATGCCCTTTATTCTTCTGGCCTCAGGTGACTTACCTAGGTGGGTGACCCAGAACCCCATCCTTGAGGAGTCTCAGACCCTGGTCAGTATCCCCTTCCCACCATGTGCCTATTTTACTTGTCATTTACAGTCAAAATTGGGCAAAGGTGTATTAAGAAGACAAGTGGATCATGTAGGTGACAAACATGTTCTTTCTAATGTTCAGAGTTCAGAGTTGATTACCTCTCCCAGGATAGTAAATACTTTCCTTGGCTGCTGGTCTTTGGGGAGAATGAATCACTGAGCGACAGCCACAGCCTGAGGTTTAATAAAATATTCACTATATCCCTTAGTAGAAGTGATCTCTCTTAAGAACCAGGATCTCTAAACCTGCAGTGTTTTAGAAATAGAGAACACAAGTTCCCCAGTGAGTCACTGGGGAATGATGATTAGTGGAACCAATCCTGCCTTGCTGTGGTTGAGAATATAACTTTCTCTGGAGCTTTGTTACTCTTATTACCCTCAGCTCCTGGGTGCCTCCAGGAGATGAGAGTTTCTTTTATACTATAAAGAAGGCCTCTGGCTTTCATACCCATCTTTTAATTAATAATTTAATCACCCTTCCTTTGTCTTTCTATAGAGCTTCCATGTTACTCAGCAATAGCCATCCAATTTCATAGTCTTTATATTTACTATTTTCTTTTTTGTTCTCAAAAGAGTGATACACTGCACCCAACAGTACATTCTGTCCACTCCTATACCAAGTTCACCACTGGTGAAAGTTTTTAAAATTGCACTGCTACTACATGCCCTGGACTATGCACTATTTCCACCAGCATTGATGGGGCTCCCGTTGATATTTGGCCCATTGAGTGACCCACGTCCAAAGTCCTTTCTTAGAGTCTGCTTTCTGAGACACTCCTGGTCCCATTTGTTATAGACTGGATTCACCATGAATCAAATTCTGAGACAGAGATTTGCATACAGGGGCTTCATTGGGAGTTGCTTTTAGAATCAACTCCTTTGGGGGAAAAAGGAAACAAAATTGTGTAGAGAGAAAAGCTGAACTGCGAGTCAGTCCAGACAAAGACTTTAGTTTATCCAACAAAGTTCTGGAATTGGGGTGGTCCTCCAGAATTGCCCATATTGAAGCAACAAGGTTAGGACTTTATACCCCTGCTCTGGCTTCCCAGGTATCACTAGTGGTAAAGAACCTGCCTGCCAATGCAGGAGATGTAAGAACCACAGGTTTTATCCCTGGGCTGGGATGATCCCTTGGAGAAAGAAAGGGCAACCCATTCCAGTATTCTTGCCTGGAGAATCCCATGGACAGAGGAGCCTGGCCGGCTATAGTCCATAGGGTTGCAAAGAGCCAGAGATGACTGGAGCAACTTAGCATGCATGTATGAGCACCAAAGAATTGATGCTTTCAAGTTGTCGTGCTGGAGAAGACTCTTGAGAGTCCCTTGGACAGCAAGGAGACCAAATCAGTCAATCCTAAAAGAAATCAACCCCGAATATTCATTGGAAGAACCAAGGCTGAACTTGAAGCTCTAATACTTTGGCCACCTGATGTAAAGAGCTGACTCATTGGAAAAGACCCTGCTGTTGGGACACATCGAGGGCAGGAGGAGGAGGTGACAAAGGATGAGATGGTTGGATGGCATGATCAACTCAGTGGACATGAGTTTAATCAAACTCCTGGGGATAATGAAGGACAGGGAAGCCTTGTGTGCTACAGTCCATGGGGTCACAAAGAGGACACAACTTAGTGACTGAACAACAACAATGAAGATCCACACCCAAAAATGAAGACATGGTTGTCTTCTCCTGGAGTTAGAAGGGGAAAGAGTGATTATCTGGACATAGTCAAGGATATGTTGGGAAGGAAGAGGGGAGAATAGATGTTGGATACTTTTGCTGTCAAAGTTGTAGCCATGAGAAAGAGTCTCCATTGGGGAAGGGAAGGCAGGGAGAATCCTGTGTTACAACCTCAATCTGCCAACCGTATTTTTCTGCTCTTCATTTCTCTCCAGTTACGTATTTCAGAAGAAATCAACATAGAGGGGGAAAAAATCAGATTACACTTTCCATACCTGTTCCTTTTCCCTCTCCTCCCACGCTCCTCTCCCCACTAACTTACCAATGGGCCTTAGTGCACCACCAAGGAAATACAGCATAACTTTTTCTCCTTGGACTTAGTAGAATTCAGTTTCAGCTTGCAGTGTTGAAAATATAAGAAAACAAACTTGATGCTTCAGATCATTTGCTATTTAGGGCTTTTCAAAACTCTTCCCCAAACTCAAACTAAATAACTGGGGAAGCCAGGTTTTGGATCACTGACCCTCATTTCTTATTGGTTCAGTTCTCTTTCCTCTTAACCATATCTTTCTCATCATTGGTTGTATGCACACTAGACTCCTGATTTTAGGGAATAGAGAGCATAAGACCATCTTTTTTTCTTTCTTAAAGAGGCAGTTGTTCAACAATTAGCAGTATGTATACACTGAAAATATTAACGTATAAAATTCAGTTCCCATCTGAGATCACGTATCATTAGATTTAGACTTTTTCTTTCCGAGTGAAAAGTTTAATAATCTCTGAGTTTGTATACACATGTGTTCTTTTCCACATTGTTTCTAGGTATTGGCTAAAGATTAATTTTTCAGTTTACTTTTGAATCAAGGCCAACTAAAAGGCTTTGTTTTCTCTGGGCATTTGTGGAAATAAAACGTGTACTTTGTGTGTTTAATTGGGTGTGAATGAAAGACAAGCTCAGACTGCAGGTGTGAATTTGCAAATACCTGGGATCACATTGCTTTGTGCTAGAAGCATGAATGTGGGTTTGCGGGGGACCTAACAAGGATATGAATGGGAAAGTCAAGGTAAGTAGTGTTACATCGAAGTCAGTACAAGTCTTCATTCTCAAGAAGACGAGTTGCTTTTCAGTCTCCCAGTGACTTCAATCCAGCCTATCGGAAAGCTATTTGGTTCTTCAGACAGCAGCCTCTGATTTCTAACCCAGGAACTTTCTTTCAGCTTCTATTGCTGGAGAATTTCCTGCTTATTTCTTTTACTTCCTTGTCAGTGAGGTCAAAACCCTGCCCTGCTTCTTATATGGCACAGGAATAGGCTTTGCTACTTAGCCAACTAATGGACACCATAGGAAAGCGGAGGGAGGGCGGGGGTGTGATCAAGACCTTCCTCTCAACTCCAGACCCACATCAACATTGAAGTCCCTGCTACCTTTTCTAATCACCCTGCTACCTTTTCTATCTCTGCAGGCCTGGCTTTGAAATACCCTGGGGAATCGCTAGGTCTGGCTCTTCTCTAAATGCAAATGAATGCTACTGAAGTCCTTTCTTTACCCCAAAATTCACTCTTAAAATTCCCATACTCAATCTAAGTAAAAAAAGAAGGAAGTGAGAACACAGAAGAAAATGTGTGGGAGGTCTGTGTGTGTGTTTGTTTTTGCAGAAGGGAGCTGTTTTAACTTACCACAGATTTTCATCATTATTAGCTTAAAATAAGATAAAAATAATATAAAATTAAAATAAAAACCCTCAAAGTACTTCAGGACCAGGTGAGTGGGGAAGTTTTTAGATGTTTGGTTTTGGTTCCATCCCTTTCTGCAGAGCCGTGAGCTAGTGAAAGAAGCCATACTAGTTAAAAAGGAAAGCAGGTAGGCCAGTTCTGAGGCCTCAGAAGAAAGCTACAGATTGAAAGTTATCTCCAGCTACACCAGCAACTGGCCTAAAACAGGCACTGGGACTGACTGCCCAGCAGCCATTGTCTATTGTTTACAATATTATAAATCATGGCAAGCCCATCCTCTTTGCTACTGCTTGGTTTGAAAATGAACTAATGACCAAAGTCTGGCCAATGAGACATGAAGGGAAGTTTGCTGTGGAAATTCTGGGAAATTTTCCTTTGTCTTGCTACAAGCTAGGAAACGAGGTCAATACTTGGAATAGTAGAGCGTAAAAATTGAAAGTCTATGTCTCTGTTAACATAATTAAACCACTGGGATAGCCTCGCCCTGGACCCACTCTTACGTGAGATAAAATTTTTTCATTATTTAAGACCTTTGAAAACATCCTACTAGATACGTGCTCCTTGCTCATAATCCCCTGGAACTCTTACGACACCCAAGAGCTACCCTCAGAGAGTCAGAATTGGAGAGTATCTCTTACTGTGTCCCCAAAGATAAAACTGGGTGTAAAGGGGGGTCTTATGACTACCTCAGGCGACAGAGTGCTGTGCATAAAAGCCAAGTTCACCTGTAGTAAATAGAGTGCAAGATTATATGTCAAGTACAGTATTAATAAAACAAACTGTTAAAAATTATTGTATTACATGGTTTCCATGGAAGATGGATTTTCAGTTTGAGACAACTGATTTACAGAATACAAACTATGGTAAATTTGAGAACATATATGTATTTTAGTTTTCACTGAAACCCTTAAATGAAGAATAACCTGGCCTGACCTAGATGTTTGGAGATTTTTTAGCTGGGTTGCCATTCCCTTCTCCAATCCTTGCCAGAGTCCAGCTCCAGCAGCCAGGGAATCAGCCTGAAGGGATGAGCGGTGTCGGCAGACAATGATGTAGCCTACATGTTTATATACTTTGACAAAAGCATTAGGTTAGAGCCTTGACATTTTCAGTCCCCACCCCCACCCAGATTTACTGTCTCCAGAAATCACTGTTGCCCTGCAAACTGAGTTCCTGCTTCAGTGATTCTCTCAGAATCTGCTTTACTATCTTTTATCTACTTCCTCTTACGTGTCCTATACTTAACTTGTGATTACATTGTAACTCATGCCATATTCCTGTTTATTTCTTATCTTTCTAAATCCTATTTGCCCCTAGTCTCTTAAGATCACTATCTCCTAAAAGGGCTTCTAGCTATCAATATCTCTAAAATTCCTAATCTCTATAAGCTATAGTAAAATATGCTAACACTACAGCAATTCTTAAATTTTTACCTTCTAACTATTCTTCAGTTCAGTTCAGTTCAGTCGCTCAGTCGTGTCCGACTCTTTGCGACCCCATGAATCACAGCACGTCAGGCTTCCCTGTCCATCACCAACTCCCAGAGTTCACTCAGACTCACGTCCATTGAGTCAGTGATGCCATCCAGCCATCTCATCCTCTGTCGTCCCCTTCTCCTCCTGCCCCCAATCCCTTCCGGCATCAGAGTCTTTTCTAAGCAGTCAACTCTTCGCATGAGGTGGCCAAAGTACTGGAGTTTCAGCTTTAGCATCATTCCTTCCAAAGAAATCCCAGGGCTCATCTCCTTCAGAATGGACTGGCTGGATCTCCTTGCAGTCCAAGGGACTCTCAAGAGTCTTCTCCAACACCACAGTTCAAAAGCATCAATGCTTTGGCGCTCAGCCTTCTTCACAGTCCAACTCTCACATCCATACATGACCACTGGAAAAACCATAGCCTTGACTAGACGGACCTTTGTTGGCAAAGTAATGTCTCTGCTTTTGAATATGCTATCCAGGTTGGTCATAACTTTCCTTCCAAGGAGTAAGCGTCTTTTCATGGCTGCAGTCACCGTCTGCAGTGATTTTGGAGCCCAAAAAAATACAGTCTGCCACTGTTTCCACTGTTTCCCCATCTATTTCCCATGAAGTGGTGGGACCGGATGCCATGATCTTTGTTTTCTGAATGTTGAGCTTTAAGCCAACTTTTTCACTCTCCTCTTTCACTTTCATCAAGAGGCTTTTGAGTTCCTCTTCACTTTCTGCCATAAGGGTGGTGTCATCTGCATATCTGAGCTTATTGATATTTCTCCTGGCAATCTTGATTCCAGCTTGTGCTTCTTCCAGCCCGGCGTTTCTCATGATGTACTCTGCATAGAAGTTAAATAAACAGGGTGACAATATACAGCCTTGACATACTCCTTTTCCTATTTGGAACCAGTCTGTTGTTCCATGTCCAGTTCTAACTGTTGCTTCCTGACCTGCATACAGATTTCTCAAGAGGCAGGTCAGGTGGTCTGGTGTCCTCATCTCTTTCAGAATTTTCCAGTTTATTGTGATCCACACAGTCAAAGGCTTTGGCATAGTCAATAAAGCAGAAATAGATGTTTTTCTGGAACTCTCTTGCTTTTTCCATGATCCAGCAGATGTTGGCAATTTGGTCTCCGGTTCCTCTGCCTTTTCTAAAACCAGCTTGAACATCTGGAAGTTCACGGTTCATGTACTGCTGAAGCCCGGCTTGGAGAATTTGAGCATTACTTTACTAGCGTGTGAGATGAGTGCAATTGTGCGGTAGTTTCAGCATTCTTTGGCATTGCCTTTTTTTGGGATTGGAATGAAAACTGACCTTTTCCAGTCCTGTGGCCACTGCTGAGTTTCCAAATTTGCGGGCATATTGTGTGCAGCACTTTCACAGCATCATCTTTCAGGATTTGAAATAGCTCAACTGGAATTCCATAACCTCCACTAGCTTTGTTCATAGTGATGCTTTCTAAGGCCCACTTAATTTCACATTCCAGGATATCTGGCTCTAGGCCAGGGGCAGTGGTCCGGAGGACCTACCCCATGCCTGAGGCCAGAGGCCACAGCTGGGAGGAGCAACCCCTTCTCCAAGCAGTGGTGGCTGCACGGGTGCAGGAGGGCCTAGAGGAGTTATTCCACATTCAAGGTCAAAAGGGGCAGCAGTGAGGAGATACCCCTCATCCAAGGTAAAGAGCATTGGCTGTGCTTTGCTGAAGCAGCCGTGAAGAGATACCCCATGTCCAAGGTAAGAGAAACCTAAGTAAGACGGTAGGTGTTGCAAGAGGGCATCAGAGGGCACACACACTGAAACCATAATCACAGAAAACTAGTCAATCTAATCACACTAGGACCACAGCCTTGTCTAACTCAGTGAAACTAAGCCATGCCCCTGGGACCACCCAAGACAGGCGGGTCATGGTGAAGAGGTCTGACAGAATGTGGTCCACTGGAGAAGGGAACGGCAAACCACTTCAGTATTCTTGCCTTGAGAACCCCATGAACAGTATGAAAAGGCAAAATGATAGGATACTGAAAGAGGAACTCCCCAGGTCAGTAGGTGCCCAATATGCTACTGGAGATCAGTGGAGAAATAACTCCAGAAAGAATGAAGGGATGGAGCCAAAGCAAAAACAATACCCAGTTGTGGATGTGCCTGGTGATAGATGCTGTAGAGAGCAATATTGCATAGGAACCTGGAACGTCAGGTCCATGAATCAAGGCAAATTGGAAGTGGTCAAACAGGAGATGGCAAGAGTGAACGTCGACATTCTAGGAATCAGAGAACTAAAATGGACTGGAATTGGTGAATTTAACTCAGATGACTGTTATATCTACTACTGCGGGTCGGAATCCCTTAGAAGAAATGGAGTAGCCATCATGATCAACAAAAGAGTCCAAAATGCAGTACTTGGATGCAATCTCAAAAATGACAGAATGATCTCTGTTCGTTTCCAAGGCAACCCATTCAATATCACAGTAATCCAAGTCTATGCCCCAACCAGTAATGCTGAAGAAGCTGAAGTTGAATGGTTCTATGAAGACCTACAAGACCTTCTAGAACTAACACCCAAAAAAGATGTCCTTTTCATTATAGGGGACTGGAAGGCAAAAGTAGGAAGTCAAGAAACACCGGGAGTAACAAGCAAATTTCACCTTGGAATACAGAATGAAGCAGCACAAAGACTAATAGAGTTTTGCCAAGAAAATTCACTGGTCATAGCAAACACCCTCTTCCAACAACACAAGAGAAGACTCTACACATGGACATCACCAGATGGTCAACACCAATATCAGATTGATTATATTCTTTACAACCAAAGTTGGAGAAGCTCTATACAGTCAGCAGAAACAAGACCAGGAGCTGACTGTGGCTCAGATCATGAACTCCTTATTGCCAAATTCAGATTGAAATTGAAGAAAGTAGGGAAAACCACTAGACCATTCAGGTATGACCTAAATCAAATCCCTTATGATTACACAGTGGAAGTGAGAAACAGATTTAAGGGACTAGATCTGATAGATAGAGTGCCTGATGAACTATGGACGGAGGTCCGTGATATTGTACAGGAGGCAGGGATCAAGACCATCCCCATGGAAAAGAAATGCAAAAAAGCAAAATGGCTGTCTGGGGAGGCCTTAAAAATAGCTGTGAAAAGAAGAGAAACGAAAAGCAAAGGAGAAAAGGAAAGATATAAGCAGCTGAATGCAGAGTTCCAAAGAATAGCAAGAAGAGATAAGAAAGCCTTCCTCGGCGATCAATGCAAAGAAGTAGACTAAAACAACAGAACGGGAAAGACTAGAGATCTCTTCAAGAAAATTAGAGATACCAAGGGAACATTTCATGCAAAGATGGGCTCGATAAAGGACACAAATGGTATGGACCTAACAGAAGCAGAAGATATTAAGTAGAGATGGCAAGAATACACAGAAGAACTGTACAAAAAAGATCTTCACGACCCAGATAATCTAACTATTCTTAATTATTCTTAAACCCTAAATTCAGCAAACTTCTTTTGCCATAAGCATTTCCCTCACAAACAGGTCTCAGATAACAACCCTTCCCATGGCCTCAAGCTGTGGCCTACGTGCTCATCCTGGAACATTCTTTGTAAAGATCCTTGAACAAATGTCAATGTTTACTTTATAGATTATTTTCTGGGCACAACTGCAGAAGGCTTTGTGCTTTCTCATGCTTCTCTCAAGAACAATAAGCACCTTAACATTCTTTCCAGCCAACTCAACCGAAGAAAGTAAATAACAAGTCAGAATCACAAGACCTAACTCCTTCATCCTGGGACCATGCCTGCAAGATGAGGAGGAAGGGTTGGGGCCGTGCCTCCATTGTGTCAGTAATGCCTAAGGTGGCTCCTGACAAATCCTAATATCAGGAGGGAGAGGAAACACAGACTTGACTCCATGCGACTAGTCAGGGCTTCACCTGGTCCAGTGTGCTCACATGTGTGCATGTGAGGGGAGGGACTGGAAAGGAGAGGAAAATGTTATTCAGTCACTAAGTAATGGCTGACTCTTTTGTGACCCCATGGACTGTTGCCCACCAGGCTCCTCTGTCTGTGGGATTTCCCAGGCAAGAATACTGGAGTGGGTTGCCATTTCCTTTTTCAGAGGCCAATCTCATGGTTTTCCCCTACACTCTCATAGTTTACCCCCACCCTCCAGTGTTGTTATCTGGCAAAGCAAGGTTAAAACGAACATTAAGAGCTGTCTTGAAAATCAAAGAGTCACGAAGAACAGTTGTACCCTGTGAGGTTTCATGTTTTAATGCTGGTATGATAAAAGAGATGTATGTAGGCCAACTGCATGTGTATGTGGAGAAGGCAATGGCAACCCACTCCAGTACTCATGCCTGGAAAATCCCATGGACGGAGGAGCCTGGTAGGCTGCAGTCCATGAGGTCGCAAAGAGTCGGACACGACTGAGCGACTTCACTTTCACTTTTCACTTTCATGCATTGGAGAAGGAAATGGCAACCCACTCCAGTGTTCTTGCCTCAAGAATCCCAGGGACGGGGGAGCCTGGTGGGCTGCCATCTATGGGGTCGCACAGAGTCGGACACGACTGAAGCGAATTAGCAGCAGCAGCAGCAGCAGCATGTGTATGAATCTTAGACATACCTTTAGAATCAGATAGAAAACCCTTTTCTCTTTGCCTGCCCTGCCCCTACCCCAGGACAGCAGAGCCTGTGAATAGGAGGGAGTTTGTGTGGTTGACTCAACTAGATATTAATCTACAAAGAGTGGACCAAGTGGGAAATAACCTAGTTTTCCCATAGTCCTCATGACTAGGATTTTCCCCTTACTAAATTTCTAGCCAGTGGAAAATGTCTTAATCATCTTTGTATTCACACCCGTGTGTAGTAATAATAACAGCTGCCTTTATCTAAACACTTGCTGGGCACATTTCTTACATTATCTCATTTAGTCCTCACATCAACACAGTAACATGCTTGTTTTGTTGTTGTCATTGTTCAGTTGCTAAGTTGTGTCCAACTCTTCGTGATCCCATGGACAGCAGCAAGCCAGGCTTCCCTGTCTTCCTCTACCTCCCGGAGTTTGCTCAAGTACATGTTCATTGTGTCTGTGATACTATCTAGCCATCTCATCCTCTGCCACCCTCTTCACCTTTTAACTTTCCCAGCATCATTCCAATGAGTCAGCTCTTCACATTGGTAGCCAAAGTATTGAAACTTAAGCTTTATTGAGGGTTGATTTCCTTTAGGATTGACTGGTTTGATCTCCTTGCTGTCCAAGGGAATCTCAAGAGTCTTCTCCAGCACCACAATTTGAAAGCATAAATTCTTCAGCACTCAGCCTTTTTTATTATCCAACTCTTATATCTGTACATGACTACTGGAAAAACCATAGCTTTGACTATATAGATTTTTGTCAGCAAAGTGATGTCTCTGCTTTTTAGTATGCTGTCTGGGTTTGTCATAGCTTTCCTTCCAAGAAGCAAGTGTCTTCTAATTTCAAGACTGCAGTCACCATCTGCAGTGATTTTGGAGCCCAAGAAAAGAAAATCTGTCACTGCTTCTACATTTTCCTGTTCTATTTTCCATGAAGTGATGGGACCAGATGCCATGATCTTAGTTTTTTGAATGTTGAATTTTAAGCCAGCTTTTTCACTCCCCTGTTTCACCTCCATCAAGAGTCTCTTTAGTTCTTCTTTGCTTTCTGCCATTAGAGTAGTATCATCTGCATATCTGAAGTTGTTGATATTACCCCCTGCAACTTTGATTCCAGCTTGTAACTCACTCAGCCTGGCATTTTGTGTGATGTGCTCTTCATATAAGTGAAATAAACAGGGTGATACTATACAGGTTCCCACAAAATATCATCGTACCTTTTTAGGTCCTCTTCATATTATCCCTTTCTACTTGGAGAAGAGGGAAATCCCACAGATATTTTAAAGAAAATTTCAAGATAAATTCAAAAGAGAAAGATGTTAGATTTATGTTTTGAACATCTACTTGGTACGCAGTGTCATAACCAGATACAAGGGTGTAGAAGATACAGAGCTAGAGTGGAACCAGGTACACAAACATTTACAATAGAGGGCAGGATGGCACGGCTCTCTAGACACTGAGCAGTGAATGGTATACACTGAGTACCACAAGAATGCAAAAACAGTATCAGGGAGGAATTATGGAGGAGGAGGTATTCTAGGGAAAGATGCAAGGAACAAAGGAACAAAGGTCTTTATGATAAAGTACACTAAATGTATCCTGCCACCTCTCTTTGCCCTGTACCAATCCTCTTTCTGAAGCTGTTTGCATATATACTAGAAATACGGATGCTGCTGAGGTGAGTTTTACATAGATAGGATCTCATAAAAGATCTTTCCAGTCCATACATTTCTGTGGTGTGTTTTCCTAAATCTGTAGCAATAATCTTATTCTATAGAGGTCATGAAATCAATTATTGCCACTAAAGGCATATTAGAGTGAAAGGAGCCTGGGTTATGAAGCAAAGAGAAACCTGGGGTTCACATTCAGAGTTGGCCACTTCCTTGGGCAAATTACACACTCTTTGTGCCATAAAATTGCCATAATTATACCTATACCACATCCTAAATATACTAAATAAAAACATTTAGTGGCTAAATGTACGCACTCAATAGATACCTGCCCTCTTTCTTCTTATTCCAATTACACCCACTACTCAGGCAGATGGAGCCTATGACTAGAGTCTCCACAGACCAGAGTCTTCACAAACTGATCATTTATATGAGCTGTGTTTTCATATGCCCTGCTCAGGCCAATTACTGGCTGTTGAGAGTACAAAGTTGAAAAGGACATGGTCTTGATCTCAAGCAGCTCTCAGGTTGGTGAACAGGCAGGGAGGGTGAGGAGAGTACCAACCACTGTATCAGTAATCAGAAGTGCCTGAGAGTAGAAGAGCTCAAGAGTATACATCATCTACTCTTGTATATGATGTATTACATCATATTTTTTGAACTTAGAGAAGCTGGTGCAAAAAGAAGTTAAGTGATAACTCAAGGTCACACATCTACTCATTAGTAAAGTCTGACTAAAACTAAGAACTACTAAGCCCAGCCTGGAGCTCCCTTCCTGCTTTGACACACTTTCTCCCCTAAACTTAAGGTGTCATGGGAGGGTTTTCCCATTTCAGATAACTCACCTAAGGATCTAAGGCTTTGTCATCTGCAAGTGGCCAAAATAATTCCCTGAACTTATCCTCTCTGACAATACCTTGCCTTCATTCTCATTATGAGCACCAGTCAATATACCCAAATGAGAAGAGACTAGAAAGGCACTTTTGCTAGAAAGCCCATGTTGGAAGTCTTTATACTCTTGACTTTTATATTCATTATGCTGACCAGTAATAAAATCACTGGGACTCCAGGAATAAGCTATGATTTATAAGCCTGGAATATTTTTTGCTTTTTTTTTTTGGCTGCTCCGGGTCTTTATTGCTGCACAGAGGCTACCATAGTTGCAGTACCCAGGGTTCTCACTGCAGTGGCTTCACTTGTTGTGAAGCATGGGCTCTAGGCACGTGAGCTCAGTAGTTACAGCATGTGGGCTCAGTAGTTGTGGTTCATGAGCTTAGTTTCTCTGCAGCATGTGGGATCTTCCCAGACCGTGGATCAAACCCATGTTCCCTACACTGCTAGGCGGATTCTTAACCACTGGACTACCAGGGAAGTCCCAAGTCTGGAATTTTAAAGGTTCAGAAGATAGAAGAAAACTTTAGGAAACTTTAAAGGAGAAAAACATTCATTATCTTTTTTTCCTTTTTCTCCAATTAACTCTAAACATTTCGTGGATGTGCTAAGAGGAGTGTCTAGGTATACAGTAGTGACTGAGTAGTCACACACACTCTGCCTCACCACAGGAAGACAGTGACAAACCATGCTCACTTACAGCACAGTGGTTGAACACAGCATTACTGAATCCAGTTAATTTAGCATTACATAGTTCATATATCACAAAACTAGCCTGGAAAGCATTTACAAATAGATTCCATTAATTAATTTTCTTTTATTTGGAAGCTTTAAAAATTCTCCTTGTACAAATATGTATAATCATAAAGACCAAATGTATGTTAATTGAAATATTTAATTAAATAATAAAGTAAGAATAATGAGCTAATTGAAATTGTTGTAAAATTGGTACAGTGATTCATGACTCAAATATTTTCATCTGCTGAGGTTAGCTCTGATACCAGCTATTCTCAGGATTAGGTTCATATATCTCATCTAGATAAATTTAGTAGTCTGACTTTAACAATTTTACAATCCATACAAAAACAAATTCAATTTTTTTTTTCTGACCACAAGGGAATATATTTTCACTGTGAGTAATACAAAATATTAAAAAATAAAGAATTAAAAAATAATTACCCACGATTACACAACCAAGTAATAAGCAATTCGATAGTGTAATATATATATGTATGTTATTATATGCTGAACTGTACAAAAAAAGATCTTCACAACCCAGATAATCACAATGGTGTGATCACTACCTAGAGCCAGACATCCTGGACTGTGAAGTCAAGTGGGCCTTAGAAAGCATCACTACGAACAAAGCTAGCGGAGGTGATGGAATTCCAGTTGAGCTATTTCAAATCTTGAAAGCTGATGCTGTGAAAGTGCTGCACTCAATATGCCAGCAAATTTGGAAAACTCAGCAGTGGCCACAGGACTGGAAAAGGTCCGTTTTCATTCCAATCCAAAAGAAAGTCAATGCCAAAGAATGCTCAAACTACCGCACAATTACACTCATCTCACATGCTAGTAAAGTAATGCTCAAAATTCTCTAAGCCAGGCTTCAGCAGTATGTGAACCGTGAACTTTCTGATGTTCAAGCTGGTCTTAGAAAAGGCAGAGGAACCAGAGATCAAATTGCCAACATCTGTTGGATCATGGAAAAAGCAAGAGAGTTCAAGAAAAACATCTATTTCTGCTTTATTGACTATGCCAAAGCCTTTGACTGTGTGGACTACAATAAACTGTGGGAAATTCTGAAAGAGATGGGAATAACAGACCACCTGACCTGCCTCTTGAGAAACCTGTATGCAGGTCAGGAAGCAACAGTTAGAACTGGACATGGAACAACAGACTGGTTCCAAATAGGAAAAGGAGTATGTCAAGGCTGTATATTGTCACCCTGCTTATTTAACTTACATGCAGAGTACATCATGAGAAACGCTGGGCTGGAAGAAACACAAGCTGGAATCAAGATTGCTGGGAGAAATATCAATAAGCTCAGATATGCAGATGACACCACCCTTATGGCAGAAAGTGAAGAGGAACTCAAAAGCCTCTTGATGAAAGTGAAAGTGGAGAGTGAAAAAGTTGGCTTAAAGCTCAACATTCAGAAAACGAAGATCATGGCATCTGGTCCCATCACTTCATGGCAAATAGATGGGGAAACAGTGTCAGACTTTATTTTGGGGGGCTCCAAAGTCACTGCAGATGGTGACTGCAGCCATGAAATTAAAAGATGCTTACTCCTTGGAAGGAAAGTTATGACCAACCTAGATAGCATATTCAAAAGCAGAGATATTACTTTGCCAACAAAGGTCCGTCTAGTCAAGGCTATGGTTTTTCCAGTGGTCATGTATGGATGTGAGAGTTGGACTGTGATGAAGACTGAGCTCCAAAGAATTGTTGCTTTTGAACTGTGGTGTTGGAGAAGACTCTTGAGAGTCCCTTGGACTGCAAGGAGATCCAACCAGTCCATTCTGAAGGAGATGAGCCCTGGGATTTCTTTGGAAGGAATGATGCTAAAGCTGAAAGTCCAGTACTTTGGCCACCTGATGTGAAGAGTTGACTCATTGGAAAAGACTCTGATGCCAGAAGGGATTGGGGGCAGGAGGATAAGGGGACGACAGAGGATGAGATGGCTGGATGGCATCACTGACTCGATGGACATGAGTCTGAGTGAACTCTGGGAGTTGGTGATGGACAGGGAGGCCTGGTGTGCTGCGATTCATGGGGTCGCAAAGAGTCGGACACGACTGAGCGACTGAACTGAACTGAACTGAAACATACATATATTTAAATAATTTTAAATTACTATTTGGAATTCCCTGGGGGTTTAGTGGTTGGCACTTGGAGCTTTCACTGCCAGAGGCATTGAGTTCAATCTCTGATTAGGGACCAAGAATCCCACAGGAGTGGGATGCCCCCCCAAAAAATTTTTTTAAGTCATATCAGATCACCAACTCCCGTAGTTGGTAGGAGGGGCACACAAGCAATGTAATCAAATCCCATACCATATGAGTGAAAGTGAAGTGAAGTCGCTCAGTCGTGTCCGACTCTTTGCAACCCCATGGACTGTAGCCTACCAGGCTCCATTCCTGAGATTTTTCCAGGCAAGAATACTGGAGTGGGTTGCCGTTTCCTTCTCCAGAGGATCTTCCCAACCCAGGGATAGAACCTGGGTCTCCCGCATTGCAGGCAGACGCTTTACCGTCTGAGGCACCAGGCAATTGAGTGGATGACCCACAAATTGGAGAATAAATACATTGCAGAATTTCTCCCACAGGAATGAAAGCTCTGTGCTCCATGTCAGGCTCCCCAGGCTACGGGTCCGGCATCAGGAGAAGGAGTCGCCAGAGCATTTGGTTTTAAAAGCCAGTGGGGCTTGAATGCAGGAGCTACGCAGGACTGGGGGAAACAGAGACTCCACTTCTTTTGTGCACTGGGACCCAGGGCAAAAGCAGTGACTTCATAGAAGCCTGGGCCAGACCTTCTTGCTGGTCTCTGAGAGTCTGCTGGGGAGGTGAGGGATGACTATGACTCACCTAAGGGGATGTGATCACTGGTGGCAGGGATATCAGGGAGTGTTCATCTATGTGAATACTTGCTGAAGCAGACATCTAGCTGGGTCGTTAGCACAAGACCTGGCCCCACCCAACAGCCTGTAGGCTTCAGTGCTGGGATGCCTCAGGTCAAACAACCAACAAGGCTGGAACACAGCTCCATCTGTCAGCAGACAGGCTGCCTAAAATCTTCCTGAGCCCACAGACACCCCTTGACACAGCACTGTCTCCTCCACTCACCAGGAAGCTTGCACAGGCCTTTAGACCAACCTCACCTACCAGAGAGCAGACATCAGAAGCAAGAAAATGACTGTCCCAAAGCCTGCAGAACTGAGTCTGAAACCACAGGTCTATGCATAGAAAATCTTAAAGAGGCTATCAGAAAACTACTAAAGTTCATCAGTGAATTTGGTAAAGTTGTGGGATACAAAATAATACAGAGAAATCTCTTGCATTTCTATACATTAATAATGAATGATCAGAAAGAGAAATTAAGGAAACAATCCCATTTACCATCACATCAAAAAGAAGAAAATACCTAGGAATAAACCTATCTAGGAGGTCTTGTAGGTCTTCATAGAATCATTCAACTTCAGCATCTTCAGCATTACTGGCTGGGGCATAGACTTGGATTACTGTGATATTGAATGGGTTGCCTTGGAAATGAACAGAGATCATTCTGTCATTTTTTGAGATTGCATCCAAGTACTGCATTTTGGACTCTTTTGTTGATCATGATGGCTACTCCATTTCTTCTAAGGGATTCTGGCCCGCAGTAGTAGATATAACAGTCATCTGAGTTAAATTCACCAATTCCAGTCCATTTTAGTTCTCTGATTCCTAGAATGTCGACGTTCACTCTTGCCATCTCCTGTTTGACCACTTCCAATTTGCCTTGATTCATGGACCTGACGTTCCAGGTTCCTATGCAATATTGCTCTCTACAGCATCGGACCTTGCTTCTATCACCAGGCACATCCACAACTGGGTATTGTTTTTGCTTTGGCTCCATCCCTTCATTCTTTCTGGAGTTATTTCTCCACTGATCTCCAGTAGCATATTGGGCACCTACTGACCTGGGGAGTTCCTCTTTCAGTATCCTATCATTTTGCCTTTTCATACTGTTCATGGGGTTCTCAAGGCAAGAATACTGAAGTGGTTTGCCATTCCCTTCTCCAGTGGACCACATTCTGTCAGACCTCTCCACCATGACCCGCCCGTCTTGGGTGGTCCCAGGGGCATGGCTTAGTTTCATTGAGTTAGACAAGGCTGTGGTCCTAGTGTGATTAGATTGACTAGTTTTCTGTGATTATGGTTTCAGTGTGTGTGCCCTCTGATGCCCTCTTGCAACACCTACCGTCTTACTTGGGTTTCTCTTACCTTGGACATGGGGTATCTCTTCATGGCTGCTTCAGCAAAGCGCAGCCACTGCTCCTTACCTTGGACAAGGGATATCTCCTCACCGCTTTCCCTCCTGACCTTGAACGTGGAATAGCTCCTCTAGGCCCTCCTGCGCCCGTGCAGCCACCTCTCCTTGGACGTGGGGTTGCTCGTCTCAGCCACCGCCCCCTGGCCTCGGGCAGTGGGTAGCTCCTCTCAGCAGTTCCTGCGCCGTCACAGCCTGGCACTCTGGGCTGCTGCACCTGACCTCAGACGTAGGGTAACTCCTCTTGGCTGCCGACCCTCGGGCATGGGGTCCTCCCAGCTTCTGCCCCTGACCTCGGACGTGGGGTAGCTCCTCTCGGTCGTGCTCTGTGCGCTGTCGCGGCTGCCCACAAAAGAAAGGTACCCTGAAAACAATAAGACACTGATGAAAGAAATTAAAGACAATTAAACAGATGGAAAGATATACCATGTTCTTGGATTGGAGGAATCAATATTGTCAAAATGACTGTACTACCCAATCAACAGACACAACAGAATCCTTATCAAATGACTAATGGCAATTTTCAAAGAACTAGAACAAACATTTTTTAAATTTATATGGAAACATGAAAGATCCCAAATAGCCAAAGCAATCTTTTTTTTTCCCCTACGTGGAGCCTGGACTTTATAAAGAATCTTCACCACCCTGAATTAGCCAAAGCAATCTTGAGAAAGAAAAATGGATCTGGAGGAAATCAGGCTCCCTGACTTTAAACTATGCTACAAAGCTACAGTCATCAAAATAGTATGGTGCTGGCACCAAAATAGAAATATAGATCAATGGGACAGGATAGATGCACCTGTAGTCAATTAATCTACAACACAGGAGGCAAGACTATACAATGGGGAAAAGACAGTCTCTTCAATAAACGGTGCTGGGAAATCTGGACAGCCACATGTAAAAACATGAAAATAGGACATTCTTTAATACCATACAAAAAAATAAGCTCAAAATGGATTAAAGATGTAAATGTAAGACTGGATACTAGAAAACTCCTGGAGGAAATGTAGGCAGAAGGACATCCCGACATAAATCACAACAATATATTTTTGGATCCATCTCCCAGAATAATAGAAACAAAAACAAAATAAACAAACATGACCTAATTAAACTCAAACTTTTATACAGCAAAGGAAATCATAAAACAAAAAGACAACCTACAGAATGGAAGAAAATATTTGCAAATGATGCTACCAACAAGGGATTAATTTCCAAAATATACAAACAGCTTGTACATCTTGATATCAACAAGCAAAAAAACAACCCTCCCCTCACCAAAAGGGCACAATATTTAAATAGACATTCCTCCAAAGAAAACATACAGATGGACAATAGATACTTGAAAAGCTATGCAACATGGCCAAAAATAAAAAGCCTACAAGTAATAAAAGCTGGAGAGGGTGTGGAGAAAAAGAAACCCTCCTACACCATTGGTGGGAATGTGCATTGGTACTGTGACTTTGGAGAATGGTATGGAAGTTCCTTAAAAACTGAAAACAGAGTTACCATATGACCCTGCAATCCCACGTCTGGGCATATATCTAGGTGTGTGTACTCAAACACTCAGTCATGTCTGACTCCATGGACTGCAGCCTGCCAGGTTCCTCTGTCCATGGAATTTTCCAGACAATAATACTGGAGAGGGTTGCTATTTCCTTTCCCCCAGGGATCTTCCTGACCCAGGCATTGAGCCTGCATCTCCCATATTGCAGACAGATTCTTTACTACTGAGCCACTAGGGAACCCAAATATATCTGGAGAAAACTATAATTTGAAAAGATACATGCACCCCAATGTTCATAGCAGTACTATTTAAAATAGCCAAGACACAGAAGCAGCCTAAATGTTCAATGACAAATAAATGGATAAAAAAGAAGTACCTCATATATATAATGGAATATCACTCAGCCAAAAAAAAAAAAAAAGAATGAAATAATGCCATTTGCACCAACATGGATGGATCTAGAGAATATCACACTAAGTGAAGTAAGCTGGACAACTTTGTCCAGGTTACTTCACTTAGTATGATATTATATCCACTTATATATGGAATCCCAAAAAAAGATACAAATAAACTTATTTACAAAGCAAAGAGATCCACAGACATAGAAAACAAACTTATGGCTACCAAAGGAGAGGAGTGGGGAAGGATAAATTAGGAATTTGGGACTAACATACACACACTACTATATACAAAATATTAATAGATAACCAAGAAGGATCAGGAGATCAAAACAGTCAATTCTAAAGGAAATCAACCCTGAATATTCTTTGGAAGGAGTGATGCTGAAGCTGAAGCTCCAATATTTTGGCGACCTGATGCGAACAGCCGGCTCATTGGAAAAGACCCTGATGTTGGGAAAGATTGAAGGCAAAAGGAGAAGGGGGCAGCAGATGTTGAGATGGTTAGATAGCATCACTGACTCAATGGACTCAATGGACAAACTCAATGAGTTTGAGCAAATTCTGGGAGATTGTGTAGGACAGGGAAGCCTGGAGTGCTGAAGTCCATGGGGTTGCAATGAGTCAGACATGACTTAGCAACTGAACAATACAAAAACAACAAGGACCTTCAGTGCAATGCGGGGAACTATACTAAATAACTTGTAATAATCTATAATAGAAAATAATATGAAAAAGAATATGCATATATATGTGTATATATATTATAAATATGTATATATATATATACATGAATCACTCTGCTATATCTGAAACCAGCACAACATTGTAAATCAACTATATACTTCAATTAAAAAAAACTTTAAAGTTTCTAAAGTTATGAATCTTATTATATTATTATTTAACTTGCCTATGTTCAGAGGATTGGAGTAGGAAATGACAACCTACTCCAGTATTCTTTCTTGCCTGCTTGGAAAATTCCATGGACAGAAGAGCCTGCAGTGCATGGTATTGCAAAGAGTTGGACATCACTGAGCACGCACACACACACATGTTCAGAGGATATAAATATCTAGGATAATGACTATGGATTATCATAAAGTTAATTAGGTGGTGTCTTCAATTGAAGCTACTATTTTAGATCTGACTTCTTTGCTGGAGTGAATTGATACAGCCCCTTTCATCTAGTCTGCTGGTATTGACATGTCATGTGCTTATTTTGTATAACAAGGTATAAAAACTGGAGCAGTTTGCTTTCACCTGATAGGGCCGGCAATATACTCTCAAGATTGTGTCACAGTTGTCTATGCTAAGTTTCTTGCTCTTTGCCATAATCTAATCTAGCCACTGGGCTTCCCTGGTGGCTCAATAGTAAAGAATCTGCCTGCAAATGAAAGAGACAAGGGTTCAATTCTTGTCCAAGAAGATTCCTTGGAGAAGGAAATGGCGACTCACTCCAGTATTCTTGCCTGGAAAATCCTACAGACAGAGAAGCCTGACAGGCTACAGTTCAGGGGTTACAAAGAGTTGGACATGACTTAGTGACTAAACTCACACACACATAATCCAGCCATTGGCAAATTACAATCCACAGGCCTGCCATATATGGCTCACAAGACAAGAATGGTCTTTATGTTCTTTAATAGTTGAGAAAGATTCAAAGATGAATATTTCATGATACATTAAAATCATGAAATTCAAGTCTCGGTGTTATAATAAAGTGTTATTGAGACATAGCCAGAGTCGTGTGCTATTGATGTGTTATTGATGGTTGTTTTCACATGACAACCAGAGCTGAACAGTAGAAACAGAAATCATATGGTTCACAAAGCCGAAAATACCCACTATCTGATCATTTACAAAAAATTTCAACCTCTGATCTAGTTCACAGAGACCTTGACTATATGGAAATACCACAGAAGGCCATGCCAGCCTACAACATGAATGACATCATGCTAAGTTGAACTGATGAGTAAGGAATAGTAAGTATCCTATTTGCTACAGTGATACACATGTATGGCATGGGATGGGAGATAGGCCCCATTAGATTCTGGGCCCTGTCACTTTAGTGAGTTTCTAGGGACTGTGTGGTCTGGGTCAAAATAAAGGACAAATACCTGAACATTGCACTTCCCACTAAGAAAAATGAGACACTTTGAACGTCTCTCTTGATTTGGAAGGCAATAAATATTTGAGTGTGCTGCCAGTTTGAATGGGCCCATAAGCAGCAAAAATTTCTGCAACAGGTCCTGGATGCAATGAAGAAGCCTAAGTCCTGTCACTTAGACCTTATGACCTTGCAGGCCCATATTCAGGTTTGCAGCAGAATGAATAACACTAGAAAGTGCAGTAGGAGAACCACTGGATAGCCATCTAAAATGTTGGAGTATAACCACCTTTCCTTCTGTAGATAACATCTCTTTGGACAAATGTGTCCTGGAATTCCACTGAGCCTTGGTAAAGGTTAAATGCCTGATCATCAGCCCTGAAATGCCCAACAGAACTGAACTGCTTATCACAAATATTGTGTTGAGCAAACACAATGGTCCTTGTAGTGTTTATAATATTAGTCTCCAGGGCTTTCCTGGTGGCTCAGTGGTAAAGAAACTGCCTGACAATGCAGGAGACACAGGTTCAATCCTTGATCTGGTAAGATCCCACATGCCACAGAGCAACAAAGCCCATGCATCACAACTGCTGCAACTACTGAGCCCATGTGCCCTAGAGCCCAAGCTCCGCAACAAGAGAAGCCACCACAATGAGTAGCCCGTGCACCACAGCTAGAGAGTAGCCTCCACTTGTCGCAACTAGAAAAATGCCCAGGCAGCAACAAAGACCCAGCACAGCTATAACTAAAAATTTAAAGTATATAATATTAGTCTCCAAAATGTACTGAAGGAATAGACAGTTGCTTGAACAGGTGGTGGCAGATTTCCAGAGCATCTACTCCTGCTTCATTACCTCTACCTTCATATCATCTTCCCCCTGTACAGGTCTGTGTCCAAATTTCCTCTTCTTGTAAAAACACACATCATATTGGATTAGAGTGCACCTTAATATAGAGAAGGCAATGGCACCCCACTCCAGTACTCTTGCCTGGAAAATCCCATGGATGCAGGAGCCTGGTAGGCCATAGTCCATGGGGATGCTAGGAGTCGGACACGACTAAGCAACTTCACTTTCACTTTTCACTTTCATGCATTGGAGAAGGAAATGGCAACCCACTCCAGTGTTTTTGCCTGGAGAATCCCAGGGACGGGGGAGCCTCGTGGGCTGCTGTCTCTGGGGTCGCACAGAGTCAGACACGACTGAAGCGACTTAGCAGCAGCAGCAGCAGCAGCACCTCAATATGTTTGTTTTAACTTAATTACCCTTTTAAAGATCTTATCTCCAAATAGTCATAGGACTTTAACATATGAATTGAGAGGGACAAAATTTAGCTCATGACTCTTGGCTATAATTTTGTATGTGGATTATTTCCTTGGATATATACTAACATACTATATAATGGACAGATATGGGCATAAACAGATAGGAATAAAAATATACTATGTAAACTTTATGATCTTTTTATCACAACCATGGATGGTATCCCTAACAAACGGTACAAGTCTCTGAACGTTGAAGAAAGTGGGTGCATCCTTCAGATACATGGTTTAGTCAACAAATTACAACCACTTTGTCATTTTACCAGGTATTTTCTAAAATCTATTTTATAATTTGTTTAATAGATAAACTTTTACCAATATTCATTGTGATCATGAACAAAAGTAAGACTTCTTGACTCCTTCGGGAATACCTATTGTGAAATACAATACTCTGGGCATTTTTTAACCAAGAAATACCCTGACATTAAGGAAAACTGCTGTATGTGGTTATCATCTTGTGTCATATTTCTTCCCTTAGAGCTTTGTAGACCTTGATGTCTTCTGGCATTAAAAATGAGTATAAATCCTTCTTTCTCGTCTTTTAGGGAACTTGAAGGAGGAGGTGGTTGCTTAAAGATTATTTATTTTACTCATGTCTTGTTGCCGCTCATTTTATATCGGTTTTCCTCTTTGTGTAAAGTTTTGATCTACTGATTCAGCTATTTCTTTATACTAGGAAGTTTCTTCTTTTATATCTCTGAATCTTTCCTATAAAGATATTTTAATAGAAATATTCCATTTGGGGAAGGGGAGGCTCTAACCACTAAAAAGTAGAAATTATTCTACTATCAGATTATCTTTGGCCTCCATCACTGTGGTTTTCTTTTGAATTGCTTTCATCTTCATCTCTTTTCTCAGACACTGTTTAAGCACTGCTGCCGCTACTGCTGCTAAGTCGCTTCAGTCGTGTCCGACTCTGTGCGACCCCATAGACGGCAGCCCACCAGGCTCCCCCTTCCCTGGGATTTTCCAGGCAACAGAACTGGAGTGGGTTGCCATTGCCTTCTCTGTTTAAGCACTAGTCAGGTCTTGATTTATTTAACTCTTATAATGTATTTATGGATAACTGCTATCATTAGTCCTGTTGTTTTGGTCAGGGGCCCAGCAAGTGATGTACGCAAGCCAAATGATTTAATGAATACTTAAAAGATCTTTTACACAAAGGTATGGACAGACAGTTGGGTGACCACAGGGGACACTTAGGTACTGTTACTCTCCTTGGCCTCCAAGGATATAGGGACAGTGATTACTACTTCTCTAAGATAGAGTGAGCTGTTTCGGTAAGGGCCATTTCCAGTAAACGTGGCCTTCAGTTAAGTAGTAGGTAGAAGAGCCCTGTGGCCTCATAGAAGGGGATGAAGGAGATGGACACCCCAACTTTACTCTCTTCTCTCCCTTTATTTTCTTTGAATGCTTCCTATTTCCCAGGAAGTTTATTGATATAGCCCATATAGGTGAGTCTCTACTTCCCAGGACTCAAAGAAGAATACAGAAGCATGGTTAACAGATCTCAAGGGGCAAAATTAAGAAATTAAGATACTTAGCATATTGATTTTATAACCAAGTACTGTACCATTCAGACTCCAGCAGTAGCTGGTTAAGAAGGAGATATATATATATATATATATATATATATATATATGTATATATACACACACACACACATACATATATATGCACACGCACACACCCTTGAAGATACAAAAAAGAAAATGGAAACTTTTTTAGAGCCGCATATCACTTTACTTTTGGAAATCACTGTATATGAACTATATAAAAGAAAGCTCTTTGATTGTTACAGTCCTTAATAGCATCCAGAAGATGGCAGCATTGGTAAACTATAGCACTAGTTAGACCTGTTTAAAATGTTTTTTACAATTGTCACTGATAACAGACTTCCTAAAGGGAAATAACCTTTTAAAAGCAGTGATTGGTCCTAAGTAACAAGATGCAGGAATACTAAATTATTGTCAATTAATAGTTTGGCTTTAGAAAGGTGGATCCTCAAGAGTACAGATATGGTTTAGCCCCTAAGTCATGACTGACTCTTGGGACCCCATGGACTGTAGCCCGCCAGGCTTCCCTGTCCATGGGACTTTCCTGGCAGGAATACTGGAGTGGGTTGCCATTTCCTTCTCCAGGGGATCTTCCCAATCCAGGAATCAAGGCTGGGTCTCCTGCATTGCAGGTTGTCTCCTGCATTGCAGGTAGATTCTTCAATGACTGAGCCACTGGGGAAGTCCAAGAGTACTTATATCCCTATACTTACCTGATAAAATACTCAAATCTGGCAGACACATATCTATAGACAGTACTATAATGACTTTATAATATTTGCATAAATTGTTAGAATTTTAAAGCTTGGGTTGTAAGCCATAATCAACAAATTGTGCTCCAAAGCAAATGTAATAGCTACAGGCAATTACTCATAAAAATATACAAAGTATCATATTTCAGATGCAGGGACAAGTTGCAACCTGGATATCAGAGATATCACATCAGCTATGAGGAAAAAATTAATTTGCTTTTATATTTCATTTCTAAACTGTTTTAGTCACACCCAACATTTAAACTTATAATGTTTTAAAGATTCAAATAAATATTGTCAATATTGTAGGCTGCTAGGTACTTAGCTAGGTATGTGTGTATGTGCTCAGTCATGTGAACTCCTCGCGACCCTGTGGACTGCAGCCCACCAGGCTCCTCTGTACATGAGATTTCCCAGGCAAGAATACTAGAGTGGGTTGCCTTTTCCTCCTCCAGAGGATCTTCCCAACCCAGGGATGGAACCCACATCTCTTGTGTCTCCTGCATTGGCAGGTGAGTTCTTTATCACTAGCACCACTTCTGAAGCCCTTAGCTAGATATAGAGGACAAGAATTTTAGAAACAGTCTGGCCCTCTAAACCCTGTGTCTGATATGGAGGAAGGCAAATCCAACAAATTGGAATACAATCTGTAACTGGGAGGGCCAGCTCACCTAACTCTGTCTTGGGGGTCATATAAGACTTCACTGGAAAGAGGATTGAGACACTGGAAGGTGAGCAGGTGTTTGCCATGATGATCACAGGGAGGTCACCCCATGTAGAAGAAATAAGTAGAAAGGGAATGCAGACATGGCAGTGTTTAACCAAAGGCAATTTGAGCCCCTAGAAGATAACTGGCAATGTCTGGACATGTTTTATTTGTTACAACTGAGTATATGCTACTGGTGTCTAGCAGGTGGAGGTCAGTTATACAGCTAAATATCTTACCACACTCAGGAGAACTTCCCACAACAAACAAGTTCTCTGGCCACCCCCTATAGTGCTGCTACTGAGAAACTGTGCTCTAACCACAACCTGCATCTGGTGGAGTGGCTCGCTTGCAGGGAGGGATAGGAAGAAGGCAAGAGATAAAGCCAAAATGATAGGGCACAAAATTTTAAAAAATCTCATTGGCCAAAAAGAAGGTTTAGATTTTGTCCTAAATGTGTGAGAAAGCCAAACATGATCAGATTTGCACAGTAAAAAAAAATTGCTGTGGCTGCAAATTAGAGATGGTTGGGTTGAGAAATGACCAAAAAAAAAAAAGAAAGAAACAAATTTTAACAATTTCACTTGTTTTTTATCAATAGAAATATTTTCAGAATAAAAAAAATTAGAATTAAGACTGGCAAAAGTAAATTAAAACCCAAGATGGATGACAAAAATTGTAAGACGCTGAGTAGTTGTTCTAAATATTGAGATTTCTAACTCAGATAAATTAAACTCACACATCTGCATCTCATTTCCTGAATCCCTCTCTCTCACTGGCCAGCACTGCTGCCCCTTCCTCCTTCCTGCCAGGCCTGGTGCCTCAAGACCCTTCCCTTGGCTCCATTATCTTGGCTCCCTCTTATTTATCCTACTAGGCTGGCAAACCAGATCTGACTTGCTCTTCCAGTGTGTCTGTGCCAAGTCGCTTCAGTTGTGCCCAACTCTGTGGGACCCTATGGACTGCAGCCTGCCAAGTTCCACTGTCCACAGGATTCTTTAGGCAAGAATGACTGGGTTGGGTTGCCATACCCTCCTCCAGGAGATCTTCCTGACCCAGTGTCTCCTGCATTGGCAGGTGGGTTCTTTACCACTAGCGCCACCTGGGAAGAGTGCTCTTCCAGTGTTGACATGGAAACTATGAGTTTAGTTCTTTGTGCCACTAATGAAGATTAGAGATACTCCACCTTTTACTCTCAAGCATACCGAAGACTGACTCAGAAGGCTGGGGAAAAGAAAGAGGATTTGCCAAAGTATCAGGGCTTCCCTGGTGGCTCAGTGGTATAGAATCCACCTGCTAATGAAGGAGACAGGGGTTTGATCCCTGGGTCAAGAAGGTTCCCTGGAGAAGGAAATGGCAACCTACTCCAGTATTTTTGCCTGGAAAATCCCACTGACAGAGGAGCCTGGTGAACCACCAACCATAGGATCACAAAGAACAGACACTACTTAGCAAGTAAACAAAAACTCCTAAATGACAAGCAAATTTGCAGATGAGATTAGCAAAATGATTTTGTCAATTCAGAAAGCAAGGTGAGAACCAAAATCCTGCTGTTACGGTGGTGATCTGTACAAAGAGATAAAATACCCCATTGAAAATAAAGGAACCAGAGCTGCATGTACAACATGACTTGTTATCAAAGTAATACACAGTGGTGAAAAAAAAGAAAGGTGGTGACAAAGAAACTTATACTGTACCCAGTCAACTTCCTATAGTGTTCCAATAGTGTTCTATAGTTTCCTATAGAACTAATTTCCTATAGTGTTCCACTTCCCCTACTCACCCCATCTCCAACTCTGTTCCTACAATCCTATTCCTCGGTCACTCAGCTCCAGCCACAACGGCCTCTATCTGCCTCAAAAAGTTTGCACTGGCTGTTCCATCAGATGAAAAACAATTCCCTTTGTTACTGCTCAGTTGCAACCCCATGGACTGAACATGCCAGGCTTCCCTGTCCTTCACCATCTCCTGGAGCTTGCTCAAACTCATGTCCATTGAGTCAGCGATGCCATCCAACCATCTCGTCCTCTGTTATCCCCCTCTCCTCCTGCCTTCAATCTTTCCCAGCATCAGGATCATCTCCAATGAATCTGCTCTTCGCATCAGGTGGCCAATTCCCTATGGAGCTATAAACTAAATGCCCATATCCAACCTTCAGATCTCTTTTTAAAGGGTAGATACATTTTTCCTTCTGAGTGAGGCTCCTCACCCCTCTTTCCTTCGCTTCCACCTGTATCGGCACCTCCACCCACCCCACATTCACTATAACTCATGCTTTGTAGAATACTTAAGTAAATAACAAAACACTAAGCAAAATAGTGATATAAGGAGGACACCTGAGCTTCAGTCTCCTCCCACCCTCTCATCTCCTTTTGGATGCTCACTAGATGGATCCAGTTGGAAGCTACAGAGCAGGAAAGGTCACTGATGTATTCCATGTGGGTCACTTTATGCCTCTTTCAGGCACACAGCAGACTAGAGAAAAGGACCTTGGATCTAGAGAGGAAAAATAAAGATATTCAGCACAATTTTTGTTCAGACCATTATACCTGTGCTCCACTGCTCAGTTTAAGAACTGAGCATTACATTAAAGCATTAAAGCACTACATTAATGCATTAAAGCATTACAGATGTCACTGACTCTCCCAACAGACTCACTTGATCTCCGTTCCCTTTCTCCTTCTCCAAAGGTAACAGCTATCTTAAAGTATGTGTTTCTCATTCCCCAAGATAATTTTATATTTCTACTACAAACACATATCTAGACATTTCTAGGATACTGTTTTTATGTTTCTAAACTTCATATAAATGGTTGGGTACAGTATGAATTTCTTTGTTACCACTTTTTTTGCCCCACTGGGTATTACTTTGATAACTAGTCATGTTGTACATGACACTCCAGTTCCTTTATTTTCAGTGGGGTATTTTATCTCTTTGTACATATCACCACAGTAACAGCTAATTGCTCACAAGTTTTTATTGTTATCAACAAGTTTGTAATTAGTAGTCTTATAGATATCTCCTTAGGCACATGTGTAAAGACTCTCTCTATGGAGCTAGGAGTAAAAGTGTAAGCCTAAGAACTCAAGAAAGCAGAGCCTGAGGCAAAAATTAAGGTACTGCCAGTTTATTGAGAAAGTATAAGCCCAGGGCAGTGAGAAGAGGATAAAAGGAAGTGAAGCAAGAAAAGATACAAAACGATACAATGCAGTTCATTACCTTGTATCACGGAAGCCCGGATAGTGCCAGGATCACTTGGCAGATGTGCTTACACAGTGTGTGAGTCTTGCCCCAGAACGAAAACACGTTTAGAGCAAAATTCATAGCACAAAAAAGGGAGATGGGGGTTTATCTGCCCAGCTCTCTTCCCCTCACCCTCTTCCCATAGGTCAAGGTGAGCTCCTTGTTGCTCACCCAACAAGGAGCTGACTACTTCTCTACCCCTGCATTTAAGGTTGTGTCATCTGGCTTCTTGGCAGTTTCTCCAAAAGCCAAGTCCTATAACTGACAAATCCTATAATCCAAATCCTATAATCCGATAACCTGTGGGTAGGTTTATATCCAAGTCTGGAAGCCTAGAGACCATTTATTGTGAATAGGACTTGGCATAAGCAGTATGAACGCTATGAAAGTCTGGGTTTTCAACTCAGACTCCAAGCAACTTAGGGAGCGTGGCAAAATCACAAGCAGAGGCAGCAATATTAGTGAAAACTAGAAGATGGACAGTGCCTTCAGAAAGAAGGAACCTGAGGAAATGTACAAGGTTTGTGTCCAATAAAGTATAGGCATACCTCAGAGGTGTTAAGGTTCAGTTCTAGACCACCACAATAAAGCAGTCTCAGAATTTTTTTCTTTCTCAGTGCATATAGAAGTCATGTTTATGTTATATTGTAGTCTATTGTGTGCAGTAACATTATGTCTAGGAAAACAATGTACATAATTTAATTTAAAATACTTTATTGCTAAAAGATAATGCCAAAACAATTACAGTAGCACTTCAGGAATTTTAAAATGGGGCCTAGAGACATGAAGTGAGTTAATGCTGCTGGAAAGATGGTACCAATAGACTTGCTTCAACTTGCAGAAAAAGTAATATCTCTGAAGTGCAATAAGTTCAGTTCAGTTCAGTTCAGTAGCTCAGTCGTGTCCAACTCTTTGCGACCCCATGAATCACAGCACGCCAGGCCTTCCTGTTCATCACCAACTCCCAGAGTTCACTCAGACTCACGTCCATTGAGTCAGTGATGCCATCCAGCCATCTCATCCTCTGTTGTCCCCTTCTCCTCCTGCCCTCAATCCCTTCCGGCATCAGAGTCTTTTCCAATGAGTCAACTCTTCACATCAGGTGGCCAAAGTACTGGACTTTCAGCTTTAGCATCATTCCTTCCAAAGAAATCCCAGGGCTCATCTCCTTCAGAATGGACTGGTTGGATCTCCTTGCAGTCCAAGGGACTCTCAAGAGTCTTCTCCAACACCACAGTTCAAAAGCATCAATTCTTCGGAGCTCAGTCTTCATCACAGTCCAACTCTCACATCCATACATGACCACTGGAAAAACCATAGCCTTGACTAGACGGACCTTTGTTGGCAAAGTAATATCTCTGTTTTTCAATATGCTATGTAGGTTGGTCATAACTTTCCTTCCAAGGAGTGTCTTTTAATTTCATGGCTGCAGTCACCATCTGCAGTGATTGTGGAGCCCCCCAAAATAAAGTCTGACACTGTTTCCCCATCTATTTGCCATGAAGTGATGGGACCAGATGCCATGATCTTCGTTTTCTGAATGTTGAGCTTTAAGCCAACTTTTTCACTCTCCACTTTCACTTTCATCAAGAGGCTTTTGAGTTCCTCTTTGCTTTCTGCCATAAGGGTGGTGTCATCTGCATATCTGAGCTTATTGATATTTCTCCTGGCAATCTTGATCCCAGCTTGTGTTTCTTCCAGTCCAGCATTTCTCATGATGTACTCTGCATATAAGTTAAATAAACAGGGTGACAATGTACAGCCTTGATGAACTCCTTTTCCTATTTGGAACCAGTCTGTTGTACCATGTCCAGTTCTAACTGTTGCTTCCTGACCTGCATACAGATTTCTCAAGAGGCAGGTCAGGTGGTCTGGTATTCCCATCTCTTCAAGAATTTTCCACAGTTTATTGTGAAGTGCAGTAAAGTGAGGGTCTTTTCAGCCTTATCTGAATTGCAAAATTGCTCTCCAAAGTGATTGCACCAATTTATACTTCCATCAGCAGTCTGTAAGAATTCCAGTTGTTCCACACTTCCATCATTAAATTTAGCTAATCTGATGGATAAATTGGCACTTCATATTGTTTTAATTTGCATTTATAACAGTGAGATTAACTATCTTTTCATTCAGTAAATTCTCTGTTTGACTCTTTCCCCAATTTTTCTTTCAGGTTTTTTTTTTTTTTTTTTTTTAATGTTGATTTGTAGCTCTTTAAATCTTCTGAGTAAGAATTTGTTTTAATATTTCAAACTTTCTCCCAGTCTGTAGATGATATTTTCACTTTCTTTTGATGAAGAGAAAATTTCACTTTAATATAGTCAAATTCATCAATTATATCCTTTATTGCAGAGTTTTATCAGGAATGGCTACTAAAATTTATCAGTTATCACTTCAGAATCTATTGATATGGTATGATTTCTTAAAACTTATTAATACAATTATATTGATAGTTTCCTGCTATTGAACTATCCTTGCATTCCTATAAATCTTAATTATACATTCTTTATTATTAATAGGATAAATTTCTGAATTACATTTATTAATATTGTATAGAATTTCAGGTGGCACAGTGGTAAAAAAAATCTTCCTGTCAATGCAGAAGATTCAAACGACACAGGTTTGATCCCTGGGTTGGGAAGATCCCTGGAGCAAGGTAACAGCAACCCACTCCAGTATTCTCTCCTGGAGATTTTCCATGGACAGAGGAACCTGGTAGGCTACAGTCCATAGGGTAGCAAAGAGTTGGACACAATAGCATGCACACACACCTCAAATTCATTTTGCATTCTAGAATATATTCATAGAATATTGCATTCATAGAATATATTCTATATTCATCTGTATTCTATTCTGTTTTCTGTATTATTTGTATCAGGTATTGGTATTAAAATCAGATGGACTCATACAAATAATTCGAGAGATTTTCAACTTTCCCATATCTGTCTGATGCTAAATACCTTAGTTAAATTAAAAGCAACTATATAAAACTTTCTGGAGTTTTGTCCCTTTCATTTAAATTTCCTTCTTCTTCCTTCAAATTCCTCAGTTCCAAAAAAACACACATTGAAAACTCTGTCCAGGGCACACATTGAAAACATCCCTTCTTGGGGGCCTCAGTAAACCTATCTTTCACTCTAGTAAGATGTCCTTTTCATAATAAGCTAATCAGTGGTGTGTGGCTATATGTTTAACTGCCTTTTAAAAACAAAAATAAAAGAACATAATTTGTAGCATTTTCCAAAAAGCCATCATGGCAAATTTCAAGTTACCAATGTGATATCACACAATGTGAAATTAGAAAGAAATGCCCACACTTGGCTCTTGGGAGTCAGTGAGAACTAGTTACAGAATACCACTGAATCAAGATCCTACCTCCTTACCTGTTAGAGAACTACGCCAGATTGTGGAAGATTAAAATGTTCAACAAAGAAGACTGGACTTTCCCTGTAGATAATAGAAAGAACAGTACTGTCCTTTGACCTGGGGAAATAAAGCTCCTTTCCTCAGTCCTCAGTCTCAGGGCCTCCTTTCCCCACCTTTCAGATTTTCGAAGGATCTTCTCAAGATTTTGCAAGTCCCTGTCCAGTCCCTGGGACCAGTCAAGTTTACAGTGTCCCCATACCCATTTCTTCCCTTCACAACAGTCTCCAAAACCTAACTTCTGTGCTCTCCCTCTCTCCTCCTCCCCAGATATCTAAGGGAGTTTCAAACTCATACCTATGGGTGTGCACAGTTAGCACAGTTCCATAAAGATACCTGGTAATAAAAGTATTATTTTGTGGGATACTACAAGATTGAGCTGCCAGAAGAAGGAAGACATGCTGATTTGGGGGTATTTCTGCTTTATTGACTATGCAAAGACGTTGACTGCGTGGATCACAATAAACTGTGGAAAATTCTGAAAGAGATGGGAATACCAGACCACCTGACCTGCCTCTTGAGAAACCTATATGCAGGCAGGAAGCAACAGTTATAACTGGACATGGAACAACAAACTGGTTCCAAATAGGAAAAGGAGTTCGTCAAGGCTGTATATTGTCACCCTGCTTATTTAACTTCTATGCAGAGTACATCATGAGAAACACTGGGCTGGAAGAAGCACAAGCTGGAATCAAGATTGCCAGGAGAAATGTCAATAACCTCAGATATGCAGATGACACCACCCTTATGGCAGAAAGTGAAGAGGAACTCAAAAGCCTCTTGATGAAAGTGAAAGAGGAGAGTGAAAAAGTTGGCTTAAAGCTCAACATTCAGAAAACTAAGATCATGGCATCTGGTCCCATCACTTCATGGGAAATAGATGGGGAAACAGTGGAAACAGTGTCAGACTTTATTTTTGGGGGCTCCAAAATCACTGCAGAAGGTGACTGCAGCCATGAAATTAAAAGATGCTTACTCCTTGGAAAGAAAGTTATGACCAACCTAGATAGCATATTCAAAAGCAGAGACATTACTTTGCCAACAAAGTTTTGTCTAGTCAAGGCTATGGTTTTTCCAGTGGTCATGTATGGATGTGAGAGTTGGACTGTGAAGAAGGCTGAGCACTGAAGAATTGATTCTTTTGAACTGTGGTGCTGGAGAAGACTCTTGAGAGTCCCTTGGACTGCAAGGAGATCCAACCAGTCCATTCTGAAGGAGATCAGCCCTGGGATTTCTTTATAAGGAATGATGCTAAAGCTGAAACTCGAATACTTTGGCCACCTCATGCAAAGAGTTGACTCATTGGAAAAGACTCTGATGCTGGGAGGGATTGGGGGCAGGAGGAGAAGGGGACGACAGAGGATGAGATGGCTGGATGGCATCACGGACTCGATGGACGTGAGTCTGAGTGAACTCCGGGAGTTGGTGATGGACAGGGAGGCCTGGCATGCTGCGATTCATGGGGTCGCAAAGAGTCGGACACGACTGAGCAACTGATCTGATCTGATCTGATCTGAGAAGCAACACTAGGTCTCACAGCACATAGCTACCAACAGAGGATGATCATAAAAAATGATCCGCTCAGAATAAGGATCCTTCACAGTGAAGTTCAACGTTGTATTTTTTGAAGACAGCCAGTGCATGGTTCCTCTAAGAATCCAATTTAGCATTTTCATTTGAGTGAGGTGTCTCTGTACACTTTTGTACTTCAAAATTAGTTACATGTTTCCTTTATCTTTCAAGGATTATGAAAAGAACTCTGAATTTTTTAAACAATACCAGTATTGTCCTATAAAACAATGGGTTGGTTTGATTCAACATACTCAGTGATTCAAGATTAAATCATAACATACTGGCATTATAAGAAAACTTAGATGTCATGGAATATTTGCTGGATTCTACCTACCATTATCTGTTCCCCAGTCTCTCGAGAGCAGCATTTTAATTTCCTTTGGAGAAACACCTTCTTCCCTACTCTGAGTCCCTGTAGTTCAAGTTGGGGCACTTTATTCTCATGCTGGATCCAGGGATGGGCATGTGACCCAGAACTGGACAATCAACATAGCCTTTTGCCCTGGCTCCAGTGACTATCCCAAGGATATGCACATATCCCATTCCAGGCCAGTTCAGTTCATTCGCTCAGTCATGTCCGACTCTTTGCGACCCCATGAATCACAGCACGCCAGGCCTCCTTGTCCATCACCAACTCCCAGAGTGCATCCAGACTCACGTCCATCAAGTCAGTGATGCCATCCAGCCATCTCATCCTCTGCCGTCCCCTTCTCCTCTTGCCCCCAATCCCTCCCAGCATCAGAGTCTTTTCCAATGAGTCAACTCTTCACATGAGGTGGCCAAAGTACTGGACTTTCAGCTTCAGCATCATTCCTTCCAAAGAAATCCCAGGGCTCATCTCCTTCAGAATGGACTGGTTGGATCTCCTTGCAGTCCAAGGGACTCTCAAGAGTCTTCTCCAGCACCACAGTTCAAAAGAATCAATTCTTCAGCACTCAGCCTTCTTCACAGTCCAACTCTCACATCCATACATGACCACTGGAAAAACCATAGCCTTGACTAGACGAACCTTTGTTGGCAAAGTAATGTCTCTGCTTTTGAATATGCTATCTAGGTTGGTCATAACTTTCCTTCCAAGGAGTAAGCGTCTTTTAATTTCATGGCTGCAGTCACCATCTGCAGTGATTTTGGAGCCCAGAAAAATAAAGTCTGACACTGTTTCCACTGTTTCCCTATCTATTTCCCATGAAGTGATGGGACCAGATGCCACGATCTTAGTTTTCTGAATGTTGAACTTTAAGCCAACTTTTTCACTCTCCACTTTCACTTTCATCAAGAGGCTTTTGAGTTCCTCTTCACTTTCTGCCATAAGGGTGGTGTCATCTGCATATCTGAGCTTATTGATATTTCTCCTGGCAATCTTGATCCCAGCTTGTGTTTCTTCCAGTCCAGCATTTCTCATGATGTACTCTGCATATAAGTTAAATAAACAGGGTGACAATACACAGCCTTGATGTACCCCATTTTCTATTTGGAACCAGTCTGTTGTTCCATGTCCAGTTCTAACTGTTGCTTCCTGACCTGCATACAGATTTCTCAAGAGGCAGGTCAGGTGGTCTGGTATTCCCATCTCTTTCAGAATTTCCCACAGTTTATTGTAATCCACACAGTCAAAGGCTTTGGCATAGTCAATAAAGCAGAAATAGATGTTTTTCTGGAACTCTCTTGCTTTTTCCATGATCCAGCAGATGCTGGCAATTTGATCTCTGGTTCCTCTGCCTTTTCTAAAACCAGCTTGAACATCAGGAAGTTCACAGTTCACGTATTGCTGAAGCCTGGCTTGGAGAATTTTCAGCATTACTGTACTAGTTTGTGAGATGAGTGCAATTGTGAGGTAGTTTGAGCATTCTTTGGCATTGCATTTCTTTGGGATTGGAATGAAAACAGATCTTTTTCAGTCCTGTGGCCACTGCTGAGTTTTCCAAATTTGCTGGCATATTGAGTGCAGCACTTTCACAGCATCATCTTTCAGGGTTTGAAATAGCTCAACTGGAATTCCATCACCTCCACTAGCTTTGTTCGTAGTGATGCTTTCTAAGGCCCACTTGACTTCACATTCCAGGATGTCTGGCTCTAGGTCAGTGATCACATCATCGTGATTATCTGGGTCGTGAAGATCTTTTTTGTACAGTTCTTCGGCAAACACTAGTGGAGGTGATATAATTCCAGTTGAGCTATTCCAAATCCTGAAAGATGATGCTGTGAAAGTGCTGCACTCAATATGCCAGCAAATTTGGAAAACTCAGCAGTGGCCACAGGACTGGAAAAGGTCCGTTTTCATTCCGATCCCAAAGAAAGGCAATGCCAAAGAATGCTCAAACTACCGCACAATTGCACTCATCTCACACGCTAGTAAAGAAATGCTCAAAATTCTCCAAACCAGGCTTCAGCAGTATGTGAACCGTGAACTTCCTGATGTTCAAGCTGGTTTTAGAAAAGGCAGAGGAACCAGAGATCAAATTGCCAACATCTGTTGGATCATGGAAAAAGCAAGAGAGTTCAAGAAAAACATCTATTTCTGCTTTATTGACTATGCCAAAGCCTTTGACTGTGTGGACTACAATAAACTGTGGGAAATTCTGAAAGAGATGGGAATACCAGACCACCTGACCTGCCTCTTGAGAAATCTGTATGCAGATCAGGAAGCAACAGTTAGAACTGGACATGGAACAACAGACTGGTTCCAAATAGGAAAAGGAGTACATCAAGGCTGTATATTGTCACCCTGTTTATTTAACTTACATGCAGAGTACATCATGAGAAACACTGGACTGGAAGAAACACAAGCTGGAATCAAGATTGCTGGGAGAAATATCAGTAACCTCAGATATGCAGATGACACCACCCTTATGGCAGAAAGTGAAGAGGAACTCAAAAGCCTCTTGATGAAAGTGAAAGAGGAGAGTGAAAAAGTTGGCTTAAAGCTCAACATTCAGAAAATGAAGATCATGGCATCCGGTCCCACCACTTCATGGGAAATAGATGCGGAAACAGTGGAAACAGTGTCAGACTTTATTTTTCTGGGCTCCAAAATCACTGCAGAAGGTGACTGCAGCCCTGAAATTAAAAGATGCTTACTCCTTGGGAGGAAAGTTATGTCCAACCTAGATAGCATATTCAAAAGCAGAGACATTACTTTGCCAACAAAGGTTCGTCTAGTCAAGGCTATGGTTTTTCCAGTGGTCATGTATGGATGTGAGAGTTGGACTCTGAAGAAGGCTGAGTGCTGAAGAATTGATTCTTTTGAACTGTGGTGCTGGAGAAGACTCTTGAGAGTCCCTTGGACTGCAAGGAGATCCAACTAGTCCATTCTGAAGGAGATCAGCCCTGGGATTTCTTTGGAAGGAATGATGCTAAAGCTGAAAGTCCAGTACTTTGGCCACCTCATGTGAAGAGTTGACTCATTGGAAAAGACTCGGATGCTGGGAGGGATTGGGGGCAGTAGGAGAAGGGGATGACAGAGGATGAGATGGCTGGATGGCATCACTGACTCAATGGACGTGAGTCTGAGTGAACTCTGGGAGTTGGTGATGGACAGGGAGGCCTGGCGTGCTGTGATTCATGGGGTCGCAAAGAGTCGGACATGACTGAGTGACTGATCTGATCTGATCTGATCGGCAACCACAAAAATTTTTACTAGAATTACCCAGAAAAAGGTATTATCTTTCCACTGCATTTATTAAATCATTAAAAGTATACTCTAGAGTTGTCAAAGGGCCAGTACATAAAGGTCTACTTGAACATAAAATCAACAAAGAAGAAAGCAAAAATTAACATTAGACAGAGAATCCTGAAGACCTCATTTTAGTCCTCAATCCAAATATGTGAACTGTTATACATGAAAATAGTACTGCTACAGACAAAACTGTGTATGACAGAAATTCATATGTTGAAGCCTTACCCCTGATGTGACTGTATTTGAAGATAAGCTATTTTAAAAAGGATTCTGGTTTTGGTGACAATCTCAAGGAATGTCGATAAAAACAAATGTACCAATATTATAAGGGAGTTGGATTGCCTTAGAAACCCCAGGCCTGGGAAACAAAGCTCTATAATTACTCAACCTCTAAGGCAATTAATATTCAAGTCTCCCCAAACCTTCCCTAAAGGAATATGCTGGAAGAAAAAAGGAATCTTCTTTAATGACTATTTCAGCTGTGGCCACAAGGGGTGATAGAGACCAGAGCCCAGGAGAGACTAGGGACAAAGGAATTTATGCCACTGTTAGGTTAGGGGTCTGTGATATTCCTGTTCTGCATGACATTACGTATGCCACAGAACAGCAGCCATTATATATCATCTCCCTTTCTTTTTCCCTTTTTTTTGGCCCAGCCACGTGGCATGTGGGATCTTAGTTCCACAACCAGGAATTAAACCTAACCACTAGACCACCAGGGAATTCCCGAAAATTATGTTAAATGTTACTTTTAAATTATGGTAATCCTCTTTTCCTTTCATAAATGTGCGATAGGCCAGGATGGTTAAATATATTATTAAGCTATAGATTCTAAAATCGTAGGAGATAACTCTAAGTCCAAACAAGAGGAATCTGTGACATCTAGATATCGTGAACTTTGAGCTGAGTAACAATCGCTTTTCCCCTTTTGCCTTCCTGTCTGAGATGATCCTTCCTTGCATTGTGACACACTGAAGTATGAATGTATTTCTATTACAGCGCTTTTTTTGTTCAGTCGCCCAGTTGTGTCCGACTCTTTGCAACATGGACTGCAGCCTGCCAGGCCTCCCTGTCTCCCACCATCTCCAGAAATTCGTCCAAGTTCATGTCTCTTGCTTTGGTGATGCCATCCAGGCATCTCATCCTCTGATGCCCTCAATCTCCTTCTGCCCTCAAAGACTAGAAATTCCTAGAATGGAATTGTTCCATCTCTGTGAGCTCAGGCAAGTTGCTTAAGTCTCAGTTTCAAGTTATGTATGATGATTACAGCATGCAGAAAACAAAAACCTGGCAGATGGTAGAAACTCAATAATTTTTTTTAAGTATTGTTAAAATCAAGAACTTCCACTATCTGAACCTAATCCAGATTTTCAAACTTACTTCACACTGTGACTCATGAGGCATCAAACACTCTAGCCAGAAGCTCCTTTTATTGTACTCTACTTCTCCAAGGTCCAGTTCCAAGAAAACTGCTAAGGGGAAGAAGAAGAAAATAAAAACCTCAATTTCCTCTTCCTTGATAGTAAAAGCATAAGTTTCCTTTGAAATTATATTGTCTGTGTTTACAACACAACACTACATATAGTGACCTTTTAGAATAGCGCTGTTCAAAGACCATATGGCATGTTGCACTTTTGCGACTACAGACATTTAAGTGATACTTCTTAAAATTTTTATTTTAAGCCAAACAAAATAAAGCAAAGATTGTGTTCTCTTGAGCTTTGTCACAGTACTTCTTCACGGAGAAGCCAAAATTCCCTGTGAGAAAACAATAGGAAACATAATATTTCATTCAAAGATGAGAAAATGATGGCTAGCACAGGTTAACTAAATCATGCAAATGCATATATATAGAGAGAGAGATAATAGCACATTGAAGACAGGAAATCAGGGCTGTCTCTACTGTTCTCAAGGAAGGTTGTGGGGGAGATTAGACAGCTAATGACAACCTAGGTTACTTCTCCCATCTTGGTTCAGGGTGGGATTTTTATGAGAATGAACACAAGCAATAGCTCACTACTCATAATCCAGAGAGGGGAACAGAGAGGTGGAGCCAGAAACAAGTAGGGAGGGGATCAAGAGGGAAAACAGTGAGGAAGAATAATTAAAGGAGTGAGTGCTGACTAACTTTCCTCCCTGCTGGCTTTGCCAGGGGCGAACAGGAGCTTGCTCCCTTGTGTGCTCTGGCAGAAAAGCAGCACATTCCATTTAGTTAAGTCTCTGCAAGTGGAGCTTGTGTCACTCAACTGCGGAAAAATGAGGTGGGGGTAGGAGTGAAATTAATAAGAGGGATCATTTTTCCTTTCTTTTCAAAAATGTTAAGAGGAAGGAAATAGAACACAATACAGAAAACCATTATTCCTTCATGGATTAGTTAGGAGAGCCAATTCCATCCAGTGCTACTTCCATCCAGCCACACAGTACAAATGGGTCAAGCTCTTTGGCCTTCCATTTCCTCAACGAAAAAGTAAGGGATTGTGCTGGTTCCAAATTACTAGGGTTTTATATTAAGGAAGTCATGACTTCGTGTTTTCATGGAAATAAGGGAGGAGATAAGAAATGAACATTTAGCAATAGTCATCTTGTGCCAGGTAAATGAGACTAGGGTTTTATATACATAGATTCAGAACCCAAACAGCCCAGGTTTGTTTATGTGTTCTGCCACCTAACTAGCTGTGTTACCTTGGGGGAGTTACCTAACCTCTCTGTGCTGTCAATGTCCTCAGCAGTAAAACAGACACAAACACAATGATATCTACGCCCAAAGTGTCACTGGGATTAAATGACTCTATCTATCTATCTAGTCATATATTGATGTAGAATACTACACAGATGTAGTTTATGTATATAGAATAGTAATGGGCATAAAGTAATTGCTCTACAAATGCTATTAAAATGATTATTACAACACTAAAAAGTGGACATTCACTCCATGCAGATGAAAGTGAAAATGGATAAGAAAACCAAAACTTCAGAGCTTTGAGCTTTTCTGACTTCCAGTAGTTTTAGTCTCTTAACTACTACCTTATACCAGTTTAAAAAGGGTGAAAGTCACAGCATTTTGTAGGCAGCTAGGGAATTCTACAAGTTACACAACCATCAGTCAATCAAAACCATTCAATAAATACAGAATAAACCACAGGTCTCAAAAGTCCTCCAATCCCTAGCACAGCTTTTGGAAGAGTGTAATAATAGTTAATTTGCCTAGGTAAAGAAATGCCCCTAAGGGATTACTCTTGTTTTGGGCTGAAGTCCAAAGAAAAGACTGACATCTAATCTAAAGGTTCTCAGAAATGCAAATTGCCTACTTCAAATTCCAGGGAATTTAAATCTCTGCATGGAGGAGTCTTTCTCTGGACTGGAGGAAGAGACTCTTTTGAAGAATTGGTAGACCCTTTCCCCATCACAGGGAAGGTTTTGATGGGGGTAAGGGGTGCGGGGAAGGGAGCACCAAGTAGCACCAAGTAGAGAACTCCAGGTTCAGAAATCAAAAGGGGGGAAGGGGAACATGGTGGGGAGAGATGTTTCAGAATAAAATCAGATACCACAGAAGAGAAAACACAGACTGTATGAAACTGATGATTAATCTGTTTCTTTTTTAGGTGGCTTAAAAATCGAGGAACTGTAACAATTCCATTACACTCAGTAGCTCTCACACTATGAGAAAAGGAGCTCTAAAACAAATCAGTAGTTTCTGAGAGTTTCCAAGAGAGGAAAAAACACAAGCTAACTCTTGAAAAACCTACAAGGTATAAAAGAAGAAAAGTAGTCCAGAAAGTACTGGACTGGAGCTAGAAACAGGGTATTTGAAATTAACTTATCTGTTGAACAAATATTTATTCCTTGTTATTTTACTTAATCATTTATTTTTGGCCAAGTACTCTTCCAAAAGCTGATTATACAGTTCTGATCAGATAGGCATGGCCCTTAGGGGATTTAGAAAGCTAATGAAGGAGAAAAAGAATATTCAAGAAAACAAATATACACAATTGTAAGTTAGAGTGATCCTATAACAAAAAAAGAGAGGATGTCATATAAGAAGATAACAAGGAATATACTTTTATATAAGGAATCTACTTTTAACCAAGTATAAGAAATCTAGTTTTAACCAGGCAGGAAGGCTTCTCTGAAGAGGTGGCATATAAGAAAACGCTTGATAGGTGAGGCTTAACCATGAATAGGAGGAACTGGAGGAGGGAGAAGCATTTTAAGCATGTGAAACAGAAGGTGTGAAGATCCTAAAGTAAGAGATACCTACCAAGAAGAAGGTTGATCTGAATTACCTGATCTCCAATACAGCAATATACTGCTTTTCTTTCCACAACAACCACCTAAGATTTGTAAATCTCTTAAGTTCAATTAATCGACTCACCTTTTTTATGTACATTTTTTTCTTTCTCGGGGTAGTGAATCACTAGACAAAGCCAGCCGTCTTCTAGTGCATATTAAAAATAGCTTTTCCAGATCTACTGTTATCATTGGCTTTTTTCCAGGGCTTTATGCTCTACGGAAACTAAACACTTAAATGAGCAATTTAACTCGGGTTTTTAGCCTAGGAAAAATGACGTTTTTGATTCTGTTTTGAGATGTAGGGCTGAATTTTAAGTTGCTCAGTTATAATTAATCCTTTGTAACACTGCAGAAGCAAAACATCTGTGATCCTTGTTCAGTAAAAGAGCCCTGTACCAACCACGTAAGTAAGACAAAATGAACACGAAACAAGGCATTGAGGACGATTCTGAGTAAAGCAGCCCAGTGTTTGTGCTTCGACATATAATTGAGACAGGCTCAAAAGGCCTTGCGACATCGTGACACACTGCTCACTTTGGCCACCAGAGGGAGACCAGAGAGTCGTCAAGCACCTAATAGAGCCACACCCCGAATATGGTTGCTTATTATCTCTCTTCTGATATTTTAAAACCACAAGAAGAAAAAGAAAAATTATTGTCCAGAAAACGCTTAAATTTTAAGACTGAGGTAAAATCCACAATAACAGAAAATTAGCCATTTTAGAGTGTACATCTATTACCTCCACAGTATTGCATAATCAGCCCCTTCTCTCGTTCCAAAACATAAGAAATGCTTACATTTCATACAAAGAAAACTTACAAAAGCCCAGCCCTGTCCTCTCCTCATTTCGTCACATTCTGAGTTTTGCCTCCACCTGCACTACGTTAGAAATGGTTCCCGCGCATTCTCCGAACAGCCTTCCCCACTAAACAATTCACAGAATCTGATCCAGGGTTAAAATTACATGTTCAAAAACCAAAACCATCTCAAGTCTTCAGTTTTTTCTCTGGGAATCGTGAGGTTGCAACAGCCAGTACAAGTAACTGTTAAAAAATTCTCTATATATTATGTTTTGTCCTTTCTCAACAAAGAAATGAATAAATTATTTTTATTTGCATAGTTACAAAACAAATTAACAATGTAATACACCAACACCTTTCAGTCTTTTATGTGAAATTTAAAGTTCTTTCCATCTAGAGTGAAATTTTAAGATATTTCTAGGTTAGAACGAGAGCCAAGATTTTAAGGGCACCATGTCAATTGGTTAGATAACAAATTTTAAAAAAAATAAAAATAAAACAGTTAATGTCCCAAAAGCTGAAGGTTTACAACCTAAACCCACTATTTTATTAAAGAATTTAATCTACTTCATGGGGCCTTGGCCCAGGGAAGGGTAAAAAAATGCCAAACTGGAGAGGCAGGGGGAGGGGAATTGCTGGTGGTGACTCTGGGAAAACAGGAGGGAGGGAAACTGAAGAGCAAATGAGGCCGGATCCGCCCTAACAAAGAGGCAGAAACTGTGTCTCAACAGCCACCAAATCCAGTTCAGGGCGGTTTGAGCCAGTTTCTGAGCTGGATTGAGAACAACAGCCACGGCTGAGACTTGACGAGGGTGAAACAGAAAATACAAAATGGACTTCGCAGTGAGAAGTGGAATTGGCCTGGACTCGCAGGAGCCTAAAGCTGTTTCCTGGAGTAGCAAAGTCAGATAAAATATAAGGCCTGGAGCCGGAACAGCGGCCTACTAAGTAAGGAAAAACGACAGAGCACTGCCTCTGTGCCTGGATCCAGTCCGCATTTTCCCTCATACTTCCCCTAATTGTGGCTGGTGAGGGAAAAGGGCCTCAGGGTATCAGTTTTCAGAGAAGGCTGGCTGCGGTGTGGGGGGAGGGGAGGATTGTGTGTCTAGGGTGGTTTAATGTGTATCCCTGGGGGTTGGGGGTGTTGAATGTATAAGAGTCTGAAGGAGAGGGAACAACACTTCACACCCTGCAGTTCACACCGCCTCTCTGCACCTCTGCTGCATTATTGCACAACCTCAACATACACCGCACAAAGGTGTCTTGGGAGCGCGCTACACTCTGGATACTTGCAGATGTAATTACTGGGCTCCTTCGGCTCTATGCATTAATAACAATACACGAATCAGGACTGTCCACATGCTCTTCTCATTTCGTGCCCTAAAATACATACAAGCCGTACATACGCTCTCAACCAAGGGACACAGCAGTATTAGGTAACGGTGGAATGATAATCCTATCCTCGCTTCCCCTCCCCCAGGTGCCAGGACCTCTGACATTTGATCAGTCCCACCCTGAAGTGGCTCCTCTCAGAGTCCAACAGTCTGAGCTGTGGTCCATAGCTGTCCAGGGTGTGCACATCCTGCGGCCAGGTTGGGCTCAGAGCCTTCCTGGACCACTTACATCTCTTGATCACCCCTAAACTCCAAAGGCTACCTAGGAATTCTAGCCAAAGTCCGGACTTAGCGAGGTGTGAGGTGTGGGGGAGGGGAAGAGCAAACTTGGGGTGTGGGGTGCTAAATTCCCTTTCTCCTGAGTATCCCAAAGATGTTTAGACTCTTCCAGAGGCACTAGATAAGTGCCTCCAGACCCCAAGGCTTGTTTGAGTTGGAAGGCAGCCCTGGTGTGGGGAGGACTGTGGGGACCCCTGTGAGTGTACAGATCTCTCTCTCTCACACACATACTCAAAGACATTCAATGAAAACCGGGTCTGTAGAGTTTCCAAATATCCTGAGAGATTGGGGGAGGGAAGAGGGAGAAGGTCAAACTAAAAGACGTCACCGTGCTATTTTTATCTTTATACCATAAATGCATGTATGGGTGGACCATTGAAACACATTCACTTTGCATTATTTATGTTCGACAGTCTTCCATAAATGAAGCTTGTTACTAGCATGCCCTAGTTGACGCTGTTACACAAATAGATAACTTACGCAGCCCTTCTATATTCATTTCATTAACTGTTAGACTGGGGCTGATATAGATTCTGCCAGAAGGTTTTTGTTGTTTAGGTTTTTTCGATTTGTTTTTTAGTAGGGGCAGTGTTTCTCCCCACAGGAACAAGCAGAAGGCTATAGAGGAGATGAAGGTAATCTAGAAGTAAACAGAATCATAACACCTAGAGCTTGCTATAAGCTATACACAATACCAAGTACTTCATATATTACAGTATGTTATTCAGTATTCATATATACCTCTGAGTCAGACATTATTGTTCCCATTCTAGAGATGAGGAAAATGGAGCTTGGAAAGATTAAGTATTTCATCAAATTCATCAAATTAAGTGACAGACCAAGATTCTGGTCGAGTCCTTGTTTTTAACCCCCTGTTAAACTGCCACCTCGCTGGCAAATAGTCATAAACTTTTTTTCAGATCCCATTGTGTGTCTGCCTACTTTGGGCTGGGAGGTAACATGGTTAGGTGAGAGGGGAGCATTGCTTCAGCGATGAGGACGTGGTTCCTGCCTTCAACAAGCTTTCAATCTAACGGCTGTTTTTTTCTAAGACAATTCAGGACTACCGTACAAGGAATTATTTTTTTTCTGCCTTTGGGTCTCAGAGGCCATCTGGGAATTATAGTTTGGAATTTCCCTGCCATTTCCGTGCTGTGTGGGAGGAACGTTTGAAGTCAGGACAACCCTGGTACAAGCAGGCAGCATGGGCAGGCCGGGTGGAAAGGGGCAGGGCGAGGCCGCTGGGGAGCCGTAGCCATGGCAACCCAGCCTGCTTTCCAGAACAATGTCTCCAACCAGGAAAACGGCTCCAGAGAGCTTTCTCTTCATAATCCCCGCGGCCCGTTGGGCCAAGGAATGCACCAAGGGGATCCTTTCTTTGTAGAGAAACGACTCTTTACAAGACCCAGAACAAAGGAAGGCATTTGTTGTATAGGGTCTGTATTTGTTTGGAATAAAATCAACAACGCGCAGTTGCTTGGTTCCTCTTCACTGTTCAGAGGAAACGAACACAGCTTTGTTACACAAGCTTCCTATTTTGGGATAATATTTGTTTAACTTCTGTTTCATCCCCATTTTACAGATGGGAGAGTAGTAATCATGAATGAACTGGCTCTCTGTAAAACTATCATTAAAACACTGGTGCGTCCTTTCAGACGACCTCGTGAAGGGGACCTGCCTTTTTGCATAATTTATGATCATTCTACAGATAATGTGAACAGAGTTCCTGTCCACGTGCTCAAGGGCCCGGGAGCTACCGGGCCTCCTAGGACTCCGGTCCTTCCCACTCTCTACTTCCAGCCACTCGGCCCTCCCCCTCCCCCTCACCCGCACCAGCAACCGCAGCCTGGAGGAGGCGGTGAAGGGGGTGAAGGGGGAGGAGGAGGAGAAGAGAAGAGGAGGAGTGGGGGAGGGGGAAGAGGGGTAAGTGAGTGGGAGAGAGAAGGGAGGGGAGGGGAGGGGAAGGGAGGGGAGGGGAGGGGAGGGTAAGGGAGTGGAGGGGAAGGGAAGAAGGAATGAGGAAGACATTCCAGCCCCACCCCTGCAAGCCTCCAACTCCAGCCGGTTGGGAAACTCCTGCTCAGAGAACTGAAAGAAGACAGTGTGTCGACCGGTGATGACTACTTCAGGCTTTCAAATGATCTACAGCCAGACTACACCCTGAGCCTTGAAGACTGTAGCTTTGCTGAGCCAGGGCGTGACCTCGCTAAAGATGACATCAGGGCCACGGAAGTCAGTCTCCACCCGCAAGGCCGAGAACAAAACTTAATACAAGCTCAATAACAAACGATCTACCATAAAAGCCCAAACTTATAAAGAATGTAATTTTTAAATGTAAATTTCCGGCAATGTGAGCCAGAAAGAGTAAGAGCTCAGCTACTTCGTGGCAGTAAAAGCCTGGCTACCTGATTCTGGGTGGCCCCCAGCAGCCGAATCCCTTATAAAGTCTCTAAGACCAAAATCAGATTGGCCTGCCTCTATGTCTCCCCATTGTGCAGTGACTGGGGAGGAAGGAAAACAGGTCACCTTCTCTGGGTGACTACAGGAATTGCCTGAGCGATTTCCTTAAACTACACTTCTCCACTGCATCCCCAGATTTTTTGTTGCCAGAGGATGACCTAAAGATAGATGTCATCCCCCAATATGGAACAAAGCTGAGAACTGCTGCCAGTGTCACGCTTGTAAGGAGTTATTTGAGTGACCTTTGATTCTAAATTAAGGCCTAAATTTATTGACCTTTCTCCTGGTAATGTATTTCAGTAGATAATGCTAACTTACCCCGCTTTAGGAGTGTAAACAATGGATCTTTACAGTGAATTTTTTGAAACTCAAGAGTATTTCCTAGAACACAGGGACGTACAATCCCTCTCCCCAAGATTGATCCTTGTAGTATTAAATATCCATTCAACATTCCTTGAACACTTCTTAAGAATCAAGCACTATGTTATTTTTCACTACATTAGAACTGTGGATTTTAAAAATCACATAAAACATGAAACTTACTTTCAGAGAGCTTACAGGCTGGGAAGGCCGATACCCAGGAAGTCAGCTATTGCAGAGTGGTATGATACATGCTTTGTAAAAATAGGAATAAGAAGATATATGTGGGAGAAGAAAGGGACATGAAAAACAGAGTAAGGCTATGTAGAGCAATCAGATAACTAGAGGGCTTCCTGTCAGGAACTGGAAAATAAGATGGAGTTAGCTAAAGTGATACCAGAGCTCAGAGTCAGAACTGAGTTTTAGTTCCAGATTTATCAGTCTGTCAGTTATCAGGAAGACATTATTAAAAAGAGGGTAATAAAGGGCTTCCCTGATAGCTCAGTTAGTAAAGAATCTACCTACAATGCAGGAGATCCCAGTTCAATTCCTGGGCCTGAAGATTCTTTGGAGAAGGGATAGGCTACCCACTAGAGTATTCTTGGGCTTCCCCTGTGGCACAGCTGGTAAAGAATCCACCTGCAATTCGGGAGACCAGGGTTTGATCCCTGGATGGGAAGATCCCCTGGAGAAGGGAAAGGCTACCCACTCCAGTATTCTGGCCTAGAGAATTCTGTGGACTAGTCCATGGGGTCTCAAAGAGTAGGACTCGACTTTCACTTTCACTTTTAGAACAAAGGCAAAGCAGGGAACGTGAAGTCCAGAAGGTCAGGAGCTTTGCAGGACTGGAACTAGAAGACTGACATAGCAGAATTGATCTATTCCCTCACCCAGGAGGTTTCCATGCATCTTGTAAAAAGAAAAGCCGTGTCATAAGTATGAAGAATCCTGCAAATTTAGCTATTGAGCAGCAGGTTTCAACACTGCGACACTTTTAACATTTCAATATGTTATTTATAACTTGATGATTATTAGCAAAATTACACATTATTAGACCTGATATCCAGTATGTTTGCCTGGGAAATCCTCTGGACAGAGGAGCCTGTGGACTATGGCCCATAGGGTTGCAGAGTTAGATGTGACTGAAGTGACTTCACATGCATGCAAGACCTGAAATTAGAGTGCAATTAAATACCTGATGCTGGGTCAATACTGTTTTCACTGAAATTTTCAGTTAATTTGCCAAGATCTGTTCACATATGTTACACTAAGATGTAGCACCAGCAATTAACACTTGATCTATTCCACCACTTCTGCTCTTAAAAACAATAACAACGAAAGAGAGATTCCTTAAGAAGTTTGCAAATGTTAGAGGGTAGAGTGTAGAAAGTCTGTTTTCAAACTGCAACTCCAATTTCTGGTCCCTCCAGCAAGCAGGTTTTTCAGACACTGTTTTTCTTCTTCTGGTAATTCATTAGTAATGTTCACCGAATATTTCTACATTTCCAGTTTCTGATCACAACGTAAGATTGCATGATCTGACCACTTTGAAATTAGTGGTATATTTACTTTGGTCAATAAGATAGAGGAAGTGATACATGTCACTTCCTGGAAAAAGCTTTAAGACCTAGTCAACCATTAGCAGCCTTTCCATCTCACTTCTGGGGAGATCACAAAAGCAATGTTGAGATGAACCTCTTTCAGCTGGGGTCTTCTAGCAAAACCACGTTAGTAGGTAGTATGAGAGATGAATGAACTTTTGGTGCATTGCACCATAAAGAATTGGTGGCTATTTGTTACACAGCATGATCTAGACTATCCTGATTGACTCACCTCAATATCCATTTATCTAATCTACTTCCTTCCTGTTGTTAGGTATGTAGAATAGGGGAAAGGAGTCCAAAATGGCAGTGGTTAAAAGACAAGGAAGGTCAAAGGAAGGTCTGAGGAGCAGAGTGAAGACTTCAGGCAGAACAAACAGAACAAACAGCACTCCTGGCTAAGCCCAATTTGCATAGGGCAGGCCCAGGTGGAGGAAAAAACATATAAAAGGAGGAGCCAAAGTGCTTTCTCTCGGACTCTCTCTCTCCCACATGCGCGTGCTCTTTTCTTTCTTTCTCTCTCTTTCTCTCACTCTCTCTCACTCTCCCTCTCTCCTGCTATCTTCTAAATAAAATGGAGCTGTAACACTGATTTGCCTAAGAGCTGTAACACGGTTTGTCCCCAAGACCCGAGAGCTGTGATGCGCCGAGGGCTTTAATGTCCGTTGCTCCAAATCTTGGTTGTGACGAGACAGAGAACCAAGGAACATACACTCGCGTGACACTGTCAAAAGTCAAAACTCTACAAAGTCTTCTGTTTCAGAGAGACTGACTAGCTCCAGCTTGAGGGGGTGGATCTTCAGCATAAGTCAATCATGATGATAGTCCCTTACCAGTCAGTGATTGAGAAATTGGGAGGTGACCGACCAAGTTTGGCCATGTCAAAAGAAATCTACTGGGAAGCCTCAGAAAAGTTTCTAAAAAGAGTTAAGACAGAGAGACAGACAGACAGAGAGAAAAAGCTGCTCCTTTCTTTCTCCAGCTGTTGTCATCTATAGATAAGGCACTAGTTATCCAGTACTATGCTACAATTTACATGTTTATTTACATATTATCTCAAATATTTATTATTCCACAGTTTCTGTGAGTCAAGAAATCAGGAGCAGCTTAGTTGGGTGGCTCTGACTCAGAGTCTCTCAAGAAGTTGTGGTTGAGACACCTGCTAGGGCTGCAGTCATCTAAAGGCTTGACTGGGCTAGGAACTTTACTTCCTAGATTATGCCATCACGTGGCTGTTAGCAGAAGGTCTCAGTTCATTGCTAGTTCTTGGCAGGAGGCTTATTACTTGTCATGTGGACCTCTCCATAGGGTTAACTGAGCATTCTCATGACATGGTTACTGGCTTTCCCTGGAGGGAGTGACCCAAGAGAAAGTGTAAGGAGGAAACCCAAATGCCTTTATATCCTAATTTCAGGAGCAACACATTGTCATTTCCATGACATTCTATTCTTTAAATGTGAATCACTAAATGCAGCCCAACTTTAAGAGAATTATGCTCCACCTTTTGGGAGAAGACTACTAAAAAATTTGTGTTTAAACCAACACAGGTGTATCAGCAGAAAGTACTGTGGCTGTGTAGAAATTATGAGGGGCTCAAGCCTAAGGGTCCCCTCACACTGAAGAAGGCAGAGCAGATATGGAAAGGCCCTTGATGACATTGCTAAGGTACAATCTACTCTGGACTACTAATTATGTGAGAAAAAATAAATTTCTTACAATTTCAGCATGTTTAAGATGAAGCTGACTGATAAATAGAAACATCTATTTCTTCTTTATTGACCATGCCAAAGCCTTTGACTGTGTGGATTACAATAAACTGTGGGAAATTCTTCAAGAGATGGGAATACCAGACCACCTGACCTGCCTCTTGAGAAACCTGTACCCAGGTCAGGAAGCAACATTTAGAACTGGACATGGAACAACAGACTGGTTCCAAATAGGAAAAGGAGTTCGTCAAGGCTGTATATTGTCACCCTGCTTATTTAACTTCTATGCAGAGTACATCATGAGAAACGCTGGGCTGGAAGAAGCACAAGCTGGAATCAAGATTGCCAGGAGAAATATCAATAAGCTCAGATATGCAGATGACACCACCCTTATGGCAGAAAGTGAAAAGGAACTCAAAAGCCTCTTGATGAAAGTGAAAGTGGAGAGTGAAAAAGTTGGCTTAAAACTCAACATTCAGAAAACGAAGATCATGGCATCCGGTCCCATCACTCCATGGGAAATAGATGGGGGAACAGTGGAAACAGTGTCAGACTTTATTTTTTGGGGCTCCAAAATCACTGCAGATGGTGATTGCAGTCATGAAATTAAAAGACACTTACTCCTTGGAAAGAAAGTTATGACCAACCTGGATAGCATAGTGAAAAGCAGAGACATTACTTTGCCGACAAAGGTCCGGCTAGTCAATGGTTTGCCAACAAAGGTCTGTCTATGGTTTTTCCAGTGGTCATGTATGGATGTGAGAGTTGGACTGTGAAGAAAGCTGAGCGCCAAAGAATTGATGCTTTTGAACGGTGGTGTTGGAGAAGACTCTTGAGAGTCCTTTGGACTGCAAGGAGATCCAACTAGTCCATTCTGAAGGAGATCAGCCCTGGGATTTCTTTGGAAGGAGTGATGGTAAAGCTGAAAGTCCAGTACTTTGGCCACCTCATGTGAAGAGTTGACTCATTGGAAAAGACTCTGATGCTGGGAGGGATTTGGGGGCAGGAGGAGAAGGGGACGACAGAGGATGAAATGGCTGGATGGCATCACCAACTCAATGGACATGAGTTTGAGTGAACTCCGGGAGTTGGTGATGGACAGGGAGGCCTGGCGTGCTATGATTCATGGGGTCACAAAGAGTCGGACACGACTGAGCGACTGAACTGAACTGAATGGATATTCAGCATATTTGATTATCAATATGTATTATAAATTAACCTATATATCAGTGAATATAAAGGATACATTTTTGATTTCTAAATTATAAAAGATATATATATGTGGGTTTGTCTATATAAAATTTTTTATTCTGTTACATATGTAAGGTATGTATCTGTGTAGAACTATGTACCATAGGATAAATGCTTGATACAAATTGTTCTTCAAATTATTCTAATTTCCAAGTAATTTGTTGATTTTTAGAAATAGTTGGAAATATGGTTTGATACAGTGTTCACTAGCTAAAAGATGCCCCAGTATGAGTCATGATTCCATGGAAAGACCTGCCATAAAATTTTTCCAATAACATTTTAACTGAATTGATAGTCATCATGTGGCTTGTATTATGAGTAAGTTTTCAGTTTGTCTTAACGCCAGCAATGATTTTCATAGTGCTGATTTTTCAGTTGCTGCTGAACCATTCCATTCAAAATTTTTCTAGAACAGTTTTAATAATAATTAATTTTATATAATCAGTATACATATATCAACAATCAAATAGGAAATATTATTTAAAAATAGGATAAAAAAAATTCTTCAGGCCAAATGAAAGGTGGCAATTAATGTGAGCTCATGTGCCAGGCTGAGTTGCCTGGATTCAAATACTGGTTGGTCAAGTAAATCTTAACTAATTTTCTCATTTTAAAAATAGGATTGATGATGATTTCTTGAATCAGTTTTAGACTTTTAGATTAGACCTGATACAGGGAAAATGCTAATATAAGTAATCGTTAACATTTTTATTAATAAAAGTAATGTTAATGTCCTTGATCAATGGGCATTCCATGAATTTTAATGAATTAATCACCATTAAATGGATGTGAAATTCAAAGAGAATATTAAAAAGTGGTTCTTACACCTCAGATCATTCTTGGCTCCAAACTGATCCAAAGAGCCTTGTCTTTTTTTCCGTTTTCCTGTTTTGAGAGTGCCTGTAATGATAGCAGAAAGTACAGACTTCTGTCTATCCATGGCTGCATTTGCCCCTGTTTGACCTGCCCATCTGCATTTTCATTCCTTTTTTTGCTCACAGCCAAAACACTACAGAAACTACATCTCCCATAAGCAGTTGTATGAGGGTCATAGGGGACCATCAACAGGTCCCTTAGGTGTATCCTGGGTCTTCAATGCCAAAGTGCCAGCACCATATTAGAAGCCCTGTCTTCCCCACTGGGCTTAGGATTCAACTCTCACCAAGGCAGGTGCCTCCTGGATGTGGGCTAGACAATGAGTCCCAGAGCCCAGCCCTGAGGCAAGGTCATTAACCTTTTAGTTGCTTGAATTCCAGAAAGTATGGGAGGTTCCAAGGGAGGGCCCATGATAAGGTATTATTCTTATTGCCAAAGAAGTGTTTAAAGCAAAAAGAAAATAGTCTAGTATATAACTGGACTTCATAAAGAGGGAAATTCATGCTTGAGAATGACAGATGTTAATTACCTTCACAAGCCTTCACTGTAACTCAGACTACTGATTGGGAAAAACCTATGTTATGGAAGATGTTCTGAAAGATCTCCATATGGGGCTCAGCCTTGGTAATGATTTTTTTAAAACATTGTTTTGTTGCTTATACTTTTCAAATTTATCAAAAAAGAGTACTAAAATATCATTACTTATTCTTAAGCAAAGTAGATCAAGGTCACTAGAGTCTTTTCATGAAATATATTTACATATCTGTACTAAGAACAAAAGCTATGACCAACCTAGACAGAATATTTAAAAGCAGAGACATTACTTTACCAACAAAGGACCATCTAGTCAAAGCTATGGTTTTTCCAGTGGTCATGTATGGATGTGAGAGTTGGACTGTGAAGAAAGCTGAGCAGAAGAATTGATGCTTTTGAACAGTGGTGTTGAAGAAGACTCTTGAGAGTCCCTTGGACTGCAAGGAGATCCAACCAGTCAATCCTACAGGAAATCACTCCTGAATATTCATTGGAAGGACTAATGCTGAAGCTGAAACTCCAATACTTTGGCTACCTGCTGTGAAGAACTGACTCATTGTAAAAGACCCTGATGCTGGGAAAGATTGGAGTTGGGAGAATAAGGGGATGACAGAGGATGAGATGATTGGATGGCATCATTGACTTGATGGACTTGAGTTTGAGGAGGCTCCAGGAGTTGGTGATGGACAGGGAGGCCCAGCGTGCTGCAATCCATGGGGTTGCAAATAGTTGGACATGACTGAGTGACTGACCTTGAATGTGTAGCTCCTCTAGGATGGCTGTGCTTTGCTGGAGCAGCCATGAAGAGATAGCCCACGTCCAAGGTAAGAGAAACCAAAGTAAGGCAGTAGGTGTTGCAAGAGGGCATCAGAGGGCACACACACTGAAACCATATTCACAGAAAACTAGTCAATCTAATCACACTAGGACCACAGCCTTCTCTAACTCAATGAAACTAAGCCATGCCTGTGGGGCAACCCAAGATGGGCGGGTCATGGCAGAGAGTTCTGACAGAATGTGGTCCAGTGGAGAAGGGAATGGCAAACCACTTCAGTATTCTTGCCTTGAGAACCCCATGAACAGTATGAAAAGGTAAAATGATAGGATACTGAAAGAGGAACTCCCCAGGTCAGTAGGTGCCCAATATGCTACTGGAGATCAGTGGAGAAATAACTCCAGAAAGAATGAAGGGATGGAGCCAAAGCAAAAAGAATACCCAGCTGTGGACGTGACTGGTGATAGAAGCAAGGTCCGATGCTGTAAAGAGCAATATTGCATAGGAACCTGGAATGTCAGGTCCATGAATCAAGGCAAATTGGAAGTGGTCAAACAAGAGATGGCAAGGGTGAATGTCGACATTCTAGCAATCAGCAAACTCAAATGGACTGGAATGGGTGAATTTAACTCAGATGACCATTATATCTACTACTGCAGGCAGGAATCTCTCAGAAGAAATGGAGTAGCCATATGGTCAACAAAAGAGTCCGAAATGCAGTACTTGGATGCAATCTCAAAAATGACAGAATGATCTCTGTTCGTTTCCAAGGCAACCCATTCAATATCACAGTAATCCAAGTCTATGCCCCAAACAGTAACACTGAAGAAGCTGAAGTTGAACGGTTCTATGAAGACCTACAAGACCTTCTAGAACTAACACCCAAAAAAGATGTCCGTTTCATTATAGGGGACTGGAATGTAAAAGTAGGAAGTCAAGAAACACCTGGAGTAACGGCAAATTTGGCCTTGAATACGGAATGAAGCAGGGCAAAGACTCATAGAGTTTTGCCAAGAAAATGCACTGGTCATAAAAAACACCCTCTTCCAACAACACAAGAGAAGACTCTACACATGGACATCACCAGATGGTCAACACAGAAATCAGACTGATTATATTCTTTGCAGCCAAAGATGGAGAAGCTCTATACAGTCAGCAAAAACAAGACCGGGAGCTGACTGTGGCTCAGATCGTGAACTCCTTATTGCCAAATTCAGACTGAAATTGAAGAAAGTAGGGAAAACCACTAGACCATTCAGCTATGACCTAAATCAAATCCCTTATGATTATACAGCAGAAGTGAGAAATAGATTTAAGGGCCTAGATCTGATAGATAGAGTGCCTGATGAACTATGGAATGAGGTTTGTGACATTGTACAGGAGACAGGGATCAAGACCATCCCCATGGAAAAGAAATGCAAAAAAGCAAAATGGCTGTCTGGGGAGGCCTTACAAATAGCTGTGAAAAGAAGAGAAGCGAAAAGCAAAGGAGAAAAGGAAAGATGTAAGCATCTGAATGCAGAGTTCCAAAGAATAGCAAGAAGAGATAAGAAAGCCTTCTTCATCGATCCAATGCAAAGAAATAGAGGAAAACAACAGAATGGGAAAGACTAGAGATCTCTTCAAGAAAATTAGAGATACCAAGGGAACATTTCATGCAAAGATGGGCTCAATAAAGGACAGAAATGGTATGGACCTAACAGAAGCAGAAGATATTAAGAAGAGATGGCAAGAATATACAGAAGAACTGTACAAAAAAGATCTTCACAACCGAGATAATCACGATGATGTGATCACTGACCTAGAGCCAGACATCCTGGAATGTGAAGTCAAGTGGGCCTTAGAAAGCATCACTATGAACAAAGCTAGTGGAGGTGATGGAATTCCAGTTGAGCTATTTCAAATCCTGAAAGATGATGCTGTGAAAGTGCTGCACTCAATATGCCAGCGAATTTGGAAAACTCAGCAGTGGCCACAGGACTGGAAAAGGTCAGTTTTCATTCCAATCCCAAAGAAAGGCAATGCCAAAGAATGCTCAAACTACCGCACAATTGCACTCATCTCACACGCTAGTAAAGTAATGCTGAAAATTCTCCAAGCCAGGCTTCAGCAATACGTGAACCGTGAACTTCCTGATGTGCAAGCTGGTTTTAGAAAAGACAGAGGAACCAGAGATCATATTGCCAACATCTGCTGGATCGTGGAAAAAGCAAGAGAGTTCAAGAAAAACATCTATTTCTGCTTTATTGACTATGCCAAAGCCTTTGACTGTGTGGATTACAATAAACTGTGGGAAATTCTGAAAGAGATGGGAATACCAGACCACCTGATCTGCCTCTTGAGAAACCTGTATGCAGGTCAGGAAGCAACAGTTCGAACTGGACATGGAACAACAGACTGGTTCCAAATAGGAAAAGGAGTATGTCAAGGCTGTATATTGTCACCCTGTTTATTTAACTTCTATGCAGAGTACATCATGAGAAACGCTGGGCTGGAAGAAGCACAAGCTGGAATCAAGATTGCCAGGAGAAATACCAATAAGCTCAGATATGCAGATGACACCACCCTTATGGCAGAAAGTGAAAAGGAACTCAAAAGCCTCTTGATGAAAGTGAAAGTGGAGAGTGAAAAAGTTGGCTTAAAGCTCAACATTCAGAAAACGGAGATCATGGCATCCGGTCCCACCACTTTATGGGAAATAGATAGGGAAACAGTGGAAACAGTGTCAGACTTTATTTTTCTGGGCTCCAAAATCACTGCAGATGGTGACTGCAGCCATGAAATTAAAAGATGCTTACTCCTTGGAAGGAAAGTTATGACCAACCTAGATAGCATATTCAAAAGCAGAGACATTACTTTGCCAACAAAGGTTCTTCTAGTCAAGGCTATGGTTTTTTCAGTGGTCATGTATGGATGTGAGAGTTGGACTGTGAAGAAGGCTAAGCACTGAAGAATTGATGCTTTTGAACTGTAGTGTTGGAGAAGACTCTTGAGAGTCCCTCGGACAGCAAGGAGATCCAACCAGTCCATTCTGAAGGAGATGAGCCCTGGGATTTCTTTGGAAGGAATGATGCTGAAGCTGAAAGTCCAGTACTTTGGCCACCTCATGCGAAGAGTTGACTCATTGGAAAAGACTCTGATGCTGGGAGGGATTGGGGGCAGGAGGAGAAGGGGATGACAGAGGATGAGATGGCTGGATGGCATCACTGACTCGATGCACGTGAGTCTGAGTGAACTCTGGGATTTGATGATGGACAGGGAGGCCTGGCGTGCTGTGATTCATGCGGTCGCAAAGAATCGGACACGACTGAGGGACTGAACTGAACTGAGTGACTGAACTGAACTGTACTAAGCCAGAATGAATAATCTATGCAAATCCACTGAGGCTCTTTAAGGCAAATATCTTCCCAAAGAGATAAGAAAGAAATTTGTCCCTTTATATCCTAAAGAGAACAAAACAAAGATGCATTGAGATTTCACTTAGGGTAGAATTCTAATTCAAAGTCTCTACTGAGGATCTTCAACATTCATTATGCAATTAGGCAAACAAGAACCAACCTATTCTTTCAACCAGAAGATATTTAAATAAAGGAATTGGTTAACCTTATTAGGAAATCTGGAGAGGGGAAGGTTACTCTTCGAGTAATCAAGACTACCATTTCCAGGTTCAGTTCAGTTCAGTTCAGTCGCTCAGTTGTGTCTGACTCTTTGCGACCCCATGGACTATAGCAGGCCAGGCCTCCCTGTCAATCACCAACTCCCAGAGTTTACCAAACTCATGTCCATTCAGTCGGTGATGCCATCCAACCATCTCATCCTCTGTCATCCCCTCTCATACCACCTTCAGTCTTTCCCAGAATCAGGGTCTTTTCAAATGAGTCAGCTCTTTGCATCAGGTGGCAAGTATTAGAGTTTCAGCTTCAACATCAGTCCTTCCAATGAACATTCAGGACTGATCTCCTTTAGAATGGACTGTTTGGATCTCCTTGTAGTCTAAGGTTCTCTCAAGAGTCTTCTCCAACACCACAGTTCAAAAGCATCGATTCTTCTGTGCTCAGCTTTCTCTATAGTCTGTCTCTCACATCCATACATGACTACTGGAAAAACCATAGCCTTGACTAGACGGACATTTGTTGGCAAAGTAATGTCTCTGCTATTTAATATGCTGTCTAGGTTGGTCATAACTTTCCTGCCAAAGAGTAAACATCTTTTGAAATCATGGCTGCTATCACCATCTGCAGTGATTTTGGAGCCCCCCAAAATAAAGGAATTGGTTAACCTTATTGGGAAATCTGAAGAGAGGAAGGTTATTCTTTGTAATCAAGACTACCGTTTCTGGGTTAGGAGAGCAAAAGCATTAAGCAGAGATCAAGGATGTTTGCAGCTAAGGTTTCTGTTACTGGAGCCCAGCTGCCTGAGCCACAGCCCAGGAGCCTGAACCCTGGGCTGACAAAGTCACTGCAGCTTCCCCTGACCCAGACATCACTGCTACTGTTGCCTCTGACACCAGTACTCTTGTCCCCTTCTTTCTTTGATCACTGAGGCAGTCTTTGTTGTTTCAACTACTGTTTGAACCTGGAAAAAACTGGAGAGTCACATCTCCCCTCCTCTTGCTTTTAAATCTCCCTCCATCAGCAGAATCTGACCCCAAATCATCAGATATATGTCGGTTACAGAATTTAAGCACCTTACAATGTTCTGCAGAGCACACAAGTGTGAGAATGAGGGCTGAGAACAAATACGTAAATAACCAGCCTAAGAGGCTGTAAGACAATTACACCACGTGGACTTAACATGGCCGAGACACTCCTTCACATCCCTTGGAAGGTTTTCTGAAGACAACAGTAAAGCTCCGGGTAGCTTACTCAATAGTCTTCAGCCTTCAGACACAGAGACTAGGAAACTTCACACAATTGTAGATTCCCATTTTAAAGCAAGGGATATGGGACAAAAGCAGTGTTGGTAAAATCTAAATATTGTTTTTGTGAGTGAATTTGATAGTGGGAAAAGGACCTGTGAAATCCTATGGCATTTTCCTCTTGATGTCCTAAAATTTTGTTTCACTAAAATTAAAGTGCAAGCTTATCTAGGGATGAAAAAGCACCATTATATTTGGAAGTCTAAAACTGCATGCCATTCATATTAGGACAATGCAGATGGAGAAGATAAGGTATAACTTCAAATACTAGCCCCATGTAGAAAGTTACAAGGGTAGGCATTATGTGGAAATAAAAGCAAAGACCTATAGCAAGGGAGTCAGCCACTATCACTTGTGTTTTGGCAGAGACTCAAAGGCAGGCAGAGGAGTGGGAAAGCTTCATAGTGAAATAAAAAGGGAAGCCTTCAAATATGCCTGAAATAAAGGCTATTGGCATGGGGAAACTGCCAGGTAAGCTAACTAGAAGTGAGGTGTCCTACGTGATTGGTTAGGGTGTATGTATGGCTTTCTCTGATTGGTTCTAAGTTGGAAGTAGGAACAAAAATTAGGTAAGCTGTCAATCATTAGGGGTTTCTGGGTGACTCAGTGGTAAAGAATCCGCCTGCCAATGCAGGAGACACAGGAGACACAGATGTGATTCCTGAGTCGGGAAGATCCCCAGGAGTAGGAAATGGCAACCCAATCCAGTATTCTTGCCTGGAAAATTCCATGGACAGAGAAGTTTGGCAGGCTGCAGTCCATGGAGTCGTAAAGAGTTGGCCATGACTGAGTGACTGAGCACATGTCAATTATTAATCAAGTCTTGACCATACAGTTCTAGTTGTCATAGGCGTTATTGTTTGGTTTCCTGGACTATCTCTAAAGATGGCAATTTGTCTTCCACAAGCCTGACTGTCATGCTGGCTTTCTGAGCTTGTTATTGAAAATAATACATTGGATTCTGGGACAAGTTGCTTCAGGTTATGGATATAGGGGAGAAAACACTTTTATCCTACCCTCTTAGGTTTAGTAGATGCACTCTGATAATTAAGCTGACAGAAGACTGATTAAGAGGAGAAGAGTACACAAGCTTTATTTGATGTTAATATCTTTACATGGTATGAGGGCTTCATAAAAAAGAACTGGAAACCCCAAAGAAGTGATTCGACTCACAGGTTGACATATCATTTTTATCAAGGGCTATAAATTGGGGTAAAATGACTAGACAAAGGAAAGGAGTTTGGGATTCTGTGGGCAGTAAGTTGTGCAAAAGTGACTACAAATATGGGGGAAACTAATGGAAGAAAGGTTATTCTGCTAAGGTTTGTTACTGCAGTCTCATCTTGGTATCAACTGTCTCTGGTGATAAGAATGTTCTCTTCTTCCTGGCACCAGGAGGCCACCTTTTTCATGGGAAATTTGTGACCTGTTTTAAGGCAGAAAGGGGGAGGGTGGGAAACTCTTCCTAGATCTGCTGTTTCTCTATTGCCTTCTCAAAATTATCAGTATTATCAATATGCCAAAATTATCAATATTCCTCAACAGCGTGTACTGGGTAACATGTTCTGATTCCCTCTTATGGGTCAGAGTTCTACTTTTATATATAGTTTGGCCATTGTCCGCTTGTGTATTCAGTCTCTCAACTCCAATGACAGAGGTAGGGTTGAGATCATTCTTCTGACACTGACAACTCTATTAGGCTGTCTCCAATATGAGGTATTAGGAGTTTAACTTACTTCATGATGGTTAATGATTTTTCTGAGCAATACTGAGGCCAGGTTGAAAATTAACAAGAGGAAAACAACATAACCAAATATTTTCCCCCTAAGATATGGAAAAAATATAACCAATTTTTAATCCTGAAAGGGAAATTTGAATTTCTCAACTTCATACCCGACACTCCATATGCATCTCTAATGGGTAAAATTTCAAGTTTGATAAAATGGAGAATTTTAGCCAATTATTTTGGGACAGTCCCACAAGACAGCTGTCTTGGGGTGTATTTTTTGGAAGCAGATCCTACACAAAAGATTTCAGTGCAAGTAGTTTGAGAGGTGATCTTAGGAAGCCTTGATAGGGAAAAGAGAGGTAAATTAGGGAAGGGGAGGAGCAGTTACAGTAATTGGCAAATTACCACTGGGACAACACAGCCACTCTGCATGTTATTAGACAAGAATTACACAACTGTGGGAGGAGCTGAGGAAGTTAAGATCTGGAAGGGGAAGTTGGAGGAATAGTTGTTATAAGCAATCCTCGTGAAGCCCTGGGGTGGGTGGACAAAGGAAGCTTGCAAGGAAATCTGAGAAGCCAAGCACATCCATCAGTGGATATTAGGGCTGTGAATGGGGAGCTTGCTGAGCACTCTACTGGAAGCTATGCCTCTCTGTAACTGTAACTTCTGTGTGTGTCCACTGCTATGTCTGGTGGTGGGCCTTCAACTACTGTTGATCAGCAGGGCTAGCAGCTGGGAAGAAGAGTCTAGTGTAGAAAGGAGCAATTCCAGGTGTGGAATCCAGCAATTCCATACCTGGGTATATATCTGGAAAAAACAAAAGTCACTAATTTGAAAAGATACATGCACCCCAATGCTTATGAATCATGAGTGGAACCTCTGAGCAGTATCCCACTAGGGGAAGAGGAAGCTGGGGCGCTTATTCTCTCATTCTTCTCAGTCACTTGCTGAGAGCTGTTCCCATGGGTATTAACTTCCCAGCACTTAGAACCTGCTCTACCCCTAGGCTGAGAGAAAGCCCTCAGGCAGTCATGAGGCAGCAGTAGGACACTGCATGTACAGAAATAGTAAGTTGTGGGAAGGGAGCATGGGGTTGATGGTATCTTCCATACTGGCCAACAAAATAAGGCCTCAGATTCCCTAGAGAGTACTGGGATCTAAGAGAAATCAGAAGAACTTTGTAGCAACTCTTGTTGCCTGTCTTCTTTCTCCCTTCCCTGTATGTGTATATAGTAAATTCCCAAGATGTACCATACTTCTGACTTTAGTTTCATTTACAGCCCAAAGTCAGGCTCTGACCTGTTCTTTCAGAATATATTGGGGCTGGATTTGGGGAGAGGAAATTATATGCACCACAGTAGAAAACAATGAAAATAATACGAAGTATTATACAGTGTTCCCACCAGATCTGATATCCTGAGAAAGAATCATCACTTTTATTATTTGTCAATCAGGAATTCGTAACCTGAATCAGATCATGAGGAAACATCAGACAAATCCAAACTGAGAAACATTCTATAAAATAGAATAGAGTCTTTAAAAATGTCAATGTTATGAATAGCAAGCAAAGACTGAGGAATTTTTCCATATTGGAGACCAAAGAAATATGACAACTAAATGTAATATGTGATCTTGGATCCCATGCTTGAAGAAAAAAAGAGTAACATAAAGGGCATTACTGCGACAAAATCAGAATATGTTTCCTAGAATGAAGTATCCATGTCAACATTTTGAATTGGATAACTGTATAGAGCTTTCATAAAGAATATACTTGTCCCTAGGAGTGTATCCCTGGTGACTCAGATGATAAAGAATCCACCTGCAATGCAGAAGACCCAGGTTTGATCCCTGGGTCAAGAAGATCCTCTGGAGAAAGGAATGGCTATCCAATCCAGTATTCTTGCCTGGAGAATTCCATGGACAGAGGAGCCTGGTAAGTTACAATTCCCAAGGTCACAGAGAGTCAGACTCAACATAGTGACTAACACCTTCACTTTTCACATTTTTGTTCCTAGGAAATGTACTCTAAATTGTTGAGACAAAGGGCAATAATATATCTATTCCCAAACATGTCTTCTTTAAAAACTTAGGTTGCTTTATATAGTGAAGAACTTACACCAAGCCTCCTCGAATTATTAAAAATTCAAGAGGAGAGAACATTCCCAAATTCATTCTGTAAGATCACCATTACCTTGATATCAAAACCAGATAAAGACACTACCAAAAAAGAAAACTACAGGCTAATAACTCTGATGAATATAGATGCAAAAAAACCTCAACAAAATATTAGCAAACCAAATCTAACAATATACAGAAAGGATCATACACCATGATCAAGTGGAAATTATTACAGTCAGAAGGATGGTTCAACCTATACAAATCAAACCATGTGATACATCACATTAACAAAAGACAAAATCCACATGATCATCCAATTGATGCAGAAAAAGCATTTGACAAAAGCTTAAGAGCTTTTTGCACAGCAAAGGAAACGATCAACAAAACAAAAAGACAACCTACTGAATGGTAGAAAATATTTGCAAATTATGTGACTGACAAGTGGTTAATACAAAATATACAAGTCACTCATACAACTAAATATAAATAAAATGAAACAAAACAACAATAACCGACCCCCCCCAAACAATCCAGTCAAAAAATGGGCAGACGACTTGAATAAACATCTTTATAAAGAAGACATGCAAATGATTAAAAGGCACATTTTAAAAATGTTTAATATCACTAATTATTCAGTTCAGTTCAGTCGCTCAGTCGTGTCCGACTTTTTGCGACCCTGTGGACTGCAGCATGCCAGGCCTCCCTGTCCATCACCAACTCCCTGAGTTTACTCAAACTCCTGTCCATTGAGTCAGTGATGCCATCCAATCATCTCATCCTCTGTCATCCCCTTCTCGTCACGCTTTCAATCTTTCCCAGAATCAGGGTCTACTCAAATGAGTCAGCTCTTTGCAACAGGTGGCAACAGTATTGGAGTTTCAGCTTCAACATCAGTCCTTCCAAATAACATTCAGGACTGATTTCCTTTAGGATGGACTGGTTGAATTTCCTTGCAGTCCAAGGGACTCTCAAGAGCCTTCTCCAACACCACAGTTCAAAAGCATCAACTCTTCAGCACTCAGCTTTCTTTATAGTCCAACTCTCACATCCATACATGACTACTGGAAAAACCATAGCCTTGACTAGACGGACCTTTGTGGGCAAAGTAATGTCTCTGCATTTTACTATGCTGTCTAGGTTGGTCATAACTTTTCTTCCAAGGGGTAATCATCTTTTAACTTCTTGGCTGCAGTCACCATCTGCAGTGATTTTGCAGCCCAAAAATATAAAGTCAGCCACTGTTTCCACTGTTCCCATCTATTTGCCATGAAGTAATGGGACCAGATGCCATGATCTTAGTTTTCTGAATGTTGACTTTTAAGCCAACTTTTTCACTTTCCTCTTTCACTTTCATCAAAGGGCTCTTTAGTTCTTCTCTCTTTCTGCCATAAGGGTGGTGTCATCTGCATATCTGGGGTTGTTGATATTTCTCCCAGCAATCTTGATTCCAGCTTGTGCTTCTTCCAGCCCAGCATTTCTCATGATGTTCTCTGCATATAAGTTAAATAAGCAGGGTGACAATATACAGCCTTGACGTAGTCCTTGCCCTATTTGGAACCAGTCTGTTGTTCCACATCCAGTTCTAATTGCTGCTTCCTGACCTGCATATAGGTTTCTCAAAAGGCAGGTCAGGGGGGCGGGTATTCCCATCTCTTTCAGAATTTTCCACAGTTTATTGTGATCCACACAGTCAAAGGCTTTGGCATAGTCAATAAAGCAGAAATAGATGTTTCCTTGAAACTCTCTTGCTTTATTGATGATCCAGTGGATGTTGTCAATTTGGTCTCTGGTTCCTCTGCGTTTTATGAAACCAGTTTGAACATCTGGAAGTTCATGGTTCACATATTGTTGAAGCCTGGCTTGGAGAATTTTGAGCATTATTTTATTAGCGTGTGTGATGAGTGCAATTGTGTGGTAGTTTGAGCATTCTTTGGCACTGCCTTTCTTTGGGATTGGAATGAAAACTGACCTTTTCCAGTCCTGTGGCCACTGCTGAGTTTTCCAAATTTGCTGGCATATTGAGTGCAGCACTTTCTCAGCATCATCTTTTAGGATTTGAAATAGCTCAACTGGAATTCCATCACCTCCACTAGTTTTGTTCATAGTGATGCTTCTTAAGGCCCACTTGACTTCACATTCCAGGATGTCTGACTCTAGGTGAGTGATCACATCATCGTGATTATCTGGCCCCTGCCACAGTGACAGCAGACTTGGGTATGACATAAGCCCTCTTGGAGGAGGTCACCATTAACCCCACCATAGAGCTGTCAGAAATTACACAGGACTGGGAAATAGTCTCTTGGAGGGCACAAACAGAACCTTGTGCACAACGACCTAGGAGAAAGGAGCAGTGACACCACAAGAGACTGACTCAGACTTCCCTGTGAGTGTCCAGGAGTCTCCAGCAGAGGCGTGGGTGGGTGGTGGCCTGCTGCAGGGTCAGGGGCACTAAGTGTGACAGTACAGGCATGGGACCTTCTGAAGGAGGTCACCGTTATCTTCATACCTCCACAGTAGTTTGGCCCCAGGTAAATAGCAGGGAGGGAACACAGTTCCACCCATCAACAAAAAATTGGATTAAAGATTTACTGAGCATGGCCCCGTCCATCAGAACAAGACTCAGTTTTTCCCCTCAGTCAGTCTTTCCCATCAGGAAGCTTCCATAAGCCTCTTACCCTTCTCCATCAGAGGGCAGATAGAATGAAAACCACAATTTGCAGAAAATTAACGAATCTAATCGCATGGACCACAGCCTTGTCTAACTCAATGAAACTATGAGCCATGCCATGTACAGCCACCCAAGATGGATGGGTCATGATGGAGAGTTCTGATAAAATGTGGCCCACTGGACAAGGGAATGGCAAACCACTTCAGTATTCTTGTCTTGAGAACCCCATGAATAATATGAAAAGGCAAAAAGATAGGACACTGAAAGATGAACTCCCCAGGTCAGTAGGTACCCAATATGCTACTGGAGAAGAGTGGAGATGTAGCTCCAGAAAGAATGAAGAGGTTGAGCCAAAGAAAAAACAATGCCCAGCTGTGGATGTGACTGGTGATGGAAGTAAAGTCTGATGCTGTAAAGAACAAAATTGCATAGGAGCCTGGAATGTTAGGTCCATGAATCAAGACAAATTGAAAGTGGTCAAACAGGAGATGGCAAGAGTGAACATCAACATTTTAGGAATCAGTCAACTAAAATGGACTGGAATGAGTGGATTTAACTCAGTTGACTATTATATCTACTACTGTGAGCAAGAATCCCTTAGAAAAAATGGAGTAGCCATCGTAGTCAAAAAAAGATTCTGAAATGCAGTACTGGAATGCAGAACGACAGAATGATCTCTGTTCATTTCCAAGGCAAACCACTCAGTATCACTGTAATCCAAGTCTATGCCCCGACCAGTAATGCTGAAGAAGCTGAAGTTGAACAGGTCTATGAAGACCTACAAGACCTTCTAGAACTAACAACTAAAATAGATGTCCTTTTCATAAGGGACTGGAATGCAAAGTAGGAAGTCAAGAAACAGCTGGGGTAAAAAGCAAGTTTGGCCTTGGAGTACAGCATCATGCAGCTGCTGTTTGCTGTCCACCACTAATTATTACAGAAATAGAAATTAAAATCACAATGAGGTAGAATTTCTATCACCAAAAAGTCTATAAACAAACAATGTTGGAGAGAATATGGAGAAAAGAGAACCCTCATGTACTGCTGGTGGGGATATACATTGGTGCAGCCATTTTTGAAAACAATATGGAGATTCCTTTAAAATGTTAAAAACAGAACTGCCATATGATCCATCAATTCCACTCCTGGGTATATATCTGGAAAACATGAAAACAGTAATTTTAAAAGATACATGCACTCTAATGTTCACACCAGCACTATTTATAATAGCCAAAACATGGAGTAAACAAATGGCCCATCAATAAGCAACTGGATTAAGAATATGTGGTGTATATATATGAAACGGAATATTACTTGGTCATAAAAAAGAATGAAATAATGCCATTTGCAGCAATGTGGATATGCCTAGAGGATATCATGCTTACTGAAATATCTCAAACAGAGAAAGACAAACACTATATGATATAACCTATATGTGGAATCTAAATAATCAGCAACCTCAGATATGCAAATGACACCACTTTAATGGCAGAAAGTGAAGAGGAAATAAAGAGCTTCTTGATGAAGGTGAAAGAGGAGAATGAAAAAGGTGGCTTAAAACTCAACATTAAAAAAACAAAGATCATGGCATCTGGTCCCCACACTTCATGGCAAATAGATGGGGAAACAATGGAAACAGTGACAGATTTTGTTTTTTAGGGCTCCAAAATCACTGTGGACAGTGATTGAAGTCACAAAATTAAAAGACGCTTGCTCCTTGGAAGAAAAGCTATGACAACCTGGATAGTATATTAAAAAACAGAGATATCACTTTGCCAACAGAGGTCTGTATATTCAAAGCTACGATTTTTTCCAGTAGTCATGTACAGATGTGAGAGTTGGACCATAAATAAAGCTGAGCACTGAAGAACTGATGCTTTTGAACTGTGATGTTGGAGAAGACTCTTGAGAGTCCCTTGGACTACAAGGAGATCCAACCAGTCAATCCTAAAGGAAATCACTCCTGAATATTCACTGGAAGGACTGATGCCAAAACCGGAACTCCATACTTTGGCCATCTAATGTAAAGAACTGACTCATTGTAAAAGACCCTGATTCTGGGAAAGATTGAAGGCAGAAGAAGTGGATGACAGATGATGAGATGGTTGGATGGCATCACCAACTTGATGGACATGTGTCTGAGAAAGATCCGGGAGTTGGTGATGGACAGGGAACCCTGGCATGCTGCAGTCCATGGGGTCACACAGTGTCAAACACGACTTCACAACTGAACAACAATGACAAATAACAACACAAATGAATGTATATACAAAACTGAAACAGACACACAAGACATAGAAAACAAACTTGTGGTTCCCAAAGGAGAGAGAGAAGGGGAGAGGGACAAATTAGAGGTATGAGATTAACATTTACAAACTACTATTGAATAGATAAGCAACAAGGATTTACTGTATAGCACAGGTAATTATACCTACTGTGTTGCACTAACCTACAATGGAATATACTCAGCAAAAATATTGACGAAATAGGTTGTTTTGAAAGTCTTCAGGATGATGTAATAAAATTTATGAGAATGCTTCTTTTGGTACACACACACAAGAACTGAGTGTGGCAACTTAACTTAAAGTCTCTGTTTTCATAGGCAATATGCCAAGGATGTGTCATTAATCATTCCTCAATTTTAAAATATTAAACAAAATGAGAAAAACCCTAGAACTTGCCTAGAATGGAGTTCTACCTAACCAGGGGTTTTGCTTTTTGGGAACTGATGTAGAAATAGATGAACAGACTTTCAATAAAACGGATTCTTTCCTAAGCTATTAACTAAATCCTGATGACATATTTGCAATCTTTATTAATTGCTGTATAATATGGCTGTTGGAACAGGTAGCATGATTAACATAAAGTCACTAAAGTAAGAAAGGATAAGAATTAGGGTAGAATTCCTGTACAGAAGGTAGATAGGTATTAACATCTGATGGTTAAGCTCTTGGGCTCTATCAGGTAACCTGGGTTATAAACTTAACTTCATCACTTGCTTGCTGCATGACAATGTGAACATATTGCTTAACATTTTTTTTTTTTGGCTGCACCAGGTCTTAGTTGTGGAATACGAAATCTTAGTTGCAGCATGTGGTATCTGACCAGAGATCGAACCTAGGCCCTCTGCAATGGACGCTCAGAGTCTTAGCTACAGGACCATCAGAAAGTCCTTACTTAACTTCTTTAAATCCATTTCCACATTTGTAAAATGGACATAATAGCAGTGCTACCTTTCTGTAGTTCTTAGGAAGATTTAATGTGGCAATGTACGTGACAGTTGGGATAAACGTGGTCTACATATGTTTTAAGACATACACATTTGAATGTATCATAAGGGTTCAGGGAAGGAACAGAGTCACTATGTGTGTTTTTAGACAAGGAACTTATTACCAGAACTAGAGATTGCACAACTGTGGGAGGAGCTGAGGAAGTAAAGATCTGGAAGAGGAAGTTGGAAGAATAGTTGTTATAAGCAATCCTCCTGAAGTCCTGGGGTAGGGGTACAAGTGGAAGCTTGCAAGGAAATCTCAGAAGCCCAGTAGCCAATGTAGGACTGTGATTGGAGAGCTGGCTGAGCACTCCAAGGGAAGCTATGTCTCTCCATAACTATAACCTCTGTGTGTCCACTGCTACATGTCTGGTGGTGGGCTTACAACTGCTATTGATCAGAAGGGCAAGCAGCTGGGAAGAAAAGACTAGTGTAGAACAGAGTGGAGTGGACAAACTGAAGGCACCGAGCACCATGACATTTGGTCATCACCATGGAGACCTTAAGACAGACATGGCTACTGTTTCACTTCTGCTTCTCAAATCATGAACAAATTCTTCTTGTGGTCAACTCTAACCTGGAACTATATAAGGAAAAGGATTCTGGGAAATGCACTCCCATATTAGCCAAATTGACGACAGAACAATCCAGCATGCCTCAAATAATACTGGCTTTAAATGTATAGTTTATTTCTTGCAAATCAAAACCACAATGAAATATCATCTCACACCTGTCAGAATGGCTATTATCAAAAAGAGAACAAATAACATGGGTTGGTACGGATGTGGAGAAAAGGAAAGCCTTGTACAGTGTCAGTGGAAATATAAATTGGTGCAGCCATTATGGTAAATAGTATGGAGGTTCCTCAAAAAATTAAGAATAGAGCTACCACAGGATCCAGTAATTCTACTTCTGGGTGTTTATCCAAAAAACATGGAAAGACTAATTAGAAAGATATATACCTGCCTTATATTCAAAGCATTTGGAAGCAACTGAAGTACCTATCAATAGATAAGTGAATAAAGAAGATATGATATATTACTCAGTCTTAAGAAAGAATAGGGGTGGGAGAATAGGTTCAAGAGAGAGGAGATGTATGTATATTTATGGCTGGTTCACATTGTTGTACAGCAGAAACCAGAACAACATTGTAAAGCAATTATCCTCCAATTAAAATAAATTTTAAAGAATTAAAAAAAACAACCAGAATTGGTTGATTAGAGAGTACATTAATTTCTGTAACAAGTATTCTTTAAAAATATTGACCAGGTCAATCATACTCTAAATGCATCAGGAAAATGCCATACTTAAAGAAACCTTCCCAGGGCAAAATATTTACTAAAAATAAATTAATAATAATAATCTAATAAAAACCATCAGATAAAACCAGAAATATTCCATCCAAAAATTGATTCAATATTATATTTATTTTTAATTTACTTATAGGTCTACTTATTTCTTTTGTATTTACTTATAGGCCTTTGAGTGTTTAAGTGTCTTCTGCAGAGGCACAGGTCAGCAGTAGCCTGCTGCAGGGACAGGGCTCTGGCTGCAGCAGACCTGGGAGGCCCACCACTTGGCATAAATCCTCTTTGACGAGGTTGCCATTAGCCCTATTATATAGCCATGGAGCAGATGATCCACAAATTGGGAGCAATTAGATCAAAGAAGTTCTCCCACTGTTGCAAAAGTTCTAGGGCCCACCACAGATTCCCCAACCTGGGGATTTGACAAAAGGACTGAAAACCCCAAGGGATTTGACTTTAAAGGCCAGTGGGATTTGATACAGAATTTGCATAGGACTGGAGAAACACTCTTGGAGGGCACAAACAAAACCCTGTGTGCACCAGGACCCAGGAGAAAGGAGGCATGACCACATAAGAGACTAAGCTGGACTTGTCTGTGAGTGTCCAGGAGTCTCCAGCAGAGGCATGGGTTGATGGTGGCCTGTTGTGGAGTCAGGAGCACTGAATATAACAGTCCTAGGAGTCGCCATTACCCATACCATAGTTTGGCCTCAGGCCAAACTACAGGGAGGGAACACAGTCCCACCCATCAACAGAAAATTGGATTAAGGGTTTACTGAACAGGGAGGCCTTAAAAATAGCTGTGAAAAGAAGAGAAGCGAAAAGCAAAGAAAAGGAAAGATATAAGCATCTGAATGCAGAGTTCCAAAGAATAGCAAGAAGAGATAAGAAAGCCTTCCTCAGCAATCAATGCAAAGAAATAGAGGAAAACAACAGAATGGGAAAGACTAGAGATCTCTTCAAGAAAATTAGACATACCAAGGGAACATTTCATGGAAAGATGGGCTTGATAAAGGACACAAATGGTATGGACCTAACAGAAGCAGAAGATATTAAGAAGAGATGGTAAGAATATACAGAAGAACTGTACAAAAAAGATCTTCATGACCCAGATAATTACGATGGTGTGATCACTGACCTAGAGCCAGACATCCTGGACTGTGAAGTCAAGTGGGCTTTAGAAAGGATCACGACGAACAAAGCTAGTGGAGGTGATGGAATTCCAGTTGAGCTATTTCAAATCCTGAAAGATGATGCTGTGAAAGTGCTGCACTCAATATGCCAGCAAATTTGGAAAACTCAGCAGTGGCCACAGGACTGGTAAATGTCAGTTTTCATTCCAATCTGAAAGAAAGGCAATGCCAAAGAATGCTCAAACTACCACACAATTGCACTCATCTCACACACTAGTAAAGTAATGCTCAAAATTCTCTAAGCCAGGCTTCAGCAATACGTGAACCGTGAACTTCCTGATGTTCAAGCTGGTTTTAGAAAAGGCAGAGGAACCAGAGATCAAATTGCCAACATCTGCTGGATCATGGAAAAAGCAAGAGAGTTCCAGAAAAACATCTATTTCTGCTTTATTGACTATGCCAAAGCCTTTGACTGTGTGGATCACAATAAACTGTGGAAAATTCTGAAAGAGATGGGAATACTAGACCATCTGACCTGCCTCTTGAGAAATCTGTATGCAGGTCAGGAAGCAACAGTTAGAACGGGACATGGAACAACAGACTGGTTCCAAATAGGAAAAAGAGTACATCAAGGCTGTATATTGTCACCCTGCTTATTTAACTTACATGCAGAGTGCATCATGAGAAACACTGGACTGGAAGAAGCACAAGCTGGAATCAAGATTGCCGGGAGAAATATCAATAAGCTCAGATATGCAGATTACACCACTCTTATGGCAGAAAATGAAGAGGAACTCAAAAGCCTCTTGATGAAAGTGAAAGTGGAGAGTGAAAAAGTTGGCTTAAAGCTCAACATTCAGAAAATGAAGATCATGGTATCTGGTCCCATCACTTCATGGGAAACAGATGGGGAAACAGTGGAAACAGTGGCAGACTTTATTTTTTTGGACTCCAAAATCACTGCAGATGGTGAGTGCAGCCATGAAATTAAAAGACGCTTACTTCTTGGAAGGAAAGTTATGACCAACCTAGATAGCATATTAAAAAGCAGAGACATTACTTTGCCAACAAAGGTCCATCTAGTCAAGACTATGGCTTTTCCAGTGGTCATGTATGGATGTGAGAGTTGGACTGTGAAGAAGGCTGAGCACCGAAGAACTGATGTTTTTGAATTGTGGTGTTGGAGAAGACTCTTGACAGTCCCTTGGACTGCAAGGAGATCCAACCAGTCCATTCTGAAGGAGATGAGCCCTGGGATTTCTTTGGAAGGAATGATGCTAAAGCTGAAAGTCCAGTACTTTGGCCACCTCATGTGAAGAGTTGACTCATTGGAAAAGACTCTGATGCTGGGAGGGATTGGGGGCAGGAGGAGAAGGGGATGACAGAGGATGAGATTGCTGGATGTCATTACTGACTCGATGGACGTGAGTCTGAGTGAAGTCCAGGAGTTGGTGATGGACAAGGAGGCCTGGCGTGCTGTGATTCATGGGGTTGCAAAGAGTCGGGCACGACTGAGCGACTGAACTGAACTGAACTGAAGGTTGAATGAGGTCAAAAGGGTGATGCCTTAATCTGATATGACTGGTGTCCTTCAAAAAAGAGAGAGATCCCAGAAACAAGGCCATGCAGTTAGTTAGCTGTCTACACACTACAGAGAGCTGCCTCAGAAGAAGCCAAAGCCATTAACATCTTGATCCTAGGCTTCTAGCCTCCAGAACTGTGAGAAAATACATCTCTGTTGTTTAAGCTCCCAGTCAGTGGTATTTTGTTATGCAGTCCTGGAAGAATAACACAATCTTCATGGCCCTTAGCTTTGCTCCCTCACAAGTTCCTTCTTGCAGGCAATATAATTCTTTCAAATAAGATTTCCTTTTTATTTACTTTCAGTTCTTATAATCATAGCCAAGACCTTGTATAGACATCGTTTTTTTTTAAGCCTGAATGCTGGTCTTTTACTTATTGGTTGTATTATTCTGCCCAACTATGTCTCCCTAAATTTAATGGAGTTACTTTGTAGTCATTTAAAACAGTTGAGTGAGAAGAAAGAAACCCTAATCTACTGTTTGTTAGCAACTGATCTCCTGCTAAAGCTGAGGGATTTGAGCCACTGTTTATAATTGGTTCGGTTTGGGGGGTGCAGAAAGTTTTATCCCTGCAGAGACCTCAATTTAGAATACAGGCCTCAGACAGATAGTAACTCTTTTAGCAAAGTTGTAGTGTCGTCAATCTCTGTTTCTATACTGTCTGTCTCTAGCCTGTAAGGCTTTGCTGAAAGTGTCAGGAAGCAGACAAGACACACAGAAGTATTAATCTTTCTTATCATTTCCCCTAAAGCTACAGCCCCAGTCAGTACATGGTTTCCTTTCCAAGCTAAAGTAGGGGAATGTTTGTCATGAAAAGGTCAGTGTGCAATATTGAATCTATACCACATGCTGCTCCACATCTAAACCAGTACCATGTATAATATTTCTGTTGTTGTTGTTCGATGCACTACCCAATTTTCTCATACTTAATCCTGTGTTTACTGTGAATCCATTTAGCATGAAACACAGAAAACTAAAAAGAATAGATAGTTCAGTCAAATGGTAGTTGGTAGTTTTTTCTCTTTCATGTATACTTTGTTGGAAGTAAAGGAGGCAGGGTTTGAAAGCAGTGCTAGCTCTCAAAGACCTATCCTTCTATCTTGTTGCTCTTCCATCCTCAAAACTGTCTCAAAATCTGTATCTCCTAGGCAATGGCACCCCACTCCAATACTCTTGCCTGGAAAATCTCATGGACGGAGGAGCCTGGTAGGCTGCAGTCCATGGGGTTGCTGAGGGTCAGACATGACTGAGCGACTTCACTTTCACTTTCATGCATTGGAGAAGGAAATGGCAACCCACTCCAGTGTTTTTGCCTGGAGAATCCCAGGGACAGGGGAGCCTGGTGGGCTGCTGTCTATGGGATCATGCAGAGTCGGACACGACTGAAGTGATGCAGCAGCAGCAGCTAGTGAAAAAAAGAAAGGTGTGAAGAAAATCATGCCTCCTCTTTTTAAAGTAGATTTTTCAGAAACTTACTGGAAACTACTTTTGATGCTAAAAACTTGGCCTCTGTGCTGAATCAAATCTCTGAGAAAAGAATTTTGTATGACGTTGAAAAGAATCGTGTTGTTGCTTTGCCAGGCAAAGGGGGACACAGTGGACTCATGCCCTTAAAAACTGTGTGTCCCCATCCAGGGGAGATCTGGTGAAGAGTTTTATAATGGTTCAAGGGCAGGGTTGCCGATGAGGATCAAGGTATGTGCAGGGCTTGCATTCCTTTAACTGTCCCTCAGGTATCCTCATCCAACCAGTCCATCCTAAAGGAAATCAGTCTTGAATATTCATTGGAAGGACTGATGCTGAAGCTGAAACTCCAATACCTTGGCCACCTGATTCAAAGAACTGACTCATTGGAAAAGACCCTGATGCTGAGAAAGGTTGAAGATGGGAGAAGGGGACGACAGAAGATGAAATGGTTGGATGGCGTCACTGACTCAATTGACATGAGTTTGACCGAGCTCCGGGAGTTGGTGGTGGACAAGGAGGCCTGGCATCCTGCAGTCCATGGGGTCTCAAAGAATCGGACACGACTGAGCGACTGAACTGAACTGATCGTCCTGATGAGATTCTGTGGTTCTCAAGACTATTAAACTGTGACCTTCTCTCTGGAATGAGGAATGGTTCATTAAGTAGTTAACATTTTCCATTTGTTGGGGGTTTTAGTCCTGCAAAAGACTTCAAAGATACTGTTGTGTATATCCTTTGAGGTGGAACCAGGACACTGTCCCAAGACTGCTCTATTCTTTCTTGACTGCTCCTCCCTTGTCTCTGCATCCCCTCCCTTCCCTGATAAGCAACTGCTTGAACCTACACTTTAGTACACAGGGAAGGTCATGGAGGCTGAAGCCTACTTCCTGCAAACAAGAACCGAGGGGACACAAGCAAGCTTCCGTGTCTAGGAACCCCACAGAGTCCTGCTCAGTTTCACTTTTGCTTACTGGATATTGCCTATTGGATAAAACTTAGTTCTATGCAACACTGCAAACATTCCTTTCAGCTAGGTGTGAAAAGTTGTAAAGAGGAAGAGGCAAAAAAAGGTATGCTCTCTCCCTTTGGGTACACTGCCGGGAAACAAAGTACTCACCAATTCTAGGCATTTCTACCTGCAAGGGAAGCTAGAAAATAAAGTATTCTAGGGAGTCAAATACCTAGCTAAAAATGGAAAGTTTTGTTACTAAGGGGAAGATAAGGAGAGAACATATGAGGTGACCAATTGCAGGCTTGGCTATGGGATGTGAAACACACAGCACAGCCTCTATCATATAGTTAAAAACTCAGTAAATGTTAACAATTATTTGTATCAAAATGGGGTCTAAATGTTTATTATTTGTGTCTAAGTTACCTTGTTTTATTCCTACTCAGGTAACTATTTTAAACAGACTTTTTTTAAAAGAGAAGTTTTAGGTTTAACAGAAACATTGAACGGAAAGTACAGAGAATCCCCATGTATCCCCTGCTCCCACAGACGTGTAGTCTCCCCTGCCTTCCATGAATAACCTTTAATGTTCACTATATAGAAGTGAAACCCAACATTCCACTTCTTAATATGCTTCTACTGAAATCACCAGTACAAAAGACTCAGATGATTTCCTCAGTATGAAGTGACTTTACTACAACTTGAAAAAATTTTAGATTACAAACAATATACACACTTTAATGAATAAAATCAATCTACTCTATAGTTTCTCTTGTGTTGTTGGAAGAGGGTGTTTGCTATGACCAGTGCATTTTCTTGGAAAAACTATTAGTCTTTGCCCTGCTTCATTCCATATTCCAAAGCCAAATTTGCCTGTTACTCCCGGTGTTTCTTGACTTCCTACTTTTGCATTCCAGTCCCCTATAATGAAAAGGATGTCTTTTTGGGGTGTTAGTTCTAAAAGGTCTTGTAGGTCTTCATAGAACCGTTCAGCTTCTTCAGTGTTACTGGTTGGGGCATAGACTTGGATTACTGTGATATTGAATGGTTTGCCTTGGAAATGAACAGAGATCATTCTGTTGTGTTTGACTATGCTTTATTACTATGCCAAAGCCTTTGACTGTGTGGATCACAATAAACTGTGGAAAATTCTGAAAGAGATGGGAATACCAGACCACCTGACCTGCCTCTTGAAAAACCTGTATGCAGGTCAGGAAGCAACAGTTAGAACTGGACATGGAACAACAGACTGGTTCCAAAAGGAGTACGTCAAGGCTGTATACTGTCACCCTGCTTATTTAACTTACATGCAGAGTACATCATGAGAAACGATGGGCTGGAAGAAGCACAAGCTGGAATCAAGATTGCCGGGAGAAATATCAGATATGCAGATCACACCACCCTTATGGCAGAAAGTGAAGAGGAACTAAAAAGCCTCTTAATGAAGGTGAAAGAGGAGAGTGAAAAAGTTGGCTTTAAGCTCAACATTCAGAAAACAAAGATCATGGCATCTGGTCCCATGACTTCATGGGAAACAGATGGGGAAACAGTGGAAACAGTGGCAGACTTTATTTTGGGGGGCTCCAAAATCACTGCAGATGGTGACTGCAGCCATGAAATTAAAAGACGTTTATTCCTTGGAAGGAAAGTTATGACTAACCTAGATAGCATATTCAAAAGCAAAGACATTACTTTGCCAACAAAGGTCCATCTAGTCAAGACTATAGTTATTCCAGTGGTCACGTATGGATATGAGAGTTGGACTGTGACGAAGGCTGAGCCCTGAAGAACTGATGCTTTTGAACTGTGGTATTGGAGAAGACTCTTGAGAGTCCCTTGGACTGCAAGGAGATCCAACCAGTCCATTCTGAAGGAGATCAGCCCTGGGATTTCTTTGGAAGGAATGATGTTAAAGCTGAAACTCCAGTACTTTGGCCACCTCATGTGAAGAGTTGACTCTTTGGAAAAGACTCTGATGCTGGGAGGGATTGAGGGCAGGAGGAGAAGGGGACAACAGAGGATGAGATGGCTGGATGGCATCACTGACTCGATGGACATGAGTCTGAGTGAACTCTGGGAGTTGGTGATGGACAGGGAGGCCTGGTGTGCTGCAGTTCATGGGGTCGCAAATAGTCGGACATGACCGAGTGACTGAACTGACTGAACTGACTGACTCTATATTTTAAGTTTATATTATTAGAATATTTCATGAATGTTAAAGAATGAAAGCAAAGCACTGATCAGTAGTTTATTTATTGTACCTCTGAAAATATGTGCAGTGTGAATAAATATATTCCATATTATAACTTTCTATTTGGAGAGCAAGTAAAAATTAATATTGCTTTAATAACACAAAGAATGACACGTTAAACTTGACCAAATCATTGCTAATGTTAAAATAGAAGATTTAGTGATTATTGATTGCTGCTGCTAAGTCGCTTCAGTCGTGTCCGACTCTGTGCGACCCCATAGACGGCAGCCCATCAGGCTCCCCCGTCCCTGGGATTCTCCAGGCAAGAACACTGGAGTGGGTTGCCATTTCCTTCGCCAATGCATGAAAGTGAAAAGTGAAAGTGAAGTCGCTCTGTCGTGTCTGACTCTTCTTGACCCCATGGACTGCAGCCTACCAGGCTCCTCCGTCCATGGGATTTTCCAAGCAAGAGTACTGGAGTGGGTTGCCATTGCCTTCTCCAGGCAAGAAAAGCTATAGGGGCTTTAAATATGTAAATTGTCATTTGTATCAAAGAGATACCTAATCTAGTGCCATGATTTTATCTTCATGTCTCATTTACATCTTAATGTGGAATATGAGGGTGGGACTAGAGGAAAGCTCCGCCCTTCCCCTCACTGGAGAAATAAAAGTAGAGGGGAAAACAGAAGTCCTAAAATTGGTTTCCACTTGTCATTTACTAAGTTAGAAATTAGTCTACTGTAATAACACTGTAGCTTCCTTTTTTTCTGTCACGGTTTTTCAGGTTTAGTTCCTGGTAGTGATTAACAACAAAACTCCCACAGAGGCAAATCACCAGGGTAGGTTTGTCTTTACAGCTTGACAGAAAAGTGGAAGATGATAGCACGTGAAGGCAGAAGAAAGAAGGCTACAGCAAGAAGAGCACCGGGTAGGGAGACATGGACCCTGTGTCTGAGCAGTCCTCAGGTCCCTGTGTGGGTTCACAGCTAGGTGTAATATTTTGAATTCATTATCTAAGCATGTTAGTCTTACACTGATCTCCCAGAGAAGCAGCTGCTGGAGATGGGAGATCCGTGATTAGGGACCAGTCTCCTCACTCACCCTGGACCAACTTATCTCTATGGAGGACATGCCTTTCCAACCCCAACAGTCAGCTCCTGGGAAGAATTCTTTTTTTTAAGCTCTCTTTATTAGCTGTATTTCAGTGAGCGCTTGGCAGCCTTCACTATCTTTATCCTTAATCATTTCAAGTTAACTGTAGCTTCCTAAGACTTGGGGGAGAGATGAGGGGTGGGAGAAGAAAAGATAGAATCAGCCCATTCCCCTTAGTACCTTGTACAATAAATCCCCCCTCCCAATTTTTTTTACAGGCTTCTTTCTTTCCATATATAAAATACAGCCTAAGTGATTTTTTGTTTTGTTTTGGCCCACACAGAATGGCATGTGGGATCTTAGTTCCACAACCAAGGACTGAAACTTCATGCCCTGCATTGGAAGTGTAGTATATTAACCACTGGACTTTCAGCAAAGTCCCAGCAGCATGGTGGTGGTGGTGGTTTAGTCGCTAAGTCATGTCTGTTTTCAACCCCATGGACTATAGCCCACCAGAATTCTCTACCATAGGATTTTCCAGGCAATAATACTGGTGTGGGTTGCCATTTCCTTCTCCAGGGGATCTTCCCTATCCAGGGATTGAATGCACCTCTCTTGGATTTCCTGCATTGCAGGCAGATTCTTTTAGCGCTGAGCCACCAGGGAAGCCCAGAAGCATAAGTAATGTTTACTGTATAGCTGTGATGCTGAGAAACGCTGGACTGGAAGAAACACAAGCGGGAATCAAGATTGCCAGGAGAATATCAATAACCTCAGATATGCAGATGACACTACCCTTATGGCAGAAAGTGAAGAGGAACTAAAAGGCCTCTTGATGAAAGTGAAAGTGGAGAGTGAAAAAATTGGCTTAAAGCTCAACATTCAGAAAATGAAGATCATGGCATCTGGTCCCACCACTTCATGGAAAATAGATGGGGAAACAGTGGAAACAGTGTCAGACTTTATTTTGGGGGGCTCCAAAATCACTGCAGATGGTGACTGCAGCCATGAAATTAAAAGACGCTTACTCCTTGGAAGGAAAGTTATGACCAACCTAGATAGCATATTCAAAAGCAGAGACATTACTTTGCCAACAAAGGTCCATCTAGTCAAGGCTATGGTTTTTCCAGTGGTCATGTATGGATGTGAGAGTTGGACTGTGAAGAAGGCTGAGCACTGAAGAACTGATGCTTTTGAACTGTGGTATTGGAGAAGACTCTTGAGAGTCCCTTGGACTGCAAGGAGATTCAACCAGTCCATTCTGAAGGAGATCAGCCCTGGGATTTCTTTGGAAGGAATGATGCTAAAGCTGAAAGTCCAGTACTTTGACCACCTGATGCGAAGGGTTGACTCATTGGAAAAGACTCTGATGCTGGGAGGGATTGAGGGCAGGAGGAGAAGGGGACAACAGAGGATGAGATGGCTGGATGGCATCACTGACTCGATGGACATGAGTCTGAGTGAACTCTGGGAGTTGATGATGGGCAGGGAGGCCTGGCGTGCTGGGATTCATGGGGTCACAAAGAGTTGGACACAACAGAGCAACTAAACTAACTGTGATGCTGAGAGCTTGGCCTCTGTGCACTGGTGCTGAGTTGAATCTCAGAGACAGAGTTCTAGATGAAGTAGAAAAGGATAGCTTTATTATTTTGCCAGGCAAAGGAGGACACAGTGGGCTCCTACTTGGAAAAGGTGTATGTCCCCATCTGGGAGAACTTGGTAAAGAGTTTTCTAACGATACTTCCCCATGGTTGGGGTTGCTGACAAGGTTAGGGTGTGTCCAAGTGGTCTGTCTCCTAACTATGATGAGCTTATCTGCTCCCTCTAATCCTGTCTCAGGTGCTTTCTTGGCTGCTTCTCCCTTGATTAGCCCACTGGAACTCTGGGAAGGTCATGGAGGCTTACCTACAGGAAACTAGGGGGAAAAAAGCCTCTGTGCCTGTGAGCTTCACAGGGCCCCGCTGAGTTTCAGATGTTCATAAATTTTATAGAGACTTTAAATGTTTCTATATTATGAGACCAGTAAAGGCTTGAAGATTTGACAGTGAGTTCACTGGACTCCTTCAGTAGATCACAAGAATCTTTTCTGAGTTTTCCTGACAGCAGGCTAGGAAAAGTGTCTGTTTTTAGTTTCTGTTGTTGCATTGTTTTGGTTGTTTTAAATCTTCAGAATCTCAAATTTCTTATTTCAGTTTGCTAACTTAAAACAATCAGTTAGCAAATATTGATTTGCTCTAAGCTGCTTCTTACAACATACTTTGTAAAGGTCAGGTTGGCATAAGGCAAGTTTCCTGTATTTGAGTGGCTTAAAGTCAGCTTGTGGGATTGGATTCCTTACCAACTGAGCTATCAGGAAAGCCTGGGGGAATGGATACAAGGGGTTTTAATATCTTTTGATCACTGGGTTGATTCAACCTCTGTGACAGCAGGGATTTCCTTCTTGTCTCTGTGTAGGTACAAATTTTCCACAAGATGGATAACTTTCTCACACAGAGATATGAAAACACTCCTTTTAATGCAGGAATCATTTGTTTAGTATTAATAGTGTGATGACTCAGATGGTAAAGAATATACCTGTAATGTGGGAGTCCTGGGTTTGAGCCCTGGGTTGGGAAATCCCCTGCAGTAGGAAATGGCAACTTACTCCAGTATTCTTGCATAGAAAATTCCATGGACTGAGGAGCCTGGCGGGCTATAGTCCATGGGGTCACAAAGAGTCAGACACAACTGAACGACTAATAGTTCACACTTTCAATAGTATGAGGAAACAGGACAGCAGAATATGCAAACAAGATGACTGGATGTACCTTCAATAAAACCGTATTCCAGCTGTATTGCTGGAATGATCTGATCATAGAGAGAGAGTCACTTTTCTCTTTGACTAGGCTATTTTATAACTCTTTAGAGATGAAAATTAACTTGTAGAAAACAAGTAACAGTGCAGATAATTCTTGTCCAGAGCCAAACATATACATTCTGTCCAGAGGTGTGACAACTCTCACTCTCTCTCCAAAGTCAGTTGTATGCAAATTCCTTTCAATATTCTTGATCAATAAATGTGTCTCTTGTTTGGATTCTCCTTTGAATCTGTTGTAACATCTTACTGGTTTCCTCATTTAACTACTATGACTGCCTGTGTGAATGCTCACCATGTCTGACTCTCTGCGACCCTACGGACTCTAGCCCACCAGACTCCTCTGTCCATGGAATTTTCTACACAAGAATACTGGAGTGAGTTGCCATTTCCTACTTCAGGGGTTCTTCCTGAACCAGGGATTGAACCTGTGTCTCTTGCATCTCCTACACTGGCAAGGAGATTTTTTACCACTGAGCCACCTGGGAAGCCCTTAACTACTACAGAGCTAGTAAAATCTTTAATACATAGTATTTTTATATTTGTCTGAGAATCATGATTTTATCACTAAAAAATTACCCTTAAACATTAGACACAAAAATCTACTCAAATTAATTTGGGCAAATGGGAAACCGCAGGTCCATTTCAAGGAAAACCAAAGCAGGATGTATAAGGGCCTTTAGGTCTGGAATAGGAGAATCTTTAGGAGTCCAAAGTGTTTATCTTACCATCTTTCCCAATCTACGTGATCTTTTTGTCTCTGCTTCTCACTTTTTCTCAGTTTTCCGTGTATGAGGGGAAATGGCCCTCTCAAGCCCTAAAGTTACAGAAATTTCTTTTATGCAGTCATTCAACAAAAATCTGTCAGAGGCTTACTATGCCAGATACTTCCTGCTCCAGCAAACCTGCCAACAGATTAACATTTCAGTGTTTCTATACACATTCCACTGGAGAAGGCAATGGCACCCCACTCCAGTACTTTTGCCTGGAAAATCCCATGGGCGGAGGAGCCTGGTAGGCTGCAGTCCGTGGGGTTGCCAAGAGTCGGACACGACTGAGCGACTTCCCTTTCACTTTTCACTTTTATGCATTGGAGAAGGAAATGGCAGCCCACTCCAGTGTTCTTGCCTGGAGAATCCCAGGGACGGGGGAGCCTGGTGGCTGCCGTCTGTGGGATCACACAGAGTCGGACACAACTGAAGTGACTTAGCAGTAGCATACACATTCCACACACAGGTCAATAAGACAGACTTTTATTGGTTTATTTAGCTCATGCATCTATTCTGATCAGATCAGCAGTACCCAAAAGGCAAAAATCACATAGTTCACTGCCATGGAAAAGAATTCCTAAGAAGATGGCTGGATAAGGCAGACAAATGGATTAATAAGCTTTTTCCATACATGGAATATAAACTATTAACATATAGTGTTAGATATACACTCCACTGCAGCCCCAAGTGGGGTGTACTGCAATATATTCTGACACTAACACCCCGTGTTAGAAGACTCCAAAGGTTAAGAACTCAGTTCTCCAGTGACTGCCCTTACTAGAGTCGCTAACTATAAGTCCACCTGCACTCCTGACTGTCTTGGCTGTAACGTTAGGGGTTTCCATAGTTTCCTCAGTTCAGTTCAGTCCAGTTTCTCAGTTGTGTCTGACTCTTTGTGACCCCGTGGACTGCAGCACACCAGGCCTCCCTGTCCATCACCAACTACCGGAGCCTACTCAAACTCAAGTCCATCAAGTCGGTGATGCCATCTATTTCATCCTCTGTCGTCCCCTTCTCCTCCCGCCTTCAATCTTTCCCAGGATCAGGGTCTTTTCCAATGAGTCAGTTCTTTGAATCAGGTGGCCAAAGTATTGGAGTTTCAGCTTCAGCATCAGTCCTTCCAATGAATATTCAGCACTGATTTTCTTTAGGATTGACTGGTTGTGTCTCTTTGCAGTCCAAGGGATGCATCATTGGCCACATGATTAAACTCAATCTCTAGCTCCCCCTGCCACCCTAGAGGTCAGTCTGGCTCAAAGACTTAAGCATCTAATCCTTTCATCACATGGTTGGTCTTCTTGGTGACCAGTCCCCACTTTGAGCTTATCTAGGGGTCTGTCATAAGTCACCCATTGGTAATAAAAAAGATACTCTTCTCCAAGAGTTTTTGATCCTCTGTACCAGGAACCAGGAAAAAAGATAAAATATATCTTTATTACATCACAATATATCTTTACTTATGTTGTGTTTAAAACACTGTAAGAATTCAGGCATTCACTTCCCATGGTGGGTTAACGGCTGAGATAAAATGAGTTGGTTTGCTGAAATAGAAATTTCAGAAAGGGAAGAGGACAGTAAAACAAGTCAGATGAGATCTTTAAATCTCACTGTATTAATATGACATTTTGGTTTTTAAAAATTACTGTACTTTCATTTGACTGAAATGAGAGTTTGTGTGGAAGATAAAGTTCTAAAAGCAACTGGGCCGCAACAATGAGGGATTGTGAATGCCAGGCTAATAACTTTTGGAAACATATCCTGTTTGTAGGATATTTCATCGTACCGAGAGGAGTGTCATAAGTGGTAGTTTAGGAAGATCAGACTGACAGCACTGTGTAGTTTGAATTAGAAAAGAGAAATCAGAGAAGCTAGTGCCAAAGTGTGATTTTAATTAGGAAGTGCCAAAGTGTGATTTTAAAAGAGCATAATTTTTTAAAACATGACTTTTATACAAATATAGAATGAATATGTCAATGATTACTATTTATCTCATTAATGAGTTAGACGGTAAGTTAGTTCAAAGAAGAATTAGAAGAATGGAAGATATATAAATGTCCATCTGAAAAATAATATAGAAATGCATATGCTAGATTTGGGAAAAACTTCAAAGTTTTTTGTTTTTCCTCTGTGGGAAAGAAATGATTTGCATCTTTCCCTGAAAAATAAAATTATAATTTCAAAAAACTTATAACAAAGTCTGGGGTCTAATCAATATTAAATATTAAGTCACATAAAACTATATTCCCAAGAAAATTAAATAATCCTGGGTGGTTAGGGTTAGGAAAGTTAGACATTAAAAGGACATGTAGTCATGAGAAATGCTGGGCTGGAGGAAGCACAAGCTGGAATCAAGATTGCCAGGAGAAATATCAATAACCTCAGATATGCAGATGGCACCACCCTTATGGCAGAAAGTGAAGAAGAACTAAAAAGCCTCTTGATGAAAGTGAAAGAGGAGAGTGAAGAAGTTGGCTTAAAGCTCAACATTCAGAAAACTAAGACCATGGCATCCAGTCCCATCACTTCATGGCAAATAGATGGAGAAACAGTGTCAGACTTTATTTTGGGGGGCTCCAAAATCACTGCAGATGGTGATTGCCATGAAATTAAAAGATGCTTACTCCTTGGAAGGAAAGTTATGACCAATCTAGATAGCATATTCAAAAGCAGAGACATTACTTTGTCAACAAAGGTCCATCTAGCCAAGGCTATGGTTTTTTCAGTAGTCAGGTATGGATGTGAGAGTTGGACTATGAGGAAAGCTGAGCACCGAAGAATTGATGCTTTTGAACTGTGGTGTTGGAGAAGACTCTTGAGAGTCCTTTGGACTGCAAGGAGATCTAACCAGTCCATCCTAAAGGAGAGCAGTCCTGGGTGTTCATTGGAAGGACTGATGTTGAAGCTGAAACTCCAATACTTTGGCCACCTCATGTGAAGAGCTGACTCATTTGCAAAGACCCTGATGCTGAGAAAGATTGGGGGCAGGAGGAGAAGGGGACAACAGAGGATAAGATGGTTGGATGGCATCACTGACTCAATGGACATGGGTTTGTGTAGACAGGGAGGCCTGGCGTGCTGCAGTTCATGGGGTCACAAAGAGTTGGACACGACTGAGCAACTGAACTGAACTGAGTCATTTTTTGGTCTTGTTTCTGAGTTTTGGATAATTTTTCTTAATACTCCCCCTTACGATCATAAAAATTTTTTGAAAATTAGTCTTGAAAACATTTATTTTTAAAAGCTGGACTCATTGTGTTTCAACCTGACTAATGTATGTGTTTTGTTTCCACATATTAAGAACCATGCCAGTTCCTTCATGGTAGGCTTTTCATATCCAATGAAATGAGATTCTTTCTGTAAAATATACTCCAGTACAGCCCTCATAGGGCAATTGACTTGTTTAATTGTATCTTCATAGAAAGTAGGACAGATTCTTACTGAATGCATACAAATTTTTATGGTTAACATAAAAATAAGGAACATAAGAAAAATAAAGAGACTCAGCTGAAGTATTTGTTCTTAAATGCCAAGGGGTCAGGGAGAATGAAATACAATTTAAAGAATGTTTAATTTCAGTTTGCAAAGGCATAGTTTTCTATATTTAAGGTTGGAGGTAGAATTTGAATAAAAAAGAAAGGGGGGGCTTACTGATATACCTATCAAAAAATAGAACACTAGAAGATATTAAGAAGAGGTGGCAAGAATACACAGAAGGACGATATGGAAAAGATCTTAATGACCCAGATAATTGTGATGGTGGGATCACTCACCTACCAGACATCTTGGAGTATGAAGTCAAGTGGGCCTTAGGAAGCAACACTATGAACAAAGCTAGTGGAAATGATGGAATTCCAGCCAAGCTATTTCAAATCCTAAAAGATGATGCTATTAAAGTGTTGCACTCAGTATGCCAGCAAATTTGGAAAACTCAGCAGTGGCCACAGGACTGGAAAAGGTCAGTTTTCATTCCAATCCCAAAGAAATGCAATGCCAAAGAATGTTCAAACTACTGCACAATTGCACTCATCTCACACGCTAGCAAAGTAATGCTGAAAATTCTCCAAGCAAGTCTTCAATAGTATATGAACTAAAAACTTTCAGATGTTCAAGCTGGATCTAGAAAACGCAGAGGAACCAGAGATCAAACTGCCCACATTCGTTGGATCATAGAAAAAGCAAGAGAATTTCAGAAAAACATTTACTTCTGCTTCACTGACTATGCTAAAGCCTTTAACTATGTGGATCATAACAAACTGGAAAATTCTTCAAGAGATGGGAATACCAGACCACCTTACCTGGCTCCTGAGAAACCTGTATGCAGGTCAAGAAGTAACAGTTAGAACTGGACATGGAACAATGGATGATTCCTTCCCTTATGGCTCAGCTGGTAAAGAATCTGCCTGCAATGCAGGAGACCCAGGTCCGATCCCTGGGTTGGGAAGATACCCTGGTGAAGGGAACAGCTACCTACTCCAGTATCCTGGCCTGGAGAATTCCATGGACTGTATGGTCCATGGGGTTGCAAAGAGCTGGACACGACTGGGCAACTTTCACTTTCACTTTTCACTTTTCCAAATTGGGAAAGGAGTATGACAAGGCTTTATATTGCCACCCTGCTTATTTAACTTCTATGCAGAGTACATCATGCAAAATGCCAGGCTGGATGAAGCACAAGCTGGAATCAAGGTTGCCAGGAGAAATATCAACTTCAGATATGCAGATGACAGCATCCTTATGGCAGAAACCAAAGAAGAACTAAAGAGCCTCTTGATTAAGATGAAAGAGAGTGAAAGCACTGGCTTAAAACTCAACATTTGAAAACGAAGATCATGGCATCTGGTCCTATCACTTCATGGCAAATAGATAGGGAAACAATGGAAACAGTGATTCACTTTATTTTCTTGTGCTCCAAAATCATTCTGGATGGTAGCTGCAGCCATGAAATTAAAAGACGCTTGCTCCTTGGAAGAAAAGCTGTGACAAACCTAGACAGTGTATTAGAAATCCATATAGTCAAAGTTATGGTTTTTCTGGTAGTCATGATGGATGTTGGATCATAAAAAAGGCTGAATGTAGAAGAATTGATGCTTTTGAACTGTGGTGTTGGAGAAGACTCTGGAGAGTCCCTTGGACTGCAAGGAGATCAAACCAATCAATCCTAAAGGAAATCAATCCAGAATATTCATTGGAAGGGCTGATGCTAAAGCCAAAGCTCCAATATTTTGGCCACTGGGGCAAAGAGCCGACTCATTAGAAAAGACTCTGATGCTGGGCAAGATTTAAGGCAGGAGGAGAAGCAGACGACATATGTGTATATGAGATATATATATATATATATATATATATATATATACACACACATACATATATAATCAGTATTTCAAAGAGATATCTATATTCTCATGTTCATTGCAGCATTAGTCACAATAAGCAAGATATGTTAACAATTTGTATCCATGAACAAATGAATGGATAAAGAAACTGTCATATACACATACACACACTGGACTACTATTCAGCCTTTAAAAAGAAAGAAATCTTGCCATTTTAACAATATTATATAATGTAGATGAACTTGGAGGACATTATGCTAAGACAAGGAAAGAAGCTAGACACAGAAAGAAAAATACTAGATGATTGTGCTGATATGTGGAATCTAAAATAGTCAAATTTTCAAAAGCATAGAGTAGAATGACGGTTACCAGGTGCAGGGAGGTGAGGGAAGCTGGGAGATGTTGTCAACAGGTATTAAGTTTTAGTTACATAGGATGAATTAGTTCTAGAGATAAAATGTACTAGATTGTGATTACAGCTAATAATACTGTATTGCATACTTGAAATTTGCTAAGAAAGTAGGTATCAGGTTTTTTGTTTTGTTTTTCTGCTACCCAATGTGGCATGTGTTACCCAACTAACACATAGTTACCTAACACTTTGTTACCCAACTAAGGATCAAACCAATGTCCTCTGCAGTGGAAGCATAAAGGCCTAACCACTGGACCACCAGGGAATTCCGATATCAGGTATTTTTAATATACACACAAATGTAACTATGGGAGGAGATGGATATTTTAGTTAGCTTGCTATTGTAATAATTTTATTAAGTACTATATATCAAAGCATGTTGCACACCTTAAATATACATACATTTTATTCTTAAAAGAATATCAAATACAATTAACCAAGGAAAGTTATGCTACTGTATTGATTGGGAAGTTCTTTCTATACACCTCTTAAAACAGTGTGGAAATAATTTCAAAAAGTAGAGCATATCAAACAAGCTTCATTTTTAACTTTTTTTTTTAATAAGGTAACAATAATATTTGTGATTTCCAGGGGATCTCTGAATAGCAAAATACTTCTTATGTTTTTTCCTTGAACTTAGGTTCTAGTTTTGGAAGGAAAAAAAATTTTTAAGCTATAAAAAGAGATGTGGTCATGATTAACATAGAATCATATACACCTTAGAACAATAAATGGTTATAGCTTTGCTGTCTATTAATCAAAATGTCAAAACAGTAATTTTAAATAAACATAACATGAATTCTGTGGTCAGCCACCCCGTGGTTTGAACTCCATGCTTTCATTGCCAAGGGCCTGTGTTCCATCCTGGTTGGAGAACTAAGATACTGCAAGCCACATGGTGTGGGCCAAAAAAATAAAACATAGCAGAAAGTAACACAATTGCAAGGAAACAGCTTTTTCAGAAGTGAACACTAAAAATTAAGTACAGCACAAAGCACAGAACATTATTTTAATGACATAACAAATCTCTTCTATATGGGAAGAAGGTAAAAAATAACACTTTATTCTTGCAGAAATAGAAAAAAAATAATCCATCCATTCTAAAATTCACATGGACTCTCAACGGACTTCAAGTAGCCAAAATAATCTTGAAAAAGAAGAGGAAACTTGGAGGTCTCACACACTTCCTGATTTAAAACTTTTTATGAAACTATAGAAATCAAAACACTATGGTCTTGGCATAAAGACAGACAGACCAATAGAATAAAATAGTCTAGAAATAAACCCTCACATATTTGCTCAAATGATAAATCATTCAATAGAGAAAGGACATTATTTTTTCATCGTATAATGAAACATATTTCAACATATTTATTTTCATCAAATAATGTAGGGGAAACTGGATATCCACATGCAAAAGAATGAAGTTGAACCCTTACCTAACACCATACACAAAAACTAACTCAAAAAGAGTAATCAAAGATCTGAGAGCTAAAACTGTAAAACTCTTAGAAAAAAATATGGGAGAAAAGCTATGACATTGGATTTGGTGATGTTTATGTATATATACCAAAACATAGATAACAAAAGAAAAAATAAATTGGACTACATCAGAATTTTAAATATTTGTGCCCCAAAGGAAACAACAGAATGAAACAGCAGCCAATGGAATAAGAGAAAATATATGCAAATCATACATGTGATGAGGAAATAACTTTGAATACATAAAGAATTCCTACAACACAAAAATAGTAACAAAGCAAATGACCAAATTAAAAAATAGGCAAAAGACTTGAATAAACATTTCTCCAAATAAGATATGTAAATGGCCAAATATGAAAAGACACTCAACATCACTAACCATTCAGTTCAGTTCAGTTCAGTTGCTCAGTCATGTCCGACTCTTCGTGATCCCGTCAACTGCAGCACACCAGGCCTCTCTGTCCATCACCATCTCCCAGAGTTCACTCAAACTCATGTCCATCGAGTCGGTGATGCCATCCAGCCATCTCATCCTCTGTTGTCCCCTTTTCCTCCTGCCCCCAATCCCTCCCAGCATCAGAGTCTTTTCCAATGAGTAAACTCTTCGCATGAGATGGCCAAAGTACTGGAGTTTCAGCTTTAGCACCTTGCCTTCCAAAGAACACCCAGGGCTGATCTCCTTCAGAATGGACTGGTTGGATCTCCTTGCAGTCCAAGGGACTCTCAAGAGTCTTCTCTAACACCACAGTTCAAAAGCATCAATTCTTCAGTGCTCAGCCTTCTTCACAGTCCAACTCTCACATCCATACATGACCGCTGGAAAAACCATAGCCTTGACTAGATGGACCTTTGTTGGCAAAGTAATGTCTCTGCTTTTCAATATGCTATCTATTTAGAGAAATGCAAATGAAAAAATAAAAGCCACTGAGACATCACCTTACACTCAGTATGGTTATCAAAAACAAACACAAACCAGAAAATAACCAGGCTTAGCAAGGGTGTGAACAGACCTTGAAAGAAGCAACATGATTGATCATTGGTCATGGTGTGCATCTGTTATTAACATAGTAATTTTTGTGTTAAAAGATAAACTGAATCATATTAAAAAGTTTAAGAGTTTTTTGAGCAAAAATTGATTTGAATTGAGTAACATCCAATTTAGCAGATAAAAAGGAGCTCTGAAGACCAGTACTTAATAAAAGATTTTCATAGCAGAAGGGAGCAGACACAAGGAAGTTGTACTTGGCATAAAAGCAAATTGTTATAGCAAGGTTGCTTTCCTTTGGGGGATCACAGGAGTCTATCAGGCAGATTACCTAACTAGTGCTTAGGAGGTAATTCCTAATTGACTAATTTTAAGATTTCCTTTCTGGGAGAGCCAAAATTGTAATTAAGTTTCAGTTCGGTGATCTGGGGATTATTAGCATAAGCAACTGCATTTGGGGTCTATTGTCTTGCTTTTTAATAAGACCTATAGCAAAGTTTTTACTTTGTGCAATTACTAACATTAATATACCATGATAATTAAATTGGAAACATTTTGGGCAAATGGGTGTTATTTAACTAAAGATGATATTATAAGTTGAATGATGATCCTAAAAGATAATTGGAAGTTATCATAACCCCTTCTATTTTAAAATGTGACCTTATTTGGAAACAAAATTTTTGCAATTACAAAAGATGTAATTGATTAAGATGTGGTCATACTCACAATATTATGAAGCAATTATCCTTCATTAAAAATAAATACATTTTTTAAAAAGAGATGAGGTCATACTGGCGTTAATCCAGTATGACTGGTGTCCTTATAAAAAGGCAATGTGAAGATAGTAGGAAGAACATCATGTGAAGGTGCAGGCAGAGGTTGAAGCTATGCAGCTGTAAACCAAGGAACATTTGAAGCTGACAGAGGCTGGAAAAGGCAAGGAATGAGGACCCTAACACCAGACTTGTAGCTTCCAGAATAAATTCCTGTTGTCTTAAGCCACCCAGTTTATAGTATTTTGCTACAGCAGCCCTAGGAAACTAACACGCATTATAACTACATTCGAGAAACCTACATTTCTCTTCTTGTGCTTTTCTTCTTTACTTTCACACAGAACACTTCACTTCTGACACTTCTGATCACCAAATGTTTGGGTTTTTTCCCCCACACTAAGCAATTTGCAACACTAACTGGTTGTTGTTCTGCATTTTTAGCTTAATTCTGACACTTTCTCCCTGGAGATAGTATTACATCCCACAGGTTCATCACATATGCATGATCCATCATTGATGTCATTTTCAACCCTTCTCTATTCTCAAGAGAATGAGGTAGGGTGGGGGGAGATTACAATTCCAAGTTTATAATCATGGTCTGGCATTTCCAGTGACCAGCCCTTACTCAGGAGCCATCCAGAAGCCCAACCTAAGTCAACTCATTAGAACAAAAGACACTCAGCATCCAAGAATTATAAAGCTTTCAGGAACCATGTGTCAGGAATTGGGGGGAAGAGACCAATAAATATTTTCTATTATCTCACAGTAACTAGAATTACAAAATGATACACATAAGATGGTTGGATGGCATCACCAACTCAATGGACATGGGTTTGGGTAGATTCCGGCACTTGGTGATGGTTAGGGAGGCCTGGTGTGCTGCAGTTCATGGGGTCACAAAGGGTTGGACACGACTCAGTGACTGAACTGAACTGAACTGACACATGCTAAAACAAAATGTGGTAACTAAAATTCATACATGTCAGAATTGTGCAAAGTGAAGACTACCTGTAGTCTTAAACACCCATATTACATATATATTAAAAAATTAACTAACTGCTATTTCAGAGACAGAACATGAAGATTTGATACTTGTCATATGTAAGCATTTTAACACTTCACTGAAATCTATGATGACCCTCATAACCACATACGTACATCATTTTTAAACCTTCTTAAGGTGGCAAAAATGAACACTTACAGACAGCTGTTTAATAACATATAAACATAAGAAAAGTATATATAAAAATAAATGTATACCTTATATATATATAACATACTCAATATATCTATTAATATATAATGACAAATTTTCAGTATTCTATCATATTTATAAATTTTTCAGGTAATCAGATGAACCTTAAATTAGCCAATATTAGCATCCTGAAATTATGAATATATCTACCTAAAGAAACAAAGGGAAAGACTTAGAGATCTCTTCAAGAAAATTAGAGATACCAAGGGAATATTTCATGCAAAACGGACTTGATAAAGGACAGAAATGGTATGGACCTAACAGAAGCAGAAGATATTAAGAAGAGGTGGCAAGAATACACAGAAGAACTGTACAAAAAGATCTTTATGACCAAGATAATCACGATGTTATGATCACTCACCTAGAGCCAGACATCCTGGAATGTGAAGTCAAGTGGGCCTTAGAAAGCATCACTATGAACAAAGCTAGTGGAGGTGATGGAATTCCAGTTGAGCTATTCCAAATCCTGAAAGATGATGCTGTGGAAGTGCTGCACTCAGTATGCCAGCAAATTTAGAAAACTCAGCAGTGGCCACAGGACTGGAAAAGGTCAGTTTTCATTCCAATCCCAAAGAAAGGCAATGCCAAAGAATGCTTAAACTACTGCACAATTGCACTCATCTCACACACTAGTAAAGTAATGCTGAAAATTCTCCAAGCCAGGCTTCAGCAGTACATGAACCGTGAACTTCCTGATGTTCAAGCTGGTTTTAGAAAAGGCAGAGGAACCAGAGATCATATTGCCAACACCCGCTGGATCATGGAAAAAGAAAGAGTTCCAGAAAAACATCTATTTCTGCTTTATTGACTATGCCAAAGCCTTTGACTGTGTGGATCACAATAAACTGTGGAAAATTCTGAAAGAGATGGGAATACCAGACCACCTGACCTGCCTCTTGAGAAACCTGTGTGCAGGTCAGGAAGCAACAGTTAGAACTGGACATGGAACAATAGACTGGTTCCAAATAGGAAAAGGAGTACAGTATTGTCACCCTCCTTATTTGACTTCTATGCAGAGTACATCATGAGAAACGCTGGGCTGGAAGAAGCACAAGCTGGAATCAAGATTGCTGGGAGAAATACCAATAACCTCAAATATGCAGATGACACCACCCTTATGGCAGAAAGTGAAGAGGAACTCAAAAGCCTCTTGATGAAAGTGAAAGAGGAGAGTGAAAAAGTTGGCTTAAAGCTCAACATTCAGAAAACTAAGATCATGGCATCTGGTCTCATCACTTCATGGGAAATAGATGGGGAAATACTGGAAACAGTGTCAGACTTTATTTGGGGGGGCTCCAAAATCACTGCAGATAGTGATTGCACCAATGAAATTAAAAGACGTTTATTCCTTGGAAGAAAAGTTATGACCAACCTAGATAGCATATTGAAAACAGAGACATTACATTGCCTGCAAAGGTCCATCTAGTCAAGGCTATGGTTTTTCCAGTGGTCATGTATGGATATGAGAGTTGGACTGTGAAGAAGACTGAGTGCTGAAGAATTGATGCCTTTGAACTGTGGTGTTGGAGAAGACTCTTGAGAGTGCCTTGGACTGAAAGGAGATCCAACCAGTCCATTCTGAAGGAGATCAGCCCTGGGATTTCTTTAGAAGGAATGATGCTAAAGCTGAAACTCCAGTACTTTGGCCATCTCATGTGAAGAGTTGACTCATTGGAAAAGACTCTGATGCTGGGAGGGATTGGGGACAGGAGGAAAAGGGGATGACAGAGAATGAGATGGTTGGATGGCATCACCGACTCGATGGATGTGAGTTTGAGTGAACTCCAGGAGATGGTGATGGACAGGGAGGCCTGGCGGTGCTGACATTCATGGGGTTGCAAAGAGTCGGACACGACTAAGTGACTGAACTGAACTGAAAGAAACAAAAGACCTATATATAGAAAACTATAAAACACTGGTGAAAGAAATCAAAAAGGATGCAAATAGATGGAGAAATACACCGTGTTCATGGAATGGAAGAATCAATATAGTGAAAATGAGTATACTACCCAAAGCAATCTATAGATTCAATGCAATCCCTATCAAGCTACCAACAGTATTTTTCAGAGAACTAGAACAAATAATTTCACAATTTATATGGAAATACAAAAACAACTTGAATAGCCAAAGCAATCTTGAGAAAGAAGAATGGAACTGGAGGAATCAACCTGCCTGACTTCAGGCTCTACTGCAAAGCCACAGTCATCAAAACAGTGTGGTACTGGCACAAAAACAGAAATATAGATTAATGGAACAAAATAGAAAGCCCAGAGATAAATCCATGCACCTATGGACACGCTATCTTCGACAAAGGAGGCAAGAATATACAATGGAGAAAAGACAATCTCTTTAACAAGTGGTGCTGGGAAAACTGGTCAATGACTTGTAAAAAAATGAAACTGGAACACTTTCTAACACCATACACAAAAATAAACTCAAAATGGATTAAAGATCTAAACGTAAGGCCAGAAACTGTAAAACTCCTAGAGGAGAACATAGGCAAAACACTTTCTGACATAAATCACAGCAGGATCCTCTATACCTACCTCCTAGAATATTGGAAATAAAAGCAAAAATAAACAAATAGAACTTTATTAAAATTAAAAGCTTTTGCACAACAAAGGAAACTCTCAGATCAGATCAGTCGCTTAGTGTCCGACTCTTTGCAACCCCATGAATCGCAGCACACCAGGCCTCCCTGTCCATCACCAACTCCCGGAGTTCACTCAGACTCACGTCCATCGAGTCAGTGATGCCATCTAGCCATCTCATCCTCTGTCATCCCCTTCTCTTGCCCCCAATCCCTCCCAACATCAGAGTCTTTTCCAATGAGTCAACTCTTCTCATGAGGTGGCCAAAGTACTGGAGTTTCAGCCTCAGCATCATTCCTTCCAAAGAAATCCCAGGGAAACTATAAGCAAGGTGAAAAAACAGTGCTCAGAATGGGAGAAAATAATAGTAAATGAAGCAACTGACAAAGAATTAATCGCAAAAATATACAAGCAACTCCTGCAGTTCAATTCCAGAAAAATAAATGACCCAATCAAAAAATAAGCCAAAGAACTAAACAGACATTTCTCCAAAGAAGACATACAGATGGCTAACAAACACATAAAATGATGGTCAACATCACTTATTATCAGAGAAATGCAAATCAAAACCACAATGAGGTATCATTTCATGCCAGTCAGAATGGCTGCACTCCAAAAGTCTACAAGCAATAAATGCTGGTGAGGGTGTGGAGAAAAGGGAACCAACCCTCTTACACTGTTGGTGGGAATGCAAACTAGTACAGCCACTATAGAGAACAGTGTGGAGATTCCTTAAAAAACTGGAAATAGAACCGCCATATGACCCAGTAATTCCACTGCTGGGCATACACACCAAGAAAACCAGAAATGAAAGAGACGCGTGTACCCCAGTGTTCATCGCAACACTGTTTATAATAGCCAGGACATGGAAGCAACCTAGGTGTCCATTAGCAGACGAATGGGTAAGAAAACTGTGGTACATATACACAATGGAGTATTACTCAGCCATTAAAAAAAATACATTTGAATCAGTTCTAATGAAGTGGATGAAACTGGAACCTATTATACAGAGTGAAGTAAGCCAGAAAGAAAAACACCAATACAGTATACTAGTATACTAATGCATATATATGGAATTTAGAATGATGGTAATGATAACCCTTGTACATTGAAACATGTATATTATCATATGTGAAATGGATCACCAGTCCAGGTTCAATGCATGATACAGCGTGCTCAGGGCTGGTGCACTGGGATGACCCAGAGGGATGGGATTGGGAGGGAGGTGAGAGAGGGGTTCAGGATGGGGAACACATGTACACCTGTGGTGGATTCATGTAAATGTATGGCAAAACCAATAGAATATTGTGAAGTAATTAGCCTCCAAATAAAAAATAAATACATACATTTAAAATCAATAATTTTAAAGTCTTATTATAAAAAAAGTATATATAAAAATAAATGTATATTTTATATATATAACATACTTAATATATCTATTAATATATAATGACCAATTTTCAGTATTCTATCATATTTAGAAATTTTTCAGGTAATCAGAAATGAAACTTTAGCCAATATTAGCATATTGAAATTAAGGATTTTAAGTTGATGTGTTAATGGAACATAATTACTATTGATATGAGAAAGTTTATTAGAATTATAATTCAATTTAATTGAATATATATTTCATGATATTAAATTTTTATAGCTTATTCTTCACTAATTAAATCCGGAAGATACAGTTTTTATTTATTTTTTTGAACCTTATCTATCAGACTAGTCCTATTTGTCCAAGGATTCACCATAGTCCTGTGAACTTGATTTTTATATCTAAATTCATCTGAGTTAGAAGTTTTTAATGAGATTTGTTTCTTCTGAAAAAGCCAGCACATTGAGAACCTTAGAAATTCAGGGGTTTTCCCCTGGAATTCTTATCTTCTTTATAGGTTGTAAGATTTTTTTTTTAGTGTGTATAAACCAACAAAATTGGAGCTCCTTTAATGTAAAGGCTATTTAATTTGTTTTTGTGAACATACTCCAAAAGTAATGCACTACCTCTTTCTAATGCAATGGGATGGATATGCTATGTTTTGTTTTGCTTTTTTTTGGCCCCACAGTGCAGCATGCAGGATCTTAGTTCCTGACCAGGGATTGAATCCAGGTTCCCCTGCAGTGCAAGCTCAGAATCTTAACCACTGTACATCAGGGAAGTACAATGCATTTGCTATTTTAAATAACAAAGACACACTGAGAATTCAAAGATTCTGTTGTACAACCTTATCCATGGGTAAAAAGTAAACCCAGAACAGAAAACTCACCTGTCTAGACATCCAAAGATTCTTTTATTCTTTCCAGTGGGCACAAAACATTTGCTTAATTCATTTGGATTCATAAATTGTCAAATAAGCAAGAAAAATGACAAAAAAAGCCAAAATACTCCACCACATCTCATTAAACAGAGAGTAGAATCCCACCAGATCAACAGAGATCACCAATGATTCAGATCATAAAATCAGATTTCCAGTCCTTGCTGCTACCAATGGGAACAGTTATGTGCACATCAGAACTGGGACCAAACCTGACCAAGAACCAGAAACAAAAAAGGAGATACAGAAGAGGTCAGCTTAAGTAAAATTATATTGCTGCCTGGAATTCACTCCAAAGACCAAAAAGAGTAATGCCTTAAGTATTCCATGAGATGTACTTCCTGAACAAGGCAGTTTCACTGGCTCTAGCTGGGTGAGTACGGGTTGGCATCTAGGTGGAACAACTTCCATAACTGTGAAAGTTAAATTTTATTTCTATAAAGTTTAAAATAACTCAAACACACATATAATGACACCCTCAACAATTTATTTCATTCTGAGGGAACTAGGATTGTAAAACTGATTTAAAGGAGAATTAGATAAACTAAGGACTATAAAATAAACCTTCAAGAAAGACATACCAAAATAAATTTGTTACATTTGGGACAAAAGTGATCAAAATCCAATAAGACTAATATAACCTATGATGATATCTCTTCCCATTTATTACTCATATATCTGCCAGGAAAAAAAATCTACACGGTGATATGTACCTTTACAGTTCTAAACCATAGTACTTAATCCTAGAGTACTTCATCCTGTTTACAGGATGAAATGTAACACTGAAAGAACATTCAATCATCCTTTTTCTTTAGCTCCAATTTTTAGATACATTTTTTTAACAAGGAGAATGAAAGTAAAATATGAAAAAAATTAGTTCAAATTTACTTCCTCTCTAGACTTTCATTTATTTCTTAGTTACTTCTGCCACATTTTTGTATATTGCTGGGATCCCAAGTTAGGGGATTCTGTAGGTGACCTAAAATTGCTTTTGTTACCAAAACACAAGCCCTTGTAACCAGTGCACAGCAAGGCCAAATAACGCCTGAACACTGGAGTTCAGAACCGAGAAAAGTTTATTGAGGGCCATGCAAGGAGATGAGTGGCTCATGTCTTAAAAACCCAGATTCCCCAAAAGCTTTCAGCAAAGCCCTCTTCTAAGAAAGTTGAGGGAGGTGCGTGGTGAAAGCCTTTGTTCTGGAGGTCAGGTCATGGTCAGATAAGGATGTTCCTATAAATCTCTACCAAACAAATAATTATTCTCTGTTCTGACAAGAAAGGGTCAGGTCCCCAGGCATGACTTCCACCCTCCAAGTCCCGGTCCTGGCTAAGAGGAGGCAGACCTCAGCTGGAGGCTTCCTCAGGGCCAGGTTCCCAGACCCTGCCCAGCCATCATCATCATTGTTGAGGGAGCCAGGCACCCAGGACCCAGCTGACCCTTGGGCTCTTCAGGCCCTCATATGGCAAGGGCAGGTCCCATAGACTGTGCCCCAGAAAGATAGCTGTGAGGCCACAGAGGTGGGGATGGGGAAGAGGTTCACTGCCACCTCAAGGCCTTGGGCTGGCCAGTAGGCGGCCTTGGCAGGGGCTCTGAAGCCTTTCAGGACATAGTCCCCAGCCTGCTCCCTGGGCCCTCAGCTCACCACTCACTCAAGGCCAGGTGAGCTGGAGAGCCCCTGGGGAGAAGACAGGGCTCTGCCTTTTATCTCACTCTCCACCTGCCAACTACCACTCCACAGATTCTTGTCCGAATCCCCTCACCACCTATTGCTCCTTGACAGTTGGTTGTTTGTGGGCAGGCCCACTGCAGCGCTGACCAATAGCCGAGCAGGACCACTAACAGTCACTCCTTGACAGTTGGTTGTTTGTGGGTGGGGTGGGTGGGGCCTGGGGCCCCCCCATAGCTGAGCAGAACCACTAATGGGTTGGCTCTGTGACAGATGGTTGCCTGGGCACCTGACTAACGGTCACTCCTTGACAGTTGGTTGCTTGTGGGAGGGGCCCACTGCTGTGCTGACCAATGGCTGAGTAGGATGACTAACGTCACTCCTTGACAGTTGGTTGCTTGTGGGAGGGGCCAACTGCTGTGCTGACCAATGGCTAGCAGGACCACTAATAGTCCCATGGTAACTGTTGTTTGGTAACAGAGTGGGTGTGAGTAATGGCCTAGAGCAACAGCCACATGCTCTATCTTCACTGAGAATTTTTCCTTAATTTATTAGCAAAAGCAAGAATTATATCACCTTTAATTTCTTTCTAAGCAAGTAAATGGTAATATTTCTTCAATAGGAACACTTGTAGCTGAGCTTTTAAAAATGGAGAAATGGAGTTTGAAGTGGATCAAGTTCTAACATAACTTCTACATTCCAGGTCTTCCCAAAAATAATTATGAATAATTTTAAACATTTATTTATGCCTGTATAATTGAGAAGGAAATGGCAACCCACTCCAGTATTCTTGCCTGGAGAATTCCATGGACAGAGGAGCCTGGCGGGCTACAGTCCATGGGATTGCAAAGACTCGGACACGACTGAGCGACTGTAAAACAACAGTGCGTGTATAATATACAAAATCTACTTTTGCCTGTTTCACTCAATTATAGTTTAGTTGTATGTTTTCAGGTATTTGTTCTATGGTCTACTCCAAGATCTTATGCCTTTCAGCATAGAACAGGAGCATAAGAAGCAGCTTAACTCCTTCTATCTTTGTGATCTTGGATAAATACATTAACTCTTTTGCCCCACTTTTTTTATCTGGCTTTATGTTGAGAGGCAAAATAAATTCTTCCCCAAGAAGGAATATTATACTAGTTCTTCACTGCCCCATCAAATTTATCAATCAAGGTTTGATTATTCACCCATCTCTGTAGCCATTAGGATTCAATTGATAAGAGAAGGCCAACCAGGCAGCGATTCTTATTTTACACAAGACTTAGCTAAGAAGCTTGTTAAAATGAAGATTCCTGGCCTTGTACTCAGATACTCTGATTCTATAGGACTGAGATCAGCTGAAGAGTCTGAATTTTCACTCAGATCTCCCAGGGAATTCTTAAGCACAAGGTCCTGAACACATTGTTGAAATGATAAACTGAAAAAGCTGAAAATAGGCTTTGAAAGCTAATTTTCCATACCAACTGATATGGAGACAGAAAACAAAATACAATTTTGGGTAACTATAGTGTTGGAAGAAATTGGGGTTAGCCTGGCCCAAGTGGCAACTATTAAGGAAATAAAACAGGTATGGAAGAGCTTACTCATTGCAAAAGACCCTGATGCTGGGAAAGATTGAAGACAAAAGGAGATGGGGGCAGCAGAGGATGAGATGGTTAGATAGCATCACCAACTCAATGGACATGAATTTAAGCAAACTCCAGGAGACAGTGAAGGATAGAGGGGCCTAGTGTGCTTCGGTCTATGGGGTTCCAAAGAATCACATATGATGTAGTGACTGAACAACAACCAAGTGATCTAGGCATAGCAATTGCAGAGGTTAAAAGAAAGGCAGTAGCTATTTAGACAGTGTACTATGAATTCTGCCAAAAGATGCTTCACTTCAGAAATCAATGGTTTTAGCTTCATTGCAGTGGAATTTCGGAGAAGGCAATGGCACCCCACTCCAGTACTCTTGCCTGGAAAATCCCATGGACAGAGGAGCCTGGTGGGCTGCCATCTATGGGGTCAATCAGAGTCGGACACGATTGAAGTGACTTAGCAGCAGCAGCAGCCGCAGCAGCAGTGGAATTGGCAAGAAAAATTTGACAGTCAGCTTACTAAGACATTGCTAAATGTATATTTCAAGAAGACACTGGATGTAACAAAAACTGATTTAAGCCATGACAATAGAATTATAGGCACTAAGGCAGTTCTCAGGCTTAAATAAGTTTATAAAAGTAAAATATCTGAATAATGGGAGATGAGAAATCCCACAGAAAGAATGATATAACATCACACACTGGGAGAGGGCAAATGGCAAACTTTTGGATATTGGCCTGACCTAATATATCAAGTTCTTAGGACCCAGGACATCACTAATTCCACTTATCAGAATATGGGCTTTCAGTTCAGTTCAGTCGCTCAGTCATGTCTGACTCTTTGCAACCCCATGAATCGCAGCACGCCAGGCCTTCCTGTCCATCACCAACTCCCGGAGTTCATTCAAACTCATGTCCATTAAGTCGGTGATGCCATCCAGCCATCTCATCCTCTGTCGTCCCCTTCTCCTCCTGTCACCAATCCTTCCCAGCATCAGGGTCTTTTCCAGTGAGTCAACTCTTCGCATGAGGCAGCCAAAGTATTGGAGTTTCAGCTTCAACATCAGTCCTTCCAATGAAAACCCAGGACTGATCTCCTTTAGGATGGACTGGTTGGATCTCCTAAAAATAGGAAAATGATAAGATATATTATATATTCATAATAAGATATATGAATTTGTTGCCCAATGGCTTCAGTCAAATTCTGAGTTCATTCTGATAACCCTTGCTTAAAATATGATGGCTAGTTATTAGTTGGATGATACGACCCACATTATGGTTGTCAATCACCCTTGACCTTGTTCTTGCTCAATGCATCCATAAGCAAAGTAACAATGGTGGCAGTGAAGAAGACCATCATTTCCATTTATCACCTGGACTTGACTTCACCATCGCTAACTCATCAGCTAGGGCTTCCCTGGTGGCTCAGTTGATAAGGAACCTGCCTGCAGTACAGGAGAGTGCCTGTAATATAGGAGACCTGGGTTTGATCCCTGGGTTGGGAAGAAAATGGCAAACCCACTCCAGTATTCTTGCCTAGGAAATCCCATGGACAAAGGAGCCTGGCAGACTACTGTCCATGGGGTTGCAAGAGTTGGACATCATAGTGGCTAAACCACCAGTATTGCTAAGGGTTTAATTGGCAAGGCATAATGATCCATGAACAATTAAGAGGAAACTAGAGAGAGGGGTAGGGGAAGCCATCTACCTGATTGTATGTTCACATGACTCAGTTCTGACCTGCGAAACATAAGCAGAAATGTTTGTGAAATTCCTTAATTGGGGGTGGTTGGGACATACCCTTTTCACTTCTTTCTTTACTTGCTGACTGAAAGAATGTATGTGTGCTGTCTTATTTGAGAATATTCCATTCTTCCATTCAGGATAAAGCAAATAAATGAGATATTTGAAACTCATAAGAAGTACTAAGTCTAGATACTGGGTAAGCTATAAAATAAAGGTGAAATTCATGGACGGTGTTAGCTATAGATATGTGTAGGCAGATAGCTTATGAGATGTAGGCAAATTTCATAAAATGTGTTAAATACATATTTTAAGTAAGTAATTTGTAAAACGTTTAAGTTACATATGATAAATGAAGTATATGACAGGACAAACAAGAATTTTCGTAGGTAGAAAGGGGTAAAAAAAATTGAATCACAAGGTACAGGTATATCTTTGGGCTAACAGCAGCTGCTGTGGTAGGAAGAACTGTAAAATGGTCCTCTAAATTTCTGGCCCCCAGTGTATATACACCTTTACTTCTGCTGCTGCTGCTGCTAAGTTGCTTCAGTCGTGTCCGATTCTGTGCGACCTCATAGGCGGCAGCCCACCAGGCTCCCTCTTCCCTGGGATTCTCCAGGCAAGAATACTGGAGTGCGTTGCCATTTCTTTCTCCAATGCAGGAAAGTGAAAAGTGAAAGTGAAGTCGCTCAGTAGTGTCTGACTCTTAGCGACCCCATGGACTGCAACCTACCAGGCTCCTCCGCCCATGGGATCCTCCAAACAAGAGTACTGGAATGGGTTGCCATTGCCTTCTCCTGTGCTGCTGCTGCTGCTCCTTCACTTAGTTATTCATCAAACATTAATTTAGGTGTTATTGTGAAGGGATTTTGCAGATGTATTTGAGATCCTAAATCAGTTTATCTTATTATAGGGGGATTATCCAGGTGGGCCTGACCTAAGTTTAAGAAGGCTGTAAATATAGGCATAAAGATCAGAAACAGAGAGCTAGAGATTCAAAACATGAGGAGTTGATACACCATTCCTGCCTTGAAGAAGGAGGGGGCCACAGGGCAGGGAAGATCAGCAGCCTCATGGAATTAAGAGCAGCCCCTAGTTCACAGCCAGTGAGGAAAGGGAACCCCAGTCCTGCAACTTCAGCAACTGAATTCAGTCAACAGGAGGAATGAGCTTGGAAGTGGATTCGTCCACAGAACCTCAGATAAGAACTCAGCCCAGATGAACCTTGGTTTCTGCCTTGCAATGCCTTGAGCAGAGAAACTAGTCACGCAGAACCTCTAGCCTCCAGAGCTGTGACTACTAAATGGGTGTTGTTTTAAGCTGCTAAATTGGTGATAATTTGTGACACAGCATTAGAAAAGGAATACAGCTACTCATTAGTGATATTTATCACGGAACCATTTTGGCCTCACACACGTTCTACCCTACAAGCATAGATAACACTCATAATTGTTCAGTAAGCTAATTAGGGAGCTACACTTGCAGCCAGGCATACTCATCCCTGCCTCTTGTTGATAGAACATATAAGTTTGTTGGTTCCAGAAACCTGTCTGCCAAACTCCTTTGCTCAAATCCTAGTTCTGCTTATCAAAATCATACCATCAAAGGGGAAGAGTGATGTAGTAGACAGAAAAAGAGAATATATAAACATTATGTAATCAAGGATTCAGTTAATGTGGTGATTCCATCTACTTGCATCCTAAGTGTATGAAACTATTATCCTTGTTTCTTTTTCCTTGTTTTCTCATTCTGTTATAAATTGATTTAATAAGCCACATAATTTGAGCATCTTCATTTCATCTGCAGACCTTTTTGTCCCAAAACCTCTATGATAGCTTGCATGTTAGTGGACTTAGAGTTTATTGTTGCATCAAGGAAATTTCTCACAAGATAAATGTGGGCATAATGTCCGGCAAGCAAGCAGCCATTTTGGTCGCATGAGGCAAAAGGTCCATGCTCAGGATGGTGTCGCTCTCAGATAGAAGGAGAAAAAATTTAAAAGGAGCCTGCATTCCTTACATAATGATGGGGTGTGACAGCCCTGAATTGCCTATGTTTTATGTATGAGAGAAATAAACTTCTATCTTTAAAAAGGGTCAGTATTATTGATTTTTCATCACTAACAAAACTAGCTGAGCCTAACTTTAATTTATGCAGTAACATTTCATGTTTCCTCCACTATGTCTAATAATTGGTTTTTAAACCAATCTTTAGTTGTGGCATGCAGGATCTTTAGTGATGACACTCAAACACTTAGTTGTGGCATGTGGGCTCTAGTTCCATGACCAGGGATCGAACCTGGGCTCTCTGGATTGGGAGTGCAGGATCTGGGCCACTGGACCACCAGAGAAGTTCCCCCTACCCACTCCACTGTCATCTTTTAACTCAAGCCCTGCTCAGGAAAGCTACCTTGAATTGCATTCCAGATCAGTGATTAGATCAGGGTAGGTATGTGATTGGAGGGAAGCTAGTTTACATCCTATGAGATGACCAGTTAAAAATGTGATTGTAAACATCTAGGACAAACACCCTAGCTTCCTCTGTAATTTGGACTATGGAGTTTGAAATGTGGAGGTTACCAGTTAGCAGAGAGTTTTGGGTTTAACATTCTAGGGTGGGGCCTGAGGCTTTTTTTTTTTTTTAAATATTAGCTTTATACTAGTTCCTATTTGTTTCCTAATTGGAGATCTCAGTTGTATTGAAAAGATTATAGTATACTGAGTCAAGTATTTAAATCTCATTCCTACTACTTACTAACTTTTTCAGGTAATCTCTCTGATCTGTAATTTCCTCCACTATGAAGATTATGTCTGCCTATCAGGGTTGTAAAGATTACATGACACAAAATATTTAAAATACCTGGCACATACTAGGCACACTGGAAACCTTCAATAAATGGAATGTAGTAGGTACTTTACTGATATCATACAATATTTGTCTTTCTCTGTCTGACTTACTTCACTCAGCATGACAATTTCTAAGTCCATTCATGTTGCTGCAAATGGCATTATTTCATTCTTTTTAATGGCTGAGTAATATTCCATAGTATAGATGTACCACATCTTCTTTATCCACTCCTCATTGATGGACATTTCGGTTGCTATCATGTCTTGGCTGTTGTAAACAGTGCTGCAATGAACATTGAGGTGCATGTATCCTTTCAGATCATGTTTTTCTTTGGATATATGCATTATCTGGGTAATCTAGAGGTCTGTTTTTAAAGGCTGTATCTTTCCTTCATATTTGCAAGTCTCATTTTAAAAGAATTGTATGTTGAATATTGTATATCCAAAAACTTATGGGAACTGAAATATTGTTTTTATCCCAGAGAGTTCGTATCTTTTCCACTTTCAGGAAGTTAGATTGAGAGGCATTGGTTTGATCCAATTGGGATTATGCTCAGTTGTGTCTGACTCTTTGCGACCCCCTGGACTGTAGCCCACCAGGCTCCTCCTTCCATGGGATTCTCTAGGCAAGAATACTGGAGTGGGTTGCCATTTCCTTCTCCAGGGGATCTTCCCGACCCAGGGATTGAACCCAGGTCTCCTGCACTGTGGGCAGATGCAGGTAGACGCTTTAACCTCTGAGCCACCAGGGAAGCCCACTGTTGGGTTTAGATTACTACAAATTTATTTTGTTTGAGTTCGCCTCAGGTTTCAAGTATCTTGAGTATGAAACTTGGAGTTGTCTCCTGTGTGTATAGCATATCCATTCCTCTAGTAGGACTTTGGGATTAGGCATTGCGAGACTGGCTACATCTTACTGGGAAGCAAACTCCTACAATTAACAAATTTATACTTGCTTTTGAAAGACAATTTGGAAAATAATTCCAAATAAAAAGATAAAACTCAATCAAAGTACCATCACTTCAATTAAATTTCATCATTATTTTGATGTATTTTCTTACAGAAATTATACTGGGGTTTAATAGCTTATAATTGTCTCATTATTTAATTGAAATGCTAAAAATAAATATATACTTTGATTGAGGGTGAGACTACCTAAGAAATATTTTTTTGGTCAAAATCTAAAGGAAAATAATATTTATAATGAGACTGCTTGCTTTTACATTTTGTCCAATTTTCTCTGAGAAGGAGACATCCACCCTTTTGCATTCTTGCAAGATCATTAGTGTGGTAAAGTCAATTCAGAGTGGCTTCTTAAATTATTATTCTCAGAATTTTTGTTGGGAGTTGTGTGCTGTGCCTATAGTTCCTTTAAACAAATCTGCTTAACTAATACCCAAACCTTCTAATTTTGGAGGTATTAATTTTGGTTAATCTCTTAGGTAAATAGGCCTATAACTGTCAGTAGCTTTTCTAAAAGGACACATAGGTCATATATTTTCTGAACTTTTGAGTATCTAAGGATAAATTTGTTATTTACTTTTTTACATTAAAGACAATTTAAACATAATTTCTAATGTCCCATCCTTTCTCCTCTCAAAACTATTATGATATTGCTCAATTAAGTATTTGGTATTAATACAACAGAGGAGAAGTCTGATGTCAATTTGATTTTTGCTCCTTGAAATATAACATTTTTTATCTCTATTCTTTATCCACCCACCAAAGACTCACCAATGGCATATATACCTTCTTAAGCTCCTCTCAAGCTAAAGGTTATAGGATTTTTATCTTGCCTATTATTCAAATATGCTGATAAAATGTTTTAAAATACAGGTTTATTTTTTATTAATACCATTTGAAATGTACTTCAGAAGCCTGAAGTGAAGCACTGGCCATTGCTCTCTAAAGGTCATCTTAGTCAAAATTGGTGAACAAAGAGGTCAAATATTGACCTTGTCAACTTCCAGATGGTCCTCACTCTCCTTCACTTCACCTTGTCTTCCTATCTGTGAAACCTGTTGATGAGCAACAGACACTTGGTTAGGACACAGAAGCCATAGCTAACTACACAGAGGCAATAGCTTTCCCTTTGCAGTCCCACTTAGGCAGCTATACAACCCTTACTTTTCAGAGAAGTTAGTTAGTGACTCCTTCCCTGTTCCTTCAACTAGCCTTCTCTAGCTGTTATTTCGCTAGCTTCTACTACAGGTGTAGAAGGTTTAAATCATATAGAATCTCTTACTTCACAAGACTCATTTAGATCTTAACTTCTCTTATTTAATACTAACTGATATTTCTATTGGTACGAACAATTGTTTCCAGGGAACAGAAACAAAATGATGGGACTTTTGAACTGATTCTCTGATCTGCCTAAATTTGGGATTAATGACCCTGTTGCCAGTAATAAAATGGTAGCCTACTGCATGAAGTGGGCAAGATACTTAAATTATAACACATTGTCATGAGCAATCAATGGCCTATAGAAATAGCTATTACCATAGATTATCTCATGGGAAAAACAATAGTGTTGCTTCCAGAGGCACTGTAGAACTTGAAGAACAAAAATTATGAGTTCAGAACCTTAAATTTCCAGCTTTAGATCCAGATAAGGAACAAGATGGCTTCTATGACTGCCCTAAAATAAACCTCTATCTCTTTTATCTGCAGAGCGTCAAGGTTTCTGACCAAGTCCAAAGTCTAGATGTGTGAGCGGCTAAGTTACAATGCAGATTAAAATTATAACATCAAATGGTCTCTTATATTAATGTTAGCACTTTGATTAGGAGTGAGAGAATTGGGGCTGGAACATAGAGAAGACTCCAATTAGGCTAAGAACCCACATTTGTGAAGCATCTTTTGCATCAGACACACTATGTAAATGGCTAACAAGTCAACTGCAAACCAACTGAATGTACAACCTTAGTGCTGGTGCTGAAATCTCTTCAGAATAGTCATCATGATCTCAAAGTTTGTTTCAGAATTTGCAAGCATCAAGTGTCAGTCAGAACTGAAGATGAAACACTAATGAATGTTGAATCCTCATGCTCTAGGTGTACTTTCTTTGTAGAGTTTTTGTTTCTCTGCTATTTTTACCATACTGTTCCATTTAAATTTCCTACACGCTAACTTCGTTTGTGCGATTGAAATAAAATTGCAGTATATACAAAAAAAAAAAAAAGAAACAGCCTTTTGTAATGTCTTTGTTAGTTACTTTTCTTTTGTCTGAAGGACCAGTAATGACCTTTCCTGAATTGTTTGCTTAATAGGGTCCAGTGATCCACGGAATGGACTTGGAAGGTGTCCCTTCCAAAATAAAGTGCAAGTTGTTTCATTTGATCCCTTCTACTAGTAAGAAAGAGACAGGATGACTTTTGTGTCTCTTTGGATTTTAGAGACAACATAAGCTACTACTAAAAGATGCTTACTCCTTGGAAGGAAAGTCATGACCAACCTAGATAGCATATTCAAAAGCAGAGACATTACTTTGCCAACAAAGGTCTGTCTAGTCAAGGCTATGGTTTTTCCAGTGGTCATGTATGGATGTGAGAGTTGGACTGTGAAGAAAGCTGAGCGCTGAAGAATTGATGCTTTTGAACTGTGGTGTTGGAGAAGACTCTTGAGAGTCCCTTGGACTGCAAGGAGATCCAACCAGTCCATTCTGAAGGAGATCAGCCCTGGGATTTCTTTGGAAGGAATGATGCTAAAGCTGAAACTCCAGTACTTTGGCCACCTCATGTGAAGAATTGACTCACTGGAAAAGACTCTGATGCTGGGAGGGATTGAGGGCAGGAGGAGAAGGGGATGACAGAGGATGAGATGGCTGGATGGCATCACTGACTCGATGGACGTGAGTTTGAGTGAACTCTCGGAGTTGGTGACAGACAGGGAGGCCTGGCATGCTGCGATTCATGGGGTCACAAAGAGTCGGACACGACTGAGTGACTGAACTGAACTCAACTGAACTGATGATGCACTTACTGGATAACCCAAAGCCTGCTGGTTTGATATGGATCCTGGAAGAACCTCAGCATCAGATCTAGTCTTCTGCACAATCTGTTCTGTCATTTGGGCCATATAACTCAGCAGATATGATTATGCTTGTGCTTTCTTTAGTAGATAGGGCTACTATATGGAACCTCTGGCTGACTCCTATAGGATTTTTAGGCAGAAGTACACTATCTTCTGTGGATGACTACTGTCCTTTGAGAAATAGCTTCTGTCCCACTATAGGCCCTAATACAGACTGACAGCTTGACCACAAGCCACTAAGTTACCATGTAACCTCAGTTGCCTGTCATGAACTGAGTATTGTATGATACACAGAAGCATAAAATTAAGTATGCATGGCAGCACTCTATCATCAGTATAGATTGGTCTTGAAAAATTGGTACAGGAAGTAGTAAGTTGTATGAGTCTGCTTCTGTTTTCTGCTACACTTCTTCTCTCTTTTGCACCTGTGAATACATGGGGACTTCCTATAACTAAGAAAAATTTGGGTGGGCCTGGATTAAAGATGGTTCTGAATTATATACTGGCATCATTTGAAACTGGATGGCTACAGTACCACAGTCACACTCTGGAGTAGACTTGAAGAATATGGGTGAAGGAAAAACCTCATTTGGTGGGATTTCAACTGGTACATTCAGTTGTCTACTGTATCAGGACCAAAGAGTTGGTTAGAAGTATGGATCTATATTTATTAATGGGCATTTGCTGGCATCTGGCTGGATGGTCAGGAACAAAACAGAATTTGAAGACTGATGACACAGCAGTTTGGGGTAGAGGTATGTGAATGGACCCCTCCAAATGAGCACAGAGTATGGAGATATTTGTATTCCTTGTGAATATCACCTAAGAACAACCTCAGCAAAAGAGTATATTTAAAATAAGGCAGAAAAGACGACCCATTCTATAGATATTAGGCATCATTTTTCCTCAGACATCCCTGTCCTTGACAAATGGGGTTTTGCACAAAGTGGTCATGTGGTCAGGGACGGAGGTTATGCATGGACTTAACAACATGGCTTTCCATGAACCAAAACCATTGCAATGAGCCCAAGCTGCAACAGTAGAGACCAACAATGACCCTCCTGCTTTGAGACCATTCCTGGAGATAAGTCTATCTTAGCAGCAGGCTGATTACATTAGATTAATTCCATCATTCAAAGGGTATACTTTGTTCTCACTGATATAGACTATTTCAGACTAATATAATTTGGAAGAAGATTTACCTTTCTTATCTACAATACTTCTTCTAAACCCACCACAACCTGTGGATTTACAGAATGCCTTAAGCACAATATTCCAAAGAATATAATTTTCAACCAAGGAACTAACTCATTTTATGGCAAAGTATGTTGATATGCTTATTTCATAGAATTCACTAGTCTTACCTGTTCTCATTATCTAAAACAACTGTCCTAATAGAATGGTAGAATGGCCTTTTGCTTTAAAGACAAGTTATCTTTTAGAGTAATTTAAAATATTTTCTTTTACCTTCATTTATTTCATTTTTGATACTCTTTAGTCCTTTATGTTGATGCGTGTTTCTGACCTATCTAATATTCTTTATCCCTGAGAACTTCTTTAACATTTCTTTTAGAGTATTTCTGCTGACAATGAATTTCCTCAGTTCTGATTTGTTTGAAAGTATTTTTTATGTCTTCTTCATTTTAAAGGATACTTTTGCCAGGTATAGAATTATGTTTTTTTTTCTTTCAGCACTTGAAAAGTGTCACTTTATTGTCTCTTGACTTGCATTGTTTTTGATGAGACATATATGTTATAATTCTAAGCCTTGTCCCTCTATGAGTAATATATCTTGTTCCCTGGGTGACTTCAAGATTTTTGCTTGTCTTTGATTTGCAGCTATTTAAATATGATATGCCTAAATTGTGGGGCTTTTGTATTTATCTTACTTGGTTCTCTGAACTTTTTGGATATGAGATTTACTTTCTGTAATTAATTTTGGAAAATTTTTGGCCATTGTTATTCAGATATTCTACTTTGTTCTTTCTTTTCCTTCTGGGATTCTAATTATGTATAATATCAGACCATTTGATATTATTCCACATCTCTTGAATATTCTGTTCTATTTTTTTTGTTGATTCTTGCTTTTCTTTTTGCATTTTAGTTTGGGTAATTTCTATTGACCTACCTTCAAGTTTATTGGTTCTTTGCTTACCTATGTTGAGTTTACTGATGAGCTCATTTAAGGCATTCTTCATCTCCATCACTGTGATTTTTAGCTCTCCCAGCTGTACTGTAATGTTATTTTAAAAATCTAATCATTTTAGCATGAGGTGGTGGGGAAGGAGGTGAGGGATATAATGTTGAGATTAAGTCACAGCTTTAAGCAGGCCTGTAAATTTGGATCTTGCGGTATGGATTTCTTAAGTGTTCTGTCTGTCTTGCTTGAGTGTACAAGCCTATCTCAGATTCCCTCTATCATTTCTTTCAGGTTTATATTCCAGGAATGGAATTGCTGAATCCTATGGTAATTCTGTTTAACTTTTTGAAGAAATGTCAACCTCTTTTCCACAGAGGCTATACCATTTTACATTCCCACCAGTGGCTCAGATGGTAAAGCATCTGCCTGCAATGAGGCATACCCTGGTTCAATCAATCCCTGGGTCAGGAAGATCTCCTGGAGAAGGACATAGCAACCCACTACAGTATTCTTGCCTGGAAAATCCCATGTACAGAGGACCCTGGTAGGCTACAGTCCATGGAGTCACAAAGAGTCTGACACGTCTGAGCAACTTCACTTTTTCTTTCCAGTAATGCATGAGAGTTCTAATTCTTTTACATTCTTGTCGACATTTGTTATTATTATTTGTTTGTTTTAGGTGATAGCCCTCCTAATTGCTATAATGTGGCATGTCATTGTGATTTTTTAAAATATTTATTTTTAACTGATTGATGATTGCTTTACAATATTGGTTTGATTTCTGTCACACATCAACATGAATTAACCATAGGTGTACATATGTCCCTTCCCCCCCACCCATTCCCACCCCTTTAAGTTATTACAGAGCTCCAATTTGAGTTCCCTGAGTTGTACAGCATATTCCCATTGGCTATATATTTACATAAGTTAGTGTATATGCTTCCATGCTACTCTCTCCATTCATCTCACCTTCTCCTTCTTCTCCCCCACCTTTGTCCTTATGTCTGTTCTCTATATCTGGGTCTCCATTGCTGCTCTGTGAACAGGTTTATCAATATCATCCTTCTAGATTCCATATTATGTTTTAATATACATTGTTTTTCTATTTCTGACTAACTTCACTTTGCATAATAGGCTCTAGGTTCATCCACCTCATTAGAACTGACTCAAATGTGTTCCTTTTTATGTTTTAGTAGTATTCCATTATATATATGTATCACAGCTTCTTTATCCATTCATCTGTTGATGGACATCTAGGTTGCTTCCATGTCTTAGCTATTGTCAATCGTGCTGCAATGAACATTGGGGTACATCATGTGTCTTTTTCAGTTTTGGTTTCTTCAGGGTATATGCCTAGAAGTGGAATTGTTGGGTCATATGGTGGTTTTATTCCTGGTTTTTTAAGGGATCACCATACTGTCTTCCATAGTGGCTGTATCAATTTACATCCCCACCAGCAGTGCAGTAAAGTTCCCTTTTCTCCACACCCTCTCCAGCACTTGTTATTTGTGAATTTTTTTTTTTTAATTTTATTATGGTCATTCTGTCCAGTGTGAGATGATATCTCATTGTAGTTTTTGATTTGCATTCCTCTAATAATGAATGATGTTGAGCATCTATTCATGTGTTTATTAGCCATCTGACAGAAGATAAGATGGTTCAATGGCAACACCAACTCAATGGACATGAGTTTGAGCAAGCTCTGGGAGTTGGCGATGGACAGGGAAGCCTGGTGTGCTGCAGTCCATGGGGTCACAAAGAGTCAGACATGACTGAGTGACTGAACTGAACTGAACAAAGACATTTCTTTGGAGAAATGTCTGTTGTTTTCTACAGAGGTATACCATTTTACATTCCCACCAGTAATGCATAGGAATTCTAATTTCTTCACATTCTCATCAACATTTGTTATTATTGTTTGCTTGTTTTTGGTGATAGTCCTAATTGCTATAATGTGGTGTGTCATTGTGATTTTTAATTTGCATTTTCCTGTATGCAGGTCAGGAAGGAACAATTAGAACTGGACATGGAACAACAGACTGGTTCCAAATAGGAAAAGAAGTACGTCAAGGCTGTATATTGTCACCCTGCTTATTTAACTTATATGCAGAGTATATCATGAGAAACGCTGGGCTGGAGGAAGCACAAGGGGGAATCAAGATTGCCAGGAGAAATATCAATAAGCTCAGATATGCAGATGATACCACCCTTATGGCAGAAAGTGAAGAGGAACTAAGAAGGCTCTTGATGAAAGTGAAAGAGGAGAGTGAAAAAGTTGGCTTAAAGCTCAACATTCAGAAAACAAAGATCATGGTATCTGGTCCCATTACTTCATGGGAAATAGATGGGGAAACAGTGGAAACAGTGTCAGACTTTATTTTTTTGGGCTCCAAAATCACTGCAGGTGGTGACTGCAGCCATGAAATTAAAAGATGCTTACTCCTTGGAAGAAAAGTTATGACCAACCTAGATAGAATATTGAAAAGCAGAGACATTACTTTGCCAACAAAGGTCTGTCTAGTCAAGGCTATGGTTTTTCCAGTACTCATGTATGGATGTGAGAGTTGGACTGTGAAGAAAGCTGAGTGCCAAAGAATTGATGCTTTTGAACTGTGGTGTTGGAGAAGACTCTTGAGAGTCCCTTGGATGGCAAGGAGATCCATCAGTCCATTCTGAAGGAGATGAGCCCTGGGATTTCTTTGGAAGGAATGATGCTAAAGCTGAAACTCCAGTATTTTGTCCACTTCATGTGAAGAGTTGACTCATTGGAAAAGACTCTTATGCTGGGAGGGGTTGGGGGCAGGAGGAGAAGGGGATGACAGAGGATGAGATGGCTGGATGGCATCACTGACTCGATGGACGTGAGTTTGAATGAACTCCGGGAGCTGTTGATGGGCAGGGAGGCCTGGTGTGCTATGACTCATGGGGTCGCAAAGAGTCAGACACGACTGAGCGACTAAATTGAACTGAACTGAACTGAATGACTAATGCTGTGGAGCACCTTTTTGTATGCTTATTGGCTACTTGTATATCTTCTTGTAGATAAGTCTGTTTAAGTACTTCACCCATTTTTGAACTGGGTTTTGTTGTGGTTATTGTTGTGAGTTATAAAAATTCTTTATAAATTCTGGACTTTAATCAGATTTTCAATGATTCTGTCCCATTAGGTGGGTTGTCTTCTTATTTCCTTGATCTTGTCCTTTGAGATATAAAAGTTTTAATTTAAAAAAATAGAGAAATAATTAACATGATATTTTATTAGTTTCAGATATACAACATAATTCAATATCTGTATACCATGCAAAATGATCACCACAATAAGTCTAGTTAACATCCATCACCACACATAGTTACAATTTTTTTTTCTTATGAGAACTTTCAAGATTTACTCTATTATCAACTTTCAAATATATAATACATTATTTTAAACTAGAAACAAAGCTATACATTACATCCCCATGACTTATTTATAACTGAAAATTTGTTCTTTTTGACTCCTTTCACCCATTTCACTTACCTCCTTATCCCACATCTCTTGCAAGTGTCTGCCTGTTTTCTGGATCTATGAGTTTAGCTTCTACTTTGTTGATTTTTTAAAAAATTCCACGTGTAAGTGGGATTATATGGTATTTGTCATTCTCTGACTTATTTCACTGAGCCAAATGCTTTCAAGATCCATCCATGGTGTTGCAAATGGCAGGATTTCATTCTTTTTATGACTGAATAATATTTCATTATATATATATCACATCTTATTTGTTTTTTGATCCATTAAATGATCACTTAAGTTGCTTCCATGTCTATTGTAAACAATGTTGTAAGGAACATGGAAGTGCATGTATCTTCTTGAGTTAGTGTTTGAATTTCCTTTCAATAAATACCTAAAAGTGTAATTGCTGGATCATAATTTGGAAAACTCAGCAGTGGCCACAGGACTGGAAAAGGTCAGTTTTCATTCCAATGCCAAAGAAAGGCAGTGCCAAAGAATGCTCAAACTACCGCACAATTGCACTCATCTCACACGCTAGTAAAGTAATGCTCAAAATTCTCCAAGCCAGGCTTCAGCTATATGTGAACCGTGAACTTCCAGATGTTCAAGCTGGTTTTAGAAAAGGCAGAGGAACCAGAGATCAAATTGCCAACATCCGCTGGATCATAGAAAAAGCAAGAGAGTTCCAGAAAAACATCTATTTCTGCTTTATTGACTATGCCAAAGCTTTTGACTGTGTGGATCACAATCAACTGTGGAAAACTCTGAAAGAGATGGGAATACCAGACCACCTGACCTGCCTCTTTAGAAATTTGTATGCAAGTCAGGAAGCAACAGTTCGAACTGGACATGGAACAACAGACTGGTTCCAAATAGGAAAAGGAGTTCGTCAAGGCTGTATATTGTCACCTTGTTTATTTAACTTCTATGCAGAGTACATCGTGAGAAACGCTGGACTGGAAGAAGCACAAGCTGGAATCAAGATTGCCAGGAGAAATATCAATAAGCTCAGATACGCAGATGACACCACCCTTATGGCAGGAAGTGAAGAGGAACTAAAAAGCCTCTTGATGAAAGTGAAAGTGGAGAGTGAAAAAGTTGGCTTAAAGCTCAACATTCAGAAAATGAAGATCATGGCATCCGGTCCCACCACTTCATGGGAAATAGATGGGGAAACAGTGGAAACAGTGTCAGACTTTATTTTTCTTGGCTCCAAAATCACTACAGATGGTGACTGCAGCCATGAAATTAAAAGGCACTTACTCTTTGGAAGGAAAGTTATGACCAACCTAGATAGCATATTCAAAAGCAGAGACATTACTTTGTCAACATAGGTCCATCTAGTCAAGGCTATGGTTTTTCCAGTGGTCATGTATGGATGTGAGAGTTGGACTGTGAAGAAGGCTGAGCGCCAAAGAGTTGATGCTTTTGATCTGTGGTGTTGGAGAAGACATGACTGAGCGACTGATCGGATCTAATCTGATAGTTGTTTTATTTTTAAGTTTTCTGAGAAACCTCTAATTTTTTTTTTTCATGGTGGCTGCACCAATTTACATCCCCAGCAACAGTGCACAAAAGTTCCTTTTTCCTCTACATCCTCATCAACACTTGTTATCTCTTGTCCTTTCAATAATAGTCATTATGATAAGAGTGAAGTAATACCTCATTGTGGTTTTGATTTACATTTTCCTAATTATTACTGATTTGATCACTTTTTCATGTATCTGTTGGTCATTTGTATGTCTTAGAAAAATGTATATTCAGATATTGTGCTTATTTTTCAATATTTTTTTGCTGTTGAGTGTATGAGTTCTTTATATATTTTAAATATTAATCTATTATCAGATACAAAATTTATGAATTATTTTCTCCCATTCTGTAGGCTTCCTCTTCATTTTGTTGATAGTGTCCTCTGCTATGCTGAAGCTTATTAGTTTAATGTAGTCACACTTGTTTCTTTGTGCTTTTGTTGCCTTTGCTTTTTGTGTCAAGTGTAAAAACTCACTAAGACTAATGTCAGTGAGCATAACATCTGTTTTATTCTAGGAGTTTTAAAGCTTCAGGTCTTACATTTAAGATTTTAATTCATTTTGTATTCATTTTTGTATACGGTATAAAACAACTGTCCAGCTTCATTTCTTTGCATGTGGCTGTTCTAATTTTCCAACACCTTTTACTGAAGTGACTGTCATTTCCCCATAGTATATTCCTGGCTCCTTTGTTGTAAATTAACTTACTATATTTAACATATTGGTTGATTTTACATATTTGTGGATTTACTTCTGGGATCTCTATTCTGTTTCACTGATCTATATATCTGTTTTTATGCCCGTGCCATACTGTTTTGGTTACTATGACTTTGTAATATAGTTTGATACTAGAGCCCTCATGTTTCCAGATTTGCTCTTTCTCAAGATTGCTTTGGTGGTTCAGGTGTGTGTGTGTGTGTGTGTGTGTGTGTGTGTGTGTGATTCTTTGTGTCTTTAGGGGTTTCTGCATATCATATAATGTAATCTGCATAATAAAACTGTCATAATGACAGTTCTGCTTCTTTCTTTCTGATTTGGATAACTGATTTCTTTTTCTTGTCTAATTGTCCTGGCTAGGACATTCAATACGCTGTTGAATAAAAGTGGCAAGAGTAGGCATTTTTGTATTGTTCTTGGTCTTAGAGGAAAAGCTCTTAGGTTTTTAACCTTGAGAGTGGTATTAACTCTGGGCTTGTCATATTTGGCCTTTATTATGTTGAGGTATATTCTCTCTATACCACTTTGTTGGGAGTTTTTGATCATATATAAGGTTGAATTTTGTCAAACATTTTTCTGCATCTATTGAGCTGATCATAATTTTTATCCTTCATTTTATTAATGTGGCATATCATACTGATTGATTTACAGGTATTAAACTATCCTTCAGTTCAGTTCAGTCGCTCAGTTGTGTTCGACTCCTTGCAACCTCACGAACCGTAGCATGCCAGGCCTCCCTGTCCATCACCAACTCCCGGAGCCCACCCAAACCCATGTCCATTGAGTCGGTGATGCCATCCAACCATCTCATTCTCTGTCGTCCCCTTTTCCTCCCACGTTCAATCTTTCCCAGCATCAGGGTCTTTTCAAATGAGTCAGCTCTTCACATCAGGTGGCCAAAGTATTGGAGTTTCAGCTTCAACATCAGTCCTTCAAATGAACACCCAGGACTGATCTCCTTTAGGATGGACTGGTTGGATCTTGACTATCATTACATCCACTTTATTTTGGTGTATGATTCTTTTGATGTATTGTTTGCTAATTGAATTCTGTTTGTTAATATTTTGTTGAGGATTTTTCATCTATGTTCATTAGGAATACTGGTCTGTTATTTTCTTTTCTGGTGGCATCCTTTCCTGGGTTTGGTATCAAGATAATGCTGTCCTCCTAAAATGAGTTTGTTTCTTCCTCTTCCATTTTTTTTGGAAGATTTTGAAGAGAATTTGGTATTAGCTTTCTTTTAAATGTCTGGTAGAATTTACCAGTGAAACCATCTGGTCCTAGCCTTTTATTGTTCGGAAATTTTTGATTACCAATTCAGTCTCCTTACTGGTTAATTGGTGCATTCAGATTTTCTATTTTTTTATGCTTCAGTCTTGGTAGGTTATACATTTCTAGGAATTTATCCATTTCTCCTAGGCTGTCCAATTTGTTGATGTATAATTGTTCATAGTAGTGTCTTATGAGCCTTTGTATTTATGGAGTACAGTTATAATTTATTCTCTTTCATTTCTGGTTACTTCAGCAAACAAGCAAGGAGAATCTCTCTCCCTACGGAAGGCTCAGTTCCTTTTTAAAGGGCTTTTTCCAGATGAAGTCAGGCCCATCCAAGATAATATCTCTTTTGGTTATTCAAAATCAATTTTTATGAGACCTTCATTACATCTGAAAAATTTATTCAACTTTGTGATATTCTATTGGTTAACTCTGGGATATAGTGGAGGACAGAGCTGCCTGGCATGCTGCAGTCCATGGGTTCACAAAAAGTTGGACATGACGTAGTGACTGAACAATAACAACATTGGCTGGAAGGAAGTCATGAGTTTTGTCCACACTCAAGGGGAAATGATTACACAGGGTGTGAATGCAAAGGTGTAGAGATCTTCAGTTCAGTTCAGTCGGTCAGTCGTGTCCAACTCTTTGCAACCCAATGAATGGCAGCACAAAGGCCTCCCTGTCCATCACCAATTCCAGAAGTTCACTCAGACTCATGTCCTTCGAGTCAGTGATGCCATCCAGCCATCTCATCTTCTGTCATCCCCTTCTCCTCCTGCCCCCAACCCCTCCCATCATCAGAGTCTTTTCCAATGAGTCAATTCTTCACATGAGGTGGCCAAAGTACTGGAGTTTCAGCTTTAGCATCATTCCTTCCAAAGAAATCCCAGGGCTCATCTCCTTCAGAATGGACTGGTTGGATCTCCTTGCAGTCCAAGGGACTCTCAAGAGTCTTCTCCAACACCACAGATCAAAAGCATCAATTCTTTGGTGCTCAGCCTTCTTCACAGTCCAACTCTCACATCCATACATGAGCACTGGAAAAGCCATAGCCTTGACTAGACGGACCTATGTTGGCAAAGTAATGTCTCTGCTTTTGAATATGCTATCTAGGTTGATCATAACTTTTCTTCCAAGAAGTAAGTATCTTTTAATTTCATGGCTGCAGTCACCATCTGCAGTGATTTTGGAGCCCAAAAAAATAAAGTCTGACACTGTTTCCACTGTTTCCCCATCTATTTCCCATGAAGTGATGGGACCAGATGCCATGATCTTCGTTTTCTGAATGTTGAGTTTTAAGCCAACTTTTTCACTCTCCTCTTTCACTTTCATCAAGAACCTTTTTAGTTCCTCTTCACTTTCTGCCATAAGGGTGGTGTTATCTGGATTTCTGAGCTTACTGATATTTCTTCCGGCAATCTTGATTCCCCCTTGTGCTTCCTCCAGCCCAGCGTTTCTCATGATATATTCTGCATATAAGTTAAATAAGCGGGGTGACAATATACAGCCTTGACGTACTCCTTTTCCTATTTGGAACCAGTCTGTTGTTCCAAGTTCAGTTCTAACTGTTGTTTCCTGACCTGCATACAAATTTCTCAAGAGGTGGGTCAGGTGGTTTGGTATTTCCATCTCTTTCAGAATTTTCCAAAGATCATCTTAGATTCTTTTTTATTATACACCTATTCCAAGAAGTTATTTCTTAAGTTTTTCCAGGTTTTCCTACTTAACACCTCAGTAAACTACTCTGAAAATTGGAGGACAACAAGAATTATAAGGTTATGGTTCATTCATATTCTATCTTAATGGTAGTATAGGATATATAGACAGAAACTGCTCAGTGATCTACGTTTGTGCTATTACTACTCTGACAAATACTACTAATACTACTATTGATACTATGATTACTATTAGCTAACACTCATCAAGGTATTAATGCTAGTATATAGTCAGCATTCCTCAAAGTGTTTTATCATAATTTAATCTTTGTAAAAACATTACCAGATAAGGGCAATTTTTACCAAGCCCATTTCCTATTTCTTTTTTTTTTTTTTTTTTCATTTCCTATTTCTGAAACCATTTGGATAGAGAAGTTTAGAATATGTAGTAAGAAGCTGAACGTGCATGTGTGCTTAGTTGTTCAGTTCAGTTCAGTCGCTCAGTCATGTCAGACTCTTTGTGACTCCATGGACTGCAGCACGTCAGGCTTCCCTGTCCATCACCAACTCCTGGAGCTTGCTCAAACTCATGTCCATTGAGTAGATGATGCTTAGTTGTGTCCAACTCTTTGCGAACCCATGGGCTGCTGCATGCCTGGCTCTTCTGTCCATAGGGATTATCCAGGCAAGAAAAGTGGAGTGGGCTGCCATACCCTCCTCCAGGGGATCTACTCAACCCAGAGATCAAATCAGGGTCTCCTCCATTGCAGGAAGAGACAAGATTTTAATTCAGGTAGTGTATCTTCAGAGCCCATTTTTATAAGCACTAAATTAGACTGTTTCTAACAGTACTTAGAAACTCCAGCTTTCCTCTTTAACTGTTCCTTTCTCAAGTTTATACTGTTTTTCAAAAGTTTTATTTTCCTTGTTCAATTGCTGCTCAATTGCTTCATTTTAAAATGTTGACTATTTTAGGTTTTTTTCCTTTTTGTTTTTTGGAATTTTTTCTGTGATATAGCTTTACTCCACTTTTTTTCTAGAAGACTATTCAGTCTGTATATATAAATAAGCCCATCATGGAGGGTAAAATATATAAATCCTTCAGTACTTACTGGTAAGTAGCTGCCCTACACCAAATATCCCTCCTACCATCCAGTTTGTCTCAATGCTCAGCTGAAGAATCATTGGACCTCTCCACAAACCTACAACTAGAAGATTAACATCTGGTAAATTAGGGATCTTCAAATCTTCTCTTCTAATTGGTCAGTGCCTGGTACCACAAGGATTGATAAATATTCTAAGTATCATCCTACTATAAATTTAACCCACACCTTTTCCCCTTTACAATGTCTTTGTGCTTCTGTTTTACCTAACTTGAATCTTCTTTCTTTTGTACCTATTCTGACTGCCACTTTAAGTTCTACATTATGAGTCAGATCAAGCATCACCTATTCTGTGAAATTTTCCTACATTCCACAAGGAAGATTTATGTTCTCTTGTTTTATATTTCTTTTATTTTTAGTATATAATCTCATGATTGTAATGATCTCATAATGGGAATCTGTATATATGACTCCTTCCTGATTAGAGGCAGTGTCATTTCCTCTGGGCATCTCTAGTGCTTAGGAAAGTGTGTGAATAAATAAAAAACGATGTACTTGTTGATTGAAACAATGAATGATTGGTTAGATTAACCAGTAGGTAGAATGGCTAAAGAGCTTATAAACATGTGGTTGAGGATATATGGGGGAAGATTCAAATACAATAAAACTGTCTAATTGGAGTTTTAGAGAGGCAAGCCTAGAATATGAGCAAGAAAGAAAATTGACCAATTGGTGAGTTCATGTTCAATTATTTGTCATTAGCCAAGACAATTAAGAATGAACTATTATGAAAATGATTCATTTTTATTTGCTTATAGAAGACAAAGAAAGCTAATGAACTCTACTATACCAACCTCATTTATTATTATAGAATTTTAAATATTGATAGATTTGTAATTTGCTGAGCATCTATTTTATAATTGAGCACTATGTGTTAAGTAAATTATAATACATAATTTGTTATAATTGAGACTCTATTTGTAATTTACTGAGCACCAATGTACTATATATTCTGTGCTAAGGACAGAATCAAGTTATAGAAATAAATATTAACCACCCCACATTAATTTCTAATTATTTATAAAAACTCCTTGTTCACTTTTTTGTCTCCTCCACTGTAGCAGAGATTTCTTAAAGATGGGCAAATTAATATAGGTCTGGAACACACTCATTGCTAAATAAATACTGAATGAATAGATTAAGCGTTAGGGTTTACTAATGATATTTTAAAAAAAAAACCAACCAAACCTCACTATCAATTCATCAGTCTGCCTTTGCTTTGCAGAACACATTTACATTTATCCAATCATTTAGCCTCCTCAACTGATTTGAATTACAGTTATTATCATCATTTTGGAGACGAGAAAACTGACTAACACACTTATTCCAAGTAACAAGCAAGTAAGCAGGAGTAACTGGACGTAAGCCCAGATTCTTCAAAAAACACGAGGAGCATTTTTTTTTTTTTTAATCACACTCTGTGGCCTTCATGAGGGTTTGGCTCGCAATAAAAAACTGAATAACAGGGATACAACAGGTGGAAAGGTATAACTGGAAGCGCTTGTTCTGGAAGAGAATAACTGAAAGAAAAGATGTGTTTGCGCCATTTCCTCCTGACTTACACAGTTTAAAGTATATTTTCCGAGTTTTTAATATAAACGATAAAGTAACATGCTACAGTCTTTTTCGAAAACCTTGCCCTAGCTTTTTTAACTTTCACCCACTTATTTCCTTCCTTCTTTCCTGAGGCTCATAGAGGGCGCTCACAAAGTGCTACCACCGGTTGAGCGATGCGCCACTCAAAAAACACACCTCACTGCAACTAAAGGGCACAGCGCCACCACCTCAGACTAGCTTCTCTTTTCCACGGCAGGAGGCGGGGCCAATATTTCTCATTCAAATTAAAACCCTGGAGATTTGCATGGGGAACAGCCAATCCGGGAGCCTATTGGCTGAAAGCACGGCGGGCGTGGCCAATAGTACGACCACCAAGCCCCGCCTACAATAATTTGCATAACGGCCCCGGCGCGTGCAGGGGAGAAGCGGGTTTGTTTTTGAATCTGCGGAGGCGGCGGCGGAGGCAGCGGCGGCGCGGCGAGTGGGGAGCGCGAGACTGAGGCGGCAGCGGTGGGGACGGCTGCGCGGGACGACTCTTTAGGACGGAACTTGGTTCCTCCAGCCTCATCTCCCGCCCCGAAAGGTATATGTGAGTCCCAGGGGCTGTTATAACCACATTTTGTTAAATTACTATTGTATTTCTTAAGAGTCAAGACCGCATTATGGCGGCTGCGGGAGTTGTGTTTGCGCTTGCGCGGTTGCGGAGCTGCGGGCGGGCGCTGCATGGGAGCACGTGATCTTGCGGGGTCGGGCTCTAGCTGCAGTTGTGCAGCTGGCGGGGCGGTGGCTGCGCAAGCGCAATATTCATTTTCAAGATCTAATGTTCTTGGACGCCATTCGGGTTCTAGATTTAATTTTTTTCTTTCTTGAGGGGTTTCGTTTTGTTACGCGGGAATTCCTGTATTTTTCAAGGAAAACGTTTCTTTTATGCTGTATTCCTGTAGCGACTTAAGAGTTTTTTTTGTGTGTGTGTGTGTTTCTCCTATTCTCTGAGAAGCTGTGGACTTAATTTTGTGTAAAAATGATTGTCCATTTGTGGTTCTCGATTTTAATTTCACTTTAAGTGTATTGCTGGATTCAAGTTTTTATTTAGGGAGCTAAAGATCAGCACCTAGTGGTGTTCTCACGGGAAGTGCAATTATTTGAACTGCATATTTGCAAATACATTTTTAACCCTATCCTTACCAGTTTCATTATGGAATGTTTTCAAAATAGAAACAGTTTGAGGTTTAGAAATATGAGAGGGAGGGGACATTGGAAGAATCTATATAATGTTGTTTTAAAAAGAAATCTCAATCTCCTAAGTATTTATATTTTTTAAAATAATTTGATCTTCAGTCGGTGGAGTTTTAATCAGTGGTGTGCCTCTAACCTTGCTTGCATTTGAGTTTTACATTTTTTCTATTTCTGATTGCATGTCTATTACTGCTTCAGTTAGATTATATTTTTTACTTTGACTTTTAAAATTGTAATGATATGTAAAATATAACTCTTAAACTCGGTAAATTTTCCTGATAAAGAATTCTACAAAGAACTCCCAACTACCCTGAGGCCTGAGGAGATTGTGAATCATCCATAAATCAGTTGATTAAAAAAACAGCCTGCTATATATAAATGTGTGTAAGATAGTTTGTGTTTGGTTTTTTAAGTTGTCTGTTCCTGGTTTTAGTTTCTTAAAGTACTTACAAGTATTCTGATTATTTTAGTTTAAAATGGTAGTGTCACTATATTTAAATCTTAGGTAAGCCTCTGGGAGAAGTTTTATACGATTTAATATAATTCTACCATTGTGCAAATTATTTCTTACTGGCCTGAAAACTTGTAAATGGTTGTCATAAATGTCATCTTTGGCTTGTATATACAACAACTGTTTTCTTGGTTGGTTATGTAACTCTGAAATTAGTCACCTGTCAAATGAAGAAGTGGCTGTCGCTTTATAATCTTGGTTGGTTTAGGGACTTTGTTGCCTACAGGTACTGTTAATAAGAATTAAATAGATGTAGTTGAAAGGAATACTTTCGGTTGATGGGTTTTTAAAAAATGACATCACACAGGGGATAGAATGCAATGATAGGAATAATTCTTTTTTTCTGAACAGAGTATTTGTTGTTGTGATATAATTTTTGAACCTCCTAAGTCTTTTACACAGAAATATATTTAGAGGGCAGTTGTGTGATTTTTCCCCTTTTATGCTTCCAGGTTGATTACCCAGCACACCCCTTCCATCTCCAGGTATAATTTCAAATATTTAAGAGTTGAAACATGTTTTTTTCTGTGTCTGTGTATACATACATAGTTAGGTTAAGAAAAGAACTTCTGTCATAGGGCATGTTTCATTCTGCACTTCCAGAAAAGTGAAATATTTTTGTTTTATATATTTAAGTTTATGTTTTCATTTGCATATACAAATGATTGCCTCAGGTTAATGTTGAAGCTTATAAGAGGCACTTGACAACACTGAAGAACATAACGAACTATGTAAATACGTATTGGTAGGACAGTTTTGCTGTTAAACGTTTGTTAGAAAGGCAAGTATAGTTCTATAAACTTAAAACTAAGAATAATGTACTGTCTGAACATCTAGTATTTTTTGTTCATTAGTACTCTGTGAATAACAGGCATGATTTGGAATTTAAGTTACTATTAAGATTGAATGAATACTGAATGAATTCTGTTACTAGGAGTCAAAAAAAATCCTTTTAGATTTGTACATTTTAAACAAAAAATTCAGGAAAAAAAGACTTGAATACTTAAGCCAAAGCCATTAAAGTTTGTGTTTTCTTTAAATTGTGATTTGAATATTGATATTTAAAACTTTTTACTTGTTTTAGCACGTTTAGAAGGTGTCGAAAATTAATTAGAAATAAACACACTAAATGTTTTTGTGACTTTCCTATTTATTGATTGATCAGTTAGTTTATGTTCTGGATCATAATTTCATTTCTGCCTCTTAACCTGAGCATATACACACACACACAATGTCGTATTGTGGCTATTTACTTCCCTGGTGGCTCAGCGGAAAAGAATCCACCTGCAATGCAGCAGATGTATAGGAGACATGGGTTTGATCCCTGAGTCGGGAAGATCCTGTGGAGGAGGAAACGGCAACACATTCCAGTATTCTTGCCAGGGAAATTTGATGGACAGAGGAGCCTGGAGCATGCACACACACACAACCTAGTGTTATATTGTGGATATTTATCCATTTCATTGTTCTTTAGAAGTATGTTTTTCAAAAATGATTGCATAATATTCATTTTGTGAAAATATCCTAAATTATCAAATGTTCTTGAAATATGTTTTTGAACAGCCACATAATCAGTGTTTTTAATAAGAATGTACTGTGATTTTCCTTATTGAACATTTTGTTCATTTTGCATTTCTCTATTATAAATAAAGCTACAGTGAACATCTTGTACGTGAATCACAATCTATATCTTATTTCTTTGAAATTACTGTTTCAAAGGGCTTTTAAAGTAATTTACAAAATAGATAAAAACTTAGTTTTTTTGAAAAGCATTTCCCATGCCACCATGATTTTGGTGGTTGAGAAATAGTAGCTTTTTAACTTTTTTTCCTGGTAACTAGTGAAATTGAACTTTTAAATGTTTAATATATATGCAACTTTCTCATTTTTCTTGACTTTGCTGTTTGAGGATATTTTGTGCATCTTTTTTTGTGGTAAATGTTAATATTTTTCTTATTTGTTTGCAACAGTTGTTTGTGAGTATGAAAACTGCTTTTCATATTTTTTGCAGGGTTTTTTTTTTTCAGTTAAATTTTTAAAAACAATTGCTATGGGCTTCCAGGTGGAACAGTGGTAAAGAATCCACTTGCCAATGCAGGAGACACAAGGGATATGGGTTCGATTCCTGGGTTGGGAAGATCCCTTGGAGTAGCAGTGGCAACCCACTCCAGTATTTCTTGCCTAGAACATTACATGGGTGGAAGAACCTGGCTGTCTACAATCTATTGGTTTGCAGATTTGGACGTGGTTTTACCCACTTAGAATTGTTATGTTTTAATGTAGTGATGTGCACTGCTTTTTCATTTATTATTTTTCCAGGACTTCTTTGCATAAAAAATATTACCTGTTATAAGATGAACTAAATGATTATTCTGTTTATTTTTTCCAGGTGTTTTAATTATCTTAAAAAATACATTTGCATCTACATAGAGTTTATTTTGACATTGGGTAAAGATGGGTTGCTAGTTTCAATCTTTTCCAAATACCTAATTTTCTTTGAATTTTGTATTGGTGATTCATTTCTTATTACTTTAAGATGCTTCTTTGACCATAACTTACTAGGTTTGAGATGTCAGTTCTGCTTCATTTACTAGGGCTATTTAATTAGGCCCATTGACCTTTGGGGGATCTATAGATAGGTTTGAAAACTTGCATGGGTTCCATGATATACACAGTTTTATGTGAGTGAACATAATTTGCAAGTTTTTATGGGGAAAGAGTTACAGTTTTATCAGCTTCTCACAGGAATATTTTATGTAAAATTTAAAAGCAGGTTAACAACACTGTAACAGGGCCTTGTTTATGTAGCAGTACTACTTTATCTGCTGTAGTGCTATAGACTATATAAATATATGAAGGGAAAACACATAGCATTCCTTTTCATAATTTTCTAAGTGAGTTTTCCCCGCCTTTGTAATAAATTTGGCAAATTTTTAAAACAGCCAAATATTTGAAGTTTTGTTTAGAGTTGCATGAAACCTAAGTTAGGATAATTTACATCTTTATACAGTTTTGTTTTTAATTCACGGATATGATGCATTTCCTGTAGATCCCACAAAAATGTACTGTGTAGGAACTCTAGGAAAAATTGTGGTACTTGTTATTTTTTATTAAGGTGTTTGTTACTTTACTGGTTTCCTCTAATGGTATATTGTTAATAGGGATGATAAGGTAGAGGATGTAGGATTTCATTTTCATTTTTAATCTGCTTTAGGATATAACATCATGTTAATAGTGCAAGTATAAAGTTAGAAGTAAGAGAAATAGCTTGCTGAGGTAAAGTGTTCTATAATATTTAAAAACAATTTTTCTTCTTTGTTTAACATAGACCTTTTTTTTTAAATGGGAAATTTTTGAAACGTTATCTGATTCGTTTTTTGGTCAGTATGGAGCCTAGTAAATAATATGTAATAAAGATTAAAATTTTTTCTTTTTAATCTCTTTGGTAACATTGACTATTTCTCTCATAAGGATGTTTCCCTAATTATTAGCATAAATTAATTCTCTATTAAATCTATTCTTTCTGCTGATTGCAGTGAAAAATATCTTGATTAATAGTGTATTTCAGTTGTAATTCTACTTTTAAAAATATTTTTATAAAAAGTACAGGAAAGAATATAAAATAATTGCCAAAATATTTATGTTGAATATAGTGAAACTTGAAAATTCGTGTCATGTGTGTAAAGGAGAAATCAAGGAAATAAAGATAAAAATCAAATGGTAAAATATCGGCTTTATAAAAATGAATCTAAGACAAGTTAGAAATTGTGTTACGATACTAAATTACTTTTCTTCAGTATTTTCTTTTTAATGGGAAATTTTGTCTTTGGGTATTTTTCAAGCAAATCCACTTATAGAAGTTTGCATATTTTTACTTTTTTGTGTATGACCTTTGCCCTTGAGCATTTTTCCTAGTTCTCTATTGTGATTCTTATGTTTCCAGACTATAATATATAAGTTGCAGTAAATTAAAGCGTCTGCCTACAATGCAGGAGACGCAGGAGACATGGATTTGATCCCTGGGTCAAGAAGATCCTCTGGAGAAGGCACTGGTAACCCATGCCAGTATTCTGGCCTGAAAAATCTCATGGACAGAGCAGCCTGATGGGCTACAGGCCAAGAGGTCACAAAGAGTTGGGTACAACTGAGCAACTAAGCACACAGCACAGTAGTAAATTAGGGAGAGGAGAGAAATGCTACTAGAAAAATGCATATGGATAGGGTCAGGAAGCGATGGCTGGCATCTTGATTGTGAATTGGGGTTAGGTATCAAGTGTGAGAACAAAAATTTGCAAAGTTAGTTTTGAGGTTATTTTGCTTGGGAATTGTTACTCCTAGAGACAAATCAGTATTTATAGAATGTTCATTATGGTAACTGAGGATCTTATTAACAATTCTGAATTATAGAGGATATCTAATGATTTTAAATTTGTTCAAGAAGGCAAAGAGGTTTAGATGTGATTTGGCTTAAAAAAAACTTCTATTACTTTGTTTTTAAGTTTTGAGATATAGGGAAATTCATATATTATCATACCTAGTTGTTCAAAGGAGTCACATGCAGAAAGAAGTTTGAGAGTAAAGATCTTACTTTCGAGTTCCTAAGAGCTGTGAGGCATTATAGGGAAAAATTGGGTGATGTTTTAACAGTAAATTATAAGTATCATTGAGTAGTTCTGGAGAGTATTGTCCTTCTTAGTTTCTTATAGTACGCAGAAATTGCCTATCCATTAGTGGACCTTCTCTTTTCAAATTCTTGCCCATTTGATCTTGTTATGTTCTTTGGAGATTGCAAGACTAGAAATTACTTCTCAGTATTCTTTCTCAGACTGTCATGCAGTGTAGGGAGTAACTCAGTGGTGTTTTCTGTCGTTATAGTTTTTTTTCAAAACAGAAAAGTGAATTCCAAAGTTAAACTATGTTTATATATGCTTCAAGTTGTATGCTGAAATCCATTTTGTATTGGAGACAGTATGAGTGCTGGGCAGCATTTTCAGTGTTTTTAAGTGCTGCAAAATGAGAAAACCAGGGTATTAGTATTGATTTATAATGGAATGTTTCCAAGTTTGAATTTTGATCTTTGGGTTTTTTAATCTTTAAGAGAATGACTAGGACATCTCGTTGGTCCCCCTCCTAAAAAATGTGGCTGGCCTAAGGGTACAGTTGATTGTGTCTGCTTGACAGTCTTTATATAATAATTGGACTTATATAAACACAAATGTCTGGGAAATGAAGATGATCTATTAACTTTACTGTCAGAAATACTTTATTTGCATCTGCAATTTTTCATTGTTCAGAATATTATTAAAAAGTTTTGTGTTATTTTGTATCAGATAACTATGAATAACTGGCTTTATCCCTTTTGGTTTGAGAGGGAGGGAGAGCCCCTTTCTATGATGATGATGTGAGTTAGTTGTGTCATCCTTTCTCCCTCTCTTTGTTGTTTGTGTAACCCTGTGCTACTTTGTGAAACATTGTTTTGGTAGGTACCCAGGAATTATGTGTATGGCACTTTTACATTCTAATAGAGAGCTTGGAGAAGGCAGTGGCACCCCACTCCAGTACTCTTGCTTGGAAAATCCCATGGACGGAGGAGTCTGTTAGGCTGCAGTCCATGGGGTCGCTAAGAGTCGGACATGACTGAGCAACTTCACTTTCACTTTTCACTTTCATGCATTGGAGAAGGAAATGGCAACCCACTCCAGCGTTGTTGCCTGGAGAATCCCAGGGACGGGGGAGCCTGGTGGGCTGGGGTCTATGGGGTCTCACAGAGTCGGACACGACTGAAGTGACTTAGCATAGCATAGAGAGCTTGAATTGGATGTAAAAATGGAGGTTCTTGGAACTAAAAGAGCTGTGAAAGAATCTCTCCTTGAGTCAGTAATTGTCAAAGATGATGTCTTCCATTTTGTAGAAGCGTAAACTTAGATGTTAGGAAAAGATTCTGCTCTTTTGAGGACCAGGGACAAAAGAAAAAGAGATTGGTGAAACAATAATGAATGACTTTACTGCGTCAGCTCTTTCTCAGTTAAGACTTTTCAGCTTAGGTGTGTACCTGCCCTGTTACCTTTATTATATTAAATGTCTCAAGAAAAGAAATAAATGGGGAAACGAATGGAAAAGAGGCTGTTTTTTAACTTCCTTTGTTTTCTTTTGGGGCTTCCCTGGTGGCTCACAGGTTAAAGTGTCTGCCTGCAATGCAGGAGACCTGGGTTCTATCCCTGGGTCAGGAAGATCCCTTGGAGAAGGAAATGGCAACCCACTCCAGTATTCTTGGCTGGAGAATCCCATGGACGGAGGAGCCTGGTGGGCTACAGTCCACAGGGTCAAAAAGAGTCAGACACGACTGATCGACTTCACTTTCACTTTCACTTTTGTTTTCTTTTAGGTAGTAAATGTCAGGAACTGTTGGAGTACAGTAAAGGCTAAACTTTTTCAGAAACTTAGTTTTAAGGATAATGAATGTTTATTTTTCTTATAAAGTAATACAGAGGAAAACTCTTCAGATGTGTAAGTGGCTTTGGCTTAATATTTGTGGTTTTCGTATGTCGAACATGGTTTCTAGGTTGAACATGGATGATTTCACCAGCCAGGGACAGGGGAGAAAGAATAATGGGAGTGCACAATCATTCTTTTGAGAGCCTCATATGGATGTGGCATATATCGGTTTGATGCATGTTTTATGGATCTGTATGTAATCATTGGAACATACATAGCTGGGAGAGGAAGGCTGGGAAATGGAGTATCTGGCTGGACAACCATTCATTCAGCTAAAGTTAGAAAATTTTATGAAAGAAGGAAAGAAATGGATATTAGAGAACGTAGCATTTTCTGCTACTAAAGGAAGCTGGAGAAGTGGTCTCTAATTGATAATTTGATACTGAAAACTGACTCTCTGTTTTAAGACTTAAATCCAATTATAACTGTCTATAGCTTCCTTTGATGGGCTTCCCTGATTGTTCAGTGGGTAAAGAATCTACCTGTAATGCAGCAGACACAAGAGACATGGGTTTGATCCATGGGTTGGGAAGATCCCCTGGAGGAGGGCCTGGTAACCCACTCCAGTATTCTTGCCAAGAGAATCCCATGGACTGAGGAGGCTGGTGGACTGCAGTCCAAAGCTTCACAGAGAGTCAGATGTGCCTGACTGAGTAAACACACATGCATACACATACACATCTTCCTTTGAAATGAAATTTTGAGAGCTTTACAGTCATGATTCCTGACTGAGATTCTAGTTACTATGAATATCTTATTAGGTAGAATTCTTTCTCTTTCTACTTGCCTCTGAAAACATTAAATCATGATGACTTTTGCAAGAACTCAGTGTAATATCTTTGAATCTTGCCAGTTAACTTACTTTAAAAGGATGAAAGACTGTAGGTAAACTCTGACTGTTTGAACTGGTTCTTGTAGTTTCAAAGTTGAGTTTATGTTTGAATTATCCAGATACTATTTTTCTTCCTTTATAACTATATAAATAAACTGTACTTTTTTCAAGATAGAAAATGTCATTTTTGAGGGCTTTGTAATATACACAGGTGAAAAAAAATGTGGCCATAAATTCTTTGCCTTCAGGTAAAACTTAACTGGTAAGTAATAAGTAGGTAAAAGTAGTTGTCTACAGATGATAAATATAACACAATAGATATGTGTGTGAGGCACAAAAAATGGGACTCTGTTAGATGGAGGTCAAGAAAACCTTAGAAAAATTGTATTTTAAAGGAAGAATTAGAAGGATATTCTTAGTAAAGGGTATTCAAAATCCCAGAGGTGGGAAAGTAGTATGTTTAGGAGAATATACTCATAATGTGCCTAATAAAGGATATTGTTATCCTGAGCTAGGAGTCTCTAATTTCTCTTTTTACTTTGTTCTACTTTGTATCTCTTTTAAAGGCTTTTATTCCTTTCAACTTTTATGTTTATAATTACTTGTGTAGAACTTTATAAGCATCCTGCAGTGAGGAATTTTATCTTATTGATGTATTTGACAAGTATCACATTGTAAAGACAAGCCCTTTTAATTAGGTATAAGACTGCTATTAAAATTATAAAGTTGCTTTCCACAATACCTACCTTATTATTCAGTAAATATTTGCTTATTGAAAGAACAGAACCCCTTTGTTTTAGGTGCCAAATAAAAAGGAGGGGGGTGGTGGTGAAGAAGGTGTTTTAACTCCTTTCATTTAACTCATGATAATCCACAGATGTCAGAACTTTTCAGAGAATAATTAACCATGAAGTTTCAAACCCACTGGATAAATTGTCAAAAGATTTGACAGACACTTTGCATCTGCAAAATTATAAATAGTTAAATAACTTTTGGGAAAAAAATCTTGAGTTTCATTCATTAAGAAATAGAAAAAAAATTAAGAAAACACTTTTGCTTAACTATTAGTAAGTTCTTAAAATATAAATCTGAAGGACAGATGTATGCAAATTAATAAGGGTTTGATGAAAAGGTGGAATGACTTAATTTTGTGTCGTTTGTGTGATTGTCTTCTTCCCCGTAAAACTTAAGTGATATAATAGTGGGAAGATTAAAAATATGCAAGCAAATTAAGAAGAAGAAAAAGAAGAAAAGGCAAAGAATTTTCCTAAAGCCATTTAGTAATACAGTGAAATGGAACATATAGTAATTTTGTCTTGGAGCCTGGCCAACTAGTGTCTCGGAACAGTATTTCTTACACAAAATGGTGATACCACCTACCTGGTAGGCTTATTTTGAGGATTAAATGAGGTTAGTTATATAAAATGCTTAGCACTTGTTCCTGACATACTTTTCAGATTTGACTTCAATCAGTTGATGAATCTTTTAGTAAGACATGAATATTTACTAAGAGGCAACCATGAGCAGCTGTAGAGAGCCCGTGGAAACAGTATCAGACTTTATTTTTTGGGGCTCCAAAATCACTGCAGATGGTGATTGCAGCCATGAAATTAAAAGATGCTTACTCCTTGGAAGGAAAGTTATGACCAACCTGGATAGCATATTCAAAAGCAAGACATTACTTTGCCAACAAAGGTCTGTCTAGTCAAGGCTCTGGTTTTTCCAGTGGACATGTATGGATGTGAGAGTTGGACTATGAAGAAAGCTGAGTGTGGAAGAATTGATGCTTTTGAACTGTGGTGTTGGAGAAGACTCTTGAGAGTCCCTTGGACTGCAAGGAGATCAGTCCTGGGTGTTCTTTGGAAGGACTGATGCTAAAGCTGAAACTCCAATACTTTGGCCACCTCATGTGAAGAGTTGACTCATTGGAAAAAACTCTGATGCTGGGAGAGATTGGGGGCAGGAGGAAAAGGGGATGACAGAGGATGAGATGGCTAGATGGCATCCACCGACTCGATGGACAATGAGTTTGAATGAACTCCAGGAGTTGGTGATGGACAGGGAGGCCTGGCGTGCTGCAGTTCATGGGGTCGCAAAGAGTTGGACACGACTGAGTGACTGAACTGAACTGAAGTACAAGGAGGTATATAGAAAATGACAGTATTCTTGATTACTGGAGTTAGAACTTTAGGTGTTTAAGAAATAACTTAAAAGAGTAAGTTTGATAATACCACTCCCTAGTAGGAAAAATATGCATTCAGAAAAGTAGTTTATTTGCAAAGGTTTGTAAGAGAGTCCAGATTTAGGATTTATTCATTAAATTAAAACAAAAACAAAAAACAGAAAACACCACTAGAATATTTAAAGAATAAAAATCTTTCAGGGATATTGAATTCACCAGCCTCATGATGAAAAAGCAGCCATTTTCTCACATTAGTTACGTATCTTCAAGGTTTATCATAATTCTTCAGACTGTCGTCATTGTCAAAGTTAGAAATGAAGTCATTTATTTGGGGGGCTAGGTCCATACAGAATTATCCTGTTTTCTTTTTGTAATTTTAGGGTGCAGTGTGATCCCTCACTGCTTATTTACCTTGCTGGACATGCTAACTTAAAATTGAGGCAAAACGAAGTGTCAGTTTTCTTCCATAACCCTTCCTGTGACCAGGTTTCTACCCCATAAGGCATAGACTTGACCATATAAGTTTGTTTAATGATTTTCCAATTATTTTATTTTGATGTTTTATTTGACTGCTTTATTGATCTAACATAGTACTGTTAAGTATAGAAGGGCTTCCTTTTATCTGCTTAACAAAACTATATATGTTTGATATGAATTAACTTGTCTAGTTGTTTTATAAAGTATAATAATTTACTTATTTATCTGCTTGATTACAAGATTAGGAGCTAAGAGCCATATAATTTATTTCAGTGAGTTTTCACCTGGTGTACTTAAAGCTGTACTGTGTCATGGTTCTTTAAGATTCCCACATTTTTCCTTGTCTGTCAACAAGTGATATTCTTTATTCCTCTGAGCTGGGAATCTGTTAAGTTATGAAAAAGATACTATAATGATTTCCTGTGAAGACTTAAACAAGGCATCGTTTCTATGCTTGAGGTGCAGTCCTTGTTCCCTGTCATAACTAATTAAAAGAGATTTGTTTTTAAATATCACCTGTCTCTGTGGTCATGGTTACAAATTTGATTTATCCAGTTTTATCCTGGAAGGAAGGAAAACAAGTTCTTATTGAGACTATGTATGTGAGTTCATAAAAAGTAGAGAAACTCAGTTATGCTACTTTATACAAGATTTAATCATTCTTCTAAGTAGTTTTTAAACAAGGCCAATCAGTATATTTAGTATTTTTCTATAGAATTGTGCTTAAAATAACCTGATGGTTTATTAACTTACAACCTATATTAAGATCTTTCATAGAATATTTTTTTCTCCTGAATTCTGAGGGTATTGGATCAAGAGACTATTTAAATAATCATTTGTACAAAATATATCTTAAATTAAGAGTTAAAGGTAGATTAAGAAGATAGTGCTTTTCTTATATGACCATTAAAAATAAAATGTTAACTGCAATTAGTTAACTACAATGTAAACTAAATTAAACTTTAGTCCTAGGTAATCCTTACTCTCCGTTCTAGGGTTAAGTAATTTACTTAAAGTTTTCTACATTGAACTAAGAGAATTGTGGAAGTCTTGACTCACTTTCTTGATATAGTTATGACAAGTTGATCATGAAGGTAACTTTATACTAGGATGTGTGTATCCATGAATCTCATCTGTATAATAGTTGAGATGTAGTCCAGTCTGACTCTGGGCAACCCTACAGACTGTAGCCTGCTAGGCTCCTCTGTGCATGGGATTCTCCAGGCAAGAATACTGAAGTGTATCACCATTCCCTTTTCCAGGGGATCTTGCCCATCCAGGGACCAAACCCACTTCTCTTGTGTCTCCTGCATTGGCAGGTGGGTTCTTTACCACTAGCGTCACCTGGGAAGCCTGATAGTACAATTGGTACAGTTCTTTACTAAGGACTTTTTATGTTTGTTAAGAAGACACCCGCCTTCCCCTACCCATCCAGCTTCAGTGGCAGGAAGGATCATGATTCATTTTTGTTTCTTAATTCTCGTTGCTCTGGGCTACCTACTCACTTTCTACATCTGGTACACTACTTTCATCCTTAAAATTTTATTCACTGTTGTGGGGATTTCTCTCACCCCTCTTTTGTGTAGGTCTTTTGTTTTCTGTGTGCTATATCTTTTTATTGACTTACTCTGTTATTAGGAGGAGTGGACCACATTCTCTAGTAGCTTTTTGAGAAAGCGTATATGGGAAATAAGTTTTTTGAGACCATGTGTGTCTGAAAATTGTCATTTTATATTTTTATGCTTGATTGATAGTTTGGCTAGGTATACAAGGCTAGGTTGGAAATCATTTTACTTTAGAATTCTAAAGGCACTCTATTCTCTTCTTGCTTATGTTACCACTGAGAAATTTAAGGCCATTCTTATTTTTGATTTTTTTCTCTCAATGGAAGCATGTAGAATCTGTTATTACTTTCCAGGTTTTCTGAAATTTCACTTTAATTCCTTGATATTGATCTATTTATTATTGTTTCCTGGAATTCATCAGTCCCTTTCAGTTTAGCAGCTGTTGTCTTTCAACCCTGAAATTTTTCTTAAATGATTTTACTGGTGATATCTCCTGCTATTCTATCATTCCAAGGTGAATTTTCGGGTAGATACTCACATTTTTTTTCTCTTCTGTTTACAACTTTGTCTTTTTGCTCAGGTAGATTTTTTATCATGAGGTCCTTCTGTTGAAGGACCTTCTTTTTCTTTTTTCTTTTTGTCATGTTCTTAATTTCTCTTGTTTATTCTTTGCCTGTAGTATTCTATTCTTGACACATGAATGCAGCATCTTTTAATATATGTGGATATTAATTTATTTTTGAAGTGTTCTCCCTGTGTAGTCTGTTGCTATGTGTTTTATTTTTTGTCTTCCATATTAGACTTTTCTTAGTTGTCTTTCTCTTTCTTGCCTGACTGTATAATATATTGTGGCAGAGTAAAAAGTTGATTAGAATATCTAAATTTGTCAGTTTTAGACTTCATTATGGGCTGGTCTGGGTGGGCTGTTTTTGGAGAGTTCCCAAGACCTAAGGTCTTGTGTCCTGTGCTTGTTATATACCCTTAGAAAGTAGTCTTTCATTTTCATACATGGAGAGTAAGGATATTGCCAGCATTCTGAAAGATAAATGAAGGAAGAGGACTGGATTGTCTTCAGTGAGCACTCAGTCCCTCTCTTTTTCATATGCTACTCTCAGTTTTTAAAAAAAGTTTTTATTTTATGTTGGAGTACAGCTGATTAACAATGGTGTGATAGTTTCAGGTGGACAGCAAAGGGACTCAACCATATATATACATGTATTCATTCTCCCACAAATTCCACTCCCATCCAGGCTGCCACATAACACTGGCTGTGCTGTGCTGTGCTTAAGCTCAGTCATGCCTGACTCTTTGTGACCCTGTGTACTGTCACCTGCCAGGCTCCTCTGTCCATGGGGATTCTCTAGGCAAGAATACTAGAGTGGATTGCCATGCCCTCCTCCAGGGGATTTTCCCAGCCCAAGGATTGAACCTAGGTCTCCTGCATTGCAGACAGATTCTTTACCATCTGAGCCACCAGAGAAGCCCAAGAATACCAGAGTGAGTAGCCTGTCTCTTCTCCAGAGGATCTTCCTGACCCAGGAATTGAACTGGGGTCTCCTGCTTTGCAGGCAGATTCTTTACTAGTTGAGTTACTACACTCCTTTTAAACTGTGGATGTTGTTTTCAGATCTTTGCTAGGATTGGGGAGAGCAGGCATTCAGTAGAATGTGGTAAGGACATCTAGAGATTTCACTGTTTCACAAACAGCTTTCACTAATATTCTCTTTTTTAGTCATGCCATCCTACTATTTGCTCTGTTGACCTCAATTTCCAAAGTGCTTAGTTCTTCTGGTTTCTATGTCTTTTGAAGTTTCTGCCTGTAAATCAAATTGGTTCCTAACTTATCCCCTATGCAACTTAGAATGTAGTGTTTTGGGAATGGCTTAGTTAGTTACCAGTGATTCTGCTTATTTTCCAGTTCCCAGAAATCTTTGTAGCTATTGTCCCTCTTACTTTTCTCTTTGTTCTTGAGGATTCATGCCTTCAAAAAATACCTCCAGTGTAGGTTAGTGGGATTTGAGTGAGTGAAGTTAGGTGTTTTCAGTTTACCATCTTAATAACCTTCTAATGTTACTTTTAATGTTGATAGTAACCTGTGTAATTAAAATGTATTAACAAAATTAATAAAATGTATTTTATACTTAATACAGTGAAGCCATTTGTTTAGGTTCCATGGAAGTTTCAACATTCTACATATGCAAAGTTTTCTAATAGTGTGATATGTGATATATTAAAACTATAGTAGTTGACTAAAGTTAATTCTCTTATAGTTCTTTTTCATTACTACTTGTGTGACCCTTGGCAAATGATTATATTCTCTAGTCATAAAATGTTTGAGATTATAGTACCATTATTTTACATGGTCATAGTAAGAATGAAATGAGAGTGCTAGTTTTACTTAGGAAAAGGGTAAAACATTGAGTAGTCATGGAGATGTTTACCTTACATTAGAAATGCCTTCCAGATGTGTTTGCTTTTACAAATTAACATTAATTGGGTTTATTAAGACTCTACCTAAAACAAGTTGATTATAATCTGACATTATATAATCAAGCTGTACTCTTTCTTAGTAGTATTGAAAATTTTTAAAGTAGATAATATGGTTATATTTGTAATTTTCTATAGTTTTTTTTCAGAATTCAGCTATTCTAAGAATGTGTTCTCTCTCTCCTGTATAGTGCCTATTAAACACTTTAAAAACTGAAAAATGCTCTACAAAAGATATTTTTTCCACCTTGGGTTTTGAAGTGCAGAGTTTTTTAAGTTGACAGTTAAAAACTTAGCTGACATATTCTTCCTAGAGAATAAGAGTTGAGATCCTAAAAATGAAGGTTCTTAAAGATGTAGAATTTTCAGAGATTTTTGTGGAAGAAATGAAAACACAGGGAATTACCCTGGATATGTTCAAGTGCCTCCTGGTTTATAGTCTATGGGAACTTGAGTAGAATTTGTATCCTGCTGTTGTGTGTAAAGTTGTGTAAGTCTTTTAATTATGTTGAATTGGTTCATAGTGCTTGTCAGGTCTACTATATCCTACTTTTCTGTCTGTTCTATTAATTTTTGAGAGTTTGATATTGAAACTCCAGCTAAAAATCTTCATTTACTTAAGATAATTGTAATATATAGTGGAACTATATATAACTTATGTTCTGTATGTTCCAAGTCTCTTGTAAATGTTTTATAGTACTTTCATAATTTAAAAGACAAGAAAAGAGAAAGACAAGTACCGTAAGATAGCACTTATATATGGGCTTTGAAGTTTGACACAGATGAGCATATCTACAAAACAGAAGCATACTCATAGACGTTGAGAACAGACTTGTAGTTGCCAAAGGAGTAGGGTGGGGTTGGGGAGGGATTGGGAGTTTGGGGTTAGTAGATGCAGACTGCGTGTTATATAGGGGAATGGATAAACAACAAGGTCCTACTGTGTGGCACAGGAAACTGTATTCAGTATCCTGTGATAAACCATAGTGGAAGAGAATATGAAAAGTTATATATGTGTATGACAGTCACTTTGCTGTACAGTAGAAATTAACACAATGCTGTCAATCAACTATACTTCAATAAAATGCATTTTTAAAAAATTAAAAAACACAAGGAATTAATTCCAACTCACCAAATATTGAGCAAATAAATACTGTGTTTCACACTATGGAAGTGAGTGGAAAATGAATTAGGTTGTGATTTCTGTCCTATAAGGACTCATATGTAAAGATGTCAATGACAAAAGATGCTGAGTATGTTGGTGGTATGTATAAAAGATCTTGAGAGAGCAAGTACACCTGGTTTGGGGTTTGTGCACAATAAGGGGAAAGGAGAGCAAAAAAAGGATTGTCAGTGATAAGATAATTTAGGTTGAATTACGAATAGGATTTATTGAGTAAACCAGCATAGTTTTTTGGGATAAGGAGTGAAACTGGCAATGACACCAGTTCTCTGAGTAGCAGCCTAACCATTATTCTAAGTTGTTTATGTGTTGCATAGAAACAGAACCAATGTGGGAAGGGATGGACAAAGCTCAAGTAGGCTTAGGCTGAGTGTAGCCTAGACTATATTTTAGCTGTTAGCACTTTCATGAAGTTCTTTAATCTCTGAGCCTGTTTCCTCAATCACGAATCAGAGAAAAAGCTACTTTGTAGGGTTAGTGTGAGAATTACTTTAAACAATGTATATAAAACATGAAATCTTGATTTATGTTAATGTACTTTTCTACTCCTTTGTCTTCTAAAGCCCCTTGCATGTAGACAATCGATATATTTATTGATTTGACTCAAAGTGTCTTGGGATAATAGAATATAAATAAGTGAAAGTGAAGTTGCTCAGTCGTGTCCGACTCTCTGCGACCCATGGACTGTAGCCCACCAAGCTCCTCTGTCCATGGGATTCTCCAGGCAAGAATACTGGAGTGGGTTGCCATCGGTAGTAAATTGGTTGTAGTGGCTGGAGGAGGATTGGTATAAGGAGGGAACTTAGATTATGTTTCTTATTTTGAAATCTGAATTGGGTGAAAAGGTGGCTCTTATAGCCAATAAGAGCTATTGGGAAGATCCCCTACAGGAGGGCATGGCAACCTGCTCCAGTGTTCTTACCTGGAGAATCCCCATGGACAGAGGAGTCTGGCGGGCTGCATACAGTCCCTGGGGTCGCAAAGAGTGGGACACAAGGAAGCGACTAAGCACAAATAGCCAATAGCCAGCAGCTTAGCTTGCCCTGGAAAGCTTAGATTGAGAAAAAAGTATTTAGTATTTACATTGGAAAGGTATTTGGCAAGACATAGGAGGTTTAAGGAGTGCGGGGGAGCACCCTATACTTGAAGGTATGTTACACAGTGTAAATCTTTGTAGAACAAGCTTCCAAAAGAATCTGCTGCTTGAATATCAACTGCTGTTCATCAGGCAGCTCAAAATGTTTTGGTTGTTTGTTTCGCCATTAACCTTAGCCACATTCTGGTGCTACAGTAATGTCTGTCCTGTTAGAATCTTTCCCAGTTTACCAATTTCTTGCTTTTAACAAATAGATCTGAGCTACCCTCAGAGAATCCATTATATTTTTGAAGAATTAATGTGGCTTGGATCAAGTATTAATATCAACTTTTCTTCCCCTAATGCAGGACTTAAAGCAGTTTACATTGTCTGACTAATCTCATGAAGGATAAATAAGGACTTTTAAAAAGCAGAATTTTTTTTAACCTTTATTATGGACAATTTCAAATGTATAGAGAAATAGAATGAAATAATGAGCTCCATGTGCCCATCACTCAGCTTACACAATCATTAGTTTTGGGGGCCAATCTTCTTTTGGCTAATCCCTACCACACCCTTAGCAAGTTTTCATAAATACTTACCTTTAGTGGTGGATAGAGACAAGAGCACAAGGCAGCTAAATTTAGGAAGGTAAACCAAGTAAGAGAAAAGGAAAAGATGGATTTCCTAGCTGATGTGAGTTATCAAGCAAACAGGTTCTTTCTATGCTTTTGTCCTTTTTCTTTTAATGGTTGGTTAATGCTAAAAACTAATTCTTGTTGTTAATACACCCACTTTTTCCCCTTGAGGGTGTCTACATTCTTTATTTTTATTTGCTTTTCACCCATGTCAAAATGTTGAGAGGTCTGTGCCAGGGCATGAAATTAAATTTACCCTGGGACCAACCACTCACCTGGAGATGTCTTTGTGACCATCTGGGCTACAGACTAGAAGAAATTTTTTTTACCTTTATTGCAGGTTACTTAAAATAAGCTTTGTTGCCATTTCAGCTGTAAAGTCTCTAGTCCTCCCCAGTACTTATTTAAAATTATTGTCAAGAGTGAAAAATCTGATTGGAAGGTTTAACCATTGGCTAGATTTGAGCACTTTTTGGAGCTTAGATTCTGTGGGAAAATCTTTAACTAGCCTTCTATAAATTGAAATTGATTATCAGGATTTAAAAAACTTAATTTTCTAGAAATTATAAAAATTGGCACTCTTTTCATGTAAAAAGTACTATAAAAGAGTTAAAAAAAAAAGACCTTGAGCAGAGTTTGACTTTTTTTTTTTTTTTTTCTGGACTGAAATGGAGGCTTTCTTTCAAGCGAATTCCCTGATGTTTGCTGTGTGTGATTTGGCTCTATCTCTGTAACTGCTAATATGTGGCATGGACTTTAAGCTGTTTGGGATCAGGATGTACCCAAACTCTGTATTGCAAGTCGGGATCCGCAGGCATTATGTTACACAACTGGCTTGCTGCCTTCTGTTTTCTGTGTTCTGAGTAGCTGCATTGTTTGTTGCAGTATATGCATTAGCTGTTGTCAGTGTTCAGTTTCCTGCAGGCTGACATAGTGGGAGGGGCTTTGTTTGATACATAGCTGAGTTTCCACTGTGTGAGTTCTTGAGTGCACACTGCAGCCATCTTAATTACACTTTAGTGCAACTGAGACAGTGCAGCTGTCTCAAAATGGCTGCTAACCTAGTCTTTGTAACTGCTTAGGCAGCCACTATGCCACTAAGGAGACCTGTCACTTGCATCAGGACCAGAGGTAAGAACCAATTACTCTTGATCTCTGAACATTTTAATTAAAAAATATTTGCATTTTACTAAGTTTATATAGGAAGGTGAACTTAGAGCTTGCTGGCTAAGAAGTTGAAATGTTTGCTGGTAGAACCTATAAGCCTCTTTTATGGAAATAGTACATAGCATGCTGAGGTCAAAGGTTAAATTCCTGTAATTTCTCACCATCTTATGCTCTGTCATTACCAGAACATTTGATCACCACAGTAATGCTTTTCTGGCCCTGATTAACTTCATGTTCCTTTTATGTTGGAAAATTCAGTGCTTGTTATTTATTTGTAGAAACAAAGAACAGTATATTATCTCAGATTTTTTTTTTTTTTTAAAGAAGCCATAAATAAGTCTTGTTTTGCATGAAAATTGTGATTTTTCTAAATTTGTGTGTGTGTATCTGTATGTTTTGGAGGTATTGTTTGATTGCTTTCTGGGAAGAATGTTAATTTTCTGGATATAAATCACAGTTACAAAAATTAAAAAAATTTTTTTGCACTGTTACTTTTTTTGTGCTGTGCGTTCCAGTTCTTTATTATTATGCTGCCTCCTCCCGGCCACCCAGTTCTTTCAGTTTTGATGGAGCTAACTTTTTATCATTATATTTTTTGCTTAAATTGACATTGAGATTCAGATTTTGAATTTAGAAATAGCTCACATTTTCTAGGTCTGAATACCTTTTTCTTTGTATCTAATATATTCTTATGCAACAGGACTGAAGTAAATCTGTTTTTTAGTTAATTAAGTGATATTATGTGTGCCCAGTTTACCTTAGTTAAAATCTGTAGTATACTTAAACTAATGACTCAGTAACTTTGTTAATTTAGTTTCAAAATTTTCAAAAAGCTTTCTTAACGTTGTTCTGAAGTAGAAAACTTTATTGAGATATTGTAAGTCGGTAGTGACCCAGAAAGTAGGAGAATTAAATTTTTGTTACTATATTATTTCAGATAGCAGAACAGTTATTTATAATTAAAGCGCTAATACTTAAATCTCAGTACGTAAAATTTTTTTTCTAAATGATATAGTACATCCCTCTATCTTTATCAAGAGTATTATGAATATATCCCTGACTAATATGACACAGAACAGTAAGTTTTGAACTTTCTAAATACAGCAGCTTCTAAAAAATAGCAACTTTCTGCACCTTAAGTTGTTATGAAGAATCCTAGCGTATAAAAGGGGTATATGAATGGTGTATTTATTGTGTAAGTATTTTATAATGTGAACTTATGACATTTACTTATTATAAACTTACTTAATAAAATGAGAACAATTAGTCTGTTATGATAAAAATGAAAGTTTGAAACCAGATCATGTATGACAATTATGGTCTTTAGGATCTAGGTCACCTATTTGTAGATGTCTAGGTGCTAAGGGACTGTGGAATTCAGCTTGAAAAATACTCTAGAACATATATCCTTCATTTCTTTTCTGATATACAAATTTTCATGACCTATATTTTAAGACCTATATTTGCATGATTTAACAGTTTAAAATTGCTGCCTTGCCCTCAAATTGTTTTTACTTGTTCTTATTTTTAAACTTTTTAAGCAACATTATTGTTTTTCCTAACTTAATCAGTATTTATTTATTCAGTGGCCTAAAATTTATTTGGGATCATTAGCTCAGTTTAATCAACAGCTGCAGTATGTTCGTTTTATGTATTAATTTATTACTTTGTAAAGTTATTAGGACTTTTTTGTGTGCCGTAATGAATTCTCATAATCTGAACATTTCTTTATGTAAATGTACATATGAGCTTGCCTGTGAAAAAGTAAAAGAACTACGAATCCAATATGTGTGACAAATCCAATATATGTGAGCAATTCTATCCATTGTGCATTTCGTTTCAGTAAGGTTTTGCCCCAGAGTATGAAATAGGAAAGTGAATGTGCTGTGACTCTAATCATTCTTATTTTTTTGGCTTCTTATAGTACAAACAGCTCACTGTATTTCAAAAATTGCATATGATGTAAACCAGCTACTTGGTTTTATATTCTTTATTGCTGGAGAGAAACTAACTAGGTTGAAATTATTGATCAATTTCTGTTAACCTTCAGAGTAGGGCCTCAGGGAAATTTTAATGATCCATTCTTCTTGCCTTCTGTTGTGGACTATAAAATTTACATCCACCTTACCCTCCACAAGATGAATCCACTGATTATTACTTAGACAAGAGGAAACACCAATGCACTGTGGTTACTCATTTCTGATTCTTTCAGTGCCATGTTGCACTTTTGCAGCTCTGAACATAAGCAACTATAAACATAAAGTTGACCTCACTGGGATTATTACTTTTAGGATTAGTCACAGTTTTTAAATTTTCTATGCTGAATGTTAGCTATTATGCTCAATAATTGAGGGCATAATAAATCTGGGTGCTGGGTAATTAACATGTTACATTATTATTTTGTCACTTTTTGCCCTCCTCATTTGTTTATTCCTTTTCACAAGCCATTTTGCTAGCATAAATCTTCAAGAGAAATGTTGAGGTAGCAGAAAGAACATTGACCAAGAATTCAAACCTATATTTGAATTATACTTTTGCTACCTTTTCTTATATTGCCTAACTTACATTTTCTGATTCTCATTTCCTTATCTATAAAATGGAGGAAAAAATCCTCTCTATTTGGCAAGGATATGTTGGCGATTTACATGTTTTTGAATAATACCAAAAAATACTCCACAAATATCTAGCATACTAATTTTTCTGTAGTACTTGAATGCTCTTCAGTTTCTTTTCTCAGATGTCATATACTATATCAGATAGGATTGGATCAGGGAATGTGTTATGTTTAGAAAGAAGGGGAAATTTCTCATAGAATTAATGCTCAGAAGTGGTAACTAACACCATTATATCTACCTGGTAATTGATATATTCATATTTGTACTCCTGGGTCCTCTCTGTTGAATAAATTAGCCTTCCTTTGCTGTATGTGGGTAGTGGTAGATGTATTTATTAAGTCAAGCCAATATAGAATGTTGTCATTGCAGAATTAGAGTAGGAGAAATGTTTCGGTTCCAGTCTGGCTGAGTAGTCCACACATGCGGTGAGAAAATAACTTTTTCTAAAGAGATAACTTGAATTCAGGGCCTAAGAGTTTTATATGTTTCAGTACAGATGAGAGTCCTTACAGTATAGTTCTCTTTCAGTGGCCACAAACTGGCAGCGAGCAGACTTCTTTAATGTTTTAACCACTGCTATATTTCTCTAATACTTAAAGTTGCCAGATTTTAAACAAAAATCTGCATGTCTCATCTTTTAGAAAATAGAATATTGGGTAGTGCTAGAAATGTATTTTGCTGGAGAAAAATAATCAACAGTTTAGTACATAGTCTCCTTCAGATAGGGCCTCCTCCTCACAGCTGGTCCTCTTCATTGATTCATATTACCTTCTGGGCTCCTGTGAGCTGTTCCTTTCAAATCCCTATCCTGCTTACTTCACAGATTGTTGGTGGCCATTAATATCTAAAATACAGCTTCTCATCCAGAAGAAAGTAAACATAAGTAAAATCTGACCTACTTCATGTGGTAGGAGAGATAGCATATGTAAAATCAGCTTACTCTTTAGAAGATACGGCACATTTGTCTTGTCCTGGATTTTATAGTAGAGTACCATCGTTACTGATTGAAGGAGATCCACTGACATCAGCAAAAAGTGACATTCATTTGAAAGTAAAGTGGTTAAAAAAATACAAACTAGGAACATTTAAGTTCTTCAAAGTCTTTTAATGTGATAATAAATTCTCTTTACATGTTATCACTCTATTAAATCTATCACTATATTTATTTGTTATATCATTATTGATGTTTTTAATGATGATATTGAATAAAAAATGTTAAATTATATTCACAATGTGCAATTTACTGAACAGGTAAATGGAATGAACTTTATAAAAGAGTTTTGCTTAAATTGATTAAGAAATATTAACACTTAAAATAAGTAAGTTCCTAATAGAAAGTTCTCTTCACTGTACTAGACTACATAATTTCATAGGCCATTATATATACTTGTTTTTGTTAATATTTCACTTCCATGTATAAAAGATTTACCATCTCAGCTATGTGAAGACTTCCTTGATGATCCATGAAACATGGTAGTGTATACTTGTGATCTGATGTGAATTTGAATTCCACATTTTCCAGAGTAAGCCAGCTTCTTAGTGTTCATGTAATGCCATGACATTGGTAACCCCAGTGATGTGCTAGAAGAATGTTATTCATTTTTAGAAAGTGAGTTTCAGATTAGAAAGCTTTAGGGAAAATTGAAAATCCAGTTAACTTGCACAGGAAACATTGATTGACTCCCTTGTTTTCCCACTTCTTACACTCCTGAAAGAGAAAGTCATTTGGAAGAAAGCATAAAGTTTATTCACATAAGGGATTTTTAATAAATTGCTCAGGTTAGAACTTTCACTGAGTGTTCTCTATTAGTAATTTGTAAGTCTGTTATTGGACATGAATGTTTAAGTATGGAAATGATGAAAATAATGCTTACTCAATAAATCTTTGAGTTTAATGAGAAGGGGGAGTTTAACACAAGAAAAAAAGCTTAGAGTTGCTTCTGCATCTTCTTGAGGGTGTCTGCCTTCTCTGCTGAAGTAAACCAGACAGTACTGCCCAGTGGAGTCATCTGACTGATTTTTTTTTCTGACATACAAGCATCATGTCATGCAGAGCGAAAAGTATTAATGTAGAAGTCAGGAAGTGATTGTTTTGGTGCTGCTAGTGAGTAGTTGCATAGTTTGAATAAATTATTTAAGCTCTAGATGCCATTTTGTGATCATTAAATGAGGAAGGTGGTTGGACCACAGGTAAGAATACGAACTTTAGAATCAAACAGGGTCAAGGTAAATTCATATTCTTCCACTCATTTGTTAGAATAGTGCTCAGAGTATCAATATAATGCCTATATAGTAAGTGCTCAATTGGTCCTGGCTATTTGCTTATTTTCAGAATTTCAGTTTTCTTTAAAATGGGGATAAAGTACCATATAGAGTTGATACTGGGATTTAAATGGGCAAAACAAAGTACCTAGTGTAGTGTATGACACAAATAAAGTATGAGTAAGATTGGTTGCTTGTTCCTCACAAGGTTCCCTCCAGCATGAATTGTTTTGCTCTGTGTTTCTTTTTTTAATCATTATGAAATTGAGAGGTCTGGGGTACTAGGTACTCTAGAAAAGGGTTTAGGGAAAGAGGGTTGTTAGGGCCCTGGCTGATACACAGTAACAATGCCCAAGAGCAAGGTGTTTAAATCTCAAATTGAAGACCTTCAAGAGCCCGAAGGGGACAAAACAAAGAGTTTTTATTTGTGCTAGGGCAGCATGATACAGTGAAACAACAATGTACTGTGAATTGATCAGTTGAATCAACAAATTTAATAAATATTTATTATGCCCCTCTTAATTTCCCAGGTACTGTTTTGATGGCTGGAATACAAGATCCTTTGCTCTCAAGGAGTTTACACTGGGGCAGGGAAAAAAGGAGCATAGAAGTAAATAAGAGATGCTCAACTGAAAATGCTGGAGGTGGGATGGGGTAGTGACTAGCTAGGTGAACCCTACTCAAAATGTGTTTTGTAGGTCAGTTCAGGGTCAGTTATCAGTTTATCTGTTCCTGGTCCTCCATTAGATAACTAAAATTAAGAATGTCTAGAAAATTTTACATCAATCTAAGAAAATAATTTTATATCAGATCAAAGAATAAGAATCATATATTTTATATGCTTCCCTCACCCCCAGATAACTCATCTTCATTGTGTTTTACAAGAATACTAATCTGTAATGGATTGGAAATAAAACCTTGATTCTTTACCATTGTTAGTTTGAGAAACATTGTTTCTCACTGTTTCTCAACTTTAATTTTAGTGTGGTAACTTCCATTCTTGGCACTTAGATAAGCAGGCTGCAGAAAATTTGAGCTTCTTACAGTTAATTAATTCATTGTTGGGATTAATTTATTTTGCTTTAAAAAACAGTCTCTACTTGTTATTAACATTATATTTTATGCTGGATTAAAGGACTTTAGTTCCTTTGATTTTAAAGTACATTTATTCAAAGAGTTGGGTGTATAAAGTAGAAAGAGGGAGGAACCAAAATTAAAACTGGAATGAATACAATACTTAGATGATTTCCGACTCTGAGATTTTATGATCAATTGTTCTTTTGGTATAAAATCTTTACTCCCACCAAGTGTTAATTTGCACAGTGTCTACTATATGAAGTCACACAATCTTATATACTTGTCCCTGTCCCTTCATATGATGCTGGTGGAGCACAGATCCTAAGAAGAGAATATAGTTGAGGAAATCTATACTACTTATCAGAGATAATGTGGGTAGCATTTAGGATTATCCACATATTAGAAGTCTACCAATTCCTGTTTTTATATAGCTTTATCATTTCCTTATTTAGAGCCTTATTTATTGCATGTAGGGATAATTTAAGACCTGTGTTTTAAGACAACTGAACATAAGATTAAAAAATAAGGAACATATTTTGGATAACCCTTAGTTAGCATATTAAATGGACTCCCCTGGTGGCTCAGATGGTAAAGAATCTACCTGCAGTGCAGGAGACCTGGGTTCAATCCCTGGGTCAGGAAGATCCTTTGGAGAAGGGAATGGCAACCCATTCCTGTATTCTTGCCCAGAAAATTACAGGGACAGAGGCTATATAATCCATCGTGTCACAGAGTCAGGCATGACTTGAGCGACTAACACTTTCATAGATAATGACTCAATTTTTACCCAGTCAGATCTGATCCATTAAAACAATACATAAGTGATTTAGGTTCAAAAAGAATATATCACACAAAATATGTTCTTATGTAGATACTTGTAATGTAACATACCTGAGTGTTGATACTGAGTGCATACTTTTGTAATATTCACCAGTGGTAAATATGTCGAATAATTTAAACATCATAATAGTGACACTTGAAGATGTATTATCTTATTATCTGGTAAAACATAAAGCAATATCATTCTAAGAACACGTCTATTTAATGATCATTTACTATTTAAGTGATTAATTAAAATTTGAAAGGCAGCTGTAGAGTAGAATAAGGACAGCTTTTAGCTAATATGAATTATAACTTATATTTTTAATGATTGTTAAAGTAGCAATCATTGGATTTATGTAATCATGTTGATTTATGCCACAAATTAAGGCTTTTGAATATCTCTGGGGGTTAAAAATATTCTTGATGTAGTGGGGTTAGAATTTCAGTTATATAAGAACTCTAAGTTGGTTTTTTCTTATTACCTGGATTTTAATCATGTTAGTAAATAGATAACTAGATATATTCTAGAACCAGTCAGTGCCTGTTGGGGAACAAATGGGGGAGGGTTTACTCAGCAGTATTCTTCAGTTTGGTCATGAAATGAGGACTGCTTTATGTAAATTGTTCTTACTGGCGCCAGCTAGCTGTAACTGCAGTCTGGCTGTGCTAGGGTAGCAAATAATATGTGTCATGGATTTTCTGTTTGGAATGTATAAGAATGCAGCCTTTTGGACTGAAAGAACAGAGTTGATGCATTAGAATAGGAGTACTGAGACCTCCACAATTGCCAGTGAATAAGTGAAATAGTGAGAAGCTATAAGCCTTTTAAGTTTTTGCTCTGCTTTTGTAGATTTGTACCTATTGATACTATTGGGTAATATGTGGGAGGTACTTAACTGCACACAGTTGCTGCAGACCTAATAGTTGGCAGCATAGAAAGCTATACAAAAGAATTCTGATTCTAGGCATCTTCACTTACAACAGTCCTTTGGAAGATGTACGTTGAGTGTTCTGTGAGCTTCACTGACATGCTGTCTGATGTTTTCTGGCTTTTGTGGTTGATGGGATGTTTGCTGCACAAACTACACAACAGATGTGAACCACTGAAAGGAATTTTAAAATGTAGCCAGTCTACTGTATTCCTATTTTTTTTTAAATGAATATGTACCAAACAAGGAATTTAGGCTCAAAAAAAGCTGATCTAGAAATCTGCATTAGCTTTTATGCTTATACAAATGAACTGAGTAGCAGTGGTTAACAGAAGAGGAAGTCTTTTTCACAGTATCAAGCTGCCCACAGGTAAGAGATTCAGGTCCGTTTTCTATGATAACTCTTATCCCTCCCCTACCTCCTCAGGCCTTATATCTGTCTCTCACCTTTGAGAAGTTTTTTTGTTTTTAGTTTTATAATACTAAGATTACTAGATTGTTTAATGTTAATTTTCAGGAGATTCTGAATGTCATATTTGGATTTGATTTCTTAAAAATATTTTCATCTTCTCTAATTTATCTCAGGTTTAAATTGAAAATAACAATAGGCTTCATATATGAGTATTATTCATGCATACAATATGTTCTTATTACATAGAAATCAGTTTTAGGTCTCTCCATAGTCCTGTTACTGTGTTCTCAGTTGTAGTGACACCAACTGGTACATAAAGAGCGATGACTTTGTAACCTTACTAAACATGAAGTTTTAGTTTAAATGTACCCCTTTGACTTCAAAATCAGAATGCTTGTTTTCACAAGTGACTCATTAACATATATTAGATAATGTATATTTATACATATAACATGGTCAAGTGTTCCCTACCACCTTTATCATTTCCATTTCCACATATTTAAATTCATTACCATTTTATGAAGTGAATTTAAGAATCTAAAACTAACAAGAATGTATTAATTAGAAATTCTGTTGAGTCTAATATTTTATTTCTTAAGCTTGGTGAAAGGTACATGAGCATTTATTATTTTTTGTGTGTGTGTCTGAAAAATTGCATACAAAAAAATCTCATTGAAATAAAAATAACTATATAAAATAATGAATATGGTAACCATTATTGTAAGTCAGGCATAACAAAGGCAACTCAGCATGCATGAAAAGATATGAAGATTTGTTTATAAAGAAATGCATACTGATATATCAGTATTGTTGTTCAGTTGCTAAGTCTTGTCAGACTCTGTGACACCATGGATTGCAGCATGCCAGGTTCTCCTGTCCTTCACTCTTTCACACTGTATCAGTATGGCCAGTGATAGGATATATTACAGATTGGTATAATAGTTTTAGAGGAATGAGAGTGGGGAGGTAAGAAAGTTGAATGAAGCTGAGAGAGGGTGGTGAGGCTAGTTTAGGGAAATGGAGGGAAGGAATTAGAATAGGCAGTTCTCTGCCTTTGCATTCTTTCTGGGAGTTAAATAGCAGATTCTTTCTGCAACCTGAAAGTGCTAGTTTTAGTTGGGACTTCAGTTCTTTAGATAAAGGGTAGTTGGTCCTTTATTACTGTGTAGTTGAATGCTTAAAATCTAGAGGTCAACTGTGATAAAAGGCACACTCATGTTTCAGGGGCCCAAACTATTTCCCATTGCCCTTTGACTGTGTTGCTTGGGATTTTAAAAATGATTGTTTTAATATATGTTCTGTTGAAGTATAAAAATGTATATTTGTGGATGTATTTCCTCCAAGTAAAGAATTTCACTAGAATTGGAGAAATGGTGATAGTAGAAATATATTAATTTTGAATAATGTGCTTGAGGTTCAGTGGAAGAATGAGGCTGGATGTGTTCTTTTGGTGTAGAGAGCACAGTTGGGAAATGTTTTCAGACTTCTCTTTGAGGCAATGTTTGGGAGAATGTTGGGCTAGGAAGACAGTGGAGATAGACTGGTTTATATATGTATATAGATAAAGAGGCAAGGAGTTGTTAGACCAAAACAGGCATTTATTGATTACTATTAGAGTTCGGGGTCACGGCAAAGAAAGATGTTGGAAAACAGGAGTGTTCTGTCTATAGAGAAAAAAACCTAAAAAGGCATATAAAACAAAAATAAAGGACATGAGCATAATAAAGTTGTGCAGTCTTCGAGACTGTTAAGCTTGAGTGTGCATGATCCAAAAATCTAGGGAATGAAATTTGAAGTTTTAGTTTTGGTGTTCCTCTTAGGCAACAACTTTTGTTTAGCAAGCAATGTAGACCTAGAAAATCTTTGAAGTGAAACAGACGTGAGTGATCTAACATCACACCTTGCACTGGAGTCTACTGTTTGTTATTTCTGACAGGTAGTTATCTGGCTTCTGCATCGTTTCTAGCGACAGAAAAGAAAGGCTCTAATTTTATAAGGCAGTTCCTTCTTTTGTTGGACATCCAAAACAATGAACGTTTGCAGATTTTGAAACAAAATTGGCCTTTCATTGTTTTGTTCCTGCCCTCTACCTTGTGTCTGTCTCTTTCTCTGTGTATCTCTCTGTCATTTTTACATGACAAATCTGCACTATTTAAAGAAAGCCATTAAAATTCTCTTGTGTTTTCTAGGCTAAATATCCACCATTTTTCTGACATTTGCTCATATACTGCATTGTTGTAGGTCATTCTTTAGCCTGGTCATCCTCTTGTTTATTCTACTGTTTTTATTTTTTTTAATATAAATTTATTTATTTTAATTGGAGGCTAATTACTTTACAATATTATATTGGTTTTTCCATACATCAACATGAATCTGCCACAGGTGTACATGTGTTCCCCATCCTGAACCCCCCTCCCTCTTCCCTCCCCATACCATTCCTCTGGGTCATCCCAGTGCACCAGCCTCAAGCATCCTGTATCACGCATAGAACCTGGACTGGTGATTCGTTTCATATATGATATTATACATGTTTTAATGACATTCTCCCAAATCATCCCACCCTCACTAATATTCTACTGTTTTTAAAAGTCTCTTTTTATCTGTGATGCTCATAAGTAAATACATTACTAAAAAGAATGTTCCTTTTTTCTGACAGTGTACTTCCGTTCTCCAGTTTTAAGTTTGCATTGACGTTTTTGGCAGCCACTTTCCACTGCTGAATTTTATTGAGTTTGAAGCAAGTTAAAATCCCTTAGTTTTTTTCATGTATTCCATTGATAACATGTAATATACTTAAGTATTTGAACCAAGTGTATTATCTTATAATTATATTTTCTTAATTTCTAATGTGGTTTATTATGCTTTCTTTTGATTTTCCTTGCTTGTTTTCCCCCTTGAGGAAGTCTCTCAAAGAGCTGGTTTTAGATTTCATTGATTGCTTGCTGTTTTATTGAGTTTCCCATGATAATTTTCAATTTTTATTGTAGTTACTTTCTTTGGGTTTATAACTTTTACTTGCATTTTTGAGTTTGTGCTTCTTTATTAATATGTGCATTTAGGTTTTCTCCTGAGTATCATTTTAGTTGAATTCCCTGGGTGGTATTTTGTTAATACTTTGTTGTTTATATTATTTTACCACTGACTGCTCCTTAATCTAAAGTTTTTTTTTAAATTTATAAGGAGATAACTTTCCCTCTCATTTCATTATTGTTTATCTAACTGTAGTAAGTTATGGCTAGAGAATGTGGCCTTGTGTGAATTTTGTGGGGGGGGTTGGTCTTTGAATTTATTAATATTTCCTTGTCACCATATGCACAGTCAATATTAATGTATGTTGATTTTTGTTCATAAAAATTTGTATTCTGGGTTTTTTGGATATACAGTTCTATTTACTTTTCTACTGAGCAACTTCACTTCTTCACTTCATGTTAATTGAGAAATGCATTTTTAATATTTGTTTTTTTTCATCTGTAGAGTTTAGAAAGAAGTGTGTCTATCTGAATTTATTAGTTTTTCCTTGAATTTTTAAAAATATATTTTTGGTTTATGTGATCTGAAGTGGTATTTAGGTATATCAGACATAATGTTTCTAGTGGATTGTACCTTTATTAATTAGAAATATCTTTTTTGTTCCATTACTGGATTTTAAATTTGAATTTTTTTTTATATGTTATATGTAGGTTTTGTACATCTACTTAACTTTTTTTTGGTTGGCATTTGCCTAATGTATCATTTTAACCTGTTTTCAACCTTTCTATGTTATTTTATTATAAGGTAATATATAGCACATATTTATTTGATGGTATTTTTGTCATTTTACCCAGTTTGAAGCCTAAGTAACTTTTAGATTAGACTTTAGTAACTTTTAGATAACTATTAGTAACTTTTAGTAACTATAACTATTAGCAACTTTTAGGTAACTATTAGTAACTTTTAGATTTTTTCTTTATTCCTTTGTTCCTTATTCCACAATCTTAAAGTCCATTAATTCCCATTTTGTAATTATCTTGTATTTTGTTCCAGAATATTTGTTTTAAAGACGGTCGGTCCTCAATTATTTTAGTCTGCTCATGAGTTTTACTTGTTTTGTGGAGCATTGCTATTCCCCTGATCTGAGTTTCTTCCTAGGGTCTTTTGCTGTCTTCTATCTGTAAGTATATCTTTATATATGTTACAATAATTTATTAACTCAGTCTTTGCTCACAAGTAATACTTTGATTTTTTCTGTCCTTGTTGATTTTCTGGCAATAGGATTCTAGGCTAAAAATAAGTTTTCCCTGAACTTTGGGGATATTGTTGTTTTATTTTAGCATTTAGTATTGCTGATGACAAGTCTGATGTCAGTAATTTTTATTCCTTTGTAATTAAAATGATGTTTAAAAAAATTCTGAGTTATTAGTATTTCTTCATACGGGTTTTCTGAAATCTTAACATAGTATGTCTATCTAAGTGTTAAAAAATTTAATTTAGTTTGTTTTGGTAATTAGTTTTTCTTTGGAAAACTTTTTTTTTTTAGGTCTGTGAAGTTTTTTTTCTTACTTCTCTCCTTTTTTTCCCCTCAGTTCTTTTTTTCTATACTTCCTCTTGGATGAATGTTGTTGCTTCTGGGTATATCCCTCATATCTCTTAGCTTTCTGTTTGTCCTTTGTATAATCCCTACCTCCGCCTGCCCTGAAATTTTTAATTGATTGTACTCATCTTTGTGCTTGAGAGTTCCTGTTTTACTTTGTGTGTATGCTGACCCAGGTGATTATGAGGGAGCTGTTGCTTGCTGCTCATGGCATAAGCTGGGAATTTGTGTTTTCAATGGTAGCCTTCTTTCCCTGTCTCTTCAGGAGCTTAGTGTCTATGTGAGTCACTACACTGTCTACATTCATAAATGTCACGTCCCTGTCTACATTCATAAATGTCACATCACTGCTGCCTTGGTTTAGCATTAGCATGAAAGAGATTGGGAAAAGTGGAATGAGCTTAACTGTTAAGATAAATCGCACAAATATGTTGTCATTTGAAAGTTGAAACTGAAATATCAGGTCTAAGTAAAAGTTTGTATCTTTTGTCTTTTCTCCTCAAGGGAACTGGTGTAACTAGTTTGGCATTTATCCTTCCAGACTTTGAAATATCCCTTATATGCATATATAAATGTTTAGAAATATATTATTTTGCATTTTAAAGCATAATTGCATAACATTTTGAATACTTATTGACTACTTATATGTCTGAGAATTTTCTATTTATGTCCTTATTAATCTCCATAACATTTTTATGAAGGCAGGCATTATAATAGTCTCAGTTTCATAGATGAAGATACTGAGTCAAGGAGACGATAAGTATCTTGGACAGGTTATTTAAGAAGGAAATGATCATACCTGTATTCAAAGAGGTATGTCTGACTTCAAAGTTTATACTGTTAAGTATATTGAATTCTGTAGCTACTTGTATACTTAATATTCACACCAATAAAAAGTATCTACTGTGTTCTTAATTTGTCTTATTGTTCTTTATTCTTTAGTGGATCTTCCAGTATTTTTTAACTATTAGGGATTGATTATTAATTTGTTTGCTATTATAGTACAACAGTAGATATCCTGATACATTACCTTTTAAAAATATATTATTAGTAATACTTAAGATGGATATCTCAATGTATTCTTTGGTGTGTCAAAGTGAAAGTGAAAGTGGCTCAGTCTTGTCAGACTCCTTGGGACCCCATGGACTGTAGCCCACCAGGCTCCTCTGTCCATGAGATTCTCAAGGCAAGAACACTGGAGTGCATTGCTGTTCGCTTTTCCAGGGGATCTTCCCGACCCAGGGATCTAACCCAGGTCTCTTGCTTTGCAGGCAGACTCTTTACCATCTGAGCCACCAGGGAAGCCCTTTGTTGTATCAAAGTGATTACACAGTTCTGCTTATTTGCCCCTGAAAATAGTTATGACACTGAAGTCTTATATCAGCAGTGTATGATGCTACTCATTGCTGTACATTATCGCTAACAATATTCTTTACCGTCTGAGCCACCACGAATCCCAAGTAGTTGCCAATCTGATGTAAACAAAATATTGTCTCTTTGTTTTGTCTTTTTCTGATTATTATTGAAGTTGAATATTTTTTCTTACGTTCCTTTTATGAATTGCTTATTTGATTTTTTTTTTTGTCCTTTTGAGTTTTTTGTCTTTATTATATTCACTAATAGATACTCTTTTATTCTGGTACTAATCCTATTAGCACTATGCTTTTTTTTTTTTTTGAACTGGGGGCTGCTCTGCTACCACAGCTGCGCGGTAGGCCCGCCTCCCACCCAGGTGACAAGCTCCGCCTATTTGGCATTGCAGCCACTAGGCTGGCAGGCTGCTGCTCACTGATTGGCATGCCCTTGGTGTGAGGCACCCCAACTCAGTGCACTGTCCTCCCCGGAAGATAAGCCGAGATTGTTTCCCACGGAAGACTGGCAGGTGGAGGAGCGGAGGAAGGAGGCCTAGCACCTGAGAAGGGCTGGGGTGCGAGCCCACTATGCTTTTTAGGTTTAAAGTGTTTCTCGAAACTTGTGGTTACTTGTTACTTTTCTGTGCCTTTGATATTTCTCTACATTGAGTCATATACCCAACATAGTTCTAATGTTTCACATACTTTCATTGTTTTGTCAGTCTTTTTCTTATATGTTGATGTTTCTAGATAACCTTTTTTCTTGCTATTCTGAATTAAATGTTTTCTTCTTTATATCTTCTCTGAGGTCTTACTCTTTTTGTCAAGATTTCTAGAACAATAATACTACACTTCTTGTTTTTGCCTTTTATGGAAATATCTGTGATGTTTTACTACTAAATATGAAGTTTCCTATTGGTTTGAAGTTGCCATTATCAGCTAAACAAGCAGTCTTTATGTTCTTAATTTTCATTTTTACCAGTGAATGAGTCAGGGAACATACTCAATGCCTTTTCAGTTTCTGTTGAAAAATGACAGTTAATTTTTAGGTTGTTAATACATATCTGAATATGCTTACTTTTTAAGGTATTAGAGGTGTTTAAAATGTTTAAAAAGTGCAATTTAGGATAGAAAATTCTTTTCATTTGGTAGTTAGTCATGCCTATAGGGATAGAGTGCTTCTAATGAGAATGTATAATTTTTTGTTTCTGGGCCTTAAAGATCTAATAGGAAGTCTGAGTCATTTCATAGAGACTGCCCTTCTAGTTTTCTCCAAGGACTGTTCTCTGCACAGTATATTATTGAGAGAGTTGTTATTGCCATTAACAGTGACCTGGCTAATCACATGTCTTCTCCAGTAGAATAACTTTAGAATGTGTATTCCAATATTTAAAGGATGATAAAAAAATTTTGTAGTGAACTATGATAAATATTTGAACATACCAAAATAAGGTCTTTGATTTGAATTTGTGAACCCTTGAAAAGAACTTGGTGGCGTATTGCATATATGTATTTCTTTGGGTTTCCCTCCCCAATCCCTTCCTTTTCCTTTTCTTTCTGTTTCTTTTTTTTTTAATTCTGGAGGCTCTAGGCTCAGTTAAATATTTTAATGTGGCAGACAGCCAGATTTCCAATAGTCCTGAACTCAGCATGTTGCTGTTGCTTAGCAACTACTTGTGAAGTCTTGTGGATATAACTGAATTATAAGTAGGGTTATGGGCAGAAGTGGAATTGAGATTGGTAAGAAAGGCATACTCTTCCCCCCACCCCCCATTTGAATTTGAGTTATTCTTTATGCAGAGTTAGTTTTCAGAAATCTGGCTCATAAAAACTGGGTGTACTAACCCTATCAGGAAGACAGGGCTCTGTAGAGGTCTTGTTTGTAATTACACATTTGAAAGCCTGTTTTTATTATTAGGATTAAATAGTCTATACTGGAGAGATAGCAGTAAATGGAAAATAGAGTACTTCTCCTAATTTTCATGGTTATTCATGTAGAAAAGTTTCTACAGATGGTATTACTGCCTATATTTCTTTTCCACATTTGTTAAAATTTACATGTGTAACAAATTTTTGGTTATAATTCTATAAAAATTTTTAATCACATTGTTTATTTAGTGTCTTAAAAACTGTCCTATAATAGTGACCATGTAGGCATTTGATAAATACACAAGTACTCCAAGCTATCTTTGCCATTTCTCAGTAGAGCAATGGGTTTTTGAGTGGAATTTATTAAAATTTTATTTGAGTCAAAATTTAAGGATCCTCTCAGTCCTTTTGTTTTCCATTTATTCCAGATGGAAAACTTTAGACCTAAAGGTCTTGAATGATTTGCCCAAGCCAACTCTCTCCAATCTGTGTTTTTTTCTGCATTATTATCTTCTCCTGATGCAGATCTAAAAGCTTTTTTTTTTTTTGCACTCATATTTCATCAGTTTATACAAAGTTTAATTGTAGTCTGTAATTTAAAGTAAAAACATAAACCAAATTCAGTAGCAAGCACAACTAATATGAGCAGATTTAGATGAGAACAGAAGAACATGAGATCTCAGTAATACTTCTGGTCATCAGTCAATATGTTTATAGAATGGGTGGAAAACATTGGCTTCCTTGGTCTAATGGTTAGTAGGAGAGAGATTAAGGGAGTTTTCAAAGTATAATATTTTGGTGAGATTTGCAGATTTTTTTTTAGGTTCTGAAAGAAAACAAAGTGATAATCCTTAGTTTTTGGTAAAGGAACTGTGTTTTCTTAAAATATATCACAAGATTTTTGTAGTAGCTTCTGATAGCCCAACTTGTGAAAGTAAGCTTTTAAGAATATTTGCCTAACACAAGTAGATTATATTCTCTTATATGCATTGTTTGCCAGGGAGATTTCAGAGTGGGCATGTAATTTTTCTTTTTTTGCTCCCTGGAAGAATGCTGGTCCATTCTGAGTTGTATGCCCAAGAGAGATCTTGTTATCAAAAGCGTAAGTTTTTTCTTAAATTCTAACAGAAGAAAAACATAGATTTGCAAATAAGATCAATTCAAAAAGTTGCAGTAAACATAATTTTAGTTAAATCTATTCAATGATAATATACTAGCAAATATTGCTTTTTTACAGAAGGGAAAAATTGTAGGTACAAAGAAGAATTTGAGTTTCCTCTTTGAAATGAAAGATTAGGCTTCTTTTTGAAATTTAGTTATGTTTGTTGTTAAACTTCTGTACACATAGGCTACGGCCACAGAATATCTGGTTCTCAGATGACATTTTGAATTCCTGTGGGTTGTAGGAGGTCAGGGTCTAGAGATGGGTAAGAGTATAGAGATACGGAGGAGGGTGACATTTCTGGCATGTATCTAAACTTCTCTAGAGCATTTACTTGCTGTACTAATTTTTAACACTAAGGTGCCATTGATAATTCAATCCTCCCAAAATTCCAATTGGTGTGTGATAAAATGTTTACTTTGAAAATTTCATGCTTTTTCTGTTCCCTTAAATATAAAACTGGTGTCAGTAAAACTAAAATGTATAATAACTGCTTTAAATAATTTTAAGGAAATATGAAGTGCTAAGATATATATTTAAAGTGATAATTTGACTTAGATATCTGGAATTGTAAAATACTTTTTCCCACTTGTTGTGCCTTGTTATCAAATTTCAACCCATTTGTTACATTCTTCCTAATTATAACTCATAGGTTAATTCATGTCTTTTTTTTTGATGAGGATCATAGTTTGTTCAGGTAAGTGAACAAGATGAATTTACATTTAAGATTTAAATTGTCAAGATGTGGATACAGTTCTAAGTTAGATCTGAATATCCAAGTCACATGTGAATACAACATTAAGAAAAATAAGTAAAACAATAAGCTAAGTTACCTTTCATTCAGAACACTGCTTAAAATAATATTTATGTTTTTAAAGGCTTGGTTGAACTTAATTTTAGAATCTAGCTATCCTTAAAAGGATATACTACCAATGGATTGCTTTTTTGATGTATTTTCATCCTTCACTGGAGCTCTTTTTGTTACTTAAAACTGTTCTGCATTTTTATGTCTTAAACACATTGTTTATAAGCTTTATTAAAAATAAGTCTTTTACATGTAATTTTCATAATGAAGTTTTTAGACTTTCCGAATATCAAATACATGAATTCCTTTTTTGACCAAAGAAAACATTTTAAAAGTTAATTTACCACTTTATTAAAACATAATGGAGGGTTTGAGATATTTAAAACATGAACTTTGATAGGCCACATTTGTTTTAATATGATTTGATTGTAACCAACCTTTCATTTCAACAGCTATAATTTAAATTCTTGAAAATAAAAACAGATTTTTTCCCCTTTTACCTTTTCTCTTTATTTTCCTTTTATTTAGTTATTTTTAATTTTGGTCATTCTGTAGTAGCTCATGAGCTTCATAGTTAATTGCATTAGACTTCACATTGCTTGGCATCTTTATGATTCTCCAGAGTAAATGTGTTATATACATACAAGCATGCATACTAAACATAAATGTGGCTTCCTGGTGGCTCAAATGGTAAAGAATCTGCCTGCAATGTAGGAGACCCGGGTTTGATCCCTAAGTCAGGAAGATCCCTTGGAGAAGGAAACAGCAGACCATTCCAGTATTCTTGCCTGAAGAATTCCATGGACAGAGGAACCTGGTGGGCTATAGCCCATGGGGTTGCAAAGAGTTGGACACCACTGAGGAACTAATGCTGAGAAAGACTGAAGCATAATTAGGTTGGAAAGTTAGAATGATGACAAACATTCTTTTATTTGGGTGACAGAAACATGTTGTCAACTTTAATATTATCCCACATTAAACAAAACTGAAAAACCAAACATAGCGGTAATGTAAAGATTAAATATTTATATGTTTAACTTTTACTTGACATGAATAACAAGATTGTTTTCCTCAGGAATTGTTGTAGTTTGATTGAAAAAACAGTTATTGAATGTTGACTGTGTGGAAAGCACTATATGTTGGAACAAGTTTGTGTCAAAAAATAAGGCCTAATCCCCACCTGTTTAGAGATCTGCTTTGATTAATATTTAATCTTTATATTTTTAATACACAGTAAAATCTTCTACACTTAAGTAAGATTCTCAAATGATTGCAGGGGAAAAGTGTTAGGAAAAAAAATGCAGCACTGTTCAGATTTTGACAGATTTTAGAAGTTTAGAGATGTAAGAACTGTGATTAAAGTGTTAACTTTTTCTCCTGAAAAAAGAACACTTAAATATTTATGTACATGTATACATGTGTACATATATAAGTAAAATGGTATGGACAATGGCATGTAACTTGAAATTGGTCGATTAATTTAGCTTAGAATTCATTTTTCTTTAATTGCCACTTAGTAAGAAAAAGTTCCAAGTTAATATTCTAGATGAAATGCAAGGTACATAATTTTCCCCAGGAAAATAAAGTGTTTTTGCTGGTGGTTTTCCTCTTATATTCACGTCTATTCTGGGATTCATACTAGCATATTGTTTCTATTTTTAGGCTGTTGCCAGGCAGATTAAAAATTTCTCCTCTTAGGATTGCCCACTTTCTAGTTTTCTGATTGGTTACATGAACCTGCTTTCTTTAGCCAACCACAGTGACTATGCAAATTGTATTTCAGTTTCTGTTGCAGTGAGAGAACTGATAAGATGGCTGCAGGGGTTTTCCTTTGGGGTATGTTTATTATTCTAAAGAGGATTTTCATCATTATGTAATAAGCAAAAGTAGATTTTTTTCAAAATGGTATTTTATTTCTTGAAATGTGAAATCAACTAATTAAACAAGTTTTATAAGCCTTGAAAAATGCTTCTTATGTCAGATTAGGTTAATTTTAATGGAGTTCTGTATTGAACCTTGTTAGAGGCAGCATTTTGTGTCGGTGGGTATATGTTACTTTTTGTTAGTAAACATCCTGACTTCTCAAAGGAAGGTTGACTTCTGTGTAAACCTGCTGTATGTGAACATGCCAACATGTTAGTGTGTAATTCTGTCAGAGATATTCTAGATTACTACCTTTGCTTTATAAAATAATTTCATTGTTTCGCTTAAGAATCATTTTTTATTTTAGTTATATGTATATAGCCCATCATTCTTTTAGTCGGTGTTCACTAAGTGTATCTTATATTCCAGACACCGTGTAGCTTATTAATATTATTCCCGGATATTTACTTTATTTTTTATTCTTTTGTTAAATGACCTGTAAAGTACGTCATAGTGATACCAGCATATTTTTAAGATGTTTTCTGACAGCAAAACTTGGGCATTTAAAATGTATTAATCTTATACTAAATACATGATGAGATGTGCCAAAGTATTTCATAAAATAGACATGAATGTAGGTATTATAGTCCATTTATAATATTTGTTTTAAAAATTGAAGTATAGTTGACTTACAGTTTTATATTAGTTTCAGGTATAAAATGTGATTCAATGTTATTATAGGTTATATACCATACAAAGTTATTACAATTTTACTGACTGTATTCTCTGTGCTATGACATTCCTTCCCTGTGACTTATTTATATTATAACTGGTAGTTTCTACCTCCTGATCCCCTTCACCTGTTTCATTCATTCCCCACATTGCCTCCCCTAATAATTATTTCTAGAAATATACATGTAACGTACTGGTAAATACAGTGGCAAGACACTTCATATTGAATAAAGACAGCACTGAGAACCTGTGACAAAGCATTATGTAACACCAGAAAGTTCAGTAAATAAGCCTTGTTTATAAGCAAGTTTATCATTAATTACATGTAAGGCCTCTTGGTTATGGTACCAGTTTATAGTAAAAGAGAATGCTCCTGTTTCACTTAAGACTCCCTAGTCCTTTTGGAAAAGGCAGTTGATTGCATTTTCTATGTATAGGATACTTGATTCATATATGTACCTGGAGCGTTCATTTGCACCATACTCAGTACTGTTTTCTTGTTGGTAAAATTTGTTTTGTTCTTTTATCTTCTCATGTCCATTATTACATCCTATGAGATAAACATACTACAGAATTATGTCCCATTTAGGACAGGGGGAAAAAAGTAACTGGCTTATCTGAGAGGAACACATGGAGAACAAGGTTGCTGTTTTTTCTACATATTGCCTTTTATAGAAGTATACTAGTGTAATTACAGGTCTACTTGTTGACCTAGAAGTGTTAATTCTCTAAAGTGGGAACCAATTCTCAGTTCTTTTTGTTTTTGTTGCTTTGTCTGTTTTGAAAGTGTGACCCAGTAAAAGTCATAGGTTGAAAACAAATGAAAAATTATTCAACTCTAGTTTTGCTGTTAAAAAAAAAAATCACAGGCTTATTGAAATGTAATTCACATGCCATATAATCCACATGATTAAAGTATACAACTCATTGATTTTTAAAACATTCACACAGTGTGTAACCATCACTACAATTAATTTTAGAACATTTTTTATTACATTATAAAGAAATCTTGTATCCGTCAGGAGCCATTCCTCATTTCTTCCCCAACCCCCAGTACTAGCCAGCTACTTATCTGCTGTCTTTATAGATTTGCCTATTCTGGACATTTCATATAAATAAAGTTACTCAGTGTGTGGCCTTTTGTGATAGGCTTCTGTCACTCAGCATATTTTCAGGGTTTATTCATGAAGTTACATTTATCAGTACTTCATTCCTTTTTATAGCCAGATAATATTTCATTTTAATGGATATACCACATTTTATTTATCAGTTGCTGGACTATGCTGGACTATGGCTATTATGAATAGATACTTTTAGGAGGTTATGAGAAGTGCTTCTATGAGTATTTGTGTATAAGTGTTTGCATGGATGTGATTTTATTTCTTGTGGATATGTATACCTAGGAGTAGAATTGCTAGATTTTTATAGCAGCACAGTTCAAGAAGTGCCAGCCTCTTTTTCAAAGCACCTGCTCCACTTTACAGCCCCATCAGCTGTATGAGGATTCCAATTTCTCTCCATCTTTTGCTAACACTTGTTATTTTCTGCTTTGGTTATAACCATTGTGTTGTGTGTGAAGTGTTAATTATGGTTTTGATCTTCATTTCTCTAATGACTAATGATGTTGAGCATCTTTTTATGTTTGTTGCTTATTGGCTTATCTTTGGAGAAATATCTATTCAAGTCTTTTGCTCATTTTTAAATTGGGTTGTTTTATTATTATTGAGTTATAGCAGTTTTTATATATTCTAATAGATACAAGTCTCTTTTCAGATATATTATTTACACATATTTCCTCCCATTTTGTGAGTTATCTTTTCACTATCTTGATGGTTACCTTTGCAGCACAAAATTTTTAATTTTTATGAGGTCTAGTTTTTTTTTCTTTTGTTAATCTCTTGGGTCATATGTAAGAAATCATTGACTATTCTAAGGTCATGTAGATTTATATCTGTTTTCTTTTAAGATTAAAAATTTTAGCCATTAGATTTAGGTCTTTGACCCATTTGGAATTAGTCTTTATTTATGGTATGAGATAGGGATCCAAAGCCATTATTTAACATGTGGCTATTCAGTTGTTTCTGCACTATCTGTTGAAAACACTGTTTGTTCCTCATTGAATGGTCTTAGCACTCCTGTCAAAAATTATTTAACCATAAATGTGAGGGTATATTTTTTGACTGTTCTAATCCATTGCTGGAAGAAGTACAAGCTGGAATCAAGATTGCTGGGAGAAATATCAATAACCTCAGATATGCAGATGATACCACCTTTATGGCAGAAAGTGAAGAGGAACTAAAAAGCCTCTTGATGAAAGGGAAAAAGTGAAAAAGTTGGCTTAAAGCTCAACATTCAGAAAACTAAGATCACGGCATCTGGTCCCATCACTTCATGGAAATAGATGGGGAAACAGTGGAAACAGTGTCAGACTTTATTTTTTTGGGCTCCAAAATCACTGCAGATGGTGACTGCAGCCATGAAATTAAAAGATACTTACTCCTTGGAAGGAAAGTTATGACCAACCTAGATAGCATATTCAAAAGCAGAGATATTACTTTGCCAACAAAGGTCCGTCTCGTCAAGGCTATGGTTTTTCCAGTAGTCATGTATGGATGTGAGAGTTGGACTATGAAGAAAGCTGAGTGCCAAAGAATTGATGCTTTTGAACTGTGGTGTTGGAGAAGACTCTTGAGAGTCCCTTGGACTGCAAGGAGATCCAACCAGTCCATTCTAAAGATCAGCCCTGGGTGTTCTTTGGAAGGACTGATGTTGAAGCTGAAACTCCAATACTTTGTCCACCTCATGCGAAGAGTTGACTCATTGGAAAAGACTGATGCTGGGAGGGATTGGGGGCAGGAGGAGAAGGGGGCGACAGAGGATGAGATGGCTAGATGGCATCACCGACTCGATGGATGTGAGTTTGAGTGAATTCTGGGAGTTGGTGATGGACAGGGAGGCCTGGCATGCTGCCATTCGTGGGGTCGCAAAGAGTTGGACACGACTGAGCTGAACTGAACTGATTCCATTGCTCTCTCTGTCTGTCCTGCTAGTAGTGCATGCTCAGTTGATAAGTTGTGTCTGACTCTTTGCAACTCCATGGACTGTAGCCCACCAGGCTCCTCTGTCCATGGGATTTTCCAGGCTAGAATACTGGAGTAGGTTGCCATCTCCTTCTCCAGGGGACCTTCTCAACCTAGGAATCAAACCTGCATCTCCTGCATTGGCAGGTGGATTCTTTACCACTGAGCCACCTGGGAAGCCCTAGTAGTACCACACTGTAAAGATTACCGTAGCTTTATAATAAGTTTTGAAAATGTGAAGCGTGAGTCTTTCACTGTCTCTCCCTGCCGCACCCCCCTCCCCCATATTGGCTATTTGGAATTTCTTGCATTTCCATATGAGTTTTAGAATCAGCTTGTCAGTTTCTGCAAAGAAGATAGTTGAGATTTTGATAGGGCTTTGCCTTGAATCAGTCAATCAGTTTTGAGAGTAGTGACGTCTTAATATTAAGACTTCTGATTCAAGAGTATAAGGTGTCCTTCTGTTTATTTAGATCTTTAGTTTCTTCAACACTTTGTAATTTTTTAGAGTATTGGTTTTGTACTTTTTGTTAAATTTACTTTTTATGCTATTGTAAATGGAACTATTTTCTTAATTTCATTCTGAAATTGTTTTTACAAGTATTTTTTATTATATTTTTCAATATATTGATTTTATATCTTGCAACCTTCTAGACTTATTTACTGGTTCTAATAAAATTTTTGATGGATTTCTTAGGATTTTCTGTACATAGGATTTTATCATCTGCAAATTGAGATAGTTTCAGTTTTTTCTTTTCAAGGTACATGACCTTTATTTCATTTTCTTGCCTAATTGTCCTGGCTAGAACCTCTAGTCAGTGCCTAAGAGCAGACATTTTGTCTTGTTTCTGATCTTAGGGTGAAAGCTTTCTGTCTTTGACAATTAAGTATGTTAGCTATGGGTTTTTCCTAGATGCTCTTTATCAGATTGAGGAAATTCCCTGTGGTTTGTTGAGCTAGTTCTATTGTTACTTGCTTGGATGACTTAATGAAAAGTTACTTTTAAAAAGATACTTGGATGTTTAAGAGCTTCTTTGTAATAATGTTGGCGCTAATATGTGAACCAGTCTGTAGGCTGATGAAATTGAGGCTGTAACAGTCAGAACTCATTCACTGTGTGAATAGGCCTTAGCAATTATATTAAATGACTTTTCCATTTTCAAAGAGAGAAGAAAATAGTGGCAAATACAGTATAGTTTATTGCTTATTGTTTTGAACTCTGGAAGACCCCCATGGTTGCAAAATTTAAAGGATGAAATGCATAAGAAGTGTATATATGCAAAGAAAGCAATTTCATGCTGAATCAAGTGTCTTTTTACTTTACTAAGTTAATTATTATCCATGTAATGAATGATAGTAGCCTGGCTATTGATGTATTATTTCAGATGTAAAGTTGAACTTGTATAACTTGTCACTTAAATGGGAAAAAATATGCCTTGGTATAGGGTCTGACATATAAATACCCCTTGATAAGTGTCAGTTTCTTTATCCCTTTAAGGTGGGTTGTTTCATTAATAAAATGGGGACTTTATAATATAGAAAAAAAGTATAAGACATACCTGGGAATAATAAACATCAGATTCAAGATTATGCTTATCTTTGAGTTAAGGAATTGGGATGGGGAAGGAGTAGCATGCTATCTGATAGTGTTATACAGGAGGCTTTGTTTTTAATTTCTTATCTGGATGATGGGTTCACATGTGTTCATTATGTTAGAGTTTATATCTTGCTGCATGTTCTCTGTATTTAATAATGAAAAATTAATTATAAAAGAACATCAATATAGCTAGAGTTTAGTAAAATAATTCAAAATTTAAGCTAGAATCAAACTTAGCAAGCATCTAGTCTAACCTCCTTGGTTTTACTGGTGAGTGACATGAAATCAGGAGAGTTTGGGTGATTTATCCTGTGACAACTATTATGCTAATGTTGGAACACAGAGTAGATTTGGTTTTGTTAGTTTAGAAATCTTTGTTTTGCCAAACTTTTATAATAATGTATTTTTGAGTTGTGGTGGATTATATGTGCATGCATGCTCAGTTGTGTCTGACTCTTTGCAACCCCATATACTGTAGCCTCCCAGGCTGCTCTGTCTATGGAATTTTCCAGGCAAGAATACTGGAGTAGATTGCCATTTCCTACTCCAATGGGTAAATTATATAGTTCACTGTTGTTATTGTTTTGGTAAGATTACCTATCCCTGCGTTTTGCCATGTGATGTGAAATGTTTCCCCATGAGAGCTTTTTTCTCTCTACCCTCTTAACTTGGGTTTAGCCAATGGGCTGTGAGTGCAAGTGGCGTATACTGTGTCTAAGAAAAAGCTTTAAAATCCATTGTATATTGTATGGTTCTGTCATTGTGGGCTTTTTTTTCTCGGTCATTATGGGCTTTTCTCTATGCCACAAGACCTGGAATTGTGGGGGCTGGGGAAGCATTTGCTGCTTCTTCAGCTGATGACCTAGAATGAAGAAGATTGTTAGTTATTAGCCAGTCATTTTTTTTTTCCTTACTGCTTTATTACCTAGTGAAAGCTGACTGACACAGAAAGTAAGCTGTCTGTCCTTTCTCCTTAGATTGAGTCGATAAGAAAAGTGAGATCTATTTCCTATCATTTGAAGGATTCACATCTTTCATGTTGCCCTCCTAAATCATTCTGGGTATTTTAATTCATCCAAGTAAAGTATGAAAAATTTTGGAAAAGTGGTTCTTAAATTCTTGAGGAAATAAAATACATAGCTGTCTGTAACTTTACTCATTGCTGCCCAGGTGCTGGTGGAGTTTGATGAGTTGGATAAGCTAGTGGGCCCTGATGGATAACTGGCTAATTTTCTGAGGGGATGTAATTTAATAAGTGTGTTCTATAATTGAGTTTGTTGGATCAGGTCAATTAATTTGACTTTGCGTATGTAACAGAATGATCCCCGAAATACACTGGAAGAAGTTATTTTAAGGTATCTTGCATTTGCATTTTTTCATATAGAATATTCTAGTATTCTTCAAAATATATCAGTGAATGCAACAAATTAGACTGTAGTGATTGTTCTGGTTTGCTGTGCTTATTAATCAATATTGATTTGCTCTTGTTTTGTCCAAGGGATTGTTGGTAGAGCAAACTTCTGTTTCCTTTGTTGCTGATTAGTTTTAAACATTTAGTTAAGGGATATCCCATTATATGTTTTGATATCTCAGCTGATATCATGAGGTTGCTGAGAGGCAGAAGGGGTTATTTGTTGCATCAAATATTATGAGCACGTGAAACCATACCAAACTCATGAGTTAAATTATTAGATAAGGAATGGATTTCCACCAGTTAATGTTTCCTTTTTTTTTTTTTTAGTGCAGTAGTGTTTTTTTGCAATTGAGGGAAGAACCATAGCATAGTAGAATTGAAGAATTGTGAACTGTAAGGGATTCTGGATTCTCAAGTAAATATTGCCAATGCTTTGTGAGTGACTTCAAGAGAAGTTTGGAAACAAGATGAAAATCCTTGTGGAAGTTTTAATAGGAGTAGTGATTATGTTTTACTACAGTTTTAGAAAAATAGCTATTGACAAAGTTGACAAGATATCTAGTATTTAAGATAAAAATTTAGAAACTATATTAAATCTGCACAGATAAATATCAAGAGGATGAATCATTTCACTCGCAGTTTCACCAGTCTTCACTAATGAACAGTAAACAGTATGCAGATTAGCAGAGTGATTATTCTTTATGATTTTATTTCCAGGACTATTGCAGAATTCTCAAGTAAAATTTAGAAGTGCAGAATAATATCACACGGTTCTCAATTGAGAATGGAATTCTTAGCACAGTAACTGAGTTGCGTTTCTATAGAGGCTAGGAATCCTCAGCATAAAGTGATTATTTAAGAGTAAGCCATCATTAGTCAAGCCTACTGACTAATGTTTGTTTAATCCATTTAACATAAACTCAAATCTGAAAAATTATTTTCAGCATCCCATTATTCAGAATAATGTTACAGTACTATCAGTTAAAAGCATGAATTTAATTGGAGTGCTTGTGTCAAAGATAGAAATGTCAAGTCCACTTAAATGGCTTTGCTTAGCATTTTGCAAGTTTTTGCTAAAATTTTATTTTTAAATATATTTCATCACATATCCATACTTTGAATTAATATAGTGTTTGTGTATGTGTCTGTGCGCTTTGACCCAACAGTTTTGGTACTTCCTGTTGCCTTGTTAGTTAAAGCAGTTCTTGGAAAGCAGTAGTATAGATCCTTGTTTATTTAATCAGGAAAACCCTGCTATGGACCTGTTATTGAAATAAGAATCTGGGGGTATGTTACAAATATGTGTCAATTTCATAGTTCACCTTGAATTTTACACCGTTTGGATTCTTGGTAGAGCACTTGCCCTCATCTGCTTCCCTTGTTGCCGGGCAAGGTTTGTGATGCTGACGTCTGATTGGTGTAGGCAGCTATGGCTTTAAGCCAATCAAACAGTGAATTTCAGTTCTCTCACGAGACTGAAGCATTCAAGCAGCTGCTGATTTATTTTTCCTATGGTGAGATTATATAAACTAAGAGTATGGCTGCAGCAAGCTCCCTCTTGGGTATGTTTGAAAAATTACAAGGTTCCTCTGTAATTGAAAGAGAAAAAAATGAAGTTTATTTTAAAAATTTACTACTAAAAATCTCATAGGTAGTGAATTTGAGAAAAAATATTCTGATAACAGATTTCCTATTTTTATTTTATAATTTTATTTTTAAAGGACTAGAATGATATCATGTAGAAAAAATTTCCCTTCAATTTACATGAATATTTATTATGTAGTATATATATTTGCTTATTTCTTCAAAAAGGGAGAGCTCATAACCTTTTTGTAACGTGCTGCCAAAGGCAGTTAAGGTGCAAAGAATATAGTAATTGTACTTAAAACACTTAATACAGGTTATTAAGAATCACATTTTAATTTCATTAAATGAATCAAACTAAGTCAGTTCAGTGCAGTAGACAGCAAAACACTTTATAATGCTATCCATAGTTAACCTTTGGGTCCAGAATACAATTAACTTTTGGAATTGGAAATCTATAACGATAAGGATAGATGGGTATGAAAATAATCTTGTTAGTTATTTGGATTTAAGATTTTGCTGGATTTTTAGTATAAATGTTTTATATACGTTAAAGACTATGGAATTTTAAAAAGAAATTTACAGTTGAATCTCGCAGATTCTAACCCATTGTGTAGAGATGTATGTTCTTGTTATGTATTGTCCATATTTGACTCATTCCCCAGGTAGGGCATGGATTTATATTTCTGGAAATATTCTTTAAATGAAGATAAATAAGATTTACACCTTTTATTCTATTTTATTTATGTGGTATATTTTGTGTACGTTATAGGTTTAGAATTTTATGCAATCATGTTCTAGGTTACTTTTATCAGACAAAGAACCTCACTGAAGTGTTGTGAATCCAGGTTTTAACTATGTTTTTCTGACCTTATTGTCTGTCTCCTGTTGCTGGGCAGGAATCAGAATGCTGGCTGCTGATTGGCTGAGTTTGTGAGCAGCTCTTGAACAGCCACTTAAATTCTTGAGCTTTTTGAGCAGGCAGATTGTAGGCTAAGACATTACAGCTTTTGGTAATACTTCTCTTTGTTGTTTCATAGCTATAATCTCTTTGCTAGGAAGAAGAGTGTGAAAGGAATGGGTGGAGAGGGATGAAGCAGAGAAGAAAATAATGGTTTCACTTAAAGAAGAGGCTTATTGGGCTTTCCTTAAAAATAATTTACCCAAAATTTGAAAAAAAAAAACAAAAAAACCCCAAGCCATAGAGACTTATTTGCAGGTAACATACCCTTCTTGGTTATTTAAATATAAATTCCTTTAGTAAAGGTGAAATTCTTGTTAATGCTGTAGAAAAAGATTTTTTTTTTTAAAGTGGTGATATTTCCCCACAGTTCTTGAATCTAAACATTAAAGTAAGGACTTAAAACATGTTTTTCTTATTATCTTCCTTATGAAAAATGTTTTCAGGAGAAAGTAGTTCATTACATTTTACATATTTGCTTCTAGATATGGCAGACACTTTCTGCTGTAAAATATAAGTGCTTTTCCTATGAAAATAAATTGCAGTCCTGTGAGACTTTCATGACTGTGGTGTTGCCACCTAAAAAAGTAGTATTTCTTTTGTAGTATAGTTTTGTGAATGATATGTCAGTTCCAGATGACGATATTTAAAATGATCTTTAGAAATGTTTTGTTCCAGTCATATAGTAATGGAGACTTGTTTGCAGGTAACACACCCTTCTCTGCTGTGTCTTTCTTAAATATACATTATTTATGCAAAATAGATTTAAAAAAACTTACTGCTGATTGGTTTGCATAGATATGGCTGAACTAGTTTGAACTGGTTGTTCATGCTTCTTCCTTCTTGCTTTGTTATTTATTATATTTACTTAGAACCCTAAAAAGATCCTGTAAATGGCTGTAGTGTGCGCCCTTGTGGGTATAGATGGTAGTTATTCTGTAATTCTTTGTATAGGCTTTTATTTTACTGTATTGATGGCAATTTTGTTGATAAAACCAGCTTGCTTTGATAACATTTATTTTTATTAAATGTTACTTGGTGGCAGTTAACATTGAACATGATGTGTACATGGTAGACTTTCTAATTCATATACAAACTACCAAAAATATTTAAGAGAAACTTGTTTCAGATTCTGTATGCCTAAAAACATCCTGAATGTACATAGACAATTACAATAACATTTGTTGAGTGCTAACTGCCTTCCAAACACTTAATGTATAGAATCTCATAATCATTAGTGCAACCTCTGTGTCAGGTACTGATATTCCCTTTTTAAGGTGGCTGATATTAAACATTGAAATGCTAGGTAACTTGCCCTGTGTCACACAGTAAGTACATAAGAGTTAGAACTAAAGCACATGTTTCTGTTGGCAGAATTCATGTTCTTACTGGAATTACTAAAAATTATGAAAATATGCTTTTTTAAAAAGAGGAATGTTTGTTTTTAATGCATCTGGCAACAGTGACCAGTTATGTATATAATGGCTGAGAAATGTGGCTTTTACAATGTCAAAATCCAGAAGAACTGCAGTTCAGTATTTGAAAATATTTAAAGGGTAACCACACTCCTAGTACTATAAATTTAATCATTTTTATGTTTGGAGTCAGCAAGGAAAATGTCTACAAAACTTGCATTGTATCTTCTTTGCAGAACATTTTTCAGTAAGTGAGTTTAAAATGGATTGTAGGTGGGGAAAATTTTGAAGTTTAAATTGTAGCTGCATTTAATAATCCTTAAAAATAGTGCTATGATAATTTTGCTTTGACGTTTCTTCTCATTTTAAGGTAGTTTTTATAAATAGTTTTACTCAGCTATATAACTTAAAAACCTAGGAAGACTAAGAAATATAAGTAGTTGGCCTACGGTAATAGTATGAATGCAGATTTTGTACTGCAATCTAGAAGTGCTGTGACAAAATGGTTGATTCTCAAGCTTTACTGGCCTCCAGCAAATAGGCTGGGCCATAGTTTTGTGCCTTTCAGCTAGAGGAATGATGGAATATCAGGAACATACCTGTAATTGAAAAGTTGGGTTTATTATTTGTTGCAGTGAGAGAGAATGCTCACCTTGGGGGAAACTGAGGTGTATCAGTAGGAGGATATTAGAAAAAAACCTGGTAAAGGGTTTACTTATAGTATAGGTTGGGTTTTGCTGGAAGGGTTTGAGGCAGGAGAGCCTTACTCTGGATTAGGTACTATCAGAAAGTGATGGACGGGAGGAGCAATTCTGTGCTCAGTAACTATCTCAGTAACTATTACCTATAAGAAAGACAAACTACAGTGAAGGTAAAACCACAAGTGATTAAAAAAAAAAGTGTAACCATCACTTGTTTAGTCAAAGGGGAAGATATTTAGTAATTTATGTGTTGCTGGGTTGCACAGTGACCTTGCCTAATTTAAATGCTGAGGTTGTTAAGTCCAACATGGCTTAGCTATAAGCATCAGATCAATTTATAATAACACTGAGCTTTGAACCTTAAATTCCTAGATTTCAGAGCTGCTTTTTTCCCTTCTCCAAGCAAGTATATCCTAGCATCATTCATACTGGTAATGGTGATACTAAGTGAATATCCATTTAAAAGCAATATTCATGATTCCTGTATATCTTAGTCCTTAAAAGGATGTTTGTTTTATTCCACTGTAGAGTGGCAACATTGTCTTTTTCTAGGACCAAATGTGAACTGGCCAGATGTTAACACACACAGAAACATTGATAGAGAATATCCTTATCTTAGTTCTGATCTATTTTACCATTTAGTATGATATTTGCAATTTTCTTTTATAGATAACCTGTATTAGATTTTAGTTGTTTACTTCTGTTAGATTTCTGAGAGCTTAATTATGACTCAGTTTTGAATTTTGTAGAATGAATATTCTGTGTTGAGATAATCTGTTGTTTATTTTTACCTTCTGTTTATATGGTAAATCACATTGCTTGAAAAAGAAAAATTTTTTTTCTTAAATAACAGAAATGTATTGTCTTACATTTCTGGCAGTTAGAAGTCTGAAATTAAGGTGCTGAGGGGGCCATGCCCTTACTGATGAAGCTAAGGAAGGATCTGTTCCATATTTCTCTCCTAGCTATGGCTTGTGACTAACTCCAGTTACCACACAGCGTTCTCACATGTATGTGTCTGTGTCCAGATTTTTCCCTTTTAATAAGTGCACTCATCATATGGAATTAGGACCCACCCTAATGACCTTATTTTAACTTTATTATCTCTGCAAAGACCCCTATTCAAATAAGGTTACAATTTGAGAAATTATGTCTTAGGGTGTTAATTTATTTTTTTCAAGTGGACATCTTCGTTAGGCCTAAAATCTGCAATGCTTAGTGACTTATAAATCTACACTGCCTCATTTTTTTATTAATGAAATTGACTTTATGTATATGTATTTTAAAGAGCCTATTCACATAGTTGTGTGTTACTACCTTTTAAAGAAATATACTTTTAAATAACTCACAGATGAAAGAAGAAATCACATTGGAAACTAGAAAATATTTTAATAGAACAGTGAAAAATATGACACATTAAAATGTGAGATGCAGCTAAAGCAGCGCTTAGAGGGAAATTTATAGCTTTACATGAATACATTACAAAAAAGAGGAAAGATTAAATTTAATGCGTAATATTTAGCATGTTGTGGAACTGCCAGACTATTTTCCAAAGCAGCTGTACCATTTTACAATCCTGTTGCCATTGTATGAGAGTTTCAATTTGCTCACATTCTTACCAACACTCATTATTTCTTTTGATAATAGCCATCCTGGTGTGTGTGAGATGTTACCTCATTTTGGTTTTGATTTGTATTTCTCTGATGACTAAATGATGTGAGGCATCTGTTTATATTCATTGCTTATTGTCTTTTTTTGTATCTTTCAGAGAAATGTCTGTTCAAGTTTGTTGCCTATTTTTAAGTTGTTTTTTTTTGTTGTTGTTATTTTTCAATTGCAATAGTATTTTACATTTTCCAGATGTAAATCTCTTATCAGATATATTATTTGCAAATATATGATTTGCAAATACAGTTGACCCTTGAAAAAATGGAGGGACTAGGGGTGCCGAACCCCTGCACAGTTGAAGATCCTCATGTAACTTAATAGTTAGCCCTTTGTACCTGCAGATTCAACCAACAGTGGGTCAGGTAGTAGTATAGTATGTATTTATCAAAAAAAATTCCAAGTTTTAAGAGGACCCCTAAAGTTCAAACCACATTCAAGGGTCAACTGTATTTTCTTCTATTGTGAGTTGTCTTTTCACTTTCTAGGTAATAATCTGTTACATTATGTTAACAGTTATTTAGATATTTCTGGTTACAAATGTAATATTTCTTTATGTTCCTTAATTCTCCTTTCTTTTTTCCCCTACCTCTATACCTCTCCCCCATTCCTCTCTGCTTTCATTCTCTTATTATTCCTATGACAACTACTTTTTTACTTCATGTACTTTTTTAACGCTCTCTCCTCCATACTCTGAATCCATTAGCTTACTGAGAATGAAAACTACTTTCCCCCTAACATTGCCTAGTAATTAATTTCTTATGAACTGTACCTATTATCAGTTTTATGTCATATAAATTCAATAAATATAAAAATTAATACACAGCATTATATGTGTTATGCTTTAAATAAATTAGCATAAATAATTATGCTTTCTATAATTACTTTAAAATTACATAAAGTGGTGCTTGCTTCTAAGATCAATTTGCAATAAGTCTATAATTAGGTGGCTTTGGTTTCAATTGTTAAACTCTTTCTTTTTCTTTCTTTTTTTTAAAGATTCAAAATGGATAGTATAGAAGAACCTCAAAAAAAAGTCTTTAAGGCTCGAAAAACAATGAGAGTGAGTGATCGTCAGCAACTTGAAGCAGTGTACAAGGTCAAGGAAGAACTATTGAAAACTGATGTCAAGCTGTTAAATGGCAACCATGAAAATGGAGATTTGGACCCAACCTCACCTTTGGAAAATATGGACTATCTTAATGACAAGGAAGAGGTGAATGGCATTGAGAATGTTTGTTTTGACCCTGAAAAAAGTAAAGCAGAATGGAAAGAAACACCCTGTACCTTAAATGTTCATGTAAAAAGCAAGCAGGATGATGACTTAAAGTGTGAACCTTTGTCTGCAAATAATATAAGTCCAGATCTAGCCTCTAAATTGACTGCTGAACCATCTTCTGGTGATCCAGCTTCTGATCTGGCTACTGGAGGTCTGGGGTCTGGAGATCCTGTCTCTGGAGACCTGGCCTCTGAAACATTAACCTCTGGTGATCCTGCTTCTGATGACCCTGTCTCTGGTGATCTTGCCTCTGGTGAAACAGTCTCCAGTGAACTGGTCTCCAGTGAGCCAGTTTCTAATGAACTGGTCACCAGTGAACCAGTCCCTGGTGAGTCAGTCTCCAGTGAACCAGTCTCCAGTGATTCAGCATGTGATGATCCGGCCTCTGGTGATCTTGCCTCTGAATCACTGGCCTCTGATGATCCAGGCTCTGGTGATCTGCCTTCTAGTGATCCAGCTTTTGGTGATTCAGCCTCTGGTAATCCAGCCTCTGATGAACCAACTTCTGAGACAGCCTTTGACCCCACCTTTGACCCAAGTTCGGTACCAGCCTGTGAACCAGTTCCTGAAACTGATAGTACAGAGCCCAGTAGCAATAAAGGTGATGATTTTCTTCAACAAAATAGAGACGATGAAAAGTTAGATAAAATTTTCTCATTTGATGAGAAAAATAAAGCTGATGGTAATAGTGATGCTGATGCAGAAGCTCTCGAAACAGATGATACAATTATTTGTTCAGATCTGTCTCCTGAAAAGAAGTTAGAAGAAGATGCAATCACAGAATCTGCTCTTGGAGAGGAGGCTATATCTAGCAGTGTGGAGATTGACCACAGTGAAAAGAATGAAGAAGAAAATTCTGCAGACCTTATGGAAACCATTAGTGAAGATGTTATAAAAGATGACAAAAATGAGAATATCCTAGAAAATACAGATTCTATGGAGACAGATGAAATCATTCCTATTTTGGAAAAGCTTGCACCTGCTGAAGATGAACTCACTTGCTTTTCTAAAGCTTCTCTCCTTCCAATTGATGAGTCAAATCCAGATTTGGAAGAAAAGATGGAAGGTTCTTTTGGTTCACCGTCTAAACAAGAAAGTAGTGAGAGCTTGCCAAAAGAAGCCTTCTTGGTCCTCTCTGATGAAGAGGATATCTCGGGTGAAAAGGATGAGTCTGAAGTTATATCACAAAATGAGACATGTTCTCCAGGTTAGCATATTATTTAAATTTTAAAGATTTTGATTAGCTTTAATAAACAGCTTAGTTAAACATTCTCATAAAGTTTTAAGTTTCTTTTAGTTACAGAGGAAGTTGAGAATGATGATGACTGGAATACTCTCTTCGGAGAAGGCAATGGCACCCCACTCCAGTACTCTTGCTTGGAAAATCCCATGGCCAGAGGAGCCTGGTAGGCTGCAGTCCATGGGGTCGCTAAGAGTCGGACACCACTGAGCGACTTCACTTTCACTTTTCACTTTCATGCATTGGAGAAGGAAATGGCAACCCACTCCAGTGTTCTTGCCTGGAGAATCCCAGGGACGGGGGAGCCTGGTGGGCTGCTGACGTCTATGGGGTCGCACAGAGTTGGACACGACTGAAGCGACTTAGCAGCAGCAGCAGCAGAATACTCTAACTTGACAGGTTCCTAACTTCACAGAATTCAGAATTAACAAAGATGCATTCTGAGAGCAGCATTATGTAAAGTGCTGAGAAGGGAGATAAAAAACGTAGAAAATATTACACTTGCCCGTAAGAAGCTTGTAGACTGGAAATAGAGATAAGATGGACCAATATAACACTGTAATATAACAATTTCCAGTACATAATCAAAATTCTAAAAGTTGTTCTTGCTATCATTTACCAACTGAATAACCTTGAATCTATTATAAAGGCCTACTATTTAATTTATTTTCTTCAAGTGTGACAAATTCCATTTTACAATTTTCCAATTGAAATCTGATTTTTTTTAATATTCTTTGTCCAGGGAATGATACCATCATTGCTGGAATTCAGAAACCTGGAGGCCTAATTATATGTTTGATAAAGACTATCCATTTGCTTCCTAAGCATTCTAGATTCTACCTAATGTTTGATTCATTTTCTAAATGATCTCTTAATAACTTACATCTCTATTATTTGATTATGTTCCTCTCTTTGGTTAGATCCCTATTACTTTTAGGATTATTTCAGACTCCTTATATAAAAACTGTATAAACTTCATGATTTGGTCAATGCTTGTCTTTCCCATCTCTTTTGTTATTGCTAGAGAAAAAGGGAGAATGAGAAAATCCTACTTTGGTTTCATGGTCAAACTCAAGCATCATTCCCATGTGAAACTTTCTCAGTTACTTTCACACTGGCATGAGTACTCTTATGGTTCCTTTGTGTCACATTCTCTTAGCCTTAGAGCCCTGTGAGTGGAGTGACCTTGTAATAAGAAGCATAGCATTTGGTTTTAGTTTGTTTGAAGAAAAAAAAAAAAAAGACACAGGATTCCCCCACCCCACTCCAATATATCAAACCTACATTTCTTTTGGAAATAGAAACTTTCCCCTTATTAAAGATGACTTCATTTCCAAAGAGCATTCATTCATTTATTAAACCTGTGTATATAGAAAGGCCAGGTTCTTCTTGGCTTGGGGATTTAAAGGTAAAATTTATTACTTGCCCTGAGGATTCTGACAAGAATTAAACCACAGGCCATTAAATACAAGGTTGTGAATACAGTAATAATGTTAAATTGGTAGGCTGGGAGTTTAGAGGAGAGTAACTTTATGAGATACAGATGTATTCAGGGAAGCACTTTCCTTTCACTATCTGTGTAACGTAGAGTTTTAATGAAGATAATCCCTCTTAATGGCAACTGCATCCTACTTGCTCAGGTCAAAGATCTTGGAATGATTCTTTTTTTGTTTGGTTCATGTTCCATATCCAGTCTGTCAGGAAATCCTGTTGTTGCTGCCTGCACAATAGATGTAGAATGTAGTGTCTTCTCGTCATCTTCACTGCTATCACTTCTGCTCTGAGCCCTCATAATCAGGTCAAAATAATACTTGGGTCACAGTTAGTGCTCAGTAAATGTTTGTGGAATTAAGTAAGTAATTTGTAATATAAGAAATATAAGAATATTTTAAGTAATATAAAGAAAAGTGTGTCATGGAGGACCTTGCATATAATGCCAGAACATACTAGCACTGGGGAACCATTGAATGAGTTCAAGGAGAGGAGAATAACATGATCAAATTTACATTTTAGAAAGATAATAAGTAACAGCGTTTAGGGTGAACTTCACTTATTTCTCAGTAAGTATAGAGAGAGTAGTATTAAAAATATCTTTTGGTAGTGAATATAAGAAAGTTAGAGCAAATTGAAGCTTTAATGGGTTTATATGTTTTACCTTTATTCCAGAATCTAGGCTGTTGGAGACTATTCCTCCCACACAGTGCTGTTAAATGCAGCAAGATGAATATTCAGCTACCCCTATTGCATACTTTGAAAATTCAGAGTTGGGTTTATTTTTGGTTACTTACTTTTAGACTTTTATTTGGTTGTATGCTGTTAACAGAGTAAGTTTAGTAATAGATTTAATTTCTTAGCTGGTAACTGAACTTTTATTTTCTGTCCCCGGATCCAAAGGAAATTTTGTTATTGTAGATTAAAATATAGTTTCTTATCTGTTCTTTGTTCTTTTTATATGGTGGTAGAATCTGTTTCATGTCATATTTGTTGCTGTTCATCTGTCAAGGTATTACTTTCTTCAGATTCCTTATTCTTGACTAATTTTTAGTATTTTCAGAACACAGAATTGTAAATCTGGCTTTTCCCTCTAAGTACTAATGCTTATGGCTGTACTAGTAGGAAAACATAAAACTTTTTATTTCAGACACTTCTTTAGCAAATTTGTTTTAAATGTAGCAGTTATGATATGTATTAGCATCAATAAAAAATAATGAATGATATCAGAAAGCAAATAGAAAAGCTATTTCAGATTTACAAAGATAGAAAAATCTAAAACGATTGCAGCTATTCCTACTGTATAATAACTGATACTCACTAAATGTTTAAAATCATAGTCTGTGTAAAAAGGCTAGGAAAAGAAAGGTTTCTCTGTGGGAACATTGCAGCAACACTAGAGGAGGTGTACACATTAGTTATACCTTTCATGTATTTTCCTACTATACTCTCCTCTAGCTACTGTTCCATCTTTCCTGTCTTCAGTGGCACTCTTCAAGTTACATTAACAAAGCTAGCATAGTTTCATCTCTTCCTATTACTCTCTAACTTAGTTGAATTGTGATTTCCACGTCGCAGAGTTGGACACGACTGAAGTGACTTAGCAGCAGCAGCCTCCTACTTAATTGTTCTCAGAGGAGTGACATTGATGGTCCTGTTGTTAAATCCAGGTGCATCCTTCTTTTAATTTTATTCTCATACTTAAATGATCTCTTAATAACAGTCCCTCTCTCTTGAGATTCTCCTTAGCTTTCAAGCTACTGTATTCTCAAATTTTCCTTCCATTTTTGCCTTTGTCATTCTGTTTCTTATGGAGAAATGAAAGGGAGAGCTCTTCTGACTACTTGGCTTTTTAAAATTCTTTAAACATTGTTATTTCTTAATATTTTTGAGGAGAATAATCTGAGAGTAAATAAGACTTTATACTAAGTTCTGACATAATTTCCTTCCAGATATTATTTCAGATTTTAAAAATATCTGATTGATTTGTTTTTCCCTTTTTACTGAATCCTTAGGATAAATTCAGTTTGGTTCAGATACTCAGTCATGTCCGACTCTTTGTAACCCCATGCACTGCAGCACGCCAGGCTTCCCTGTCTACCACCAACTCCCGGAGCTTACTCAAACTCATGTCCATTGAGTCAGTGATGCCATCCACCATCTCATCTTCAGTTAATTTATTTATAAGATAAATTAAGTGATCATAAATGCTAATCAGGATAATTGCATGGGAATAGAATTTAAGATTTCTAATTTTGCTTTAGGGAAAGTAATAGAATTGCCATGGTTTAGACAATTAAAATTATTAATAATTTGTTTTCACTGTTTACTGTGTTCAGCTAAAATTCTTTATTATCTCAGCCCACTAATATTCAACTGTCTTAACCTATTTGAATTTTCTTTATGGAACCTCGTATTCCTATACATTGGTGTGGAAGTTGCAGATTTTTTTTATCAAGAAGTTGAGGAAGATCAAAGATAAAACCAGTTTTGGAAAGGGAAATGTGAGAGGAAGGTCAGATTCAGATGGCTGTTGTTGCCCATGTTAGATATATATCTGGATTTTAGGGCAGAGGCTTGGACTGTCTAGGAATAATTAGGAGTAGATACATTACCATATGGCTGGAGTAGGAAATGGCAACCCACTCCAGTATTCTTGATTGGAAAATTTCATGGACAGAGGAGCATGGCAGACTACACTTCTTGAGTTCTCAGAGATTTGGACATGACCAAGCATGCACACATAGATAATGTCTATATGACCATATAGACATAAGTGAGTGAGAGGAGGTCCAAGAACTGAGCTCTTTGTAGTCCAGTGATTAGAGATTGAGGAGATGAGGAAGAACCAGCAAAGAGTACCAAGAAAGAGCTTCCGTTAGAAAGAAAATTAGGAGATTTTGTTGTCTTAGAAAGTCAAGTAAAGAATGTTCTGAGAAGGAAGGAAGAACTAGCTCTATTTATGTATCAAATGCTGCTATTTGTTCAGTTAAGGTGGAAGAGAAATATTTAATGACCTGGAGGTCATTTGTCACAAGGGGCAGCGTAGTTGAAAGCCTATTTGAAGTTGAATTTCAGAGAGAATGGGAGAATTAAAGATAATAAAATGTAACTTTGCCCCCCAATTTTGCTTTAAAAGGGAGCACAAAAACTTACTGTGGAAGATACATTATTTGGAAATTTGTATTAGTTAAACAAAGCCTTTAAAAATGTTCTGGAAAAGACATTTTACCAGTAATGCCACATTTTCCTGACATTTAATATGTCTTGTGAGGTTGACATTTACGTTGGCTATTTATGTTCCTGCTGCTGATGCTGCTAAGTCGCTTCAGTCGTGCGACCCCATAGACGGTAGCCCACCAGGCTCCCCCGTCCCTGGGATTCTCCAGGCAAAAACACTGGAGTGAGTTGCCATTTCCTTCTCCAGTGCGTGAGAGTGAAAAATGAAAGTGAAGTCGCTCAGTCTTTGCGACTCCACGGACTGCAGCCATGCTCCTCCATCCATGCAGGCTCCTCCATCCATGGGATTTTCCAAGCAAGAGTACGGGAGTGGGGTGCCATTGCCTTCTCCTAGTATCTATAAATTGCTTGTTTTATCTTCTTTGCCTTTTTTTTTTTTTTTGTGGATTATATTGTCTTTAGTTAGTCTGTAGGAACTTTTTGTTTTAAGTGTTTCTCAGAGACATTAATCTAAGGTGGGGAATTGCAGACTATGACTTATAAGCCCTAACTGTTTTGGTCAATAAAGTTCTCTTGGAACATAGCCACATCTATTTGTTTATGTACTACATATTTTTTTATCAGTAGTTCCCATCATAAGCACAGAATCGAGCAGTTGTGTCAGAGACCATAGAGCCCACAAGATTGAAAATACTTATGTTTTGACCATTTACAGAAAATGTTTGTCAACTCTGACCCAGGGCAATGGTTTTGTCCATATTTTTTTGGAATAGAGTTCTATTCCATGTAATTCTGAAAATGGGGAAATAACCCCTGATGTAAATTCTGTCTTCTTATCCTCTACAACACAGTTTTTCTACTGTAATTTAGTGGAATTATATTAAAGGTAACTGTCATCAGAAAGATTTGTCTTAGCTCTCTCCCAAGGTTTTTAGGATCACCAAAATTACAAGGTTTGGTACCTGCTCTTAGGGAATTTACTGTCTCATCTGGTTGAAAGAATACCACAGATAGAAATGCATATGAAAGCATGCCAATATATGAGTCTGTACTCAAGATGGGAGGGATTACAGCAGAAACTGTGGATGAGGACAGCTTCTAAAAAACAAAAACAGTCTTAACCTAAGTATTTGGATAACTTTTAGGAATCCCAGAAACTACTTTAAGTTATATATAAACCTGTGTACATAGGCTTTTGATTATTATTCTGAGTTGATGCAAGTTCACTTAGATTCTGTATAGGCTTTGTGAGCAACAACAAAAAATATTAAAGATAGGGCCTTACTCCTTTCTGTAGATTCTGTTAATACCATTTTTTTAATCCCAAATTCTTTATTAATAAAGTCAAACTCAAGCCTAAATTTTAATTCTCTTTGTCTATTTTTAAGTCCTAATAAGTGTTTTAAGTATTGAGAATATAGTCTCATCTTCTAAACAAATTTGGAAAAAGGGAATTGGATGATAAGAGGAGTTTTTTTAATAAAATGAAGGAATCGCAAGCTTAGCTTGACATCTCTCTTGGAGAAGAGGGAGAGTAACATACACATAAGACAGGCAGACCAAACCAGGCCAGTTTGCTCTGCTGTTTTCTGATCGATTGAAGTTACAAGACTAATTTTGTCCTTTGGTGGTATGATGGTTTGCTGAATTAAGACTATGTAAATCTTAATCTTAAGCAACCCAGTTACTCTGGAAACTAGGAAACTATGGGAGTCACCACCCTTAGTATTAAAGACAAGAAAACTTGGGAAAGTAAATACAGTAAATGCTTTGTAATGAATGTGTAGTCTACAAAGGAGCAAAACAAACTTTGATTTCATTGAACTGAGGTTGAGGGATGAAATCTGAAAAACATTTCTCATGAGCATAGGGTGGTAAATAGGAAGTTAATTTTCTAATACTTTAAACTTTAAAATTTAAGTATAGTCTCAGTAATCTTTATATGTACTGTGTTAACATTCTTGTTTTTACTATTGTTGTGTTTTACAGATTTATTGTTTTAATATCTTAGTGTGAAAAATATTGTAATAGGAAACAAACAGTCGTGTTTGCCTGTTTTCTCCTAAAAATTCCCTTTTTTTTTTTTTTTTTAAACCTCAGCTTCTACTTAGTATTCTTGCCTGGAGAATTCCATGGACAAAGGAGCCTGGTGGGCTATAGTCAGTTCATTCGATCACAAGTTGGGCACAACTGAGCAACTAACACACACACACACTACTCAGGGCTGTTGAAACTAAAATCCTGGTGTTTGAAGCAGAAATGCCTTATTGGAATCTTTATATAGTGCTATATGCACATCATTGCTTATTTAATTTTGGTTGCAGTATATGATGAAATATGGCATGTTTTATTGAAGCTAAAGGATATAAGGGAGAAAAATAGAATCCAAGTATATTAGTGATTAGTGATTAGAGAATCATTCTTCTCCCCTAAATGATTGAGTTAGTTGAGGAGCTATAAATTGATTGACCAAAGGCCATTTCTGGTGCCTGTGGAATTTTCTTTGTTATAACATTGCAGTTGTATAGATATCTTTATAAATATTTTTTGGTCACGTTCTTTAATTGTTAGCTTTTATATGCCTCTTGTGAAAATTACCTGTGCTACATTGCTTTAGTCATGTTCTATTCTTTGTGAAGCCAGCCAGGCTCTTCTGTCCATGGGATTCTCCAGGCAAGAATACTGGAGTGGGCTACCATACTCCTCCAGGGGATCTTCCTGACCCAGGGATTAAACCTGCATCTCTTACTCTCCTCCATTGGCAGGCGAGTTCTTTACCACTGGTGCCACCTGGGAAGCCCGAAAATTACTTAACCTTTCCGAATGTTACTTTCCTTATCTACATGATGGCAAAAATACTGTTTATCGTGTAGGATTATTTGGAGAATAAGAAGTAATGTATGTCAAGCACCTAGCTAATTTAGTTGTTGGCACTGGTATTGAAGTAGCTAATACTTTTTAGTAAAACTTTTTTTTTATCTTTAGGATAAAAGATATCTTTAGGATAGACTTTACCTATCCATAACCATTAAAATAGTGATTCAGCCTATCTGGTCAAAAATATTAGGTGTTTTGAGTTTGTCAGTAACTTGTAATTTTTTTTGTATTTTTTTGTAATTAGTCACAAGTAATGTTTTAGTTTTAATAACTGAATGTAAAGGAATCTAAATGCACTATAGTAGTTGTTTTCACATCTATTGATGACAGTAAATTATTAAGATATTTTGTTTTAAAATCAAAATTATTTTTTTTCCATGTTAAGAGTTTATTATGTACTTGCAAGAACATTTAAAGCTAGACTTGGTCATTGATTTCCACCAGTTCATGCTCCTTTTTTTATTCCCAATATTTTACATTTTGAGACTGATTTTATAAAATATCATTAGCTGGTTAATTACACCAAAAATATAAATTATTATGAACTGTTGACAAATTATATTGGAAGAAATTTTCCTTTTCTATTTTTGTTACAGAACAAGTAGAAAGCAATGAAAAGGACAGCAAACCTGAGGAGGAAGAGCAAGTAATACGTGAAGATGAAAGACCTTCTGAGAAAAGTAAGCATGTACAAGCAAACCTGAAATTGTTTTAAAAATTGTTTCTGCTTTTAAGGCTGTAGAAAATACTCTTCTGTCCATGAAATGATTGTAAAATTTTTCAGTTTAAGTAAGCCACAGTAAAATCATTTTGTTGATGGTTAACTCAATGTTAATTATTTCATGTGCTTTATTGTTTTGTTTATTCTTTCCATTGTTCCATAAGAAAGATTTAAGCTTACTATTTAGTAAGGTACTATCTGAATATCTTGAGAGAAGTTGTTTTAGATTTTCTTTTAGATCATGGGCCTATAGGAATTGTGTCTGAGGTGATATGGCTAATGAAAGTATGTATCTCAGTTTATTTAAAGTTCTTAAGCCTTATGGGAAGGGGAAAACAATGTAACTGAATGTCATTAGGTTTACGGAAAGATCACTGGACCAGAAGTCAAGAAATTGGTATTCTGTAACTCTCTGTCTTACTGCCCTCCATCTGTGCATGTGTAAGTTATAATACAAGAAAAGTTGTGGAATAGAATTGGATTTTAAATCAGGCACATAGATATGGATATAGGGTGAGGTAGAGAGGAAAATTTATGGTCACATATAGCCATTTTTCTTTAATAAGTGTGGAGATTTTAATATTTTCTTTCTTATATTTTTTTTCTTTCAAAAAGAAACCAGATAAAACTTGCTTATGATCTCATGAGTGTTGTCAGTATTTAAAACAAATTTCTAAGTGAAGGTCTTTGAATATTTATTATTTACCAAATTGCTTTCCTAATAACATTAATTTTATTATTTTTATCAATATATATTTGCAATTTCTTAAGATATGTTAAGAGTAACTGTTGATATGTTATTTTCCTAAGGCTAATGATTAAGGAAGAATTTTTCCTAAATTTAGTGAGGAAAAAATATTACTGAGGGGAAAGAATTAAATAATTAAAGCTATGCACAGTTGTAGAAGTATGTGATATGAGAATGCATGCTGAGAAATCTGTGACTTGTGAATGAATGCTGTATTTTGTCAGAATTCATGTTGTATATAGAATTTATTAAAAGGAATGAGTTTGAGATGATCTCATATTGTTAGTTCATCTTCCATCTTAATAGGAAGATTTTGAGGAAAGAATGTTCTTTGTTCATGTTGTTCGTCCATTTGCTTATTTAGCCATTAGGAAGTTCATATTTAGCATATTGAAAATCATTTCAAGTTTAAAGCTAAAAGCTATCTACTAACTTTTCTGATCACAAAAGCAAATGATTGAGAAAGCTGTTTTGTAGATAGAAATAATATTTTCCTGAGGATGGAAAATAAGCATTAAAGTCTATAATAAAAGCATCTAATTGGTGTTGAATAAAAACACCTACTTTTTCTTTTCAGGTGAATTCTTTAGAAGAAAACGTTCTAAGTCAGAGGACATGGACAATATACAGTCCAAACGCCGTCGATATTTGGAAGAGGAATATGAGGCAGAATTTCAAGTAAAGATTACAGCCAAAGGAGATATAAACCAGAAGCTACAAAAGGTGTTAGAGATTATAAGTTAAAACCATATTAAATAAAAGGCACCACCATCTTTATTCTTCTAGGTTTTTGACTTTACTCTGTATTTTATTGACATATTCAGATTTCTCATAGAAACAAAGAACTTGAAGAAAGTGATTGGGCTTATTACCCTTAATTTAATTCTAAAATTCCTTGTGACTCTTTTGAAGCTAAATTGTTTTTGTTTTTCTAAAGATATGATACTAATCATCAAAATAGGAGAGACATTATGACTTCTTACTTGCTTTATACAAAACTGAGTATCAGTTTTCAGCTTTTTTTCCCTTCTACACTCAACTTCATTCTAGTAGGAACATTAGAGTCTCATATGTTAACATTTTAGCTTTTATAATTTTTTTCATAAGCTGATTTCATGACTGTAAGTCCCTGCATTCTAAGCTCTTTGTTATGTGTTTTAGGGTTAGTATTAAAAATGGTATGAACAAGGCTCTGGAAGGACTAGGGAAAAGGAATATTTAAAGTACAGGCATTGGAAACTTCTCACTGTATGTATTAGACTAGAGATAAAAATAATGAAAATATGAAGTATTTAATATATTTTTCAAAATGTGTTCATAAATGTCGACAAATCTTTTTTTAAGAGAAGAATAGGAGACTTGGGTGAAATTAATTTTTCAAAGCCTTACAGATTTAATGGTGAAATTATAAATAACCTAGGCCTCAAAGTGTAAATATCCCCATTAGAGAAAGGAACAGAGACAGTAAAAAAGTAGCTTTTTTTCTCTCGGATCTTTTTATCATATGGTGATAATAATGCCAGTTTAGTCTTTCTTTTAGAGCTATTAGAAATATGAAGATAGCTATGTGAAAGGATTTTGAAAACATCTGTGTATACTGAGGGTTTACTCCTCTAGGAAAGTGTTACTCAAGTGTGGTCCATGGATACGCACCATGTGTCCTCTTTATGGGTCCATAATGAGATAAATACAAAAACTGTGAGTAAATTTCATAGAGCAGTGAGATTCTTAGTGTCTGCTAAAAATATCATCTGTAACAGATTAGAAAATATTAAAATCTGGTCCTTCACCTTGTTTCCTCAAATCACAATAGAGGGTATGGGAGGAAAATATTAAAACTTCCAATTTCAAAATGTTTTAAAAATTTCACCCTCTGGAAATTTTCTATTTTTAGTACATTTTATTCTGTTACAGTAGATATTATATATAGGCAGAAGTAGAGGATTTCAACAGATATCATTGTGTTATGGATGCCAGTACTTTTTTTTAAACAAACTAGCTAATGTATTAGTACTGTCTTATGAGTACTTCAGAATATTTACTGTTTGCTGCTTGCTTGAAATTCCATTTTTGTAACAAAGGAATATATATTTTTAGGTTGTACAGTGGTTACTGGAAGAAAAATTGTGTGCACTGCAGTGTGCTGTATTTGATAAGACATTGGCAGAATTGAAAACACGAGTGGAAAAGATTGAGTGTAACAAGAGGCATAAAACAGTTCTTGCTGAACTACAGGTTTGTACAGTAAATTGCATATCCACATGTCATCATTCTCATAACTTACTTTCTAGTATATGTTTTCCAAGTTGACAATAAAGTATATTTAACTTATAAGTATTAGGAATAAAAGGAATCGCTATTAGTTTGCTCAGGCTGCCATTAAAAAAAATACCATCAACTGGGTGACTTCCAAAACAGAAATGTGGTGTCTCATAGATTTGGAGGCTAAAAGCCCAAGGTCAAGCTGCCATCAGGCTGTAAGAAAGAGTTGTTGCATTTGTCTCCTCTAGCTTCCTACGGTTTACTGACAATCTTGGGCATTTCTTGTCTTGTGGAAGTATCATTGTGATTTCTGGCTCCATCTTCACATAGTGCTGTGTCTGTATGTGTGTCTGCTTCCAAATTCCCCCCTTTTCTAGGGATACTAGTCACTCTGGATTAGGACCCACACTATTCTAGTAGGACCTCATCTTAACTAGAGTTGACTTTTAGACAATGTAAGGGTTAGAGGTGCTGTCCCCACTGCCTGCAGTTGAAAATCTGTGTACTGGTACCTGCCTCAGAAAATGAAGAAATTCATAAATGACTCACCCACAGCAGTGAACAGTTCGGATAGAATCAGAACTCAAACCCTAGTTCCTTTGATTTCAGTTATGGTGATCTCTAATTGAACACAGACTCTAACTCAATTTAAAGATCTGTAAAATGAAAATATGAATAGTATATTTATTGAAAAAAAATTTCCATGTATAATTGGACCCATGCGGTTCAACTCCATGTTGTTCAAGGGTCAACTGTAATTACCTCTACAATTACCTATTTCCAGATAAGTTTGTGTTCTAATACTTGGGGTTCAGACTTCAACATACTTTTGAGATATGTATCAACCCATGCCAAGCCTCAGAAATAATCTTGGTAGTGCATCTTCAGTATTTCTTCAGTCAGTGAAGAAAGGCTGGCATCATCTAAAATGCTGTTAAGTACTAAATAATGTTTGCTGTGATTCTTTTTATATTAATCTATTTCCTCCAATGAATTGTATTTTTAAAGACATTAGTTTGTTGATCTGTGTTTATGAATAATTGCTACTTTTAATTTTTTATTGAATATGTCTGTATATTAACACATAGTGCTTGAGCTTCTGATTAGTTGAAATGTGCACATGGTAGCATGTGTTAGTAATTAATTTCATTCCAAGATTAAGAAACTGGGAAATTTCATCAATGCATTCATTCTGTCAGAAGGGAATGTGTTTCTATTTGGTAGGTTGTCTGAAAAATGAGCATTGTCTCAGATGCTGACTTGAAAACCACTTATAGAGCCTTACTTACAAATAAGGGAGAAGTGTTTCATGAAAATAAAGTTGCGCAGTTGAAAGCAAATTGCAAGCAACTGTGACTAGATTTTAGGAATTATGTATCTCAGCCAACAAGTGTAGTTTTTTAATTTAATATTGTAAATTTTATTTAAAGTGAGACTTTATTAATAATAAGGTCATTGTAGTTATTTTATAATGCATCATTTAGGACAACACTATTCCTGTTTCTTACCTTTAGCGGGTCCTTATATAGTTAGTGATAGTGTTGTCTGATCATTACATTTTATTTTACTAGTACTATTTAGAATGTTGAATTAGAACTGAAAATGTTGGAAGATTTAAGAGAATAATTTCATTCATGGTTTGTTATCAGTCCCATGGCTGCATCTATGATTTTGTGCTTTTAGAACCTGAGATTTTAACTCATATTTTTAAGATACAAGTCTGTCTCTAACTTAATAAACCTTTGCACTAGCATATTTCTTTGTAGCCTTAGAATCTTAATCTTTGCAGCATCAAATCAATCATCTTCTCCACAAATAAGTCATGTTGTGGAGTTGCACATTGTTCCCCTTACTCAAAATTCTTGAATTCTCAGAAAAATCTTCAAGGAATGTCTTCCCATTGTTTCTTTTATTCACAATTTTTTAGTTCTTGGAAACTAATTCCTCTATATCACTTCACGTATACACAGTGAGTTGCCAAATTAAAACTTTTAAATTTCTTATAAAAGTCTGTCTTTTACATCTTTTAACTTTCTACAAGACCATCATTACCCAGTTCCTTGATTATAATAGCAGCCTTTTACACGACCACTTTGGTACTGCTTTTTACATCTTTACTGGTCCTTCTCAAGCATTGTATTCATCTTTCTAAAATGCTGCATGTTAATTCTCTTCTGTGTAGTTCAGTTTCCTCAGTTGTGTACCAGTTTAAACCTGTGTTCATTTTCTGATTTGTAACTTAGATCTCCTAGTTTTTGATCCACTTTTCCTAATCCCACCAGTTGCTTCACTGTCCTACAGAGTATTTTTTTTTTTAATCTTTATTTGTTGGCTGTGTTGGGTCTTCATTGCTGTGTGGGGTTTTCTTTAGTTGAGGCGAGTGGAGGCTACTCTCTAGTTGTGGTGGCTTCTCTTGTTACTGCACATGGACTCCAGGGTGTGCGGGCTTTAGTAATTGCAGCACATGGACTAAGTAGTTGTGGTTCCCAGGCTCTCGAGCACGGGCTCAGTAGTTGTTGTGCACGGGCTTAGCTGTTCCACGATATGTGGTGTCTTTCCAGACCAGGGATCAAACCTGTACCTCTTGTATTGTCAGGCAGATTCTTTACCACTGAGCCACCAGGAAAGCCCACTGCAGAGTGTTAATGCTCACAGTATTTTTATTTCAGCCATTTGATTTCATATTGTAGCTTCCATTCATTTATGATCTGTCCTTACCATGCCATTTATTTACATTTTACTCAGCCCGATTTAGTTCCCATCTCTTTCTTTGTTGTTCTGATATTTAGATATTTATGGAAGTAAAATTTGGATAGCAGTTACTTTCAAAGTTTACAGTTCAGTGTCATTTGGTACCTTCACACTGTTGTATGATCATCATCTTTATCTAGTTCCAGAACATTTTTATCAATCCAGAAGCAAACCTTGTATCCATTAAATAGTCACTTCTCATTTCCTTCTCCCCCTAGCTCTTGGGAACCACTAATCTGCTCTCTGTCTCTACTGAGTTACCTATACTGCATATTTAATATGAACAGAGTTATACAATATGTGACTTTTTGTGTCTGGCCTGTTTTTTCACAGCATAATGTTTTTAAGATTCATACATGTTGTAGCATGTATCACTACTATATTCCTTTTCATTGCTAAGTAATATTTATCTTTCTATACTGTTGAAAATAAATAGGAATTAATTCAAGATGTTAACTTGTGTATACATACACACACATACACATATTTTATTTATGTATTCTTCAGTTGATGAACATTTGATGAGCATTTAGGTTCTTTCTACCTTTTGAATATCGAAAATAATGCTGCTGTGAACATTTGTATACAAGTATTTGTTTGAATACTTGTTTTCAAATCTTTGGGGCATGGAATTGTGGGTCATATGGTAATTCTTTTAATTGATTGTAGAACAGTCAGTTGTTTCCTGTTTTATATTCCCACCAGCAATGTTGAGGTTTCCATTTCTCCCATTTCCTTGTTAACATTTGTTACTGTCTGTGTTTTTTAAAAATAATTATGACATCCTAATGGATATGAAGTGGTATTTCATTGTGATTTTGGTTTGTGTTTTCCTAGTGGCTACTTATGTTCAGCATCTTTTCATGTGTTGTTTAAACATCTGTGTATCTACTTTAGAGAAAATTTAAGTTATTTTTATTCCTGGATTTTTTGTTTTTGCCTTTTTATTGTTGAGCTGTAAGAGTTCTTTACATATTTTGGATATTGAACACTTTAAAGTACATGATTTATGACTATTTCACCCATTCTGTAAGTTTTCTTTTTACTTTCCTCTCTTGATAATGTCTTTTAATGCACAGAAATTTTACATTTTGATGAAGTCTTGTAGGCAACATAGAGTTAGGTTATGATTTATTATCCACTTTGCCAATCTCTGCCTTTTAACTGAAGAGTTTTTCATCTCTTTACATTTAAATTATTGATAAAGAAAGACTTAGTCCTACCATTTTACTTGTCTTTCACCTTCTTTGTTGCTTAATTCCTACATTATTGCCTTATTTTGTGATTTTTTTCTAGTGAACCATTTAAACTCTCTTCATTTTTCTCTTTCTATAAAGTTTTTATTTTTTCCTTAGTGATCACTCTGGAGATTAAACTTAACCTCTTGAATTAATACCTATTATGCAAAAAAGTATACAAAACTTTTCTTTCACAGTCTTGTCCTCCCATCTCTCTGGTGAATTTCTTAATTTCAGTTATTGTACTTTTAGCTGCAGAATTTATGCTTTTTAAAAAAGATATAATATCTGTCTCTTTACTCATATTCTCTCTATTAGTGAGACATTTTTTTCCTTTTTTTCTTTTCAAGTTATTTCTCAATGGTATCCTTTAGCTCTTTGAATAGATTTAAAACCATTTATTTAAAGTCTTTGTCTAGTAAGTCTTATGCCTGAGCTATATTTCTGTTAATTTTTTTTCTTTCTGTGAATAAACCATACTTTCTTACTTCTTTGCATATGCCCTAATTTGTTCATTGTTACTGTTTAAATGGATATTTTGAATATTGCAATGTGACAATTCAGAAAATCAGATTTTCCCCTTCTATCTAGGGTTTGCTATTGCTGCTTGTTGTTGTTTGCTTGATTAGTGGGTTTTCTAAACAATTTTTGGAAAGTATATATTCGTTATTGTGTATGGTCACTGAAGTCTATGTTTTGTTAGCTTAGTGGTCAGCTGATATTTTGACAGTTAACTTAAATGCTCAGACAGTAAGGAATCCACTTGCAATGCAGGAGACCTGGGTTCAATCCCTGGATTGGGAAGATCCCCTGAAGAAGGGAACAGCTCATTCCAGTATTCTGGCCTGGAGAATTCCATGGACAGAGGAGCCTGGCAGGCTACAGTCCATGGGGTAGCAGAGTCAGACATGACTGAGCAACTTTCATTTAAATGCCTGGAGCCTAAAAAATAAAATGGTTACTCTCCCAAATGTTTGCAGATTAACTGCATTGGGGTACTCTTTCAACACTTAGGCTAGACCATTTACAACCTGTTTTATCACACTTGCCTTATTCTTCTCTTCCTGCTTGCATAAATTCTGAAAGCTAGTCTGAGGTGGCAGCTTAGGGTCTTTTCAGGCCACTTGTGAGCTTGCATTATGTCCTGAACATTCAGATAGTGTTCTCAATTTCCTGAGATGGGTGAGAGCTTTTAAAGCCCCCTTCTGCCATGTGTCTTCTTTCCCAACCTTTTCCATCTCAGGCATTTCTTTTCTTTTTTTAATACTTTTTATTTATGTTAGAGTATAACTGATTAATAGTGTTGTGATAGTTTCAGGTGGACAGCAGAGGGACTCAGGTATACATATACATCTGTCATTCTCTCCCAAACGCTTCTCCCATCCAGGATGTCACATAACATTGAGCAGAGTTCCTTGTGCTATACAGTAGGACCTTGTTGGTTATCCATTTTAAATAATAGCAGTATGTACATGTCTGTCCCAAACTCCCTGACTAAACCTTTCCTGTATCCCTTCCCTCTGACAATGATAAGTTCTTTCTCTAAGTCTGTAAGTCAGTTTCTGTTTTGTAAATGTTGATTTGTATTATTTCTTTTTGGATTCTGCTTGTAAGAGATGTCATACAATATTTCTCCTCCTCAGTCTGACTTTACTCAGTATGAAAATCTCTAGGTCCATCCATGTTGCTTCAAATGGCGTTATATCATTCATTTTTATGGCTGAGTAATACTCTGTTGTATATATGTACCAGATCTTCTTTATCCATTTCTCTCTCAATGGACATTTAGGTTTCTTCCATGTCCTGACTATTGTAAATAGTGCTGCATTGAACATTGGGGTGAATGTGTCTTTTTGAATTATGGCTTTCTCTGAGTATATGCCCAGTAGTGGGATTGCTGGGTCATATGGTAGTTTTTTTAAGGAGCTTCTGTACTGTTCTCCAGGCTTCCCTTGTGGCTCCGGTGGTAAAGAAATCTGCCTGCAATGAGGGAGACCTGGATTCCATCCCTGGGTTAGTTTAGGAAGATCCCCTGGAGGAGGGAAAAGCTACACACTCCAGTATTCTGGCCTGGAGAATTCCATGGACTGTATACAGTCCATGTGGTCACAAAGAGTTGGACACGACTGAGCGACTTACACACACATACATACCATTCTCCACAGTCGCTGTATCAATTTACATTCACACAAAGAGTGTAAGGGATTTCCTTTTCTCCACACCTTCTCCAGCATTTGTTGTCTGTAGATTTTTTTTTGATGACCATTCTGAGCAATGTGAGGTGATATCTCATTGTAGTTTTGATTTATATTTCTCTAATAATTGGTGATGTTGAACATCTTTTCATGTGTTTTTTGTCCATCTGTATGTCTTTTTTGAAAAATGTCTATTTAGGTCTTCTACCCATTTTTTGATTGGTATTTTTTTTTGTTTTGATATTGAGCTGGATAAGCTGTTTTTATATTTTGGAAATTAATCCTTTGTCAATTGCTTCATTTGCAAATATTTTTTCCCATTCTGAGGGTTGTCTTTTCATCTTATTTATGGTTTCCTTTGCTGTGCAAAATCTTTTAATTAGTCCCATTTGTTTATTTACTTATTTTTCATTACTCTAGGAGATGGGTCAAAAAAGATCTTGCTGCTATTTATCTGCCAGTAGGTTAATTGTTGAAAAGAAGTATTTGATTACTGTAGATGTAGCTTCCCTTGTGGCTCAGCTGGTCAAGAATCCACCTGCAATGCAAGAGACCTGGGTTTGATTTCTGGGTTTGGAAGATCCCCCAGAGAAGGGAAAGTCTACCCACTCCAGTGTTCTGGCCTAGAGAATTTCAGACTCATATGTACTATTGGTTAGGGATCTTCTGTGATTTATAGATATGTTTACTATTAATATATAATTCTCAGTGAGAAAATTAAGTGTGGTTCCAACTATGTTAAATAATAAGAAATGCAAGCACATATATTCAGAAATATGCTGGTTTGTGAGCAAGGAGGAAAAAAGCCAATCTTCTAAAACTTAAGAGTGTTTACTTTGGGTTTTGAAGTCAAGGATTATACAACAACTTGTCTTATTTTCTTTGCTGTTGACTGTCTTCTGAGGATCCTATTACCCATAGATTTCTTGTTATGTATGCACAGGTTCCTTTTTAATATTATAATGCCATTTGATTTCTGTCTCATTTTTGCTTTTTTTAGGCCAAGATAGCCAGGTTAACCAAACGCTTTGGAGCAGCCAAAGAAGATCTTAAGAAAAGACAAGAAGTAAGAATTTCTATTCTTGGATAGTTGATATTTAGCTTTAAGTGGTAATCTTAGGAGGTGCTGACCTAGGAGGAAAGAAGTCTGAAATTTTCTTTTACACTGTGTACTTCCTGCATGTTGTTTCTGGAACTTCTGCTCATTAACCCTTTCTAATCCTCATTGTTTTCATATGAACATCAGTACATGTAATATGTATATGTAAGGCATTCTTGAAATTGTATTTTCTATCCATCTTTAAAATTAAGCTTTGGGGATTTGCCTTACCATGTTTCTCTCAGGCATACCTTGGAGATACTGTGGGTTCAGTTCCAGACCACTGTAGTAAAGCAATTATTGTGATAAAGCAAGCCACAAATTTGTTAAAAAAAAAAAAAAATGTTTCATTAAAGAAAAAAATACATAAATGTTACATTAATTCTGTAGTCTTATTAAGTGAGCAGTGGTATTATGTCTGAAAAATCGTTTAGATACGTTTTAATGTACATACCTTAATTAAAAAATGCAAAACATAAAATAATTGCAGTAACATCAGAGATCATTGGTCACAGATCACTGTAGACTATAATAGGGTCTCCCTAGTGGCTACATGGTAAAGAATCTACCTGCCAATGCAGAAGATACAGGTTTGAGCCCTGGGTCAAGAAGGAAATGGCAATCCACTGCAGTATTCTTGCCTGGAATACCACATAGACAGAGGAGCCTGGTAAGCCACAGACCATGGGATCACAGATAGTCAGACACAACTCAGTGACTAAAACAACAACAAATAGCAGTATAATAATAATGAAGAAGTTTGAAATATTACAAGAATTACCAAAATGTAACACAGAGACAAGAAGTGAGGAAATGCTATTGGAAAAATTGTACCAAGCTTGACGCATGTTGCTACAAACCTTCAGTTTTTTAAAAATGCAGTGTCTGTGAGGTGCACTAAAGCAAGGCATGCCTGTATTTGCCAGTGTAGTGGTTTAGTCTCTTATGTCCTGCAAAACAGTTCAGTATTACACGGCCTCAAGTAGCCCAGTTCTCCTCTTCCTTTCTTACTCCATGTAGTTTAGTACAGGTGTCGTAGCATAGCACAAACTGTGGTCTGCAGTTAGTCTTTGCTTTCTGTTGTTTCCTTAGTTATTCTGTAATATGGATTTTTAGTATAGCATTGTACATTGCAGTATTGTTTTTAGTTGAATTTCTTTTCCTCTTTTTTTCATTTGAGCAAGTTACATTTCTTTGAGTCTTGATAACTTTATTGCCTCAGTTCAGTTCAGTCGCTCAGTCGTGTCCGACTCTTTGCGACCTCACGAATCGCACTTTATTGCCTAGTACATAGTAATTTCCAATAGTAGTTTTTTCAGTAGTAGTCATTATTCCTATAGATATTTCTGTCTTGAGTCATTTTCATATCCTGTTTACTTGACTTTTTAAAACAACTCATTTTGAAATGATAGATACACAAGAAATTGGAACAATAACACACAGACTCCTATGAACCCTTCACTCAGCCTCACTCATTGGTGAAATCTATACCCATAGTACATTATCAAAACCAAGAAATTAGTACAGTTCTATCAGATAGTTTTGTAGACTTTATCAGTTTCCTTCAGGTTTTACATAAATTAATTATGTTTATCTGTGTGTTTGTCTGCAATTTGATCTCATGTATAGATTTATGTAACCTGCCACCACAGTTCAAGATACACACCACACAGGGATACCCTCCTGCTTCTCTTTTACAATTTCAACCGTGCTTTTACCCTACCCTTACCTCCTGTTTTCTGGCAGCTACAAATCTGTTCTGCATCTTTATATTCTTTGAACTTAAATTTTTAAGCTCTGATTTATCTTTTCTTGAGCAACTGACAGTTTGTTTACACAGGCTAATCATCAAATCCTCATTTGGCCACACCCAAAGATTTTTTTATTATGGTCTTCTTCACTGATGTAATTACATTTCTGATTTTAAACTCTAGTTTCTCAGCTTTTAAAAAAAGTTTGTTTTTTTTTTTGGTCACACTATAAAAACTGTTTCTTCTATTAGAAAATTGGTATAAACCTTTATTTGCTATGCCTGAACGAAACATAGGGTTTTGAAATTTTTCCATTGTTTTTTACAATATGATTTTCCATTTTTTTCTTTTCCTCCTGTGTCTGAACTAAGTAGTGCTGCCCACCTTGTATTTTTCCAGTGTTTGTGCATATCTCATTTGTTATCAGAACTGTTTTCCAGGTCTTACTTGTTTAGTTAAAGGAGATAGGCAGAGACCTTAAGATACACAGATAAAAATATTATGATCCCTGAAAAGTTTGTCTTGAAGAGCTACAATAAGTATGGAAAGAAGGACAAATACTGTGTAATTCCTAAAAATCAGAAAAGATTAATTTGAACAATTAGTGTGTGTGGCACTTGAAGAAAATGTTAAGGTAGTGTTCAGTCTTTCAAATTGTGTTACTTCTTTTAGTTTGTAAGGCCAGTTTTAAATTTCAAAACTTAGACATCTTTCTAACTCATTCTTGTTATTGTTTTCTTCTTATGAGAGATATTTCTAGAGAAATGTCAAAAGATTTTGTTCTTCCATGTTTTAATTTCCACTATAATTTTACATATGTCTTTCTAGGCTTTAAAAACAAGACACATAAAATAATATTGAGAATTATCCCCCTTACCAAAATAACTAAACAAGCAATACCACTTCAGATTCTTTTCTTCTGTTTAGATTTGCTCCTTGGTCCTCTGATATTAATCAGTTAATAACAAACCCCATTATTCAGATTTGGCTTAAAACATTTTCTATTAATTTCTGAAAGAAAATAAAATCCTCATAAGCAGTTTGCTATTAAGACCGTATTCATGTTTAATCTATTTTAGGGCTTTATGACTGATATCTTTAACTTTCATCCTTTATCTTTTTTTTACTATAAAAGAAATATCAAGATATTTCTCTCCTTTATGGAAATCAGTGACTTATAGTTGATTCTCAAATTTTAGATTTAATCTAAATCCTGCATTTCAATTTTTTATTAAAAATAATTCTTTTTTTTTAATTGTAATAAAAACTTAACATAAAATTTACCATTTTAAATCCTACAATTCAGTAGTGTTAACTATATTCACATTATTGTGTAACATATCTCTAGGAATTTTTCATCTTGCAAAACTAAGACCTCCATAGAACAACTACCATTTCCTCTCCCCTTTAGCCCCTAGAAATGATCATTCTACTTTGTTTCCATGGTTTTGACTTCTCTAGATATCTCATAAGTGCAGTCATACAGTATTTGTTTTATCTTATTTCACAAAGCATTGTGTTCTCAAGGTTCATCTGGGTTGTTGCATATGACAGGATTTCCTTTTTTAAGGCTAATACTGCATTGTATGTATATACCACATTTTCTTTATCCATTTATTTATTGATGGATATTTGGGCTGGTTTCAACTTCTGGCTCTTACGAATAATGCTGCAATGACATTGGTGTGCAGATACCTCTTTGAGGTCAAAGTTTTGGATATTTCTACCCAGAAGTGAAATTGCTGGGTCATTTGGTAATTCTGTTATTTTTGAGGAACCTCCATATAGTTTTCTTTTGCAGTCACATCACTGCTAAAGTCACATTTAGGGCTTCCCAGGTAGCTCAGTCGGTAAAGAATCTGCCTTCAGTGCTGGAAACCCCAGTTCCATCCCTGGGTCTGGAAGATCCCCTGGAGAAGGAAATGGCAAACCACTCCAGTATTCTTGCCAGAAAATCCCATGGACAGAGGAGCCTGGTGGACTGCAGTCCATGGCTTGCAGAGTTGGGCACGACTGAACAAGTAACACTGAGGAACTGAACAGTCACATCGTTTACATTCCCATCAGCATGGCACAAGGGTTCCAATTTCTGTATATTTTTGGCAAAAAAATTTTTTTTTCCTCTTTTGTGATAGTGTCCACCCTAATGGATGTGAGGCCTTATCTCATTGTGGTTTTGATTTGCATTTCTCTGCTTAGTGATGTTGAGCATCTTTTCACATGCTTATTGATCATTTTGCATATTTTCTTTGGAGAAATGTTTATTCAGGTCCTTCGGCCATTCATAAATCTGGTTACTTATCTTTTAATTGTTAAGATGTAGGAGTTCTTTTTATGTTCTGGATATTAACACCTTACCAGTTACATGATTTGTAGTTATTCTCTGCCATCATGTAGGTGTCCTTTTCACTCTGTTGATTGTTTCCTTTCATGTGCAGAAGATTTTAAGTTTGATGTAATCTTCTTTGTCTTGTTAATGCTTTTGTTACCTTTGCTTTGATCCAAGAAATCATTGCCAAATCCACTGTCGTTAAGCTTTCCTCTGTGTTTTCTCTTCTTAATTTCATAGTTTTAGGTTTTATGTCTTTAATCCATTTGGATTAAATCTTATATATGATTTAATGGTCTGACTTCATTCTTTTGCATTTGGATATCCAATTTCACACAGTTTGTCAAAAGAGTGTTCTTTACCCATTGTGTAGCCTTTACACCCTTGTAGAATATCATTTGAGTGTTTACATTAAGAGTTTATTTCTGGGGTCAGTATTCTGTTTGACATTTCTATGTGTCTGTCTGCATTCCAGCACCATACTGTTTGGATTACTGTAGCTTTGTAACATGTTTTAAAATTAGAAGTATAAGCTTTCAACTTTGTTCTTTTCTAAGATTGTTTTGGTAATTCAGAATTTCTTGAGATTTCATTTGAATTTTAGGATGCCTTTTCCTATTTCTGCAAAAAATGACAGGAATTTTGATTGAGATTGCATTGAAACTTTTGACCACTTTGGGTAGGATGGACATTTTAATAATACTATAGATGTTTTAATGATGGCCATTCTGACTGGTGTGAGATGATATCTCATTGTAGTTTTGATTTGCACGTCTCTTAAGTTTACAACTGTTTTAAACTGGAAATAAATTCAGGTCACTTTTTTCCTCCCACCACTTCATTGATATCATACATTATATCTTTTTGTATTGTGTGTACGTTAATATAGATTTACAATTATATTTTATACTTAAATTCTGTACTAGAATTAGGTGGGATTTCTATTTCCACTTTCTAGTAATGCAGTATTTTGTATTTATTTTTGTATTTACTTTTACTAGAGAGTTTTATATTTTTCTTTGCTTTCAGGTTGCTCTCTAGTGTCCTTTCATTTCTACTTGAAGGACTCTGGTTAACATTTGTATGGTGGATTTAGTGGTGCAAAATGCACTCAGCTTTGTATTTACTGTGAAACTCTTAATTTTGCCTTCATTTTTGCAATGATAGTGTTGCTGGTTATGATATTCTTGCTTGGCAGTATTTTTCTTTTAGCACTTGAATATATCATTCCACTCCCTTGTGGCCTGCTAGGTTTTTTCTGAGATAAAAGCACTGATAATCTTAAGGAAGCAGCCTTAAATGTGATGGGTCCCTTTTCTTTTGCCACTTTTACAACCTTTGTGACTTTTCACAACTTGACTATAATGTTTCTTAGTGTAGGTCTCTTTGAGTTGGAAGTCTTTCACCTTCTTGAATTTGTCGGTTTTCTTTCTTAAGTTTGGGAAGATTTTGGCCTTTACTTAAGAAGGCTTTCTGCCTACTTTCTTTCTTTCCATTCTTGTTTTCCCATATTTGTATATTGGCCCACTTGATAGTGTCTAATAAATCTCTTAGGCTGTCTTTACCTTTTTTTCATTCACTTTTTCTGTTTGATTCTCTTAACTCAATAATTTCAAATGATTTATCTTCAGGTTTGCTGATTCTTTCTTCTGCTTGATACAGTCTGGTTTTTATCCCTTCTAGTAAATGTTTAAATTCAGTTGTTGTAGGCTTCAGCTCCAGAATTTCTGTTGGTTCTATTCTGAAGTTTCATTTTCTTCTTGCTTTATTTTCCTAATTTCATTTAGTTTTCTTTCTGTGTTCTTTTCTGTCTCATTGAGCATCTTAATGATAGTCATTTTGAATTCTTTGTTGGGTAGTTCCTAGGTCTGTTTCTTTAAGATTAGTTTCTAGAGATTAATTTCATAGATTGATCCATATTTCTCTGTTTTTTTTGGTATGTTTCTCTTTTGCTGAAATTAGGCATTTGAAAAAGTACACTTCCCATCTTTTTGGAATATCTTTGTACAGATGAAGACCTTTACTAGTAGGTCAAGTTAGATAACTCTGATCTCCTTTCAAACCTTTTTTCAGAGATGGCATTTTCTTGGCGTTTGTGTGTGTATCTCCAATCTGCAGAGTTTTGTCTGGTTCTATTTGGGAACGTCCCATCCCCGACCTGGTATCTGCCTTTCAAATTGCTGCTGCTTTAGCAAACCATTATACTGGAGTTACCCCTACTGTCTCTCTGTATTACTGCCAGTTTTCTGGTTTAGTACCAAGCCAAGAGGTTTGCCTTTCTTCTCATCTACCCCCCAAGACACCCAATGTGTGCTGCTTCTTCCAAGTTGGGTGAGACGGAAGCCAGTACCTTGATCAGTGTCCTCCGAAAGTCAGTGTTGCATGCAAATTCCAGTGTTTCTTTCCTGAAGAAGAGGACACTTTTTGGGATTTTTTTTCCCTTTTTCTTTTCTATTTTACTACACTGTGGAAGGAAGGAGGTGGGATATGATGGTTAAGTGCAACAGACTTTCCTACCTTGTACTATTTATCTCTTTGGGGCTTACTCTCATTTAGGGTGCTCTAATCTCTCAACAGGTTTCTTGACTTCTTACAAGTGAAATTTGATCCTTAAGTTGTTAAGTCATTGTTTTCATAAGGGAAGGATTCTATAGGATTTTCAGTTCTGCCATCTTGCTGATGTCACCACACTGTAGTGTTTAAGGTCCTCCATCCAGTGACATTAAGCCATACTTTACTTATATATACCTATTTATTATGCTTATACTCCTTTTATATTTTTTCCCTCTGAAATGTGTACCTTCATTTTAAGTGTTTTGAGTGTACTGATTACTCAAAGACTTACTAGAAGATGCACTTCTTTCCCCTAAAAATTTTTTAAAACTTTTCCCAATGAGGCTACAATGTTACTTTCATTTCCTTTTCTAGATATTTCAAATGTTTCTGTCAGAGCAGTTTATCTTAATTCTTTATCTTTTTTCCTCCTCTACACAGATAAAATCATTCTTTTATCCTATAAAAAGTAGCAAAATATATTTGTTGTTGAGAAGAGTGATTAGTGGCATCTGCTTGATATGCTTCTGTTTATCACCTTTTGTTTAATATGTATTATATTTAATTAAGATTTGAGTGGACTTATTTTTCTCAGTTTAAGAAATAGATGATGAAAGAATTATAATGGAGGCCCAAATAATGATAATTAGCATATAAATGTTACAACTGTATTTCTATAGTCCCTGTTTTGGAGGATGGAAAAAGGCTTAGTTTGTACTGAAGTTATAATTGGGGCATCTTTTTATGAAATTATAAGTCACATAGTGACAAGTAGTTTTTTTTAAACAAAAATTATAAAAATAATTTTGTGACCTAGGATACCACTTAATTGGTAATCAGTTACTTCTGAGGATAAACAAATATTTTCCTTGTTTCTTGAGTTTCTGCTTGTAATCTGGTGCTTCCTCTGCTAGGTATTTAGTAGGCATTTACTAGATGTTTATTGAATGAGTATCTAGTTATTCTTTAAATTTATTTATTTTTTTTTCTAGTTATTCTTTAGATTCATATTGTTAATGCTTACTGAACACTTTTAGCATATAAACTATTTTCACATTATTTATTTACTCATAAAAAACTGAGGTCTAGGAATTATTCACTTTTCATACAGTAAGTAGTTGTGACAATAGACTAATTTGTGTAAGCACTTTAATATGTGCCAATGCCAAGGTTTTTTTTTTTTTCTTAGAAAGATTTTCTCCTGTACTATAGAAATAACTTGAAATTCATATTTCAGTGTCCATACATAAAATTTTATTCAAACACAACCATGATTATTCACTTACATATCATCTATGGCTAATTTCTGTGCTACAGTGGCAGAGCTGAGTAGCTGCAAAGCCTAAAATATTTACAATCTGGCCCTTTATAAAGTTCACAGACTCCTGATCTAATACCATTAATTCCCTAATCCTTTTATTTTACACCTACAAAAAGACTTAAATTTTGCAACAGATTTGTAAGTAAGTGGCAAAAAACATAAGTTTCTAAGTCTTGTTTTGTAGAATAGTGATGATTAATTTACACGTTTTGGTCATCAAATGCCCTATTTCCACAGTAAAGCAGTCAATTCTGCCATTTCTAAAGGGGTCTTATGAGGTAACAGTATTTATAACCATTCTTAGATAATAAGCTGGGAGAAGGCACTGGCAACCAACTCCAGTACTCTTGCCTGGAAAATCCCATGGATGGAGGGGCCTGGTAGGCCGCAGTCCATGGGGTCACTAAGAGTCGGACACCACTAAGCGACTTCCCTTTCACTTTCCACTTTCACGCATTGGAGAAGGAAATGGCAACCCACTCCAGTGTTCTTGCCTGGAGGATCCCAGGAACGGGAGAGCCTGGTGGGCTGCCATCTCTGGGGTTGCACAGAGTCAGACAAGACTGAAGCGACTTAGCAGCAGCATAGAAATAACAGATAACATATTAACAAAGCACTTAGAGGACTGAAAGATTGCTTGTGAATTGGGCTTTATTTTACCTTGGTATTTTTCTCCCCAGAACCCACCAAACCCACCTGTATCACCAGGAAAGTCTGTAGTTGATGTCATCAGCAATAACAGTGTGCCCTACAGGTGAGAATTGTAAACAGGCTGTTTATCAAGTTTTTCATTAAGAGAACAAGGTTCTGATTTTCTTTATTGTGCAGAAAGATCTTAGAATGTGATGCTATATATTTTTGTAGAGATAAGTGTTTGGTATACTGAATTAAGTATATTTGCTTCTTTTTGCTTTGCTGTAATTGTTCTCCTATGGATATTGATTTTGCTAGTTTTTTTATAAGGCTTTCTTTTGTCATTGCAGATTTCTTTATCCACTTGTGTTAAATAGTATTACCTTAAGTATTTGAGAAATTCTTTGGTCAGAGTTGATAAAAACTAATGTGTTGCAGATATTCGGACCCATATTTGGTTTTCAGGTTAAAGTATTAAGGACATAGAATATAAAAGGAAGACTCTTCCCCTGACGCCCTACACCCCAACATTCCAGTGTTTTCATACCAGCTTTGCTTCACCGCATTCACTCCCAGTTTAGTGCTTTAAATTAATATCCAAGTCTAGCTACCCTTTCTTCCTATGAGCCACTGCTTTCTGTATGCATAAGTAGATATCCCCTAGAACGGCATGTCCAGTGACCATTTGTGTGTGTATCTATTTCACAGAAATACAAACACGGTGAGACAGATGTTGGAGTCCAAAAGAAATATAAGTGAGAGTGCACCACCATCTTTTCAAACCCCTGTGAATACAGGTAATATTCTTAACACCAAAATACATTTTGTTAGGAATTGAAGGCTTTTGTTCTCTTTTCTTACACACTTTTGAGCTTGAAATGGACTAAGAAACTGAACACAGTTATGTAAAATTGAGTGCTAAGAGCAAAATTTTGTTTAAAAAGTAGGATCACAGATGTGCATAAAAATACAGAAATTCAGATTTCTGCTGTAGTGATTCTCAAATTTTGGGGTGTTGACATCCCTGTATAATCTTAAAAATTATTAAGAATCTACAGAATTGTATTTATGTGGGTATATAATTGATATTTACTATGGTAGAAATTAAAACATATAATCTTTTAATGTTTATTAATTCACTTAAAAATAATTGCAAACCTGTATTTTGTACCAGTATACAGTCCACTATTCTTGCCTGGGAAATCCCATGGACAGAGGAGCCTGGTGGGCTACAGTCCATTTGGTCATAGAAGAATTGGGCATGATTTAGCAATTAAACCACAGAATTACATACCATAAGTCGCAAGTTTTAGTGAAAAGTAGCTCTTAACCAAAATTTAAAAAATTAGCAAAAAGAGTATTATTATATTAAATTTTTATGTCTCTTTTAAACTTCACTTAAAACATTAAGATGGCCAAACACACCTGGATTCTCATATCTGTGTCTGCATTCAATCTGTTGCAGTTTGTTGTTTTAGTTGAATTATGTGAAGAAAATTCAGCCTCATACAAATATGTAGTTGGAAAAGGCCTAGAGAGAATGTGGGTATTATTCTTTGACATAGCAAGTAATGGTTTCTTAAAGGTTAGTTGCAAAGTGAAATCAGAAATCACACCAATAAACGTTTGTACATTTTTCACTAAATTCGTTTATCTCTCTTGTACTTGGATGGGTCTTTTACTAATATCATTCATTGATCACTTGGAAAATATTCACCGAGTTTTCTAAGTCTTCCAAACACTGGTACATTTCATTAATAATTTTTTTTTAATTGTATTTATTTACTTTGTTATCAGTTTTTCTCAGAAGAGCCTTTAAAGATTTGGGAAGCTAACCATGCTCTCAGGGTGGCAGGTAGATGTATTGTCCCAAGTTCTAAGTTTTTTTTTTAAACTCAGATTTTACTATTGCCAATCGATACTGTTGGTTGTTTTCTTTGAAGTCTCTACCTTCTTTGGTTTATTTTCAAGAAAAAATTTGCCAGATACCCAAGTGTGAATAACCCTAGTATGTTTATAAGTCAGTCTTTCAAGTAAAAGTGGTATTCCATCAAATGGGCTGTGAGCTCAGCTTACAGCTCAGCCAGTCGTCCGAGCACTCGTCCTTGAGCCAGCCAGCCTTATTTGGTATGCAGCAGTAATGCTTTATGTGTGCCTGTGATTTTGGAAAGACTTTACAAATCAGTGAGAAGGAGACTTAGTCATTGATTTTTATTAAACCTGCTCAAATGAGAAGATACATAAATGGCTGAACTAAAAAGACTATAAAACTCCCAGCGACCAACATTTTGATTTACTCTGCTCTTTGTTGTCAGCTCCTTAATTCTTCTCCCATCTTCCCTATGTTATTTTCCATATCACATAATGTCAGTAGAATGTTAATAGAGGTAGTAGCCTCTCCTCACTAGTTCTTCTCCCAGGGAGTTCAGTAAAATTGGATCCACAGGTACAGGTTTCACTTTATCCATATCATAAAATACCATCACTAAGTTCACCTATTATGAATTTATGATACTCTTTCTAGATACTCTGTTTGAGTTTATATATTGCCAGTGTTCTAAGGCATTTTTAATGTACTTTCAAAATTGTCTTTACAATTTTGCCTAGTTTTCACTGTTTTATAGTTGTATTTCCCGCTAGTAACTCTGAAGTAAGTATGCTAATTTTCAGAGACTCTTGGTACAGAAATAGCAGTCCTCCATCTTAATGATAAAACGTGCTGTTTTCATAATGTACCAAATGTAGATGCAGAAATGATTCTGCAAATAATCTAAGAATTCAAGAATTTAAATCAAATTAAAAGATATGAGAGACTACTGTATATATTGCACTACATCAACTTTGTATTATTTTAGCTGATAAAGATAGCATTTAAACTGAAACTTCTCTCTTTTTTTTATAGTATCTTCAACCAATCTTGTCACTCCTCCAACGGTTGTCAGTAGTCAACCTAAATTGCAGCCTCCAGTGACTTCAGGTTCTCTGACAGCCACGTCAGTTCTTCCTGCACCCAACACAGCTACAGTAGTTGCTTCTACTCAGGTGCCTAGTGGAAATCCCCAACCTACAATCTCTTTACAGTCTTTACCAGTGATTTTACATGTACCTGTTGCTGTATCCTCCCAGCCTCAGCTCCTCCAGAGCCATCCAGGGACTTTAGTGACCAATCAACCATCAGGCAACGTTGAATTCATTTCTGTACAAAGCCCACCTACAGTGAGTGGTCTTACCAAAAATCCAGTGTCTTTGCCATCTTTGCCAAACCCCACGAAACCAAACAACGTTCCTTCTGTGCCCAGTCCTAGTATTCAAAGGAATTCTCCTGCCAGTGCTGCACCGTTAGGAACAACACTTGCTGTACAGGCCGTTCCAACAGCACACTCTATTGTACAAGCCACCAGGACTTCTTTACCTACAGTAGGCCCATCAGGACTCTATAGTCCGTCAAATAATCGAGGTCCTATACAGATGAAAATTCCAATTTCTGCTTTTAGTACTTCATCTCCTGCAGAACAGAGCAGCACTACCACCACAAGAATTGGTAAGTCAACATGTAGATTTAATAATAGAAATGCAAGCTTGTTAATAGTCTGTAGATAATTGAATTTGTGTGTGTATGTGTGTATGTAGTTGACAAACATTATTAGAAGACAGAGTGAATAGAATTTCACAGAGACTATTTTAGTTACCCAAGAGGAATGATGTTAAAGTGGGATCTGAGACTTTATTTTGACTGAGAAGTTATCATTTGTAATTCATCTTTTACTAGTTTTCCTAACCTGGGAAAATTTTTAATTTTGTCTTTGTAGCAAGCATTGTGAATTACTTTCATAATACATTTTGCAGATATATCTGAATATACAGAAAACAGTATGTTTTAAAGTATCTAAGTGACATAATATATGCTAATAAGAGGAAAATAACAACCACACATCTTCTCTAGTGAAAGTGTTAGTTGCTCAGTCATGTCCGACTCTTTGTGACCCCATGGACTGTAGCCTGCCAGGTTCTTCTGTCCATGGACTTCTCCAGGTAAGAATACTGGAGTGGTACTCACTTGGGCAGCACATATACTAAAATTAGAATGATACAGAGAAGATTAGTATGACCCTGCACAAGGATGACACGCAAATTTGTGAAGTGTTCCATATTTTTTGTTCATGTTTGGCAGAAACCAACAAAATTCTGTAAAGCAATTATCCTTCAATTAAAAAATAAATGAATTTAAAAAAAAATAGTGGAGTGGGTTGCCATTCCTTTCTCCAGGGGATCTTCCCAACCCAGGGATCAAACTTCAGTCTCCTGCATTGAAGGCAGATTCTTTACCATCTGAGACACTAGGGAAGCCCCTGCCCATTATCCCATTTGGGAAAACCTTTGCATTCTTCACTCCTATCTTCCAAATTTGAATGGTTTTATACTAGGTCTTCCCTCTTTAATTTACTGCAGAACGTTTCCTTGCTTCTTGTTTTCTCTTATATATTTTCCCATATGGCATATTTTACATGATTATGTTTATATATTTATATATACTTTGTAGTATTACAAGAAGGAGAACTTGATTGTTCCTAATTTAAAATCTGTAGAACTCTGTCTTCCTTGTTCTTAGAAAGCATAGATTATATATACATTCTTGAACTTGCTTATTCTTCATTTCTGATTTTATATTTATCCCCACTACTTTTGGAAAGACAGGAAAGAGTACCTGGGCATCATGTATATAGTGAAATTGTTGTAATAGCTGTCCTTTTGATATAGTTGAACTTGAAATATAAGAAAAAATTATAAAGTACAAAATTAATTTTTACATGTGAGATATACAGGGCTTGTTTTTCTAATTTCTTATGTGATCTTCAGTAGAGTACTTGTCTTCTGAGTATATATTCTCATAAAATAAGAGTTTCATAGAGTTACTAAGAGTAAATGAATGGTAGATAAAAATTCATACTGGAATGAAGTTGAATATCACCTTCATACAATTAACATCTGGGATATAAAATTAAATCTGAAACTTAAAATACAGTTATTATTAGTATTTAAAATTAAATATTTGCATGGTACAGTAATGATATTTATTAGCAGTATCTGCTGTCACAACATTCCTTAGATGCCTACTTTGAATTGAGTTCAGTGAATGAGCAAGATTTTTTGGGGGGTGGGTTACATTTCTTCCAGTCATTACTGTTTTTTACCATGTTGGGTGGAAGATGATTATCATGGACCTTCTTTTCTGTGATTTTGGAGTTTTTCTTTATGAAATTTTGAGCTTAGTTGACATTGTTTTTAAATCATGGTTACAAGATAAGGTAAATTCTTAAATATAGAACTTTCCCTGAAAGACCATAGCCTGAAAAGAAGTAAATAACTTGAGAGATTACTCTGTCTAATGTTATGATTGCAAGTTCCCTAAATACTTATACAGTAGCAGAATTATGAGTTTCCCAGGTGACTCATTGGTAAATGAGTTACCTGTCAATGCAGGCAACGCAGGAGACGGAGGTTTGATCCCAGGGTCAGAAAAATCCCCTAGAGGAGGAAATGGCAACCCACTCCAGTATTCTTGCTAGGAGAATCACATGGACAGAGAAGCCTGGTGGGCTGCAGTCCACAGGGTTGCAAACAACTGGACCTGACTGAGCATACACACACACATCAGAATTATAATTTAATTTCATTATCCTGTTAACATTGTATGAACATTTGTTGACCCAAAGGGTGTGTTTTTCCCAAAATTATCTAGCTTAATGCACTTTATTAGTTGTAATGTCAGTCTGTTTTGTTTAATTTCTTGACTGTCTTTAATTTTTTTTGTATATAAAATTAATAATTTTAGTAATTATTATTTTTGTGATAATACATTTATATGTATACTTAAAACTTTATATTTTAACATATATATATTTAACACATATACTTTAATATAAAAATTATATTATGGAGATCTTCATTTTGAGTTCTATTTGGAATGCTTACATATATTTGAAAGTAAATTATTAGATATTAACCAAAAATATTAATGATAAGCTTGGCTTTGTTTACCATGTTAATTAGAAGGAGGTCCTATGAGATAATATATTCTCTGATTATGCATAATTTTAAGGATGCCATAAGTGGCATGAAAGTAAGCATTTAGCTATTGAGGCTTGCAAAAACCTAAGCTGAGGTCAAATAGCAAAATTTGGCTGAATATGAAGGTTGAAGCCAAACTTTAATACATCCATAAAGTGATGAATTAATTAGTTATTTAATTAAAACTTTTTGAAAACTATGCTTATGTAAGTTTTATTTCAGTTCAGTTCAGTTCAGTCACTCAGTTGTGTCTGACTCTTTGCGACCCCATGAACTGCAGCATGCCAGGCCTCCCTGTTCATCACCAACTCCCAGAGTCCACCCAAACCCATGTCCATCGAGTCAATGATGTGATCCAACCATCTTATCCTCTGTCGTCCCCTTCTCCTCCTACTCTCAATCTTTCCCAGCATCAGGGTCTTTTTCAATCTTTCCCAGCATCAGGGTCTTTTCCAGTGAGTGAGCTCTTCGCATCAGGTGGCCAAAGTATTGGAGTTTCAGCTTTAACATCAGTCCTTCCAACGAACACCCAGGACTGATCTCCTTTAGGATGGACTGGTTGGATCTCCTTGCAGTCCAAGGGACTCTCAAGAGTCTTCTCCAACACTACAGTTCAAAAGCATCAATTCTTCAGTGCTCAGCTTTCTTTATAGTCCAGCTCTTACATCCATACATGACCACTGGAAAAACCATAGCCTTTACTAGAGGGACCTTTGTTGGCAGAGTAATGTCTCTGCTTTTTAATATGTTGTCTACATAATGTATAACTAGACAGCATGCATTTGTATATATTTATATACATATATCTTCATAGAGTAAGTCAATGTTTTTTATAAAGTGTAAAATAAAAGTTGTCCTAAGGATTACTTGGAAATTTAGAGACCAAATTATAGTTTATCTCATTCATTCACAGGAGAAGGAAATGGCTACCCACTCTAGTATTCTTGCCTGGAGAGTCCTGTGGACGGAGGAGCCTGGTGGGCTGCTGTCCATAGAGTCGCACAGAGTCAGACACAACTGAAGTGACTTAGCATGCATGCATTCATTCATAAAACATTGAATGCCTGTTTTGTTCTAAAATCATGCAGACACACAGAAATGTACAAAATAGTCCCTATTCTAACTAAGCTCATAGTCAAATAGGGAACTTAATGTTAAATAATTATAAATGTGATGAGTGTAAATATATTCAGGTTTCTGTGAGAGAATATGGGAGCTCTGGGAAGGTACGAGAATGGAGTGAATGGCAAGATGGTGGGAAGTAGAGTTTTAAAGGATTTTTACAGAGAGGAAGGAGTGTGACATCCACAAACACTGGCTACAGGAGGGGCGAAAATGGAGTTACAGGCACTTGGGAATGCTCTAGATGAGAGAGAGAGTTGTAAAAATGACTTACAAGTTTTTGCACTCCGTTTATTTTCATTCAGTTATTCAGCACCTACCAAGGTACACTACTAGCACACGCCTGTGAAACGCACATGCACGTAATGCACATCCGCTCTGTGATGCTCGTGATGTCCTGTGCACATACACGCATCCGTTTTTTGATGCTGGTAAAAATTCAGTGTTGGTTAAAAGTGACAGTGTCTTTTAAGAATAAAGAGACAGAGATGTTTCTTATATGATAGAAAGAGTTTGTTGTACAATTTTTGACTTTATATCCTGCCAATTTTATTGCTTGATAGATTGAATTGTAACTTTTAACTTTAAAAATTCATCTGAAGTAGTAAAAGAAAACAAAATATACATTGAATCTATAAAATGTTACATTGAGAATCAAGACAACAATCTAATAAAAGGGTAGGAGAAGTTAATGGGAAATCTAGGATAAAGAATATTATTACAGCTTTATGAATAATTACCTTTGTGTCCTGAGACAATTAAGTCAAAGAGAGAATCATGCTGGATAAGAAAACTCTCATATTTATTAGTATTTGTGTGTGTGTAGAAATAAAACATTTCATTAATCAGTTTAAATCTTTCCTGAATCTTGAGAATAATTGTATGAGGATAATTCCACAGAAAATTCCATGTACAGAGGAGTCTGGTGGGCCACAGCCCTTGGGTTGCAAGAGTCCAACATGACTTAGAACTAAACCAGCCAACCAACCAATCAACAGAAAATAAAAATGAAACTCCCTCACCTGCTTTGCTTCTTGACGTACCTTTTATTTTCACTTGAAAATGTGTTTTAAATCAAAATGAATGTATTCTAACACTGTATATATGTTTTTTAAAACTGGTAGTAAATTGCTTATGTTTTGGTAATGTCTTGAATGTGTGTTAATACTCTGCATGTCAGTAACCTGGAATTAATTTTTTTTTTTATTAAGTAGTATTTTTAAGAAGTACTAATTAAAAAAAATTTTTTTATTAAGTAGTATTTCAAGAACTTTGCAGTCCAGAAATGAAGCTGATTCATTATAAATGAAGTAATTTTAAGATATTAGAGATATGTATATGTCTTTTAAAAGTTACATACATCTTAAATATACCTGAGAGATTCCTTAGGTTATATATACACACACAGGAATATGTACATATATGTATGTGTATATATGTATATTTTCTTGCTATGCAAAGAACTAAGATAATTCAGATAGGGTAGGCAGAAATTGGAAGGGCCCCTTTTACTTAACCTAGCCTGTAAAACCCTCTTTTTAACAGGTAGATATTTATCCTCATTTTTTTTAATGTATAGATAGAAATAATTGTATCTATCATTTCTGGTTTTATCTTTTTAAATATATTGATAAATGATTTACTTTGTATGTATGTTATGAAGATTTACAAATGAAAGGAGTGTCATATTTTGACTAAAGTCTTTTTGACAGAAAGTGTGGATAAGGATGTTTCAGCATTGGAGAACTCCTATTAATGTAATTGACCACATTACCAAAGAGAAAAAACTGATTAATCACCTCAGTAGACGCTCAAGACATTTGACAAAACTTAATACCTTTTCTTTAGAAATTGAGGCAGAAAAACATACTTTGTTTTCTGTGCTGTTTTTTCATTCAGCTATCTTTTATACGACTATATAGTTGTAGTTCTATACATGCAAAATTCATATGTATGTTTGTGTGTGTGTACATACTCAATACAAGTTTATTGAAAAATGAATAAAGGAAAATCATCTGTGATTGAGCTATTGAGATTATGCATGTATATTTCATCAGGATCATTTTATTTTTCTAGTGAATTTATTACATTTTGGCATGTTACTAAGTTTTTTTCTCCAGAGGTGTGTAGTAGGGAAGGATTATATTTTATTTAACTTTTTGTGTTACAGCATTTAGGTTATACACATCTTAAATTGCTTCCCTGCAATATTCATTTGGTTAGAGTTAAAATTTCTGTTTAATGGGTATATGAAGTGTTTGGATTTCTAGTATCAATTTGTCCTTCTGAAAGATTTGTAGCAGTGGTCTCTGAGAGAGTAATTTACATATGTAACATGTTGACACACAAAAAACTATTGGAGAAAATTAACGTGAATTGTTGTACATAAAGAAACCTGTCCTTTTACATTTTGTAGGTTCCTTTAAAAATAGCTCTGAGTTTTGTTTTGTTTTTTGACTCCTTAGAAAACCAGACAAACAAAACAGTAGATGCTTCTGTTAATAAGAAAGCAGCCGATAGCACATCACAGGTAAGATGTTTCCTACTGTTTCAAAATGAAAAGATGGATTTCTGTTGATATTCATTGATAAAATGAAAATTATTCCAAGTTTGTTTTTTACAACTGTCCAAAATTTTTCAAACAGCTTCTCTGTGTTGTTTGACAAGAATTGAATTTTTTTGATTAGTAATTCTCTTAGTGATATTGGATTGTATATAACTGACAGTCTGGTTATTTTCTTTCATACAGTGGGAAGTTTTAGTCTCCACATGTAATTTCTTCCTGGCCCATCTGTTTAAGAAGGTCTCCCTGGTTTATCTCTCCCCACGCCTCCCCATCCTTTGTCCTGCCATAGCCAGCACACACAGAGACACCATTTTAGGTTGTTCAGAGCTGATCAGAAATAGTTTTATGGAAAGAAAATTTTGGTTTTTCTGGCTTATTAACATTTTGCCAGTCTTGGTACTTTTTCATGTTAAATTTAAGTCACCCAGGAGTGGAGTAACTCCATTTTTCCTGTATTAATAAAGTTCATCACGATTCTTCTTCTACGTTGCTTTAGGTATAATAGATGCATAGGGAAGTCATTGCATGTTTGATGGTCTAATTTCTTCCCTTCCTCTTAATCATATCTGGAAACTCATTTATTTTCCTAGTGAGAGAAAAAATCTTGAGTAAGTCAGGCATGAATAAATGATGTGAATTTTAAAACAAGAGCATAGTGATCTTTAATTTTGACTATTCATCTTTATTAAAATGATATTTTTGACTAAAGATAGATAGATCAGATCAGATCAGATCAGTCGCTCAGTCGTGTCCGACTCTGCGACCCCTTGAATCGCAGCACACCCCATGCTGTATAGCTCAAACTAAAGCTATTAGAAATATTTTATTTCTTACAAATTTTAGCAGGCTTTTTATATGATATTAAAGGTCAAAGTTTTGATTGTTTCTGAGGATGTCTTGTAGCTGTGTTTTTAATTAAAAGTATATGGAGTACTTTTTTGGGAGGCATGTAGTATAGGAAGCATCAATATATTCAGTGACTTTTAGGTAACATAGGAAGTCTAGCTTTACTTTATAAAGTAAAACCAAAGCTAAAGAAAGAAATTACAAACATCCTCATTTCTCTCAGTAATTTTTTTCTTGTTTGTTTGGACATACTAGGTAATGTTTTAGGAGAGGAAGATGTACACTGTAATGGCTGTGTTTTCATCTTGTTATAAATGGTGATTCTTCTAGAGTTGTGCTGTCTAATGTGGTAGCCACTAATCACATGTAGGCTATTTAAATGAAAATGGACTTAATTTAGCCTTAAATAAAAAATTTACTTCCTCTATCACAGTAGGCCCATTTCAAGGCTCAAAAGCCACACATAGATAGTAACTACCATATTGGAAAACAAGGATATGGAACATTTTCATCATTGCAAAAAGTTATACTCCAATGTTATATGACAGCCTAGATGGGAGAGGAATTCGGGGAGAATGGTACATGTATATGTATGGCTAAACCCCTTTGCTGTCCACCTGAAACTGGCATAACGTTGTTAATTGGCTATACTCCAGTATAAAATAAAAAAAATTTTTAAGTTATATTAGATTGCTGAAATAAAGTATATATAATATTGTAAACATTTCAGTGAAATTAAAATTGATATAGAAGTTTGCCATACTTTTAAAATTCTTTGCTTAAAAATATTCTTTTTAAATAAAAAAAAAATAATATAAAATTTAGTCACACTCAGCTACTTATTATGTTCTAGAAATTCTAAGACATGTATTACTACTTCACAAGTTTTAGTTTTCATTGTATTCTATAACTTTTATTTTGATGAAGCAACTTGTTCTAGTAGATCCAAAAGACACCTGAAGTGTCTGCATCAGATTAGCAAAGAGACTATATAACCAAATTCTAAGTTCTCAAAAAATATTTTTTAAAAAATTCTTCTTATTTATTTAATGAATGTATTTGGCTGTACCAGGTCTTAGTTGTGGCATGTGGGATCTTAACTTCCCTGACCAGGGATTAAACCTAGACCCCCTGCATTGGGAGCGTGGAGTCTTAGCCACTGGACCACCAGGAAAGTCTCTCAATGAATATTTTATTTGGCTTACAGGAATAGTAATTCACTACCATTGTATGAAAAACACAAGTAGCATGACTAGGCAGCTAATCTGTTAAGGTCACGCCTGATCAAAGGTTTGAATGAGTTCCAGTTATGAATTTAAATAGTAAATGTAATATGCAAGTTTTATTATATAATAAGAAATTATTATGGAAATATATATGGGCTGCTAGTTATAAATTGATGCTTTATTGGCTTTTTGGGTTATAGATAAAAGTTTTGTTGTGCAAAAATACTTTGATAATGTAACACTACAGTTGTTTTAAAACATATGTTAAGAAATTGCTGTTAGCTTTTTACCTTGTATGTTGCTGCTGCTGCTGCTAAGTCACTTCAGTCGTGTCCGACTCTGTGCGACCCCATAGACGGCAGCCCACCAGGCTCCCCTGTCCCTGGGATTTTTCAGGCAAGAACACTGGAGTGGGTTGCCATTTTCTTCTCCAATGCATGAAAGTGAAAAGTGAAAGTGAAGTCACTCAGTCGTGTCCAACTCTTGGCGACCCCATGGACTGCAGCCCACCAGGCTCCTCTGTCCATGGGATTTTCCAGGCAAAAGTACTGGAGTGGGGTGCCATTGCCTTCTCCGACCCTGTATGTTACTTGGTAGCAAATAGAATCTGGTGTGAAATAGGTAGCCTATGATTCTTTACACTCTTAGCTTTCTAACCACTCAGATAACTTCTTTTTCCTATGCCAAGTCTGTCTTAGTTGTACTTCTGAACACTTCTAAGACTATCATAATTTAGAAGGAACTAGATGGCATGTATGGAAATGATTGTTGTTCATACCTAATGAGAAAATAATTAAAGATATAAAATGTTCTCTTTTTGTAGTCCTTGAATGAAGATTTCTCTAATGTCTTCCAAATAAGTATTTATTAGCATATTCCATATCATTGTTATTACATATTTTATTCATAGATCTCATTTCATGTAGTACATTACTAATATATTTTATGTGGTAAAACATTATTTATTGAAACTACCAGCATATGTTGTAAGACAGTGTAGAAATCATTTTCTGCTGCATCTGTAGTTTTATATTACTGTTTGGAGGGACTTGAGATCCACCTCAATTTTGCTGATTTGCTAGAAGGACTCATAAAACCTGTGATAGGTTGATTATACTCATGGTTATGGTTTATCACAGCAAAAAATAGAGAACCAAACCAGCAGGGAAAAAAAATAAGCATCAAGTGGGATCAAGTGCGGTCAGGCTGAGGCTTCCATGTTCTTCCCTAACCAGCACTGCACAGGAGGGGCTTTCTCTCTGGATACTACCTTAAGTAACAAGTGACAAAAGTCTCTGCCCAGGTAAGCCTGACTGAGTATCATGGCCTGAGCTGATTGGACAGCTGCTTCTTTCTGTGTAACCAGCTATGGCAGTCAAAATGCAAGACTCCTAACAGTGAAACCAGATGTGCATCATCAGTCTTGGTGTTTGTGCAGATCAACCATGATAAGCCAGTATGACACAGTTCATTATTTAAGGTGTTTAAGGGACATAAGAAAATTATCAATAATTTATGTAAACTTTCTAAGGGCCACATTTTTGGTAGCCAACCAAACCTTAAGGTAGTTCCCAAGTTCCTTTGGAGAGATGTGTGTGGAGGGAGCAGCCCGGTCTTCTGTACTGGCATTCTCTGCAGTTGTCGAAGTGCCCTATTCTAGCTTTTCAAATATATTCTTTGTTATTGCCTTTTAAATATGATCTTCTTATTTGTTTTAGTACAAAAAAAAAGTACCCTACAAAGCCAATATCTTTGCTTTCTTGAAATTTTCTTAGTGTTCATATGATGAGAGTGGTCATTTGGGGGAAGGACACATGATTAAATAACTTTTTAATAAAATAGATTCTTAGTATTAAAACCTATTTGACACAAGATGTTTTTTAGCAGTTTCAGAACTTTGGTAATATGTATAAATGCAGATAAAGGCATGTAATGTTTCTTGATTACATAAGTTTTCTCAGAATTGATGGCAGAAAAACATGAACCTAGTGACATAGAAATAATAAGATCTAGAGTCAGACATGGAAAAGGCATTGGCACCCCACTCCAGTACTCTTGCCTGGAAAATCCCATGGACGGAAGAGCCTGGTAGGCTGCAGTCCATGGGTCGCTCAGAGTCAGACACGACTGAGCGACTTCACTTTCGCTTTTCACTTTCATGCATTGGAGAAGGAAATGGCAACCCACTCCAGTGTTCTTGGAGAATCCCAGGGATGGGGGAGCCTGGTGGGCTGCCATCTCAGGGGTCACACAGAGTTGGACACGACTGAAGTGACTTAGCAGCAGCAGCAGCAGCTGAGTCAGACACTCTGGCAGCTCTAACTTACCTAATATGTAAGGCTTGAGTAAGTTATCTAAACCTTGGATTTGATTTCTTACATATAAAATATGGTTAATGCTGATCTCAGCCACAGATTATTATAGATGAAATTTGTTAATGAATGTAGAACACTGAAGAGCCTGATAAAAATAGTTCCAGCTATCATGACTATCTTTTATTTGCTGTTAATAATTATTGAAATAATTAGATTTTATTTCTTTAGAAAATAGAAACAGGAGACTACTGTAGTATGTGATAATAGATGAATTTTATCAGTCAAGTTAGGATAAATAAAAATACAATTCAGTAGATTAGCTCATTGATTATAGACCTTCTCTTCCTATTATAGATTATACACTATTGAAAAATAGGCACCTTATAATAGAGCATTAAAACAATAAAAAGAAAGACAAATTGACCCTTTTATCTTTATAAGACTTACTCTTTGTATCTTCTCTAACATTAATGTAATTACAGCAGTTTTTTTCAGTGTGTTTGTGTATTTGTATTTAAAGTGAGTATCTAGGAGGAAAAAACTACTTACTTATTGATTTTTTGATGTGTTATTTTATCTGACAGTCCCTAATACTGATAGGAAATTTTATTCCATTCAGTTGGTTTAGTCTTTGATATGGTTGAATTTAGGTCTGTTTTATAATTTAAAAAATATATCATCTATTTTTTGTTTTGGGGTACTTTTCCCCCTACTTTAATTTTGTGTTGATTTTTAATGCTCTTAATTTTTCTGTTGTCTGTTCTTAAAAAATTGAAGTATAATTGATTTACAATGTTGTGTTAGATTGTGGTGTACAGCAAAATGATTCAGTTATACATATGTATATATTCTTTTTCATTACAGGTTATTAGAAGATAATGAATATAGTTCCCTTAGATATATAGTAGAATCTTACTGTTGTCTATTTTATATATAGAAGTTTGTATCTGCTAATCCCAGACTCCTAATTTATCCCTCCCTGCCTTTGGCCCTTTGGTAACCATTAGTTTGTTTTCTATGTCTGTGAGTCTGTTTCTGTTTTATAAGTGAATCCATTTGTATATTTTAGATCCCATGTGTAAGTGATATCATATATCTTTCTGACTTACTTCACTTGGTATGATAATCCTTGCTGCTGCTGCTGCTAAGTCGCTTCAGTCGTGTCCGACACTGTGTGACCCCATAGACAGCAGCCCACCAGGCTCCCCGTCCCTGGGATTCTCCAGGCAAGAATACTGGAGTGGGTTGCCATTTCCTTCTCCAATGCATGAAAGTGAAAAGTGAAAGTGAAGTCGCTCAGTCCTGTCCAACTCTTAGCGACCCCATGGACTGCAGCCCACCAGGCTCCTCTGTCCATGGGATTTTCCAGGCAAGAGTACTGGAGTGGGGTGCCATTGCCTTCTCCATGATAATCCTTAGGTCCATTCTTTTTTATGGCTGATTAATATTCCGTGTGTGTGTGTGTGTAAGAGAGACATCTTTATCTATTTATCTGTCAGTAGACATTTAGGTTTCTTTTGTATCTTCAGTTCAGTTCAGTCGCTCAGTCGTGTCCGACTCTTTGCGACCCCATGAATCGTAGCACGCCAGGCCTCCCTGTCCATCACCAACTCCCAGAGTTCACTCAGACTCACATCCATCGAGTCAGTGATGCCATCCAGCCATCTCATCCTCTGTCGTCCCCTTCTCCTCCTGCTCCCAGTCCCTCCCAGAATCAGAGTCTTTTCCAGTGAGTCAACTCTTCGCATGAGGTGGCCAAAGTACTGGAGTTTCAGCTTTAGCATCATTCCTTCCAAAGAAATCCCAGGGCTGATCTCCTTCAGAATGGACTGGTTGGATCTCCTTGCAGTCCAAGGGACTCTCAAGAGTCTTGGCTGTTATAAATAGTGCTGCTGTGAACATTGAGGTTCATGTATCTTTTTGAGTTAAGAGTTTTCTCTGGATCTGTGCCCAGCAATGAGATGTTTGGATCAAGTGGTAAAGTTTTTTAAGGAACCTCTTTATTTTCCTCCATAGTGGTTGCATAGTGTAGGAGGGTACCCTTTTCTCCACATACTCTTAAGCACTTATTGTTTGTAGACTTTTCAATGATGATCCTTCTGACCAGTTTGAGATGATACTTCCTTGTAGTTTTGATTTGCATTTCTCTGGTGATTAGCTGTATTAGCATCATTTCATGTGCCTGTTGCCCATCTTCTTTGGAGCAATGTCTGTTTAAGCCTTCTGCCCATTTTTTTGATTGGTCTATTTGTTTTTTAGTTATTGATTTGTATACCCTGTTTATATATTTTGGAAATTAAGGCCTTGTCAGTTGTGTTGTTTGCAAGTATTTCCTCCCAGTCTGTAGGTTGTCTTTTTGTTTATGGTTTCCTTTGCTGTGCAAAGGCTTATGAGTTTTTTTAGGTCTCATTTGTTTATTTTTGCTTTTATTTCTATTGCCTCAGAAGACTGACCTAAGAAAACATTGCTGTGATTTATGTCAGAGAAAGTTTTGCCCACATTCTCATCTGGGAGCTTTATGGTGTCATGTCTTACATATTTAAGTCTTTAGCCATTTTTCAGTTTACTTTTGTGTATGGTGTGAGGGAATGTTCAGCATCATTGATAGACATGTGGCTTCCCAGCTTTCCCAGCACCACTTGCTGAAGAGACTGTCTTTTGTCCATTGTTATCATTCTTGTCTCCTTTGTCAAAGATTAGTTGACTATAGGTGTGTGGGTTTATTCCTGGGCGCTCTCTTCTGATCCATGTCTGTTTTTATGCCAACGCCACATGTTGTTTTGATTGCGATAGCTTTGTTGTATTGTTGATGTTGGGAGTGTTAGGCCTCCAGTTTTGTTCTATTCTCCCAGGATTGCTTTGGCAATTCTGGGTCTTTTATGATCCTACGTAAGTTTTGGGATTATTTGTTCTAGTAATTCTTGGAATATATTTTTAACAGCTGCTTTGAAGTCTGCTAAATTCAACATCTGGCTCCACTTGGAGTTATTTTTATTGACTATCTTTTATTTCTAGTTGGGTTCTACTTTACTAGTCTTTGCCTGTTGTTCTCGTAATTTTTGATGAATTTAAAATTTAATTCTAAAAGTGGACTTTAGTTGGACAAGTGGATCTTATAGATCTGTTGTAGCAAGTGGATTCTGTTATTTTCTTGAAGGGTTTGTTAAGAACTTTTCAGTTTCGGATTTACAGGTTTGTGATGTTTATTAACAAGTCATTTTCTGTGAAGTCATTATCTTAGAAAAGGTTTATAATTGTAAGATTTAGAGTTACATCATGGTCTTTGAATTTGGCCTGTATATCTAACATCAAGATATCATTTTCTTTAATTTTGTAAAACTTTAGTGTTGTGGATGAAAACCGTAATCATTTGGAGTTGACATGACTGTAAATATACCATAAAGTAATTATGATTAGCATTTATTGAGTGGTTACTGTGTGTCATGCCTGGTGTTAAGCTGTTTGAATGCATATTTGTATTAATACTTATAATAGACTTCATATCCAATTTTTTGAAATTTAGAAAATGACATTTTAACATAAGTTCACATAACTTGTAAGTGTTGGAACTAAAAGATTCAGTTATTCTTTTTGACTTGAAGATCTTGGCTCTTTAGGTCTATGTTGTACTGCTTTCCTTTTTTTGTTGCCATTATATAGTTTTAAAAAAAGTTTTAACTACATTTCTAATAATTTTGGACAATGAGTTGACTTTGGTCAAACTGGATGTCATCTGATTATAGCACATTACATCCTATGATACCATACCATTCTTTAGGGGAGAAAAATAGATTATTTTATGTAACCTAATGCTGACTTTAAAGTTGCCTTTGGTCTTCCTGTGAATTAATGTTGATAATTTAGTGTAGGTTTGGTCAACATTTAAATATTAGAAATGAATTATGTTTACATTTAATCACTTAAAGTGCTTAGAGCATAGCTCTATGTGATTGACAATATAATTAAAAAAATAATTTATTGTGGAAGATTTTTTGTGTGTGTGTGGCAGATATTTGACTCTTGAGTATCCTTGGGTCATTTATGTGACAAACACTCTTTAGGTAAAGTCATTTAGGGGTCCAGATTGAACCAGGCTGTGCATTATCATTGCTTCCCTTCAGTATTGTTTTATTTTCCTTATGCCTACCAGAGTTCCCATAGCAAAATGCAAATATTTTGTTTTTAGAGTGGAAAAGCCACAAGCAACGATTCAGGTGGCGTCATTGATCTCACAATGGATGATGAAGAGAGTGGAGCTTTACAAGGTACTTAAATATAAGTAATCATATTAAGGAATGCTTTGGTACCATTTTTCTCTCTTAACTCATTATACTTAGTACAAATCTTGACAGCACTGTTTGTGTCCTTTTTAGAAAGAGTTTTTAAGATTAGAAGTAAAAAACTGAAGTCAAATCTTGGGAGAATATTAACAAAGCATAAAGGAAAACAGAGCAACTAGGAGAATATTTAACTTATGGAATACTTCTCTTTTTATATCTGTTATTTCACTTGATCCTTACAATAACCCTGTAATGCCCATTTTAGAATTGAGGATAGATTTAGAGTACGAATTGAATCTAGGTCTTTGGACTTTAAATGTTTTTTCCATATGTGTATATGTATATTTTAATGTAGGCGTTAAATCAAGATATTGTTAAAAAGCATGTATACCCAGAATTCTCAGTATTATTCTGAGTTATAATATTTAGAAATTATATTGGTTAGCTGTTGAACAATATTCCAAGTTATTCTTCCACAGTGTTAATAGGTGTCTGTAAATAAAAACTTTCATGGTTAAATATGCTTGGGAAATGCTGAGTTAAAATTATATGGGTTTTTTCCCTTAATACAGATATCTCTGAACCTTTACTGTGCTGATTTACAATGTAAATCTCCAAGAATGATTCATTGAGTATTTCTCAAACTTATTTGACTGTACAAAATGACTTTATTCATAGACATATCTGTAAAACTTTGTGGTGGTAATTATATAATGCATGTGAAAAATCTAGTAGGATCAGATGTTATTATACCTTTAAGACATTAATTTAAAAAAAAAATACTAGAGATTTTAAGAAATTATATTTTAGGGAATAAGATAGTTCAGTTGGTTTCAAGAAAACCAAAATTAAGTAGCTATACAATTCATTATGTGACAGTAAGGTCAGGTTCTTTGTATAAAACTGATATAAAATTGGAAGATTTATGTCATCATTTGTTGGGGTTGAATTTATGCCTGTCTGAGTACTGTTTAAACATTTCAAATTTTCTGTATTGCTTTTACTATTTTTTTAATACACAAATCTTACAGAAATTTCCTAGAGCACACAGGTTAATACTGGTTATTTGTAAGAGGACACAGATAGGGCTGGTTTTGGATTAAAAAGTAAAATAAAAGTTTGTCATCAGTACTCTTGCCTTTTCCCTATGTAGCATCCCTGCCTCTTAGAATCTCTCTCCATTGCCCCACCATTGAGTGTTACTTAAATTCTGCCATCTAATGTGCATTTTCTTCATCAACACTCAAATATTAAAGTAGCTGCTGCTAAAGCCGTAAGCGTGTTGTATTAAGTTAAAAGTAGGATTCTTTTCATTTTTTAAAAAAAATTACAACTATATTTTCTTTAAATGTGATTTAAAATCTATGCTAGAACCAACAGTGAATTATTTAAGGTTCTGACTTGGTTTTCACATTGGCAGAAGTACACTTAATTAAAATACAATGAAATTGTTCTCTTAGTGGTAAAATGTGACTGAATGGCAAAGATAAACTTGTATATCTAATATTTTTGTATCAGTAATCATATTGCTTCACTTTTAATTAACAGACCCTAAAAAGGTAAATCATACCGCTGTGTCAACCATGAGTTCTTCTCAGGCTTTATCTCGACCGTTGCAACCCATCCAGCCAGCACCACCTCTTCAACCATCTGGAGTGCCAACAAGTGGACCATCTCAGACAACCATACACTTGCTACCGACAGGTAAACTTACTGAATCACTGAGGTGAAACTTTAGTTTTGCCTGTTGTGAAATATGACTGTGAAACTGAGTGGAAAGGTTAGACAGAAAATTAGGTCATTTAGGTAAGTACCAATGGACATGATTACTGGATCATACAGGAAGAGTATGGTTTTGCAGAAACTGCCAGAGTAGAGTGGCTGTACCAGTTTGCATTTTTACCAGCAGTGAGTGTGAGGAAGGAACTGTTGTTCCACATCCTCACCAGCATTTGGTATTGTTAGTGTTTTAGATTTTCACCGTTCTAATAGGGATAGTAGAATCTCATTGTTATTTGATTTGCATCTCCCTGATGATATATTATGTTGAGCAGCTTTTCTAACTGTGCTTGTTTGCCATCTGTTCGTCTTTGGTGAGGTGTCTGTTCAGAGCCTTTGTCCACTTTTTAACTGGGTTGTACATTTTCTTGTTGAGTTCTAGTTCTTTGTATGTTTTGGATGAGTCCTTTACCAAATGTCTTTTGCAGATATTTTGTCCTTTTCTTCACATTCCCTTGAGATGAACTTGTTTTAACCCTAATTATGTTAGTAATAAGTTATAAAAGCTATAACTATTTTTTTAAAAGATTAGAGGATTAAGAATAATCATTGTTATTTTTTATTTTTAAAAAAATTGTATTGGCATATTCCTCATTGTCATTTTGAAGACAAAGTATGTTTTTGAATGCAGTGTAACTTAATTTTGCAGACAGTCTTTTAACTAGCAGCATTGATACAGAATGGTTATAAAGAAGAGTTAAACTATATATGTCTTTGTCATCTGACAGTGTAAACAGCAGAAATGAATACAGTTTCTCTGGAAGGGATGAATATAATGATTCATTCTAATTATAACCAAGATGTTATAATTGATCAAATAAGAGTTTTTAAGTGATTCTTAACTAGAAATTGTTTTAACTGGCCTAACACTACTGTCAGAAGATAACCATTAATATTTTCCCTGCTACCTCTCAAGAAACTATTAACTAGACATTTCAACATGTAGTTTGTATCTCCAAATCTGTTTGCTGCTCAGTCGTGTCCGACTCTGTGCGACCCCATAGACGGCAGCCCACCAGGCTCCCCTGTCCCTGGGATTCTCCAGGCAAGGACACTGGAGTGGGTTGCCATTTCCTTCTCCAATGCATGACAGTGAAAAGTGAAAGTGAAGTCACTCAGTCGTGTCCGACTCTTAGAGACCCCATGGACTGCAGCCTACCAGGCTCCTCCATCCATGGGATTTTCCAGGCCAAGAGTACTGGAGTGGGGTGCCATTGCCTTCTCCCCTAATCTGTTTGGAAGCCAATTAAGACAGGTCGTCTTCTTCATAAAATAGCCCATTGCTTAAGAAATTTATCTGTGAAATGCTTACATAAACACTTTTCTCATTAAGGAAAGCATTGAGCTTACATGGAATTTTATCCAGTGAAATAAAATGACAGTCAATTTAGATGATTTAGAAAGAAGTGTTAATAATATAGATAATAAAATGGGGAATAAAAAGATGAAGAGCTAAGTATTCCTCCTTATATACTTTCTTCTTTGTAAAGACTCACGTTGAAAGTTAGGATATATAAAGGCTAAGGGGTCTCTTTATTGTATACAGTTTTTACCTCCAAATTTGTTTTATTGTAGAACATATTTTTCCATAGGAAAGTATATTGATTATTGATATGTATTATATAGCTAACACATCATTTGTAAAATGTAGTTCTAATTCAGAAAGTTTTAACAAAAAATTGTTAACTCCTTAAAATCACTATTTGTACTCCATGCTATCGGTGAACATTTTAGAACTCATTATTGGTAAATATATGTTAATATCACTCAAGGCATTAATGTTCTCTGGAACATAAATTAGGGGGAATGCCATGATAGAGAACGAAGAAGCCTATATTTTAATAGGTATTTTATTGTTTGGAATAGGAGGTGATTTGACTTATCTGAAGAACCTGTCAGTTACAATAGCCAGTCAGTTTTTTGAACTATGGGACCACAAGTTACTCTTCTTGATTTATACCCATTAGTAGAAGGCCTGGAGGGCCTAAAATTCCACTCTGCTAAGAATAATTTAACATTGAGGAAGGGAAAATTTACCCTTCTAAGTCACTCCTATAGCATCATACTCCCCAAAGTCGAAACCCTTTCTTCATCTTCACATGTTTATTTATCTAGACAGACGAGAGTGGGAAGGGCCTTGGACATGGTTGAGGTGTTCTTTTCTTCTCAAACTTGGATTGTACTAATATTAACCTTGGTTGACCCTGTCATTCTTAACTTTTTCACGATTACAAAAGGAGACTCTTGTCTATTATAGTAAATTAGATTTTGTATAAAGTGAATTGTTATTTAATGTTGCTTACTTAACATAGAATTTACTGCATCTTAAATCTATTTTTCTGCTTTTCATTAGCTCCAACCACCGTGAATGTAACACATCGTCCAGTGACTCAGGTGACCACGAGACTCCCTGTACCGAGAGCTCCTGCAAACCACCAGGTGGTTTATACAACCCTGCCCGCACCACCAGCTCAGGCTCCCCTTCGAGGGACTGTTATGCAGGCTCCTGCTGTTCGGCAGGTCAATCCCCAAAACAGTAAGAGACCCTTTTCCTGTTTATGTTGTTCTTTTGCATGTAGTTGGAGTGGCTTATATTGATGTTAGATGCAGCAAAAAGTGTTCCATATCATACTAAAACTATTATTCATTCATTTTCTTTTCTTAGGAGAGTTAACCAGAAAAAAATGGACTGGTATCTAATTTGTGTTCTGTGTGTTGTCTTCAGTTTAATTATTTATGGCCTACTTGATTTGATGTTGGTCTGTACCATACTTTAGAGACAACTTGCCTAATTAAAATGGGAATGATCAATTGTGACTTAGCCCAGATGGAGATAATGGTAAAGGATAGCCTCCAATGAGAGTCTTAAAGGTATGGAAAGTGGCTGAGAAATAAAAGATGGGAAAATGTTTAAGGTAACTTGTAATTTCTGTGTGTGTGTGTTTATGTGTGTGTGTGTGTGTGTGTATACACACACACATATATATATATGAAATATATATGTTTTCAGTTGCAAAATATACAAACAAGTTTCTATAAAGGATATATCTAAAGCTTAAATAAAAATAGCAAAATGAACCACATATGAACTCTCCACTAGGCTAAGAAATAGAACTTTATCAGAATCCAAAAGTCTGTGTATGCCTGCTCTTAATTGCATCCTTCTCCCTTTCCATCAGAGGTAACCATCACCCTTACTTTTTGTTTTTCTGTATGGTTTTGCAATCTCTATAGGTATCACTAAAAATATTTAGTTTTGCCAAACTTAACAAGCAGGGACAAATCCACCTGTTTACTGAAACTTCAGTCATGCCATTATTAGGTGATGGCTATAGGAGAAAATAAACTAAACAGAGTCTCTAGTTCACATTCTGGCTTTAGCTTTCTCAAGTTTACAAGAGCTTTCTTTGGGGACATCCGTCAGCAGTGTCTTAAATGAATTCTGGGAAACAGGGCTCACCCCAGGCAAGGTACCCACAGTACTGGATATATTGCAGAAATATGGTTGAGCGATGAGAGGCTTCTAAATTTTCTCCATTTTTTAATTTAAAAAATTATTTTATTTTTGGTCACACTGGGTCTTCATTGCTGCACATGAGCTTTCTGTAGTTGCAGGGAACAGGGGCTCCTCTCTAGTTGTGGTGTTCAGCTTTCGCATTGTGGTGACTTGTGCAGTGCAGGCTCTCGGGGCTCGGGCTTCAGTAGTTGCAGCTGTAGAGTAGACTGGACTCTAGAGCACAGTCTCAGTAGTTGCCCCGTGGCATATGGGATCTTCCCAGACCAGGGATCAAAGCTGTGTCCTCTGCATTGTCAGGCAAATTCTTATGTACTGTACTACTGAGGAAGTCTGCTTCTAAATTTTCTGCTTTTGTTGCCCTAATGTCTGTATAAAGTTTTCTGTTGGATGAAATGAGTATCCTCAGCTGATCAGCAGAGCATGGAAAGGAAGAGAGGAACATTGTTAAAATGAGGCAAGATTAACTTGCCTGTTCTGGAGACAGCAGAGATCTTTGTGAAGAGAGCTTCATGTTTTCTATCTTTAGAGTCCCAGTGCTCCGTTCTGGCCTGTCTGCCTTCTATGTTCTGCCAGTGTTTCAGTGTGCTAGGATTTTGGGTATGGATTGCATTGATTTCTTTCCTATGCTGGATCTCCTGTTCACTGTGTCTCCTGTTGTCCTTTATTGATCTTGTCTCTCTGTGGCTACTTGAAGAAAAGTTCATGGAGGTAGACTGTTTATTTTGGTAGCTTGCATATGTGAGGATTTCTTTATCCTCATGCTCAAATGATACTTTAGTTGAGTATAGACTTCTAGGTTAGATATATTTTTTCTTTTGAATTTTAAAAACATCACTTTACTGATTTTTAAATGTTTAATTCAGTGTTCTACCAAATTGAGAATAGAATTCTAATTCTATCACTTCATTTTCTTTTATAGGTGTTACAGTCCGAGTGCCTCAAGCAACTACATATGTTGTAAACAATGGATTAACCCTGGGATCAACGGGACCTCAGCTCACAGTGCATCACCGACCACCACAAGTGCATACTGTAAGTGAGGACCCTTGGCTTCACAAAATCCTCACCTGTAATGCTGTCAGATACCACTGCAGCTGGTACTATCACCATCACCCAGAAGCACTTCTGGGTAATGATGGTTGAGGAGTATAGAGTTTGCTTGTGGTGGTGTGCAGCATATAAAAGAGTCCACATCTGGGGCATGAGAAGTGAAATAGACCATGTTAAACTTATGGTTAGGTTAAAGAGAGCATTCTTGAGTAGTGAATATTTTTTAAAAGTATTAAATATTTTAAGAAATATTGTTGCATGTTTAATTTTATTTTTTTCTCAGAATTTTATACTAGTTCTGTTACATTGCTATCGTTTTATTGGTTTTAAACTTTTAATTAAAAAATTTTTTTTAATTTAACTGTAGTTGATTTACAGTATTGTGGTAGTTTCAGGTGTACAGCTTCAGATTCTTTTCCATTATAGTTTATTATAAGATACTGAATGGAGTTGCCTGTGCTATAGAGTAAATCCTTGTTGTTAACCTATTTTATACATAGTAATGTATATCTGGTAATCCCATACTCCTAATTTATCCCTTCCCCTCTCCTTTGGTAACCATAACTATTTTCTGTGTCTGTGAGCCTGTTTCTGTTCTGTAAAGAAGACCATTTGTGTTTTTTGGATTCCACATATAAGTGATATCATATAAATTTGTCTTTTTCTGACTTATCAGTTACTACTTTTAATCATCTAGTGGTATTGGGAACTCATTGGTTAAGAAATAATAGAGAAAACCAAAGATTTCTCCTTAGTTTTAGTCTCCAAATCAATGTCACATTATCCTGTGACCTGACTGTAATAGTATTTGGTATGATAGAGTGTGTGAATGGAAATGCTGGCTCTAATGGTGGTAGGAGATTGAGGCTGATACCACTTTTTACCAAGCAATGCATCCTTTTTAAAATATACATAATAATGGCTTAGTTTGTGAAGTGCTTTCTATGCACAAGGCACTGTTAATTTATGTGGTCCTTACACAGAAATTCTTCAGAACTCTAGCTTTCTTTTTTTATCCTTTATTATTGGTATGGCAGCTAATGTACAGAGTGGTTGAATAACCAGCCCCAGGTCATACCTCATAAAACCCATTACATTTCAGTTCCAGAGCCTGTGCTCTTAGCAGCTGTTATTTTACTGTCCCACTGCAGTGAAAAAAAGTCACGTTAATGGAGCACTTCACATATACGAGGCACTCTACTATTTTACTTGTATTATTTTATTTACTCCTCCCAACCTTGCTGTGTGCTTAGTCGCTCAGTTGTGACTGACTCTTTGTGACCCCATAGACTGTAGCCCACCAGGTTCCTATGTCCATGGGGTTCTCCAGGCAAGAATACTGGAGTGGGTTGCCATGTCCTCCTCCAGGGGATCTTCCCAACCCAGGGATCAAACCCAGGTCTCTTGCATTGCAGGTGGAGTCTTTCCCGTCTGAGCCACCAGGGAAGCCCTTGAGAATCAATATTGTCCATTTGATAGAAGAGGCTACTGTGTCTTAGAGATCATTAAGTGATTACTCAGTGTCATTACCAAACTAGTGTCAGAGGCAGAGCCATTTTAAAACTCAAATTTTTCTGGTCCCAGCACCTCCAGCATGTTGTCACAGTGCTTCAGATCTAGCCTTATAGGATCTGTGGCAAATATCTCATTACTGTTGTTTGCAACTACAAATAACTTACTTCATCCCATATTCCTTTGAGAAATATATAGTAAAAATCTCTTATTTATGCCACAGTTTTGCAAATGTGATGATCCATCAGAGCTTTTTTTAACACATGATTCCATATGAATTGTCTTACAATAAATACACTTATCTCATCAGAGAAGGCAATGGCAACCCACTCCAGTACTCTTGCCTAGAAAATCCCTTGGACGGAGGAGCCTGGTAGGCTGCAGTCCATGCAATCGCACAGAGTTGGACATGACTGAAGCGACTTAGCAGCAGCAGCAGCAGTATCTCATAGAAGAAACATTCTTTTAATTTAATTTTAATATTTTTAACTGGGAATTTTCAAAAATATATATAAAAGTAGAAAGACTAGTGTTGCAATCCCCACATACCCATCACCTGTCTTCAGTAGTCATCAGTCTTCAGCAGTCATAGCCAGTTTTCTTTCTTCTGTATTGCCACCCCCAAACTCCTAAAACCTGTGTATGCACTGGAATATTTTGAAGCAAATCCCTGATATATTATCTCTAAAACTTCAATAGAAACCTCCATTGCAGTGGCAGAAACTAAACAGTAACTCAGTTGACTTAACTGTTTTAAGATATGAGAGGATTTGGTAGCCTCGAATTTTAAGAATTAGAAAGGGCTGTTATAGGTTGTAAGCTATTATCACACTCCTTAAATTCCTACTCTCTCCAGTCAAGTTCATGACTTCAGCCTTCTCATAGATCTTACTAGTTGTATGTTTATTTAATGTTATTTACTTAATTTGAGAGAAGTAATACAGTAAGGTGGCCAGTATTCAAATCTGTTTTTCTTCAGCTTTCCATGTTTAATGTATTTGCATTTGCTTTTTTTTCCCCTCTAACTTTGTATCTATTTTAGCTTTTAAACTGTGGATTATGCTTTTCTCTAGATGTGTATATGAATTTTTTTCCACTTCACACATGAATTTCAGCATATTTTCATTCCTTGAGATTATTTGGCAGATCCTTTTTTGAGTTGTTACTACGTGCACATTACTAGCACTGAACTTTGAAAAGGCATGGAGATTTAGAAGATAACAGATCTTCACAGAATTCACTATTTAGTATATGCAAATTATCCATTTAATGAAATACATATTAAAACATAATTTTGTTAAATGAATTTCAGTTAAGGAAATCTTATTTTTTTCATGACTTCCAAACTAAAGTCATTGAGCAATAATGTTTGACTTTGGGGGAAAAAAAGACCACTTATATCTCTGTTTCCTGGCTCTTACTTAAATCTTTTTGAAAAAACTGTTATCATTGTAATCTTAAAACCCAGATGATAATAATGTCCAGCATTAAGTCAGTTTGTAAGCTTAGTATTCATGCTTTTCCATTATCTGGCCTTAACTTACCTTTCCAAATTTGTGTGTTCTTCTTCATGTTCTCCGTGTTTTTGCCCATAAATCCCCTCATTTGCCTATCCCCATGCCCTTGTTCATGCTTTTACCTAATTAGCAGAAAGATTCACAACTATTTCTACATTTCTAAATTCTCTCTTTCACAGTCTGGTATAAATGTCACCTTTTACATGCAGACTGACCAAGAACATAATATACAGTCAGTGTTATATGTACTTAACTTATAAGAATATGCTAGTCTTTTTATGGAGAAACAGTCTGAAAATGAAAGTAGAGTTGATACTCAAATTTTAGATGATTGATAGATTGCCAACATATGTTATTAAAAAATATGTTATATTAAAACAAGGGTCTGTGGTATAGACCATTAAATCATTAATTATTTTATCAGAAGTAGATGATTATTTCAGTTTCTGTCAAGATGATGTTCCATCAGCCAGGGCTTTTGTCTCCTAAGGAAAACTCAGTATCTCAGACCCAAAAAGCACAGAGGGAATAATCTCAACACTCATCTTCTGGGTCATGAACTGATTTCAAATCATCAGGGAGAACTTGCCAGATGTGTGATATTTGCTATTTCCCAGTATTCTTGATGTAAAATGAAGACTCTCTAAAAGTAAGTGATTTCTAGGATGTTACAGTTCTCGCATTAACAAACAGTCCTTTCTCCAATCATTATCCATCAACATGACTCTTTTTTTGTTAGGAGCCCCCACGCCCTGTGCACCCGGCACCCTTACCAGAAGCCCCACAACCACAGCGTCTGCCCCCTGAAGCTGCCAGCACGTCTCTGCCTCAGAAGCCTCACTTGAAGTTAGCACGAGTTCAGAGTCAAAATGGCATTGTACTGTCCTGGAGTGTTCTGGAGGTGGACAGAAGCTGCGCCACTGTTGACAGCTACCACCTGTACGCTTACCACGAGGAACCCAGTGCCACTGTACCCTCACAGTGGAAGAAGATTGGCGAAGTCAAGGCACTTCCCTTGCCCATGGCATGCACTCTCACCCAGTTCGTGTCTGGCAGCAAATACTACTTTGCAGTACGAGCCAAGGATATTTATGGGCGTTTTGGACCTTTCTGTGATCCTCAGTCAACAGATGTGATCTCTTCTTCGCAGAGCAGTTAAACCTTGGAGCCTTTCCCTCTTCCTCTTTCAGAAGTTCTACTTTTTGGTCTTGTTTTAATCTTGTGCATGATACCCATTGTAAAATGCACATTGTGCAAGATTTCTTGGACCGATGTGTATATACACTACATTTGTTTATAATCAGAATAAACTCAGCCCATAAAGCAGAATCTTTTCCTGAACAATTCAGGCTTCAAGGTTTTGAAATACAAATGTGCACCTTGCTTTAGTTTTGAGGCTGGAGTATATGTGTGGTGTGTGCTTTTCTGTATTTATATGTTTATTACAGTGGAATCTCCCATTTTCATTCTCAAATTTACCTCTCTTCCAGTGTGAAGCAAGTAGATCAAAGGATTTGAGGTATGTATCTGGCATGATTCTGCTTCTACGTGATTTGTAGGTTTATAGATAGATGATTTAAACTGACTCTAAATGGAACCCAAAGAAAAAGTAAAAAGCAAAATGGTCAAATAGTTTAAAAAGGTTAATCTGAACACAGGAAAAGATCTTTTCATGTTTTCTTTTGTCTTTTCTGGGTTGTCAATTCAATGAAAAAGAATTGCAGTGGGCCCTCCCTTTTCTAATCTGAGATTTTTTCCATTTATTTTTGTGCCTTAAAGATTAACTGCAAAAGTAAACAGGGCCGTTTTTCCATTGTGGTTTACTCTTCTCTGTCAACCTTTCATCCTCATTTCTCCTTTTTCTCCACCAAATGTAGCACATTTCCCTCAAGTAAATTATAAACCAAGGCTTTTATATGTAGTCTGATCAGTGACATCATTACATTTAACTTTCTCTTTTCTTCCAAGAAAATTAATGCTCTTTATTTCTGGTCACTATTTAACTCTGTAAAATGAACCAAAAGAAGACCACATTTATATGAGCCAATTTCCCTTCAAACATATTTTAGTATCTATGTTGCACACTGTCTTAGAGATTATGAAAACAATTCTGGTTCACCTTATCACCCATAGTATTCTTTCAAAGAAAGTAAATAGTAAAATTCACAAAATACAGTAAGCTAAACTATCAAAGGGAAAGCTCCATTTCTTCTTTATCCTCATATCATTCTTCCTATATTATTAATCTTTTCTTTTGATGGTGCTAAATTTTATCTGATTCAACACATGTCAGCTTTGGATAAGGTTTAAAGTATATCCTTTGGGGTCATTTATGTAAGAATGACTTTACAACTTCTGTGCATCTCTGTTCCTCTTCAAAGTTTTAATCAAACTTTGATTATGGATTTTCTATTTGAGTGCCAGTTATACTGGTATCAGGTACGTGTTGGAGTGTAGGTAGCTCAAGACAGGAGAGATGGCGTAATTTGGGGGATAAGAGGGGTTGGCGATACTTGGAAAGGAATTTGTGGAGTTTGTGGAATACATTTTCAAGCCATCTTCCATATCATATTTGAAATCATATTCCTGCCTTCTTAAATGAGTTAAGTCATTAATGTATTCTGGACTTATAAGAGGGAACTGTCATTTCCATATTAATGCTTCTTGGTTTGCGACTTCAATGGCTTATAATAGGAAACATTCTACTTGTAAAGAAACTCTCTTTAGAGACTTTTACTGGTCACTGTACTGTCAGGTTGGATGTGAAGTTTGATTGATGTGGAAGAAAGCCTACAGATTGCCAAAAGTAAATGCTCCAAAATCTTCCTTTTGCTTTCAGAAAATAGGCCACAATGAGAATTAAAATTTCCATGAGTCATATTTGCCAACCAACTATGTAGGCATTACTCATTGTGGGTCTAATGATGATGGTAAAGAAATTGCCAATGTCATGCCAATGAAAATTTTTAAAGGGAGAAATTGATGATCTTCTAGATGTATGTGAGCACCTGTCTTATATCTGCATGTACATATGTTTTTACCTGCAGTGGTTGCAGTGTTGATTATGTGTTGAAGAGCATTTCAGTTGACAGAAAGCCCATGTTCAAAATTGTTCTTTATTGACCGGTTTTATGGTCATATGATAATTTGCTTACCTAGCCTAGAAAGCTTCCCTTGGTGAGTACTTTATGTTTACTAATCCTTTTTTTTTTTTTTTAAGAAAAAGCTTTCATAGCATTATATAATCAGGTGAAGAAAGCCCAGTAGAATGAAAATATTATTTTGACCTATACTGTGTGATTTCTGTCAGAGAAAAAAGAAATAAATAGTAACCCTAAAAAATAGATTTACTACAGTAAAATAAAACTTTTTATTCCATGTAGTGGAGGGAAGGTACAAAGAGAGATTGTAATTATTTGAGGGAAAAGATATTATAAGATGGTTTCTTTCAATTAGCCTGCCACAGAATTTATAGGCAACAACTATATTGGAGTTACCAATGGGTGCTAGACTTGAACTCTAGGTTTTTATTTCAGGCAGGTTTTATAATGTTGAAGAGAGCTTTCTGTTTGGTTGTTTCTTTAGAGACAGAGAATGGAGGACTCAACTAGAAATAGCTACTGGTCACATAATTTTTAATAGCAATCACACTTCATGGTACCTTTTTTAATTTCACAGTATCTTTTCACAGAGTATTACAAATAAGCTTAATAATCCCACTTTGGGAATGCGAGTTTGCTACCTTTTTAGTCTGACAATACTTGTGTAAGTATTGCCTTATTGGAAATCCTGGAAACTTCTGATACTTCAACCTGAAATAGAGGATGTTTATATGATGTTTAAAGGTAATGGTGATGTTTGTTACTGTCTACTTTGTACTTTGTCAGAGTAATTTTCACCCAATTTTAAGTGTGAGCAAGCCTCACATTTTAAAATTATAGTCTTGCCAGTACATTTATAAAGTACATACAAAGACATCTGTTGGTAACAGGTAACTTTATGAGGTAACTATATCCCTCTATTTCTCTGGACTCACTTTTTAAAACATGCAGAATACTGTGTGCTATTTAACAAAGTGGAAGTTGACGAGAGAAGTGAAGAGCAGAGCTTGCTTCCTTGAAAAGTGAATGTTTGTTGGGATGCCATTTGCCTCACAGACATGTGTTCCCCACTGTCCCAACCCCCATTGCCAGATAAGAAATGAAAAGTTTGATTGAATAAAATGACCTCAAACAAGGAGCTTAGGACCACCTGTCAGCAGAACTCCCTAGGCAGGCTGCACCATACAATTCTCTTCCTGTAGCCAATAAGTGTTAACGTGGTTTTTTTGTTTGTTTGCTCTTTTGCTTGTATTTTCCAAATTATTGTTCATGCAGCAAGGTGTTAATATTGCATGATATGCATTTATCTTGTTCCACAAATTTTCCAGTACTGTACAAGATTAACAGAATAATACCTGCGTTATCCTCCTCTCTCATTTGTATACACTGTAATGTTGGCACAGCACATTACCGCAAAGACTTCCAAGTGTTCTCCTAGACTTTCTTTGTTGGGCTATTTCAATATCCTGTGATTTATTCATTATTTTAACTTGATCATTGACCAGTCATTGGCCTGTTTTATTCTGATTTCCAGAAAGACCATGTCCCAGTATTAGATTATTGCAAATAACTCTATTTAAAACCAATGTATAATTGTGCCTGCCTTATTCTCTACTGGGTAAATGATGGCCCCTCCCCTTTCTGAAAACTTTGGGACAAACAAAAAAGGTTAGAACAATTCCTGTAAAGTGTTTCATTAGTGTGGCAGGTTTATCCAATTCCAAAAACTTACTTCCCTTGAGCCAGCCAGTGGGGAGGAATAGAACGATACAAACACGTGTTTTGTCTTCTCATCTTCAGTTTCATCATGCTAAGTTTGTCATTCTTTTTTTTTACTTGTAGAGTCAAATACCCACCCTTTATATTTAATTGCTACCTTAAAATTTTTTTTTTTTTTTTTTGTAAATAAGGCAACTGGGCAATCAAACATCATTTGGGGAATCCTGGCTTTAGAATTTTATCAGCCATTTCAAAATTAAGTATAAAAATAATTCCTTTGTAGGAAACTTGCATCCTAATATTTCTTTATTACAGTTGAAAGTGTAAATAATGACAATGTAAGACCTTCCGATGTCTAATAGAAACTGGGCTGTAGCAAGTTGCCCTATTTTTATTAGGTTTTGAAGGTTTTTGTGGGTTTGTTTTTTTTTTTTTTTCTTCTTTTTTAAATGTACAGTAGAGTGGTGTCTGTATAAGTGTTAACTGTAGTGGGATTTTGTCCAGCAAGCCTGAAATTTATACTTTGAAATAAACTACTGGGTTTTTAACATTCTGAGTACTCTGATTCATTCTGTTATCCTCAGACCTTATGAGTATTGTTTTCTTTTGTGAGTCTCTCACCTTGTTAAGAGTCACTGTTAGACCGTTCAGTATGGTTTACTTAATTTGACAACACTGTGGCCCTCAAACAACATATAATCCTCCAGCTTTGAAAGAAATGTTGTTAGGCAGAGCTGCTGCTAGGTTAGATAAACTGTTTTTAACTAATAGGTAACAACATTAAAGTCTGCTGTATTGTGTATGTACACCAGAGAAAGACTTCGACTGTTGCTTGTTAATGACCAGAAAAAAACAAAAACGTACTAACTGCATTTCTCTTGGAGGTTCCACCATCCCTTAGGGCTTTGTCATGAAAACCATCCAGCAAGGAGAAAGGGAAAGAGCATGAGGGAGTCAGGGTCTGAGGAGCCGGGGCCTGGGAGCAGCACTCAACTCGGAGTCCCCCCAAGGACTCTGTCACATGGCATAGCTGCCCAGGGGAAGTGGGAGGTGCGGCCTGTGCAGCCAGGCATACATGGAGACAGTGGATCTCGGGGCAAGGGAGCAGTTTCTACATACTTTCTGGTGTATAAGCTTGTGTGCTGAAATGGCATTGTTTACTTATCATATGTTTCTTGTATGGTGCCCCACCCAATTGTAGGCGCTTGTTTTAAAAATGACAAAATCAGCAGCAGAAAATGAAAGTGATAGACTGAATTGAATATATTTCATTAAAACTAATTCTGAATGGAAAAACAGCTAAAATAGTGCCTTTGGTATCTTCCTTGCAGCCTTCTATTCCCTTATCTCCCTCCATTTTATGTCAAGTTACAAAATAGGTTTCATGGTAATAAAATCAAAGTTGTAGGCCTCTGGCATGCCCTCGTGGAGAGTTTTGTTAAAACGGCTCCAGTGGAAAACAGGGAGGCCACCTTGTACGGTGGGCCCACTGATGGCATAGGCTTTGTACTTGGATGCCAGGTAGATGTCTGCCACCTGCAGAGAGAGGAGGGGGATGTTTTAGAAAACCATTGGGAAAAAACACGACTAAGCCCCTTTGGATGGGGTCCCTGCTCTTTGTCCAAAGTCACAATATTAGCTCCCCTTAAAATAAAATCCTGCAAGCTTCCACAATATGCTCTTGTGTATCCATTTGGCATCCAAATGTGAATTGACTAGTTGTTCAGTCACTAAGTCATGACCTGCCAGGCTCCTCTGTCCATAGGATTTCCCAGGCAAGAATACTGGAGTGAGTTGCCATTTCCTTGTTCAGGGGGGGTCTTCCCAACCCAAGGATTGAACCCATGTCTCCTGCTTGGCAGGTGGATTCTTTACCACTGTGCCACCTGGGAAGCCCTGCATTGACTCGTAGAAGAGTATTAAACTAACAGCCCAAAGTGTGAGATCTGGAGTCAGATTACTCATATTTAGAATTCAACCTCCAAAATTTATTTTGACTCAGTTTTCTTATTTGTAAAATTAGACTAATAACCCTACTTCATAGAAGAGTTGTCATGAGGATTAATGAGAGTAAATACTTGAAGCAGTACCTAGAACGTATTAATTCCTCAGTAAAAGTTGTTATTAATCAGGGCAGTAACAAGAGTATTAAAGTAGATGGAACTTGATATCAAAAAATAAGGTCCATGGTTCTTAAAAACACTTGATTGAACATTGGATCACAGCAGAACGTAAGCTTAGAGAGGAAAGCAGAAAATGTCTCATAACTTCAGATTTTCCTCATTCAAAATGGCTCAAGAGAAGTGATATTTTTAAAATATGTGCTTCAACAGAACCTTTTTTGATGAAAAATTGGCAGGCTCTTGTCTCCTCAAAAAGGTAAAATTTGGCAGATGAAAGCTTGGCTTGGTTTCTCCCCAGTTCAAGTAATTCTCTTTGTGTACTCTGGAATGGATATAACACTTTTTACACACTTTACTGAATGTTTGCAAATATCATTAAAAAGAAATAAATACAAAAGCATTCACTGGGGCTTCATGTGTGCCAGGCTCACTACATCCACTAAATTTTTTGTACATTACACAAAATCTTGGTCATTAAAGACTAAAGCTTGGCTCAAACCATTCTAAACCCTCTTCTGTTTAGTTATTAGGCTGACAGAAAAAATAATGTGTCAGGGGGTTGGCATTTTTAATAGTTTTCAGAGCTTCAGATAGAACAGTTAACTCTTAAATCTAATAGATTTCTTCAGAATTTAGGACCATAGATGCAAATGAATAGACACATGCCCACGCCCAAAAGTACAAAAAGATGTGGTAGAATGATTCTTTTCCACCCACTAGATAGTTAATGTATAATCTTGGACACTCCAGATGCAGTCCTGTGCCAATAAGTTGTTAACAGTTAGCTCTCTTAGGAAAAAAGACCCCAATTTGTAGTGTTTGCTGATTTCCATGATGTAAATATCCCACCATTTCAGGCTATCAAACTGGTGTTGACGTTTTAAACAACTGGTTCTCACAAGCCTATATGAGTGGGCTTCAACCCCACTGTAAACTTATTACCTATATTGTGAGACACATTACAGCACTTAACAATTGTAGTGTAGTGAAAACCCTTTAGTGCTTGAGCATCTGGCCCAATACTTATTCCTTCAGCTCGATTCAATTTCCGTTTAAAGTGACATCACTGTGCTCTCAATATGTTCTTTGGACTTTGGGCCAGTCTGGGAAAACTTAAGACAGCAACACTATGACCATCATCATCATCATCATCATCATCATTATGGTTATGCACATTTACAAATAACATGCTAAGTACTGTTGTAAACATTTTATAGATATTAAATTGTTCATTCTTCACAACAACCCTAGGAAGCAAGTACTCTTCTTTCCATTTTTCAGAAGCACTGTGAGATGATGTGATGAAGTGACAGAGCAGGGACTGGAAGTTAGTGCAAGGGACCTACCACTATAACCTGAAAAAGCTGATTCTGTAATTGAGTTCATGTTTAAGAGACATTGGGCTTCCCACGTGGCTCAGCAGTAAAGAATCCTCCTGCCTGTGCAGGAGACACTGGTCATTCCCGGAGTCAGGAAGATCCCCTTGAGAAGGAAATGTCAACCCATTCCGGTATTGTCTGGGAAGTTCCATGGACAGAGGAGCCTGGCACGCTACAGTCCATGGGGTTGCAGAGTCAGACACAACTTAGCAACAGAGCACAGGCACAATAAGAGACGTTATTGTGATTTATGCCACAAAAATCTCTGCAGCTGTGCCTTTGAATAGGCCTAGGCACTGGAAAACCAATAGGGTGGGACTTCCCTGGTGGCTCAGTGGGAAGGAGTCCACCTGCCAATGTGGGAGAACGGGTTCAATCTCTGGTTCAGGAAGATCCCACTTGCTGCCAAGCACCTAAGCCCATGGGCCACAACAGAGCCTGTGCTCTAGAGCCTGGGAACTGCAACTATTGAAGCCCGTGAAGCCACTGCAGTGAGAAGCCCAGGCACTGCAACTGGAGAGTAGCCTCTGCTCACCATAAGCAGAAAAAACCCCAAACAGCAAAGACCCAGCACAGCAAAAATAAAGCAGACAGAACCCAACAGCACATTACCTTGGTGTCATAGCAACCTCCAGGACTCGGACTGTGTGAGTTTAGGTCCTCACGGCAACAGATGGTGTTGCAGGGATCACCCTTGCTATAAGGGTCCTGCTTGTAATCTAGGGAACAGGGATGGGACAGAGTGAGTGCTGGCCATTCTGAGATGCATTTTTTCCACAGTAAGCTGTGTGGCCCTATTCAAGCCTAGGTGTCCAGAGCATACACCCCAGAGGCCTCCTCTGCTCAGTCTGTTCCCACATATGGAAGGCCCCTGTGACTTGTACAGGGGGGAGGCAACCTCGAGCCCCTACTCCAGGCTCAACCTGCACTCACAAACCTTCACAGTGATGACTGGACAGAAGAGAAATAACAGCACAAGTGTGTGTCCAGTTTTTTTAAACAAAACAAATACGAATCTGACTTTGATATTGTTCATCAAAAACAAAGGGTTTATGGGTAATTTTTATTTTAGTAACTGCTTTTGTCCTTGGAAGGAAATCTGTGTTTGGGATGGTACGGTAAAAAAGAAAAAAAAGTTACCCCGTATACCCCGTATGGGTTTTACCCCGTATGGGTTATTTGTTTTGTGTTTTACGTAAGACTTTTTTCAATTAAATCTATAGAATCTTCTTCCCTATCTTTATAAAGAAGGACAAAATTCTGTTTGTTGAATATATAATATGCATAGTATCAACTGAATACTAGATAATTCAATAACTTCTTAGACTGCCTTCTAGTACAGAGGTGATAACCTTACATGGATTCTTTATCCATGGGGAAGAAAAGGAGTTTTGAAGAATGATTCCTGAGACATGTGCTACGTACTGTTGTATCGCATGATATATTTCATGGATTCCATATCAGTCACTTTTCCTTGGTCACGCCGGAAGATTTTAGCTCGGGAAGCCAGATCATAAGAGTAGTCCAAACCCAGCTTCTTGACCAGTATTGGATAGCCACTCCAGTTGTAAACTTTTTCATGGAAAGGAATGTTGTAGGAGGGCCAATATCCTGATTTGGAATGGAAGAGAGAGAAGGGTGGGATTGACAGAAGACAAAAGAGAGAGGAAACAAAGTGTCATGAATGGTACTTTCTTTTGAACATCAGCACAGCTGTGTAATTACAAAGTAATATTACACAAATAATGGCTGTGAACCCTGGTAATCACACAGATCCTCAGAAATTTACAGAACCAGTATAGTCTAGATTATTCCATTAGGGGGAGAAGAGCATCAGAATTTTTTGGTTTTTCACCCCAGAGTCTTAAGGCAATCTATTAAGCAGAAGAAAACCTGACTTCTAGGCTCAGAGTTGAATAATTAGGCCTTTGTCAGTTAACCTCATTTCTGCCCCCTCTTTTTTTTTTAAGTAGGAAGAGGGAAAGGAAAAGTTATATTGTGAAGGGATTGGAGATGATCTTAAGATTCCAGTAGACTTGTAACTCCTCTGACCCTAAACATTGATAAGGCTCAGCTTCATTCGAAGCTTCACAGTGCCAGCCCTTCGTCACTAGGCATCAAATGTGACACAACTTTAATAAAATCACCATTTCAGGAACATCTCAGATTACAGTAGCCTCAGGTATTGCTGCAGGACTGTCAGCCAATGTAGGACCACCTTCACCATTCAGGGTTTAACTGCCACTCGCATCTTCTCTTGGCCCTTGTCTGCCTTCCTTTCTCTGTACTATTTTATAGGATCCGCTGCTCGAGGTGAAGTTATTAGGACAAAACAAATGACAAAACATTCAACCTCACTGATTCTGGGGCATGGAGCCAGCATCAGGGTGAAGGCAGACAAAGACAACATTGAAAGTACAGGCTAAAAATCACATTTACTATTGCAGTATATCTAGGTAATTGAGACTGGGGAGTTAGACTGCCTGGTATGTGACCTTACAGAAGTTACTTAACCCCTCTGTGGCTCACGTCTTCATCTGTAAAATGTGAACAATGATGTCTAACCTCACAAGGATCGCTGCTGTGAGCATTAAGTGAGTTCACGTGGATGGCAGAGCTTACGACAGGGTCTGGTACTTTGTAAACAGTAGATGAACATTAACTATTACAGTTCTCTACGTGAATAGCTCAAATGAATAATAAAAATGGTTGCTGTTTACATTTTCATAAAGCTTTATGGTTAAAAAAGCATTTAAAAGAGTATCTTGTATCGGGTTGGCCAAAAAGTTTCTTCAGGTTTTCCCATCACAGTGTATAGAAATATCTGAACGAACTTTTTGGCCAGCAATATAGTATCAAAACCACCTGCTGATGTATAAATATTACCATTCTTCCTTCTAAAGGAAGAAACAGAGGTTCAGAGAGGTTGAATGCCTTCCTTCTGACTAAAAGCACCCAGGACTTCTATCGATACATCACTGTGGCTTCTAAATACTAGGTTTGTGGGGCTTTTTAAAAAATGGCTGTACGATATCACTTATTTGGGAAAATCATATGTTTCTTCCTCAGCTTTTCTTCCCTTTCAGTAAGATAGTAACAATACTGCTGCTGCTGCTGCTGCTAAGTCGCTTCAGTCGTGTCCGACTCTGTGCAACCCCACAGACGGCAGCCCACCAGGCTCCCCCGTCCCTGGGATTCTCCAGGCAAGAACACTGGAGTGGGTTGCCATTTCCTTCTCCAATGCATGAAAGTGAAAAGTGAAAGTGAAGTTGTTCAGTCGTGTCCGACTGACTCTTTGCGACCCCATGGACTGCAGCCTACCAGGCTCCTCCATCCATGAGATTTTCCAGGCAAGAGTTCTGGAGTGGGTTGCTATTGCCTTCTCCGGTAACAATACTACTTATCTGGAAATATGTTATGTGTGTGTGCTCAGTTGCACAGTCATGTCCAACTCTTTGTGACCTCATGGGCTGTAGCCTGCCAGGCTCCTCTCTCCGTGGGATCTCCAGGCAAGGATACTGGAGTGGGTTGCCATTCCCTTCTCCAGGGGATCTTCCCGACCCAGGGATCGAACCCAACTCTCCTGTGCTCCAGCATTGGCAGGCAGATCCTTTACCACTGTGCCACCTGGGAAGCCCTTGGAAACACGTTATGAAAGTCAAACAAAAGAAAATAAATAAAAGATACATCAAGTATATGGTAGACACTCTGAATTTAACTCTGTATTTTCTGCCTCTGGGGGAAAAATAAAACATAAAGCCCCACAAACTACAGACAGATCATCATCAGTTTATTTAATACCAGGGTAGATTTCTTCATGGAATCTAAAAATGGGATTGCAAAGAACCCAAATCCCATCATAGCAGCAGCAGCAGTCCCAAGAAGAAAAGGCCTGGGGTAACTAGTCTACTTTAACAAGCATCTCCCTCTTGAGGCTGGCTATTACTATCAGGCTCTTAGGAGCTGGATGGACCAGTCTTCAGAGTCAGATAGCTGGGTCCTCAGTTTTGAATTGTCGTGCTAACCAAGTAACCACCTAGTGATCTGACTTCTCAGGTGGATTTCCCAAGAAGAAGTGGAGGCAGGTCCACTGCTTGGTAGCACGCGTATCTTCTTAGCAACTGAAGTTTCCACCTTAGTCAATTCTGTTTTACGCACGTGGTGTGCATTTCACTGGCGGGAGCCACCGTGGAGTGAGGCATCTCCCCCTGGGTGTCATTACTAGATGAATGTGAGGACCTGGGAAATGAAGGACCAGCCCTGATCCCCAGGATCCACACGTTATCTTGGTTCTGTACCTGTTCATCTCTCAGTGGACCTATTTCAACATTTTCCTAATTCACCTCCTGTATTCTCTCTTTCAGTGTGTTCTCCCTTTACAAAGACTCCAGTTTTCTAAAGCAAGATCCCCAACCTCTGGAATCTAATGCCTGATGATCTGAGGTGCAGCTGATGTAATAATAACAGAAATAAAGTGCACAATGAATATAATGCATTTGAATCATCCCCAAACCCAAATCATCCCCACCCCCTACCCCAGGCTGTAGAAGAATTGTCTTCCATGAAAACAGTCCCTGCTGCCAAAAAGGCTGGGGACTGATGCTCTAAAGGATAAAGGCTAAACTGCTCAGCAAGATCCAAGGGCTGTAGTTTTCTCATCACTACCTTATCTTCCACATCACAGCCTCCTCTCCAGCCATCCTGGGCCAATACATTCTTCTTCATGCCATGGTCTCGTGTCTCTCTCTGTTTGATTTGTCCCCGTGTCAAACTGCTGAGCTCCTTTCTCGCATGTCTCTTCATTGTTTCTGGGAGTTGTTTGTCCACTGATCTCCAGTAGCATATTGGGCACCTACTGACCTGGGAAGTTCAACTTTCAGTGTCCTATCATTTTGCCTTTTCATACTGTTCATGGGGTTCTCAAGGCAAGCATGCTGAAGTGTTTTGCCATTCCCTTTCCCTTCTCCAGTGGACCACGTTTTGTCAGAACTCTCCACCATGACCCGTGCTCATAGTTTCATTGAGTTAGATAAGGCTGTGGTCCATGTGATCACTTTGATTAGTTTTCTGTGATTGTGGTTTTCATTCTCTCTGCCCTCTGATGGATTAGGATAAGAGGCTTATGGAAGCTTCCTGATGGGAGAGACTGATTGAGGGGGAAACTGGGTCGTCTTCTTATGAGTGGGGCCATGCTTAGTAAATCTTTAATCCAATTTTCTGTTGATGGGCAGGTCTGTGTTCCCTCCCTGTTGTTTGACCTGAGGCCAAACTATGGTGGAGTTAATGAAGATAATGGCAACCTCCTTCAAAAGGCCCCATGCATGCACTGCTGCACTCAGTGCCCCCGACCCTGCAGCAGGCTACCACCAACCCACACCTCTGCTGGAGACTCCTGGACACTGACGGGCAAGTCTGGGTCAGTCTCCTGTGGGGTCACTGCTCCTTTTTCCTGGGTCCTGGTGTGCACAAGGTTTTGTTTGTGCCCTCCAAGAGTCTGTTTCCCCAGTCCTGTGTAAGTTCTGGTGGCTCTATGGTGAGGTTAATGGCGACCTCCTCCAAGAGGTCTTATGCCATACCCAGGTCTGCTGTACCCAGAGCCCCTGCCCCTGCTGCCCCTGGTCAGCAGGCCACTGCTGACCCATACCTCCACAGTAGACAAAAACTCAAAGGCAGGTCTAAGCTCAGTCTCTGTGGGTTCTCTGGTGTGCACAATGTTTTGTTTAAACCCTCCAATCAGTGGAGAAGTAACTCCAGTAAGAATGAAGAGACAGAGCCAAAGCAAAAACAACGCCCAGTTGTGGGTGTGGCTGGTAATGGTAGTAGAGTCCGATGCTATAAAGAACAAAATTGCACAGGAACCTGGAATGTTAGGTCCATGAATCAAGGTAAATTGGAAGTGGTCAAACAGGAGATGGCAAGAGTGAACACTGACATCTTAGGAAGCAGTGAACTAAAATGGACTGGAATGGGTAAATTTAATCAGATGACCATTGTATCTACTACTGTGGGCAAGAATCCCTTAGAAGAAATGGAGTGACCCTCATAGTCAACAAGAGAGTCCAAAATGCAGTACTTGAATGCAGTCTCAAAAATGACAGAATGGTTTCTTTTCATTTCCAAGGCAAACCATTCAAAATCACAGTAATCCAAGTCTATGCCCCAACCAGTAATGCTGAAGAAGCTGAAGCTGAATGGTTCTACAAAGACCTACAAGACCTTCTAGAACTAACACACAAAAAAGATGTCCTTTTCATCATAGGGGACTGGAATGCAAAAGTAGGAAGTCAAGAGATACCTGGAGTAACAGGCAAATTTGGCCTTGGAGTAAAAATGAAGCAGCACATGTCTCCAAAGAAGACATACAGATGGCTAACAAACACATGAAAAGATGCTCAACATCACTCATTATCAGAGAAATGCAAATCAAAACCACTATGAGGTACCATTTCACACCAGTCAGAATGGCTGCGATCCAAAAGTCTACAAGCAATAAATGCTGGAGAGGGTGTGGAGAAAAGGGAACCCTCTTACACTGTTGGTGGGAATGCAAACTAGTACAGCCACTAAGGAGAACAGTGTGGAGATTCCCTAAAAAACTGGAAATAGAACTGCCTTATGATCCAGCAATCCCACTGCTGGGCATACACACTGAGGAAACCAGAAGGGAAAGAGACACGTGTACCCCAATGTTCATTGCGGCACTGTATAATAGCCAGGACATGGAAGCAACCTAGATGTCCATCAGCAGATGAATGGATAAGAAAGCTGTGGTACATATACACAATGGAGTATTACTCAGCCATTAAAAAGAATACATTTGAATCAGTTCTAATGAGGTGGATGAAACTGGAGCCTATTATACAGAGTGAAGTAAGCCAGAAAGAAAAACACCAATACAGTATACTAACGCCTATATATGGAATTTAGAAAGATGGTAACAATAACCTTGTGTATGAGACAGCAAAAGAGACACTGATGTATAGAACAGTCTTATGGACTCTGTGGGAGAGGGAGAGGGTGGGAAGATTTGGGAGAATGGCATTGAAACATGTAAAATATCATGTATGAAATGAGATGCCTATCCAGGTTCGATGCACGATACTGGATGCTTGGGGCTAGTGCACTGGGACGACCCAGAGGGATGGTATGGGGAGGGAGGAGGGTTCAGGATGGGGAACACATGTATACCTGTGGCGGATTCATTTTGATGTTTGGCAAAACTAATACAATTACGTAAAGTTTAAAAATAAAATTAAAAAAAAAAAAGAAGCAGCACAAAGGCTGAGTTTTGCCAAGAGAATGCACTGTTAATAGCAAACACCCTCTTCCAACAACACAAGAGAAGACTCTACACATGGACATCACAAGATGGTCAATACCAAAATCAGATTGATTATCTTCTTTGCAGCCAAAGATGGAAAAGCTCTATACAGTCAACAAAAACAAGACTGGGAGCTGAGTGTGGCTCAGATCATGAACTCCTTATTGCAAATTCAGACTAAAATTGAAGAAAGTAGGGAATACCACTAGACCATTTGGGTATGACCTAAATCAAATCCCTTATGATTATACAGTGGAAGTGACAAACAGATTCAGGGGATTAGATCTGATAGAGTGCCTGAAGAACTATGGTCAGAGGTTTGTGACATTGTAGAGGAGGCAGTGATCAAGACCATCCCCAAGAAAAAGAAATGGAAAAAGGCAAAATAGTTTCTGAGGAGGCCTTACAAATACCTGAGAAAAGAGAAGCCAAAGACAAAGAGAAAAGAAAAATATACCTACTTGAATGCAGAGTTCCAAAGAATAGCAAGGAGAGATAAGAAAGCCTTCCTAAGTGATCAATGCAAAGAAATAGAGGAAAACAATAGAATGGGAAAGACTAGAGATCTCTTTAAGAAAATTAGAGACATCAAGGGAACATTTCATGCAAAGATGGGCTCAATAAAGGACAAAAATGGTATGGACCTACCAGAAGCAGAAGATATTAAGAAGAAGTGGCAAGAATACACAGAGGAACTATACAAAAAAGATCTTCATGACCCAGATCACACTTACCTAGAGCCAGACATCCTGGATTGGGAAGTCAAGTGGGCCTCAGGAAGCATCACTATGAACAAAGCTAGTGGCGGTGATGGAATTCCACTTGAGCTATTTCAAATCCTGAAAGATGATGCTGTGAAAGTGCTGCACTCAATATGTCAGCAAATTTGGAAAACTCATCAGTGGCTACAGGACTGAAAAAGGTCAGTTTTCATTCCAATCCCAAAGAAGGGCAATGCCAAACAATGTTCCAACTATCACATAATTGCACTCATCTCACACACTAACAAGTAATACTCAAAATTCTCCAACCAGGTTTCAACAGTACGTGAACTCAGAACTTGCAGATGTTCAAGGTGGTTTTAGAAAAGGCAGAGGAACCAGAGATCAAATTGCCAACATTTGTTGGATCATCAAAAAAGCAAGAGAATTCCAGAAAAACATCTACTTCAGCTTTATTGACTACAAGGCCTTTGACTATGTGGATCACAACAAACTGTGGAAAATTCTTGAAGAGATGGGAATACCAGACTTCCTTACCTGCCTCCTGAGAAATCTGTATGCAGGTCAAGAAGCAACAGTCAGAACTGGACATGGAACAACAGACTGGTTCCAAATCAGGAAAGGAGTACATCAAGGCTGTATATGTCACCCTGCTTATTTAAATTATGTGCAGAGTACATCATGTGAAATGTCAGGCTGGATGAAGCACAAACTGGAATCAAGATTTCAGAGAGAAATATCAGTGACCTCAGATATGCAGATGATACGACCCTTTTGGCAGAAAGTGAAGAACTAAAGATCCTCTTGATGCAAGTAAGAGGAGAGTGAAAAAGTTGGCTTAGAACTCAACATTCAGAAAACTAACATCATGGCATCTGGCCCCATCACTTCAATGGCAAATAGATGGGGAAACAATGGAAACAGAGAGAGACTTTATTTTGGGGCTCCAAAATCACTGCAGATGGTGACTGCAGCTTTGAAATTAAAAGATGCTTGCTCCTTGGAAGAAATGCTATGACCAACCTAGACAGCATATTAAAAAGCAGAGACATTACTTTGCAGCAAAGGTCCATCTAGTCAAAGCTATTGTTTTTCCAGTAGTCATGTATGGATGTGAGAATTGGACCATAAGAAAGCTGAGCACTGAAGAATTGATGCTTTTGAACTGTGGTGTTGGAGAAGACTCTTGAGAGTCCTTTGGACAGCAAGGAAATCAAATCAGTCCATCCTAAAGGAAATCAGTCCTAAATATTCATTGGAAGGACTGATGCTGAAGCTCCAATACTTTGGTCACCTGATGAGAAGAAATAACTCACTGGAAAAGACCCTGATGCTGGGAAAGATTGAAGGCCGGAGGAGAAGGGGATGACAGAGGATGAGATGGTTGGATGGCATCACCAACTCGATGGACATGAGTTTGGGTAAGCTCCGAGAGTTGATGACGGACAGAGAAGCCTGGCGTGCTGCAGTCCAAAAAGTTGGGTTGCAAAAAGTTGGACATGACTGAGCGACTGAACTGAACTTTCTAGCCTGTAAACTTCCACCCAGACATCATCTTCTCTTTCATTTATTCAACAAATATCCAGTGAGGACTTCCTGTGTGTGCTGAGCAGTATGTTCAATGCAAGATGCTAGGACTTGCTATGAACCGGTAATATGCTTAAGAATCGAGAGAAATTATCTCAATTCATTTTCATAAAACCCAGTGAAATTGCAAAGGTAGGCTTCCCAGGTCGTGCTAGTGGTAAAGAGCCCACCCACCTGCCAATGCAGGAGACTTAAGAGTCTCTGGTTCAACCCCTGGGTCAGGAAGATCCCCTAGAAGAGGGCATGACAACACACTCCAGTATACTTAGTTGGAGAATCCTATGGACAGAGGAGCCTAGCAGGCTACAGCCCCTAGGGTCACACAGAACTGGACATGACTAAAGTGAAGTGGCTTTGCACACATGCACACACATGTAAGAGTACACTGTCATGGGACTTTCCTGGTGGTTCAGTGGTTAAGACTCCACGCACCGAGGGGTGCAGGTTCGATTCATCCCTGGTCGGGGAACTGAGATCACTTATGCCGCATGGTGCGGCCAAAATAAGTATTGAATGAGCCGCTACTCTGTACTAGGAAAAATCATCACTGTGACTTAACCAGTGCATGCAACAGAGGTCATAAATAAATAGTACAAAACACTTTTTTTTAAAATAAATAGTATAAAAAAGAGTACATTGTCATGTAAGAGTTTGAGGTGTAGGTTTTACATGTGCTGAACCTTGTCATTCTTTCCCTGTGTGACAAGCAACAGCATTCCCACCCCTGCATACCCACCATACACAGCCCCATAGTACATTCACACACCACACATTATCCATCATATATGTGTGCACAGACACACACACACTCATCAGACTTGTAGCATGAAGAAAGTACCTCTCCGTAGAACAGCAGTTTGTTCAGAATATTCTACGTATGTAGGAATTTGCTCCACAATGTACAGAGTGCCTTCGTCAAGGCTGTGGTTCAAATTTACCTTCTTCAGGTCTAGGACCATGTACTGATTGTTATATGTGCCTGAAGCAGAGAAGACATGAAGACAGGGCATGGGTACTGCTTGGCTGGTTAACTCAAAATCTAAAAAAATCATACATGCGTAAACGTTATTCTGCAGGGCCACTTACCAGAGTTGTATTTTGAAAAGACCTCTGCCCACTGCTTGCCATTATTAGCCATCATACTGGCCACCCGGACTCTTTGCCAGGCCAGGAGAGACTGGGGTACCACGTGCTGCAGTAGGGTTTTATTATATACGCTGTTTGTGGTCTGCAGCAATACCAAACCACTGCTAAGAAGGTAAAAGTCGTCCAGAGACTCCAAAAACCCTACAGGAAACATGAATATATGAATCAGCGTACATACATGCAAAATATCAAACCATCATTGTTAATGTAGAACTTCGCATATACAATGCATTTTGCAGAGTATTAGTTATTATTTCTTTTGGGGGTTTTTAAAAATTTATAAGTGGAGGATAATTGCTTTACAGTGTTGTTGGTTTCTGCCATACATCAGCATGAATAAGCCATCGGTATACACACATCCCCTCCTTATTGAACTTCCCTCCTACCTTCCACCCCATCCCACCCCTCTAGGTTGTTACAGAGCACCAGGTTGAGCTCCCTGCATCACACTGCAAATTCCCACCAGCTATCTATTTTACATATAATGCGTATATATTTCAGAGCTACTCTCTCAGTTCATCCCACCGTCTCCTTCCCCTGCTGGGTCCACAAGTCTGTTCCCTGTCTGCGACTCTATTCCTGCCCTGCAAATAGGCTCATCAGTACTGTTTTTCTTGATTCCATATGTGTGTGTTAATATGCAATAATAGTGTTTCTCTGGCTTGCTTCACTGTTTATAACAAGCTCTAGGGTGTCAGTTGTCATTGCCCTCCTCCAGCTTTGGTTCACCTCGGCAGCAGATGCCGGTGAACCTCCATCCCTGGGCTCTCCATTGAAAAATTTTGATTTTATGATTTGATGAAAATACATTAAATCAGGAACCAGACCTAAGGATGCATGATTGACAAGCAAAGTATTAATGACTATATAGTCATAGTATGATTATATAGTCATACTAATGACTATATACAAGCAAATTTTAATGACTATTCATTCACCACTTGAGCTGGAGTCATTTTGCAGTGTTTCATCTGAACAACCATATTGGCAGCCTTGAGCAAGCTCTCTGATAGAAAATCTCCACATGATGGAAAGCTGTATTTCTGGCCTAATATTCTTGCTAATTCACTCCTTATTGTAGCAGCCTCGATGGACACAAGAGGGCAGGCATTCTTTAATATGTATAGGTAAGTGACTAATACTAACATGAAAGGAACAGTATTTCATTCAAGAGCAAGACTGTTTATAGAAGACCAAAAAAAAAAAAAAGTAGGCCATCTAGAGTTCTAGAACAAAGAAGATAAACTGTCTTACAAAAAACTTTAGTCAAGGAGTCTAATTTTATAATTTTGAGTTTAACGTTAAAGAAAAGGCCCAGGGAAGGGACAAAGTCCTGAAATATAGCATTATAAGAGAAACAAGTGTTCTTTGAATATGTAAAATTATATTCTTGCTCTAATCTTTCACTAGCAACTTCAGAAGGCACTCTATGTTAGATAAGGATAGAGTGAAACATCTGGGATGAAAGCCAGCTGGCAAATTACATTTCATAGTAAGCTTCTTACTAAATTTAATTAAGAGACAAAAGAGAACCCTTACAGTTAATAAAGCATCTTCCAGGACTTAGAAAATAACCACCTGAGGTCTTCCCTGGTGGCAGAGTGGATAAGAATCCGCCTGCCGATGCAGGGAACACAGATCAGGTCCAGCAAGATTCCACATGCCGTGGAGCAACTAAGCCTGTGCACCCTAAAGCCCATACTCCGCAACAAGAGAAGCCATTGCAATGAGAAGCCCTTGCACCGCAACCAAGAGTAAGTAGTCCCAGCTCGCTGCAACTAGAGAAAGCCTGCACAAAGCAACGAAGATCCAGTGCAGACAAAAATAAATAAAATCTTTTTAAAAATGGACTTTCAGAAGGTTTTTTTAAAATAGCCACTTGAATTATAAACAATGGCCATTCTCCTCTAATTCTATTTAGATCTCTTGCTTAGGACAACCCAGAAGAGTTTATCCTTATTATCCTACCAAGTGTATTTAAAATGTGCCCCGTTTGGAAGAGTGACATCAACATCACAGGGGTGTGAGACACTCCGTTTATCTCTCCCCCTCAATCTACAACCAGTAAAACCAGTAAAGCATCCGTAACTCAACAAAGGTGACTCTGCCCCACACAGCAGGATGCTGGAGAATTCCACACATCTGTTATCTAAAGGTGGGTGGATTGGACCATATGGAGGAGGAAGAACCAGAGGAACAATGAAGGCAGTACCTGTAGTCCTGAACCCCTGGCCACAATAGCTGGGCCCAGAGCCCGGGAGAAGCCTTAATAGCTGGGTAGGTGGCACACAGGAGTCTGGTGGCCTGGTCACAGCACCCCCAGCCAACAGGGAGCTGGAAGGCAGCGGCAGCAAGCCCTGCAACCCTGTTCCTCAAGCTACAGGGCACCACGACTCAGCCTCCCCTCCCCCACTGCCTCCAGCAGCAGCACCTACAACCCCAGTCAAGGCAGAGACACCTGCGACCCCGGTTCCGTTTCACTCTCTCCCTCCCCATACCCAGGGAACTGCACACAGCCGAGGAACCTGCTATCTCAGAGGTGCCCCACCAACAGCACCGGTGACAGTGAGGGTCCAGGGCAACATCCCTGACAGAGACAGAAGAGGGTGGGAAGTGACAGCTCTCAAAAATAACCAGAGGCAGCTCTGGGAAAAGAACCCCGACCACTCCCCGTCGCAAAAAATAGAAAAGGAAAAAAACCACAACAAAACCAACTTGCGCTATGTCGCCACCTACTGGAAAGCAAAAGAAAGGCATCTAATTACTAAACATTGCAGGCGGATTCTTTACCAACTGAGCTATGAGGGAAGGCCCAATTACTAAACTACTGAACAGTTACTCAAGAGCGGGGGGGGGGGGGGGGGGGGGGGGGGGGGGGGGAGTTTTACCCAAAGAAGAAATATTTGACACTTCAAATTCACTGGATGAAGCACAAGCTGGAATCAAGATTTCCGGGAGAAATATCAACAACCTCAGATATGCAGATGACATACCCTTATGGCAGAAAGTGAAGAGGAACTACAGAGCCTCTTGATGAAAGTGAAAGAGGAGAGTGAAAAAGTTGGCTTAAAGCTCAACATTCAGAAAATTAAGATCATGGCATCTGGTCCCATCACTTCATGGCAAATAGATGGGGAAACGATGGAAATAGTGAGAGATTTTATTTTCTTGGCCTCCAAAATCACTGCAGATGGTGACTGCAGCTGTGAAATTAAAAGACACTTGCTCTTTGGAAGAAATGCTATGACCAACCTAGACAGCATATTAAAAAGCAGAGACATTACTTTGCCAACAAAGGTCCATCTAGTCAAAGCTATGGTTTTTCCAGTAGTCATGTATGGATGTGAGAGTTGGACTATAAAGAAAGCTGAGTGCTGAAGAATTGATGCTTTTGAACTGTGGTGTTGGAGAAGACTCTTGAGAGTCCCCTGGACTGCAAGGAAATCCAACCAGTCAATTCTAAAGGAAATCAGTCCTGAATATTCTTTGGAAGATGATGCTAAGCTGAAACTCCAATACTTAGGCCACCTGATGCGAAGAACTGACTCACTGGAAAACACCCTGATGCTGGGAAAGATTGAAGGCTGGAGGAAAGGGGGACGACAGAGGATGAGATGGTTGGATGGCATCACCAACTCGATGGACATGGTTTTTGGTGGACTCTGGGAGTTGGTGATGGACAGGGAGGCCTGGTGTGCTGCAGTCCATGGGGTCTCAAAGAGTTGGACACGACTGAACAGCTGAACTGAACATTATATAAATTTTTGTATATATAAATATTATATTTCTCCTCCTGTATACACTCCAGTGTGCTCATTCCCAAAATGCCCTCCCCCTGCCACCCTTCCTCTCTGGTAACCACTAATCTGTTCACTGTATCTGTGTGTTTGTTTTTGTTTGGTTTGGTTTGTTCATTTATTTTTAATTTATTTTTGTATTCCACATATGAATGAAATCATCTGATATGTGTCTTTTTCCATCTGACTTACTTCATTTAGCATAATACTTGCAAGGTTCCCAAATAGCCAAAACAATCTTGAGAAAGAGGAACAGAGCTAGAAGAATCATGCTCCCTGACTTCAGACTATACTACAAAGCTACAGTCATAAAACAGTATGGAACTGGCACAAAAAAGACACATCAGTTGCTTAACTTCATAGACTTGTATGTCCAGTTTTTTCCCCAGGTTTGGGTAGTCCTCAACTGTTATTTCTTTCAATACACTCTCCTCACTCTCCCTTCTCCTTTCTGGGATACCCATTACCCTAATGATACATTTCCTAATGGAGTCAGATAGTTCTATAGGATTTTCTTCTTTGTAGACCTTAATTTCCTCTCTTCTATCTATATCATTTCTAGATTTGTCTTCGAGCTCACTAATTCTCTCTTCCATGTGGTCTCCAGTATTTCCAGTGCTTTCTAATTCAGTCTTTATTTCATTTAAAGTTCTTCAGCTCCAGAGTTTCTCCTTGGTTCTATTTTTGAATTTCAGTTGGTATTCAGAAAATACCAATTTCTCTTTGGTATTCTTTCTGTTAATTAATTTTATTTCTGAGCTCACTGAATTGCCTTTCAAAGTTTTCTTGTAGCTCATTGGGTATCTTCACAGGTATCTGAATTCTCTATAACTTAGATAATGTTATAAACCATTAAAAATTTAAAAGGTGTTCATTTGCACATCACATACATTAACTGCTCCAAAGCTTTTGAAACCATAAGCCCCCGCGTCCTTGTCTTCTGAAGTAAAATACTGACTCAAGAGTTAATCATTGGAAAATGTGAAGATGTAGAAAGAAAGAGGAGAAGGCAATGGCACCCCACTCCAGTACTCTTGCCTGGAAAATCCCATGGATGGAGGAGCCTGGTAGGCTGCAGTCCATTGGGTTGCTGAGGGTTGGACACGACTGAGTGACTTCACTTTCACTTTCATGCATTGGAGAAGGCAATGGCAACCCCCTCCAGTGTTCTTGCCTGGAGAATCCCAGGGACGGGGGAGCCTGGTGGGCTGCCATCTCTGGGGTCACACAGAGTTGGACACGACTGAAGTGATGCAGCAGCAGCAGCAGCAGAAGAAGAAAGAATAGCTGTTGGGCTGGGGAACTGGTAACAACTTAAGCTATAATTCTGCCACACAGAAGAATACTGAACTCTCACTTCCCTGAAAGACATAGATAAAGGCCTGACACACATTCCTAAGTTGTTTTTACAAGAAGCAGACCCCCTCCCCCTTTCATCTGGAGTGATGAAAACTCCTGGCCACAAGGACAAAGACCCTAGACTGGTTGGTGCTTGAAGAAGACTGAAGACTGATGGTGCCTGAAGCTTCACCTTGATGCCAGCCAACCCAAGAACTGTCTATTAGCTGATCAATGCCCTGCTCCTCACACTATGAAACTCCTCATTACCCTCTTCAGGGTGGGTCATATAGTTTTGAGGGCATTAGCCCTTTATGGCCCTTTTTTCCTGGCAAAGCAATAAAAGCTACTCTTTTCTGCTTCACCCCAAACTCTGTCTCTGCATTTCTATTCAGCACCAGTAAAGAGGCTGAATTTCAGCAACACTGTGAAGACCAAAAACTTTCCTTCCTTCCTTCCTTCCAAAAGAGTAGACTTATTGTTGACCAAGTTCATGAATGACATACAACTCAGGGTCAGGCATGAGGATCACGATTGTAAAAATATCTGTACTGCATGTCTTCACCCCTTGCTTTATCCATACTTAGCAATGGGACATGGCAGCATCTCCCAGCAAGAGACATTGTCTGTTTCCGCACCCCTTAAATCTGAACTGTTTTGGCTTAACAAAAGGTGCCAGTTCTAGCCTAGGCCTCAAGAGACCTTGCACACTTCTTCTCACTCCCTTATAATCCTGTTACAGCTGAGAAAATTGGTGCAGCCTAGCCTAGTATCTGGGATGGGAGGCAAAGTGCAGGAGGCCCAGCCTCTAGCTGGGCAGCCCCCTAAGTGCGACAGAGTTCATCCAAGATCAGCAGAGCTGCCCACCCAACCCCAGCCAACCATGGATGCATGAATGTGCCCAGCTGAGACACTGTCCTATATACTCAAAAGCAATACTAATCACATATGTGTTTACAGCACAAACTTTTGAGGGTTCAGCAGTAGCCAGTATAATAATAATAGTAACCCAGTTACACAACATATTTTGTTTTCAAATGTCTTACTGCCATTTGATTTTAACATAGATGGATGTGACACTTCAGGAATAGTTTTCTTTTTTTAAAGGAAAAAACAAAGTAATATCTTGGCAACATACTCACCTTTCTGCTTAGGTTTTTCCCACAGCTAAAGAGGAATTACGTCACTTCTCAGATCTTGGGGAAGGCAATCACCTATGCTGGGCTGTCTGATGTCTCAAAGCCTATCTGATTCTCATTAAAACTTTATTTAACACCTACTACATTCCAAGCACTGTGCAATGACCCCAGCCTAGAGACTGTAGTAGAATTCCTTCAGCTTCTCCAAAAGTCACATGCCCAGACTGCTCTCCCTACCCACCTGTGCTCCACTCTGAGTCTCCACCGGGAGCCCTGCACTAAGGTGACTGCTGCGGGAAAAACCTCTGTTTCCTCCCTAAGAAAAGATGCTCTCATGTCATCACACAACGTGAAATCTTCCAGTCACTTGTTCTGTCTACTCTACAATGGACTCAGTCTTCCTACCTTACAGAATGGCATTCTTTGACTTCTCTTTCTGCTAAGAACCTAACTGGTACCAACCAATTTCCCCCTTCACTTTCCAGTAATTATTCTTCAATCAAGTATGGCTGGGTTTTTGTTTTTATTTTTCAGCACATTTCTGCTTTACCCTGCAATAGGAATGGGATCAATGAAAGATTCATACTATTAGATATTCAGGCACATGAAGACCCTACTTTGGAGCCTGAATATCCTGAAGTAGCTCAAATAAAACAATAAGTATAATTCTTATTCTAAGATAATAATAATCTCTTGGGCCATAAAGATGGCTGAGCACCAAAGAATTGATGCTTTTGAACTGTGGTGTTGGAGAAGACTCTTGAGAGTCCCTTGGACTGCAAGGAGATCCAACCAGTCAATCTTAAAGGAAACCAACCCTGAATATTCATTGAAAGGATGATGCTGAAGCTGAAGCTCCAAAACTTTGGCCACCTGATGTGAAGAGCCACCTCACTGTAAAAGACCCTGATGCTGGGAAACACTGAAGGCAGGAGGTGAAGGGGATGACAGAGGATGAGATGGTTAGATAGCATGTCGCTGACTCAGGGACATGAGTTTGAGCAAACTTGGGGAGATAGTGAACAACAGGGAAGCCTGGCGTGCTGCAGTCCATGGTATCGCAGAGTTGGACATGACTTAGTGACTGAACAACAGCAAAGATTATACAGAGTAAATATGAAGAGGTGGGTGTACATTTAATCAATGTTCAAACAATCAAAATTGTTTGCTTTTCTTCAATAAGAAGTTATTTACTTTAGGTTATATTACTTGTTTACTGTTTCCTTTTCCATCTATCCCATAGCATGTAAGTTCCACCAGGGCAGGAACTTTTTCTGTCTTATTCACTCCAGTGGCAAGAAAAGGATTTGACATGTAGTATCTTTGTGCTTAGTCACTCAGTCGTGTCCAGTTCTTTGTGACCCCACGGATTGTCAATGGAATTCTCCAGGCAAGAACACTGGAGTGGGTTGCCCATTTCCTTTTCTAAAGGATCTTCCAGACCCAGGAATCGAACCTGTGTTTCTTGCGTCTCCCGCATTGGCAAGCTGATTCTTTACCACTGTGCCACTTGGGAAGCCCCTTGAAACATAGTAGGTACTCAGTAAATAACTGTTACGTACAAGAGAGAAGGAGAAGATGGTGGTGACTAACATTAATAGTGTACCTACTACACATCAGAAACTTTGCTTTAGAAGGATGGATACTTTCATTTGATCTTCACAAAAAGAGCACTTAGATGAGGTGGTTTTTTTTTTTTTTTTTTTTTTTTAAGTATTTCGCTTTTTAAAGCTTATAAACAGCATTGTCAGGGATAAATCTAGAACTGAATCTCAACACATGCCTTTTCCACCCTAACATACATCTGACAACATTGAGGGGAATAGTCATGCAAAGGGCAACAACACATAGGCACAATGGAGCAAATACATTAGAAGCAATTAAGGAGAGGGTGAATCATGGGGAGTTGCATGTTTAAACAGGGTGGAGGTGGGGAAAATCACCTTATGACTAGTCAATCAAGCAAAGTGTGGAGAATAAGGTGGAATTTCTATAAAGATAGAAGGGAAGAAGCTTTCTTTGGCTAGGTGGGGCACGATTCAAGGCAGGGGTGGCCTGGCAGATGTTATCAGCATCCGGGTGCTAAGTTGTTTCAGCTTGTCCAATTCTTTGCGACTCTTTGGACTGTAGCCCTCCAGGCTCCTCTGTCTATGGGATTTCCCAGGCAAGAATACAGGAGTGGGTTGCCATTTCCTCCTCCAGGGGATCTTCCCGACCCAGGGATTGAACCCACATCTCTTACATCTCCTGCATTGGCAGGTGGGTTCTTTACCACTAGCGCCACCTGGGTGGCTACTCAGTATCCTGGGATGATACCAAAGAGGAACATAAAACAAAAGAAAGGCACATAGGAAAGCAGGAATGAAGTGCTACAAAATCTACCTACAGTCTTTGGAATAAGTGACCGAGTTCTACTTTTATTTAATTCTACTTTTATTTCTTCTCCTCCTTTGGTTCTTCTGCTTTTTAAAGGCAGAAGATATAGATCTTGGCATGTATTAAATCATAGTTTGTATATGTTTCAGCCTTATGATCAAAGTATCTAGGATAAAAGAGGTAACATGAAATTAATAAAAGTAATTGTACTTCATTAAAAATGTTTACAACTATAAAGGCAATTTAATAATGAATGAAAGTAGTAATATTATGGATTATGAAGGAGACTTGGCTACATTTTCCCCAGGCATTGAGGGTATTCTTTTATCTTCCTACTTTCAAGTATTGGAACTTCAAACAGAAGAAGGCTGAGCAAAATCATGTCTACCCAAACCCGAAGGGCTGCCAGAGTCTAAAAGGATAGACATGGAAACCCAATAAGTTAGAAACGCCTAGGGTGCTTGTTTGAATGTACCAACCCAGATCAACTGGTTAAGAATTCCTATGGATGGCACTTTAGAATCTTCATTTTTAACAAGCTCCAGAGAAAACTGTAAAGGGGTATGTAATATGTGTGTGGGAGGTGATGGAACGCCCAGATGTAATGCAAAGTAGGAACACATGCATGCTTGGTGAAACATACTGAGTGTGCTCTGGAGAGCTCCACTTACAGATAATTAAGCGGGAAGCCTCGGCCTCATAGGCATCATCATTATTTATTGTACTCCTCAATTAGAACACTTTGAATAGGTTCCAGCTTTGGTTCCCATGCAAAAGTTCCACCCACCCGCATCCCAAGAGGCCCTTTGAATCCACGGTCTCTTTTAGTTTTAACCATTTAACTTACATACAAATGGAACCATTTCTGAAAACAAACAAACAAACCAAAAAATGGGTATTTTGTAGTCAGATATGTTTTGCTTGAACCGCACTGCCCAACTTCTGAGCAGTATGGTTCTGAAAAGGCTATTTAACTTCTCTGAACCTGTTTATTTGAAAAATACTGATACAATACCCTCCTTGTTAGGTCTTTATGAAAATTAAGTGACATAAAACACACCAAATGTGAATTATGCATACACTGAGTGTAAGTTATAATGCCGGACACATAAGTAGGAACTAAACAAACATTAGTTTTGGGGGCTTTTTTGTTTTTCTTTTTATTTCAAAGACAGGTTAAGCACAAATGAGTTTAAAGTAACTTACTTAAAACTTGGGTGCTGCCTAATTCCCATACAACTAGTTGGGTCCTATTCATGTCATTCCTATTAAGGTCCTAACTTGCTTCAGTCGTGTCTGACTCTTTGAGACTCTATGGACTGTAGCCCGCCAGGCACCTCTGTCCACAGGATTTTCCAGGCAAGAATACTGGAGTGGGTTGCCATTTCTTCCCAACCCAGGGATGGAACCCACATCTCTTCTGTCTCCTGCACTGGCAGGCGGGTTCTTTACTAGTGCCACCTGGGTGGCTACAAAGGATCAACTTACAGGTCCAATCCCTACACTGTCCAGGTGTGCATCTGAGATGCCTTGATAACAATTCCTGAACATCTTAGACTCTTGTTTTCAAATCAACAGTATAAAGGGAGGGTGCTAAATAAATTAGTTTTAAAAACATGCAGTTTATTTAAAAAAAAAGGGGGGGAGGGCAGGATGAAGAAAAGTCAGTGAGACTGTGATAGAGATGATGCTCTCTTCAGCAGGCCCTTCTCCACCTCTCACTGAATTTCCCATCTTTCTCTCTCCAGTTTCCACATGTCCACATCAGGATGGGTTGTCTGTAATCTGTCTGCTGTCTCCTTTCCTTTTTCTTTCCATTATCTTTTTCCTCCTTCCTTGCCTCCATAAATATTTATTCAATGATTACCATATGCAAGCCTCTGTACTGGCCCTGGGGATGCAGACATGAATACGGAACATGGGCTTTGAAGAAGTTACCCACAGGCACCAGGGAAGCTGAAAGGAGGGGTAGCTGGCTCTGCCTGAAAGTTAAGGAAGGCTTCGAAGAGGAGCGCTTGTGAGACTTTTGTTAATATGGCAAACATTTGGGTAAGGTGCATTAAAAGGCAATAAAAATGTTCATAGGGTGAACATTCCAATAGCAACACAAAGAAATTGGATGATTCCTCCCACAAGTAAAAATGGTAAACTGTACGGTGGCGGTGGCTTAGTCACTCAGTCACATCTGACTCTTGTGACCCCAAGGACTGTAGCCCGCCAGGCTCCTCTCTCCATGGGATTTCTCAGGCAAGAATGTTGCAGTGGGTTGCCATTTCCTTCTCCAGGGTAACAGTATGATTAATTGGGGCTTACCCAAGGAATGCCAAGTTGATTTAACATCTGAAAATTAATCAATGGAACTCACTATATGAATACAAGATGAAAATCAGGTGATCATTTTAATAGAAAATGAGAATTGCATGAAGTGCAGCACTTATTCATTGATAGAAACATAAAGAAAAGTAGTAAGAGACAGAATCCTCTTTAACCTTATAGAGGGTATCTACAAAAAGCCTACAATTAACATCATACTTGATGGTAATGACTGCATACTTTTTCACTTAAGATCAGGAACTAGGCAAGGATTTCCATGCCACTTCTAGTCTATAGTCTACAGTCGTGGAGGTCTTATCCAGTGCACTCATGGAAGAAAACAAAGACAGAGAAGGTAAGGGGGAAGTAAAAGTGTCTTCCTACAGAGATGGGCTGATGAGGCATCTAGAAAAATCCCAAGAAATCTACCAAAAAAAAAAAAAAAAAAAAGCTATTAGAATGATAAATGAACTTAGAAAATTCTCAAGATAAAAAGTAAATATACAAAAAATAGTATTTCAATATTGTGATGGTTTTTAAATTTCCACAATTCCTTGGCAATTTTCCCTTAAAAAGATAGATTCTAACGTCCTCTTCTTGAGTGTGGACTAATCATTAACAACCTCTTTCTAATGAATGTGGTGGAAGTGACAGCATGTGACTTCTGAGACTAGGTCATAATAGTCACTGCTGTTTCTGCCTTGTTCTTATGGATCACTTGGTTTGGGGGAACCAGGAGCCCTTTTTCAAGAATACTTGAGCAGTTCTACAGAGAGGCCCATGGAAGGGAATCGATTTGTCAGCAGCATCTTTTTGACCATGGAAGTGAGTCACCTTGGAAGTACATCCTTTCGCTTCAGTTAAGTTATCAGAGATTTCAGCCCCTCAGTCTCCGGGTCTTTGTAGACACAAGCCATCCTAACTGGGCCCTATCTAAATTCCTTATCCATAGAGACTATGAAATGCTAAACAATTACTGTCATTCCTTCAAGTCACAAGTTTGGGTCATGACTTGTTACATGGTGATAGATAACTAATGCATACATACAAGCAATGAACAATTGGAAAAGGGAATAAAAAACCGAATCTGATGACAGTAGCATCAAAATTCACTTAGGATTCAAATTAGTTTAAGGTATGTAAGACCAATATACTAAAAACTACCAAAAAATTGCTCAAATTAAAGAAGAAGACCTAAATAAATAAAGAAACAATATTTGTGGATGGGAAGACTCAGGTTTACTGACATGTTGATTCTCTCTGATTAATTTAAAGCTTCAATGCAATAGAAATCAATAGATCTTTTTTTTTGACATGAACAAATTTTATTTTTAATATAATTTCTAAAGGCTACACTTTGATGTATTCCCTGAGTTGTAAAATGTAACCTATCTTACACCCTATAGCTTGTACCTCCCAGTCCCCCTACCCTCTGTAAACCCTCTCTCCTCCCCACTAGTAACAACTAGTTTGTTCTCTATATCTATGAGTCTTCTTTTCTTGTTATATTCACTAATTTATATTGTTTTAGAGGCCACATATAAGTGATTTCATATAGTATTTGTCTTTCTCTCTCTGACATAAGTGAAATAATTCACTTAGCGTAATGCCTTTCAAGTCCACCCATATTGTTCCAAATGGCAAAATTTCATTCTTTTTATGGCTGAGTTGTATTCCATTGTGTGTGTGTGTGTGTGTGTATATATAAATATATATATATATAACATATATACCACATCTTCTCTATCAGTCATCTGTTGATGAACACTTAGGTTGCTTCTATGTCTTAGAAATTGTAAATAATGCTGCTATGAACACTGAGGGGCACATATCTTTTCAAGGTAGTGTTTCTGGCTTTTTTTTTTTTGGATATGTATCCAGGAGTGGAATTGCTGGGTCATATGATAGCTGTAGTGTTAGAGGAACTTCCATACTGTTTCCCACGGTGGCTGCACCAATACAGATTTCCACCAGCCAGTGTACAAAGGTTCACTTTTCCCCACATCCATTAGAGATATTGAGTAGAGTTCCCTGTGTCATACAGTAAGGTCCTTATTAGTCATCTATTTTACATATGTGTTGTCTGTTTAAGTCGTGTCTGATTCTTTTGCAACCCCATGGACTGTAGCCTCTGTCCATGGAATTTTCCAGGCAAGAATACTGCAGTGGGTTGCCATTTCCTCTTCCAGGAGTGCCTAGTGATGGTGGCAGAAACTAAGGATCCAGAGAAGTATATAAACTTTTTTTTTTTAACTGCTTTTCAAATTAATTAATTAATTTTTGGCTGTGCTGGGTCTGTGTTGCTGCAAGCAGGCTTTCTCTATTTGCAGTACATGGGCTTCTCATTATGGTGGCTTCTCTTGTTGCAAAGCATGGGCTCTAGGCACATGGGCTTCAGTAGTTGTGGCACACAGGCTTAGCTGCCCTGTGGCATGTGGAATCTTCCCGGACAAGGGCTCAAACCTGTTGCCCCTGCATGGACAGCAGATTCTTATCCACTGGACCACCAGGGAAGTCCCAGTGTATAACCTTTTATCTGGGAAGTGTTCCCAAGCTATAGTGAGGCCAAGGGGGTGTGCCAGCATGATGTCTCCCAGCTTATGTTCCCTGGCTATGTCTCCTGAGCCTCTAGAGGGGTGGAAAACCTGAAGCCTGCCTGAAGCTGAAGCTCCAGGCTAAGTAAATAGGTCTTTTTCACAGGAATACTTGGGTTTTATTTCCACTTGCTGTCTGTGCAGTGCCCCGGGGATGTTTGCCTGCTGAGAATTGTCTTTCTGATGGTTACAGCCCTGTGGAGCTCAGGAATGCCAGGGTCCTTGGCCAGCAAGGCTGAGGGATCAAAGGGTGTCCCCTGTGTGGATTGCACGTGCTCAGCGGCTTTAGCAAGACTGATGAGGAGTGTAGCAGCTGGAGCACGCTCACTGGCTTCAGAAAGACAGCTCTCCAGCCCCAGCCAGGAGGTGGGGGAGTGGCGCAACCACTGTACCTGCAGACTTCAGCCAGGACCTGGGACGGTGTCACCACCATCCACCCCTGCCTGCTTAGCTAGGCAGTTGGGAGGGTATTGTATCCAAGCTCACCAACCTGTTCTAGCGTGCTAGGTGGAGAGTGCAACAACCAGGTCCATGAGTGCCTCTGCCTTCGGGAGGGTTTTTTTTTTTTTTTGCTCTTATTTATTTATTTTTGGCTATGCTGGATTTTGGTTGCTGTGCAAGCTTTTCTCTAGTTGAGGCAAGTGGGGGCTACTCTCTAATTGCAGTGCATGGGCTTCTCATTGCTGTGGCTTCTCTCTTGGTGGAGCACGGGCTCTAGGGCACACAGGCTTGGTAGTTGTGGCTCCCTGGCTCTAGAGCACAGGCTCAGTAGCTGTGGCATACAGGTTTAGTTGCTCTGCGGCATGTGGGATCTTCCCAGACCAGGGATCGAACCCGCATCCCCTGCACTGGCAAGCAGATTCTTTACCACTGAGCTACCAGGGGAGCCCAGGAGCTTTTCAATTGTCCCCTGCCTCTCCAGCTGATGCCTTTAGATTGACAACGAATCTCCTTCACGTATGGCCCTTTCCAAGCTACTGTTACTCAGCTCGCTCTGGGGGTAAGACCACATGCAAAATCCTTTAATAGGGGAATTTCACATTCCTATAGCACTTTGGAACCCTTGGAGCTCAGCCCTGTTGGGTCTCTAAGCCAGGAGTTTTGGGGGCTCATCTTTCTGGGGCAGACCCCAAGGGTTGGGGTGCCTGGGGTGGGGCTCCAATCCCTTACTTCTCCTGGAGAAGCGGCAGGCTCATGAGTCCTTGTCCAGTGTTGCTGCATACAGTAAGGAGAGGTCTTTTGCAAGACCTGTCTCTGCCTCTCCTACCTGCCTCAGTGTGTTTCTTTTATTTTGTGTTGTGGGGAGCATTTTTGTCTAGTTTTCTGATCTTTTTCAGAGGGAAATGTTCCATACTTAGCTGTAGATTTAGTGTGTCCATGAGAGCCTATGAGTTCAGAATTTTTCTACTCTGTCATCCTGGACACTGCCTTAAAACCTTTCTAGATTAAAATGGGGGATATTATATTAATTTGTTTCCTTGAATAACCTCCTCTATTTTTATGAAGTCAGCTGGGACTCTTGGTGAACCCAGAGCACGAGATTGGCTTGAATAAGTCTGGGTGTGCTGGGGTAAGCAAATCCTTTTGCAATATTGACCAAGGCACTGTGAAGGATTACTAATGCTCCTCCTATCCCCCTATGCTGGAGGACAGTTTTGAGAGTGCCCTTGTAATAATTCTTACTAGGCAATTATCCCTCAAGGATTTTGGCAGGAACAACAGGAATATACAGAAAGCCAAGATCTGCTCTAGTAATTCAGCAGTCATATTTTTTTTCTTCTTGAAGATGAATATCAATCTTCTCTCCATATATTGAGCTATAACACGTTACATGGTTTGAGTTGCCTGGATTGTTGCCTCACACTTCTACATGTTCTGTTGGAAGCCTCTCTTGTCCAGCGCTCAGGAGCTTGGCATTTTGTAATTTTAAAATGCAAATCTATTAATGTCACTTTCACTTGTCACTTTAATGGTCTTGCATTGCCCTTCATTCCCTCCCTCTGGGCTGCTCTGAACTTTTTCTTGCCTACAGGCTTTTACATGTGCTATGTTCCATGTGGAACATTCCATCACATTCCATCACATATCCCGATTGGTCTGCCTAATTTATACTTGCTTTTGTGTCTTAACATAAACTTTACTTTCTCTTAAAAGTTTTCTCATCGTCCCCAAACTACTCTTCCCTATTATTACACAAATCACACTTTAAGCATTGCTTTCTTTTGTTTGTCTCTATTTTTTACAAGAAGGTAAAATTTTGTTAGAATAGAGACCATTTGTCCTGTTTTTCATCACAAACACTCTGTCTAGCACATTTTAATGGAAAATTGTAGATGAATAAATTATATCATGACTTGATCTATCAGTTCTGACTCAACAATTCTTAGTATATTTATCCATATTAGGAAGAACTTCCAGGTCCTGCTACTCTGAGTACAAAACCAACATCATGATCCTAATTCACTCAATCTACCGTGGCATTCCTCCACCAAAAAAAAAACAAGTCACCCAGCTTCTTTTCTGGGATCAACAGCACCTTCACATGGCATAGAGTTCACGGCAAAGCTTAGTTCCACACCTATTGAATGAATCCGATGTGACTGATCCCTTAATTAAAAAATTCTTTGTAATATAAATAAAATTCTATGTGGTTTTCATGTTTGCTGTTGAGAACAAAGCAGTTTAGTTAGAGAAATTATGAATTACACTGCTCTACTGGCTCCTATAAAAACATCTTGGAGTAAGAAAGATGTCTTTTGTTTTCTCTCAGTTATATATATACTTCTGTATCTGTCTATTCTGGAAGGAAATCAACCCTGAATATTCATTGGAAGGACTGATGCTGAAGCTGAAGTTCCAATACTTTGGCTGACTCGAAGAGCCAACTCACTGGAAAAGACCCTGATACTGGGGAAGACTGAAGGCAGGAGGAGAATGGGGACAACAGAGGATGACATGGTTGAATGGCATCACCGACTCAATGGACATGAGTTTGAACAACCTCCAGGAGATGGAAGGACAGGGAAGCCTGGTGTGCTGCAGTCCATGGGTCGCAAAGAGTCAGACACAAGTAAGCGATCAAACAACAACAATATATGCAAATATTAGCAAGCCAAACGTTTTCATACGAAATTCCTCCATGTCCTTCTCCCTCACTACTTTTGGGATCCAGGACTGTTAAGATTGGAGAGTTTTGAAAGCAAAGATTTCAGGTAGCTGTTGAATTTTGCATTATATCAAAAATAGGAGGAAGAATAGGAATGGTTCATTGTCTCAGTATCTTGCTGTCCTTAAATTTTGGAACAAAGAATCAAATCATGGTCTAACTTGCAGAAAGGAGTCCTCAGTCCCCCTCAATACTAAAACAATTCAGCAAACAACAACAAAGATGAAATCCAAGTGATCTCAAAGGAAGGATCAGATCACAAGGACAGTAAAACAGACCACTATTCCCCTGGTCAGAATTCCTGATAGGGTAAAGCTAGTATTATCAAGAACAACAGAACCAGAAGAGGCAATAATACTCAGACAAAAATACTCTTTCAAAGGTAGATATGACAGGTAGTTGGTATAACCACCCTGTAAGTTGCATATTTGTAATTAGAGGTTAGTATCCACATCATATCCCTATAGGACACTTGGATGTTTGGTAAGAACTTCCCCCTTGTCTTTTTGCTGGTGATGTTTTCTGAAGAGGTTGCAAACCAGCTGTTGGGGGCAATTCCAGCTATCAGATACAATTTTAGGGGTTTACACAGTGGGTTTTGTTTTTTAAATCCATATTTCTCTCTTGAGAAGCTAGAGGATATGGAAATACTGATCTCCAGGACGTGTCCGGGTGACAATGGTTAGTAGGTGCTGAACAGCTGACTCCCTTTCAATGGACCCTGTCTTTGCTACAATTGTTTCCACTTCTATTTACTTTTACTGATCCCTTTTATTCACTTATATCATCTTCTTGTCTCCTTTAGGCATGCATATGTGCATGCTCAGTCTCTTCATTTGTGTCCAACTCTGTGGCTCCATGGACTGTAGCCGACCAGGCTCCTCTGTCCATGGGATTCTCCAGGCAGGAATACTGGAGTGGGTTGCCATGCCTTTAGATCTTCTTAACCCAGGGATCAAACCCACACCTCTAATGTCTCCTGCATTGGCAAGTGGTTCTTTACCATTAGCACCACCTAGGAAGCCCATTGCAAGCATGAGCCCCCTGGGAAGCCCCCTGCTTTAGGCATAGGAGTTTGCAACTCCTATTCTACAAAGATTGTCCCTTCTCATCCATCTCTACTTGCTCAAATTCTAGTCATCATTCATAGTTCGTCTCAAATCTCAACTTTTTTCCTTTTCCCAACAATCAGATGTGAGTTATCCCTATTTTGAATACTCACAACATTTCTAACACTGCTTTTGTAGCCTATACAGTATTCAGCAGTAATATTATTCTTATCTGTATTTTATTTATCTTGTTAGTATAAGACCTATAAGCTTGTACATTCATTCACTCATTCATTCAGCAAAAATTTATTTTTTGCTGAATTTATTTTTTGCCATACGCTAGGTAAAGTCCTGTGGATATTGCAAAGAATACAAGAAATGGGTAAATCAACCATACTTTGACTAAAAAAATCATAAAAAAGAGAACTGGAGACAGGCTCTCAAGGAGAAATTGCAATCAGGATCTTTCTTGCTCATCTTTGCTTCCACTTCAGAGCCTCAGAAAGTGACTTGTACTTAATACTCAGTTGGCATTTGTAGAAGTGAATTTCTGGCAATCCTCTTAACATAGTTTATGACATAGTACTTTAAGTAAAAGTAATAGAGTTATATATCTTCAAACAGCACTCTAAAAACCAGTTTTTATTAATATATGCTAATCACTAAACATTTATTCATCCATTCCAGTTACTCTGAATCACCAAGGTTTCATCTGGAAATAGGACTCAAAGTACTGAGATGTCTCTCTAAATTTAGTTACCTGGGTAACTGCTGAAAGAGAGGCGACTGCTGCTGGTGTCTTTATCAACGATGTTGAAGTCCCAGTGTTTATATATCCTGAGCATGGCTGCATATGTGTACCAGCTTGAGTGAGCAAAAAAGATGTTCTCAAATCCAGGAAGAACCTGTAGCCAGAATCACAGTGAAGTAAACAGAAAACTGACTGCAAATGTGGGAAATATACATCTACTGAGGTGTTTATTGCTATATTTGGTAGTGGAAAATTAACCTTTAATGTACACAAGACAGATTCTGTCCTAGCTTCCAAAATGGAAGATTCTAGAAGGTAGGAGTGGCAGGTACATACAGCATGAGAAAAATGATGGAAGAAACAGAAGTGCTGTGTGCATGCTAAGTTGCTTCAGTCGTGTCTGATTTTTTGCGACCCCATGGACTGTAGCCTGCCAGGGTCCTCTGTCCATGGGATTCTCCAGGCAAGAATACTGAAGTGGGTTGCCATGCTCTCCTCCAGGGGATCTTGCTGACTCAGAGATTGAACCTGCAATGGCAGGTGGGTTCTTTAACATCATGTACATCCAATTCCCTCTATCAGTTCCTTCCAGTTCTTAACTTCCATGACAGAGGAACCCATGAGGTGATATGTAACTACAGCAGGGGTGGTGAGATGCCATGTTTGGGTGACATATAGAAAGAATCTCCATGGACCAGAAGAAGGACAAAGAGAAAGGCTACCGAGTGACTCACCTTAATAAGGGCAGAGCAATGTCCCATGTCCCATCTCTTAAAAAACTTCAGGCTGGAGTTTTTTGTGGGAGAAAGTGAGGGAATCAGATCCAGCAGGTCTCCAATAGCATTCAGGAACTGAATCTGGAACAGGGTCATGGGCTGGGGAAAGACAAAGACTGCACTTAACATTGATTTGTTACTATCACATGTCATTTTCTATTGGGAGGGTTCCCCTTGTTAGGTATTCCTTTGTGAAGAGTCCCTCATGTAACAGATACCAAGATTTTTTTGTACTTTATAAAATAATTTTTATTACTTTATAGTTTACGAGACATTTTAGCCTTTTATCCACAGATTCGAAGAGTGGGTCCTAGGAAAGGAAAACAGAGCACTCTGCTTGCATTTCTCTACTGCAGATTTTTTCAGTCTTGGCACAAGTGATACATGTGTGCATGGCCAGTCATGTCTGACTCTGTGACCCCATGGACTGTAGCCTGCCAGGCTTCCCTGTCCATGGGACTTCCTGGGAAAGAACACTGGAGTGGGTTGCCATAAGATTTATAGTGGAAATTCTTTTCACTCCTCTTCTCTGTTTGCTCAAACCTCAATCCTATCTCCAGCTTACCACTTGGTTTCTAGTGTATCTCTTTAGACTTTTAAAAATGCCTTGTGCTGTGCTAAGTTGCTTCAGTCGTGTACAATTCTGCAACCCTATGGACTGTAGCCTACCAGGCTCCTCTGTTCATGGGGATTCTCCACGCAAGAATACTGGAATGGGTTGCCATGCCCTCTCCAAGGGATCTTTTTAAAATGTCTTACAAATACATTTTTTAAAACATAAATAATAATATATTTTATGTGCTTCTTTTCACCTTGATTTTTTTTTTTTCCTCTTCGTATCTTTTGGTGTCTTGGGGACCGTTCCATATTGGATGTAAAAATCTTCTTCATTCTTTTAAACAGTATGTCTATGAATGGATGCATTATAATGTTTTTAATCAGTATTTTATTGATGGACTTTCAGGTGGTTTCTAGTCTTTTACTATTAAAGACAATCTTCCAATAATGAGCCTTGGACACATTATTTTCTATAATAATGTGTGTAGAACACACATTATATTATAATCTGTGTAGAACAGATTTCTAAAGATGATTTTGATTTTAATAGATATTTCCATATTATCTTCACAGGGCTTATTTCAATTATACTATTACAGCCTCAACAACGAATTAAACAATTAGTTTATTTCCAAGTTGATAAGGAAAAAACAGTATCTGGTAGCTACATTTAATGTAGACCATTTTTAAAGTCTTTATTGAATTTGTTACAATATTGCTTCTGTTTTATGTGTTGTTTTTTTTTTTTTTTTTTTTTGGCCATGAGGCATGTAAGATCTTAGTTCCCCAACCAGGGATCGAACCCCCTGCACTGGAAGACAAAGTCTTAGCCACTAGACTGCCAGGGAAGTCCCCTCACTGTAGTTTATCTTGGCATTTATGAATACAGCTGAATATATATTTAAGAATCTTTGGATTTACTTTTTGTGAACTGTTAACATGCTTTATTTTTCTACTAGGTTATTCTTTTTTATCTACTTTTAAGAGCTCTTTAAGTCTGACATGAATTGCAAGATTTTTTCAGTTTGTAATTTGCCTTTAAATTTTTTGCATTTATTTTAAAAATCAAGAATGATATCATACATATGAAAGAATGAAGATGTAAATGCACATTTTAAGAAAAAATAATAAAAATAAACTCCTATGTACCTGCATCCCAGTTAAAAAATAGACTGTTTTAAATAGACTATCAGCTGTGCCTTAGAAAGTCACCAATCTCATTTCTGTTCCCCATCAGCAGTAACCACTCTGCTAAATTTCAAGTTGTTCATTACTTGCTTTCCTATCATTTTATCATCTATGTATAAATCCCTAGGCAATATATTTTTAAAACTTTGCCTGGTTTAGAATATGGATAAATAGAATCATATCATGTGCATTCCCTTGCTCAAAATTATTTTTTGACATGGATCAATGTCGACAGTGTGGAAACGGTTCGTTCATGTTCATTCCCATATGGTATCACATTACATGAACATACGGTATCACAATATACTTAGGAAAAGCATTTGAGACGTTTACAGCTCACAGTAAACAATGATGCTGTGAACTTTTACATATGTGGACCCCATGTTCAAGACTGTATCTAATCTCTGAGTGGGTCTGCCAGGTTGTAGAATATGTATTAACCTCAAATGTTTCAAGTAATGTCCCATCCTTTTCCAAAGTGGTTGTAAGAGTTTACTTACACCAGTAGTGGTTGGGATTTCCCAGTTCTGGTGTGTAATAGGATTTCACTGTGGCTTTATGATGCATTTCCTTGAAATCGTGCATTTCTTCACATGTGTATTGGTCATTTGTGCTTCCTCTGCTGTGAAGTTCCTGTTGATGTTTTGTGCCCGTTACCCATTTTTCTACTGGGTATGTTCTTTTTAAAAATTTGTTGACATTCTTTATGTATTTTAGATACAAATCCTTTGTTAGTTAAATGTATTGCAAATATCTTCCCCTGGTTTGCAGCTTATCTTTTCACTCTCTATATTGTTTTTTGATAAAAAGAAATTCTTATTTTAATTAGTCAAATTTCCCAATCTTTTTCTCCATGGCTAGTGCTTCTATGTCTTGTTTAAGATAGACCATATTCTCCTGGGGAAGACTAAATGCTGCTGGGTCAAGGCTATTGTCATTACTTCTAGGCTTTTTCAAGGGACAAAGAAAGGAAACGTACATTTTTTTTTAATTAAGGAAGCCAAAAGTAATGATTTCCTACCTATATGTTAATTAAAAAATACACAGCATGTTTACTTCATTAACTTTTCTTGTGCTGAAAATCTTTTTATCTAATATACTTCTTTGCTTTATCTTTATCTATCAAATCTATCAGATTTCAAAATAGCAATATAATATTTTTACTAAAGTAAGATTACAAGTCAAGGCTGTCTATTTCTGTTTTGGTGGTTTTCTTATCCTTAGCATCTATTCCACTGAGGATGCACTGCTTTGTGAGGATAACTGTTTTTTGCTCGTTTGTTTTGGCCATGCTGTGTGGCATGTGGGATCCTAGTTTCCTGACCGAGGATGGAACTCATGCCCCCTGCACTGAAAGTGTGGAGTCCCAACCACTGGACTACCAGGGAAGTTCAGTAACTCTGTTTTGACATCATCTAACTGTTGCCCATATGGTTATACCATGAACTTGATGTATTAAGTATATTTGTGTGCATTCGTTTTCAGGTCTTAGGAATCACTTAGCTTCCAAAAATTTTGTGTAAGTATGAACAGCATTTACATGGTTTCAAAGTCAAATGTAAAAAAACAAGTTACATCCAGAGGAATGTAGCTTTCTTTCTGCTCCCTCCATTCTCCTTTCATTTATCTTTTAGTTATTGGTTTACACTTTCATTGCTGTTTCTCCTTGAAAATATGTGTAAATCTATCATCTCTCTATCTATCATCTATTATCTATCTATCTCAATTTCTTATGCAGAAGGCAGCACATGATATACACCAGTCTTTACTTTTTACACTTAATAACAGATTCTGAAGGTCAGTCCATAGCAGTATATGGAGATACACCTCATTCCTGTTTACAGCCACATCATTCGTACAGCCAGTCTTCATGTCTTTGGCTGTTTTCAGTCTTTTCACTACTGTAAATTATCTGCAATGAATAGGCTTATATTGCTGCCAGTGAACCTTTGTGATAATCCTGGAAATCTTGCATCAGAGGATAAATGAGTATGTGATTTTGGTGTTGGATGCCAAGCTGTCCATAGCAGATATGCCATTTTGTATTCCCACCAGTCTTTTAGGAAAATGTTTTTTTCCCCCTATTACCTGTTAACACAGTATGCTCTCACACTTTGGAATTTTTGCCAAACTGATAAGTAAGAAAAGATTTCTCAGTATGGCTTTCCAGGTGGCTTGGTGGTAAAGAATCCACCTGCCAATGCAGGAGACATGGGTTCGAACTCTGGTTCGGGAAGATCCCCTGGAGAAGGAAATGGCAATGCACTCCAATATTCTCGCCTGGGAAGTCCCATGGACAGAGGAGTCTGGCGGACTACAGTCCATGGGCTCACAAAGCGAGTGGACACAACTTAGTGACTAAACAACAAGCATTTCTCAGTATGGTTTTAATTTGTATTTCTAGTTTTATTACCAAGGCTGAGCTCATGTGATTAAGAATACTTTTTGCACCTATTTTCTATAAACTGTCATTTTGTATATTTTGTCCAGTGTGCGTGTGGTATATATATTACCTCCAGGAAATAAACTCTTCCTAATTTTTGGAAGTATATTAAACAGTACCTTTCTATCCTCAATGATTCAGTAAACTTTTCAGAAAAAATTATGACATGTGGGCCTGGGTTGTGTGTGTGTGTTTATGTGTGTGTATGTGTGTGCAAGTGCTGTGGAGGATGGAAATCATAATACTTGTACACTTTTAAAAATGTATACATTTTTCTTTATCATATTGTCTAAAACTCTAGCTTTAGTAGGTTAATCAAATAGCCAGTACATTCATATCGGACTTTAAGCTGACCCAGGGCACATGAACGAGACAGAGAGGATACAGAAACAAGCTGGTTTATTTATGTGTTAGGCTTGGATTTTGTGTAAGACATTGAGTCAGGTTCTAGTAATGAGATAGATAAGACAGTACTTCTATGCAAGAAATTTATTCTTTAGTCCTAATTTGATTTTCTCCTTAACTGGAATGTAATTTTAAAGACCATTTTCAGTATTCTTGCCGTACCATATAAATCCTGAGTAGCTTTCTAGAAATCTTACCTTTTTTCCTTCTAATACAGCTCTCTTTGTTGCCCCTGCAAACAGCCCATCCATTTGTGCCATAACATAGTCTGCGTGTCTCCAAAATGGGTCACTCTTGTAATATTTGATGTTCTCCCGGGTCCACTGATCTTGCTTCCTGGAAGACAAATTAGATTTGTACTAGTGGTCTCTACGGTTGTTCATCCAAAGCCAAATTAAAACCAAGCACTTAAAGATTATATATTCAGATTCCTATGCTAGTGTAGGGCTTCCCTGGTGTCTCAGATGATAAAGAATCTGCCTGCAATGTGGGAGACCTGGGTTTGATCCCTGGGTTGGGAAGATCCCCTGGAGGAGGGCATGGCAACCCACTCCAGTATTCTTGCCTGGAGAATCCCCATGAATGGAGGAGCTGGTGGGCTACAGTCCATGCAGTCCCAAAGAATCAGACACGACTGAGCAACTAAGCCCACACAAAGGTTAGTATAATTTAAATTCTGGCTCTTGTAACATTCCAATCATTTTGAAAAGATATCAGAGCAAATCCTAAATGATTTTTTATTTCTCCCAAGGACTATGAAAGTGAACATGTTAGTCAGTCAGTCATGTCCAAGTCTCTATGACTCCGTGGACTGCAGTCTGCCAGGCTTCTCTGTCCACGGAATTCTCCAGGCAAGAATACTAAAGTAGATAGCCATTCCCTTTTCCAGGGGATCTTCTTGACCCAGGGATTGAACCCAAGTCTCCTGCACTGAAGACAGATTCTTTCCCATCTGAACCACCAGGGAAGCCCCAAGGACTATGACTCTCTCTTTATAACTCTGCATGCTTTACCTAGAACTATCTAGAAACACAGATGTGATATTTATTTATTTATTTATCTGTGATATTGAGACCTAAGAAAGCTGAGGACGGACTATTCAAATGCATCTCATATAACATTATAATGTTTTCACTAAATCCATAAGGATATAGTGGTTTATATTTGCTTATATTTCTCTCAGATCATTTTCATAGTCTATGATTTGTTGTATTCCAGTTTTTGCCAATAACTGCCTCAATGACTGTCCTACAAAAAAGTCTTTTTGTCATTGTTTTATACTCCTTTCATCTCATGTTTTAGTTGTCTGCACTTTATGCAAGATGAGTTGACATAACTTTGTATACTAAAAGCAGTTTCTGATTTGTTCAGGCTATCTCCAGATCAATTTAAAAACACAGTATCAGTGCTTCATGAGATCTAGCCTAGATGCTCGGAAGGACCTTCACATCTGGCAAACAGGTTGCTAGGTATATATTTTAGAGGGCCAAACCAAGAGTTCTTCTATCCCCAAATTAGTCTCAGTCTGTCCTTCCCACAAATGTAAAACAAATTCTGAATATTGAGAATTATTAGTCTCCAGAAAGCTTTACTAAAATAAAAATATTCTCAAAGGATGTGAGGAATTATAACTTAAGATGTGCACTAACTCCCCAGCTAGGATGAGTCTAGGTCCATAAAAAGAAAGCACCTTAGAGAGGGAGGAGGGGGATTTCTAAAGGAGAGGAGCCCCCAGGTGGAAGGGATCCAGGGGTTTGGTTTTGCCTGTCTTGTACTGTGAGGTTTCCTCTAGCTGTGTCATAGCTGACAATGTGATATATTAACCTGACCTCTGAAAGGGCATAAATTAGAAGGCATTTGTCTGCAACCAGTTTTTACGCTATCAACAAGAGGTGTTACACTTAACTATAAGAACCACTCCAGAGTCCTGCCTTAGAAATGGAAAAGAAATGGGTGAAGGGAAAACGGCTGTTTGAAATGACAGACTCAATCCCTGAAGCCTCAGCAGCAATGAGAAGAGGATGCTAATCATACGTACGTTAAAAAGTCCTGCACTTTATTCAACATGGAACGTTTCTTAATCAGCTGTGGGTAGAGGTTTGTGAAGTGGTCATCCATGTGTCTGAAAGGAGAGATGAAAATCGTTACATTTCCATTTTTCTTCTGGGATTTTCCCATCACAGTAAATTACTTGATATTTTGGCTAAGTGGGAGGTTCCCTATTGCAAACCTTCCCTACCTTTTTTAATAAATCAAACATACAATTTAAAATTGGAAATATTTTCAATGTATAGAAAAGCATAGAATATAACAAACACCCAAGGATCCACTAGTCAACTATATTAAATCATTCATTATATTTTATTATATTTGTTTCATATTTTTAAAAAAGGTATAAAACATAAGCTAGAATTGAAGTGCCGACATTAATTGTCCTCCCTTCTCCCTTCTTCCTGGCCTTTCCCTGGTCGCTCAGAGGGTAAAGCGTCTGCCTGCAATGCAGGAGACCTGGATTCGATCCCGGGGTCAGAAAGATCCCCTGGAGAAGGAAATGGCAACCCACTCCAGCACTCTTGCCTGGAAACTCCCATGGATGGAGGAGCCTGGTGGGCTACAGTCCATGGGGTCGCTAGGAGTTGGACACGACTGAGTGACTTCACTTTCATTTTTCACTCTTATGCTTTGGAGAAGGAAATGACAACCCACTCCAGTGTTCTTGCCTTGAGAATCCCAGGGATGGGGGAGCCTGGTGGGCTGCCGTCTATGGGGTCGCACAGAGTCGGACACGACTGAGCGACTTCACTCACTCAATCTCCATAGAGGTAACTGCAATCTTGAATCAGTATTTATTATTCTCATACACATTTTAATACATATATGTATTTAAATATTTAATCATAAATAATGTAGAGCATTGCACCCAAGTACTGCATTTCAGAGTCTTTAGTTGACAATGAGGGCTACTCCATTTCTTCTAAGGTATTCTTGCCCATAGTAGTAGATATAATGGTCACCTGAATTAAATTCACCCATTCTAGTCCATTTTAGTTCACTGATTCCTAAAATGTCAATGTTCACTCTTGCCATCTCCTGTTTGACCACTTCCAATTTGCCTTGATTCATGGACCTAACATTCCAGGTTCCTATGCAATATTGTTTTTTACAGCATTGGACTTTACTTCCATCACCAGTCACATCCACAACTGGGCGTTGTTTTTGCTTGGCTCCATCTCTTCATTCTTTCTGGAGTTATTTGTCCACTTATCTCCAGTAGCATATTGGGCACCTACTGACCTGGGGAGTTCATCTTTCAGTGTCATATATTTTTGTTCTCAAGGCAAGACTACTGGAGTGGTTTGCCATTCACTTCTCCCTTCTCCAGTGAACCACATTTTGTCAGAACTGTCCAGCATGACCCATCCATCTTGGGTGGCCCTAAATGGCATGACTCATAGTTTCATTGAGTTAGACAAGGCAGTGATCCATGTGATCAGTTTGGTTAGTTTTCTACGACTTTGGTTTGCTTTCTATCTGCCTCTGATAGATAAGGTTAAGAGGCTTATGGAAGCTTCCTGATGGGAAAGACTGACTGGGGTTCCAAAGAATAGCAAGGAGATAAAAAAGCCTTCCTAACTGATCAGTGCAAAGAAACAGAGGAAAAACAATAGAATGGGAAAGACCAGAGATCTCTTCAAGAAAATCAGAGATACCAAAGGAACATTTCATGCAAAGATGAGCTCAATAAAGGACAGAAATAATATGGACCTAACAGAAGCAGAAGATATTAAGAAGAGGTGGCAAGAATACACAGAAGAACTATACAAAAAAGATCTGCATGACCCAGATAACCACAATGGTGAGATCACTCACCTAGAGCCAGAGTGTGAGTGTGATCACTCACCTAGAGCCATACATCCTGGAATGCGAATCAAGTAGGCCTTAGGAAGCACTATTATGAACAAAGTTAGTGGAGGTGATGGAATTCCAGTTGAACTATTTCAAATCCTAAAAGATGATGCTGTGAAAGTTCTTCATTCAATATGCCAGCAAATTTGGAAAACTCAGCAGTGGCCACAGGACTGAAAAAGGTCAGTTTTCATTCCAAACCCAAAGAAAGGCAATGCCAAAGAATGTTAAAACTACCACACAATTGCACTCATCTCACATGCTCAAAATTCTCCAAGCTAGACTTCAACAGTACCTGAACCGTGAACTTCCAGATGTTCAAGCTGGATTTAGAAAAGGCAGAGGAACCAGTGATCAAATTGACAAGATCTGTTGGATCACTGAAAAAGCAAGAGAGTTCCATAAAAACATCTACTTCTACTTTATTGACTACATGAAAGCCTTTGACAGTGTGGATCACAACAAACTGGAAAATTCTTAGAGATGGGAATACCAGACCACCTTACCTTCCTCCTGAGAAATCTGTATGCAGGTCAAGAAGCAACAGTTAGAACTGGACATGGAAGAATGGACTGGTTCCAAATTGGGAAAGGAGTACATTAAGGCTGTATATTGTCACCCTGCTTATTTAACTTATATGCAGAGTACATCATGTGACATGCTGGGCTGGATGAAGCACAAGCTGGAATCAAGATTTCAGGGAGAAATATCAATAACCTCAGATGTGCAGATGACACTACCCTTATGGCAGAAGCGAAGAGGAACTAAAGAGCCTCTTGGTGAAAGTGAAAGAGGAGAGTGAAAAAGCTGGTTTAAAACTCAACATTCAGAAAACTAAGATCATGGCATCCGGTCCCATTACTTCATGGCAAATAGATGGGGAAACAATGGAAACAGTAAAGGACTTTATTTTTGGGGGCTCCAAAATCACTGCAGATGGTGATTGCAGCCATGAAATTAAAAGATGCTTGCTCCTTGGAAGAAATGCTATGACAAACCTAGACATTATATTAAAAAGCAGAGAGATTACTTTGCCGACAAAGGTCCATCTAGTCAAAGCTACGGTTTTTCCAGTAGTCATATATGGATGTGAGAGTTGGACCATAAAGAAAGCTAAGCGCTGAAGAACTGATGCTTTTGAACTGTGTTGTTGGAGAAGACTCTTGAGAGTCCCTTGCACTGCAAGGAGATCAAACCAGTCAATTGTAATGGAAATCAGTCCTGAATTGGAAGGACTGATGCTGAAGCTGAAGCTCCAATACTTTGGCCACCTGATACGAGGAACTGACTCACTGGAAAAGACCCTGACGCTGGGAAAGATTGAAGGCAGGAGGAGAAGGGGACAACAGAGGATGAGATGGCTGGATGGCACCCCAACTTACTGGATATGAGTTTGAGCAAGCTCTGGGAGTTGGTGATGGACAGGGAAGCCTGGTGTGCTGCAATTCATGGGGTTGCAAAGAGTTGGACATGACTGAGCGATTGAACTAAACTGAATGTATAGCATTATTTATCATGTTTCAGAACATATATAAACAAATAAATAATATCATACCATCTACCACTCTAACTTGTTGTTTCCACATGACATTTTTAAAATTTTTTGCATTTAGTGTCATAATATTTATTTAATACAAATCTATAGTATTAAATTACATTAATATAATTTATTCTGGAAGTGGTCTAAATAACATGGTCAACTCTTTTTTTAAATACTTTAGTTGGAGGATAATTGCTTTACAATATTGTGTTTGTTTCTGCCATATATCAGCATGAATCAGTGATAGGTATACATACATCCCCTCCCTCTTGAACCTCCTTCACACCTCCCACCCCTCCATATGACATTTTAAAAGAATTATCTATGTTATTATCAGATTAAATTTATTATTTTCATGTGCTGATGGTATTCCATACTATGACTATGTAAAAATTCATTTATGCAGTCCTATGATGCAGCCAAAGCAAAAACAATACCCAGCTGTGGATGTGACTGGTGATAGAAGCAAGGTCCAATGCTGTAAAGAGCAATATTGCATAGGAACCTGGAATGTCAGGTCCATGAATCAAGGCATATTGGAAGTGGTCAAACAAGAGATGGCAAGAGTGAATGTTGACATTCTAGGAATCAGCGAACTCAAATGGACTGGAATGGGTGAATTTAACTCAGATGACCATTGTATCTACTACTGCGGGCAGGAATCCCTCAGAAGAAATGGAGTGGCCATCATGGTCAACAAAAGACTCCGAAATACAGTACTTGGATGCAATCTCAAAAATGACAGAATGATCTCTGTTCGTTTCCAAGGCAAACCATTCAATATCACAGTAATCCAAGTCTATGCCCCAACCAGTAACGCTGAAGAAGCTGAACGGTTCTATGGAGACCTACAAGACCTTTTAGAACTAACACCCCAAAAAGATGTCCTTTTCATTATAGGGGACTGGAATGCAAAAGTAGGAAGTCAAGAAATACCTGGAATAACAGGCAAATTTGGCCTTGGAATAGGGAATGAAGCAGGGCAAAGACTAATAGAGTTTTTCCAAGAAAATGCACCGGTCATAGCAAACACCCTCTTCCAACAACACAAGAGAAGACTCTATACATGGACATCACCAGATGGTCAACACCGAAATCAGATTGATTATATTCTTTGCACCCAAAGATGGAGAAGCTCTATACAGTCAACAAAAACAAGACCAGGAGCTGACTGTGGCTCAGACCATGAACTCCTTATTGCCAAATTCAGACTTATATTGAAGAAAGTAGGGAAAACCACTAGACCATTCAGGTATGACCTAATCAAATCCCTTATGATTATACAGTGGAAGTGAGAAATAGATTTAAGGGCCTAGATCTGATAGATAGAGTGCCTGATGAACTATGGAATGAGGTTCATGACATTGTACAGGAGACAGGGATCAAGACCATTCCCATAGAAAAGAAGTGCAAAAAAGCAAAATGGCTGTCTGGGGAGGACTTACAAATAGCTATGAAAAGAAGAGAAGCAGAAAGCAAAGGAGAAAAGGAAAGATACAAGCATCTGAATGCAGAGTTCCAAAGAATACCAAGGAGAGATAAGAAAGCCTTCCTCAGCGATCAATGCAAAGAAATAGAGGGAAACAACAGAATGGGAAAGACTAGAGATCTCTTCAAGAAAATCAGAGATACCAAAGCAACATTTCATGCAAAGATGAGCTCGATAAAGGACAGAAATGGTATGGACCTAACAGAAGCAGAAGATATTAAGAAGAGATGGCAAGAATACACAGAAGAAGTGTACAAAAAAGATCTTCACGACCCAGAGAATCACGATGGTGTGATCACTGACCTAGAGCCAGACATCCTGGAATGTGAAGTCAAGTGGGCCTTAGAAAGCATCACTATGAACAAAGCTAGTGGAGGTGATGGAATTCCAGTTGAGCTATTTCAAATCCTGAAAGATGATGCTGTGAAAGTGCTGCACTCAATATGCCAGCAAATTTGGAAAACTCAGCAGTGGCCACAGGACCAGAAAAGGTCAGTTTTCATTCCAAACCCAAAGAAAGGCAATGCCAAAGAATGTTGAAACTACCACACAATTGCACTCATCTCACACGCTAGTAAAGTAATGCTCAAAATTCTCCAAGCCAGGCTTCAGCAATATGTGAACCATGAACTTCTAGATGTTCAAGCTGGTTTTAGAAAAGGCAGAGGAACCAGAGATCAAATTGCCAACATCCCCTGGATCATTGAAAAATCAAGACAGTTCCAGGAAAATATCTGTTTCTGCTTTATTGACTATGCCAAAGCCTTTGACTGTGTGGATCACAATAAACTGTGGGAAATTCTGAAAGAGATGGGAATACCAGAACACCTGATCTGCCTCTTGAGAAATCTGTATGCAGGTCAGGAAGCAACAGTTAGAACTGGACATGGAACAACAGACTGGTTCCAAATAGGAAAAGGAGTTCGTCAAGGCTGTATATTGTCACCCTGTTTATTTAACTTATATGCAGAGTACATCATGAGAAACGCTGGACTGGAAGAAACACAAGCTGGAATCGAGATTGCTAGGAGAAATCTCAATAACCTCAGATATGCAGATGACGCCACCTTTACGGCAGAAAGTGAAGAACTCAAAAGCCTCTTGATGAAAGTGAAAGTGGAGAGTGAAAAAGTTGGCTTAAAGCTCAACATTCAGAAAACGAAGATCATGGCATCTGGTCCCACCACTTCATGGGAAATAGATGGGGAAACAGTGGAAACAGTGGCAGACTTTATTTTTCTGGGCTCCAAAATCACTACAGATGGTGACTGCAGCCATGAAATTAAAAGACGCTTACTCCTTGGAAGGAAAGTTATGACCAACCTAGATAGCATATTCAAAAGCAGAGACGTTACTTTGCCAACAAAGGTTCATCTAGTCAAGGCTATGGTTTTTCCTGTGGTCATGTATGGATGTGAGAGTTGGACTGTGAAGAAAGCTGAGCACCAAAGAATTGATGCTATTGAAGTGTGGTGCTGGAGAAGACTCTCGAGAGTCCCATGGACTGCAAGGAGATCCAACCAGTCCATTCTGAAGGAGATCAGCCCTGGGATTTCTTTGGAAGGAATGATGCTGAACCTGAAACTCCAGTACTTTGGCCACCTCATGCGAAGAGTTGACTTATTGGAAAAGACTCTGATGCTGGGAGGGATTGGGGGCAGGAGGAGAAGGGGACGACATAAGATGAGATGGCTGGATGGCATCACTGACTCGATGGACATGAGTCTGAGTGAACTCCGGGAGTTGGTGATGGACAGGGAGGCCTGGCGTGCTGCGATTCATGGGGTCGCAAAGAGTCGGACATGACTGAGTGACTGATCTGATCTGATGATAAACATTTAACTGGTTTTTAATTTTTCACTATTATAATACAACTTCAAACATTCTTGTAAATATCTCTTTTTACACATTTGTTTTTCTAGAATATATATATATACACACACACATATAAAAATGCTGGGGTGAATATTCTATATACCTAGAGTTATAGATATTGCCAAATTGTTCTCCATAGTGATTGTACCAAATTACATTCTTCTGAACTACATGTTAGATTTCTCTTTGTTCCATAGCCTCACCAACACTTGGCATATCAGACTTTCAAATTTTCAACAATTTGATGTATTTGAAATGATATGTTGTTTTAATTTCCATTCCCCTCAGGATTATTGGCTATTTGAGCTTCTTTAAAACTTATTTTAAAAATTAAATGTCCCTCATATGATATACAGTAAGCATTTTTGGTGAGCTATACTTGACATATAACATTGTGTAATGATTTGATACATTTATCTGTTTCAGTATGATTGCCACCATAGTATTAGTTAACACCTCTATCATGGTTGCTGCTGCTGCTACTGCTAAGTCACTTCAGTCGTGTCCGACTCTGTTCGACCCCATAGACAGCAGCCCACCAGGTTCCCCTGTCCCTGGGATTCTCCAGGCAAGAACACTGGAGTGGGTTGCCATTTCCTTCTCCAATGCAGGAAAGTGAAAAGTAAAAGTGAAGTCGCTCAGTCGTGTCCGACTCTTCTCGACCCCATGGACTGCAGCCTACCAGGCTCCTCCATCCATGGGATTTTCCAAGCAAGAGTACTGGAGTGGGGTGCCATTGCCTTCTCCGATCCTAAGGGCAACCATCATTAAAAATTTCAAAAACATTCATAACTATGCATTTTATTATAAAATCTAAGTGAATTTTTGTTTGTTTTTGGCTGCACAAAGTGGCAGATGAGATCTTAGTTCCCCGACCAGGGAGCAACCGGTGCCCCTGCAATGGAAGCACAGAGTCAACCACTGGACTACCAGGGAATTCCCATATAAAATCTAAATGAATTTTATATTTCTCTCCTCCAAACATATACATCTTAGCAAGCTTTACCTACCCATTGACATCATCCATCATGTTATTGTTAGAAGATTTAGTTTTACCTTTTCAATTAAAAAAATTAAAATTTTTCAAAGTTTTACAATTAAATCTTATTTTCTTTCTTTCTTGTGTTAATGATTGTTCCTTATATCCCAAATATTCCCTCCTGCTATTCTTGTCAGTGTATGTCCTATAATATCAACAGGTTAATAGAAGTCTGGGCATGGTGAAATATTTTATTTATCTAAAAATATCCTTATTTTGCCCTTGCTCTTGGATAATTTAAATGGTTTTAAAACTCTAGTTATTTTTCCTTAGTACTTTAAAAATATTGGGCTTCCCTGATAGCTCAGTTGATAAAGATAAAATTATTCCCTTTATCCTCAGTTCTCTGTAGTTTCACCCTCTGGGTTGTAGCAATTTAATAGGCTGTGTCTTCTAACCAAGGACTCCTTTGTTTATTTGTTGTGTTTTTGCTGCACTACGTACCTTGTGGGATCTTAGGTCCCTGACCAGGGAATCGAACCTGGGCCCATGGCAGTGAAAGTGTTCAATCCTAACCACTGGACTGCTGGGGAACACTGAAAGTGTTTTGTTTTTTGTTTTTTCCTTTCTTTGCTTTGGCTGCACTGGGTGATTTGCAGGATCTCGGTTCCCCAAGCAGGAACTGAACTTGGGCCATGGCAGTGAAAGCCTGGAATCCTAACCACTAGGCCATAGGGAATTCCCTTCACGTCTTTTTCAATTTTGATCAATTCTCAACTACTACCCTGTTAACTCCTCCTTATCTGAAATTCCCTCCAATTTTTGTTTATATTGTTTTTTTCTGGGGCTTCTGATAGACATATGTTGGAGTTTCTTAATCAAATCTCTCTATTTAATAACAGCTCTCTCGTTATTTTTACCCCTTTCTCTCTCTGGGCAGTGTACTATGTAAATCCCTCAATACCAGTGTTTGATTCAGAAATTATTTCTCTGACTTTGTCTTGGCCAAGGTTTACCCACTTATTAATATTTTAAAAAATTAATTTCCCTAATTTTCATTTATATTTCAAACAAGTTCTTATTAAATATCTACCTGTCTTCTTATCTTCCTTCTTGTTCCACTAATTCTTCAAGTTTTCCTTCATTTATAACTTAGAGTACCTTAAGCATATTTAAAGTGTTTGTCCCAAAGACAAGGGCCCAGTGAGAGGCGGAGGAGCTGTGGCTGCCTGAGCTGTGCACAGCAACTCGCTCCTCCCCACTCCCTGACACTGGCATCGGCCTGCTAATTGGCAGGTGAAAATGGTGAAAAAAACTACTTATGATGTCTTGGGGGTCAAACCCAATGCCACCCAAGAAGAATTGAAAAAGGCTTACAGGAAACTGGCCTTGAAGTACCACCCTGATAAGAATCCAAATGAAGGTGAGACATTTAAATGGATTTCTCAAGCTTATGAAGTGCTCTCTGATGCAAAGAAAAGGGAATCATACAACAAAGGAGGAGAACAGGCAATTAAAGACGGTGGAGCAGGTGGTGGTTTGGGCTCCCCCACGGACATCTTTGATATGTTTTTCAGAGGAGGAGCAGGATGCAGAGAGAGAGAGGGAGGTAAAAACGTTGTGCGTCAACTTGCAGTAACCTTTTTATATAATGGTGCAACAAGAAAAGTAGCTCTGCAAAAGAATGTGATTTGTGACAAATGTGAAGGCTGAAGTGGTAAGAAAGGAGTGGCAGAATGCTGTCCCAGTTGCCAAAGTACTGGAATACAAATAAGAATTCATCAAATAAGACCTAGAATGGTTCAGCAAATTCAGTCTGTCTGCATGGACTGCCAGGGCCATGGGGAGTGGATCAGTCCTAAAGATAGATGTAAAAGCCACAACAGAAGGAAGACAGTTTGAGAAAAGAAAATTCTAGAAGTTCATATTGACAAAGGCGTGAAAGATGGCCACAAGATAACATTCCATGGTGAAGGAGACCAAGAACCAGGACCGGAGCCAGGAGATATTATCCTTGCTTTAGATCAGAAGGACCATGCTGTTTTTACTCAACAAGGAGAAGACCTTTTCATGTGTATGGATATACAGTTGACTGAGGCATTGTGTGGCTTCCAGAAGCCAATATCTACTCTTGACAACTGAATCATAGTCATCACTTCTCATCCAGGTCAGATTGTTACCCATGGAGATCTCAAGTGTGTGCTAAATGAAGGCATGCCAATTTATCATAGGCCATATGAAAAGGGTCGCCTAATCATTGAATTTAAGGTAAACTTTCCTGAGAATGGCTTTCTCTCTCCTGATGAACTCTCTTTGCTGGAAAAATTTCTGCCTGAGAGGAAGGAGGTAGAAGAGACTGATGAAATGGACCAGGTAGAATTAGTGGACTTTGATCCAAATCAGGAACGATGGCACCATTACAACGGAGAAGCATATGTGGATGATGAACATCATCCTAGGGGTGGTGTTCAGTGTCAGACCTCTTAGTAGGGTCCGTGAATAACACTCACTGCGAGTGTTTTATTTGCAGTAGTGATTGAGTGAAGGGCTATAATCATAATATGCTCACTACTTGCTTTTGTTTTAATATTCAACTATAGTAGTGTTTTAAAAGTTAAATGAAGAATAAACTGGAATATAAAAGGTCTGACTTCGCCCTGTATGTATGATGACTTAAGTGTGCAAGATAAGTTTAATACTTGTAAAAACTACTTTAAAAAATTTCCCCTAGCATTTGTTCGGAGAAGGCAATGGCACCCCACTCCAGTACTCTTGCTTGGAAAATCCCAAGGACGGAGGAGCCTGTTAGGCTGCAATCCATGGGGTCGCTAAGAGTCGGACACGACTGAGCGACTTCACTTTCACTTTTCCCTTTCATGCATTGGAGAAGGAAATGGCAGCCCACTCCAGTACTCTTGCCTGGAGAATCCCAGGGACGGGGGAGCCTGATGGGCTGCCGTCTATGGGGTCGCACAGAGTCGGACACGACTGAAGTGACTTAGCATAGCATTTGTTAGGCCATACTTTGTAATTGATTTCAGCTATGTACATGGAATAGCTTAGACTGAAATGCCAGGTATATGTATTGACTTCAGGGTATGACCCTTAATTGTTAAGCTATGAAATTAAAATTGTATTTAACTGGCAGTCAGACAAAGAACTTAATTTGTAGAGAAGTGTTGGTCTGTATAGTTGTATTAAGTGGGATTCACTGTGATGCTTCTATATTTATTCTATTGCCTCCACTGTTATTTGAAGATGGCATGCTGTACAATTTAATTTAGCCTGTGCTATCAGTGATAGAAATGATGCCTTTCTAAAGAAGGGGTTTATCATAACATGCTGCTTCTTGAGGGCTTGCATTTATAGAATTGCATTCTCTTCTGCTGTGTCGTCTTTTATTAATATATATAGCTATTGGTCCTTGTTACTTTTTTTCCCTCCCCCTTCTCTTCAGACCACAGTAGCCTTAGAGTAGTGACTTCTGGAGCAGGGAAACTTAGAGTGATGAGGCCTTTACATGGAGAAGTAATTTGCATGTATGAGATAGGAAGGTGTTTTTGTAGGTATGTTGTAGGCTTACTTTAAACCATTTAACTTATACTCCAGAGTAACTGTAATTTAATGTTGGTACTATAGCAAATTATGATGAATAGCTTTGATTGTATGTTTAAAATCATATGTTCACAAGCTTAAATCTGGGTATCAGAATTTAAGCAATTCTTGAAATGTATGGATGTCTCTTTAATATACTGATTACAAAGCAAAAGAAAACAATTCTTCAAGTTTTCCTTAAGCATATTTAAAGTGTTTGTCCCAAGGACAAGGGCCCAGCAGATCCATACTCCCTCTCTTTGTTTTCTGCCCCATTTCTGGTTCAAGAGTTGTTCAACCCTGTTTGGGGGACCAGCTATATTACCACGAAGCTCTCTTGTGGCACATTTTGTCTACCATTTGCTCTAAATTTAGAGCAGAGTAGGTCGAATTGTGAGCTCCTTGCACTCTCTGGACTGGAATTTTACCTAAAGTCTGAGTTCTGGTTTTCATTTGATGCTTTTTGTACTGTACTATGCTGTGCTGTGCTGAGTCTTGTTCGACTCTTTGTGACCCCATGCACTGTAGCCTACCAGGCCTCTCTGTCTATGGAATTTTCCAGGCAAGAATATTGTAATGGGTTGCCATTTCCTACTCCAGGTAATTTTCCCGACCCAAGGATTGAACCTAATCTCTTGAGTCTCCTGCATTATCTGGTGGGTTCTTTACCACTTGCGCCACATGGGAAGCCTGAGGCTTTTGTTGACCTAGAGTTCAGCACTGTAAGCAGGCCATGACTCAGCTTTCAAAAATGGGAATTTGGCCCTCGGCACAGTGGAAATCTAGATATCCTTTATCTAAGAGTTTCTAGCACTGCAACTGGGTATCAGGATTTAAGCAATTCTTGAAATATATGAATGTCTCTTTAATATACTGATTACAAAGCAAAAGAAAACAATTCTTCAAGTTTTCCTTAAGCATATTTAAAGTATTTGTTTCAAGGACAAGGGCCCAGCAGATCCAGGCAAAAAACATTAAAATCCTTTGAAATCTCTTATGGTCCTTGACGTCAACAAACTTCATGAGGCCATTTCCTTCAAATTATTTTTAAGTATTTTTTTTTAATTGAGGAATTGCATTTAACTTTTATTTATATATCTCTTATGCTGCCATATTCTCTATCAAGTTGATCCCTTTTCTATCACCTCTAAAATGGAGGGAGAGAACAGCAATAAAGCTAGACAGGTATGTGGGTGACAGGTAAGAGATCTTCTGCCCTGGCCTCATAGTTCAGGGGAATGGAATGCAGAAACTACAGGTATGTTGGGTGACTTGATTTAGTTGCTTAGAAGCAAGAGCCCTGATGTTTCCCCTCCAAGGTTGCCTGGGGAAGCAGAGATGGCTTCCTGGACTGTCTGGGCTCATGAGCTAAATGCAGCAAACTCTGCACCCACCTTGAGTTTTAGCGGGCAGCCAAAGTTGCTCTTGTCAGGTCTAGGGTGGAATAAGAGGACACTGGGAGCTGATGAACCTTCTCGGGGCAGAGGACTAACACTTGGGGTGACTATCGCAGCGTCAATGGCATTGATTGTGCAACTGGAGACCAGGGAGACCATGGAAGCCTCATCTGATGTCAGGTGGGGAAACACCAAAGCTAAAGACTCAGTGAGATCCTTCCACTTCCGTAGATGCTCCAGAGAAGGACACAAGACAGACAATCACTACTTAAACATCTCCCCTCCCTCCATGATGCCTCAGTAAAACCAGTCCATTCTGGAGACAAGTGTTTGGGACAGGAGTGTAATATTCTGAACTGCTTGTGGGTGCGTGCTCAGTCAAGTCTGATTCTTTGTGACCCTCTGTCCATTGGAATCTCCAGGCAAGAATACTGGAGTGCGTGGCCATGCCCTCCTCTAGGGGATCTTTCCAACCCAGGGATTAAACTCATGTCTCTTATGCTCCTGTATTGGCAGGCAGGTTCATTCCCCTAGGACTACCTGGGAAGCCTATTTTGAACTGACTTAGTCTCAATGATAAATTATTTTGTTCTTATTGAAATAACTATGGTCACATTTCTTGCCATGAGGAGGAATGGGCTCTTAACATTAAAATGATTTAAGTGAAAATGAAGTTCTTTTTTTTGGAAAAAAATAGTTTGTGGGCTATTGACCCACAGTGGTCACTCAGGTAAAGAAACAAAAGTCATACATTTTAGCTGAGGTCTCCACCACTGCATCTTGCCCAGCTCCATTCAGAGTTCTAGATCCTCTCTACTTTTCAGTCTATTTCAATACAGGCCATGTTTCTCAACTGGAGTGATTTTTCCATCCATTTGGCAATGTCTGGAGACATATTTCATTGTCACAATAGGGGGAGGGAAGGTGCAATTGGCATCTAGTGGGTAAATAGCAAGGACGTTGCTAAACATCCTACAATGCACAACAAAGGATAATTCAATCCCTGATGTTAAAGTGCTGAGGCTGAGAAACCCTGAAACAGAGGAACATTCACCCTGACTTGGGGGTGGAGCTGAGAGGTCCACAGCACAGTAGACAGGACAGATGGAGATAGAGGAGGGTAATTAGGCTAGGATTATTAAAATTGCTTCTTTCTTTTTTGGGTGAGGGCTAAATTTTTTGATTCTGACATTCAGAGCAGGTGAAGAGAAACCTGTACCTTGAGATCAGAAATGGAGGCTTCGCCTGATTCTGCCCCATCTAGGGGCCCTGAGGAACACAGTCCACTCACAGCCCCCTCAGAAGGCTGAGGCCCTTCTCTGACCCTTGGCCCTGGGACTCTACATTTCGTGTGTGTTATAGCAACACCGGACAGCAGATAAGAGCAGAGGCTTTGAATTCTGAGCTTAAAGCTCGACCTACTCCTTCAGGGCTCTTCGACCATATGAAAGACTCCCAGCTTCTCCATGTCTCTGAATTCTCATCAAACAGAACCCACACCAGTCTCCAGATCAAGGATGTGTTAGATTTAGCTCCAGCTCCTATGGTGTGTAAAGTCAGTAAGTTTCCTCCTAAGCTGGCGGAGACTTCACCCACCTTTCCATCTCTCACACACTCGTATGCCCACTTTTCCTTAAATCTATCTGCATTATGTTAATACCATATCACTTGATATGGTATAGCCCACTCCAGCATTCTTGCCTGGAAAATGACATGGACAGAAAAGCCTGGTGGGCTACAGTCCATGGGGTCACAAAGAGTCGGACACGACTGAGTGAGTTTCACTTAGTGCTTGTCAGGAGCTCTCTCCTACTCTTTCCTAGCTGTTTTGATTTCCTACTTCCTTTAGTAGGAACGGGCTCCTCTAGTATTTCCCATTGTGATTAATCTATTTGTGTTTGTACGTGTTGTGTGCATGTGCGTGGACTCCATAGCCAGATAGCTTGTTTCCAAACCTGGCTTCTGCTTACTAGCTTTGTGACTTTCAGCTAGTTACTGAACTTCTCTGTGCCCTAGTTTTCTCATCAATGATAGGAAGATAATAATAATATATATCTTATAGCACTGTTATGGATGAAATAATTTAATGGGCTTCCCAGATGGCTCAGTGGTAAAGAATCCACTTGCCAATGCAGGAGACACAAGAGTCGTGCATTCAATTCCTGGGTCAGGAAGATCGCCTAGAGGAGGAAATAGCAACCCACTCCAGGGAGATCCAGACCACCGTGAGCTTGCTGCTACCTGGGCAGCTGGCCAAGCACGCCGTGTCCAAGGGCACTAAGGCTGTCACCAAGTATACCAGCTCCAAGTAAATATAAGATGCCTAGCCGATGTTAATGGAGAAGGCAATGGCACCCCACTCCAGTACTCTTGCCTGGAAAATCCCATGGACGGAGGGCCTGGTGGGCTGTAGTCCATGGGGTTGCTAAGAGTCGGACACGACTGAGTGACTTCACTTTCACGTTCACTTTCCAGTATTCTTGCCTGGAGAAGCCCATGGACAGAGGAGCCTGGTGGGCTACAGCCCACGGGGTCGCAAAGAGTCAGACACAACTGAGCATACACACACCTCATACAAGTAATATAACATATATAAAATGTTTTGAACAATGCTTGACATATTTTAAATTATATATATATGCCAGTCGTTATCATCATCATCACCATTTTGTGGTTCATGTTAATTTCCAAATAATTACTGGTTGATGTGTCATTTGATAATTTTAAGGGTGGAACTGTGTCTTACTTATCTTTGCTGTGTCTACAGCCTTGACCAGAAGCCATAGTCAGTTTCTAATATCAGAAGGAGCAAGTTTGGGGGTATGGAGGAGATTCTTGAAGTATCTGATGGTAAGACAAACATTGAAAAGGTTCCACCTTTTGACTGCTTTCCCTACTTTCTCTACTTGTGTCAAAATCTTGCTAGAATATCTTTTCATCATAGTTTCAGCAACTGTTGTGTCAACACATTAACTTAAAAAGAGTGAGCAAAGTACTGAGGAACTCACTCCCCACTGTCTCTCTGTTCCCAGAGCCCAGCACAAGGTAATATTCACAAGTGTTGGCTGCATGGAATTCACTCACCCAAGCTGCGTAAACCCTGAAGAAGTCATTTCTGCAGCTGCTCCAGCAATGCATGAGATAAGCTGCTTTGCTAAAAACTAGAGCAGACCAGGTCTCCACACCCTCATCACCATTCTTTCCACAAAGGTCTCATGACTCATTTTATTAAAAACCAATCTATGGCTGTTTATCAGCTTTTACCTCATTAGTGAGCCATCAGAGACTCTTAATTTGCAACTCTTAGGGAGCCACCCCAGTAGAGTTTAAAAAAAAAGAAAAAAGGAGGAAAGAATTCCATCTGGCCAAGGCTGCTAGACAGGGCATTACATGGAAATAGGTAGCTCACACTTCTGATTCATCTCTAATAAAACTGGAACAACAACAGGATTCAGTTCAACTTAACAAGCCTGTTAAGTAAGTGCTGGTGGCAGAAGTGCTGTGCTGGGCTTCTTGGGTATGCACAGATGAAAGATGGGGACCCTGTCCCCAAAGCACTAACAGATGGTGGAGGAGAAAGATGGGGCTTTGACCCAGTAGAAATGGAGTCAGGAAGAGCTTCATCAAGGAGACAGCACCTGAGATGGGTCTTGGAGGTTGAGCAGTATTTTGATCGGTAGAGATGTGAAGAGCAGCATCTGGCTCTTAGGAATCATAGTTCGAAGAGTTGCTAGGAAGGGGATGAGCAAGAGGCAGAAGGAGCATCACGGCACGGCTCATGAGCACATGTGAAATTCGTGGTGCACCACACAGGGAGGGGGTTCCTCGGGGGATGGGAGTGGGGCAGGGAAAGAAGAGGGAGAGTAGAGCATGAAGAAGAGCAAACCAGTGAGAGAAACCCCTGAAAACAGTGAGTGCCTGCTCTAAGCTGATGTGCTGCTGCTCCACACAAGATCACCCTGCAGAAGCAGCGCAGGTAGATGGCCGTGAGCTTCAGGATAAAGTATTGATACAAAGGGCTGGACCCAGGAGAATGTTGTAAAAGTTCAGAGAAGCAGCAAATTGCAGAATGCTTCAAAGGTGATGATGGAGCATATGAGGATATGTCTTTGCATTTTGATTTGGTTTCTTGAATATTTCATATTTCAAATGATATTTTCCGAGGTTGTCAAACCAACATCCTTGTCTATCTCAAGTCGTTCATTCCACGATCTCCAACCTTCCACACACTTCTGCCCTTAGGAGGTTCAGGAGACTATAAGGAACACTCCATTTTAAACATGGAAGAAAGTGGTAGGCCTATACCTTCTACTGCTCTTGGTAGCTGCCTGAGCAACTCTGTAAAATGAGAGGGAAACAAGGCAGCTCTTTCTTCTGGCCTCTGGCACAAACTCACCTTCTTTGCCCTAGCACCAAGGCTGTGTCTGGGTACGTGGGACTGTACTTTGCAAAACAGTCTCCAGCAGTATATGTTTTAAGTAGATGAAATGATGCCTGGGTATGAAGATGCTATTGCTTCTCATATAACTCCCCTTGTGTAGCTGAACAGAGAAGGCAATGGCACCCCACTCCAGTACTCTTGCCTGGAAAATCCCATGGGCAGAGGAGTCTGGTAGGCTGCAGTCCATGGGACGCTAAGAGTCAGAAACGACTGAGCGACTTCACTTTCACTTTTCACTTTCATGCATTGGAGAAGGAAATGGCAACCCACTCCAGTGTTCTTGCCTGGAGAATCCCAGGGATGGGGGAGCCTGGTGGGCTGCCATCTATGGGGTCACACAGAGTCGGACATGACTGAAGCACCTTAGCAGCAGCAGCAGCAGCAGTGTATCTGAAAACAAAAGACTCTAGCCTGTGACTTGTTTCTCCACCATTGGTTTGTGGCTACAGTCCTTCCAGAGGGTTGATATTTTAAGCTATTTCTGCTTTGCTTCAGAGAATGCTGGATACTTTTGCTCAGAGGGAGTCCCACTGCCTTCCTGCTCAGCTGAGACAGTGCATGGAGCTCTTACTGCTGCAGTCCTTCTTTGATGGGGCCTTCAGTCTAAGAGTCTCGATTCCAGGAATCCTTCCAGTTGCCACTCACCAACCATACCACCACCACCCTCCACCCCGCCTCTCCCACCCTATCTCCCTGCAAAAGCTCTTGTCTCTGTGAGCCCCAGCTCTCTACTCCATTTGGCACTTCCTTCAAATTAAACTCTTGCACCACAGAATGTGTACTAAGCCTTCACCCCATGGACCATATCAGAGAGGAGGCAGGAAACTGGTAACCTCTTCCCTCTCCTCCCTCTTCCCCAACCCATTGCCAGGGGTCTGTTTGACACTTGCTGCATCGTATCCCGTGGCTCCAAGCTTTGAGCAAGGCACAGAGCAGAGCCTTGGAATGTGTGCTGATTCAGAAATTCCCTTACTTACTGAACTTCTCAGTAATGCAGTCAGAATGACAGCCTCTGAAAGGAGCTTATGGGAAATGCCTTTCTAAAGATAGGTTTGGGGGACTTCCCTGGTGGTCCAGTGGTTAAGAATCTGCCTTCCAATGAAGGGAACCTGTGTTTGATCCTTGGTTGGGGAACTAAGCCGGTGTGCCACAGTGAAGACCCAGCATAGCCAAAACATACATTGAAAAAAAAATAAATAAAAAGAGGGTTTTGGTTATAATTAAAAAAAAAAATAGTAGCATATATTTATTTATTTGGTTGCACAGCTCATGGGCAATTCGTTCCCTAACCAGCAACTGAACCTGGGCCCTCGGCAGTGAGAGCACAGAGTCCTAACCGCTGATCAGCCAGGGATATCCCTTGGTTGTAATTATTCCTCCTCCTCCTCCTCCTCTTTCCTGTTCTGTTCCATCCTTCCTTCCTTCCTTTCCTCTTTTCTTCTTGTCCTCTCCTCCTCTCTTTCTTTTTCTTCTCCTTCAAACATACAAATATTGATCTCACTCTTCCTTCCACCCTCTTCTATCCTTTATCAGGCAACTTCCTGCTCACCAGCATCTTCTCGGGCTCCGTGAGATACAACAAAGTCCTGCGAAGAGCAGAGCTCCTCTCAGACTCCTAGTACCACCTACAGGGGAAGCCCATCATGAGCAGCTGGGGAGAGTTTCCACACTCACAAATCCTAGATGGAGATGAACAAAGAGGCTGTCTTTCCAATTCAAGAGAACTCTGCTTGAAGTAGAGAATGACCACCGTCACATGGGCCTCTACCCAGAGCTTCCATGACATGGCTGTCATCTGCCTTTTCAAACCAGATGTCCCTGCTTGCTCACTTGGAGCTTCCACTCCTGGTCACTGTAAATGCAACTTCTTCAGACTGAGTGCCTTTCTTCAGTGCTCCCTTCTGTTACCTTCCACCTTGAATGATTTTGGCTAAAGCCTAAGGGTTCTCATCACTCACTGCTTCCACAAAGCCTCCCTTGGCTGCTCTGGTCTACAGGGGTGCCTTCCTCTCAGACTCCCATAGGATTAATGATTGAATCACTTTTTCTGTGTTCTCTGCAGCAGAGATGCTGCCAAGAATATTTCCCAATGTTTCCTAAAGGATCCTGTAATGAGTGAGCTTCCTAGGCTGGCCCCTCCCTCACTCCTGATCCCCGATCCCCAGGCTGCTGCTACAGGATCCTAGGGAAGGCGGATTCAGAGTCTGAAATCAGGAGCTTCTTTGGTGGCTCAGTGGTAAAGAATCCATCTGCCAGACAGATTCCACCTGTATTCCATCCCTGATCCAGGAAGATTCCGCAAGCCGAGGGGCAACTAAGCCCATGTGCCTCAACTACTAAGCCTGTGCTCTCAAGCCTGGGAGCCCCAACTACTGAAGTCTGAGGGCCCTAGAGCCTGTGCTCTGTAATGAGAGAAGCCACCACAATGAGAAGCCTGCCCACAACAACTAGAGAGGAGCTCCTACTCTCCGCAACTAGAGAAAAGCCTGCACAGCAACGAGACCCAGCACAGCCAAAAATAAATAAATAGATAAAAACTTCTAAAAAGAATGCAATGAGAATTCAGTGGATCCAGAAACAGATAAGGATTTGGAGGGAAAAAGAAAAAAGTCTGGATTGTTATATGCAGAATAATAGTTTTAAACATGTTTTTAAACATTGTATTCACTTTACTGTTTTCTACATCTCCAAATAGAGAGTTCCCTACTACGGGGACTTGTATGGCAAGGTAATAAAAATTTGGTAGAAAGATAAAAACAGGAATTTTTAGTTTAAGGTTAAAAAAAAAAACACACAGCAGCCAGAGCCCAGTAATTAGCCATTCAACATTTGATATAATTGCCAGCACTTAGAAACAGATTAAGACCAGCACTGTGTTTACTATGACTAAGGCTGTAACAGGGGAAAATGAGGTTTGGTTAAACTTGCACTCAGCGATCTAGGTCACAGAACATAAAAAGAAGAAAGCCAAGTCCTCAAGATATTTTATATCAAAGGAAGAATGAGGCTTGTTTGATAATTTGCAACTTTCCTTTCCTCAAGGAAGCATTCTCCAAAAAGGATGCATCATGATTGCATTATTATAACTACATTTTTGTTATTTTCATTAGACAAAGGAAGAACTCAAGAATCAAACAACAATAGAACATTCATGATAAGACATCAAAATTTCAATTTAAAATATTTGTCCACTTGAAAGTATCATTCTAAGAAACAGTTAAAAATAAATGCTCTTACATTTTATTTTTAATTAAATTTTAGTTAATCCTCTCTGTTTTGTGCTTCTCAAAGAGCCACTCCACTTCCCTTTTGCTTTCTCCCTGACAATAAATGACTAGTGAGATGAAATGACTTAGCTGTCTTTACAACAGTTTCATGAGAGGGAAATGTTTTAAATGTCACAACTGGGGGCTTTGCTCCTTCTAGGCAGCATGGTTATAGATACAAATGTAATTGTGATTTTTTTTTTTTTTTTTAACTTTTGGCCATACTGCACAGAACTTAGGATCTTAGTTCCCCAAGCAGGGATTGAACCCAGGCCCCCTGCTCGGAGTCTTAACAACTGGACTGCCAAGGAAGTCCCTGTAAATGTAATTCTGATGTTTCTATCATATGAGAAGGACCACGGTGACTTTTCAATTCTAGTGTACAATGCTAGGAAGAAAAATGATACTGCTGAAAAAAGAAAGGGACAGAGGTTGCCTTGCAGTTCTCTACCATGACTGGGGTACTTACGGAGCAGTGAGGTAGCCCTCCAAAAAGCCGGCAGCAAACATGATGATCTCATTGCTCAGGGATTGAGAACCGTACCCTGCTTTGATCTCCAGGATACCCCAGCCTGTGGTTTTCACAGAGTTATTGTAAAAGCCATAGGCATCCCCCTTCCTGTCTAGGACATTTTTGACTTGTATTGTCTTCTCGGTAGGCATCCAGTACGCAGTTGCATAGTAGACCCCTGGAAAAAAAGAAAAAGGAATAATGCTAGGATGCGATTGAACTGAGTGGCTGATGGCTTTCTTTTTCTGTGTAACCAACAATTCTAGTACATCTGCTTTTAAAGAGTTTCATTCTATTAGAGTTGGGAAATCTGTCACACCATAGTTTATCCTTGTTATTGTTGTTGTTCAGTCTCTTAAGTCGTGTATGACTCTTTGCAACCTCATGGACTATAGCCCTCCAGGCTCCTCTGTCCATGGGATTTCCCAGGCAAGAACAGTGGAGTGTGTTGTCATCTTCTTCACTGGATCTTCCTGACCCAGTGATCAAACCCATGTACCCTGCATTGGCAGGTGGATTCTTTACCAGTGAGCCACCTGGCAAGCCCTTGTCCTTGTTACAAATGGGGGAAAACCAGAGCCTTGAACAAAGGCAATTAGCTTACAGCACAAAGAACCAGGTCAAAGGTAGGGGTGTAGTTGGAGCATCAGAAAGGCGGTCTAAGTGCCTCAACCTTAGGGATGGAATTCTGGGCAAGGCAGGAGCTGGACCTCTCACCCTCCTTGTCATTCAACCAAGAATAAGATCTGAGATTTCCCTGGTTGAAAGTCTGCCTTGCAATGCCCGGGACTTGGGTTCAATCCCTGGTCAGGGAACTAGGATCCCACAGGCCTTGGAGCAGGTAAGCCTGTGCTTTGCAACTACTGAGCCCAAGTGCTGCAACAAAAAAATCCCACATTACACACTGAAAATCGTGCATGCCACAACTAAGACCCAATGCAGCCAAATAAATAATAAAATAAATACAGTTTTTCAAAACAGAATAGGGTTCAACCCTGGTCTGCAGCCCTTTTCATCCCCCTCAATAGTTGGGCCAAAGCATCCACATTCTCTCACTTTCTACCCTATCTCTCCTGCTTAATTCTTTTTTTTTTTTTTTCTTATCAAAAATATTACAAAAAATTCAATGTAAATACACTGAATAGTTGCTAAAATAAATTCAGGCAATTCATTCATCTTTTATAAGAAGCAGAGAATTTGACATTTGAATGTTACTAAGCTTAACTTTCACAGCATCATCTTTCAGGATTTGAAATAGCTCAAATGGAATTCCATCACCTCCACTAGCTTTGTTCACAGTGATGCTTTCTAAGGTCCACTTGACTTCACATTCCAGGATGTCTGGCTCTATGTGAGTGGTCACACCATCGTGATTATCTGGGTTGTGAAACTCTTTTTTGTACAGTTTTTTTCTGTGTATTCTTACCACCTCTTCTTAATATCTTCTGCTTCTGTTAGGTCCATACCATTTCTGTCCTTTACTGAGCCCATCTTTGCATGAAATGTTCCCTTGGTATCTCTAATTTTCTTGAAGAGATCTCTAGACTTTCCCACTCTGTTGTTTTCCTCTATTTCTTTGCATTGATCACTGAAGAAGGCTTTCTTATCTCTCCTTGCTATTCTTTGGAACTCTGCATTCAGATGCTTGTATCTTTCCTTTTCTCCTTTGCTTTTTGCTTCTCTTCTTTTCTTGGCTATTTGTAAGGCCTCCTCAGACAGCCATTTTGCTTTTTTGCATTTCTTTTCCATGGGGATGGTCTTGATCCCTGTCTCCTGTACAATGTCACAAACCTCATTCCATAGTTCATCAGGCACTCTATCTATCAGATCTAGTCCCTTAAATCTATTTCTCACTTCTGCTGTATAATCATAAGGGATTTGATTTAGGTCATAGCTGAATGGTCTAGTGGTTTTCCCTACTTTCTTCAATTTAAGTCTGAATTTGGCAATAAGGAGTTCAGTACTTTGGCCACCTCATGCAAAGAGTTGACTCATTGGAAAAGACTCTGATGCTGGGAGGGATTGGGGGCAGGAGGAGAAGGGGATGACAGAGGATGAGATGGCTGGATGGTATCACCGACTCAATGGACATGAGTTTGAGTGAACTCTGGGAGTTGGTGATGGACAGGGAGGTCTGTCGTGCTGCAATTCATGGGGCTGCAAAGAGTCGGACATGACTGAGCGACTGAACTGAACTAAACTGAACTGAAAGCTTAACTTGGAACATAAATAGAAAGGCAAACTCAAGGTTTTGTCTCACTTAATGGCATGGTCTGTTTGCTTTCCACAAGCTCTCCAATCAGTGCAAGTATACATTGTAGAACATTATCCTTTTTGTACTCTGAAGGTAGGCTGTGCAGTTTTATTCTTAAGCAAGATGGGTGAATATAGGTGTCTGCATAAAAAGGAAGTAGAAAGGCAGGAACCACATGGTTGAACACTTCTCCACATTTCTGCTTCATTACAGTACTTTTTATTCAGCTCTTCATGTGTTCAGTTGTGTTTTTAACACAGGTCTACAGAGCACCAGCTACAAGGCAAGATGGGTCATCTCAAAAATCAAAATGAATAAATAAGATCCCAGAGTAGCTAAATGAACAAGGCTGGGGGTACCTGATCCATCAATTTTTTATGTGCCAATTCTTGATACAGCTATTAATATTAAACCTTGATACCACGTCTACTATGTGAACATATTTATGTAGGCCAAACAGAAGAGATGAAGCAATTATCTGTATAAATCAGAAAAAATCTTTCCTAGAAAGTTAAATAACAATAGGTGGAGCTTGATTCTGCCACTTTTGACTCTATATGCTTTCAATTCAGTTCAGTTCAGTTGCTCAGTTGTGTCTGACTCTTTGCAACCCCATGAATTGCAGCACACCAGGCCTCCCTGTCCATCACCAACTCCAGGAGTTCACTGAAACTCATGTCCATCAAGTTGGTGATGCCATCCAGCCATCTCATCCTCTGTCGTCCCCTTCTCCTCTTGCCCTCCATCTCTCCCAGCATCAGAGTCTTTTCCAATGAGTCAACTCTTCGCATGAGGTGGCCAAAGTATTGGAGTTTCAGCTTTAGCATCAGTCCTTCCAATGAACACTCAGGACTGATCTCCTTTAGAATGGACTGGTTGGATCTCCTTGCAGTCCAAGGGACTCTCAAGAGTCTTCTCCAACACCACAGTTCAAAAGCATCAATTCTTCGGTGCTCAGCTTTCTTCACAGTCCAACTCTCACATCCATACATAACCACTGGAAAAACCATAGCCTTGACGAGACGGACCTTTGTCGGCAAAGTAATGTCTCTGCTTTTGAATATGCTATCTAGGTTGGTCATAACTTTCCTTCCAAGAAGTAAGCGTCTTTTAATTCCATGGCTGCAATCACCATTTGCAGTAATTTTGGAGCCCCCCAAAATAAAATCTGACACTGTTTCCACTGTTTACCCATCTATTTGCCATGAAGTGATGGGACCAGATGCCGTGATATTCATTTTCTGAATGTTGAGCTTTAAGCCAACTTCCTCATTCTCTTCTTTCACTTTCATCAAGAGGCGTTTTAGTTCCTCTTCACTTTCTGCCATGGGTGGTATCATCTGTATATCTGAGGTTACTGAGATTTCTCCCAGCAATCTTGATTCCAGTTTGTGCTTCTTCCAGCCCAGTGTTTCTCATGATATACTGTGCATATAAGTTAAATAAGCAGGGTGACAATATACAGCCTTGGCATACTCCTTTTCCTATTTGGAACCAGTCTGTTGTTCCATGTCCAGTTCTAACTGTTGCTTCCTGACCTGCATATAGGTTTCTCAAGAGGCAGGTCAGGTGATCTGGTATTCCCATCTCTTTCAGAATTGTCCACAGTTTATTGTGATCCACACAGTCAAAGGCTTTGGCATAGTCAATAGAGCAGAAATAGATGTTTTTATGGAACTCTTGCTTTTTTGACGATCCAGCAGATGTTGGCAATTTGATCTCTGGTTCCCCTGCCTTTTCTAAAACCAAGTTGAACATCTGGAAGTTCACAGTTCACGTATTGCTGAAGCCTGGCTTGGAGAATTTTGAGCATTACTTTACTAGCGTGCTTTGTGCGTACTATATGCTTTATCCTTGTTATAATTTATCCCACTCACCCATATAAACCTCATGGACATGAATTTGAGCAAACTCCGGGAGACGTTGAGGGACAGGGGAGCCTGGCATGCTGCAGTCCAGGAGGTCGCAAAGAGGTGGACACAACTTAGCGACTAAACAACAACAAAGTGAACTTTGGAGAAAAAAAAAAAAACTTTGGGAAAAAAAAAAGGTAGGTGAAGTATGTTCAACATATGGACAGGATCCAGTGAATACACGTCACAGAACAAAATGATGAACTGTACTATATTTGTCCAAATTACACAGATAATTTTTCCCACTTCTTCTTGGCCTGGAAAAACACTATGAGAATCTCCAAAGACTATCTTTGATACATAAATTTCATCTATTGCTGGATACCTAGTGCTTTCTTTTGAGATCAAGCACTCGCTTTTTTTTTTTTCAATCTTATGAAAAAATTGTGTTTTTCTACCCACTTGGCTTTGCTTTTCAAGGACTTCTTTTTGGTACATGTAAGTATGAATTTCTACTTCCAAAGTGTGACAGATATATTGGCCTTTTCTAAGATAAATGAGAATGGTGGGCTGGAAGAAGCACAAATTGGAATCAAGATTGCTGGGAGAAATCTCAATAACCTCAGATATGCAGATGACACCACCCTTGTGGCAGAAAATGAAAAGGAACTAAAAAGCCTCTTGATGAAAGTGAAAGATGAGAGTGAAAAAGTTGGCTTAAAGTTCAACATTCAGAAAACTAAGATCATGGCATCTGGTCCCATCACTTCATGGCAGATAGATGGGGAAACAGTGGAAACAGTGTCAGATTTTATTTTGGGGGGCTCCAAAATTACTGCAAATGGTGATTGCAGCCATGGAATTAAGAGACGTTTACTCCTTGGAAGGAAAGTTATGACCAAACTAGATAGTATATTGAAAAGCAGAGACATTACTTTGCCGACAAAGGTCCGTCTTGTCAAGGCTATGGTTTTTCCAGTGGTTATGTATGGATGTGAGAGTTGGACTGTGAAGAAAGCTGAGCACCGAAGAATTGATGCTTTTGAACTGTGGTGTTGGAGAAGACTCTTGAGAGTCCCTTGGACTGCAAGGAGATCCAACCAGTCCATTCTAAAGGAGATCAGTCCTGAGTGTTCATTGGAAGGACTGATGCTAAAGCTGAAACTCCAATACTTTGGCCACCTCATGCGAAGAGTTGACTCATTGGAAAAGACTCTGATGCTGGGAGGGATTGGGGGCAGGAGGAGAAGGGGACGACAGAGGATGAGATGGCTGGATGGCATCACTGACTCGATGGACATTAGTCTGAGTGAACTCCGAGAGTTGGTGATGGACAGGGAGGCCTGGCGTGCTGCAATTCATTGGATTGCAAAGAGTTGGACACGACTGAGCGACTGAACTGAACTGACTGAAGACAAATGAAGAAAGGGACTTTCTTGGTGGTTCAGTGGGAGGGGTTAAGACTCCTTGTTCCCAATGTAGGGGACCTTGGTCAGGGAACTAGATCCCACATGCCTCAACTAAAGATCACACGTGCTGCAATGAAGTTGGAAGATACCATGTGCTGCAACTAAATAAACAGTTACAAGAGCTCCCAAATAAATAAATATTTAAAAATAAATGAAAAAAATTAAAATATTGAAAGTTTAAGCACCTTTTCACAGAAATTAACTATTCAATTTTAAAAGTAGAGAGAAAGAAACACTTTATTCTTTTTATCTATCATGAATAATATCAGTCAACCAAGCTTCACATTTTGGGTAGACATTTTTCAAGTATGAATTTTTTCAGAATCTATTTATTTTTAAAAAAGGAAGAATAGGTGAATTTTGGCAGAGGAGTAAAATATAAAACTATGCACAATTTGTTTTAAGATTGGCATACAAACTTCTAAAACAGTACAATTATATAAAAGTACAGTCTATAAAATATCCTTTGGCATTTCACTTGGTAGTTAGACAGAAAACTTTTCTAAAAAAAAAAAAAAATAGCTACAAACACAGTCCATAAGTTAGGGTTGTATATGTTGAAAGAAATTTCCCTTGAGTTTCAAAATCCTTTTCTTCCATAATAACTCAATGGACATGAGTTTGAGCAAATCCAAGGAGATAGTGAAGGACTGGAAAGCCTGGTGTGCTGCCATCAATGGGGTCGCTAAGAGTTGGGCACAACTTAGCCACCGAACAACAACAACCCATGTAAGTTATCACTAGTGAGGTATATAGGGCAGAATTGCTACTGCTGCTGCTAAGTCACTTCAGTCATGTCCAACTCTGTGCGACCCCATAGACGGCAGCCCACCAGGCTCCCCGGTCCCTGGGATTCTCTAGGCAAGAACACTGGAGTGGGTTGCTATTTCCTTCTCCAGTGCATGAAAGTGAAAGTGAAGTCACTCAGTTGTGTCTGACTCTTAGCGACCCAATGGACTGCAGCCCACCAGGCTCCTCTGCCCAAGGAATTTTCCAGGCAAGAGAACTGGAGTGGGGTGCCATCACCTTCTCCGATAGGGCAGAACACTGTTAGGCAAACGTAAAGTAAAGAAAGAGTGCATGAACAAAGAATTCTTCCCATTTTCATAGAAATATCAGGTTAAATCTGACTCATCCTTCTTGACGTGTCACTTTACTTTGGCAGAATTAAAATAAACCCATACAAATGTCTTTGTTCAAGTCCTAGCAGCAGCGATATGTCTCCTTTGGTGGCAATACTTGATGCCAAGACACCGTGCAGTCCCCTGGAGGGATGAAGATTGTGTGCATGTGTCTGCATCTATAACTGCAAACACCAAATGTAAGATCATACATCAAGCGCCACGCTGTACTGTGGTCCCTTCCTCTGCCTGCCACACTTCTTGATGACAACCACATACAGTGTCAAAAACAGGACCCAGTAGCATACATACAGCAATGTTCCTACAATTACAACTGTCTGTTTCGATTCTGAGAATGGCTTTTTAGATTCCATATAAATGGTGAAAACCACACCACCCAGGAGGATTGTGAACCAAATTGTTACAGGGATGAGTCCTATTAAATTAACAACAATGGTCTTCCTTCCAGAAGTACCCCACCCAGCTTTGTTAATCGTTGCAATTGCAAACATCTTGGCGGGAAGTAAACTTGACATGTATAACATGGAGTAGAGGGACATGAAGACCATGATGGTGTTTCCTCTAAGGCAGCTGGCAAAAGATGATTTTATGAGACCCACTAACTGGACAGTTAAGAGGAAGAGGAGTATGTTCCAAGTTTTACCCCTGTAGAAGAGCTGGATTACTGTGGCAATGAGAAAGAAAGGGAAGAACCCAGTGATGACGGCTTCATAGGTCATCCACAGGTGATGTTTGTGGAACCACATCGCATTGTACAGCCACTCTCGGAAGTAGGACTTGCTCCAACGGGTCTGCTGGTTTAACCATCTGAGATATTCCTTAGGTGTTTCAGTAAGGCACTTGGATCGAGCTGTGTATTTCGTTGCATAGCCCAGACTCAGCACTCGGTTCGTTAGGTGCCTGTCATCTCCGAAACTACAATGGCTGCCCATAAATTCTTGATTGTACCAGTCTTCCACAAATTCCTGCAGTAAGGAGTTTCGGTACATTCCTAGGGGTCCGCTAATGCACTGGACACAGCCAAAATAAGACTGACAGGCTCTTTCTATGTTAAAAGCCATCCAGTATCTCACACTGCTGAGGAAAGATATCCAGGAATCATACTTGTTTAAAATCTGGACATCTCCTCCAACACCTCCAACCATGGGATCTTCTTCTAAAACCTTTACCATCTCCACCGATGAGGCAGGGTCAAGTATGGTGTCTGAATCACAGACCTGTACATAATCCACACTCCGTCCCAGTGCTCTGAAAGCCGTGTACATGACTTCTCTTTTACCACCCCATTTTTGCATGATGCAGATATTCTTGCTGGACAAGACCAACTGGGTGACATGTTGTGAGCTCTCTTTATGTGACTCATTTCTCTCACCAGGACCCTTCATGTGGAAGTTGCTCTTCCAGATATACGTGGCTGACATGTCCCTGCCCATGACTTCACTGAAGATGTCCATCATGTAAAGGTCATCTTCTGAGTTTCCATCTATGACCATGACAACTTTAATGCTGGGGTAGGTTAGCCTTTTCACAGATTGCAAACATTTCCGTAAGTAGCCTGGATCTTCTTGATATGCGGCAATGCAAAGAGCAACAGTTTTGTTCAACTTAACGGGGGTTTCTAGAGATTTTTTCATTTTCTGGTGCTCCAAAAAGGCAAACAGGCTTTGGATGACGAGGTGTGATACTAAAACTGCACCGTATAGCCCAAAAGAGAAATAGTAATTATCCGTTTGGAAAAATTGGTAGCCAACAATATAAGCAGCTGTGATTCCAAAGAGGAGAGAAACTCCAAAAAGTGTGGTTCCAATTATTCTCAGGATACATAGTAACCTCCCACAGTGCATCTTGTTCGGCTCTGGGTCATAAAGTTGTCCTCAGCCTGTGTGTCCTGGAGGGTCGGCGGCAGTCAGTATCCAAAACTGAGCTAATAGGAGATCAGATGAATTTGAGACATTGAACCAAAAAAACCTTTTTTAAACACAACATTTAAAAAAGATTGAGGAGTTTTTTAATTTTATTCTCTAGTTCCCCTCCCTTAATAGCGGAAAGTCTCTTCTCTCTTTTATATTAAAAAAAAAAAAAAAAAGAGGCCTGGTGAAAACTCAACAGAACCCAGGAAGTGTAGAATTGGGAGAAAGTCTTTGGCAGGGCCTGGTTCAAGTCCTGAGTCAGTGGGTTGCTGGAAGCCAGGTCTGGTTAACTCTTTTCAGATGCCTTGATTTCTTCCTCCTGGCTGTGGCCTTTCTGCCTCCTTCAATGGAAGGGGGTCTCCTGCTTAATTCTTCACAAATGACATTAGATTCTTACTTTGTAGAAATGATAGAAGCTATCACCTGTGGATTCCTCAAGTTCCTGATAATTTTGTGAATTGATGGTCTCCTCCATCCCTCCACCCATGCTCTGAGTCCCACCACTTTCCTTAAGTGGATCTGCCACTTTCATTAGGAACTTCACTGCACCCTATATCTTCTTGCTCATGTACCCTAAAGCTCCCTCTCTGCAGTGGTTCATCCCCATTCAGGATATTAACGTGCTCCACTGTCTTGCAGCTCTAAGCTAACCAACCACAGCAGCCCTCTCTGGATCACAAAAGAAATTCTTGAATCCTAATGTCACATGAACTTCCAAAAGCACATGTCCCTGGTGACCACTTATTCTTAAACCTCTTTCCTCCCATGGCCTCTGGAATAACAATCACTTCTGAATCACCACCTCCTCTACTTGCCTTTTCCTTACTTTTCCCAGGAGTTCCACTTTATCCCCAACAGCACAATGGTTAATACCTTCTGGATGATTCCTTTAGCACTAGAAATTAAAAATATCCAAAGCAAAACTCATATTCTCTTCCAATCTGCTTTCTAGCTCTGTGTCTTTCAGCCTAAAACCCAAGTCCATCCAGGTCTCCTCTCTCCTCCACAACTTATATTTAATCAAAACCTCCTAAATAGCACTCCTGTTAGTAAGTGCCTCCTTAGCTCTACCTTTCTATGCTAGTTTCTAAAAAATAAATTTATTTGTTTTTGGCTGTGCTGCGTCTTTGTTGCTGCACACCAGCTTTTCTCTAGTTGTGGCAAGCAGGGGCTGCTCTGTAGTTGCGATGCATGTGTTTCTCATTGTGGTGGCTTCTCTTCTTGCAGAGAACAGCATCTAGGATGCTTGGGTTTCAGTAATTGCCACACACAGGCTCAGTAGTTGTAGCTTCCGGGTTCTAGAGCACAGGCTCGGTTGTTGCAGTGCACAGGGTTCGTTATTCCACAGAACGTGGGATCTTCCAGAACCAGGGATCGAACCCGTATCTCCTGCATTGGCAGGTAGATTCTCTACTATTGAGACACAGGGAAGACCATTGCTATGCTAGTTTCGATATCACAGCTAGCCTAAACTTTGAAGAGGCTTTTATCCCCCAGGTCTCTCTGACTTTTAATCCATTTTTCATACTTTGCCAGAGTGACCTTTCTAAAATGCAAAACTAATTTGTTGACTTGATTACCCCCAATTGTCAACAGCTTCTACTTCCTAGAATTAAAATTCTTTGACTTATCCTCTTGGTCCTTCATGACCTGGTTTCTGCCTACCTATCTAGTTTCATCCACCACCTCTTGCACTCCATGTGATCTCGAAACCATTACACACAGTTCTCCGGCCTACCATGAGCTGGTCCAACACTCTGACTTTACATATGCTGTTTCCTCTGCCTGAGATTTGCCCCCTTGTTGACTACTGAGTAATCTCAAAACTGTTATTTAAGACTCAGGAAGCAGCACCCCCTTTATAGGGACTGACTCACTCTACAAGCTCTATGTACCTTGTACGTAGGTCTGCTGGTCTAATGTTACTTACACGTCTGCTCCTGCTCCCAGTCTGTGAACTTGTTTCCTCAGTACCTAATACAGTGTCTGGCCCACAACAAGTACTCAATTTTTGTTGCTGTTTAGTCGCTAAGTCATGTCCGACTCTTCTGCGACCCTATGGATTGTAGCCTGCCAGGCTCCTCTGTCCATGGGATTTTCCAGGCAAGAATACTGGAGTGGGTTGCCATTTCCTTCTCCAGGGGATCTTCCAATCCAGGGAATGAACCCATGTCTCTTGTATTGGTAAGTGGGTTCTTTACCACTGAGCCACCTGGGAAGCCATAGGTATTCAATAAATATCTATAAAAAGGAGGAGGACATAGGAAGAGAGCAAAATGAAGAAAAGAAATGGTATACACAGCATTCATTTCTCTGCCTAAGAAACCATTGCACAGCTGCTCAGGTTAAAGAGAAACTTTATATTCAGGTCATCAGGGAGGTGGGAGGAGGCCAGAATGACTCAGATTCTGGGCTGGGACTCAGCAGATGGGTATTGTATCATCACTTGAGAGAGGGAGCAGAAAGGAAACATGTCTGGGAGGGAGCATATGTTTAGTTTTGGACATACTAAGTTTTTAGTGGTTAAGATACTAGAAAGCTCAGATACAATATTTAAATCCAGTTATCTGCTTTCAACATTCAAAACTGACTCAGTATTTTATTTATTTGGCTGAGGCATGTGGAATCTTTGGTTGCAGAATTCGAACTCCTAGTTGCAGCACATAAGATTTAGTTCCCTGACCAGGGATCAAATCCCGGGCTCCCTGCATTGGGAGTGCAGTGTTTTAACCACTGGACCACCAGGGAAAACTGTATATGAAATGAGCACTAAAATTAGAATCTTACTGTTCGAGCATCACGGCACCTTGGCCCAACAAGGTGATAGACTGGGACTTGGTCAAGCTGCCCTGATCAGCCAGTGTTATAACTGTTAAAGAAAGATCTTGAGCAGGAAAGTCAGTTGTTCTCAGTCAAGTCATGCCCATAATGGTGGGTTTTCTTTGAAAATGGTAAAGTGGAAGTAATGGCAGTGATAAACAGAGGCAGGTGCAGAACACCTATTCACCAGGTTTCTGGTCTTGAAGTCAAGTGAAGTTAAGTCGCTCAGTCGTGTCCGACTCTCTGCGACCCCATAGACTGTAGCCTACCAGGCTCCTCCGTCCCTGGGATTCTCCAGGCAAGAATACTGGAGTGGGTTGCCATTTCCTTCTCCAGGAGATCTTCCCAACCCAGGGATCGAACCCGGGTCTCCCACATTGCAGGCAGACGCTTTACCATCTGAGCCACCAGGGAAGCTCTGGTCATGAAAGAGAGTCCAATTGTTACTGAGTCAATTGACCATAGTTGGATAATTGTGGGCAACATCTACAGAAACATCCTTTCTGCTCCTCCCAAATATAATAAATATGCTTTCCAAACTGATCTTGGACCATGAATGCTACAGCCTCAGCCCCTTCCCAGCTTTTCTCCTGCATTCTCATCCACCCTTACCACCAGTGACCGTGGAGGGAAATGAGAAAGGATGGCTGTTTCACTGTTACTGGTACTACCCCCTTTTCTTACCACAAATAATAAACTTCTGCAAATCTGTGCTTTTTTGACATTCATGTGCCCCCATATATGGGAAAAAAAAAATTTTTTTACCCAGTCCTCAAGAGAATTCAATGAGAAAAATTTACTGCTAACACACTGACCAATTTAGCAAGTGCTTTGAGAATTAAGCCAAAATCTGAGTTTCTTGTGCTACCCCTAATTGATGTCCTCCGTTCCTCAATGTTTTCTCCATATATCAACTCTTCCTGGTTGTCCAGTCTCATGCCTTTAAAAAAAATTTTTTTTCTTAAATACTTGATTAGTTTAAGCCTTATGCTTTTCTATTAAAAAAAAAAAAAAATCCCCACGTTGTGAAGTGACTGGTGTGGAAACTGTAATAGCAAAAAGGTAGAAAAATATCACATAATTCTAATCTCAGCCTTGCTCTATGCAGGCTCTGTGAAGGTAGGGGCCACTTTTGCTGATGACCCCATATCCTGGGAATGCTAGAGCTGGCACAATACTGTTTCTGTGATGGATCTAGATTACATGTGTGTGTTCCTGACCCCAAAGTGAAATTTACCTGAACATTCACAGAAGTTAGTCTAAAATAACTCAAGTCGTTATGTCCTCAAGCTCGGGTAAGAAGCCTAGAGGACATTCAGATGTCCAAGGGGCAAATGCCATCTTCGTGAAAATGAGATTTAAACATTTATAACAGTAACATCCTTAGAATCAATGCACTTGATAAATATTTATTGAATGATTGAGAATATTACTTTCTAAAAAAGTTTTTTCTTCCATAAATAAAGATGAAAAGAAGCCCCATCAATTTTTGATTTCTAAGTAAAAACCCAAACACCCAAATTGAATTTCTTTTCTTTATGTATTCTAATATTTTCTATAAGTTAATTGTTTTCAGTTAAAAAAAAAAAATTCGTCACACTGTCTTAGAATCCGTAAAACAGTAATACATGGCCGAAATCACTCTTTCCCATAGTTGGAACCTAAGTTTGCTAGCACTTCATTTATGAAAGAGGAAGTGGTTTTCAACCCTGAGCAATACGATTTCCCCCTAATATAGTCAGTCAGATAGAGGGAAAAAAGATACATGAGAAAGCAGAGCATATGTCAGAGAAAATATAAAAGCAAAATTGCAACTTAATCTATTCAGATTAGTTTTAGCTAATAGTTTACTATGATCCTCGAATTGCTTTTCTCTTTCATGTTCAATGAGCACAGTCACTCAACTTCCTTCTCTGTACCCTGGCTTTGCATCTTTCCTTCTCTGAAAGGACTTAAAATAAATGGATACCTGGTTTTTAGATTTGCTTTATCTCTTCATCAGAATCACTAAGAAAATAACTAACTAATGAATAATCAATCTCCAGGCAACAAAATCATAAGTTGGTATTTTAGCTCTCACTCTCTCCAGAAATCAGAGCCTGAGATTCTGGATGAAAAGAGAATCATTTGGCAAAGTGCTCCAGAGAACAGGAGTAGGGGGCTAGGAGAGTGAAACACAGAGGGAGGGAAAGCAGCAGGGTGCATTTAAGATGGTCCAAAGAGGTGTGCAAAATAAGCCTCTGAAGACCACACCCCAGGGATGGAAAGAGGGAGCATTTATCCACCTACTCACATCCTGCATAGGTCAAAAGTGGCCTTTGACCATTCCCAGTTATGCACATGCTCCAGTACTAAACAGCTATGATTTCAGAAGAGCTCTGAGGTAGAAAGTGGGGGCTCTTGCAGTTTGGCTGAGGTGAAGTGCCTCAGCTTACCTGATTGAAGCTAGAATAAAAGGCAGAATATGAGGTGGGTTGAATAATGTGTCTAATACACAAAGCAGGTTGAAACGGATTAGTTTAAAAGAAAAAATCTTCAAGGAAACAAAATACTAGTACATAAAAATGCTGCAGGTTTGCTTGGCTCTGGAATGATCTCTTTCCTTCACCTCCTAGAAGTGTACCTGGTTCTTCACTGCTGGCTTAACTCAGAGTTCTTGTCAAGCACATGTATACCTGTGATAGATTCATTTTGATATTTGGCAAAACTAATACAATTATGTAAAGTTTAAAAATAAAATAAAATTAAAAAAAATAAAGATATCAACTTGTAAAAAAAAAAAAAAAGTCTTATCAACAGAAAGTCAACTTTGCCCCATTCTGATTCAGCACTAAGCTCACTGCTCATCTAGATCTCTCTTTAGTTATATGAATTTGTGTGTATTTGTTGCAGTAAATTTGACTATAAATTTCTTAAGAATGAGGGGTGGCATCATGTATCTCATTGTATTGACTCCCTTGGGCTTAATATAATGTTTTATCCTATGGCCACTCAAATCCTCAGCTTTTACACTGGCTGGAAGGTTACCATTGGAGACAGATTCACATCACATCTGCAGTATATTAATTCTTGATTTCTCACTGTAAATTAGAATTTTGATATCTTAGGTCTGGTTTGAGTAACTTGACACTACTTTATATTAGAACTATAGCTGTGTTTGCAAGGCTGCAGGACAAACTTCAGAGCAAGCCTGTCTCTCTCAATCAAGAGACTTTCACAATTTTTCCCAAGAAGATTATAACATATCTGCTGTCTATACAGACATGGAGTTGCAAGTGTTAGACTCAAGTTTCCTCATAATTTCACTACCTCTATTAGTTTCATTTTTTTAACCACATTAAGTAAATTCCTGTTTCATTGTAGTATAAGAAACCTACATAATAACATTATTAATACATTTTCTAGTCACATCTTAAAGATAAGTTATCAAAAAATTGTGAGACCTAAGTTGTAGAAGCAACTGGAACCTTCTCTATTTTTTTTTTAAAAAGGTAAAACAAATGTATTCTTAAACAATTCTTAAAATGTTAAACAAAATTAATTCCTTGAGATTCACTACATTATTGCTGCTACTACCTTTTTTGCTATTTCAATAGTTAATGCATTGTAATTTGGAATCCAACAAAACATAACAGGTGACACAAGTGAAAATAATGTCTAAATAAGTGTGAAAACTAAAGTTTCTATTTTGTGTGTCAGAACCAAGACCCAAGATGAAGTTCACGGATAAAAACTTCAAATATTATGGAAAGTAAATCACCAAGAAATAGTTATTTAAAATTTTCTATCTCAATTTTGAGGCTTCCCTGGTTGCTCAGATGGTAAAGAATCTGCCTAAATGCAGGAGACCTGGGTTTGATCCACGGGTTGGGAAGATCCCCTGGATAAGGGAATGGCAACTCACTCCAGTATTCTTCCTGGAGAATCTCATGGACTGAGGAGCATGGTAGGCTAGTCCATGGGATCACAAAGAATCAGACAGAGCCGAGCAGCTAACATACACATACCCCAATTTCAGGACTGAAGGAGGAGGGTCTTTTCAATTTTCTTCTGGAGAAAGGTTTTGATCTTTTCTATAAGTTTCAGGACCAGGAAACAAAATTTAATAATAAAGATTAATAAGTATTAATACTTCTCCCAGAAATTCTTCTGAAGTTATCTATTAAAAAAATGTTTTTAGCTAAGGTCTAATCAATAAATGTGATGCCATGCTTATATTTGCCCTGTCAGAGTCTATAATAAATGTTCAGTCAAAATATTTGTATGTTAGTCTTTATGAGAGAACCTCCCTAAATTTTCTCAAAATATCCCAAACTCCACACATCTCAAACTAAAGTCACCCTATTCCCAACCCTCAGATAAACACCTTTTCCTTTAGTTCTTACCGTGATGAAGGCAAGAAACATCTACCCGATTTGATCTGGGTATTCTCAACTCAACATTGCTAAGTATTAGAGAAATGCAAATCAAAACTACAATGAGATAACACCTCACATCAGTCAAAATGGTTATCATCAAAAAAAAATCCACAAACAATAAATGCTAGGGAAGGTGTGGAGAGAAGGGAACTCTCCTGCATTGTTGGTGGGAATGTAAATTGATATAGCCACTATGGAGAACAGTATGGAGGTTTCTTTAAAAGCTAAAAATAGATCTACCATACTACCCTGCAATCCCACTCATGGGCATATATCTGGAGGAAAATATGCTTGGAAATGATACATGCACCCCAATGCTCTTACCCTAAAAAGGAAATTGATGTTGTTCCTTCTGGCCATTTACCAAGTCCTCACACTTTTATCTACTTCCTTTCCTTCCCTATGTATCGCTTTAGTTGAGGCTTTTCCCATTTCTGGGAATTATCTTGTATATATTCTGATAAACTGGTATAGCCCTTGAATTGCTTCAAGATGGCAGAGTAGAAGGATGTGCACTCACTCCTTGAGAGAGCACTGGAATCACAACAAACTGCTGAACCATCATTGACAGGAAGATGCTAGAACCAACCAAAAAAGCTGTCCCACATATCCAGAGACAAAGGAGAAGCTGCAATGAGATAGTAGGAGGGGTGCAATCATGATAAAATAAAATCACATAATCACCAGGTGGGCTACTCATGAACTGGAGATAAATTATAACACAGAATTTCTCCCACTGGAGTGAAGGTTCTGAGCCCCATGTCAGGCTTCCCAATGTGGGGGTCTGGCAACAGGAGAAGGAATCCCCAGAGAACCTGACTTTGAAGGCCAGTGGGATTTGATTGCAGGACTTCCACAGGATTGGGGAAAACAGAGTCCACTCTTGGAGGGCACACACAAAATCTGGTACACAGTAGAACCCAGGGGAAGGGAGCAGTGACCACATAGGAGACTGAACCAGACCTTACCTGCTAGAGCTGGAGGGTCTTTGCAGAAGAGGGGGCCAGCTATGGTTCACCATGGAGACAAGGACACTGGTAGCAGCAGTTCTCAGAAGTACTCATTGGCATGAGGCCTCCATGAGGTCACCATTATCTACACCAGCCTGTAGGCTCCAGTGTCAGGCTGATTCAGACCAAACAACCAAGAGGGAAGGAACACAGCCATACCCATCAGCAGGCAAGTGGGGTAAAGTTTAACTGAGCACAGACTTGTCCACAAGAGCAAGACCCAGCTCTACTTACCACCAGTCCCTCCCATCAGGAAACTTGCACAAAACTCTTAGATACTCCATCTACTAGAAGGTAGACAGCAGAAGCAAGAACTGCAACCCTGCAACCTGTTGAATAAAAACCACTATCACAGAAAGTTAGAGAAAATGAAAATGTGGAGGATTATGTCTCAGATGAAGGAACAAAATAAAACCCCAGAAAAGCAACTAAATGAAGTAGAGATAGGCAGAAAAAGAATTTAGAATAATGATAGTGAAGATGATCCAGGATCTTGGATAAATGATTTAGGCAAGGATTGAGAAGGTGCAAGAAATGTTTAATATAGACCTGGAAGAACTAAAGAACAAACAGATTTTTTAAATCAGTAGATTTAACTTAATCTACTGAAATTAAATAGATACTAGAGGGAATCAAGCAGAATAAATGAGGCAGAAGAAGGAATAGTGGCCTAGAAGGCAGAATGGTGGGAATCACTGCCACTGAACAAAATAAAGAATGAAATAAAGACAACCTAAGAGACCTCTGGGACATATTAAACACACCAACATTTGCATTATAGGGGTTCAAAAATGATAAGAAATAGAGAAAGGATCTAATAAAATATTTGAGGAGACAATAGCTGAAAACTTCTCGAACATGGGAAAGGAAACCCCCTCAACCAAGTTTGGGAAGTGCAGAGTGTCCCAGGCAGGATAAACCCAAAGAAGAGCACAGCAAGACACATGGTAATCAAATTGACAAAAATTAAAGACAATGAAAAAATATGAAAATCAACAAGGGGAAAATGACAAAAAAATACACGGGTACTTCCATAAGGTTATGAGCTGACTTCTAGGCAGAAACTCCACAAGCCAGAAGGGAGTGGCACAACGTATATAAAGCGATGAAAGGGAAGAAACTACAACCAAGAATACTCTACCCTGCAAGTATATCATTCAGATTTGAGGGAGAAGCCAAAAGCTTTTCAAACAAGCAAGAGTCAAGAATTCAACATCATCAGAAAAGCTTTACAACAAATACAACAGGAACTCCTCTAGGTAGGAAAGAGACTAGCAACTTAGAACAAACTGTGCAACTATAGACTGCTATATCAAAACCTCATAGAAGCAACAAACCTAAAAACTACAATAGATATACCCACAAAAAAGAAAAAGCAACCCAACATAACACTAAAGATGACCATCAAACCACAAGAGAAGAAAATAAAAGAGGAAAGGAAGAAAAAACACCTGCAAAAACAAACCCCAAATAATTAAGAAAATGGCAATAGGAACACACATACTGATAATTACCTTAAATGCAAATGGATGAAACGTGCCAACCAAAAGGCAGAGACTGTCTGAATGACTTCAAAAACAAGATCTGTACATATGCTGTCTATAAGAGACCCACCTGAGACCTAGGGACACATACAGACTAAAAGTGAGGGGATGAAAGAAGATATTCCATGCAAATGGAAATCAAAAGAAAGTTGGAGTAATCATACTCCTATCAGACAAAACAGACTTTAAAGACTTCTAAGAGACAAAGAAGGACACTACATAATGATCAAAGGATCAATCCTAGAAGAAGATATAACAATTGCAAATATATATGTACCCAACGAAGAAGCACCTCAATTCATAAGACAAATCATAACAGCCATAAAGTGAAAAATTGACAGTAACACGATAATAGTGGGGGACCATAACATCCCACTTTCGTCAATCATCCAGTCAGAAAACCAATAAGGAAACACAGGCCTTAAATAACACATTAGACTAGATGGACTTCATTTATATTTATAGAGCGTTCCATCCAAAAGTGGACGAATACATGTTTCTCAAGTGCACATGCAATATTCTCCAGGACTGACCACATGTTTGGCCACAAAGTGAGTGTAAATTTAAGAAAACTGAAATCATATCAAGCATGTTTTCCAACTACAACACTTTGAGATTAGAAATAAAGTACAAGAAAAAAAAAACAATAAAACACAAACACACAGAAGTTAAACAATATGTTACTCAACAAACAATGGATCACTGAAGAAATCAAAGGGGAAATCAAAAAATACCTAGAGACAAATGAAAATGAAAGCACAATGATCCAAAACCTATAGGATGTAGCAAAAGTAGTTCTAAGAGGAAAATTTATAGCAATACAGTCTTACCTCAGGAATCAAGAACAATCTCAAATAAACAACCTAACCTCACACTTAAAGCAATGAGAGAAAGTAGAACAAACAAAACCTAAAGTTAGTAGAAGAAGAGAAAACAAGATCAGAGCAGAAATCAGTGAAATAGAGACAAAGAAGACAGCAGCAAAGATCAACAAAACTAAAAGCTGGTTCTTTGAAAAGATAAAACTGATAAAGTCTTAGCCAGATTGAGAGAGGACTCAAATCAGTAAAATCAGAAATGCAAAAAATGTTACAACTGACACCACAGAAATACAAAATATCATAAGAGACTACTACAAGCAACTGTATGACAATAAAATGGACAACCTGGAAGAAATGGACAGATTCTTAAAAAGATGCAGACTGAACCAGGAAGAAATAAAAAATATGAATAGCCCAATCATATGCACTGAAACTGAAAACTGTGATTTTAAAACTCCCAACAAACACAAGTCTGGGACACAGGTGACTTCTATCAAACATTTAGAGAAAAGCTAACACCTATTCTTCTGAAACTGTTCTGAAAAAATGGCAGAGGAAGGAAAACTCTCAAAATCATTCTATGAGGCCACCATCACTCTGATACCAAAATCAGACAAAGATACCACACAGATAAGAAAATTACAGGCCAATACCACTGATGAACACAGACACAGAAATCCTCAACAAAATACTATCAATTCTAATCCAACAATACATTAAAAGGCTCAAATACCATGATTAAGTGGGATTCATCCCAGGGATGCAAGGATTTTTCAATATTCACAAATCAAGCAGTGTGATAAACCACACCAACAAACTAAAGAATAAAAACCATATGATCATTTCAATAAAAGCAGAAAAAGCTTCTGATAAAATTCAGCACCGGTTTATGATTTTTAAAAACTCTCCAGAAAGTGGGCATAAAGGAAACACATGCTCAGTCACTCAGTCAAGGCTGACTCTTTGCAACTCCATGGACTGTAGCCCTCCAGGCTCCTCTGCTCATGGAATTTTCTGCGCAATAATATTGGAGTGGATTGCCATTTCCTTCTCCATAAAGAAAACATACCTCAACAGAATACAGGCCGTATAAGACAGCCTTACAGATAACATCATAGTCAATGGTGAAAAGCTGAAAACATTTCCTCTAAGATCAGGAACAAGCAAGGATGTTCACTTTTGCCACTTATATTCAACATAGCTTTGGAAGTCTTAGCCACAGCAATCAGAGAAGAAAATAAAAGGAATCCAAATTGCGGGGGTGGGGGAGTGAAACTGCCATGATACTATACATAAAAAACCCTAAAGATACTACCAGAAAACTACTAGAGCTCATCAATGAATTCAGTAAAGTTGCAGGATACAAAATTAATACAGAGAAATCTCTTGCATTTCTATGCACTAAAAGTGAAACATCAGAAAGAGAAATTAAGGAAACATTGCCATTATCATTGTTTAAAAAAATAAAACACCTAGGAATAAATCTACCCAGGGTGCAAAGGACCTGTACAGGGAATACTATAAGACACTGATGAAAGAAATCAAAGATGACACAGATGAAAAAATATATTATGTTCTTGGATTGGAAGAATCACTATTGTCCAAATAATTATATTACCCAAGGCAATCTGCAGATCAAATGCAATCCTTATCAAATTGCCAATGACATTTTTCACAAAACTAGAACAAAAAAATTTTAAATTTGTATGAAGACACAAAGATACCAAATCATCAAAACAATCTTAAGAAAGAAAAACAGAGCTGGAGGGACCAGGCTCTCTGATTCCAGATTATACTGGAAAACTATAGTCATCAAAACAGTATGGTACTGGCAGAAAAACAGATTTATAGATCAATGGAACAGGACAGAGTGCCCAGAAATAAACCCATGCACCTGTGCTCAATTAATCTATGACAAAGGAGGCCAGACTATACAATGGTGGGAAGATAGTCTCTTCAATAAATGATGCTGGGAAAACTGGACAGCTACATGTAAAAAAAAATAAGAAAGAAATTAGATCATTCTTTAATACCATACACAAAAATAAACTCAAAATGGATTAAAGACACTACACAGCTCCTAGAAGAAAACATAGGCAGAACACTCTCTGACATAAACGACAGCAATATCTTTTTTGATTCACCTCCCAGAGTAGTGGAAATAAAAACAAAAACAAATAGGAACTAATTTAACTCAAAAGCTTATGCATAGCAAAAGAAACCATAAACAAAACCAAAGACAGCCCAAAGATTGGGGAAAATATTTGCAAATTATGTGACCAACAAGGGATTAGTCTCCAAAGTTTATAAACAGCTAATGTAACTTAATACCATCAAAAACAAACAACCCAATCAAAAAATGGGCAGAGGACCTAAATAAACATTTCTCCAAAGATGACGTACAGATGGCCAAGAGGCACATGAAAAGACATTCAACATTGCTAAGTATTCAGTTCAGTTCAGTTTAGTTCAGTTGTGTCCAACTCTTTGTGACCCCATGAATCGCAGCACACCAGGCCTCCCTGTCTATCACCAACTCCTGGAGGTCACTCAAACTCACGTCCATCAAGTCGGTGATGCCATGCAGCCATCTCATCCTCTGCCGCCCCCTTCTCCTCCTGGCCTCAATCCCTCCCAGCATCAGAGTCTTTTCCAATGAGTCAACTCTTCTCATTAGGTGGCCAAAGTATTGGAGTTTCAGCTTTAGCATCAGTCCTTCCAAAGAACACCCAGGACTGATCTCCTTTAGAATGGACTGGTTGTATCTCCTTGCAGTCCAAGGGACTCTCAAGAGTCTTCTCCAACACCACAGTTCAAAAGCATCAATTCTTCGGTGCTCAGCTTTCTTCACAGTCCAACTCTCACATCCATACATGACCACTGGAAAAACCATAGCCTTGACTAGATGGGGAGCTGGTATATTCAGATGCCCACAAATTCATTACTGCTTTCTTACTGTATTTGCAATGATACCTTGCTGTTTTTACGCCCCCAAAGAGTCAGCAAGTGTAACCAAACTACTAGGACAAAGTTTCAGTCATTCCTAAAAAAGAAAAACAAATCAGAGAATATTGCTTCATATCCTTCTCCCTGACTTCTGCTTAGATGGACAAAAGGAGTTGCAGGTGGACTCCTGAAATTCCAGGGGCGAAAGGAGTCTGACATGACAGCCCAAGACTTGCACTTACCCATGTGATGGGGGTAGCATGTGGAAGTTCAAAATCAGTGACTGTGGGCCAGCAAAGCCCTTCTGATGCTCTTAGTCCCAAAGAGCATCCAGACCGCCTGGGTGGGGCCAGCTGCCCTCACCTCCCGTCCTCCCCTCAGCTCCTGCAGCTTGGAGGAGCCAGTGCAGCCTAGTGAGAAGGAGGAGCTGCATTAGGAAGACTAAGAGGTAGGTGGCATTGTCACTTGTCCACGCTGACAGCTAGGTCAAAAATGAGCAGTTAAGGAAAGAGATTTTTTTCTTCATGAGTTTGGAGATTTTCACCATTACAGGGAGTAAGGCATTGCTATTATGAACAGAGTGACAAGAAAAATCGAAACTTGCTCTAGATTTCTTCCAAGAGACAAGAAAGTTTCTGGCTCCACTGAAGAAGCTTGATGGGACTGGGGGAGATAAAAATGAGATGCTTTTATGTTTGCACCCTGCATCCTTCCTAGTCAACGTGGCAGGTATGGAGGCCTCTGTGGTCACACAGCTGTCACTCATGATGCTCTAATTAGCACAGGACGGACTTCTCAGCCTTCGCCTGATCCAGTTCAACAACTGGGATGTGATTGAATTAATATAGGACTAAGAGAGTTCAGTTCAGTTCAGTCACTCAGTCGTGTCCGACTCTTTGCAACCCCATGAATCACAGCACGCCAGGCCTCCCTGTCCATTACCAACTCCCGGAGTTCACCCAAACTCATGTCCATCGAGTTGGTGATGCCATCCAGCCATATAAGAGGAATGCAAGTCAAAACTACAATGAGATATCACCTCACACAAGCCAAAATAGCTATCATCAAAAAATCCACAAACAATAAATGCTAGGGAAGGTGTGGAGAGAAGGGAACCCTCCTGCGCTGTTGGTGGGAATGTAAATTCATACAACCACTATGGAGAACAGTATGGAGGTTTCTTTAAAAACTAAAAATAGGGCTACTATATGACCCTGCAATCCCACTCCTGGGCATATATCTGGAGGAAAACATGATTGGAAAGGATATATGCACCCCAATGTTCATTACAGCACTGCTTACAATAGTCAAGACATGGAAGCAACCTAAATGTCCATTGACAAAGGAACAGATAAACAAACTGTGGTACATATATACAATGTAATATTACTCAGCCATTGAAAAGAATGAAATAATGTCACGTGCAGCAACATGGCTGGATCTAGAGATTATCATACTGAGTGAAGTAAGTCAGACAGGGAGAAAGAGAAATATCATACGATATAGCTTATATGGGAAGTCTAAAAAGAAATGATATAAATGAACTTATTTACAAAATAGAAACAAAGTCACAGACTTAGAGAACAAACTTATGGTTACCAGGGCAAAGAGTGAAGGGAAGGGATAATGAGGGAGTTTGGGGATTGACATATATACACAGCTGTATTTAAAGCTTATAACTAACAAGGATCTATTGCATTACACAGGGAACTCTGTTCAATGTTATGAAGCAGCCTGGAGGGGAAGGGAGTTTGGGGGAGAATGGATACATGTGTATGTATGGCCCAGTTGCTCTGCTGTGCACCTGAAACTATTACATTGTTAGTGGGCTATATTCCAATGTAAAATAAAAAGTGTGTGTGTGTTTTTAAAAAAGATAATACGTTACCACATTAAAGAAAAAAAAAAACTGGTACAGAAAAACAGGAAGTGAGGTGAGGTGAAGTGAAGTGAAAGTCACTCAGTCATGTCCGACTCTTTGTGATCCCAGGGACTGTACAATCCATGGAATTCTCCAGGCCAGAATACTGTAGCTGTTCCCTTCTCCAGGGGGTCTTCCCAACTCAGGGATCAAATTCAGGTCTCCCACATTGCAGGTGGATTCTTTACTAGCTGAGTCACCAGGGAACCCCAAAAAACAGGAAAGTGTTGGGAAATTCTAAAGCAGCCATGGTTAATAAAATTGCACTTTGGCAAAAATAATCATGATGACTTCAGACACTTATAACCCAGGAAAGTGCTTTCTGAAAGAGCTGCTTAATGTACTGGTAGGCACCCCAACTCCCTAAAATGTTAGGCCATGATTAAGAAAATCTGTTTTTATAACAAGTTATTACTTCACTGAACAGGAATTATCATCAGCAATTCTGTTGCCTTATCAAGTGGCTCAGAGGGTAAAGCGTCTGCCTGCAATGCAGGAGACCTGGGTTCAATCCCTGGGTTAGGAAGATCCCCTGGAGAAGGAAATGGCAACCCACTCCAGTACTCTTGCCTGGAAAATCCCATGGACAGAGAAGCCTGGTAGACTACAGTCCATGGGATCGCAAAGAGTTGGACACAACTGAGCAACTTCACTTTCACTTTCTTATCAAGAGATCCATGATGCCTTTTCAGAGAAAAGCAACTCCCATGGCTGGTCATAATAGACACTCAATTATATAGCCTAATAGTTAAGGCACTAGTTAGTTAAGCTTTCCTGATAGCTCAGTTGGTAAAGAATCCGCCTGCAATGTGGGAGACCTGGGTTTGAGCCCTGGGTTGGGAAGGAAGATCTCCTGGAAAAGGGAAAGGTTATCCATTCCAGTATTCTGGCCTGGAGAATTCCATGGACTGTATAGTCCATGAGGTCGCAAAGAGTCGGAAATGACTGATGGACTTTCACACTATGTGCCAGGCACTGTTCCTCATAACAAACTTACGATATAGGTATTATTATAATACCCATTTTACAGATGAGGAAATTGAGGCATGGAGAGATTAGATAATTGGCTAAAAGTAATGCAGTTTGTCAGTATTGGAGCCAGGCTTCAAACACAGGCGGTCTGGCCCCATGCCTTCTGCTTGGAATTTCAACCCATCTCTCTAATATTTGACTTCCAAGAATGAAGACCTACAATGGAAAGAGTGAACATATGGTGCAACTTCCACAGGGAATCTGGAAATAAGGAAGCCCTCAGAGATAAAGGATCAATTGAGATTGGCCTCAACCACAAATCTGCTGTCAATTAAGGAGCCTGAACAACTCCCAGGACTGTAGACTCCTTGACAGCCACTTAAAGGGATTAGCTAATCTAGACAGGCAGTCAGTTAGTCTCAAGTGGTACTGGTAAGCCATGGAAGAGTGGAAAAGGAGTCTGTGACCAGCTGTTTTGGGCAAGCAGTGACTGGTAAGGAGCAGTTATGTACTGTCTGAAATGCCCAGTCCTAGTGAGAGGTAGATGAATCAGGTCCTCAGCCTGAGAATCCCTGATATATTTTTTATCCCAGGTAGTTTGATTACAGTGAGAATGTGCCCAGAGCAGGCTACACAAATAACCGGATTGTTAAAAATCAGTTTCCTTGTATCTGATCAGCTCTGGAGAACTGCAAAGAATGAATTTCTAGAGTCTATCCCTGAGAAACCCAGGGCCAGATCTGAAACTCACTTTACCAAGGCACATGCCACTTTGAGTGTCTTGGCAACCAACCCATCTCTTTCCCTAGTGACAACCTGACTTCTCTATACATATGACTAGAAAAATTGGTAATTCCCTGGTTGTCCCGTGGTTAGAACTCCATGCTTTTATTGTCGATGGCTTGGGTTCAATCTCTGCTTGTGGCCACAAGCTGCTGGGCAAAAAAAAAAAAAAAAAGAAAAGAAAAATTTACAAGGCAACCTAAAACACACGTGGGGCTTTTGGTCTGGAAAGATAAATGCAATGTGATTATGTTTGAAGTCTATAATAGACTGAGGCCAGAATCGGGGACTCAGTTTAAGAAGCAATTTCTTGCAGGGTGATATTTTCCTAAACAAACAGTGCCCCATCTTCAGAAAAACAATGTCTCCACCTCATTCTTTAGGCTGCCCATTCCATCTACCGGAACATTTAAAACAATCCCAATAATCTAAAAGGAGACCAGGAAAGGGAGAAAAGTTTCTGCCATCCTTCCAGACACTACCGCCATTTCCGTTTCCGGGGCACTCCCCAGCCTGTCCCAGGTGTGTCCAAAAATGAGCAGTTTCAGTGAGCCACCACAAGGCGGCATCGACACCACCGCCTCCAGAATGTGCAAGCAAATCACGGATCAGGAGCCGGGGGAGTGATCACTTCTGAGCTCAGAAGCTGAGGCAGCTTCAGAGACTGGAAAAATTTAAGAGTGATAAGTGGGCACATTGCGAAAGCTAAGGCTTTGAAATCTGGTAACTGCACATACTGGTTGATGGAAGACAGTAGAACAAGAACCCATAAGGCGCTTTTAGGAAGGGATAGCCCTGCTGAACCCCACCCTAGTCTTGCGCAAGGTCAGCATAGAAAGGGGATTAGGAAATAAAATGAATCCTCTCTCGTTTTAAATAAATTGTTTCTTACACGTTACTTTTGAAGTTTTTCAGGTTTTGGTTTTTTTTTTTTAACTTAATCTTAGTTTTACTCATTGGGAGTGAAACAGACAAAACCCAGACCTCCCCCCCAACCCCAACACACACACAAACACACCCACTCCTTTTACTTTTGAAGCAAAGGGTACAGTTCAGTGTCAATACCTGTAGGGATAAAACCTTGTTTAAAACCTGTTTTATTAAGAGGGGAGTAGCCAAGTACATGCCGTTTTGCACTTCAGCTCTGCCTCCATTTGCTGTGTATCTTTATGCAAATCATTAAACTTGCTCAGTCTCAAACTTTCTCATCTGTAGAATAGGGATAATAAACCTATTTAGGATCGTGTTATTGTTGTTGTTTAGTGGCTAAGTCGTGTCAAACTCTTTGCCACCCCATGGACTGTAGCCTGCCAGGCTCCTCTTTCCATGGGATTTCCCAGGCAAGAAAACTGGAGTGGGTTTCTTTCTCCAGGGGATCTTCCTCACCCAGGGATCAAATCCACGCCTCCTGCGTTTTCTGCATTGGCAGGCGGATTCTGTTTTACCACTATGCCACCGGGGAAGCCCATTTAGGACTGCAGTGAGCAGTATATGAAAGAACATAAATCCTTGGGTACACTGCCTAGCACATTTCAAGCTAACAATACCAGGTTGCTCTTCTCAACACTTTAAACCAAAGCCATTGTCAATTTAAAAAAAAAAAAAAAAGTGGCAACCTGGATCACACTCTATGATGAGAATAAATATATTTAGATGTCCTTTGGCTGACTCTTTTAGGATCAGTCAAGAATCAGCAAAGCCAAGAGCCGTGCCGGAGAGAACCTATTTGTCTGCCAAGAATTCCGGCCAGCACTTTCTAAGTTCGGAGAAACACACCCCCAAGTCCTCGTCAGGGGCCACCCCCGAGGGCCAGCAGGGCTGGAACAACCCGGGCCGTTCCCCCTGGCAGAAGCTGGCTTCCACCCAGAAAACAGACGGACACCCGCGGGAAGTCAACTTGAGTGGATTGGAGCGCACGGGGCGGCACGCGAGCAGAGGGAAGAGCGCAGGCTTCCAAGGGTCCCTCCCGGCGCCCCCGGCCGGGGCGGCACACTGGGCGCGCGGCTCACCTGCCTGGCTCAGAGGCACCGCGACGGCCAGAAGCAGCAGGAGCAGCGGTAGCAGGGCCGGCGGCTGGGGCAGCCCTAGGCGCTCATCCTGGCTGTGGCGGGACATTGCTCGGCGGCCGCAATCTCCGCTCCGCTTGGCAGGACCAGGCAGCTGCAGGCAGAAAGGTTCTAGGGCCGGCAGCGGGGCGCCCGGACGCGGAGGTTCGGGCGTCCTTCTTAACTTTCCTCTCTCATAAGCCCGGCCTGTTTGGGGCTTTTTAGGGGCGAGGAAACCTCACGTGGTCTTGAGGACAACCTTCGCCCTGCTGGGCCCGTCTGGGAAGGGCGGGTCCTTTCTGACCCTCTAGCGCCCCGTGAGCCGGGCCGGGCCGGTTCCCTTCCTGCACTCCTGGGACCTACTTGCTGCTTTCTCCGCACTCCGTCGAGCGGTATGGCGACCCAGGGCTGGGACAGATCAGTTCATGTCCACACCGCTGGCCTCCAGGGCCGGCCACTGGTTTGCAGCAGCGGAGAGGGGGCGTCCTGGGCAGTGTAGAAATGCATACCCCTGCCTACACGCAGCTCCGATTCCTCGCGCTTTCGGAGAGGGCTTCCCAAGTGCTTACAACTCAGGGTTTAGTGCCCCTCTCCATCCCCGCTGTTTAACCTAAATCCATTTGCTGCCGCTCAGGACTTCGGATCGTTTGTTTTTCAAAACTTCATTGGCTGGAACCACCACTGGCGAGTGATTCAGATTAGATGGGACTGAAACCAGTGATATCCCAGAAAACTCCTGTGAAGTCCCCATTTCTGTGCGGGGTCTGTTGAAAGTGACATTGTGAAGTAGGCAACACCGTGCCTTGGGGGACATTGTGAAGGTGGCAGAGGGTGCCCTAGGTGACATTGTGAAGTAGGCAAAAGGCATTTTATTCATCCAATAAGACCTCTGTTGAGCCCACCTTGTGTGTCCCGTACAGGTATTATAAAGACCATTAAGACCACGGTCTACAGCAGGCAAGGAGCGACAAAGCCCTATAAATAAACAGGTACCGGAAGTTGCCATCAGTGTGTAACAGAGCCCTGCTTACCTATGATTGCATCCACCTGGGGACCAAGGCACCACCTTCTCCATCTTTCTTCTGAGCTTACCGTAGTTGTTGAGAGGAGATGGGAAGGGAGGGAAAGAGGCACCTTCCCTAGAGGGCAAAACACATTTGTCTTGCTAGGAAAGATATAAAACAATTACATCAGATCTCTATGCAAATTGTTAAACACATCAAGTAAGCCTGTTTCTTTCCAAAAGGTGTAATTAACAGCATTTAAACACTTATGCACCGATGGCAAAAATTTTAGCATGACAAATTTGTTACTCAATCTCATTTGGGCTAAATTCTAAGCATTCTTCACCTCCTCCATATTCTTTGCCCCTTTACTTAAGGTTCATTTTTGTTTCAGGGAGCTTATGCATTGACTGGGTAGAGGGCATCTACTCTGTGAGTCATCTTTTTGGCTTGGTGGCTTCCAGTGAGATGTAGTTCATCTCTTCTGTCCTCGTTGTGGTACAGCAGTGGAAGGAATCCACTGTTGACATCTGAGGCTCTTGGCCTCACATCTGGATTCCTACATGCTCTGCATATTAGTTAGGTAATGACAAACTCCCAAAGTTCAATGGTTAATGCAACTGAAATGTATTCCTGACTCATATACCAGTCTAATGCGGGAGTTGTTTATTGGTTGGTGGCTTTCTTTCATGTGGGAATTTAGAATCCAGTATCCTTTCTTTTGTGGTTCCACCATTCCCTAAGACAGATGTCCCCATCTTTCTTGGTTCATAGTGCCCTGAGAATCTTGCAGGGCAAAAGAAATATCTAACAGTTTCTTTTATTAATTAGTTAGGATCAAACAATTTATAAGTAGTAATTTACTCAGTGTCCTAGATGGTACTATGTTTTCCTCAAAGATTTATAATATCTCAAATGTTCCCTTTAGTTCATTGTGGTATCTTCCACTGATACTATTATTTCCTGTGAATATTTAGCATATCCTAGGTCTCCTACATTGCAGGCAGGTTCTTTACCATCTGAGCCACCAGGGAAGCCCATATTCTAGGTAGCCCTTGTGAATTCACTGTGGTTGTCAAACTGGATACAGGAACCATCACCCAAGAATATGGGACAGCTCTCTTACTTCTTATTCACTTCCACTCACATTCCATCAACAGTAACTAGACATATTGCCATACCTGGATGCTAAGGAGACTGGGAAATGCAGCCTCTGGCTCAGATGTCACCTCTCAGCATGGAAAGAAAATGTACATTTTTGGGGAAGGAAGCTGGCTGTCTCTGGCACTCTGGTCAACCTCTCCATCCAGACTTGGATTCTACTGGATCCTCTGGCTCATTCTCAGACCCCTCCAATGCCTCTATGTGTGTGTGTGTGGGTGGGGGTGGGGGATGTGGTGAGGTGGAGAGTGGGGAGGTAGGGTGGGTGTGTGGAGTAGGGACACAAAGATCCTCTGACTTGGGGGGTGTTAGTCAGCCTCCCCAAACAGTGCCCTCTATCACTGCTTATCTGCAATTCACATGTCATTGTAAGGCACATAACTCCTTGCAAATTCATGAGCTACATTCTGAGAAGTTTAAACACAGCCTCCTCTGCTCTGGTAACTCTAGACCTATTTGGAGTTTCTATTACCAAATGCTCCCACATCCCGCCCCACCCATCAAATAGGCGACTCATCTCCTAGAGGAAGGGTGGTGCTGGCCCTTGCACCAACCCACTGAGTCTTTCTCTTATCAGCTCTTCAAACTTTGTAGATGTTTGTATAAGAGTTATTATACATTCTTATACATTATTATCTTTTAAACATTTATTATCTACTATATACCTTATTATGTATTCTTATTCCAATTTATTGTTCTTGAATATTTTTCACACCACTTTATTTCAATCTGTGCCTTTTAATCAACTGTTGAATATTTTTCTCTCTCAAATGCACACATCTGACATTGGAATGACTTTGAATATTATGGTTTGTATCTACACAAGACCTCAAAAAGTCACAAGCTTTACTCTTTGGTTTTTTCATTACTTTTGTCTCCTCCTTCCTTGAGAAACAAGTCTTAGCTTTTTGTATTTAATCTACTACTGGAAAATTTACTAAGTTTTACTAAATGTGTAGGGTAATATTCAACTTCCTTATGTATATTTACTTCTGTAGTTAATTTTTCTTGTATTTATTTATTATTTTCCTACATTCATTTTTGTGCAGGTTGTTTTGGTAGTTGAACTTACCATTTGGTACTTTGAGATCAGATTATTGAGTTCAGACTGCTACAGAACCAAAGAAAAGATGGACATTCCTGGGCTCAAGCTTAATGCCCGTGCAGCTTGTTTTGCTCACCTATAGCACAGTTCTGTACTGAGCATCACCGACTCAATGGACATGAATTTGATAAAACTCTGGGAGATACTTAAGGACAGGGGAGTCTAGTGTGCTACAGTCCATGGGGTCCCAAAGAGTCAGCCATGACATAGCAACTGAACAACTGTACTATATCCCTATCCTCTCTTCTACTCACTTGCTCGGACTTTATATAAGCTACCATCCATTGTAATTTCCAGACTGCAGGTGTTTTGTAAATTGGTTACATAAAAGAGGAGCTGCCATTGGTCAGCAATTGTAAGGCCACTAGCACATCTTAGCTTTAGGACCACAGTATAAGGGTGAGACGTGAATCAGGCATGGGTTGACTGAAGTAAATGAAGCAGAGTTTAAAAGAGAAGTTGCTATACAAGTTGAATACTGATTAGAGTAGATGCTTAGTAGAGTAGAGTAGATGGGATAGAGTAGGTGATTTAGTATCATTATCTTTCTCTACAGATAACTATAAACTTTTTACCCAGCTGATAGGCATCTTTGTCCCCATCTTTACTTTCCAAAGAGGCTGAAAAAAAGACTGAACACCCTTGAGGCCAAGCACATTTTCTTCATTGTTTAAGAGATGTAATTTTTTTGCCTGGGGTTCTTTTTTCGTAATTTTTCTTTTTCTATTTCTTTTCTAAATTCAGTGGCTATCTCCTGGAGTCAGTTCAGTCGCATAGTCGTGTCTGACTCTTTGCGACCCCATGGACTGCAGCACACCAGGCTTCCCTGTTCATCACCAACGCCCAAAGATTGCTCAAACTCATCTTCATCGAGTTGGTGATGCCATCCAACCATCTCATTCTCTGTTGTCTCCCCCTCCTCCAGCCTGCAATCTTTCCCAGCATCATGGTCTTTTCTAGTGAGTCAGTTCTTCGCATCAGGTGTCCGACGTACTGGAGTAGATGCCACCAATTTCTCTATTTACTTTCCTTCCCCCACTCTTAATTATCTTAGTCTTTTCTCTTCTTTCTACAGACAGAAATACCAAGGCCAAGTAAAAACAGTTAACAAAATGCAACCCTTTTTTAGTTCTGTTTAATCTTGACTACAGATGCAAGATATTTCTGTATTAAATGTCCCAGATCTCCTTTCAGATTATAAAAAAGGATTTAAGCCTAAACCGTGTGTAACAGTGAATAAATGAAAAGTATTTGATCAAGATTTGGTTGGTCTAGTTGCCATTGATATTTTTAAATGAAGACAACAAGAATACAAGTCTTAGGCAATGAATTCTTGGAAAGTGGATAGAAATTAACATGTAAATGAAACCCAGGGTCAAAACCCAGGAAAATGTTACTAGGAAAAGATCTTATTTCAGTCTAGCTGAGTAAACTAGATGAACATCCCCTGGATACAGAGAATTGTGTTCTCAACTGTGCATATCAATCTTCAAGAAAACTGCAGTCTGAGAAAGGAATACTAGGGAGCATTGCCAAGAGAAATTTGAATACTCTCTCTGTTGAGAAACACATTGTCTGCTAGCACTTTCAATGTAAAGATGAGTAATCAGAAAAAAGAACCAGGACAACATGGAGTCTTTTAGAAATATTGCCATATGAGGGAAAAGGAACATCATCCTGAAAGCTCAAATTTCTAAAAACTATCAATTTTAGGAACCCAAAGAAATTTTAGGAAAATAATATTAGCATCTTCTATAGGATATGAGAAGATAGGCTGTCTCTATCAAGAGAAGGAAATTTATAAAGAAAAACAGGTTGAGAAGAAAAGGCATGAGATGAAATGGGAGATGGATAGAATAGGAGAGGGTTGATAGAAAACAAAAAATTTCATTGTATTATTGACTTTCCACTGAAAGCTATGAATGAAGAGCAGAAACTGACACCGTTGAAAATGGAGTCAGGAATTTGATGGAAAAATTGATGAGGCCCTCCAAAAAATAGAGGAGAAAGATAGAAATGAAAAGGAAGGTAAAGGTGAGAGACACAAAAGAGTCTACAGTCCAACCTAAGAATGATACTCTTACTGAAAATTAAGATCAAATAAAATCAAACAGAAGCACTGATCAAAACACAATCAGGAAAACTTTCCTGAGCTGAGTGCTTTTCCTGATATGATGTGATGGGAGGTGCACAGCATCACTTACATCTTTGCCTAAATCACATCATGGGGATCATATCTGGCTGGGGCCAGCTCCACGGGCACATGACCTGTGTGGTGAAATATCCCCCATCCTCGATGGTGAGAGATGCACAGCAATGTGGATGTACTTAGTGCCACTGAACCAGACAGTTATATAGGGTTACAATAGTAGGTTTTATGTTTTGTGACTTTTATTGCATCTGGACTACAGATGCAAAATATTTCTGTATTAAATGTCCCAGATCTTCTTTCAGGTTATAGAAAAATAATTTAAATCTAACCCGTTTATAACAGTAAAAAAATTTTTTTTGTTAAAAATAGTAAGATGTGTTCTAAATATAAATTATAAATGAACACTATAGTAAGTTACCAGTTTATAATCTTACAATCTCTAACTTGCTCTAAGCAAAATAAAAAATAAAAGTTTCAGCAATCTTTCCTGCAAAAAAAAATATATATATATACACACACACACATCATCATCATCATCATCCTTAGAAGGGACCCACATTTGGTTTAACGCCCTGCTGTCACTTGTCCTGAAATTCTTACTAATTTCTGAACAGACAGTCTTGTATTTTCATCATGTGGGGCATCACAAATCATACAGCCATTCCTGAATCTGCCAAATCCACATTGTGGGACATTCTGCAAGACAACTGGCCTATATTATTTTTTAAAATGTCAGTTACTTAATAGATATCCCCTTCCCCACCCCTCAAAAACCCATTGCTCTAGAAAAAGCATGAAGAAGTACTCTTCCAGGTTAAAGGCAGTTAAGGTGACGTGACGACCCAAAATATTAATATTAATAATGTGTAAGCTTTAATTGGATCTTGAGTGGGTATATGTGTATGATGGGGGGATATCTACAAAAGACATTTTAGGGGAGAATATTTGGAAAATTTTAAATAAATAAGGACTACATATTAAATGGCATTGTACATTTAAACATTTATTGGGCATGAAAATTGCATTCTGTGTATGCAAAAGGAGGTCCTAGTTTTTAGCCAATACAGGCTATGGTCAAGTGTCATGATGTTTGCAACTTACTTTCAAATGGTTTGCTAAAAATAAATGCATGTAGTTTGGTCGCTAAGTCTTGTCTGACTCTTTTTGCAACCCAATGGACTGTAGCCCTCCAGGCTCCTCTGTCAATGGGATTCTCCAGGCAAGAATACTGGAGTGGGTTGCCATTTCCATCTCCAGGGGATCCTCCCAGCCCAGAGATCGAACCCACGTCTCTTGCATTGGCAGGAGGTTCTTTGAGGCACCAGGGAAGCCCAAATGCATATATGGACACAAGTAAAATAAATATGACCAAAGAACTCCCACAATAATCCTCTCAGCAAACTTCTTTTCTAAGGGGGAGTTTTTAATGAGTATTTGTCCATTGATTTTCTAATTGGTTTACATCTCCAGAGTCTCCCTTTCCATGGTGCCACTAATACCTAAGTCTGGGCATCTCCTCCCTGTGCCCTTTCAGCAACCAGCAGATGACTTCTCTTAAACACAGAAGCTCTCAAGCCTGAACTCATCAATCTATGGGGCCCTGGTCCTAGAGGTTAAAACTTTACCTTATAAACTTATCAAAGTCTTCACTCAATAAAGGTAAGTCTCTCCCTAGGGGTAACTGCCTATCAACTATTAAGAAAACAGGTTTTGAATGGTATATAAGAAGAGGAAAAAAAAAAATCAAGAACTGTGATTGTTCCAGTGAAGGGAAAATGGAAAATGTTACCTACAAAGTAGTAGAGAAGAAAAAAAAAGGCAGAGCAACTTCGCCATTCAAAAATCTTCTACAGCCTTTGTTGAGAGAAAAGGTTGTGGCCATGAAATTTTATATTGAGTTAATTTTAGTTCATGTGTTAAGGTAACCAGTGTTCAAGGACTCAGAAAATAGAACTTGCATGAATCATTTTTGAAAGAATTACTTTGATACAGTTCAACAGACTGGATGACAAGTCAAAATTAAGAAAAATAGGGAAGTTATAATGTAAAAATTTAGAGAAGCTTTTACGTGGTTTAGTAACTTCAGGACCCCACATTCAGGAATCAAAGGGGTTCTGTATTCTCCAGTGAATTCTGCTAGGAAGGTGGCAGCTTGCCCTTCTGGGCTTCCATTAGCAAGACTGTGTTTTTTCCCTCTTCCCCTTCTTGCCCACTGACACAAGGTGGATTTCTCAGGTTGCATTTTCCACAGTGCAGTGTGGATTGAGTCCCTGCTGTGGTTGATAGCTTGTAAGTGCTTTTCTGCTCATCTCTCCCTACCAAGCAATTTGATCGAAACGCTGTGTCAACAAGAATTACCTAACAGAAGTCAAGTTGCCTTTAAAAAAAAAACAAACCCATAATGGATCTTTTCATTGCCAAATAAATTGAGCAATGATTTTTCTACATCCTGGCAACTCCTCTTCAAAAATGTGTTTTGTTTTGTTTTGTTTTTTTAAACTGGCTATGAAAAACAGATTAGTCAGGGGCAATCGGTTAGCAGTTATGAAGCCCAACCTCTTATTGTTCTTCTAAGGAATGATCAATCTTATTCATTACACCTAGTGGTGTGGGGTCTTGGCTAAGCAAAACTAGGATTCATGTTTGAACACGTCTGATGAATGCATTTGTCCACATGTATCCATCTACCTGAATTGAGTTGTACTGAGGAAGGAAACTGGAGAAGTAGGTTTGTGTTGAGTACCTGGGGGAAAGTAGAATCGGTGGGGAGAAAGATGAGTGGGTGGAGAGAAAAGCATGGTGCCTCTTTCATAATTTGCCTGCCTTGTTAACTTGGTTTCAAAGCTTGAAGAGAAAGGGGCTTCATGCAGAAGGAACAGATTTCAGGGAGTTTGTGAGACTTGGAGCCATTAGAGCATTGTTCTGATGCCGGGTGACACATGGGCCATGGAGTGGAGAGAAGAAACATGGCTTCCACAAGTAAAAACTGCAAAGGGGCCAAACTGCACTGACACTGGTAAAGATAAAGTGCATATGTATGGAAAAACCCTATGATAATGCTATGAATGAAAGTGAAAGTGTTAGTCACTCAGTTGCGTCTGATCTTTGTAACCCTATGGACTGTAGTCCGCCAGGCTCCTCTATCCATGGGATTCTCCAGGTAAGAATACTGGAGTGGGTTGCCATTCCCTTCTCCAGGGGAGGAAGAGGGGTGTCTTCCTGACCGAAGGATCAAACCTGGATCTCCCGAATTGCAGGCAGATGTTTTACTATCTGAGCCACCAGGGAAGCCCTCCCAAATTAGTTTAACATCACGGACACCCTTTTGCAAGGTTGTTGCTATTGTTTGGCCTCTAAGTCATGTCCAGTTCTTTTGTGACCCTACAGACCAAAGCCTGCCAAGTTCCTCTGCCCATGGGGATTCTCTAGGCAAGAATATTGGAGTGGGTTGCCATGCCCAGCTCCAGGGGATCTTCCCGACACAGGGATCAAACCCGTGTCTCCTGAATTGGCAGGCCAGTTCTGTACTGTCTGAGCCACTGAAATGAAAATGGTGACTAGGAGGAGGAAGGGAATCAATCACCAATTGTATTATAGCCAAATTTGTTTTGCTGCATGCATATTCTTATATTCAGTTCAGTCGTTGGTTCTGTCTGACTCTTGTCGGTTCTTGTCTTGACCCCATGGACTGCAGCATGCCAGGCTTCCCTGTCCATCACCAGCTCCCGGAGCTTACTCAGACTCATGTCCATTGAGTCAGTGATGTGATGCCATCCAACCGTCTCATTCTCTGTCATCCCCTTCTCCCACCTTCAGTGTATCCCAGCATCATCCCAGGGTCTTTTCCAATGAGTCAGTTCTTCACATCAGGTGGCCAAAGTATTGGAGTTTCAGCTGCAGCATCAGTCCTTCCAATGAATATTTAGGACTGATTTCCTTTAGGATGGACTGGTTTGATCTCCTTGCAGTTCAAGGGACTCTCAAGACTCTTCTCCAACACACAGTTCAAAAGCATCAATTCTTTGGTGCTCAGCTTTCTTTATAGTCCTACTCTCACATCCATACATGACTACTGGAAAATACACAGGTTTGACTAGACAGACTTTTGTTGGCAAAGTAATGTCTCTGCTTTTTAATATGCTATCTAGGTTGGTCATAGCTTTTCTTGGAAAGGGCAAGCGTCTTTTAATTTCAGGGCTGCACTCACCATCTCCAGTGATTTTGGAGCCCCAAAAAATAAAGTCTCTCATTGTTTCCATTATTTCCCCATCTATTTGCCATGAAGTGATGGGACCAGATGCCATGATCTTAGTTTTCTGAATGTTGAGTTTTAGCCAAATTTTTCACTCTCCTCTTTCACTTTCATCACGAGGTTCTTTAGCTCTTCTTCTCTTTCTGCCATAAGGGTGGTGTCATCTGCATATCTGAGATTATTGATATTTCTCCCCACAACCTTGATTCCAGCTTGTGCTTCATCCAGCCTGGCATTTTGCATGATGTACTCTGCATATAAATTAAACAAACAGGGTGACAATATACAGTCTTGACATACTCCTTTTCCTATCAGAAGCCAGTCTGTTGTTCCAGGTCCCCTTCTAACTGTTACTTTTTGACTTGCATACAGATTTCTCAGGAGGCAGGTCAGGTGGTCTTGTATTCCCATCTCTTGAAGAATTTTCCATGGTTTGTTACAATCCACACAGTCAAAGGCTTTGGAGTAGTCAATAAAGCAGAAGTTTTTCTGGAACTCTTGTACTTTATCGAAGATCCAGTGGGTGTTGGCAGTTTGATTGCTGATTCCTCTGCCTTTTCTAAATCCAGCTTGAACATCTGAAAGTTCACCACTCACATACTGTTGAAGTCTGGCTTGGAGAATTTTGAGCATTACTTTACTAGCATGTAAGATGAGTGCAATTTTGCAGTAGTTTGAGCATTATTTGGCATTGGCTTTCTTTGGGATTGGAATGAAAACTGACCTTTTCCAGTCCTGTGGCTGGAGTTTTCCACTGCTGAGTTTTCCAAATTTGCTGGCATATTGAGTGCAGCACTTTCACAGCATCATCTTTTAGGATTTGAAATAGCTCAACTGGAATTTCATCACCTCCACTAGCTTTGCTTGTAGTGATGCTTCCTAAGGCCCACTTGACTTCACATTCCAGGATGTCTGGCTCTAGGTGAGTGATCACACCATCGTGGTTATCTGGGTCATGAAGATCTTTTTTGTATCGTTCTTCTGTGTATTCTTGCCACCTCTTCTTAATATCTTCTGCTTCTGTTAGGTCCATAACATTTCTGTCCTTTATCGAGCCCATCTTTGCATGAAATGTTCCCTTGGTATCTCTAATTTTTTTTAAGAGATCTCTAGTCTTTCCCATTCTATTGTTTTCCTGTATTTCTTTGCATTGATCACTGAGAAAGCCTTTCTTATCTCTCCTTGCTCTTCTTTGGAACTTTGCATTCAAATGGGTGTATCTTTCCTTTTTTCCTTTGCCTTTAGCTTCTCATCTTTTCTCAGCTTTTTGTGAGGCTTCCTCAGACAACCATTTTGCCTTTTTGAATTTCTTTTTCTTGGGGATGGTCTTGATCCCTGCCTCCTGTACAATGTTACAAACCTCCGTCCGTAGTTCTTCAGGCACTCTGTCTGTCAGATCCAATCCCTTGAATCTATTTCTCACTTCCACTGTATAATCATAAGGGATTTGATTTAGGTCATACCTGAATGGTCTAGTGGTTTTCCCTACTTTCTTCAATTTAAGTCTACATTTGGCAATAAGGAGTTCATGATCTGAGCCACAGTCAGCTCCCGGTCTTGTTTTTCCTGACTGTATAGAGCTTCTCCATCTTTGGCTGCAAAGAAGATAATCAATCTGATTTCAGAATTGACCATCTGGTGATGTCCATGTGTAGAGCCTTCTCTTGTGTTGTTGAAACAGGGTGTTTGCTATGACCAGTGTGTTCTTTTAGCAAAACTCTATTAGCCTGCTTTGTTTTGTTCTCCAAGGCCAAATTTGCCTGTTGCTCCAGGTATCTCTTGACTTCCTACTTTTGCATTCCAGTCCCCTATAATGAAAAAGATATCTTTTTTGGGTGCTAGTTCTAGAAGGTCTTGTAGGTCCTCATAGAACTGTTCAACTTCAGCTTCTTCGGCATTACTGATTGGGACATAGACTTGGATTACCATGATATTCAATGGTTTGCTTTGGAAATGAACAGAGATCATTCTGTTGTTTCTGAGATTGTATCCAAGTACTGCATTTCAGATTTTTTGTTGACTATGATGGTTACTCCATTTCTTCTAAGGGATTCTCGCCCACACTAGTAGATATAATGGGTTAAATGCACCCATTCCAGTCCATTTTAGTTCACTGCTTCCTAAAATGTTGATGTTCACTCTTGCCATCTCCTGTCTGACTACTTCCAATTTGCCTTGATTCATGGACCTAGCATTCCAGGTTCCTATGCAATATTGTTCTTTACAGCATCAGACTTTACTTCCACCACCAGTCACATCCTCAACTGGGTGTTGTTTTTGCTTTGGATCTGTCTCTTCATTCTTTCTGGAGCTATTTCTCCACTGATCTCCAGTAGTATATTGGGCACCTACTGACCTGGGGAGTTCTTCTGTCAGTGTCCTATCTTTTTGCCTTTTCATACTGTTCATGGGGTTCTGAAGCCAAGAATACTGAAGTGGTTTGCCATTCCCTTCTCCAGTGGACCACATTCTGTCAGAACTCTCCAGCATGATCTGTCTATCTTGGGTGGCTCTACAGGGCACATAGTTTCATTGAGTTAGACAAGGCTGTGGTCCATGTGATTAGTTTGATTAGTTTTCTGTGACTGGTTTTCATTCTGTTGGTCCTCTGATGCATAAGGATAAGAAGCTTATGGAAGCTTCCTGATGGGAGATACTGATGAGGGGGAAACCTCTTATTCTGATGGGTGGGGCCATGCTCAGTAAATCTTTAATCCAATTTTCTGTTGATATGCAGGGCTGTGTTCCCTCACTGTTGTTTGACCTGAGGCCAAACTATAGTGAAGGTAATGAAGTTCATTTCAGTTCAGTTCAGTCGCTCAGTCGTGTCCGACTCCTTGCAACCCCATGAACTGGAGCGCGCCAGGCTTCCCTGTCCATCACCAACTCCCGGAGTTCACTCAAACTCATGTCCATCGAGTCGGTGATGCCATCCTGCCATCTCATCCTCTGCTGTCCCCTTCTCCTCCTGCCCCCAATCCCTCCCAGCATCAGGGTCTTTTCCAATGAGTCAACTCTTCGCATGAGGTGGCCAAAGTATTGGAGTTTCAGCTTCAGCATCAGTCCTTCCAAAGAACACCCAGGACTGATCTCCTTTGGAATGGACTGGTTGGATCTCCTTGCAGTCCAAGGGACTCTCAAGAGTCTTCTCCAACACCACAGTTCAAAAGCATCAATTCTTTGCCGCTCAGCTTTCTTCACAGTCCAACTTTCACATCCATACATGACCACTGTAGAAACCATAGCCTTGACTAGACAGACCTTTGCTGGCAAAGTAATGTTATACTCAGTTGGGTATTACTTTTAAGTGGGGTTGGGAAAACAAAGCTGGCTAAGCAAAGGAAAGAATTACATGAGCATAGTATAGTGAATGTCTCTGTGTTGTGGGCTTGGTGTTGATTTTTTTCCCTCACCTGTCAGTATTTTCCCAAAATTTAATGACAAGAATATGGTAGTTTTCTCATCTAAAATTTTTATTTTGAAATATCCATAAGAAATATCATTTTATTTTAAAAAATATTTGAAGGTGTCTTGACTGAACAAATCCTCTTACTCACGTCTAAATCAAATCAGAAGTTTTAAATTGGCTATTATACACTTTGAAACATATATTTTACATCAAGCTTTTTCACTTTGAACAAACACTTTAATTAACAGTTCTGTTCATATCATTTCCATAGTTTTTCTTTTTTTTTCCACCAAAGCCTTTCCATTATCAGAAGCAATAGTTGTGTGTATGAACCATCTAGGAAGCATTTTCAGAATCATCATGGTTGCTTAATACTCTATCAGCCTGATCTTCTCTGGGCTGGGATTTCAAAAACCACCTCAGAAGATTTGAACTTCCCCTGGCCTGCACTATTAAAAGTCACCAGCTGACATGAGAAAGTTAGAATTTCATAACTTAACCTTCACAAATATGACTCTGTATGCCTTTCTACCTCATTTTCTCTCTCCTGGGTGAATCCCCTCCTGTTTGTCTGAAATATCTTCCCCTTTCCCTTTTTGATGTGATTGTTCTCCTGGTTTATCCTTGTTCTCTCTTTCTTTAAAAAGCAATCTATTGGGACTTGCCTGCTGGTCCAGTGGTTACGAATCCTCCTTCCAATTCAAGGGTCATGGATTCAATCCCTGGTCAGGGAACTAAGATCCCACATGCAGTGGGGTAACTAAATCCATGTGTCACAACTAGAGAGCTCAGTGCAGCCCCCAAAATAAATAAAACAAAAACAATCTATCATGTAAGGTTCAACTCTAGGTCCAAATCAGATATTTTCAATAAGCATTTTGGAACACCTGGTAAAAAAATAGGTTTATGCTAGATGCTATAAGAGCTCCAATTAGAAAGTTTGTAGCTACTGTTCTGGTTAAGAACTGGTTAAATGGCCTGTCTGGTCAAGGCTATGGTTTTTCCAGTAGTCATGGATGGATGTGAGAGTTGGAGTATAAAGAAAGCTGAGCCCTGAAGAATTGATGCTTTTGAACTGTGGTGTTGGAGAAGACTCTTGAGAGTCCCTTGGACTGCAAGGAGATCCAACCAGTTCATCCTAAAGGAGATCAGTCCTGAGTGTTCATTGGAAGGACTGATGTTTAAGCTGAAACTCCAATATTTTGGCCTCCTGATGCAAAAAACTGACTCATCTGAAAAGACCCTGATGCTGGGAAAGATTGAAGGCAGGAGAAGAAGGGGATGACAGAGGATGAGATGGTTGGATGGCATCACTGAGTCAATGGACATGAGTTTGGGTGAACTCTGGGAGTTGTTGATGCACAAGGAGGCCTGGCGTGCTGCAGTCCATGGGGTCACAAAGAGTCAGACACAACTGAGCTGAACTGAACTGAACTGAAATGCCCCAAGCTCTGAAGAGGAGACTCTACTAAGCCTCTCCAAATAAACAATCAGCTTGGTAAAAGCAATGAGCTTGCTCTTTGATCTCCAAGACTGCTCCCTGGCTCTTCCTCTCAGACACATTGCTTCACTAGCTCCGTATGTATATATTCTGATGCTCTTAAGAGCATGATTCTCTCCCTTTTAAGACATTATATTTTCTATCAAACAACTCTTGTTGACACTAGGGTCTGAAGGTCTAGGGAATGACTTATTTTTACTTTCCTTCTTACCTTTCTTATTCTGGTCAGTGACACATAATGTAACCCATATGGGTATGTTGTTTCTAGAACCAAATCAGATGGTTTTAAATCTTCACTTTGCCACTAACTAGGCAAGTAACTTCATAGCTCCATATCTTTATTTTCTCACCTTTATAGTGGGAATAATAATGCTAGTACCTGCCTCACATGTGTATCATAAGTATCAGAGTGAATAGACTTAAGGTGATTTAACAATACCCATGTGATAGAAGGGGCTTCCCTGGTGTCTCAGATAGTAAAGAATCTGCCTGCAATGCAGGAGACCCAGGTTTGATCCCTGGGTCAGGTGATAGAAGATTTCACAAGTGCTCTCTTGATCCAGTTTCTAACTCAGGGCTAAAAACTCTCCATTCATGTGAAAGAATTAGAAGTCTTCAGAGTCAAGTTTCTAGTCTACCTGAATAAACCAACCTGATTCTATATATAACAGTCTTCATTATAGGCTACAGTCCACGGGGTCGCAAAGAGTTGGACATGACTGACTGACTTCACTTTCTTTCATTACAGCTAATGTGATTTTATTTTTAAAAACTTTATTATATTTATCAGTTTGCACTTACTGGAAGTCTACTCAGTTGAATTAATGAAAATTTTGACTTATTCTTAAGAAACATTTCTATATTTTATTATAAACTATAACATGACTTGTACTATTATCAGTTCAGTTCAGGCGCTTAGTCGTGTCCAACTCTTTGTGACCCCATGGACTGCAGCATGCCAGGCCTCCCTGTCCACCACCGGCTCCCAGACTTTACCCAAACTCATGTCCATTGACTCAGTGACGCCATCCAATCATTTCATCCTCTGTTATCCCTTTCTCCTCCTGCCCTCAATCTTTCTCAGCATCAGGGTTTTTTAAAATGAGTCAGCTCTTCACATCAGGTGGCCAAAATATGGAGTTTCAGCTCCAAAATCAGTCCTTCCAACGGACACTCAGGACTGATCTCCTTTAGGATAGACTGGCTGGATCTCCTTGCAGTCAACCCTGGTAAAAAAAAGTTTACAATTAGCATAGGTTTGGAAACCTTCTAACAGATACTATATCATTCTGCACATTATTTGAGTGATAAATACTTAAGGCTTGATTCTGTTTATGCTCCTAATGTTCAGTAAAGTAAAACTGTCTCTAAAATTAAAAAAAAAAAAAAAATCATTCACACCTTTTAGAGGCAGTTTTCTAAACCCACACTTCAACTTCTTTCCTTATCAGGTTCTGACACCTCTGGGTTACAGTATTCAGTACCCACTGCCAGAGACCTCAGATATTTAACACCCAGGAATGGCCTCTTCTTCTTCCAGCCCTCAGAAGTATTCAAATTTCCAATCCCTGGGAAGCCACAAAACCTAGCCAACCTCATCCCGTTTGCTATGAAACTACCATTACAGCTCCAGCTTGCTGACCATGGCTCTAGGCAAAAACTACTGTGTGGCCGTGCGTGGCATCCTTCACTAGTTTGGAGCTGTAAAAAAAAATCAGCCTTTCATCCAAGTGTCACTGGCTGTGTCCGGCTATCCAAAGAACCTATAATCATGCCTAATATCATGTAATTATGAAATAACCTGGTTCATGTTAAGAACTCTATAACTTTTATCTTTTAAAAAAAAGGGCTTTCTACTCCCAATTTATGTAAAGTTTTACGCATGAAAATATTGCAAGACTATTCCTTTTGAGAATTCATGGGGGCTTCCGTGGTGGTCCAGAGGCTAAGACTCCCTGCTCGCAGTACATGGGCTGGGGTTCAGCCCCTGGTTGGGGAGCTAGATTCCACACGCCCCAGATAAGAGTTTCCATGCCACAGCTAAAGATTCCAAATGCTGCAACTAGGACAGTACGCACAATTATAAAAGAAAAGAAAAAAAAGAGTTAAAATTATTTAACCTTTCGATTGGAGCTAATCTCAATAGAAAAATCTTTACAGTTTTAGTTTGACTTTATTGTATTCTAATATTGTATTCCAAAATATACTGAAGAAACCAAAATGTCACCCTAAAATATGCCTTTTTTGACATAAAAATTATTTTGAGCTGAAGGCAAGGGACACTGGTTCAATCTCCAGCCTGGAAAGAGGCCAAATGCAGTGGGGGCACTGAGCCCATATGCCACAACTAATGAGCCCGTGCTCTGCAGCCCACAACCACAACTACTGAGCCCATGCACTACAACGACTGAAGCCTTCTCTCTAGAGCCTGGGATCCACAACAAGAGAAGCCACTGCAATGAGAAGCTAATGCACTAAACCAGAGAGTAGCCGCCACTCACCGCAGCTAGAGAAAGTCCATGCACAGCAACAAAGACCCAGCATGGCCAGGGAAAAAAAAGAATAAGCAGTAAATGGATGTATTGAGAGACTAGGGATAGTCTTTCTCAATAGAAGACAGACAGCAGAGTAGAGAGATCCCAGGTTCACCTTGTCCCATAACCACATCAAAATTATGAGTACATTTGAAGAAAGTGGGGAAAACCACTAGACCATTCAGGTATGACCTAAATCAAATCCCTTATGATTATACAGTGGAAGTGAGAAATAGATTTAAGGGCCTAGATCTGATAGACAGAGTGCCTGATGAACTATGGATGGAGGTTCATGACATTGTACAGGAGAAAGGGATCAGACCATCCCCATGGAAAAGAAATGCAAAAAAGCAAAATGGCTGTCTGGGGAGGCCTTACAAATAGCTGTGAAAAGAAGAGAAGTGAAAAGCAAAGGAGAAAAGGAAAGATACAAGCATCTGAATGCAGAGTTTCAAAGAATAGCAAGAAGAGATAAGAAAGCCTTCTTCAGTGATCAATGCAAAGAAATAGAGGAAAACAATAGAATGGGAAAGATTTTCTCTTCAAGAAAATTAGAGATACCAAGGGAACATTTCATGCAAAGATGGGCTCAATAAAGGACAGAAATGGTATGGACCTAACAGAAGCAGAAAATATTAAGAAGAGGTGGCAAGAATACACAGAAGAACTGTACAAAAAAGATCTTCATGACCCAGAGAATCACAGTGGTGTGATCACTCACCTAGAGCCAGACACCCTGGAATGTGAAGTCAAGTGGGCCTTAGGAAGCATCACTACAAGCAAAGCTAGTGGAGGTGATGGAAATCCAGTTGAGCTATTTCAAATCCTGAAAGATGATGCTGTGAAAGTGCTGCACTCAATATGCCAGCAAATTTGGAAAACTCAGCAGTGGCCACAGGACTGGAAAAGGTCAGTTTTCATTCCAATATCAAAGAAAGGCAATGCCAAAGAATGTTCAAACTACTGCACAATTGCACTCATCTCAGATGTTCGTAAAGTAATGCTCAAAATTCTCCAAGCCAGGCTTCAGCAATACGTGAACCGTGAACTTCCAGATGTTCAAGCTGGTTTTAGAAAAGGCAGAGGAACCAGAGATCAAATTGCCAACATCTGCTGGATCATGGAAAAAGCAAGAGAGTTTCAGAAAAACATCTATTTCTGCTTTATTGAATATGCCAAAGCCTTTGACTGTGTGCATCACAATAAACTGTGGAAAATTCTGAAAGAGATGGGAATACCAGACCACCTGACCTGCTTCCTGAGAAACCTGTATGCAGGTCAGGAAGCAACAGTTAGAACTGGACATGGAACAACAGACTGGTTGCAAATAGGAAAAGGAGTATGTCAAGGCTGTATATTGTCACCCTGTTTATTTAACTTATATGCATAGTACATCATGAGAAACACTGGGCTTGGAAGAAGCACAAGCTGGAATCAAGATTCCCGGGAGAAACATCAATAACCTCAGATATGCAGATGACGCCACCTTTACGGCAGAAAGTGAAGAGGAACTAAAAAGCCTCTTGATGAAAGTGAAAGAGGAGAGTGAAAAAGTTGGCTTAAAGCTCAACATTCAGAAAACGAAGATCATGGCATCCGGTCCCATCACTTCATGGCAAATAGATGGGGAAACAGTGGAAACAGTGGCTGACTTTATATTTTTTGGCTCCAAAATCACCGAAGATGGTGATTGCAGCCATGAAATTAAGAGACGCTTACTCCTTGGAAGGAAAGTTATGACCAACCTAGATGGCATATTAAAAAGCAGAGATATTACTTTGCCAACAAAGGTCTGTCTAGTCAAGGCTGTGGTTTTTCCAGTGGTCATGTATGCATGTGAGAGCTGGACTGTGAAGAAGGCTTGGCGCTGAAGAATTGATGCTTTTGAACTGTGGTGTGGAGAAGACTCTTGAGAGTCCCTTGGACTGCAGGGAGATCCAACCAGTCCATCCTAAAGGAGATCAGTCCTGGGATTTCTTTGGAAGGACTGATGCTGAAGCTGAAACTCCAATACTTTGGCCACCTCATGAGAAGAGCTGACTCATTGGAAAAGACTCTGATGCTGGGAGGGATTGGGGGCAAGAGGAGAAGGGGACGACAGAAGATGAGACGGCTGGATGGCATCACTGACTCGATGGACGTGAGTCTGAGTGAACTCCGGGAGTTGGTGATGGACAGGGAGGCCTGGCGTGCTGCGATTCATGGAGTCGCAAAGAGTCGGACATGACTGAGCGACTGAACTAAACTTAACTGAACTGAACCAATGCAGGGAAGACAGGTTCAATCCTTGGTTCAAGAAGACCCCCCTTGGATGCAGGACAACTAAGCCTGTGCACCACAACTCTTGAGCCTGTGCTCAGAGCCCGGGATCCACAACTACTGAGCCACGTGCCTAGAGCTTGTGCTCTGCAGCAGGAGAAGCCACTGCAACGAGAAGCCCGTCCATTGCAACTAGAGAGTAGCCCTGCTAGCCGCAACTAGAGAAAAACCTGTGGGGCAATGAAGATACAGAGAAGCCAAAAAAAAAAAAAAAAAAAACAACTAAAACAAAGACTGTAATAAGAGACAGACACAGCATTGCTGAGGTATCACTGACACACAATAAACTGCACAGACCTAAAGCGTAGAATTTAAAGTGTAAACATGTTTTGACCTATGTCAGTTCCACTCGCACTCTGAGACAGGTGAGACTGAAATCAGCCCTCAGGCAGCCTCCTGAAAAGTATGAGTGTCATCTGTGTGTTTAGGTCTTCTCTTTCTCTCCTCAGGGATAAGCCAGGAGCTGAGTCTTCCTGATTGGGCTGTGCTGAGTCAGGGTTAGGGAATCTGTTGGTGGAGGACATGCTAATTCAGACTTCTGCCTTATTCTCAGCAGCCTCTAGGCTTTGAGAGTACACTGGCTCTCATCAGCGCTCCGAGACAAGCAAGACAGAAGGCTGTCCCTTGGGAAGCCCCCATCTCTTTCTCTCTCTCTCTCTCTCTCCCTCCCCAGGGAGAAGCTAGGATAGGAGGATTTCCATTTGCTCACCCTACACGAAGCCAGGAGGATGATTGATGCCAAATGCCTGCCGGCTTGTACAAGCTGTTGTCTTTGTTCTCTGTGTCTCTAGATCTGGCATCCCCTGCTGTCCAGGCTCAGATTCAGATAAGACAAAAAAAAAGTGCCTTGGGCAGTCTCCAGAACAACCAACATGTTGGCTGTAACATCCATTCCTTTCCTTCCATCCCCAAGGAGAAGCTGGGAGCTGAGAGTGTCCTCCCAATTCATAAAAAAGAAATAGGAGGGATAAACCAAAACCTCTATCCCAGGGGACAGACTGGGATGGAGTGTAAAAAATGTAGGAATTGGAGCAAGGTAGAAGGGAAGGGTGGAGAAGGCGATGGCACACCACTCCAGTACTCTTGCCTGGAAAATCCCATGGACGGAGGAGCCTGGAGGGCTGCAGTCCATGGGGTCGCTAAGAGTCGGACACGACTGAGCGACTTCACTTCCACTTTCATGCATTGGAGAAGGAAATGGCAACCCGCTCCAGTGTTCTTTCCTGGAGAATCCCAGGGACAGGGGAGCCTGGTGGGCTGCCGTTTATGGGGTTGCATAGAGTCGGACACGACTGAAGTGACTTAGCAGCAGCAGCAGCAGAAGGGAAGGGACGGCTTTCCTGGTGGTTCAACCGGTAAAGGATCTGCCTGCAATGCAGGAGACCCGGGTTTGATTCCTGGGTAGGGAATATCCCCTGGAAAGGAAATGGCAACCCACTCCAGGATTCTTGCCTGGAAAATCCCATGGACAGAGAGGCTGGTGGGTTACAGTTGATGGGGTCCCAAAGAATTGGACACGACTGAGTGACTAACCCACACACCAGAAGGGAAGGGAGGCTAGGTGTGACATTTCTCTGGGTATAACATTCTATGCCCTGAACTTTAGAACCATATTAAGGTTTCATCTACTCAGAAAATATATATAATTTACAAACCAGGATTAGGGATGCAGGACAGACTAAAACCGGAATAACAACTAGCAATATAAGCAGTATAACCTACATGTGGATTTGGAATCAGTTTCTTTATTTGAAAATTTAAAATAACAACAGTTTCCTTGAAGCACTGTCTTGAGAATTAAATGAGCTAATGGGTTCATTGATTCAAGGACATGAGTTTGAGCAAACTTCAGGAGGTAGAGAAGGACAGGGAAGCCTGGCATGCTGCTGTCCATGGAGTCGAAAAGAGCTGAATATCACTGAGCAACTGAATAACAACAGTAACAACAAAATGCATATAAAGCTATTTATCATGCTACCTGCCCCGTAAATGTTACCTATTATTATTTTTGTTATTGTAATTATGTTGTCAGAAGGCTAGGTTTTGCAACTAAATATCAAAGTATATATATTCAATATGGAAATAAGTATAAAGTAATACAGCTGACTTTGACCTTCAAGTTTGACTAGTGCTTCAGTTATTCACTTACTCATTCATAAAGAAACATATGTATCAGGAACTTTGTTAGACCTTGCTGCTGCTGCTGCTGCTAAGTCGCTTCAGTCGTGTCCGACTCTGTGCAACCCCATAGACAGCAGCCCACCAGGGTCCTCTGTCCCTGGGATTCTCCAGGCAAGAACACTGGAGTGGGTTGCCATTTCCTTCTCCAATGCATGAAAGTGAAAAGTGAAAGTGAAGTCACTCAGTCGTGCCTGACTCTTAGCGACCCCATGGACTGGAGCCTACCAGGCTCCTCCGTCCATGGGATTTTCCAGGCAAGAGTACTGGAGTGGGGTGCCATTGCCTTCTCTGACCTTAGAGATTACAAAGAAGAATAAGGCAAAATCTCTGTTTTCAATGGTCTCACAGTCTTAGGGAAGTTAAGGGATAACCACGTAACTATAATACACTGTGGTAAGTGTAGTGACTGATAAACACAGGGTACTTTGGGAAGTTCCAAGAAGGAAGTATCTAGCTTGGGATGAAGTGAGTCAAAGAAATCTTCCTAGTTGAGGCGAACTTGAGCTAATTCTTAAAATGAATAGCTGGGAGCAGAAGAAAGAGAGGAGGCAGACAGGGGAAAGGTTTTGAAGCTCCTCTGTCTACACAATTCAACTCAAAAGCAAGAGAATTACATGCTTTAATTAATTAAAAAAAAAAAAGGTAGGGCTTCCCTGGTGGCTCAGTGGTAAAGAATGCATCTGCCAATGCAGGAGACACAAGTTCGATTCCTGGCCTGGGAAGACCTCACATGCCACGGAGGAATGAAGTCTATGCACCACAACTATTGAGCCTGTGTGCCTGAGAGCCTGTGCTCTGCACCAAGAGAAGCCCTTGCACAGCAACTAGAGTAGCCCCCACTCTCTGCAACTAGAGAAAAGCCTGAGCGGCAGCGATATCCAGTACAGCCAAAAATAAAGAAATAATTAAATTTTTTTTAAATTTAAAATGGACTGTCAGCTACAGCCCATGGGGTCTCAAAGAGTAGGACATGACTGAGTGACTAACAATCTCTTACGGACTGGTTCAATTTAAAAACAGGAGATGAAAATAAAAGTGACAATGCATTCACGTAGAATAAAAATAGGAAAGTCATGCAAACTGAAACACTCGTGTTGTCATGACTGGTACATGTGCTCCATATAGGCAGGCTGAACAGTTGTCTTGAGAGCCTGAAGTCAGAGCAAAAGGAATTAGCTAGAACAGGCAGCTGCTTGGTTGAGAATGTGGGTCTGATTTCCTGTTCTTAATCTATATGATTCACTGGATTTAAAAGTCCTCAGGACTATGGTTATGTGAAAGATGAGCTTGGGAAACAGGGCCAGGTCTCAGACTGATAAGCATCAAATGAGAATGTCTTTTGGAACTGGCACAAATAGTACCTGCTGAGCAAGCATCATGAGCTGAGGTCATGTTAAGACTTCAGGGGAAAGAAATTAGCATGGGAACATACACCTGCCAAATTATTAGCGTAACACTGGCTGTGAAATTGGGGTGTCTCTGAACCTTTGAGAGTTAGATAAACCATATTAACACAAACTCAGAGTATTATGCAAATTGGGCTTCCCAGCTGGTGCATTGGTAAAGAATCCACCTGTCAATGCAGGAGACACAAGAGACATGGGTTCCATCGCTGGGTTGAGAAGATCCCCTAGAGGAAGAAATGGCAACCCTCTCCATTATTCTTGCCTGGAAAATTCCATGGACAGAGGGGACTGGCAGGCTACAGTCCATGGAATAAAAAAGAGTTGGATACAACTGAGCACTAATGCATGCATGTATTAGGCATATCATCCACTTAAATAAAATAATTGCGTGTACATGCATAGATGCATAAGTATGGATGTGTATATAAAATATTATGAGTGGTTTTCCTACATAAAGAAACCTAGGTGGAAGCATGGGGTATTCTTTATTTTCTTTTCACTTTATCTGTAATTTCAATTTTTTTTAGAATAAAAATGCACTACTTATACAATAAGTATGTTGTATAAGAAAGCTTGAAAAATTAGCATCAGAGAAAAAAGACTGTCTTCTACATTCACTGGAACGACTAAGAGTGGTGCAGCCTGGATGGTGTTAGATGTGAACAGGTTAAGATCGTAGGGAACACTGAGGAGAGTGGCACATAGCGAGGGCCGTGTGCTGCACAAAAAGGAATTTCTTTTTGGTTTGGACTAAAAAACAGGGAAGGACTATTTTTGGTAGGAGTGTTTTAAATGCCCCTCCCACTGGTACAACTGGCACAAAAATATTTATCTTGCATAAAGAATGCACACATTATTTTTCGAGCACACTCATGTCATTTATGTTCTAGGCTATAAAGCAAGTATCCACAACTCAAAAAAAGTTAATGGTGTATACATCACAATTAAATGAAAACAGAATCAATTAGATAAAGGTAACAAAATACTCCCCCAAACATTTAAAAATTTTAAAAATACACATTTAAGTAATTCAGGGATGACAGAATAAATCATGAGGGAACTTTGACAACACTTAGAACTCATAATACTGAAAATGCTGCTTCTTACCACCTGTGGGATGCGACCTTTTATTATGTGTGTTTCCCTTAGGGAAGCTGTGGGGTGGCGCTTCCAGTGTGCCCTTCAGTCCAGTTCAGTTCAGTCACCCAGTCATATCCTATTCTTTGCGACTCCATGGACTGCAGCACTCCAGGCTTCCCTGTCCATCACCAACTCCCGGAGTTTACTCAAACTCATGTCCATCGAGTCACTGATGCCATCCAACCATCTCATCCTCTGTCATCCCTGTCTCTTCCTGCCTTCAATCTTTCCCAGCATCAGGGTCTTTTCTAATGAGTCAGTTCTTCACATCAGATGGCCAAAGTATTGGGGCTTCAGCTTCAGCACCAATCCTTCCAATGAATATCCAGGACTGATGTCCTTTAGCATTGACTGGTTGGATCTCCGTGCAGTCCAAGGGACTCTCAAGAGTCTTCTCCAACACCACAGTTCAAAAGTATCAATTCTTTGGCACTCAGCTTTCTTCATGGGGCTTCCCTAACAGCTCAGTTGGTAAAGAATCCGCCTGCAATGCAGGAGACCCCAGTTCGATTCCTGGGTCAGGAAGACCCTCTGGAGACTGGAGGCTACCCACTCCAATATTCTTGGGCTTCCCTTGTCACACAGCTGGTAAAGAATCTGCCTGCAATGCAGGAGACCTGGGTTCAATCCCTGGGTTGGGAAGATCCCCTGGAGAAGGGAAAGGCTACCCACTCCAGTATTCTGACCTGGAGAATTCCATGAACTGTATAGTCTATAGGGTCACAAAGGGTCAGACACGACTGAGGACTTTCACTTTCACTTTCTTTATAGTCCAACTCTCACATCCGTACATGACTACTGGGAAAACTATAGCTTTGTTGGCAAAGTAATGTCTCTGCTTTTTAATATGCTGTCTGTGTTGGTCATAACTTTTCTTCCAAGGAGCAAGTGTCTTTTAATTCCATGGCTCCAATCACCATCTGCAGTGATTTTGGACCCCAAGAAAATAAAATCTGTCACTGTTATTATTGTTTACCCATCTATTTGCCATGAAGTGATGGGACCAGATGCCATGATCTTAGTTTTCTGAATGTTGAGTTTTAAGCCAACTTTTTCACTCTCCTCTTTCACTTTCATCAAGAGGCTCTTTAGTTCTTCACTTTCTGCCATTAGGGTGGTGTCATCTGCATATCTGAGGTTATTGATGTTTTCCCAGCAATCTTGATTCCAGCTTGTGCTTCATCTAGTCCAGCATTTTGCATGATGTACTCTGCATATAAGTTAAATAAGCAGGGTGACAATATACAGCTTTCACGAACTCCTTTTCCTATTTGGAACCAGTCTGTTGTTCCATGTCCAGTTCTAACTGTTGCTTCCTGACCTGAATACAAATTTCTCAAGAGGCAGGTCAGGTGGTCTGGTATTCCCATCTCTTTCAGAATTTTCCACAGTTTGTTGTGATCCACATAGTCAAAGGCTTTGCAATAGTCAATAAAGCAGAAATAGATGTTTTTTCTGGAATTCTCTTGCTTTCCCAATGATCCAGAGGATGTTGGCAATTTGATCTCTGGTTCCTCTGCCTTTTTTAAAACCAGCTTGAACATCTGGAAGTTCACGGTTCATGTACTGTTGAAGCCTGGCTTGGAAAATTTTGAGCATTACCTTACTAGCGTGTGAGATGAGTGCAATTGTGTGGTAGTTTGAACATTCTTTGGCATTGACTTTCTTTGGGATTGGAATGAAAACTGACCTTTTCCAGTCCTGTGGCCACTGCTGAGTTTTCCAAATTTGCTGGCATATTGAGTGCAGCACTTTCACAGCATCATCTTTCAGGATTTGAAATAGCTCAACTGGAATTCCATCACCTCCACTAGCTTTGTTCATAGTGATGCTTCCTAAGGCCCACTTGACTTCACATTCCAGGATGTCTGGCTTTAGGTCAGTGATCAAACCATCGTGGTTATCTGGATCATGAAGATCTTTTTTGTATAGTTCTTCTGTGTATTCTTGCCACCTCTTCTTAATATCTTCTGCTTGCCCATATTTGTATGAAATGTTCCCTTCGTATCTCTAATTTCCTTGAGGAGATCTCTAGTCTTTCCCATTCTATTGTTTTCCTCTATTTCTTTGCACTGATCACTGAGGAAGGCTTTCTTATCTCTCCTTGCTATTCTTTGGAACTCTGCATTCAAATGGGTATATCTTTCCTTTTCTCCTTTGCCTTTAGCTTCTCTTCTTTTCTTAGCTATTTGTAAGGCCTCCTCAAACAACCATTTTGCCTTTTTCCATTTCTTTTTCTTGGGAATGGTCTTGATCACTGTTTCCTGTACAAGTCACAAACCTCTGTCCATAATTTCTCAGGCACTCTGTCTATCAGATCTAATCCCTTGAATCTATTTGTCATTTTCACTGATTTAGGTCATACCTGAATGGTCTGGTGGTTTTCCCTACTTTCTTCGATTTAAGTCTGAATTTGGCAAGCATTCAAGTTAGGGCACATCAATTTCATTTTGTACAGTATTTACATTTAGTATGAAGTGGAACCTAGTATCTACTGCTTTGCCAAGTTAAAAAATGAATTTTAGAGACTTCCCTGGTCCAGTGGTTAAGATTCCTGTCTTCCACTGCAGGGGCATGGGTTTCATTGCTGGTGGGGGAACTCAGATCCCACAAGCTGTGTGGCATGGCCAAAAAACAAAAATAATTTTAATTTAAGGGCCAATTTACAGATGTTAGTTTGATTTCAGTTAGAAGTTGTATGACAATTAGGTAACTGTTGAAGTTTTTCATGAGGAGTCAGGATGGGGGTGAGTATTCCCTTAGGACTCATTTCTAAAGGAGTATAGAAGCCTAGCTGGAGTGAGTGAGCACGACTGTATCTCAGACATCTTTCAGAATTTTTCAACAGGATTCCTTGAGAAAATCTAGCCCTAAATGGCCAAAGACATCCTTTGTATGTAACGAGTTAATCTCTTTTATGCATGTAGACTAGAGTTAGTTATGTACATCTTTGGGGGAATTAAGAAAATAGTCAAATAATTTTCTGCATCCTGTGATTTAGATGAGGAAGCCAGGCTGTAAAAGGCTGTGCAGTGTCACGGTCTTTGTAGATTGGGACCTGGGATTGGAGTCGACAAGAAGAGGGATGCAGGGGACCCAAGTCTCGAGTGAAACAAGGGTGCTTTATTTGCAGAAACACATGTTTATATATCTTCATACAAGGCAGCTTTAGGCAGTAAAAAAATTGAACAAAAACAAAGCCAAGCAAATAACAATCTTCAAAGGGCCAGAAAGCATTCAATACCCTGCATAAGAAGGGCATAACTGAAAAGGTCACTGAAGGGGGTCACTGAAAGGAATCCAAACAGGTGAGATCTCATGATCTCAGTCCTGACAGCTGCGTGCAGCTCTGCTCGTTCCTGTTTGCCAGGAACTGATAAGGAATAGAGAGTCCTTGAGAAACAGCACACAAAAGAAGAACATAATTGATCCCTTACAGTTGAATGTCCCCTGACAGTGTGGCAGTGGAATAAATCCTGCACTGGACCTTCTGGGCCCTCATACCTGGGGTCAGCCCAGGGGATCCTCATCCTGGTGGAAAGGCAGGCGACCAGGTAGTCAAGGGGAGTTAGGAGGAACGTTTACACCCTGGGCTGATGGAACTCATGCTGGACAGATGTATCTTTGAGCTCATGCTTGAGATATTTCCCTTGTCCTTAAAGCCATCCTGTGTTCTCCTTTAAAATCCTCTCCTTGGCTTTGGAGCCAAGTGAAAATAATCCAGTTGCCTTGGATAAAAAAAGAGGACTCTACAGGACATAGGAAAGAATGATCACTGAACTAAGATCGAAACTGTAGCAAGAAAATAGAAGCTTAGACACAACTCTCAGGGTATGTGTCATTTTAAACATAAGAATCATTAGGAAATTTCTGATCGTGTCACAAATATCAGTTCTAACAACCACCAGCATCACAATCACCTGAGATCCTTATAAAAAATGCAGAGTCCTATGTACACACTGCTATATTTAAAATGGATAATCAAGAACAACCTACTATACAGCACAGGAAACTCTGCTCAGTGTTATGTGGCAGCCTGGATGGAAGGGGAGTTTGAGGGAGAATGGATACATGTGTATGTATGACGAATCCCTTCACTGTTCACAGGAAACTATCACAGCACTGTTTATTGTCTATACCCCAATACAAAATAAAAAGTTTAAAAATACATATATATATTTCAAAAACTTTATAAAATACAGAGTCCTGGTCTCTATGACATCAGAATTTCTACAGCAGGGCTTGGGAATCTGATTAAATATGAAGACTCACTGACTTAAGAAGATTTGTTGGGCACATAGCCTTTACTCAATGTGGCTCAGATGGCAAAGAATCTACCCGCAATGTGGGAGACCAGGGTTTGACCCTTGGGTTGGGAAGATCCCCTGGAGAAGGGAATGGTTACCCACTCCAGTACTCTTACCTGGAGAATTCCATGGACAGAGGAGCCTGGTGGGCTACAGTCCATGGGGTCACAAAGAGTGGGACACGACTGACCAACTAACAGTTTCACTTCTACTCCATGTAAGATCTTAATTAGGAAGATCCAAAATGGTTTCCTTTTATATACAGAAGACCTCTGTTATTTGTGGATTTTGTAGTCACAGTTTAAATGATCAAAGAGAGGTCCTAAGTATGCATGACATGTAGCCGTTAGGAGTTTCCATGAGGCACAAAGCCTACATCAAATGAAATGAGGTCAGCAGATGACCCCAAAGACACAGCCTCATAGCATGAATTTGTGATTCTCTTCACCAGCCTGCATTCTGCAGGAGAAATTATTTGCTAAAATTGAAATTATATTAATAACATTCATAGGTTATATAATATGTTATATTATATAACCTTAGGTTATGTAATATATAATATAACCTAAGGTTGATCATCACTTATTTAACAATGTCTCTCATATAATTTAATATGCCAAATAAGCCTAATTAGTGTAACATCTCTCATTTTATAAAGAGAAAGAATTAATCTTTTGAAATGTTCTCACTTGGGTTTTTCTATGTTTGCAGCCAGGACAAACAGTACATATTTCTAGCAGAATTAAACAACTTCATGGACCCAGAGGTATCTTCAAAGAGAGCGAAAAAGTTACTACCTTCTCAAGATCAGAGTCATTCCCAAAGATAACCAAAAGAAGGAACCAACAGCCTGCCTGTCCCAAGGAAGCAGAAAGTCAAGCCAAGCTATTACTTTAAAGGTAACTGTTTAATAGTCTTTTCAGTGTAGAAAGGCAATTCAGACAGAGGATTGTTAGAATAAGTACTCAAAGGAGCATAGAGGGGAGCAGTAGGAATTATAGCAGTCCTAAGATCTTTTGTTTTAGGTACCTTTTATGTCCTTAGTGTTTTCATTCTGGCCTTTTACAATGAATCTTCTAATGAGCTTTTTTGGAATTTTGAAACATTTTGGAGGCTTCCTCCTACCAATTAAAATATGTACTCCTTGTGTTTTAATACACTTCTTAAATAATATTATCCAACTGGAACATTCCTCATAATGGTCCCTACTAAGTTCCCTGAGTGCTGGTAGCAGTTTGGCAGGACACTTACCAAATAAGTTCAACCCACATTTCTGTCCAGCCACATCTGGCCACAGATTCATGCAATCCAAACTTCTGTCTGGCAATATTTTGAGGCCCTCTAACCTGATCAGTCCTAAAGGAAATCAACCCCGAATATTCATTGGAAGGACTGATGCTGAAGCTCCAATACTTTGACCACCTGATGTGTAGAGATGACTCATTGGAAAAGACCCTGATGCTGGGGAAGATTGAATACAGGACAAAAAGGGGGCGACAGAGGATGAGATGGTTGAATGGCATCACCAACTAAATGGAGATGCATTTGAGCAAACTCCAGGAGATAGTGAAGGACAGGGAAGCCTGGAGTGCTGCATCCCACAGGGTCCCAAAGAGTTGGACAAACTTAGCAACTGAATCTACTACTGCAGGAAGGAATCCCTCAGAAGAAATGGAGTAGCCATCATGGTCAACAAAAGAGTCCGAAATGCAATACTTGGATGCAATCTCAAAAATGACAGAATGATCTCTGTTCGTTTCCAAGGCAAACCATTCAATATCACAGTAATCCAAGTCTATGCCCCAACCAGTAACGCTGAAGAAGCTGAAGTTGAACGGTTCTATGAAGACCTACAAGACCTTTTAGAACTAACACCCAAAAAAGATGTCCTTTTCATTATAGGGGACTGGAATGCAAAAGTAGGAAGTCAAGAAACACTTGGAGTAACAGGCAAATTTGGCCTTGGAATACAGAATGAAGCAGGGCAAAGACTAATACAGTTTTGCCAAGAAAATGCACTGGTCATAGCAAACACCCTTTTCCAACAACACAAGAGAAGGCTCTACACATGGACATCACCAGATGGTCAACACCGAAATCAGATTGATTATATTCTTTGCACCCAAAGATGGAGAAGCTCTGTAAAGTCAACAAAAACAAGACTGGGAGCTGACTGTGGCTCAGATCATGAACTCCTGATTACCAAATTCAGACTTAAATTGAAGAAAGTAGGGAAAACCACTAGACCATTCATGTATGACCTAAATCAAATCCCTGATGATTTTACAGTGGAAGTGATAAATAGATTTAAGGGACTAGATCTGATAGAGTGCCTGATGAACTATGGGATGAGGTTCATGACACTGTACAGGAGACAGGGATCAAGACCATCCCCATGGAAAAGAAATGCAAGAAAGCAAAATGGCTGTCTGGGAAGGCCTTACAAATAGCTGTGAAAAGAAGAGAAGCAAAAAGCAAAGGAAAAAGGAAAGATATAAGCATCTGAATGCAGAGTTCCAAAGAATAGCAAGGAGAGATAAGAAAGCCTTCCTCAACGATCAATGCAAAGAAATAGAGGAAAACAATAGAATGGGAAAGACTAGAGATCTCTTCAAGAAAATTAGAGATACCAAGGGAACATTTCATGCAAAGATGGGCTCGATAAAGGACAGAAATGGTACAGACCTAACAGAAGCAAAAGATATCAAGAAGAGGTGGCAAGAATACACAGAAGAACTGTACAAAAAAGATCTTCATGACCCAGATAATCACAATGGTGTGATCACTCACCTAGAGCCAGACACCCTGGAATGTGAAGTCAAGTGGGCCTTAGAAAGCATCACTATGAACAAAGCTAGTGGAAGTGATGGAATTCCAGTTGAGCTATTTCAAATCCTAAAAGATGATGCTGTGAAAGTGCTGCACTCAATATGCCAGCGAATTTGGAAAACTCAGCAGTGGCCACAGGACTGGAAAAGGTCAGTTTTCATTCCAATCCCAAAGAAAGGCAATACCAAAGAATGCTCAAACTACCACACAATTGCACGCATCTCACATGCTAGTAAAGTAATGCTTAAAATTCTCCAAGCCAGGCTTCAGCAATATGTGAACCGTGAACTTCCTGATGTGCAAGCTGGTTTTAGAAAAGGCAGAGGAACCAGAGATCAAATTGCCAACATCTGCTGGATCATGGAAAAAGCAAGAGAGTTCCAGAAAAACATCTATTTCTGCTTTATTGACTATGCCAAAGCCTTTGACTGTGTGGATCACTATAAACTGTGGGGAATCCTGAAACAGATGGGAATACCAGACCACCTGACCTACCTCTTGAGAAATCTGTATGCAGGTCAGGAAGCAACAGTTAGAACTGGACATGGAACAACAGACTGGTTCCAAATTGGAAATACGTCAAGGCTATATATTGTCACCCTGCTTATTTAACTTATATGCAGAGTATCATTGAAATGCTGGATTGGAAGAAGCACAAGCTGGAATCAAGATTGCCGGGAGAAATATCAGTAACCTCAGATATGCAGATGACGCCACCCTTATGGCAGAAAGTGAAGAGGAACTAAAAAGCCTCTTGAAGAAAGTGAAAGTGGAGAGTAAAAAAGTTGGCTTAAAGCTCAACATTCAGAAAACGAAGATCATGGCATCCGGTCCCACCACTTCATGGGAAATAGATGGGGAAACAGTGGAAACAGTGTCAGACTTTATTTTTTGGGGCTCCAAAATCACTGCAGATGGTGACTGCAGCCGTGAAATTAAAAGACGCTTACTCCTTGGAAGGAATGTTATGACCAACCTAGATAGCATATTAAAAAGCAGAGACATTACTTTGGCAACAAAAGTCCATCTGTCAAGGCTATGGTTTTTCCAGTGGTCATGTATGGATGTGAGAGTTGGACTGTGAAGAAGGCTGAGTGCAGAAAAATTGATGCTTTTGAACTGTGGTGTTGGAGAAGACTCTTGAGAGTCCCTTGGACTGCAGGGAGATCCAACCAGTCCATTCTGAAGGAGATCAGCCCTGGGATTTCTTTGGAGGGAATAATGCTGAAGCTGAAACTCCAGTACTTTGGCCACCTCATGCGAAGAGCTGACTCATTGGAAAAGACTCTGATGCTGGGAGGGACTGGGGGCAGGAGGAGAAGGGGACGACAGAGGATGAGATGGCTGGATGGAATCACTGACTCGATGGACGTGAGTCTCAGTGAACTCCAGGAGTTGGTGATGGACAGGGAGGCCTTGTGTGCTGCGATTCATGGGGTCGCAAAGAGTTGGACATGACTGAGTGACTGAACTGACTGAACTGAACTGAGCGACTGAATAACAATGAACCTGATGGTTACCAAGGCAAGTTCTCAAGACACAAAATTTAGATTGCCTTTAGTAAGATTTTGACCACATTTGGTAGATAAGTACAGCTTCTAGGACCATAGCTTTTAAGCAGGTGTGCTGGAAGGTGGCATGCTTAACTCTTTGGATTTTTAAGGATTCCATTGTTATTATTATTTTAGAGAAGGTTTTGGGTTTCTCAGGGCCAAAATAATTCCTAAAAGGAATATACTGTTGGATTGGGAACTGTGTGGTGTTTTGCAGGGTACCTCACTGCACTGATAGCTCAGTTGGTAAAGAGTCCGCCTGCAATGCAGGAAACCCTGGTTCAATTCCTGGGTTGGGAAGATCCACTGCAGAAGGGATAGGCTACCGTCTCCAGTATTCTTGGGCTTCCCTTGTGGCTCAGCTGGTAGAGAATATGCCTGCAATGTGGAAGACCTAGGTTTGATCCCTGGGTTGGGAAGATCCCCTGGAAAAGGGAAAGGCTACCCACTCTAGTATTCTGGCCTGGAGAATTTCACGGATTGTATACTCCATGGGGACATGACTGAACAACTTTGACTTTCACTGCACAGAAGTCTTCTTGAGGTTGTCAGGTAACCGAGTGCTGATCTATCCCCTTTCGTGACCAAACCGTCCTAACACCAGACTCTTGGGTTACGTGGTGAATATTCTAACAGCTTTTAAATGCGCTTCCCACACCCACCAATTTTGTGACTTTTCTCTTCTGAGATTCCTAATACCAATAGCCTTTACATAAAATCTATCCACTCAAGGCCTCACACTTGAACCCAGTCCAGTTTAAATCAGACCTAGTCTGAATCCAGACCAAGCCTGGTTTTTAAAAGTCTGACCCAGTCCAACTCTGGTCAATAACCACCCATAGTTCGATGTGGAATCTGGGGATCTGGGGACAAAACCAAGGGCTGGGGTTTCCAATCAAATAAGTAACTATGGAAATCTAAATAGATCAGCAGCTCAGTGCAAAGAGGGCAGAGCTGAGAACCAAGAAGGGACTTACCCATGGGCCTCAGAAATAGTGAGAAAGACAGTGAACTCAGGCAGCTCACAGGGCACCACACCTGTGTCTCTTACTGTCTTCGAAGTTGTCGAAAGTCTTCAGTCCTGATGCTGCCATCACACTGTTAAATAAAAAAAATTCAACTGAGTAAATTTAAGGATCAAATCTGCTTTCTTAAACAATTAATGAATTGAGCAGTATCCATCCTTGAAAATAGAAGGGACCTCTTCTAAGGCATAAAAAAGAAAAGACCTTTAAATAGGCAGAAAGAAGGCAGAAAAGGGAAATTATTAGCAAATAATGCATTATTTCAGGCAAGATTATCCTCCGAAAGGGAATGAAAGAGCCTACAGGGCAGATTATCTCAGTGCTGACCAGGTAATTCCGGGTTGACTGGTTGAAGATTCCTCAGGGGTTGGGGCTATAATTAGGATATATATTTAGTTTCACTTTGGTGTACATGGGCTTAGAACAAGTGACTCCACTTTGGGTCTGTTGTTTCTTTTAAAAAAGCAGAGACATCACTATGATGACAAAGGTCAATTTAGTCAAAACTATGGTTTTTCCAGTAGTCATGTACAGATGTGAGAGCTGGATCATGAAGAAGGCTGAGAGCCGAAGAATTAATGTGTTTGAATTGTGGTGCTGGAGAAGACTCTTGAGAGTCGCTTTGAACAGCAAGGAGAGCAAACCAGTCAATCCTAAAGGAAATCCAATAAGAAATCAACCCTGAGTGTTCATTGGAAGGACTGATGCTGAAGCTCCAACACTTTGGCCCTGATGCAAAGGCCTTGATACTGGGAAAGATCTCTAGTCTTTCCCATTTTATTCAAATGGGTATATCTTTCCTTTTCTCCTTTGCTTTTCATATTTCTTTTTTTCACAGCTATTTGTAAGGCTTTCTCAGATAGCCATTTGCTTTTTTGCGTTTCTTTTTCTTGGGGATGGTATTGATCCCTGTCTGCTGTACAATGTCATGAACCTCTGTCCATAGTTCATCAGGCACTGTGTCGATCAGATCTATCCCTTAAATCTATTTATCACTTCCACTGTATAATCATAAGGGATTTGATTTAGGTCATACCTGAATGGTCTAGTGGTTTTCCCCACTTTCTTCAATTTAAGTCTGAATTTGGCAATAAGGAGTTCATGATCTGAGCCACAGTCAGCTCCTGGTCTTGTTTTTGCTGACTGTATACAGCTTCTCCATCTTTGGCTGCAAAGTCTGATTCCGCTGTTAGCAATCTGGTGATGTCCATGTGTAGAGTCTTCTCTTGTGTTGTTGGAAGAGGGTGTTGGCTAAGAAGACCAGTGTGTTCTCTTGGCAAAACTCTATTAGCCTGTGCCCTGCTTCATTCTGTACTCCAAGGCCAAATTTACCTGTTGATCCAGGTATCTCTTGACTTCCTACTTTTGCATTCCAGTTCCTTATGATGAAAAGGACATCCTTTCTGGGTGTTAGTTCTAGAAGGTCTTGTAAGTCTTCATAGAACCATTCAACTTCAGCTTCTTCAGCATTACTGGTTGGGGCATAGACTTGGATTACTGTGATATTGAATGATTTGCCTTGGAAATGAACAGAGACCATTCTGTCATTTTTGAATAGGAAGGAGAGATAAGAAAGCCTTCCTCAGTGATCAATGCAAAGAAATAGAGGAAAGCAGTAGAATGGGAAAGATTAGAGATCTCTTCAAGAAAATTAGATATACCAAGGGAACATTTGATGCAAAGATGGGATCAATAAAGGACAGAAGTTGTATGGACCTAACAGAAGCAGAATACATTAAGAAGAAGTGGCAAGAATACACAGGATAACTGTACAAAAGAGATCTTCACGACCCAGATAATCACAATGGTGTGATCACTCACCTAGAGCCACCCTGGAATGTGAAGTCAAGTGGGCCTTAGGAAGCATCACTATGAACAAAGCTAGTGGAGGTGATGGAATTCCAGTTGAGCTATTTCAAATCCTGAAAGATGATGCTGTGAAAGTGCTGCACTCAATATGCCACCAAATTTGGAAAACCCAGCAGTGGCCACAGGACTGGAAAAAGTCACTTATCATTCCAATCCCAAAGAAAGGCACTGTGAAAGAATGCTCAAACTACCACACAATTGCACGCATCTCACACGCTAGTAAAGTAATGCTCAAAATTCTCCAAGCCAGTCTTCACCAATATGTGAACCGTGAACTTCCAGATATTCAAACTGGTTTTAGGGAAGGCAGAGGAACCAGAGATCAAATTGCCAACATCCTCTGAATCATTGGGAAAGCAAGAGAATTCCAGACAAAACATCTATTTCTGCTTTATTGACTATGCCAAAGCCTTTGACTGTGTGGATCACAATAAACTGTGGAAAATTCTGAAATAGATGGGAATACCAGACCACCTGACCTACCTTTTGAGAAACCTGTATGCAGGTCAGGAAGCAACAGTTAGAACTGGACATGGAACAACAGACTGGTTCCAAATAGGAAAAGGAGTACGTCAAGGCTGTATATTGTCACCCTGCTTATTTAACTTATATGCAGAGTACATCATGAGAAACACTGGGCTGGAAGAAGCACAAGCTGGAATCAAGATTGCCGGGAGAAATAACAACCTCAGATATGCAGATGACACCACCCTTGTGGCAGAAAGTGAAGAAGAACTAAAGAGCCTTCTGATGAAAGTCAAAGAGGAGAGTGAGAAAGTTGGCTTAAAGCTCAATATTCAGAAAAGTAAGATCATGGCATCTGGTCCCATCACTTCACGGGAAATAGATGGGGAAACAGTAGAAACAGTGGCTGACTTTATTATTTTGGGCTCCAAAGCCACTGCAGATGGTGATTAAAGCCATGAAATTAAAAGACACTTACTCCTTGGAAGGAAAGTTATGACCAACCTAGACAACATATTAAAAAGCAGAGACATTACTTTGCCAACAAAGGTCTGTCTAGTCAAGGTTATGGTTTTTCCAGTGGTCATGTATGGATGTGAGAGTTGGACTATAAAGAAAGCTGAGTGCTGAAGAATTGATGCTTTTGAACTATGGCATTGGAGAAGACTCCTGAGAGTCCCTTGGACTGCAAGGAGATGGAATCAGTCCATCCTACAGGAGATTAGTCCTGGGTGTTCATTGGAAGGACTGATGTTGAAGCTAAAACTCCAATACTCTGGCCACCTGATGCGAAGATCTGACTCATTTGAAAAGACCCTGATGCTGGGAAAGATTGAGAGCAGGAGGAGAAGGGGACAACAGAGGATGAGATGGTTGGATGGCATCACTGACTCAATGGACATGAGTTTGGGTAAACTCTGGGAGTTGGTGAGGGACAGGGAAGCCTCGCATGCTACAGTCCATGGTGTCACAAAGAATCAGATATGACTGAACCACAACAATAAGAACAAAACATAAGTGTTTTCTCAAATTCTGTGAATTGCCCTAGCAAATTATTGATCCTGAGGAGAGGGCCATGGGAACCTCTGGATTGTAGCCATTTGGTCAGATGTACTGGTGGCCCTCTGGGACTTAAGACTCCATCTGTAGAGAAGGCAGTCTTGTGAGAGTGAACCCTTAACCTGTGGAAAGTGAAAGTGAAGTTGCTCGGTCATGTTTGACCCATTTCAACCCCTATCAGGCTCCTCCATCCATGGAGTTTTCCCGGCAAGAGTACTGGAGTGGGTTGCCATTTCTTGATAAACTCCTTACTTTTAAACTAGCTGGAGCCGACTTTCTTGTCTGTAGCTGGGAAAGGGCCTTCTTACTGGGGAAGACAAAGGTCTGTCTAGTCAAAGTTATGGTGTTTCCAGTAGTCATGTATGGATGTGAGAGTTGGACTATAAAGAAAGCTGAGCGCCGAAGAATTGATGCTTTTGAACTGTGGTGTGGAGAAGACTCTTGAGAGTCCCTTGAACTGCCAGGAGATCAAACCAGTCAATCGTAAAGGAAATCAGTTCTGAATATTCATTGGAAGGACTGATGCTGAAGTTGAAGCTCCAATACTTTGGCCACCTGATGCAAAGAACTGACTCAGTGGAAAAGACCCTGATGTTGGGAAAGACTGAAGGCAGGAGGAGAAGGGGACAGCAGAGGATGAGATCATTGGATGGCATCACTGATTCAATGGACATGAATTTGAGCAAGCTCTGGGAGTTGGTGGTGGACAGGGAAGCCTGGCATACTGCAGTCCATGGGGTTGCAAAGAGTCAGACACGACTGAGCAACTGAACTGAACTAGGGAAGAAGTGTACAAGCAACAAGGCAGAATCAAGACAGGAAACTGTGCTTTTGGAGGAGACGGAGGACCTCACAGAGGGGACTAGGTGGTGGAATGTGGGACTTCTTGTTCCCATGGTAACACTGAGTCCTGTCCCCAACTTGCTGCTTTGGATACATGTTCTTTTCCAAGTGGAACTTGTAAGTTTCCAAGAGCAGCCTTTGTTTTTATCAGTCACCATAGACCTCATGGAGCGGAGCCAAGAGTCAGGATAAAACATGGGTCCTGTACAATCTATTCTATGTGTGTGCTCAGTTGCTTCAGTTGTGTCCAACTCTTTGCAAACCTATGGACTGTAGCTTGTGAGTCCACTCTATTCATGGGATTCTCCAGGCAAGAATACTGAAGTGGGTTGCCATGCCCTTCTCCAGGGGATCTTCTTGACCCAGGGAATGAACCTGCATCTCCTACATTGTCAAGCAGATTCTTTACCCAGTGAGATACTACACTGTATCAACAGACTGTCCACATCTCTTGCTTTATTTAAACAAATGCATCAGTACACAGAATGGTTAAAGTTTAAAGTACTATAAAGATCATCTCCAACTCTCTTTGGGTCACATTAAAACTGAGGTCCAGAGAGGTTAAGAAGATAACTAATATGATTATAGGGGCTTCCCTGGTGACTCAGATGGTAGAGCGTCTGCCTGCAATATGGGAGGCCCGGGTTCAATCCCTGGGTTGGGAAGATCCCCTGGAGAAGGAAATGGCAACCCACTCCAGTACTCTTGCCTGGAAAATGGATAGAGGAGGACAGAGGAGCCTTGTAGGCTACAGTCCACGAGGTCACAAGGAGTCGAACATGACTGAGCGACTTCACATCACTTCAATATGATTATGGTTCTCTGCTCTTTACAAAGCTTTGTGTCTATAAAAACTTTGGTTCTTGCAGAAGCCCTGTGAGGTTAAGTGACTGGTCCAAAGGCTCTTGGATTAGCCTGTAGCAAAGCTGAGACTGAAATCTGCACTTCAGGGGCTCTGCAGGCCAGTCCTGGCTTGCAATGGCAGCTGAACTGTTGCCACATCTAAACATAGGCTTCTGTGTTTTATAAAAGTATCATTCTGAGATCACATTAAAATGAAACAAAAAAAATCTTCAATCGCAGAGTGAAAAATACTGCTTTTTGTAATTTTTGTTTCTCCACAGAAAGGATGACTAAGTAATCTAGGATCTCCTTAGAAGTTGCAGAAGGTTCTGGTGCAATTCCCACTCTTACAAAACATCTATTTTATCACAAACCACAAAATCTGATTATTTATTTCAAAAGAAATACAGAACTGGAAGTGATAACTCATGTTTTTTCTAACAAATGTGGACTCTGAGTCATGATCTGTCCAAATATTAGGACACAAACCAAGAGTGTGGCACTGGTTTCTCTGCTGGGAGCTCTATTTCCCTGCGGTCAGATTAAACAATTTGGCGGAATAATCTACACAATGTTAAATTGCAATTAAAGGTGCTAGATAAGATGTGTTTTAACTGGGGTTGCCTTATGCAATATATGTGTAAACATATGCACAAAGTTTTACATTCTATAAAAATACAGAAAAAAAGATAATGCCATTTTTAGCAAACATGAAAACAGTGTGCTGTTGCTGCAAATACAGTGTCCATGAGAATTCTAGGCTGGAAAGTCTTCTATTTCTATAATGGTTAACTTATAATCACTTAATAGAACAAGGTCATTTTCAGAACACATCATCCAACATCTGGTCTACCATCTGCTGGCTGAATAAAAATTCACATGACTCAGGCACACAAGGAGCAATTTCCTACATCATTTCAGTTTTTATTCTTCTCTCAGTCACAAAAACAAAGGCTATATGATCATTTAAAAGACTCTCTTGGAAAGACACTTGAACTTCATTTTGTGCAAAAGCAGGTTCCTGAAAAAAATTGCATGAATTATTTTTTCCCTGTTTTATTGAACCTCATTTCCTTCACATGGGAAATGTCCAAATTTTAAATAAATTTTATTCTGAATCTTTTAAAAACATAGGAGTTCAAATTTTTATGGAGTACTGTTATTTTTGCATTATTTTAAATTTATTCTTTGTTGAAATAGTTGGTATATAACATTATATGTCACAGGTGTATAATATAGGGATTTATCATTTTAAAGGTTATACTCCAATTATAGTTATTATAAAATATTAGTTATATTCCCAAAATATATAACTAATAGTTCACATCTCAATCCTTTGCCCCTATGTTGCCCCACGCTGTTATTTATTTTTTTAAATAATCTAATTGAAGAAAGTGGGAGAAACCACTAGACCATTCAGGTATGACCTAAATCAAATCCCTTATGATTACACAGTGGAAGTGAGAAATACATTTAAGGGACTAGATCTGATATACGAGTGCCTGATGAAATACGGACAGAGGTTTGTGATACTGAACAGGAGACAGGGAGTAGGACCATCCCCAAGAAAAAGAAATGCAAAAAGCAAAATGGCTGTCTGAGGAGGCCTTACAAATAGCTAAGAAAAGAGAAGTGAAAAGCAAAGGAGAAAAGGAAACATATACCCATTTGAATGCAGAGTTCTAAAGAATAGCAAGGAGAGATAAGAAAGCCTTCCTCAGTGATCAATGTAAAGAAATACAAGAAAACAGTAGAATGGGAAAGACTAGAGATCTCTTCAAGAAAATTAGAGATACCAAGGGAACATTTCATGCAAAGATGGGCACAATAAAGGACAGAATGGTATGGACCTAACAGAAGCAGAAGATATTAACAAGAGGTGACAAGAATATACAGAAGAACTGTACAAAAAGATCTTCATGACCCAGATAATCATGACAGTGTGATCATTCACCTAGAGCCAGACATCCTGGAATGTGAGGTCAAGTAGGTCTTAGGAACCATCACTATGAACAAAGCCTAGTGGAGGTGATGGAATTCCAGTTGAGCTATTTCAAATCCTGAAAGATGATGCTGTGAAAGTGCTGCACTCAATATGTCAGCAAATTTGGAAAACTCAGCAGTGACCACAGGACTGGAAAAGGTCAGTTTCCATTCCAATTCCAATGCTAAAGAATGCTCAGACTACAGCACAACTGCACTCATCTCACATGCTAGAAAAGTAATGCTCAAAATTCTCCAAGCCAGGCTTCACCAATACGTGAATCATGAACTTCCAGATATTCAAGCTAGTTTTAAAAAAGGCAGAGGAACCAGAGATCAAATTGCCAACAGCCTCTGGATCATCGGGAAAGCAAGAGAGTTCCAGAAAAAAAACATCTATTTCTGCTCTATTGACTATGCCAAAGCCTTTGACTGTGTGGATCACAATAAACTGTGGAAAATTCTTCAAAAGATGGGAATACCAGACCACCTGACCTGCCTCTTGAGAAACCTGTATGCAGGTCAGGAAGCAACAGTTAGAACTGGACATGGAACAACAGACTGGTTCCAAATAGGAAAAGGAGTACATCAAGGCTGTATATTGTCACCCTGCTTATTTAACTTATATGTAGAGTACATCATGAGAAATGCTGGGCTTGAGGAAGCACAAGCTGGAATCAAGATTGCCGGGAGAAATATCAATAAGCTCAGATATGCAGATGACATCACCCTTATGGCAGAAAGTGAAGAAGAACTAAAGAGCCTCTTGATGAAAGTCAAAGAGGACAGTAAAAAAGTTGGCTTAGCTCAACATTCAGAAAACAAAGATCATAGCATCTGGTCCCATCTCTTCATGGAAAATAGATGGGGAAACAGTGGAAACAGTGGCTGACTTTATTTTGGGGGGCTCCAAAATCACTGCAGATGGTGATTAAAGCCATGAAATTAAAAGACGCTTACTCCTTGGAAGAAAAGTTATGACCAACCTAGACAGTATATTAAAAAGAGGAGACATTACTTTGCCAACAAAGTTCTGCCCAGTCAAGGCTATGGTTTTTCCAGTAGTCATGTACGGATGTGAGAGTTGGACTATAAAGAAAGCTGAGCACCGAAGAATTGATGCTTTTGAACTGTGGTGTTGGAGAAGACTCTTGAGAGTCCCTTGGACTGCAAGGAGATGGAATCAGTCCATCCTAAAGGAGATCAGTCCTGGGTGTTCATTGGAAGGACTGATGTTGAAGCTGAGGCTCCAATATTTTGGCCACCTGATGCGAAGAGCTGCTCATTTGAAAAGACCTTGATGTTAGAAAAGATTGAAGGCAGGAGGAGAAGGGGACGACAGAGGATGAGATTGTTAGATGGCATCACTGACTCAATGGACATGAGTTTGGTTAAACTCCAGGAGTTGGTGATGGACAGGGAGGCCTGGCATGCTGGGGTCGCAAAGAGCTGGACATGACTGAGCAACTGAACTCAACTGAATGGATCTTGCCTGAAAAATATTAGTCTGGTATTCCCATAGTCATTTTCTTTTTCCTTCATTTTTCTACATTTCTCAGATTATTCTATAAGGAAGTGTTGTCTCACCTCCAATATTTATTCATATATTTAATTATACCTCCTTTTTATGGAATCATGGGTAATTTTATTATTTATCAGTAATTACCTTCCAGCTGAAACCATTGGGAGTTCTTTCAAGTTGGCTTCTGTGTCATTTTGATATGTTCCCATATTTTTTTTTTGCTTATTTTTGAGTACTTACTTCATTACTTTCTGTGAACACAAGATGCTCCAGGTTTCTTTTGTATTTTCCCTTCCCTAGTCTTAAAGTCAATCACTTCTGCAGAGTCCTCAGTCTTTTTGACAATGGTATTTAGAAGCCATGATCTGGACACTAGTTCTGTTCATTGCTATTTGGCTGTCATGACTTCTAATTACTACTAGTGGGTTAGTATATAGACACATGTACATTTATATCTTTCTATCTATCCTGTTTCAAAGTCCACTTTGATATGAGTATCTGTCCCCAACTTTCTTTTCATTTCCATTTGTATGGAATATATTTTTTTAATCCTTTCAATTTCAGTCTGTATGTATCTTTAGCTCTGAAATGAGTCTCCTATAGGCAGCATATAGATGGGTCCATTTTTTAAAATCCAATTAACCACCTTATGTCTTTTGATTAGAGCATACAGTCTGTTAACATTTAAAATAATTTTTGATAGGAATGCACTTATAGCCATTTTGCTACTTGTTTTCTCATTGTTTTTGCAGTTCTCTGTTTTCCTCTTCTTTTAGTTTCTTCCTTTGTGGTTTGTTGATTCTCTTCAGTGTTGTGCTTGTGTTCACATGTCTATGACAGGTTTTTAATTTGTGGTTCCTGTGGTGTTCATATACATTGAACTATATCTACTAGTTGTAAAATGGTAGGCATTGAAGTTCAAACACATTTTAACAGAGGTACATTTTTAACTCCCTCTCCCCATGTTATGTGTTTTTGGTATCATATTTCACATTTTCATGCTTGTGTGCTCGGTCGCTAAGTCATGTCCTACTCCGTGACCCCATGGACCGCAGTGCTCCAGGGCTTCCCTGTCTATGGGATTTTCCTGGCAAGAATACTGGAGTGTGTTGCCATTTCCTCCTCTAGGATTTTACATTTTCATGTTTATCCCTTATTTCTTGTAGTTATAGTTGATTAAAAATTTTTTTAACCTTCATACTCGCTTATTTAAGTGGTTGATCCCCAGACTCTATTATATACTTGCCTTTACCAGTGGATTTTTCCTTTCCCATAATTTCTTATTTCTTATTGTAGCCTTTTCCTTTTTCACTTAAAGAGGACCCTTTAATGCTTCTTGTGAGGTTGGTTTAGTACTAATGAACTCTTTCAGTTTTTGCTTTTCAGAGAAATTCCTTATCTCTCCTTCAATTCTGAATGACAACCTCAAGTTGTACATTTTCTCTTTTAAAACTTTAAATACGTCATGCCACTCCCTTCTGGCCTGCAAAGTCTCTGCAGAAAAACCAGTTGTTAGCCTTATGGGGCTACCTTACACGTGACTCTTGGTTTTTCTCTTGCTGCCTTTAAAATTCTCTTTAACTTTTGTCATTTTAATTAAGAGATGTCTCTGTATGGGTCTCTTTGGGCTCATTTTGCTTGATGACTCTGTGTTTCCAGTACCTGGAAATCTATGTCCTTCCTCAGGTTGAGAGAGAGTTTTCAGCCACAATTTTATTAAGTACACTTTCTATCTCTTGCTCACTCGTCTCTCCTTCTGGGGCCCCTATATTGCTAATGTTGGTAAGATTGATGTTGTCCTAGAAGTACTGAGGCTGTTCTTATCTATCCTCTTTTTAAATTTGTTTTTCTTTTTGTATTCTGAGTGGATGATTTCCATTATTCAGTCTTCTAGGTCACTTATGTGTTCTTCTGTATCAACTAATCTGCTGTTAATTCCTTCCGGTGTATTTTTCATTTTAGCTATTGTATTCTTCAGCAATGACTGGTTCCTTTTTATATTTTCCAGTTTCTTGTCAAAAATTTCACGCTATTCGTCTATTCTTTCCCCAGGTTTCAGTTAGCATTCTTACTACAGATGCTTTGAACTCTTTATCTGGTAACTTATTTATCTCTGCTTCATTTGGGTTTCTTTTTGTTGTTGTTCTTGTTCTTTCATTTTAAACAAATTCCTCTGTCTTCTCAATTTAACTTTCTCTGCCCCATGCAATTAGGTGAAACAGTTACCTGTTATGGTCTTGAAGGCCAGTCTTTGTGTAAAGCATCCTGAGCAGTCTTCGGCGCCCAGTGGTTCTGCTGGGAGAGCTGGATCTGAAGTGAGCATGTCTTCCCCTTGGTGTGCTGGCAGCCTCCACCTCGGTGGGAGGTGAGGCCAGAGCTGGAGTCGCTTAAGCCAGAGCCAGGGACAAACTGGAGCTTCTCCTATGATCAATGGCTGTTATCACCCTGACAGAGGTGGAGATGGGGCCCAAGAGGCTGTAGCAGGAGCCCTGAGGGAGTTGAGTTTCTCCCCGATATGTGATTTGTCGTGATGTGGTTTCTACCTTGGTGTGCATCATAGCCAGGGCCTGAGGCCCTGCTTGGTGCTTCACTTTTGTGCTGGTTTCACCTTTTCCCTGATACACGTGACTTGGTTAGAGGCTGGATCAGGGTCCGAGGGGCTATTGCCACACTACTCAGCTGGTTTTGCTCTCATTAGTTATGGTGGTCTCCACCCTGGAGCTAATTCCACTCCTCCCAAGTGTGGGCAGGGAGGCGCATGCCGACAATGGCTGCCTCAGTCTCCCTCAGAGGCAGAGGCAGGGACCAAGCTGGCTTCATTCCCCTAAGTGTATGCATGCTCATGGGCAATGGTAGCCTCCACCCTAGTGCGGGTTAGCTCTAAGACCCTCTCTTCCCACTCTGTCTGCTCCTTCTGAGCTTGGAGCTCCCCCAGGTCCCATCCTACCTTTTCCCAGCAGTCCTCTTCTCCAACTGCTTTGGGCTACTCTTCCTTGGTTTAGTCTGATCCCATTTGTTTTTCTTTCAGAACTGACTCATAATTTCTATTTCACTAAGGATATTCTTTCCTGTTTCCCAATTCTTTATATAAAACTTTTCTGTCATTTTGGGGGCATGAAGTGGGAGTGGGCGATTAAAACTTGCACCAAATGTGGCATTATAATCTAGTCTGATTATAATCAGATCAGTATTGATCATTGGAGCTGGATCTCAGTGTATTATTCTCCACATCTAAATTCTCCTTTAGGAGACTGGCTACATAAATTATCTTGGGAAAGTATTAAACTCGCCTCTAATTATCTTCTGGATCTATCTACCAAATTCCAAGAAATATGGAAAATACAACAAATTAAATAAAACCGTGTGTAATCAATCAGCTAAATTCATTAAGGAATTATGTAGGAAAAATGACTCAATTTCAACAAATCAATGTCATAGGAAAAAAGTGTGTACGGGTGAAGCAGTATAGGTTAAGAGACAAGAGGGACATTTCAAGCACATGCAAACATGGACCTTTTTGGATCCAGCTTTGAACAGACCAATTAAAAAAATTTTTTTGAAACAATCAGGGAAATCATTTAATAAATATAAAGCTATTATTAATTAATATTAAGGAATTATCATTCATTTCATTGGATATGATAAGGGTATTTTAGTTATGTTTTTAAAAATTCATTAAATAAAAAAAATGCTTATCTGCTAGAACAGGGGTAAGCAAAAAAAAAACATGTGCTTAGTCACTCAGTCATGTCTGATTCTTTGCAACCCCATGGACTGTAACCTGCCAGGCTCCTCTGTCCATGGTGATTCTCCAAGCAGAAATACTGGAATAGGTTACCATACCCTCTTCCACGGGATCTTCCCGACCAAGGAATCGATACCAGGTCTCCTGCATTGCAGGCGGATTCTTTACTGTCTGAGTCACCAGGGAAGCAAACGATAGTCACAAATAAAAATAAACTTTGATTGGAACACATTCTACCCACTGCCATTGTCTATGGATGCGTTCCTGATATGACAGCAGAGATGAGTAGCTGCGATGGAGACGGGGCAGCCTGCACAACATAAACTATTTACTATCTGGTCCTTTACAGAAGCTGTTTGTCAACTGGCTAGTAGGGGAGAGGAATAAACAAGTAGTTTGAGATAAACCGACATATACTACTATATATAAAATAGATAAATGACAAGGATCTATGGCACAGGGAACCATATTCAATATCTTGTAGCAACCTACAATGGCAAAGATCTGAAAAAGAATACATATATATATGATACCTAATCACTTTGCTGTACACCTGAAACTAACACAACATTGTAAATCAACTATACTTCAACTGAAAACATCATTATAGCAACTCCTTGAGGTGGATATTATGAAGGCTGATTTATTAATGAAACATTAGGGGCTTGGACACATTAATTAATTTATAGCTAGGAAAGAGCAAAGAATTTGCCTGGTACTGTCCTTAGTCACTGTCATCACTGATATGACATATCCACACTGTTAAGTGGACAAGCCACGGCCACACATCTGTTTAAAGGTCAAGAAATATTTCACGAGCATGTAGAGTCTATAAAAGAACACGAACACTGGCGCCTTCAGCTGAGAAGCTTTTCATCAATCTCTTCCCTAGTGGCTCAGCTGGTAAAGAATCCACCTGGAATGTAGGAGACCTGGGTTTGATCCCTGGGTTAGGAAGATCCCCTGGAGAAGGGAACAGCTACCCACTCTGGTATTCTGGCTTGCAGAATTCCTTGGACTGTATAGTCCATGGGGTCGCAAAGAGTCTGACATGACTGAGTGGCTTTCACTTCATTTCATGAGCCTTAAAAGACTGATTTTCTGGTCGGGCTTAGAGTTGCTAAGTTTGCCTGTTTGTCAAGGTAGATGTTTGGTCTTCACACCCATTTATCACTTTACATTTCTCTCTCCTGTAAAATTCAAGGCTTGGTAGAGACCATACCTATGCCATGTACACTAAGCCCAGCTCCTGGAATAAGAAGAGCAGCTCAAATATGTTTCCTGAATGAATGACCAAAAACGTCCACATCACAACCTCATCCCTGAGTGTCAAGTCTCCTTGTGCTGGACGCAGAGGCACAAACAGATCATAAAGCTCCAGGCACCAAGAAAGGCTCTTGCTGCACATTAAGTGCTCAGCCTGTACACCAGAAGATCATTTATTATTGTTTGAGAGTCTGCTTTTCTAGGTGACGGAGAAGATGTAACCTACTTCTTAACCTCTAGAGTGGTTTTCGTGGCAGAGGCCTGGGGAGGCATACTCTGGTTGGAGCAATTGTTTTAGTTGTGAAGGTCAATGCCGGGTTGTGACATGCCCGTTCTTGTCTGTGCTGATATTAGTCTACTCAACCTGGCTCTGTCCTTTTCCAGAGATTTCAAGCGAATGAATCATGCTTGGCTGCCATTAAAAGGGGAACGAGATAACTGCTGGATGTGAGGGGGGATATTTGCAGAGTCTGGAGTAAGGTGTCTTTACAGATAGACAGGATGTGAATTTAGCACCTGAAGAGCCCCTATGGTAGAGAACTAGACACAAAATCCCCCCATGCACACAGGTGATGCTGAATGTCAAGGTTTGGACCTCTGAGCAATAATGCTAGCTTTGCCCTTCTTCAGTGCAGGGGTATTAAGTCAGTTTTTCAACCAGCACAAGTCAATGGCTGGTGCATTCCAGGAAAATGGGTGCAAGAGAGAGAAACACATCCACAGATCCAGGAAATGTTTAACTTTTATTCCTGCCTCATATACAGCATATTGTCTGCCAAAATTAGGAGTTAAATATAATTTAATGGAGATAAAATACTGAAATATCATTGGGACAATTAAAAAAAATGTTATCATGAATACAGAAAGAAAAAGAGCCAGTAAACAAAGCTGAAACAGGTGAAATAAGAACAAAATCTCTCCAGCTCTGAGATAGTGCATATTCATTTCTCTTCTTTCCCAGGTTGAAGTTTCCTGGAGCAGCTATTGAGATCAGGCTGCAGAGTAGAAGGTAATTATTGCACTGAGAGCGTACGTGATTCACAGAAGCAAGCCTATGTCCCAGACAGGGAAGCCGAGGCTATTGGAGACTGCATCTAAGTCTTCTTCTGCTTTACTGAGGTCTCAGAGAAGCGGAAGCTTCGGGACACTTGTGGTCATTGCCCCAGGTGTGGCCGGACTTAGTCTTGCCTGAGTCCTTAGCTCTTACCGAGGTTTAAAAATGGGTGCTCTCATTGTCTGTGGTGTTCAGCTGCAAATACTCCAGGGTGCCCTTCTTGTAGCTGGCCACCCGGGTTGGTTTTCGGTTCCTTATCCCCAAGGCCTGTCTTTTCTGTAAAGAGCTGGCGATCATGTCAGCAAACTCAGCTTGCAAGCGCTGTTGATTCTCCCTGGAGAGACAGAGTATGGAGGGAAAAGGGAACTTCTCAGCCATTCAAATAGACTAGCCCTCAGCTCCAGAACCGCCTGTTTCGTTCACTGATATCTTGTTGAATGCCTACTCTGTGCTGCACGCAGGAAGTCCAGAGAACACAGAACGACCCTTGGCTTCCACCAATCCACCAATGAGCCTAAAGAACTGTCACCCTTGCTCTGTGTAGTTGTAGGGAAAGCAGAATATACTTCAAGCAGGAAATTATATTTCAATTTCCAAGTGAGACACCACAATGTGGAATTCAGAGGTGAGGTTAGGTTTACACATACCACTGGAGCGAGAGGAACAGAAGCCAAGAGGGTGCTAAGCCCTAGTGTGTGTGCTACGTAGCTTCAGTCGTGTCCGACTCTTTGCGACCCCATGGACAGTAGCCTGCCAGACTCCTCTGTCCATGGGGTTCTCCAGGCAAGAATACTGGAGTGGATAGCCATTTCCTACTCCAGGGGATCTTCCTGACCAGGGATCGAACCCGCATCTCTTATGTCTCCTGCATTGGCAGGCAGTGCCACCTGGGAAGGCCACTGAAGTGTCAGTCGCTCTACTAACACTTGGAGAGTTGTGTTCTACTCTTTGCAACCCCATGGACTGTAGCCTGCCAGGGTGCTCTGTCCCTGGAATTCTCCAGGCAAGAATACTGGAGTGGATTGCCATTCCCTTCTCCAGGGGCGCTTTCTGACCCAGGGATCAAACCTGGGTCTCCTGCATTGCAGGCAGATTCTTTACCATCTGAGTCACCAGTCTCCACAAAACTCTGAAACGTGGTCCCACACTTTCCTAGGAATGTGAGTCTTGTCTGGGGAGGGCTCTGAATGAGTGGAGGGTTTTAAGAGATTAGAATGGACCTGGGGTGCTCTTAGTAAGGGGCCAGGTCCCCCCATGCCATACGGATGGTCTGCATTGTTTTGGCATCTCTATGGTGTTGCCATCTGTCTGGGTCCCGCATCCAGGTGTCTGCACGACAGGGTTTCTCCAGGTTTCTCACAGCAAAAGCCATTCCAATGGCCACATGACTCACTGCAGTGGCCCAAATGCAACTGGAAGACCATTTGAGTCACCTTTAGGGAAACTGAAACCGGTTAATTAGACCTGCAGCCTGTTTTACTCATCTCAGGGAGAACACACTCCGTGTGGAGATCCCAAACCACAGTCCTGGTGCTGGGAGTTCCTGTTTCATCAGGTGACTCAGCAGAGAGCTGAGAGCAGGGGTGGAAATGCACTGGTCTCTTGTCCCTAGGGTGCTCTACTCTTGACCACATGTGCAGGGGGTGAGCCCTAAACTTTCCTCTGGTCTCCCGAGCGAGCCTGAAACACTCCAGCAGCCAGAGAAGAGGGTTTCCAAGCCTTTCAATGTGTGTTGTCTCTCACCTTGGATTCAATGCCTCATTGCCACTGGCAAAGCCCTCGCCAACAGTTAAACCGCCTGCACACAGTATAAGATACAAAGCCAAGACCTCCACTTCCCGGCTCCTCCCCGCCCAGCCAGCAGCTTACGCGGTTGGAGGGGTCGGCAGGTTGTACTCCTGGTCCTTCACCCCGGTCAGCCAGTAGGTGGTCTCAGTTCCTCTCCCCTAGAGAGACAAGAAAGGTGTGGACCGTGGAGGCCAACGAGGCAGTCGGCTCTAACCCACCGTTCTGACAAGTATCAGCTTCCAAGAGACGTTTCCCCTCTGAGTTTGTCATCAGAGCCTATATTTCAATACAGCACCTGTTCCTGGTATCATCTGTGTTATCTCCAGACCAATCTCTATTTCTAAGCATCTTCAAAAAAGTATCTCATCCACCAGACTTTTTTTTTTTTCAAACTAGAATTTTCTTTTATTCCCCAGAAGACATTTCCAAATATCACCTTAGCAACAGCACAAAAACTCTAAATGAAGAAGGAAGAAAATTCATTTATGATCCTGCTACTCCAATGAATCCAACTGGTTTCACAGCTGGAAATGTCACATTTTATTCTGGCTGTTTTTGCCACGAAACTTTTGCCACAGTTTCCCCACCTGAAGTGTGTAAATTACAAACATACGTGCCTCATAATAAAACACTCACTAACTGACATTTGCTGGGTACATCTGCAGGCTGTAAAATAAATGGCAGCAACAGGAAATTCAGTTTTTGGCTGTAGGTTGTGTTTGAAAAGCAGACTGGATAGTTATATTTTTAAAAACCACTCATTCAAAAAAAATTAGTGATTTGGGGCTGTGTTTGGACTGAAATATTTGAACTTCCCAAGTGGCGCCAATGGTAAAGAACCTGCTTGCCAATGGAGGATATGCAAGAGGCTTGAGTTCAATCCCAGGGTTCAATCCCCAGAAGTAGGAAATGGCAACCCACTCCAGTATTCTTGACTAGAAAACCCCACGGACAGAGGAACCCGGCGGGTTACAGTCATGGGGTTGCAGAGCCAGACACCACTGAGCCCATACGCCTAACCACTTGCACTGTAATAATCCACACACCACTTCTGTTTTGGGGGGAACACTGCAGAGAATGTGTTCACAGAGAATTAAAATAGCCAGCGTGTTGTTCGGACACAACTACCTATAGGAGGCTCTTTCAAGTTGCCGTCAGTGTAAGGGCCAGTGCTGCTATGGCTGGTGGGGACAGATGGTCTTAGCCGATCACTGGCTTCATATCAGTTGTGAGTTTGGTCACCTTCAACAGACAGCCTGGGGGCCACCTGGTGGCTCCGAAAGGCGGTTGCTCTAAATGTGTGGGATGGCAAGGCGTGTCTATAACAGGGACTCCCACTCTTCTCTATGCATCACAGTCACTTGATTTAAATACAGATCTCTGATCTATACCCAGAGACAGTTGGACTCAGCAGGTCTGGTGGGGCGTCTGTGCTTAACTGCTAAGTCATGTCCAACTCTTTGCAATCCTGTGAACTGTAGCCCGCCAGAGTCCTCTGTCCATGGGATTTTCCAGGCAAGAATACTGGAGTGGGTTGCCATGCCCTCCTCCAGGGGATCTTCCCAACCCAGGAATCGAACCCACGTCTCTTATGTCCCATGCATTGGCAGGCAGGTTCTTTACCACTAGCGCCACCCGGTGGCGCTATTAGGTGGCACTATTAATCTCGATGGGTTCCTTACCTTTAAGTAGGTTTCTCCTCTTACTTCATAGAGAAACTGGCACTCCGTCCTCTTCAGGATGGCTATGGTGGAGCCGCTGACATGGATTCTCAAAGCTGGAAATGCAAAATAGATCAATGAAAACCGTGTCCGTTTTGAATGCTATCATAGGGCCCCGTTTGTTTCCCCTTGAGCCAGAATATTTATTATGGGTGCTCTTGACAGCTTAGATATTGTCATTAAAAAAAAAAAAAAAACTTTAGAATAGCATCAGTGAGATGAGAACTATTACCAGACACGGGGAGAGGGTCTGGTGCTGGTTTTCAGGGTCCTGAGTAAGGAGGCTCTCTAGATTAAGCCCTGGAGCTTCTCATTCCAGCTCAGAGAGGGGAGCCCCGGGGCCTGGGTTTGGATTTTACTTTGTGGTGCTGAGCTAAAAAGCTGAAATTTGGTTTGGGGTCTCCATGTAAATGGCAACCCACTCCAGTATTCTTGCCTGGAGAATTCCATGGACCAAGGAGCCTGGTGGGCTATAGTCCGTGGGGTTGCAAAGAGTTGGAATAAGCAGCTAACACTTTCTCTTTTACATGGATCTAAGAGTATTCCGGGTAGAACATGCCTGAATGCACTGCAAACGAACCCAGACTAATAAGAACAGTCAAACTGAGCCATAAAGGAAGAAAAAAATTATGATCAGTAAATGGCAATATGTAGCAAGGACTGGACTGACCCAGGCTCACAGTCAGTCAATGTGAAGAGTCATGCTTCACCTCACTGGCAGTATTATGCATTTTTATCCTACAGTTCCCCTTGGTTGGGAGACAGAATCTTTGTCCTCTACGAAAAGTCCTCTCCTTTCTTACGGAGGCCAGTGGATTCCATCCGAGAGGCTGTGTTGACTGTATCTCCGAACAGGCAATAACGAGGCATCTTGATCCCCACGACTCCAGCAGCGCAGGGACCTGTGAGGGACAGAAAGCAAGAAGGTGGAGGCCACGGAAGTCATAGAGTGGTGTTAAGGTGGGTGAGCCTCTTCTCAAGATCACAACTCTCAATGCCTCATTAGATGGGAGAAGTGGTTTAAGGGGTAAAATGTGAGCTGTGACCTTGGCTCTAACTGAATGTATTTGTTAGGGGATAGCATCATTATCCAAATCACACTTTCAGGAAGTGTTTTGCTCTAGCATAGAAAAGCACATTTTCGAGAAACAAGAAGACATATTGAGATCAGCATGCAAAGGTGAAAAATGTTCCTTAATACATTACACAGAAGGCTCTCAAGAAGAATGGAGACCATCTCACCACCACCTTGCTGTGCCAGCCACACAGCCCAGAGCTCGGAACCATTGGTGGGCATAGTGCACTTGAAGGCTCAATGGCCCGTCTGTTTTATTTTTGGGCTTCCTTGGTAGCTCAGCTGGTAAAGAATCCGCCTGCAATGCAGGAGACCCCCAGTTTGATTTCTGGGTCGAGAAGAACCCCTGAAGAAGGGATAGGCTACCCTCTCCACTATTCTTGGGCTTCGCTGGTGGCTCAGACAGCAAAGAATCTGCCTGCAATGTGGGAGACCTGGGTTTGACCCTGGGTTGGGACGATCCCCTGGAGAAGGGTATGGCAACCCCTCTAGTACTCTTGCCCGGAGAATCCCCATGGACAGAGGACTCTGGCAAACTGCAGTCCATGAGGTTGCAAAGAGTCCCACATGACTGAGTGACTAAGCATGGCACAGCGCAGCATTTTAGGGATTTGTGGCCTGATGATGGAAGACCCAGATGACAAGGACTTGGAATCTTATTCCCTGTGCTTTTCATGTACCACGTGAATACAGCAGGAAAGGGGAGCCTACAACACAAGGATACCCCAAAAGGCAGAACAAAAGCCAAGGCCAGATGATGCACAGGGACATATTAGATCGGGAAGAAGGGCTGCTCAAGCAAGTATTTGTGTGGAAAGACTGAATGCAAGGAGTTAAAATTTGTAGAAGTTAAAGATTAACTCAGAAACTGCAAAACCAGGTTTTGTGTAGAGGCAACTACTGATTTTCTGGTTTGTTTATCAGGTTTTGATCTATATGAGTTTCTTTATAGATTTGTCCTTTGAACACTGTGTTTACAGACACTGAAAAAATAGAACATTAAGTTGTACATTGCTTATGTACACTTGAAAAAAAAATACTGAGTAATGAATCTTCCCTGTTAGACTCAATGCAAAAATACAAAACAGAAACAAACAGAAGCAGCAGCAGCTACTTGATTAGATCTCTGAGGAAGCTAAAATATGACACAGATAAACTTATCTACAAAACATATTCACAGACATAGAGAAAAGACTTGTGGTTACCAGGGGGTAAGGGAGGGAGTGATTGGGAGTTTGAGATTAGCAGATGCAAGCTATTTTATATATATGTATAACCAAATCACTCTGCTGTACACCAGAAACTAACACAATATTGTAAATCAGCTACACTCCAATTTTTTTAAAAAAGTCTCTAAAACTTCTCAATCACATCAGAAAGATAATAAAATCCATTTAAAATACTGTAATATTTTACTGAAAAAAAATTTACAGAAGTCAGAGATGGGGAGAGGGAGGGAATGGGGAAGAGATAAATAGTAAATGTGCTGCGCTGTGCTTAGTCGCTCATTTGCGTCCAACTTTGGAGAAGGAAATGGCAACCCGCTCCAGTGTTCTTGCCTGGAGAATCCCAGGGACGGCGGAGCCTGATGAGCTGCCGTCTATGAGGTTGCACAGAGTCGGACACGGCTGAAGTGACTTAGCAGCAGCAGCAGCTTTGCTACCACATAGAATGTAGCCTGCCAGGCTCCTCTGTCCATGGGGATTCTCCAGGCAAGCATACTGAAGTGGGTTGCCATGCCCTCCTCCAGGGGATCTTCCCAACTCAGGGATGGAAGGCAAGTCTCCTGCATTGCAGGCGGATTCTTTACCATCTGAGCCACCAGGGAATAGGGTGACTTAAATAGGAGGTCTGGAGCTTGTTATTTCAGTTTGTGGTTGGTGTTTATCATTCCATGAGTGCTGTCGTGACTGTTGTTTCCTAGAACTCTCCAGACACTTATTTAGGTCTAATTATGTCAGGATGTGTAACTGGACCTCGTATTTGGCAGGCGGATTCAAGAGTAAGCCTCATGTGAAAACTGATCTCGTCTGAGGATCCTTCAACCTTTCTAATTTAGTTGGTGTGCAGAGGGACACACGGTTCCCGACTGCTACAGTGCTCAGCTGCGTACCAGAGTGAATTCCAATCCGAATCCATATTGGGAGGCCAGGAAGATGCTCCAGCTCAAAGGTCCCCACGAAGCTGAGGAGGTCCAAGGCCATCTTGGCAATGTCTATTGCATGCCGGTTGCCGTTTCTCTTAGGCAAACCGCTGGCCACCATGTAGGCATCACCAATGGTTTCCACCTGTGGAAGTAGTTTCTCATCAGTGAATCTGTCCCTTCTAAAGGCACCAGAAAGTAAACAGAAGCAGTTCATTGCACATCAAATTCAGAAATGTTCGAGAACTCATATGTGCATAGCCCTGCACACTTATGCTGAGACTAGTTCAAGACCAGTACTATGCTAATTTCTTCAGGGTTTTTATAGCTTAGTTAGGATGTGGTGTGTGCATGCTCAGCCATGTCCAATTCTCTGTGACCCTATGGACTGTAGCCTGCCAGGCTGTGTGGTTGAAATTTTCCATGAAATTTCCAAGCAAGAATACAGGAGCAGATTGTCATTTCCTTCTCTAGAGGATCTTCCCGACCCAGGGATCAAACCCACATCACCTGCGTCTCCTGCATGGGCAGGCAGATTCTTTACCACTTCGCCACCTAGAAAGCCATAGCCTAGTTAAAAAGTTGATAAAACAACTATAAAGGATTTTAACTGAGTGAAGTACTTTATAATAATGTAAGTCATGCAGATATGGTGACAATTCTATAGTGTTGAAACAATCTGAATGGCTTTATGGAATTTTAGGAAACCATCTCTAATTACCAGAAAAGTCATGTTTAGCACTTTACTTTTCAAAAACCATTTGATAAAAAAATAATTGTAGGTTCCTCTAGACATAAAGGGGCTTCCCTGGTGGCTCAGGTGGTAAAAAATCTGCCTGCAAGGCAGAAGACCTGGGTTTGACCCCTGGGTTGGGAAGATCTCCTGGAGAAGGGCATGGAAAGCCACTCCAGTATTCTAGCCTGGAGAGTCCCATGGACAGAGGAGCCTGGTGGATTACAGTCCTGCTGCTGTTGCTGCTAAGTCACTTCAGTCATGTCCGACTCTGTGCGATCCCATAGACAGCAGCCCACCAGGCTCCCCCGTCCCTGGGATTCTCCAGGCAAGAACACTGGAGTGGGTTGCCATTTCCTTCTCCAATGCAGGAAAGTGAAAAGTGAAAGTGAAGTCGCTCAGTCGTGTCCGACTCTGTGCAACCCCATAGACGGCAGCCCACCAAGCTCCTCCGTCCATGGGATCTTCCAGGCAAGAGTACTGGAGTGGGGTGCCATTGCCTTCTCCAGGACTACAGTCCACAGGGTTGCAAAGAGTGGGATATGACTGAGCGATTTTTGTTTTCACTTCACTAAAGACATAATACACATTCTTGTACCGGATGCTTCTGAACACTTTTCTTGTAATAGGAAGTAGACTTCTATTAACATTATTCTTTGATATTCTCCCTTTTAATTTCATTTTCATAATCATATGCATGGTTCAAATGTGTTGGTTAGTTAATTTCTTCTTTCTCAATATCTCTAAAATGCATAATCACTTTCTATTCGACCGGAACTCTTGTTAGTAAGACTTTCTGATCTACACAGGGTGAGAATTTCAACTTCTGACCACTCTTACTCTCCCACTTCACTTGTCGCTCAGACTCAACCACTAATTTACTAACTCTTAAATGACAAAGGAAAAGAACTGAGTAAAGTCAGCTCTCTGAATCTATAGGTTCCACACTGTGGATTCAATGAACCATGATTCAAAAATATTTAAACAAAACTGTCGAAAGTTCCAAAAAGTAAAACTTGAATTTGCCACAACTCCAGCAACTATTTTACTTAGCCTTTACATTGTATTAGGTATATAAGTAATCTAGAAATGATTTAAGAGTACAAGGGTATGTAGGTTCTATACAAATACTGTATTATTTTACACCAAGGACTTGAGCACCTGGGGATTTGGGGATCCATGACAATCCTGGAAGCATCCTGAGGCAGAGGTGGTAGGGGCAGCGAAGGAGAACTGTAGTAACAGAAACAGCCAATTCTGGCTCTGCTGACCTGGGCCAAACCATCATTCAGCCAGTTAGGTGGAGCGGTTACCTTGTACACGTCGTGGTGGTCCAGAATGTGGTCAAAGTTCTTGTAGATGTCATTGAGCATGTCCACCACTTCCATGGGGGTACTGTACTTACAGATGGTAGTGAACCCGACAATGTCACTGAAGTAGACAGTGACTTCCTCGTAGAGCTCAGGCTCCACGAAGCCTTTCTCCTTCAGAGACTTGACCACCAGCCTGGATGAGGAAGGAAAAAACAGGGCCTTCAATTTCAGTAAATTCCTTCTTCCTCTACGGAAATCTTTGAGACAGTACTAACTGTTCACCAGGAATTCTAGAACTGAGGATTTCCAGTGAGTCGTGTGGCGAGAAACCAAAGACAGCTTGCAAATACCAAGTCTAGGAACATAGCACACACACAGAGCACATGTATGTGGCCTCAGATGAATAGGACGTTCAGTATTAATTTAATACCTGATTATAACTCTAATAAAGGTGAGTGTTCAGTTGTTCAGTCGTGTCTGACTCTACGCGACCCCATGGACTGCAGCCTGCCAGGCTCCTCTGTCCATGGAGTTTTCCAGGCAAGAATACTGGAGTGGGTTGCCATTTCCTCCTCTAGGGGATCTTCCCCACCCAGGGATTGAATCCGGTCTCCCACATTGCAGGTGGATTCTTTACCATCTGAGCCACCAGGGAAGCCTTCCTCCACTAAAGATGGCTCTTATTTTATTTTTAATTAATTTTTACGGGAGCATAGTTGCTTTATTAATAAATATAATGTGTTAGCTTCTACTGTATAGCAAAGTGAATCAGCTGTACATATATGTATATCCCCTCCACTTTGGACTTCCTTCCAGTTTAGGTCACCACAGAGCAGTAAATAGAGTTCCCTGTGCTATTCAGTCGATTCTCAGTAGTTACCTATTTTATGTGTGTGAGTACATGTTAGTCGTTAAGTTGTGTCCAACTCTTCTGTGACACAGTGGACTGCAGCCCAACAAGCTCCTCTGTCCATGGGATTTCACAAGGAGGAATACTGGAGTCAGTAGCAATTCCCCTCCCTAGGGGATCTTCCCAGTGCAGGGACCAAACCTGGGTCTCCTGCATTGCAGGCAGATTCTTTACCGTCTGAATCACCAGGGAAGCCCCAGCATCTATTTTATACATCATTGTATCAACAGTGTGAATCTGCCAATCCCAATCTCCCTATTTCTCCCACCCACCCCTTTCCCACTCTCTGTCCATACATTTGTTTTCTATATCTTTGTCTCTCTTTCTGCTTTGCAAATAAGCTCATCTATATCATTTCTTGTAATAGGGCCTCTACTATGAGGCTGAAAGAAGATGGCAAAGAAATTAATGCTTTAATTTTCATTTTTATATGAAGGAGAGACAGTGACTGGCCTAAGGTCTCAGACTCAGTAACAGTGGCCAACAGGTGCTGGAACATAGGTGACTCTAACTCTGCCATCCATGCTCCTCCCATGGCACTGGAAAACAATCTCTTTCTTTTAGCAATTTAGACAGTGCAAACCAGGACAAAGCTTAGCAAGAACATGCATCTTTAAACACAATGATCTGATAAAGAAAATGCAAAATGGAACAATCCTATATAAATGTAGAGAAGGGACTTCCCTGGCAGTCCAGTAACTAAGACTCTGCACTCCCAATGCAGGGGACCCAGGTTCGATCCCTGCTCTGGGAACTAGATGTCACATGCCCTAACTAAAATTTCACATGCTGCAAATAAAGATCCCCTGTGCCGCAACTAAGATCCAGCACAGCCAAATAAATACATAAAAATAAATAAAGTAAGAAAAGTACAGAGAAAACCAATGCTAGACAAATATGCTTTGGCTTTCCGCCTTAAGGGCTGAGACACAACCTGGAGTCCTGTATAGTCACATCCGTAGAAGGACTTCCTTACCTTGGGAGCAACATGAAATTAAGTTGGTCAGCCCTGTCCCTCTCTGCTTTGTACAGCTGTGTCCTTTCCTCCACCAGATGTTCCAGGTTCCGGGAATACAGCTGTAGACGTCGGATTAAGGTATCCATGTAACTTTCATTTTTTTGGTCATGGAAAAGGCTGTAGGTAGAAACAGATAAAGAGCTCTCCATATTATTAAGAAAACATAAATATTTATTAAAGCAATAGGCATACATTATGAACAGGTAATTAAATAAAGAATAAAAATGGCCAACAAATATGGCAAAAAAATTTAATCTCAGGAAGGATCAAAGAAATAGAAAAGACATTAAAAACAAAGAAAAACAAATGTTAGCACAATGGCAATCAATGTAAGATGGAGGAAAAAATACATTATAGTCTTCCTGGCGGAAATACGGCAAAACGCGTGATAAATCTTAAGAATGCTTATGTGGACCAGCCTCTCAATTCTACTTAGAATTATTCAAAGGAAACTATCACGAATGTGCTGTAAGTGAACTATAAAGAAAGTAGCAGTTATTCCTCACAAACAATCATTTAAAAATTACCCTAAATGTGTAACAAAAAGTAATCAAATTATTATGAAATGATGGACTATCAAATACAAATTAAAATCGCAAAGTACACAGAAAGATACTTCCTTTACATTATTTAAGTGAAAAAAGCCAGTTTATGTAACAGCAAACATTACCATCTCATTTTTAATTTTTGAAAACTGGTCATTACCTGTTGAAAAATAGGTGATGTTTTTACTTTTTTGTTTGCTTACGAGACTGCAAAAGAGACACCGATGTATAGATCAGTCTTATGGACTCTGTGGGAGAGGGAGAGGGTGGGGAGATTTGGGAGAATAGCATTGAAACATGTATAATATCATGTATGAAACGAGTCGCCAGTCCAGGTTCGATGCACGGTACTGGATGCTTGGGGCTGGTGCACTGGGATGACCCAGAGGGAGGGTAGGGGAGGGAAGAGGGAGGAGGGTTCAGGATGGGGAACTCGGGTATACCTGTGGCGGATTCATTTCGATATTTGGCAAAACTAATACAATATTGTAAAATTTAAAAATAAAATAAAATAAAAAAGAATCAACCTGCAATGCAGGACACCCAAGTTTGATTCCTGGGTCAGGAAGATCCCCTGGAGAAGGAAATGGCAACCCACTCTGGTATTCTTGCCTGGAGAATCCCATGGACAGAGGAGCCTGGAGGGCTACAGTCCATGGGGCTGCAGGAATTGGGCACAGCTGAGCGACTAAAGCACCACCACCACCACAGTATTATTAATTAATGTATAGATTTTGTTCAAATTTCAAAAAATTTTATGCTAGTATCCATTATTTGTTTTTATACCTTATTCAAGATTTCACATTGTATTTAGCTGCAGTGAGCAGCTTCAGCAGCATGCAACAAATTCTGGTAAATTCTCTCTTGTTTTTATTCTAAGTATTCTCCAATTTTCCTTGTTATACCTTCTTAGAAACACCCATCATTTAAAAGTGGACATTTAATTTCCAAATACATGGGGTTTTTAAAATATCTTTGATTTTAATTTCTCATTTAAATGATTTCTTCTCTGCAATCACTGTGTTTTTTCATTTTTCTGACTTTATTGAGGCTTTCGATGGCTATGTCTCTCTTGGTAAATGCCACATTTGGACTTGAAAATATGTGGGTATCTTCAAGTATCTTTTGATATTGATTTCTAACATAATTTCACAATGATAAGAAAACATACTTTGTATGATTTCAATATTAGATCATGAAAGGGAAGGCAATGGCACCCCACTCCACTACTGTTGCCTAGAGAGTCCCATGGATGGAGGAACCTGGTGGGCTGCAGTTCACAGGGTCTCAAAGAGTCGGACACGACTGAGCGACTTCACTTTCACTTTTCACTTTCATGCATTGGAGAAGGAAATGGCAACTCACTCCAGTGTTCTTGCCTGGAGAATCCCAGGAACAGAGGAGCCTGGTGGGCTGCCGTCTATGGGGTCGCACAGAGTCAGACACGACTGAAGCGACTTATCAGTAGCAGCAGCAGACCATGAAATGTTTGCACCTTGTTTTATGTCCCTGGATATGTTCCAGAGACTCCTAGTTTATAGTCTATGGGAACCTGAAAAGAATTTGTATCCTACTGTTGTATGAAAATTGTATAAATCTTAATTGTATTGAATTGGTTCATGGTGCTTTTCAGGTCTACTATATCCTTCTACTTTTCTGTATGTTCATTCTATTAACTTTTGAGAGTTTGACATTGAAATTCCAACTAAAAATCTTAATTTATCTGCTTAAAAAATAATTGTACTATATAGTGGAACTGTATGTAACTTTGTTCTGTATTTTCCAAGTCTCCTGTAAATGTGTTATCGTACTTTCATAATTTAAAAAAATAAAAAAGAAAGAGAAAAAAATCATACATTTCTGAGTTCTATCACAGACCTGTTACAACTGGAAACTGCTAGCTTTGGGAAGAAGAGAAATTTTTAACAAGGTCCCCAGGAAATTCTCACCAGAAACCATAAAGAAATCTAGCTGGGTAGAAAGAATGAGGGAGCAGGTGGAAAGGATGAAGATGGATAATCTGATTTCATGATGAATTGATTCAATTAAAACAGTTTCCTCAACCTTGGCTGTGTATTTTAATCACCTGAGGAGCTTATTTAAACTCCTGATGACACCCTGCACCCAGATCAATTACATCAGACTCTCTCGGGTAGGACTTCAGCATCACTAGCTTGCAAAAATCCCCAGGTGATTTCAATGTGCAGCCAAGTAGAGAACCACCACATTAAAGGCTAAATACCAGGGGCCTAGTTTTATCTTCATGAGCTCACATTTCATCTGTCACACATACAGTTTCATCTGCTCTTAGTAATAGATCTGGGAAGGAATGAAAAAGGGCAAGATTGAAATCATTTATTATTTCCTGCTCTTTTCCCACATTGGCTGGTTTAGATCAAGCAATCAGTGGCCACACTTTCATTATCTTCACTCTACCCCAGAGGTCCCCAACATTTTTGGCACCAGGGACTGGTTTCATGGAAGATAACTTTTCCATGGACTGGGCGGGGGTGGGGGTGGGGGAGGGTATGGTTTCGAGATGATTCAACAACGGTACATTTACTGTGCACTGTATTTCTATTTCGGAGAAGGCAATGGCACCTCCGTCCATGGGAAAATCCCATGGACCGAGGAGCCTGGTGGGCTGCAATCCATGGGGTCTCGAAGAGTCGGGCACGACTGAGCAACTTCACTTTCACTTTTCATTTTCATGCATTGGAGAAGGAAATGGCAACCCACTCCAGTGTTCTTGCCTGGAGAATCCCAGGGACGGGGGAGCCTGGTGGGCTGCCGTCTATGGGGTCACACAGAGTCGGACACGACTGAAGCAACTTAGCAGCATATTTCTATTTTGTGGCAATCTCAGGATACTCTGCCCTGACTTTAGGGTTAGGGTTCACGCTTCTATGAGAATTGAACGCTGCTGCGGATTTGAAAGGAGGCAGAACTTGGGTGGTAACGTGAGCAAGGAGGAACGGCTGATGAAGCTTTGCTAGCTGCCCCCCAACCCTGCCTCACCTCCTGCTGTGTGGCCTGGTGTGGGGGGTTTGGGACCACTACTCCACCCCATCTTAGTCCTGGGTTTTATTTAGCCTCACTAAGTGTCTGAGTCCTCGACTTAACGAAACTACAGAAAGAGCTAGAAGGAACTTCAGGAATCATCTACAGAAAATTCATTCCAATTTTACGAGCAACAAAATTGGTAACCATAACTAGCTATTATTAGATCCTAGCCTAGAAACTGGATCTCCGAGAGCTATTTTTCTCACTCCGCATTGTATCTACCTCCAAACATGGGAAATCTAAAATTCAATCTTACTGGGTAACTGTATGTTACTTTTCTCTTGATCCTGAATTATACTCTGATTTAGCCAAAGTTCATGATCTTATGATTTTTAAAACTCTAAGGAACTTGCTGATGTTAAGAATTATCCAGGGGTTTTAAGATCCTCAGGATTCTCCTAGACTTCTAAATCCTAATTACCTGCAGAAGAGTACAGGAACTATATTTTTTTAACAGATATGATCAGTCAGAATCTATTTTCTAATCAGGCTCGTTTTGCCCTTGAACACAGTACTTAGCTTTTCAAATTGATTATTTCTCGAAAAAATGGCCTGTTCATCTCCATATCATTTTAATTTTTTGGAGTCAGGTATTATAGTCTGTGATTTTTCATTAGAAAAGGCATTCTCATACTTAGCTACCACTGAATGTCAACTATTATTAGAAAAAACTGAAGTTAGTGGGGAAAAGTAAAAATGTCCGCCATACCCAAATATCTTGGCCAGCGTATTCTCAATTTTCTTGAAATCTGGCCTCTTTTCTGGATCTTCCTCCCAGCAGCTTTTGACAAGTAGATAGACCTGGAAGAAAGAAGAGAGCAAACTGAAGTAACTCAGCAAAAGACAAATGCCATATGGTGTCACTCATATGTGAAGTCTAAAATATGACACAATGAACCTATCTATGAAAGAGGAAGACTCACGGGCTTAGAGGACACAGCTGTGGTTGCCAAAGGAGCAGGGAGAGGGAAGGACTGGGAGTGTGGGGTTGGTAGATGCAAACTATTACCTTTAAAACAGATAAAAACAAGGTCTTATATAGATAGCAGAGGGAACTATAGCCAATCCCCTTGGGATAAACTATAATAGAAAAGAATATGAAAAAGAATGTATAAATGAGTCACTTTGTTGTACAGCAGAGATTGGCACAAGATTGCAGATCAGCTGTACTTCAAATAAGTAAATAAGAGGTGGATTAGCTTAGAGGGTGGTATCCTATACTATTCTGTTCCGTGATGTAAGCAACTGAAGCAGGGAATATTTTTAAAACATCTCAACTCTCACGAGTATGAAATGGCCCAGTTCCCTGCGGTCATCATTGCCTACACTACTTGGCCACACCCTTTCTTTCCATACTAGGCTAAGGAAAAACGGCACTATTGATTTGGAGGAGGTGGGATGGGAGAGACAAAACGCCTTACAGACATTTGCGGGGTTTGTGCTAGGGACGGGGATAAATAGCTGGGCTTGGTGAGTAGGAGGCGACTCTAAAATGAGAGTGAAGCTCTATGACATTAGTTTTCAACTGTGCCTGACCGTGGGATTGTCTGGGGAGCATTCACAAAATTTCTTAGGACTTCAGGAGCTTCTGAATTAATTGGTTTGTGAAGGGACCTTTTAGGGTTCTCAGATATAGCAAGAAAAAAAAAAGTTTAACAGGACACCCAGCTAAACTTGAATTTCAGATTTAAAAAATAAATAATTTTCTTAGCACAAGTATGTCCCAGGTATGACATGGGCAGAGGACATTAATGTATGAACGTTTGTAAGTTTCCCAGCTGCAGTGAAGAGAAACGAGGAAGGGGGGTGGTGGGGGTGGGGAGGTGGGGATGGGAGGTGGGAGGATGGGAGGGATGGGAGGGTGTGTGTGGGGGGGATGGGAGGGTGTGTGTGGGGGGGATGGGAGGGTGTGTGTGGGGGGGATGGGAGGGTGTGTGTGGGGGGGATGGGAGGGTGTGTGTGGGGGGGATGGGAGGGTGTGTGTGTGGGGGATGAGAGGGTGTGTGTGGGGGGGATGGGAGGGTGTGTGTGGGGGGGATGGGAGGGTGTGTGTGTGGGGGATGGGAGGGTGTGTGTGGGGGGATGGGAGGGTGTGTGTGGGGGGGATGGGAGGGTGTGTGTGGGGGGGATGGATACAGAGGAAGAGGGAAAGGACAGGAAACCCATGGAACCGTCATCTCATTTGATACCGCTTGTTTGCAGCTTTTGTGGAATCAAAAAGCATGCTGAAGACCATTTGCTTTAAGTTTGTTCTTCACTCTGAACACAAACAGGATCACAAATGGTACTAGATGCAGTCCCTGTCTGCATTCTTTTGCTTTACCGAAGAGTCCCCGGGGAAGGAGAGGACCACGGTATAGAACTGTAGTTGTCCGTATTCACCACTAGGTGGTACCCCTGCCTGGGAAAAAGATCCGCTGGCTGACTGCCTTAGAGGAAGGGACATAAGCGCCGACAAGGGAGCTGATACAGCGTGCATGCGTGCCCAGTTGCTTCAGTCGTGTCCGACTCTGCAATCCCATGGACCGTAGCCCACCAGGCTCCTCGGTCAACAGCACATGCTCTTTAGGCCAAGTCTTGGAGTTTCAGACCTGTATTCTATTGGAACCAGCTACTAGAAGACGGAATCGAATTCCTCATTTCCAATTCCAGAACCATCCAGTCGCACGAGTCAATGGACAAGGAGGCAGCTTTGGTGAAAGCTGTTTTAAACATGAGGATATACTCAGACTAGAAAAGAGGGTTTGAGAGGAGAGATGCTGATGTGCGGAGAGGAATTCCAGGATCCAGAAAAGCAGCAGGAAGGGAAGCGATGAGGACAAGGCAAGATAGGAGTGGGTGTAGCTCAGAACACCTTGGGGTACAACCTGCCTTTCATGTTGAAAAAACAGAAAGAAATAAAAAAGGCCCGTTCATGCTCAGTAGACTCTGACCATAAACCTCATCTAGCAGGTCACTTGCAAACTGAAACAAAATGTTTTTATCTTTATCCTGCAAGGAACAAAAGTTTTTAAAAATTTCTTTAACAACCATAAATATTTAACATTTACTTACCATATGCTGGATTATAAAAGCTCAGATAAAATTCTAAAGAAAAAATTAGAAATTTTTTCCCCCACAAGCCTTAAAGGCCTTTGTGAGGGATTATAAAACAAGCAAATACAGAACGTCTCCATTTTCTTTGGAGGAAGGATAGAAAGAGTGAATGTACATTTCTTTATTGTTTCTAGATATTGACATATTTATTTTATAATCAGGAGGTAGTTTTATAAGCCTAATAACTGTATCACACAGACATCTGCTCTTCTAGCTCCTAAATACTGAGAACGTGCTGTGTGCTGGAGGAGCTCTTTTGTGAGGTGGGAGGATGACAGGCTGATAATGGCTCCCAAGGATGTGTCCCAACCCCTGGAACCAGTGACTGCTACCTTACTTGGAAAAAGTCTTTAATCACACCTGCAAAAACCTGTCTTTGCAGGTGTGATTAAGGATCTTGCAATGGGAAGATAATTCTGGATTATCCTTTTAAATAAAGTTTTTTTAAAAACCCAAGATTCCTTAGAAAACTGGAAATAGAACTGCCTTATGACCCAGCAATCCCACTGCTGGGCATACACACTGAGGAAACCAGAATTGAAAGAGACACATGTACCCCAATGTTCATCACAGCACTGTTTATAATAGCCAGGACATGGAAGCAACCTAGATGTCCATCAGCAGATGAATGGATAAGAAAGCTGTGGTACATATACACAATGGAGTATTATTCAACCATTAAAAAGAATACATTTGAATCAGTACTAATGAGGTGGATGAAACTGGAGCCTATTATACAAAGTGAAGTAAGCCAGTAAGAAAAACACCAATACAGTATACTAACGCATATATATGTAATTTAGAAAGATGGTAACGATAACCCTGTATGTGTGACAGCAAAAGAGACACAGATGTATAGAACAGTCTTTTGGACGCTGGGAGAGGATGATTTGGGAGAATGGCATTGAAACATGTATAATATCATATAAGAAATGAATCACCAGTCCAGGTTCAACGCAGGATACAGGATGCTTGGGGCTGGCGCACTGGGATGACCCAGAGGGATGGTATGGGGAGGGAGGTGGGAGGGGGGTTCAGGATGGGGAACACGTGTACACCCGTGGTGGATTCATGTTGATGTATGGCAAAACCAATACAATATTGAAAGTAATTAGCCTCCAATTAAAATAAATTTAAATTAAAAAAATAAAAATTCAATTTTATTTTATTTTTTTAAACCTTTTTGGCTACATGGTATGTGGTATCTTAGTTCCCTGAGAAGGGACTGAACCATGCCTCCTGCATTGGAAGCACGTAGTCTTAAACACTGAACCACCAGGGAAGTCCCTGGACTGAAACTTCAGTACTTTGGCCACCTGATGTGAAGAGCCGGCTCATCGGAAAAGACTCTGATTCTGGGACAGATTGAGGACAAAAGGAGAAGAGCGTGGCAGAGGATGACATGGTTAGATCCCATCACTGACTCAATGGCCATGAATGAGTTTCAGCAAACTTTGGGAGACAGTAGTGAAGGACAGGGAAGCCTGGAGTCCTGCAGTCCATGGGGTCACAAAGAACTGGACACGACTTAGCAACTAAATGAGAGCAACAGTCACATGTATCCTCATATAGGAGAGAAGTAGAAGGAGATTAGACAGAAATGGAGAATGTGGCCTGGAGGCAGAGATTAGAGTGTTGTGGCCACAAGCCAAGGCATGTCAAGAGCCACCAGAAGCTCCTGGGAGAAGTGAGGAATGGATTCTCCTGTAGAGCCTCTGGAGGAGGCATGGCCTCTGACTGCCGGGAGCCGGCATATTGCATATTGAGTGCATATTGCATATTGAGTGCAGCACTTTCCACAGCATCATCTTTCAGGATCTGGAATAGCTCAACTGGAATTCTACCACTGCCGGTAGCCAGTGTGAGGAACTCCGCCCATGACAAAGGTCATAAGGAAGGAGGCTCGACATACGCAAAGGTGGGATCGAGCCTCAGGAGTCCCCCTGGAAATCCTCAAGCGTCTACCCCCATAACCAGAGCCTACCTACTTTACTACCTTGTGCTCTTACCTACACCTCTGACTTTATGGGGGGCTGTCCCCCACGACCTCTTTCGGAGAAGGAGTTAACCTAGAGCTCCAGTTAATAATAATTCCTGGGCGTGATAAGAGTGTTTTAACCTACAAACTCCTCTGAAGGTTCTCTAGCCTGCCTGACAGGCTTGTCCGGCCACATGTGATTGCTCACAGCCTCCCAACCGTGAGAGGCACGAGATGCTTTAAACCTTCTAAAAACAGGTTCCTTAGAAAAGTTAGAAAACCATTAGTATAAGTATAGTGGGCTGATTAGAAATTGTATTGGTGAAGGGTTTTTCATTTGTTGAGCCAATGTTTGTTGCTAAGTCTCCACATCCCCTGCCCTTACACACATTAATGAATATATAGAAGAAATAAGTATTAACCTTTGATATTAATCACGTTAGACCTTAGGCTAAGTAAATTCTTTCCTTAACTAAAACCCACTACACCCTCACCCTATAGGAATGTAATTTTATTTGGGTGGTGTCTGTTTTAAGAATAATCACCCCTGGAGAAATAAGTGTCCTGGTTGACTGACCGTTGTCACAAGGAGAGGGTCATAAATTGTCAGCAGGCCCCCCTGGCCAGAAGATGATGTAACACCCCTAAGACCTCTGTATATATTTGTATGAAGCACCTGACTTTGATAAAAGTCAGGACTGCTGACCCCACGTGACTTTTGCATAACATCTCAGTGTATAAAAGTAGACCATGGAAAATAAAGAATTGGGATCAGTTTCTCGAAATACTGGTCTCCCCATGTCGCTCTCTCTCCCACTCTGGCTGAGTCTCCATCAGGAGCGCGGAACCCACCATGCTTACTAATTATGCCTGGGCTTCTAAGATCCGACCGGAGAGGCCTCAGTGTCTCCTCTCCTTCGGGAGAACGGAAGGACGCCTGTGGCCTACGTAAGTGGTGCAAACTTCTTGTCTTGAAGTTTTATTGGTCTCCCGCGTAAACCAAGCCACTCAGCCTCTTTTCTCCACTGAATTTTCCTACTGAGCTATCCTCATTCTATTACTCTTTATATCCTTAATTAACATTTAATTAAGCAATTGTTTCCTGATCTTCGCCTACGCCGTCTCTCCTTCGAATACCCTGGATCAGCCGGGGCTGGTCCTCGGCATCTGACAACTCATTTCAGACTTTTGGCCTGCAGAACTATAAGTGGATACATTTCCTTGGTGTTCATCCACCGAGTCTGTGCTCCTTTGCTGCTGCAACCCCAAAGAAACTCATGTGGGAGACATACTCACTTCCAGCTCTTTTTCCTCTGCTGTTTCCAGGAACAGATCGGGGCGGAAGGGTTTCACTCCATTGCAATTCTCCACTCTGAAAATCTTCTCTGATGGGACGAGAACCATTCGAATTACAAGAAAGAATGCAGTGTGAAGAAATTTAGGCAGCAGCCTTCAGACTGAATGGGTTCCCAGACCTGGATGGGGAGCCGGTGGGAGTGTGGCAGAGCCTAGGCTAGCACTCAACAAACAGATGTGAATGAATGGATGAGCCACCAGGGGAAGGGGGCTTAGGCCCTCTTACACCCAGGGAGTACTTCAATTAAAGCTACAGACCTTTTAAAACTTAACTCAAAGACCACTGTCTTAGGGAGGTTTCCTCTGACCGAGATGCTAGCCTGTCCTCCCTACACCCTTCAGCTATCTTCATCCTCCATACTGGTAAGAGCTGGTGCACAGTAAGTACTCAGTGAATCAAGAATTGGATAAATGGAATGAAACATTTCCCCCTAACAAGGACCTACTGTATAGCACAGAGAACTCTGCTCAACGTTATGTGGCAGCCTGGATGGGAGGGGAGTCTGGGAGAGAATGGATACATGTATGTGGATGGCTTAGTCACTTCGCTGTCCACCTAAAACTATCACAACATTGTTAATCGGCTATACTCCAATACAAAATACAAAGTTTAAAAAAAGAATAGTCAAGTTTAATATTCCATGGGGAGTCAGTATAATCTCCAAATCAAAATTTAATAATTAAAAAAAGAACAGTCAAGTTTAATATTCCATGGGGAGTCAGTATAATCTCCAAATCAACTTTCTAGAATTTGATAAACTATGCTACCCCCCAACACACACACACACATACATATACACATGAGATGGATAGCATCACGGACTCAATGGACATGAACTTGAGCAAACTCTGGGAGACAGTGGAGGATGGGGAGAGCTCGGCATGCTGCAGTCCACGGGGGTCACAGAGTTAGACACGATAGCGACTGAACAACAGCAACAAACCCCCCAACATACACACAAGAGGACATGTGACAAAACTACTATAGATACTCTCTTAGTAAGACCTCAAGGATGTATGCGGTCCTGTTAGTGATCTAGTTCAGGTGTTAAAGACGCATATCTCTTAACGGAATCAGAGGGAAAGCAGGAAATTTTAAGGCCCAGCCCTTTAACTCAGTATTGCTGAGTGGTGGCGGCTGGCAGTAGGGTGTTGTCCTGTGCTTTTCAGAGCCCTCTGACATTCATACCGTCACTGAATCCCTCCAACCACCCTGTGCAGTGTGGAGCGCGGGAGTGACACTGCTCTCGCTGACAAGGGGACTGAGACGTGGTCACAGAATTCCTGCTGGCTCCCAGAGAAGGTCCTCACCTTTCTGGTCCCGACAGCTGAGCGTGTAGAAGGTTTCTCTTCGCTGGATGATCTCCTGGGCGATGATGCCGTAGCTGTACACGTCTCCTTTCTGCGAAACGCTGGCTACTCGGAGATGCTCTGGGGCCGTCCACAAGTCTGTGGGTTCAGCATTGAGACTTTGACTTTAAGGGGTTGAGTAGCCCAGAGATCCCCGACGCGCTTTTAAGTCCCTCCACCACACTAATGCTGGTGATGGGGGCAGAATACACACTTGCCTTCCAAGCTGACTAGGTAATGCCAGGATCTGGGTGAGGAAACACAGAATGCCTTCCCTAAAACTGCCTGGGTCATAGTCCTGAAAACCCTCAAGGTCTACCTAGAACAGCGCCTAGGGTTCAGGGAGTGCTCAGTAAATATTTGTGGGGTGAATTCAGTAGAATGTAAGAGGCCGAGGATTCAATAGTTTATGGAACATGCAACATAAAACTATGAAAGCCTTTATAAATATTTTAAAATTATATATTTAATGTAATATAAAACATTGTGTGCATGCTCAGTCACTCAGTCATATCTGACTCTTTGTGACGCCATGGACTGCTGCCCACCAGGCTCCTCTGTCCATGGGCTCTCCCAGGCAAGAATACTGGCATGGGTTGCCATTTCCTTGTCCAGGGGATCTTCCTGGTCCAGAAATCAAACCCAGGTCTCTTGCACTGCAGGCAGATTCTTTATCACTAAGCCACCTGGGAAGCCCATATAAAACACTGCTGCTGCTGCTGCTGCTGCTAAGTCGCTTCAGTCATGTCCGACTCTGTGCGACCCCATAGACGGCAGCCCACCAGGCTCCCCCATCCCTGGGATTCTCCAGGCAAGAACACTGGAGTGGGTTGCCATTTCCTTCTCCAATGCATGAAAGTGAAAAAGTGAAAGTGAAGTCACTCAGTCATGTCTGACTCTTAGCGACCCCATGGACTGCAGCCCACCAGGCTCCTCCATCCATGGGGTTTTCCAGTCAAGAGTACTGGAGTGGGGTGCCATTGCCTTCTCCATATAAAACACTACATATATATAAATATTTAATAAATATATACTTACAAATTTTATGTAATATAAAACATGTTTCTTTTAGTAAATATAAATGTATTTACTATATATATGTTTGGTGGTGGTGGTTTAGTCCCTAAGTCACGTTTGATCCTTTTGCAATGTAGTGGACTGTAGCCCACCAGGCTCCTCTGTCCATGGGATTCTCCAGCCAAGAATACTGGAGTGGGTAGCCATTCCCTTCTTCAGGGGATCGAACCCCTCCTGCATTGCAGGTGAATTCTTTACTGACTGAGCCACCAGGGGATCGCCATATATGTATAGTTACTAAAAGGAAATAATGGGCTTTCCAGGTAGCTCAGATGGTAACGAATCTGCCTGCAGTGCAGGAGACATGGGCTCAATCCCTGGGTAGGAAAGATCCCCTGGAGAAGTGAATGGCAACCCACAACAGTATTTTTACTAAAAGAAAATAAAGACAGCACACTTAAACAGAGAGACAGTCACTGATAGTTTCCAGATGTGATACAGTAGCAGCCACGAGGTCAGCTATTACACAGATGCGCTTTCTTTGGTTTCTGTGGTATTCTTTTTTAAAAAAAGCATCGGTTTACTCACATTTTGCTAGCATGCAAGCTATTACTAGTGCTTCGCATCAAGTTTATTTCAAGAGTGAAGCACTCCTGTGTCTGGCTCCTACAGCCACTTGGGTTTGGGACCCCCCCATTACATATCTTATTTTTAATAATGGGGGCATACAATTAATTATTCTCCAACATCCCTTGGGAGTTTTCCAGGATCACCTAGCACCCTGTAGACTTCTTAAGATTTCTACCTTAAGCAGTTTCAATTAAATAAATCAACAGATTCATGTGTTTAGGTATAGTGAGATGCTTATGATAAAGCACACTTTCCTCATTTGGCTTTCCATCCAAGTGTTCACTGCCTTTTCAGATTTATGTCTTGTGAATTGATGTGGCTTGTGATTCATTAAAAATGGATCCTAATGGTTGGGCTTGTAGGAGAGGGAAGTAAATTTACTTATGCTAAGATTTCAGGTAACCGACCCCACAGATAGGCTCATATAACTGGATGTTCAGGAGGGTAGGCTGGGATCTGCAAGTCATCTGATTTTGTGTCCTGGTGAGTCATTTCACGAAGGGGCTTTGCTCACTCCACGATGAACCTGGGCACACGGCAGGTTCTCAGTAAGCACTAACTGGATTTAGTCTAATGTCTTAGCATCCCTGACATAGCTAAAGAAGTGGGTGCAGGATTGTAATTTTTTGTCTATTATGGAAAACTAAAAGGAGTGCAAAAATAGGATTAGAGGTAGAATTTAGTTTTTGAGGAATTTAGTGGTATTTTGAGGCATATATGAGTCCTAGCCCTCTAAGGCTGTTTAACCCTGAGCTCTAATAAAGGACGGCAAACGTTCAACATGAAAAGCCCTTGATACTTTACAAATAGTTTTTTTTGACCCCCATCACCACTCCTGAAAGGGATAAATAAGAATATATTTTACTGATAAGACTTTTTTCTAAGCATCATCATTTCTTATCATTATCACAGATAAATGAATGATGTCTAGAATTTGGAAAGGGGTCTTCAGTCTTATACTCTACTTTTTTGGGCAATTCTCTTAGCCTTTCTGAACTTTAGTTCTGTCTTCTATAAAAGAGGAGGGTTCAATAAGGGGATTTCTGAGGTCTCCTATGGCTCTAACTTTCTGTATTTTTCCATACAGTCCTGCCTCCACAAGCCAATAACTCCTTCATGATTTCTCCCTTAAATCAAGGGACACACAGATGAAGGAAACCCACAGAGGAGATCTGTTCAACTTGACAAGCACACGCTGAACACGACAACGGGGTAATGCTGGGAAATGAGCCAGCTACTGCCTCTTACGGAAGTGTTTTTTCTGGTCAGTATCACCATTTCCTGAACACTTTACATGGACTTTTGCAAAAATTAAAAAAGAAAAGTGTTTAAGTGGGAAACTAGTGAAAATTTCATTCATGACAGACCTTTTCTTGGAGGCAAAATGGAATTGCAGCCAAAATCGGTGATCTTCACCACCATTCTACTGTCCACCACGCAGTTGGTCGATTTCAGACGGCCGTGGACTTCTGTCTTACTGGAGTGCAGATATGACATTCCCTGTAGTTTTTCAGATGACAGGAAAACAAAGAGATATGACATTGCTCAGCTGCTCTGTCCTTTTCAGGAAAGAGATGGCTTGGTGAAATCATTTCGACATGTGGACAGAATCACCGTCGAGTTTTAAATTTAACTCCATTAACTTTATAAAATACTGTTAAAGCCCTAATATTTGCCTAAGTACTGCATACAGTTTTGAAGGTCTAAAGACTCTGGTTAAGTAGCTGCAGACAATATGAAGCAAAGATTGATCGTTTTTTTTTTTTTTTAAAGTGTTTTTGCTTACCACTTATTCAGTCTGTGACCTTGGGTATGTCTCTGGTTCTCTGCTACCTCAATATGAATATGAAAATAATATGAATAATAAGGCTTTGCCTTCCTGAAGGGAGAGGTTAGGTTAGATTATTTCTTAAAATCTAATTGCTTTCAATCTATTTTGAAACAATTTTTCATTCAGTTTTGAAAGAGGAAGTTCTTTTTTGGCTGTTGTGTCTCCCCCTGGCGGCCAGAGGTGGTGGTACTGCAGACACTAGTGTTCAGCCTTGGTCCTGGGAGTGAACTGAGGCAAATAACATATAGTACTACGTTTTCTTCCCCAACTGATTCCGATGCTATGTGTCTTTCAGATGATTTAAGACTGTATCAGATACCTCACTCCTGGGACTGGTTTTTCTTCATTGTTGAATGGGGCCCTAGTTACTGGTATCCACTTCCTTTTCATAGCATGTCTAGGAAATATACATGTCCAAATCTTTTATTACCTCATGCAAGATGAATGCCTGCCCTTATATTTTCTCTTACATTAAGGTGAAGATTCAGTTATCTTCCCTGAAACTTTATGTGATTTTTTTTTTTTTTTACTTCCAGCATCTATGAAAGTGTGTGCCTGCAACTCAGTGTAGAAAGAATTTAATAATAAAAATAATAAGTCAGTATATATATATTGAGTACTTGCTTGTCAGGCCTTATACAAAGCCCATGTGTTGTTTCGTAAAATCTTCCCCAAAACCCCATGACACAGGCACTCTTTCATTATCATTTTACAGATGAAGAAACCGATGCGATACCTGGCTAGGTCTGTTTTCCAGATTTAACTTTCATAAATATCTTTCGTGTCTGTGGGTCTCTTACCTTAGCAATGTCATACAAGACAGAGATCTTAAACTCCCAGTCCATGAATGTACCATCAGGGTAAGAAATTGTGTCATTTAAAACTTCCTGAGCAGGAGAAAAAGAAAAGGAAGATGAGTCGTCTAAAGGATACCACTGTGGAGAGATTCTTACAGGCAAATAATGATCTTCTTTTGTTTTTTATTTTTTAACATTTTGATCACACCCCAAGGCATGTGGGATCTTAGTTGCCCAACCAGGGACTGAACTCATGCCCGCTGTGGTAGAAGCGTGAAGTATTAACTAGTGGGCCACCAGGGAAGTTCCAATAATGATCTTCTAATCATGAATTCTTGGGCTCAGGAACAAGCTGGAACTCCATTCTCCTGGTTTTCTTGAACATATGTTTCTTTTCTCTCTAAGAAACACTGGGTGGTTCTTTATCACAAGGAGATGAGCACGAGATGCCCACAGATCCCAAATCCTGGTTCTTCACCAGAGAGCGGTAAAGGAATGAGCAGGTACCTGCCAGGAGAGTGGGCTGGTGAGCCTGATTCACAAGTGCCTGGGTTGCAGGCTCTGTATCATCAAAATTACACTAGTGTTTTCCAACAAGGAATTGCTATCAGAAAATCCCTTAGGCAGGATTTCATTTTTACTTAGAAGGCCAATTGCATCAATTGGTTTAATAGCTCTAAGTGTTCCGTCCGTTTATCAAGTCCTCTGTCATTAAGACAGAGCTCTTGAATTTCTGCATTAACTATATGACCTAGAGTTTTGAACTCATAGTATTAACATGGTGATGGTTGTATCAAGATGCAGGGTATTTAAACTAAGCTAATTGTTCACAGTAAAACTCTAAGCAGGACCCTAACTGAAAACCTAACAACAGTTTCTTGTCTGGGGAAAAAGCCCAGTTTTAACTTAGGTTCTGTACCAGTAATTTCCAAAAAAGGGCCCAAAGTCATTGTTGTTTCAGATGAGGTTGCTGCAGCAGTGGGTAACCAGTCAGTTTAAGGGAGGGGAGTTATAAGCAGACAGACTCTTCCCTTAGCACCTGATATATGGCTTTTGTTTATTTGTTTATCTCTTCTCCTTATGAAAATGTCCTCTGTGATAATCTTCACTTACTGGTGTATCTAAATATTTTGTCACGTTGAAACCAAATGATTCAGATATGGTCTAGCCCTCATATAGAAAGTATTTCTAATTTTGAGAGACTTGAAATTATTATTATTAGGAATGTGTGTTTGTTTTATTGTATCAGCAGCAATTTAAATGAACATTTTCAGCACCAATTAAAATGATCTTATATAGCCTTTCTTCAAAGACCTTTTGATATGATGCATTAGAGTAATATTTTTTCCATTCATAGAACTAACCACATCTAACTGTATTATGCTTTTCGTATATGACTTGGCTTAGAGTTACCTGTATTGTGTTTATAATTTTTCCATTTATATTGATAAATGACATTAGTCTTTAATCACATTTTAGTATCAACTTTATGCTAGCCTTGTTGAATGTTAAATGAATTTAGAAGATGTTCATGTTTTTCTTTAACGTTAGAACAGTGTTTATATAGACAATGAGAATTATTCTTGAAGTTTAGAAAAATTAAACTGAATCTGGTTTTCTTTGTAATGGAAAGTTAATGTCTTCTACCATTATTGACGTCCTTAAGTTTTTACTTGAGTCAAGTTTTCATAATTATATTGTTTCTGAAATTTTTCCCTTTTTTAGACTTTATAATTTAATAGTCATGATATATTCTTTCATAATTGAAAGCATCTTTTTCATAGCTTTATTTTTTATTTTCATTTTATTTTTATGCTTGCTTTAAAGATTTAATTAGAAGTATAAGAGGCTTGTACATTTTGTAGTTTTTAAAAAATAACTCAAGAATGCACTTTAAAATTTTATCAGTTTTATAATAATTGAATTGTGGTTTCCTTTCCTTTAGGCCATAGTCATATTTAGATTAGTTTTTAAAAGAGAGAACAGCATTTAAGGCTATGATTTTTTTCCCTTGAGGATACATTTGAGTTTATGCCATACATACATTTTTAAATCTACATTTTTTTTCTAATAACCATCCAGTTTTCTCTTAATACAAAAGCAAATATGCAAGTAAAATAAAATGAATGGAGAGGCAATCACTTTTCCACATTTCCACATTTGTTCTTTGTTTTTTCAAGTCTACACTCCTGAATATTTTTTAGCTAGTTAGCTCAGCTGGTAAAGAATCCGCCTGCAATGCAGGAGACCCCAGTTCAATTCCTGGGTCAAGAAGATGCCCTGGAGAAGGGACAGGCTACCCACTCTGGTATTCTTGAGCTTCCCTGGTAGCTCAGCTGGTAAAGAATCCGCCTGTAATGTGAGAGTCCTGGGTTCGATCCCTAGGTTGGGAAGATCCCCTGGAGAAGGGAACAGCTACCGACTCCAGTATTCTGGCCTAGAGAATTCCATGGACAGAGGAGCCTGGCAGGCTACAGTCCACTGGGTCCCAAAGAGTTGGACACAACTGAGTGACTTTCATTTCACTTATAATGATATAATAGGGATAAATGGACAAAATCTGAGTGATCTAGTTTGATAAGCATATGGGCCCATACATTTTTCCTGATAACTCTCTGCTGTTATTATTTCACTGAGTGAGCATTTAAAATTTCTACTACACATTTTTTTTTTTTTTTTTGCACATGGTTGGCTGGCTAGGAAATTGGAAATGATTCTGGTTTCTTACCCTGAGGGATCCTCTCTCGCAGTACTCAGTCACCCCAAAGATCGTGGAATCAAGCTTCACTGTGCCGTAGAACTTGGTTAGGTTGTAATAGTCAATCTGAAGCAACTAAGACATAACACACTCATTTACAAAGCAGCTCAGCCAGAAAAGAGCACCTGGTTAAAAACTAATAATATACTAATAAAACATGCTGTGTCTCAGATCTCTGGGAAGATATACTACTGCTCTTGATGCAATGAAGCATCGGTGCATCTCCTTCTGCACTTGGCATTAATCTGACTTCATGGCCTTTCTTTTGTCAGCAAGAGGACCTGGATACAAACCTTTGACTACTCTCCCATCACATCAGGACCACTTTCTAGGATATGCCAGCATGTTCTGTACCATCAAACATCTTTGACAAAATTTGGGGGGAGGATTTTCAACAAGAAGTATGGTCACTCATTCCTGGTCAGCAGGTTTCTCTGTCAGGACTCCCTAATAACACCTTGCTCCACCAGGGACCTCAATGCTTGGGGAAAACAGAGTAAAGTTATTTCTCACTTAAAGGTCTTAAGTAAGCATACCTTGTTCAATTCTATCTTCTGTTTCTCAGTGAAGTTGCCATCATTGTGCTTGAGATCCTTTAGAATCACTCGCTGCAAAGATCAATTGAATTAAGGAGATAGTGTAGGATGACCGCTGTATGCATGTTATAATCATCTGCTCACATGACTATCTTCCCACTCTACTGTAAGCTCCTGAAAGTGGTAACATTCTTTTACTGCTGCTTATATCCCTGGTGCCTAGTGCCTGGGATGTGGCAGGCTCACATGAGAATGTTTCTTTAAAATAATTAAGTGAAAAAAGGAGGAAGGAAGGCAGGAAAGAAGGGAGGGAAGGAGGAAGGAGGGGAGACACAAAACCCTGCTATGGGATTGTCACATCCCCACCGCAGTGATTCAAAATACAAAACAGGGTTGCCTGGACTGCTCTGAATCTATTCTTTTTCCTTTTCCTTCCTACACTCTCCCCCTCTTAAAAATTTTATTTTTTCTTCAGTATACCCAGGACTTGAAAATATTGTAAGCGGTGAAGCAGAGCCCTACCCAGCCCTGTGAAAGGCTCTAATAGCACCCCTTGGGTCAGCTCCGGGACCCCGGCCATCACACCGCCGACATCAGAGCTGGGGCCACAACGAGTCAGAAGGCCCAGCACGTATCCCTGATTGGCTCTTCAGAAAAGCAAAGGAGACTAGTCACCTTTTTGTCGTATTTGCACTGTCGCAGTCTCTGGATTGTGTCTCGCCTCTTGTCATCATCGATCTGGCACAAGAACAAGCTAATTATTCCAGAGGCTCCACGTCTTGGCTCCCCACCTGCCAGTCAAAGGCTGAGAGAGACTGCCTGTGTCTACTGCAGTTGGTTCACAGCATGCCAGGCAGGCTCAGAAAAACTGTTATAATTGTCCTGTGTCCCCTCTCATGCTCCCCTCCCCCCTCCAACGGTACCTTCCTTCCAAGTATCCACCAGCCCAACACTTAACTCGGTTTTCTCCCCCTTCTTCTCGTAGCCTATTTCAGCCAGAACTTCCTTTGCTTCCTTCCTGCCCAGCCTCCCAGACTACTGGGAACCATTGCCTGTAGCTATGGACAGATGCTCTCAGGGAATCATGTTTGGCATCTGAGTTGTGAACTCATGCCTCAAGGCCCAAGTAGCAGTGCAAGTGAGGACACCTTGCTGGGGCTTAAGGAGGCAGCCACATCAGCTCGGGGTTCAGCCTGGAGTTGCGAGATCAGCTGGTTTGTCAACAGAAGCCAGTCATTTATTTGGTGGTGCTGGGTCTTAGTTGCAGCATGGGGGATCTAGTTCTAGGCGTGGCCTGTGGGATCTAGTTCTCTGGCCAGGTATTGAACCTGGGCCCCCTGTATTGGGAGCTCAGAGTCTTAGCCCCCGGACCATCAGGGAAATCCCAGTAATTAATTTGAAAAGAAGTTAAATATTGACTGAAACACAACACACACACACACACACACACACACACACACACTTGAGGCTCTTGGTCTGCTACTCGAAAGGCAAAAAAGATTATGAACCATTGCATCTTTCCATTCAATTCTTATAAAAACCTGTGATGTATTTTATTTGTTAAAAGTTACCTCATAGGGACATTTTGAAAATGTGAGTGAAATAAATAATATCCAATTCCATGCATGATGCCTGGCACAGCACAGATTAATAAACATCACTTGTCTCCCCTTCTCCTGTTTCTCATTTTATTTGTGAGGTACAAAGGGTTACATGGCACCATGTGTCACCCGAGAATGTATGGAACCTGAGTGTGACTTCTCGTCCAGTGTTCTTTTTACCCTCTCAAGCCTTGATTGTGTCATTTAAACCATTTGAACCTCAGTCCCTTATTTGGGCAATCCTAACTTACAGGGATACTTCGGGATCAAATGAGACCAAGGTGGTGACACTTTCTTACAAGCAAAGGTGTTTTATCCTCAAATGAATCCTCTGCATCTTTATCACTATTTTCTGTCTGCTGCCTTCCCCTCGAACTTTGCTGACATCTCTCCCTCTGGCTGCTTGGTTTGCTGACCCTCTCCATTCTAGCTTGGGATACGTTCTTCATGATCTCGCCCCTGACTCTTGCTTCCTGACCCAGAGCTCGAACCATTGCCTGTCCAGTCACGTGGCATTTTCCCCTCTCCTGACTCTGGTCGATCCCTGTGGGTCTTCTTCCAGTCCTGTCTTATTCTCAGCACTGGTAAACCTCTTCTTACAGCTAATCCCTGGTCGCCTGCTCCCCAGCTGGTCTGTAACTCGGCATAACAATGACTCCCCATGCTCTGAATCACTTCTAACCTTCCTCCTCATGGCAACTTGTCCCAAAGACCTCCTCCTTAGCCAGGTGAGTGGCTAATGATGAATTAACTCATAAAAATTCTGTCATATCCAACAAGGGGTAGATGAGTTATACTCTTAGGAGTATATTTACATTTTAATAAAACACATAGCAACACAATGTTTTAGGCTTAACTCAAAAGAACAAAGTGTAGTACAGGGTTCTAAGGCGGTGGGGGAGGCTTGTGAGGGGTGGAGCCGTGGTGGCACCTGGGCAGAAGTGGGTGGGAGCCCAAACTGGAGTCACACCAGAGACGGGGACCGTTCACTCCTTCTAGAGGTCTCCTCCTCCCTTCCTAGGGTACTGCCATTAAGTCATTCAGGTCGATGAATTCTCTCTTTGAAAATCCAATGATCTTACAATCGTTTACAATTACAGTCATAGGTTTTGATGAGAATCAAATGGAAAGATGCAATGTGAAATGTAAATGACTGTAAGATTATTGGATTTTCAAAGAGAGTATTCATTGATTTCTTCCTGACACGTGCCTGAAATAGATCTTTTCTTAATTTTAAAATTTTAAAAAATTAATTATTTTTTTGGTCACACTGCAAAGCATGGGGGAATCTTAGTTTCCTGACTGGGACCCAAACCTGTGCCCACTGCAGTGGAAGTGTGGAGTCCTAACCACTGGACTGCTGGGGAAGTTCCTGGTCCTTGTCAATAGCATTTTTATTTTTGTGGCTCAGGATGTAATAGGAGTGTTACTTTGGTGCATGGACCATTTCTGGAGGAAAGGGAGGCCTAGTCCTCACCCAAATCCGTGTGCAGGATTTGGGGTGGGGTGCCCAGAGAGGTGGTGGAAAGGCTCCAAACACAAACCTGACTCATGTGGCAATTTTATTTTTGCGATTCTAAGGAGGGAGGTGTCTCAGTCATGCTGTCCTGTCGGCTTGGCCCTATTCCAAGGGACCCCGCTCATTCCTTCATGGGGAGGTTCTGGGACTCCACCCCCTAGTTTGCTTTGGTATAAAACCACTGGGATTTCCCTGGTGGTCCAGTAGTTGAGAATCTGCCCTGCCAATGCAGGGAACACGGGTTTGATGCCTGGTCTGGGAGGATCTCACATGCCATGGAGCAACTAAGCCTGGGTGCCCCAACTACTGAGCCTGTGCCTGAGAGCCTGTGCTCTGTGACAAGAGAAGCCACCGCAATGAGAAGCCCGAGCACCGCAACTAGAGGGTAGCCCTCGCTCGCTGCAACTAGAAAAAGCCCGGGAGCAGCAGCGAAGACCCAGGGCGGTCAAAAATAAATTAAAATCCGAAAAAAACCCAGAAAAACCTCTGATGGTTAAGTGTTAGTGTCACACTTACAGAGGGTGGGTTCAGACTGTGCCCCATTCTTGAAATTCTAGCCCCGTTGCCTCAAAGAGCTCAGAAAAAATGAAACAGGTCCAGGCATCAGGCACATGAGAAATGCTCAGAAGAGCTGGCGGGTTACATCTGCAGTAACCTGATTCCCTAGTGTGTGTGACCGGGCCGCGCTGCTCGACTCTTTGTCCTTCATTTTCCTCATCAGCAAAGTTAGGGTGATAAAGTTCATCTCCTGAGGTCCTGGTGAGGAGGAGATAAGTCCACTCAGGTCCTGAATTAACCGCCGCCCATGGGAGGCAGTGTTGCTGGTGGCTGCTGAGCCTTCCTGGCTGAGCGCAAGTGTGGGCAAAGGATTCTTTCTTCAGCAGGGAGAAAGTGAGTCACATGTCCTGAGTGTGAGAGAGTAGTTCCCCAAGGTTTAGGGGAACTCAGATGCCCTACCCATTCCTACATCCCTTCCATGACAAATCCTCCCTGTCTGCACTCCTATTCTGGGTCACATACAAAAAACGAGTAACACACCATACCACAGCCTCCACCAAAGTGTTCACTGGATCAAGTAGCACCATGAAGAATCAAGGGAAAGGCAGGAAGCTGAGGATTCTAACATCTAGGTCTTGGATTCTGAAACAAATGACCCTGCCTGGCACGTTCTGTACCATGGACCAAAGTCTCCTCAGATCCCTGGGGAGTTGCGCCAGCCCGCGCATTCTTGCCCAGGTCAGGGGCGCCTTACCTTTAGGCTAACGTGGTTGGTCTCGTTGGACTCCAGGGGAAAAATGTCTTCAGGAGGAATGTGGGACCACTTCTTCTGACGAAGCGCGTGTTCTCTCTTATATTTTCTGTGAAAGGAACACAACCAACCCACAGGCTTTTATGATGCTCTTTTATTATGCCATTCCATTTCTGACCATTAGTTGACATCTACAGCTCTGATGGGGGGGCTTCCCTGATGGCCCAGCAGATAAAGAATCTGCCTGCAATGCAGGAAACATGGGAGACTCAGTTTGATTCCTGGGTTGGGAAGATCCCCTGGAGGAGAACATGCAACCCACTCCAGTATTCTTGCCTGGAAAATCCCACAGCCAGAGGAGCCTGGTGGACTACAGTCCACGGGGTTGCAAAAAGATTCAGTCAGGACTTAACAACACAGCTTCTTCAGCCTGAAAGTATGTAATACTTAACTAAATGCTTAACAACAACAACACTTAAATATTTAACTAAACAATGACAACAATACTTAACTAAATACTTAACTAAACAACAACAACAAAGCCTCTTCAGCCTGAAAGTATATAATAGAGCGACTTTGAAATTTCCCATAATGTATTAATAAAAGAGCAGAAATAGCCATTTCCACCTACAGAATGCCAATTCTATGGTCATTATACAGACTTTATTTCAATTCCCCACAACAGTTCAGATGAGGATACTGAAGCCAAGTAACATGTTTAAGTTGCCAATAACACAGTTAAGACTGCACAACTGGTTAATCTCAGAACTGAGATTTGAGTTCATGTGTCTCAGGAAGACTCCCTGGAGGAGGGCATGGCAACCCACTCCAGTATTCCTGCTTGGAGAAACCCATGGACAGACAAGCCTGGTGGGCTACAGTCCATAGGGACGCAAGGAGTTGGACATGACTCAAGCAACTTAGCACAAACACATGCATGTCTCTGATGGCAAGCTCTAATTCATCCGCTCAGTAGTCATCTGCCTTAGATAGACTTTTCGATGCAGAATGCCTTTGTAATCTTAGCTCTGTCCAGAGACCTTCCTGTGAATGTATACTATCAACAGGCATCAGATGCCCCGCTCTCACCCACCCCTCCGCCTGAGAGATGAGCACCACAGGTTAGCCGGCAGGTACCTGAGCACCAGGAGAGCGATGAGAAGCAGCAGGACCACTGTCCCCGCGAGCGTGAAGACGGCAATCATCAGCATTTGAGGGCCTGTGGCAGAAAAGACGGTGAAAACTACGCTAGGAAGGACCCCTGAAAAGAGAACAAATGCATTTCACAAGATTCTAGTTGTATAAGACAATTTCAGCAAGTGGAAAGGGAGAGATCTTTTAAGATACCTGTTTCTTAGAGAAAGACAAATGTCATATGATAACACTTGTATTTGTAATCTAAAAAAGCCAAAATGATACACGGACTTCCACTGGTGAAGTGGAAGACTTCACCTTCCAATGTAGGGGATGTGGGTTTGATCCCTGGTCGGAGAGCTAAGATCCCATATGCCTCGTGGCCAAAACCCAAAACATAAAACTTAAGTAATATATTAAAAAATTCAATAAAGACTTTAAAAATGGTCCACATCAAAATGATCTTGAGAAAAAAATTTTTTAAATGATACAAATGAACTTATTTACAAAATAGAAACAGACTCACAGACCCAGAAAGCAAACTTACAGTTACCAAAGGGGAAAGGTGGGAGGGAAGGATAAATGAGAATGAACATATACACAATACTATATATAAAACAGATAATCAACAAGGACCTACTGTATAACACAGAGAACTCAATGTTCTGTAATAACCTACATGGGTGAAGAATCTGAAGAAGAATGGATATATGTATATGTACAACTGAATCATTTTACTGCACACCTGAAACTAACACAATATTGTAAATCAACTATATGCCAGTATAAAATAAAAATTAAATTTAGGGGTGGGTTGGGATAGGGTGTGGGAAGGAGGTTCAAGATGGGTGGCACATATATCTACTTATGGCTGATTCACTTTGTTGTGTGGCAAGAACCAATACAACACTGTAAAGCAATTATCCGCCAATTAAAAATGAAAAATTTTTAAAAAGTAGGAAAAGTAGGAAGTACTTCAAAAGTAGGAAGTCAAGACATACCTGGAGTAACAGGCAAATTTGGCCTTGGAGTACAAAACGAAGCAAGTCAAAGGCTAACAGAGTTTTGCCAAGAGAATGCACTGGTCATAGCAAACACCCTCTTCCAACAATACAAGAGAAGACTCTACACATGGACATCACCAGATGGTCAATACCAAAATCAGACTGATTATATTCTTTGCAGCCAAAGATGAAGAAGCTCTATACAGTCAGCAAAAACAAGACTGGGAGTGGACTGTGGCTCAGATCATGAACTCTTTATTGTCAAATTCAGACTTAAATTGAAGAAAGTAGGGAAAAACACTAGACCATTCAGCTATGCAAGCTGCACAGTTAGTCACTCAGTCGTGTCTGACTCTTGCGACCCCATAGAAGGTAGCCTGCCAGGCTCCTCTGTCCATGGGATTCTCCAGGCAAGAATACTGAAGTGGGTGGCCATCTCCTTCTCCAGGGGATCTTCCCAACCCAAGGATCGAACCCAGGTCCCCTGCATTGCAGTCAGACTCTCCAACTGAGCTACCAGGGAAGCCCCCATTCTGGTATGACCTAAATCAAATCCCTTACAATTATACAATGGAAGTGACAAATAGATTCAAGGGATTAGGTCTGAAGGACAGACTGCCTGAAGAACTATGGACGGAGGTTTGTGACATTGTACAGGAGGCAGGGATCAAGACCATCCCCAAGAAAAATAAATGCAAAAAGGCAAAATGGTTGCCTCAGGAGGCCTTACAAATAGCTAAGAAAAGAAGAAAAGCTGAAGGCAAAGGAGAAAAGGAAAGATATACTCATTCGAATGCAGAGTTCCAAAGAATAGCAAGGAGAGATAAGAAAGCCTTCTTCAGTGATCAGTGTAAAGAAATAGAGGAAAACAACAGAATGGGAAAGACTAGAGATCACTTCAAGAAAATTAGAGATACCAAGGGAACATTTCATGCAAAGATGGGCACAATTAAGGACAGAAATGGTATAGACCTAACAGAAGCAGAAGATTTTAAGAGCTGGCAAGACTACACAGAAGAACTATACAAAAAAGATCTTCATGACCCAGATAACCACGATGGTGTGATCACTCACCTAGAGCCAGACATCCTGGAATGCAAAGTCAAGTGGGCCTTAGGAAGCATCACCATGAACAAAGCTATGGAGGTGATGGAATTCCAGTTGAGCTATTTCAAATCCTAAAAGATGATGCTGTGAAAGTGCTGCACTCAATATGCCAGCAAATTTGGAAAACTCAGCAGTGGTCACAGGACTGGAAAAAGTCAGTGTTCATTCCAATCCCAAAGAAAAGTAATGCCAAAGAATGCTCAAACTACCACACAATTGCACTCATCTAATATGCTAGCAAAGTGATGCTAAAAATTCTCCAAGCCAGGCTTCGATAGTATGTTAACTGTGAACTTCCAAGTGTTCAAGCTGGTTTTAGAAAAGGCAGAGGAATCGGAGATCAAATTGCCAACATCTGCTGGATCATCAAAAAAGCAAGAGAACTCCAGAAAAACATCTACTTCTGCTTTATTGACTATGCCAAAGCCTTTGACTATGTGGATCACAACGAACTGTGGAAAATTCTGAAAGAGATGGGCATACCGGACCACCTGACCTGCCTCCTGAGAAATCTTTATGCAGGTCAAGAAGCAACAGTTAGAACTGGACATGGAACAACAGACTGGTTCCAAATTGGTAAAGGAGTATGTCAAGGCTGTATATTGTCACCCTGCTTATTTAACTTATATGAAGAGTACATATGTGAAATGCCAGGCTGAATTAAATACAAGCTGGAATCAAGATTGAATGGAGAAGTATCAATAACCTCAGATATGCAGATGACACCACTCTCATGCCAGAAAGCGAAGAAGAACTAAAGAGCCTCTTGATAAAAGTGAAAGAGGAGAGTGAAAAAGCTGGCTTAAAACTCAACATTCAGAAAACTAAGATCATGGCATCCGGTCCCATCACTTCCTGGCAAACAGATAGGGAAACAATGGAAACAGTGGCTGACTTGATTTTTGGGGGGCTCCAAAATCACTGCAGATGGTGATTGCACCCATGAAATTAAAAGATGCTTGCTCCTTGGAAGAAAAGCTATGACCAACCTAACAGCATATTAAAAAGCAGAGACATTACTTTGCAACAAAGGTCTGTCTAGTCAAAGCTATGGTTTTTCCAATAGTCATGCATGGATGTAAGAGTTGGACTATAAAGAAAGCCGGGCACTAAAGAATTGATGCTTTTGAACTGTGGTGTTGGAGACAACTCTTGAGAGTCCCTTGGACTGCAAGGAGATCCAACCAGTCCATCCTAAAGGAAATCAGTCCTGAATATTCATTGGAAGGACTGATGCTAAAGCTGAAACTCCAATAATTTGGCCACCTGATGCGAAGAACTAACTCACTTGAAAAGACCCTGATGCTGGGAAAGACTGACAACAGAGGGTGAGATGGTTGGATGGCATCACCGACTTGATGGACATGAGTTTGAGTAAGCTCTGGGAGTTGGTCATGAACAGGGAATCCTGGCATGCTGCAGTCCATGGGGTCACAAAGAGTCGGACACGACTGAGTGACTGAACTGAACTGATGGAAAAATGAAAATAAATTTTAAAAATTAAATTTAGAAAAGATATCCTTCTTTTTTAATTTCTTCATTGGTAATAGAGATGCTGCATCTTTGTTCTGTGAAGAAAATTGTTTGGAATGTGCCTCCAAAGCGGCATTATTTCAGTTACTCTTATAGTTTATACATTTTTTTCTTATGGGAGGGCTTCACTGGTGGCTCAGATGGTAAAGAATCTGCCTGCAATGCAGGAGACCAGGGTTCGATCCCTGGGTTGGGAAGAACTACTGGAGATGAGAATGGCAACCCACTCTAGCATTCTTGCCTGGAGAATGCCATGGACAGAGGAGCCTGGTGGGCTATAGTCCATGGGGTCGCAAAGAGTTGGAAATGACTGAGCAACTGACACTTTCTAATGGGAATCATCGAATGTTAGAAGATAAAATAGTTTCCAGCACAGAATTTGGATGGGAAGACTATCTGATGTCTTTGAAACTGATATACCTAAGGAGGATTCATAAAGGAAGAAACTGACAACTGGTTTTCAATTCAGAGAACAAATCAGAGGAAAAGTAGGTCAGTGTGGAATGCACAGTAAATGACAGAGTTGCCTGCTGGTCCTTTCCAAGCTCAACCCCGTCATTGAGGGAAGTTAATGGGAAGTGTAAGGAATTTGATTTTTCAGTATGTAGGTGAAGCTGTATAGATGAAGGAGTTTGAGAGATTCACAGAAGAGTAAGTAAATTCAGGAAAATGTGGATTCAACCCAATGAAGCATTGAAGCAGAGTTCTGCATGGGCAGAGGACTAGAATGAGAAGGACAACAATAATAAAACTGTACAAGAAGGTCATTGTTCACACATGCCTCACAGGCTGCCTCTTGAATCCTCTAACTTCCTATTCTATTCAGAAGGCAGAGGGTTCAAGAAGAAGAAATAGGATGGACTCCAAGCAATAGACAGTGTATAAGAAGCTAGACGATAATAGCAATATGGTGAAGAAGACAGGTATTTTTCTTATAGCAAAAATATGAAAGATAGTCAAACTCTAAGGATAAATGTTCAAGGAAGGTGTAATCTAAAAATAAAACTGTAAAATATTTCGAGAATTTGGCATTTAAAAAATCCATTTGTGTGCACGTGTGTCACAAAGGAGAGACATTGGAGCTACACAGAGAAATGTTATTCTGACACACTGTTGGGCCTTAGAAAAATAATAATAATGAAAATATTTAATGATTTTCAATTTAAAGAATCAACTTACAGGTAAATGACAGAAGGCTTCCTGTGGCTAGCAAATAAATATTATCAGCCCTGACAAATAAAAGAAAAATACAGGAGAATTTGGGAGGTGAGAAGGAGGTAGAAGGAAGGATAGAGACATGAACATCTTCATCTTACAACTTTGGGAAGCAAGAAGCTTTATACATGTTTGATAGAACTCCAGGCTTACGCATATTAATTAAAATTACAAATGTAAAATTATAAACACTAAATGTATTGACAAAAAGACAGAACTATATTGAGAAAAGCTTAGAGAAAAGTATGCCTAATGAAAATGAACTAAATTTTAATTTATCAATACAAGAAATAGGTAACATCTAAATCTCATAAATCAAGAAACACATGCATATAATTTAGAAATATGCAAAAAACTAAGCAGAACGGACAAGACCAGGGATGCACAGAGGTGGGACTAGGTACACTCACTTTCTGTTATGAATATTTCTACTCTCAGATTTTAAAATCATGTGCATGAATTTTTCTACAATAAAAATAAAACGAAAAAAGTCATCTTATTAGTAGTGTTTACACCTTTTTTTTTTTGCATCTTTGAACATAAATATTTGTTCAAATTTAAACTTTTTTCCCTAAAAATTGATTAGTAATGTGGAATTACTTACTATTCATTGCAGAAAGCCTTGGCCAAGCCAGCCGAGGGCAGAGCGTCCTGAGACTGTCGCTCAGGAGACACTTGGCTGGCCTGTCTAGTGATAGTCAGGGTTATACACAGTTGTACTTCAAGTTGCACGGATGAAGGTCTGGCCCTGTCAGGGCTTTCATGACATGATGGGACCTCACCTCAGGTAGGTAGGTAACCATCGTTATGACCCAAGCATGTGTGCTCTAAGGCAAAAGGGGAGAATTTAGAGGTCAAGCTCACTGACCACCCCTCAGCCTGATGACATCAAGTATTCCTTGCTTGAAACACACTGAATACATTCCTTGAGTTTCCTGTAGTAAAATGTAAATGGAATAAGACTATTGTCTCTGTGTTCATTCTGCCAATTGCCAAACCTAGTTTTCTATAGGAAAATTTATGTCAAAGGGTGGATAGAACACATATTAAGGATAGGTGTAGCTAAAATAGAATGGAATATTTTCAGTGTTTTATCAGAACTGTAATACCATTCACTGGGCAGAGAAGTAAAGTCCGTATTTACAAATCTGGCACATCTTATTCAGACAATAAGTAAAACAAAACTAAACTAAACTAAACAAAACCACAAGCTAATTGCATAAACCATAGAATTTACTCTCCTCCAAAAAACAACTTCAGGGAAAGGAAATTCACGAAGGATCTCTTACCCTGGCCTGGAATATCATTAGGAAGTTTGTGGTTCTTCCAGATGAACGTGGGGCTCTTATCCACAGGGCTAGTCTGGTTCACACGGGTGTCATAGGTCAAAAGAACCTTGTACTGTGTCGGGGCATGAAAGAGAAGAAGGATGAACAGATAAAGACACTTTAGAATGACTTCTGATGAGATTCACCATCCTTCCCAGTGACATTTGAATTTTTTTTAATTAATTTTTATTGAAGCATAGTTGCTTCACAATGGCGTATTAGTTTCCACTGTACAACACAGTGAATCTGCCATATCTATTTCTCAGTGAAACAAGACAAATGATACACAGCTGGGAACTAGTTAGGATCTACTTGGTTCTCATCATGAACACTATTAGGCCAAATAGTTTTCTGTTTTTAATGACCATACATTATGCTTGTCCAATAGACATTCTCTGGGTCTTTAGAGAATTCAAGTCTTTCATTTTACTAATGTGGAAACAGAGGCAAGAAAAATTAAATGGCTAGCTCTAAGTCACATGACAAGGGAGGCACCAGTGTTTTCCACAATATTAAACTGCTATTAAAAATGATGGCTTGAGAAAATACACCATAGTTAAAATTCATTATATTTATACATGTCAAGGGGCTGCTAGAGAATTCTACATTTCTTAAGTTCTATCAATTACATGATTTTTGAATCTCTTCTATCTCTATGCTGTAATGTGCTTTCTTATAAAAAGTCTCTTTTTGAAGCAATGTGACAATAGAAATATTAATATATCCTTAAATTACTGCTGCATATATTGAGTCAGTTTTGTAAGAGACATCTCCAAAATGATCATCCTTCTAAAATTCACCACCACCAAAACATGCTGGACCAAAGTTTTACATTCTCAAAACTACACTCTTAACTTGACAGCAGAATATAAACTAATATTACATAGTAATATAATAATATGTATTACAGTCACACACAATACTATACCAGGTGTATATATAGTGTGTGAATATAAAGCTTAACATTACACGGCTATTTTTATGTGCCTGAAGGATCAAACAATTAATGATTCTCATGAGATTGCAGAGGGAGAGAACAGGGAATGTTTCATTGAAATTTTTAGTTTTGGAAATGAATAAACAATTCTTAGAAAAAAAAAAACAACCACCAAAAAGAAAACCTGTAATTTTCTCATTGGTACCCCATCAATAGTCTGGTCTTCATATCAGTGTTTTCTGGGTGGGTATGTTTTATATAGTAAATAGAGTGGATATTCTGAATAAGAAGTTCTACGGGAGAAAATGTTTAAGGAATATGGCCCCAAGAGGGGCATAATTGTAAATCTGAAATTAACTTGTAGATTCTAAATATAACTTCTCCTAGTCCTTCTCTATGACTTGCCTTTCAGGATAACCCTCCTCACCCAGTCACCTAATCCCAAGTTCTTGATAAGAACATACTTTGCTGGTGTCCACAGAGGTGTACAGAAGGTACATGGTATTGTCAATATCCCCACAGGCATCCAGAGTCACAGGACCCACATGCCCTAAGGCAAAATCAGAAACAGTTAGAGACCATCACTGACGTCCTGACTGAAAGACCAGTTACATCCTGACACGGGGCATAAAGCAGATTCCGAGTGTTCTATTTTACTGAAAAATTGTTGACCTTAATGATGTAATTAGAAGGCATTGGTTCTTGGCTCTGAGATCACTGAAGGATATTTCTATGAGAGACGCTATTTAGAGAGAAGGAAAACTCTCTTTCACTGTTTTTAGGATGATGACACTAAATGTAATTAGTCAGGAGATTTCTCCTGATGATTCGAGACAAGTTTTTGCTGAGAGTATTAACTAGTGGCACCGCGTTTAAGTCATTGCACAACCTAAAGTAGATTGCCAAAAGGTCAAAATCCCTTCACTATCACTTAGCTGAACACGCTGAGAAAATTAAGTTCTTGGAGCCTCAGTTTTCTCATCTATGAAATTTTAGCCACATAGCATGAGTCTAAGAAATGGTCGGTTAGGTTAAAAAAAAATTACCAAGTATCAACAATTTCACATGGTTCAAAATAAGAGCTAGTATTGTTTACTGTACCAGGCTCTGTGCTAAGTGCCTTATATGCACTGATCATTTTAATCCTCCTAAAACACCACGACACACAAATTGTTATTATCTCCATTTTACTGATGAGAAATCTGAGGTCAGGGATATTATTTAATTGCTCCAGGTTATAGGTACAGCTAGCAGGTGGCTAATTACTACTAATGATCACAGAGGTGCAAGTAAAAAGGTGGGGGCCGCTGTCTTTGCATCTTCTCACCCCCGGCCATTGCTGATATGACTGTCCCCCACTGCCGACGTGACTTTCTAGGAATGTAAAGGGTTGGTGCCCTCTTTGTTTCTCTCTTTTCCCCCTGGAGAGCCAGGCCTTGAAGACTGCAACGTTCAATCAACTTCATACATGGGGGAAACTAGAAAGTGACTGGGGGGAAGTCAGAGACTCAGAAAACCTGAGAAGACCTCAGGTTTCCATGTCAGGCTGATCCTCAGCAGAGATGGCCTACAACAATAAAAACAAAAAGCAAAACCAAGTAACAGGAAACCCTGAGAAGGAGAAAATTCACCATTCCCCAGATGATTTTCAGGATTACCACATTATTAGATTTGAATGTCCAGTTTTCAACCAAAATTATAAGTCATATGAAGAAACAGGAAAATATGATTTACTCAATAGAAAAAAATAAATAAACCAATGGAAGCTATCCCTGAGAAAGTGATGGTGGGTCTACTAGAAAAAAGGTTTTAAAACAACTACCTTAATGCTCAAATACCTAAAGGAAGACATGGGAAAAGTCAAGGCAGTGATGTATGAACAAAATGGAAATATTAGCAAAAAGATAGAAATCATAAAAAAATAAATTCTGGAACTGAAAAGTATAGAGGCTAAAATGAAAAATTCAAAGGCATATTTGAGAAGGCAGAAGAATAATTAGTGAACTTGAAGATGAAAAAGAAAGTGAAAGTGTTAGTCACTCAATTGTGTCCGACTCTTTATGACCCCATGGACTATAGCCCAACAGGCTCCCCTGTCCATGGAATTCTCCAGGTTAAAATACTGGAATGGGTAGCCAGTCCTTTCTTTAGGGATCTTCCCAACCCAGTGACTGAATCCGGGTCTCCCTTGTTGTGCACAGCTTCTTTGCTGTCTGAGCCCCAGGGAAGCTGGAACTAGAAGAAAGGACAATGGAAATCACCAAATCTGAAGAAAAGAAATAAAAAAGATTGCAGAAAAGTGAACAGACCTTAAAGGACCTGTGGAATACCACTAAGCAGACCAACACATGCATTGTGGAAGCCCCAGAGGGAGAAGAGAAAGAGAGAGAAAATGGTAGGGAAATAATGGCTGAAAATGTCCCAAATCTGATAAAAGATATGAATATAAACATCCAAGAAGCTCAACAAATGCCAAGTAGAATGAATTTAAAGAAATCCATGCCAAGACACATCATAATCAAATCGTCCACAGCCAAAGACACAGAATTTTGAAAGCAGCAGGGAGAGAAGTAATTGATAACATATAAGGCAATGGCACCCCACTCTAGTACTCTTGCCTGGAAAATCCCATGGGTGGAGGAGCCTGGTAGGCTGCAGTCCACGGGGTTTCGAAGAGTTGGACACGACTGAGCAACTTTACTTTCACTTTTCACTTTAATGCTTTGGAGAAGGAAATGGCAACCCACTCCAGTGTTCTTGCCTGGAGAATCCCAGGGACGGGGGAGCTGGTGGGCTGCCGTCTATGGGGTTGCACAGAGTCGGACACAACTGAAGCGACTTAGCAGCAGCAAGAGATATTTAGTAAGATTATAAAGCAGATTTCTCACTGTATATTCTGAAGGTTAGAAGGCAGTGGGCTGATATATTCAAAATGCTAAAAGAAAAAAATATCAACTAAGAATCTGTTATTCAACAAAGCTGTCCTTCAGAAGTGAAAGGAGAGTAAGATATTCTGAAATAAATAAAAGCTGAGAGATTTTTTACCAACCAATCTTCCCTGCAAGAAATTCTCAAGGGAGTCTAGGAGGTTAAAATGAAAGAACACTAGATGGTAGCTTGAAGCCATAGGAAGAAATAAACATTTCAGTAAAGGTAAATCAGCAAGCGATTACAAAAACTAGTATTATTATAAAAACAATGTGTTATTCCACTTTTTCTTTTCTATATTACTTAAGAAATGAATATGTTTAAAAAAATTAGTCTAAAACTTGTATTATTGTAACTTTGATTTGTAACTCTACCTTTTGTTTTTGACAATCTAGGAGACTAATACTTAAAAAATAATTAGTTTACTATTTGGACACAAAGTATAAGGATGTAGTTCTGCAACACCAATGTCTGAGAGGGATGGGAATGGAGCTATTAAAAGAGCAGAGTTTTTGTATTTATTGAGGTTAAGCCAGTATAAATTCAAATTAGAGGGTTATAATTTTAGGATCTAATCCCCATGGTAACCACAAAGAAAACAGCTAAAGAACACACATGAAAAAAATTTAAACATTTCAGTGTAAAGAAATAAATACAAAAGAAGACAGTAATGGATAAAATGGGGATGAAAAAGCTATGCAGTATATAAAAAATAAATAGCAAAATAACAGAATAAATCTCTCTTTATCATCAAGGAGATCCAACCAGTCCATCCTAAAGGAAATCAGTCCTGAATATTCATTGGAAGGACTGATGTTGAAGCTGAAACTCCAATACTTTGGCCACCTGATACAAAGAGCTGACTCATTTGAAAAGACCCTGATGCTGGGAAAGACTGAAGGTGGGAGGAGAAGGAGACAACAGAGGATGAGACGGTTGGATGGCATCACTGACTCAATGGACATGAGCTTGAGTAAATCCTGGTAGTTGGTGATGGACAGGGAGGCCTGGCGTGCTGCAGTCCATGGGGTCGCAAAGAGTGGGACACAACTGAGTGACTGAACTGATCAGTAATTATTTCAAATGTAAATCGATTAAATTCTCCAACCAAAGATAGAAATTGGAAAATTATGAAAAAGTGATCCAACTATTTGATGTCTATTAAGAGATTCACTTTTGATCCCAAGACACAAATAGTTTGAAAGCAAGAGGATGGAGAAGGATATGCCATGCAAGTATTAACCAAGAGAGCAGAGGTGGATATACTGACATCAGATAAAACTGATCAGACTTTTAATCAAAAAAGTTTATAAGAAACAAAGATTTTCACTGTATATATTAATAAAACACTCAATAGAGCAAAAATATATAAACAAGTACAAACATTTATGTACCTAATAACAGACCAACAAAATATATGAAGCAAAAATTGGCACAAAACTGTTCTACAATAGTGGTGCCAGTGGTCACGAATCTGCCTGTCAATGCAAGAGATGCAGGAGACCCAGGTTTGATCCCTGGGTCGGGAAGAGCCCTCAGAGTAGGCAATGGCAACCCACTCCAGTATTCTTGCCTAGAAAATTCCATGGACAGAGGAGCCTGGTGGGCTACAGGCCATGGGATAGCAAAGAGTTGGACACAACTGACCACACATGCACTGCTTTATACAATAATAGTTGGGAGATTTTAACACTCCACTTTCTCCAATGAATAGGATAACAAGATAGAAAATATGTTAAAAAATATAGAGGACTTGAACATAACAAGAAACCAACTAGACATAATGACAAATATAGAACATTCTACCCAACAACTGAACTTCTGCACATTTGTTGGCTCCAGTTAAGTTAAAGGTATTTAACGGTTGACCCATCTATTGCCATACCCTCTCTTTACTGTCTACAGGGCGCATATTTGGAGAAACTGTAAGTAAAGTGTAGTTTGCTCTTAGGCAACTGGTACCTTCAAAAGTGATGTTCCTGAAAGCATGAGCAAATTTAGAGGTGGTAACATCTTCTCCATTTTCAAGAAATATCTTCAGCATATGTCCAAAAAGCAAGACTCCATCCAGGTAGGCAGCAGCAAAATCATTTTTTGCCTAAATTAGAAAGGAAAAATCTTAAAATGAGTTCCAAAAAAAAAACAAGATTCTGGTCTTGAACTCCACTCATGTGGAGTCATCCCAACATTGTTGGGGTCAAGCAGGATAACTGGAAAGGTAAAAGAATATTAATGGAACTGCAAGGATGGGATTAAAGGAAATTTTGGAAAAACTTTCCTTGGACCAGGGCTCTTTCTCATCCCCTTATCACAATTCTGTCTTCTCTTGGGATCAATAAACTGTGAACACTGCCTTTAGGGAAGGAACTAAAAGTGGCCGTGCTTCCTCCTTCCCATGATGGTAAAATATTTTATTTCAACCAGGAAGAACAACATACAGCATTTCTCATACACAATTATGAGAATTTTCAATTCTCATAAGGTTCTATATAGAAATAACGTTTTCATTTAAGAATAAAAGAGAATGGCAACAAAAACAACCCCACTGCCTTTGAGTAGCGTGATGCGATAGGAAGAGTTTTGATCGGCTGATACCACTGTATTTGCTTTGGAGAGAGTCCTGGTTGGGTGTTAAGGGCAGACACAAATGTCTGCCCTGGTGAACATAAGAAGGGGTCGGGACTCCTCTGCCTCTGTGGCAGTTGTGTGGTGGTCTTTACAGAATTGGGCTGGATTGAAAGCTCAGTGCCCCTGAGACCGAATGAACTCAGACAGTTTGGCCCACCCACCTGTAAAGAATCAGACTTTTGCCTAAGCCTAGCAGCTGTGCAAGTGAAATCTGAACATGACACCCAGAAGTATATTTGTTAGAAAACATGAAAAGGGAAAAAGGAAAACATCTCTCATTGGCTTCAGTGACTTTTGCTGAAATCATCTTTTCACGAAATGAAAAGCATCAGTTAAGACCCAGCCCCTGAAGGGGTACAGCCCCAAATTTTGGCAGGGTTGCAAAACAGAGGGCTTAGAATTGCCAGTCTAGGCAAAATGGTGATTTTCTCAAAGGTCCCCAACTTTCCTTGCTGCTCTTTGGGCCTCGTCATCCTAAAGTTGTTTGAGGGCTTTGGGACTGACCACCCCTTACTCCCTCCCTTCTCCAAACCTGCTCTCAACCGTGTGTGAGGCCAGAAAACATCCAGTGACTTTAGCTGCGTTAAAGTGCAGTGACCATCAAAATCCAATGTGGTATTAGAGTCTGGGGTTTTGCATTTAATCAAGACATTAATCATTTAATGTCCAATTGGAGGCTCTTTTTCTGGGACAAATGCTAAACCAGATGGGATGCTGGAATAAAAGAAATAAACCAGGCCTCTCCTGTACAAATTCGGATGATAATCAACCTAATGACAATAAAGGACTGCATCTTAACCCGGGAATGTGTATCTTTAGAGGTAGAGCTCTGATACCAGGGCCAGGGACGTGGGGAACTTCATCCATTCTACATTGTCTAATATGTACCTCCCCTAAGTTAGCAGGGCTGCTTCCTATCATACCGCAATGTAGCTTCTGTTTGGATGTTATAGCAGCCTGCAGTGTGGTGCTGGACTACAGCCTAGCACAGTGACATATAGAAAGAGTTTGATTTTTTGCAAATTTATTGATTTATTTTGGGCTGTGCTGGGTGGGTCTTCATTGCTGTGTGTGGGCTTTCTCTAGTTCTGACACTCGGGAGTGACTCTCTTGTGGCTGTGTGTGGGCTTTCCACTGCGGTGGCTTCTGAGCACGGGCTCTAGAATTGCTGGCTCAGTAGCTGTGGTGCACCTGCCTAGCTTCCCCCATGGCATGTGGAGTCATCCTGGGGCAGGGACTGAACCCGTGTCTCCTGCACGGGTGGCCAGAGTCTTAACCACTGGACCACCAGGGAAGTCCTGGAGTTTTAATAGCAAGAATCCTGCTATTACACATAATTGGCTCAGTTAACATTTGCTGAGTAAACTGGAACCAGTGGAGGAACAATTTGCTCATTTTAGAATCTGGGTCCTAAATGGAAGAATGGTATCTTACCCCTGCCAGAAGAATAAGAGTATATATGTGTATGAAATTTACCAGTGATAGATTTTTGGAGGAGGAACTATTTGAGACGGAGTTTTCCGGAGGCAGGGTCAAAACAAGAACATTTTTCATGTAGTCAGGGGCTGTGACATTGTCCATGAAGTAGTGGTCACTGGAATAAAAAGCACAAGTTTCTCATGAAAATCAGATTGCTGCAAAAAATGGAAATGGAACTCCTACCGATTCGTACATCAGCTTTGAGATAGTTTAAAACATTTTTTTTCCCCTGCAAAACTTTCTACTTTCCCCAGATAAGTTTATTTTTTTATACACCTGCTGCCTTGAATAGCAGAACTTAGATGCTGTGGTTAACAAACATAAATGGAAATGGAAGATCATAATACAGATACTTGTTTTTTTTATAAAGTTTATATGAATTTTAATATTTTTAAAATAAATATTTTGATAGGTTATTCTGAAATTAAAATAAACATGAAGGATCTAGAATATACTAACAAACAGAGGTTCATTTGTTTCTTTAGCAATTCACTGCAGATAATTCTTTAAAAAGAAAGAAGATTTTGGGGGAGCCCTGGATATGTAAGCTTGTTTTTCAAGGTTTAATGACTCTTGGCTGATACCTGCACTTTCTCTGACACTGTATGCTTCTTAACATTAGCTAACTGGTCCTTGTATTCTCAATTCCTGGGCTTCCCAGTTGGCACTAGTAGTAAAGAAGCCACCTGCCAATGCAGGAGACATAACGTGCTCTTGCAATGTGGGAGACCTGGGTTTGATCCCTGGGTTGTGAAGATCCACTGGAGAAGGGAAAGGCTACCCACTCCAGTATTCTGGCCTGGAGAATTTCATGGACTGTATAGTCCATGGGGTTGCAAAGAGTTGGACACAACTGAGCGACTTTCACTTTCACGTTTGTTATTTGGGTTAGGAAGATCCCCTGGAGATCTGGCAACCCACTCTAGTATTCTTGCCTGGAGAATTTCATGAACAGAGGAGCCTGGCAGGCTACAGTCTATGGGGTCATAAAGAGCTGGACACGACTGAAGCAATGCAACAGTACACATCCTCAATTCCTAGACACATCTGGCACATTGAGGACCCTCGATGCTGTATCTATTTATTTTTAAGAAATTTATTTATTCGGCTGTGTTGGGTCTTAGTTGAAGCATGAGGGATCCTCATTGCATCACATGGATCTCTTGCTGTGAAGCACTGGTTTAGCTGGTCTGAGGCATGTGGGATCTTAGTTCCCAGATCAGAGATCGAACTCGTCTCCCCTGTATTGCAAGGTGGATTCTTAACCACTGGACCACCAGGGAAGTACCTGCTAATCATTTTAATGTTTTAATCTGCAAATAATATAACACACTTGAACTGCTGTTAGCCAGGATGACCATCATTTAATATTCAAACGTAGGTGAATATATCTATGTGCTGAGGACTGTGATGAAGAGTTTGTTTATATTACCACACCTCATCCTAAAGGACCCTTATAGATATTTTTATTCTCACTTGATAAATGAGAAGACTTAATCTCAAAATGCTAAGTAATACCCAAGAGGCAAACGAACTGAAAGTGTCAGAATTATAATTTGAAATCACAAGTTATGTCTAGTTTCAAATGAATCTCATATGATCTTCCCGAAACACAGCCAGGTGTCCTTAGGGAATAGTGATAAAAGGAGGCCAACACTTTGGCAGTAGATAAGGAGTTTCTAAAAATAAAGTTACACCAAACTGGTTCCACTGAGGCCTCCTTCCAGGAGGCAAAGCAGTCATTGAAAGAGGCTATCAATGTGGTTGCAGGAATAAAGTGTTGATAATTCTGCCCTCTTTCTTGTCTTCTGCAGCTAAAAGGCTCAGCTGACTATATTATCTTCAGAAACTAGATATGCCTGCAGTTCCCATGCTTCATCTTTCTCAACACTGAGACAAGTACATTCAAGGTGTCTGAAATGACTAATCAGATATGATACACTGCGGTAATAGCTTCTGCTCTGAATACAGACAGCAAATGATCAATGATCCAGACAGGTAAGTGAAGTCATATGATTCAGCCGATGGAGCAAGAGACACAAGATATACCAGCAACACCTTTTTAAAGCTTAATCTGACTCAGATATTACCTTGGCACTTTTTTTTTTAATGGGTTCTCCATAAAACTGTAACTACATTAGAAGATGAGTGGTAAAAAAGCAGGGATGTGATAAAAGATGCTTTCTGTTCTCCAGAATTTTCTCCCCTTAGTGCCAGTGAAGTGCAGGGGAAAATTACCACCCAGTGACTACACTGCAGAGGGCAAAGAATAATCGCGTCAGTCAAATTCACTTAATGGGAACTTCCCTCTTACCAAAGGTGGCTGAAGGAAAATAATCTAGGACCAAAGGCCACTAGCAATCAAAGGCACAGATACAGCCCATGTTCCCAGACATATGACTGGGATATTAGCTGATTTATTGCTGCCTGGGAAAAAGACCTTATGATCAGGCTGGAGACCAGGATCTTTGTTGAATGGGCATGTGGGTTTAATGTTTTGGTTTGTTTTGTTTTTAAATAAAACTTTTGTATTTATTTACTTATTTTTTAGTTTTTAAAATTTTATATTGGAGTACAGTTGATTAACAACGTTGCGTTAGCCTCAGGTGTACAGCAGTGATTCAGTTATACATACACATGTATCTGTGCTCAGTCGTGTTAGACTCTTTTGTGATCCCAAGACTGCAGCCCACCAGGCTCCTCTGGCCATGGAATTTTTTCAGACAAGAATACTGGAGTGGGCTGCCATTTCCTCCTCCAGGGGATCTTCCCGACCCAGGAATCGAAACAGTCTCTTGTGTCTCCTGCCTTGGCGGGTGGATTCTTTACCACTGCGCCACCTGGGAAGCCCATACGTGTATCTATTCTTCTTCAAATTCCTTTCCCATGTAGGTTGTCACATAATATTGAGCAGAGTTTCCTGTGCCACATGGTAGAAACCTTTCATATGGTCCTTAGACATGATAGCGATATCAAAGGTATACATCTCTGCTAAGGCTATACTGAATTAAATAAGAATGATAAAGAAGAAATTAAACATTGGTTAAAATATTATCTTTATACTGAATCCCATTTAAGGCTATGAAAAACACGAGAAAAGAGAATATCTTTTGGAAATCCTTATTTTCTTTCTGAAAGGAGAGGTCTTCCAAATATTATACCTACTTGAATAAATCCACTAGAATAATGACGATGTCTTCAGCCACTGCCCGGTTACCCCTGAGGTTTTGGATGGTTTCCGGTCTACCACACATAACAATCACTGCAGGAGACAGAGCAAGACAGAGAGAAAAATATACAATAATCTGTTCCCAAGCAAGAAGGGAACCATGTGATTGAATCTGAACCCAGTAAGTCTATGCTACATTCATGTTTTAAGATTAACACCAATTCCTCAAATTTATTTCCCCCCACATTTTTTTTTTTTTAACGGAGTCAGAGTAGAGCTGCATGGGATCTTAAAAAGGATCATCTAGTCCAGGCTTCCTTGGTGGTCCAGTGGTGAAGAATCTGTCTGCCAACTCAGGGGACACAGGTTTGATCCCTGCTCTGGGAAGATCCCACATGCTGCAAGGCAACTAAGCCAAAGGGCTACAACCCCTGAGCCAACGCCCCAGAGGCTGCGAGCCACAACTACTGAAGACTAAGTGTCTACAGCCCGCGCTCTGCAACGAAAGGAATCACCGCAATGAGAAGCCTGTGCCCTGCAACTAGGGAGTAGCTCCTGCTTGCCCCAACTAGAGAAAGCCCATGTACAGCAGTAAAGACCCAAGACAGCCAAAAAATAAACAAATATTAATACATGTATCTTTAAAAAAGAATCATCTAGTCCATTTCCTTAATTTTACTGATTTAAGGAAACTATAGCCAAGACGCCAATGATATAAAAAAAAAACTGGTAGATGACAGAAACAGCTCTGAAAATCAAGTATTTGCGTCTGTTTAGTGCTTACTCCACTACATAAGGCTGGAGTAGTTACAAAAACTATTTTCATTAATAAATGAAATGCACTACCCACATGTAGGGCTTCCCTGGTGGCTAAGAGGTTAAAGCGTCTGCCTGCAACTCGGGAGACCTGGGTTCGATTCCTGGGTCGGGAAGATCCCCTGGAAAAGGAAATGGCAACCCACTCCAGTATTCTTGCCTGGAGAATCCCATGGACGGAGGAGCTTGGTGGGCTACAGTCCATGGCGTCGCAGAGTCGGACACGACTGAGCACTTCACTTTCACTTTCACCCACATATAAGGTTGTTGGAAAATATATGTTAGTGTGAGCATTAATAAAATCTTCCTAAGCACCTTTCCTTGGGTTTTGCTTGCAGCTTCTTAACTCAGAACTCAGTGACAGAGTTCCAATCTGACTCTCTAAGCTCTCCAACGCATTGTAACCAGATTTCCGAAATGCATGGCTTGATGCTAAGATGAGTGAGTTGGGAGACACTTCATTAGATCTTTTCCTACATTGTGTTGTCCAGTTGAATTGAAAACATTTTAGGGACATGAATCATTTTATATTTCTTTTTTCCCATGTCTTGTTCAATGTTTTGCAAATGGTAGGTTCTTAATATGGCAAATGCTTGATAATGACAGCAAATGATATTTTGAGGGATACCAGGAAATCCTGCCAAGCAAGAACCTTTCCTGGTAGAAAATTTGACAGTTGATTCCTGATATATCCTTATTTGTAAAAAGAATCCTTAACACATAAGTATTCTGATATATTCTTATTTGTAAAAAGATTTCTGTGGAGGGTGAAATAAATCACTGAATTACTTGGTGAGAATGATTTTATACCATTCACTTTTCATACTTGGTCTATAAATGAGAGATCACTGAGCAAGTGAAATAAAGAGAGAATAAATCCAAGTGAAACAGTCTTGGCCTATCTTATAATTTTGCCTAAGGCTAAATATCAATAAATACGTCCTCTTGGTCACCGGGGAAACAGGATTCAGAATATTTGAGGATTCGTCACAGATTCAACAGTATATTAGATTGTGGCGAACTTTTTTTTTTTAATTTTATTTTTTAACTTTACAATATTGTATTGGTTTTGCCATATATCAACATGAATCTGCCACAGGTATACACGAAGCAGTTTATTGGGACTTCCCTGGTGGTCCAGGGGCTAAGACTCCACGCTCCCAACGCAGGGGCCCTGGGTTTGATCCCTGGTCAGGGAACTAGATCTCAAATGCCACAACTAAGATCTGCTGCTGCTGCTGCTAAGTCGCTTGAATCATGTCCGACTCTGTGTGACCCCATAGACGGCAGCCCATCAGGCTCCCTTGACCCTGGGATTCTCCAGGCAAGAACACTGGAGTGGGTTGCCATTTTCTTCTCCAATGCATGAAAGTGAGAAGTGAAAGTGAAGTCGCTCAGTCGTGTTTGACTCTTAGCGACCCCATGGACTGCAGCCTACCAGACTCCTCCATCCGTGGGCGTTTCCAGGCAAGAGTACTGGAGTGGGTTGCCATTGCCTTCTCCAATTAAGACCAGGCACAGCCAAATAAATAAATGTATTTTTAAAAAGCAGTTCACTGATAGTGTGGATTGTGATATCATTTTGGTTCATAAAAGCTGGCTTTTAGCCTTATCATTACCTTCAAGAAGCTGATATATTTTAAAAATTTATTTATTTATTTATGGCTGCACTGGGTCTTCCACATGGGCTTTCTCTGGTTGTGGTGCAAGGGCTTCTCATTCTGGCAGCTTCTTTTGTTGCATAGCCCAGGCTCTAAGAAGCGTGGGCTTCAGTAGCTGTGGTGCTTGGGCTTAGCTGCCCCACGGCATGTGGAATCTTCCTGGACCAGGGATCGAACCTGTGTCTCCTGTTTTAGCAGGCAGACCCCCAACTCCTGGACCACAAAGGCAGTCCCATGTTAATATACTACTTTTGCTAATTTCTCCAAGGATAAGGTTTGAATCTGCAAAAGGAACCATATAATGGAGTTGCAAGCAGCTACAGACCTTCCCAAACACACAAAATATACAGTATGATGACAGCTCTGGGGGTAGATTTGTCCAAATCACTCATAGGGAGGCGATGGTTGTGAGGAAGTAGCCGGCAAAAAAACGATCTTGCTTCATGTCCTCTTACCATTGCTTTTCCTGTTCTGATCCATTAAGATGTCCTGAAACTCGGTATCTCCTCTCAACATCTCCTTGAAGCCTAGTTTCTGAGAAAAATAGGAAACTCCAGCCTCCAGAGCATTGAGGTACCTAGAACAGAAACAAAGAGAAACTCTAAGCAATCAGCTTAGTTTCTTCATGGCTTTCCATGTCGTTTGCTCACTGCTTACAGATGTCTCCAGGGGACTTGTTCATCTAAAATCCATTGCCTCTGTTAACACAATGGACAATACACATCACGATCCCAAGGGTTAGGATGAATGTCTAATTTAGGAGGAGTATAGGGACAGTTTCAGGGGATCTTTGTGTATTCATACAAACAGGAGGTATTTCCCAGATCCCTTCTAAAGGCTTCTTGCTATTTGCTGAAGGAAGGCTACTCTGTTCTCATCCCATTATCACACAGAAATTGAAACTTTTGAATCTATAGTACAAAAATTCAGAGCTGATAGGAGTCATTTTTCCTCCTGTGTGAAACTGACTTCTGTTCAGCCTGAAGTTTCTAAGATGATGCCTTAGTATTGATTCTTACAGTTCCCTAGATGTGTGTTCTCAGGGGTACCCTATTTTAGTCCTCCGCATGCTTTGGTGGAGAGAGACTTCAGGTTCCTTCAAGTCATTCTTTCTGCCACCTTTGCTGGAGATGTGTGAGCTCTGTAGTTTCATTTTAGCAATGGTGCCTGATACTCTGTTCTCTCCAACAGTCTGATTCCTCTGAAAAGCTGTGAGAGAAATGATTTCTAACCTGTTGTGTAGGACAGGCAGAATGCATATTCTCTATCATGTCTGATTTCCATGCTCCTTAAACAGAGATCATGGTACTTGTCCTCTTTTCTACAGAGAGTTTACTGTGGGGAATTGATAAAACTAACATGAAAATACTTTCAAAACTGCAAAGAGTGTCACACATGCAATGTATGTCGATTATATTAATGACATCATGTTTCTTTCGGCCCCTTTGCCTTTACTTCATCAAAGCTGTATTTATTGCTACTTCACTTATGCCATTTGGAAAGAATTATGAAAATATTTAGTCAATGTATTTACCATTACATAGACACACTTTATGTCAATCACACTGAGGCAAGGAAAACAGATCATTGTTAACTAACAGACTCTATAAGAAAAGGCAACTTTTCAAAAATATGTTCAAAAAACATCTATTCAGAGTTCTCAAGACATATAATACACTCTATACAATTCCTTTTTATTATAATGAAACATTAGCTGTTGCTGTTGATTTATTTCTAAGTGAAATTTCAATTTGACCTGAAGTTAAGGGGTACCTACTTCAGAGAACTGTGTTTAATAGATCTAGTTCAAACAGGAGTAACAAACAGCCTTATCTCAATATATTTATAGCTTAGGAATGAAATCAGTTAAACATAAACTATGTACCAGTTGCATGTAAGAAAGTGGGTTGGTTTCCATTCCCAACGCTGTTACTTCATGGAACGAGCATCTGATAATAACTAGGGGTCTGCTGAGAGTTTATGGTTTCTCTCCATGGTTTATGGCTAAATGTCAGAAGGATATTAATGGTCTTGCTTACCAGAAACAGTCCTCAGTCTCTGTACTATTCTTGAAAACATACGCAGTGTTCCAGGAAAAAGGTTTGAATTGAAATTTGACTTTCCAAAACTCAACCAAAAAGTACATCAGCTTCCGAGCTGGAGACATCATCCTGGTTAAGGTTTCTTTGTAGTCACATGACAATCCAAAACTCCCAGCTGAAATCATGGGATAGTTTAAATCTGTGTCAAGGCTGTGCCAAGAGGTGAGAAATAAACCAATATCAGGATTAACTTAAGTAGCACAAGTAAGATCCTTCTTTAAGCTGTTTCAGCATGTGGGTGGAAATGACAAAAATGAAATAGGGTCATTCAAGCAGGTATTCGACTTACAATAGGTCCCTCTCACACAAGTGAATTTAAAGAATATTTACTGAACATATGCTACATTCTAAGCATACTCTGGAAGTTGTCTTATATATGTGGCTTGGTTTCCAGGTGGTGCTAGTGGTCACCTCCCAATGCAGGAGACATGAGAGACGTAGGTTCCATCCCTGGTCCCTGGAGGAGGGCATGGCAACTCGCTCCAGAATTCTTGCCTGGAGAATCCCATGGATAGAGGAGACTGGTGGGCTACACTCCATAGGCTTGCAAAGAGTCAGATACGACTGAAGCGACTTAGCCTGCACACACGCACTGCCTTCTCTGGGCTTCCCTGGTGGCTCAGATGGTAAAGAATCTATCTGCAATGAGGGAGACTAGGTTCGATCCCTGGGTCAGAAGATCTCCTGGAGGGTGTGGTAACCCACTTCAGAATTCTTGCCTGGAGAATCCTATGGACAGAGGAGGCTGGTGGGCTACAGTTCATAGAAATGCAGAGTCAGACATGACTGAAGTGACAGCATGCACAGGCACTCACACATGTGGCTTGGTTACTTTGATTTATTCTAAGATGAGTTTCATCAGGTTGCCCTAACATCTAGGCTAGGACATATGGACTTTGGGGCATAGGACTAAGAAAAACAGAAAATGGGCCACCACAGCTACTATAAATGTTGTGAAGCCAAAAAGATGTCCCTGAAATTCCCTTCCATGCACTGCTTTATTTTCAGCTCTTATATCCACTTCAGTATTCCTGCCTGGAAAAATCCCATGCACAAAGGAGCCTGGTGGGCCACAGTCCTCAGGGCCCCAAAGAGTTGGACACAACTTAGCAACTGAGCATGCAGGTGCTTCGGACCACCTTTGAGATAGGCTTCACCGGAGGACTTTATGGTTTTCCTTCTCCTGTTCGGCACATGGATCTACTCGTGGTTCCTTAAACATCAAGTCAGTTCAGTTCAGTCACTCCGTCGTGTCCAATTCCTTGGAACCCCATGGACTGCAGCACACCAGGCCTCCCTGTCCATCACCAACTCCCGGAGTTTACCCAGACTCATCTCCATTGAGTTGGTGACGCCCTTCAACCATCTCATCCCCTGTCGTCCCCTTCTCCTCCTGCCCTCAATCTTTCCCAGCATCAGGGTCTTTTCAAATGAGTCAGCTCTTTGCAGCAGGTGGCCAAAGATTTGGAGTTTCAGGTTCAACATCAGTCCTTCCAGTGAACATTCAGGACTGATCTCCTTTAGGATGGACTGGTTGGATTTCCCTGGAGTCCAAGGGACTCTCAAGAGTCTTCTTCAACACCACAGTTCAAAAGCATCAATTCTTCAGTGCTCAACTTTCTTTATAGTCCAACTCTCACATTCATACATGACTACTGGAAAAACCATAGCCTTAGGAGGAGAAGGGGACGAGAGAGGATGAGATGCTGGTTGGCATCACTGACTCGATGGATGTGAGTCTGAGTGAACTCCGGGAGTTGGTGATGGACAGGGAGGCCTGGCGTGCTGCGATTCATGGGGTCGCAAAGAGTCGGACACGACTGAGCAACTGAACTGAACTGAACTGAACTGACTAGGTGGACCTTTATTGGCAAAGTAATGTCTCTGCTTTCTAATATGCTGTCTAGCTTGGTCATAGCTTTTCTTCCAAGGAGCAAGCGTCTTTTAATTTCATGGCTGCAGTCATGCCTTAAACATATCAAGCTTTATTTTCTATCAGGGTCTTTACAAATGCCAGAAATGCTGTGCCCCTACCTCTTTGCCTGGTTGATTTTTACTGATCCATCAGGTCCTAGATTAAATCTCTTTATCCATCGGGAGAACTTTCTTTGATACCTGACACCAGGTAATCATTTGAGAGAGAATCTGTTTAATCTCTGTCTCCTCCACTAGACTGCAAGCACCATGAAGGTGAGGATCACACCTGGCTCATTCACCTCAGTATCTCTGGGCTGCCAAGTTTGTATGAAGATGTTTAATATGTATTTGAGAAAGGAAAACAACATCCCCTTCCATCTTTGGTGGTCTATTAAAGGTTTTCTCTGTGTAGACAAAGAGTGATCTTGATTCAGGGGGAGATGGAACAGAAAGAAAGGCATGTGGGAGGGATTTTTATTGGGGAAGGGTGATTTGGCAGAACGAAGTATTTTGTGGTGGTGAGAATTACACTGCATGAGACGAACAAGAGGGATGGGGGCGATTTTCCAGAAGCCAGAGAAGTACTTTCCCTCTAAAACATACTGGAAGATTTTTTCTTCTAAGTTGGGCACTGTGTAAAGTACTTTAGTATGTTATTCATGTAATCCTCAAATAGCACTATGAAATAAGAATCCTACCACTGTTCCTGTTCTTACAGACCTAAGGATGGAACAGCGCCCTGCCAAGGCCCTAGGGTGCTTTCCTTTGTGTTCGTGCCTGGGAATATTTCATTTATTCAATTTTCAAATTATCCAAGTTCATTATCTTCCCTGTATCTTGCCAGGAGTCTAACTTCATCTCTCATGCTAAGTCAGTTCAGTCATGCCTCTTTGTGACCCCATGGACTCTAGGCTCCTCTGCTCATGGGCTTCTCCAGGCAAGAACACTGGAGTGGGTTGCCATGCCCCTCTCCAGGAGATCTTCCTGACCCAGGGATCAAAACCAGGTCTCCTGCACTGCAGGCAGATTCTTTACAGACTGAACCACCAGGGAAGCTACAACCTCATCTCTACGGTTTTGCTTCTCATACTCAGATGTTAGTAACTGAACTGGAACAGCTACTGTCATTCGCCCCACATTGAACAAAGGCAGTTACCTGGATGAGGGCATGACAGTTATTAGAGAGGCTGCAGAATACAAGGGCCCCAAACTGCTGACTGTATTATCTGAACTAGACTGCTGTTTGATAAATCACTTAAATATTGATGATTTCGTCCTGACTTCAAGTCACAGGGGCGTGAAAACAACAACAAACCAAGCTACTTACTACATTTGGAAGGTGGAATAGGTACACGAGGGCCCCATGAGGACACAGCCCATCTGTTTTTTACTCTGTAGGAGAAAAAAACAAACAAACAACTAATCCCTAAAAATAAAACATGAATCAGTGCACAGGAAAGAAGCGGGCAAGGGGGAGGCATCGAGAAGGCTGGAAAGTGGGCCTTTCTCTCTCATTCTAACATCTCTGGGATGTCTGAGCTGGGAGAGGCTGTGGAAGGAGGCAAGAGAATCCTGCTGAAGGTGTGCTGCCCAAACATGAACCTGGACTCTCTTATCAAGGGGAGGATATCCAGTGGCTGAAGAGGCACCGGCAGACTGTAACATCAGCAGTGTCTGTAGGCCACATGGTGAACAGACTAGATTTGGAGGGGCTGTGGAGAGAGAGGGCAAGTTCCGGTTTTAGGGGAAGCGACAAGCAGGGCTGCAGAGAACAAACTGCAGTGTAACTGCTTTGAAGTCTACAGATATATTCCACCCTTTCTCAAGGGGCACCCGACTAGGAATATTCCATCGACGGTGTTGGAGAACCAGGTTACATCTTCCTCTGGAGAGGTAGAAAGAGGAGACACACCTTCGCAGAACTGCAAAGTGGAGTGTATTCAACTCCTCTTGCTCACTCCACATCCTCCACGATTTAAAATGGCGACTGTAATGAGCCATGCCCCCTGACATGAGTGTGGCCAATCAGGTTGATTCTATGTTATTGATTAGAGCTTCAGAACCATGCTCTGTGCCCACACTCTGCTTTATGAAGGGCTTTTTCTTAGGTTTCTGTCGTAGAGGGGCATCTCACAGCCTACTTGCCTCCAGAGAGCTTGGAACACTCTTCAGCTCCGTAAAGCTCTGGTTGGGGTTAGGGCTGGGGTTGGGAGGAGCAAGTAGGCAAGGATATCTCTCTTCCTATTTCTAGATTTTGACATTACAATTACTACTTTAAAGTTAGGTTTCAGATTCTGCTCTTAAACAATCCATCTGTGACCATGTATACGGTGATGACTTGCAATAGGTTTCTGGTGTAGGGTTTTGGGGGCCTCCCCAGTCGCTCAGCAGTAAAGAATTCGCCTGCAAGGCAGGAGCCACATGTTCAATCCCTGGGTTGGGAAGATCCCCTAGAGGAGGGCATGGTAACCCAGTCCAGTATTCTTGCCTGGAGAACTCCATGGACAGAGGGGCCTGGCAGGCTACAGCCCATGGGGCCCCAGAGAGTTGGCCATGACTGAGCACACATGTTGGAACATATTTTTGTAATAGGGCACCTCTGGTATTTCTTGAGGGGACACAAAGGCATATCAGTTAATACCAACACTGAAATTTTTTTTAGACTTTTGAAAACAAAATAATCCCCCTCCATACCACTGACTGTGTACAGACAACATAGCTAAGGTGCTCCCTACCTTTCTGGGTTCCTGGAGGGCTCTCTCACTTGGAAAATAGATGGGGAGAGAGTCAGAGCACCCCATCTCCAAATCACTCAGCTGGGTAGCTGGAGGCAACGAGGGAGATGCTGGTGGACAGATGGGATGCTGGCGGACAGGGGAGATGCCGGTGGACAGGGGAGATGCTGTTGGACAGCGGAGAAGCTGGCAGACAGGTGGGATGCTGACAGACAGCTGGGGTGCTGGCGGACAGGTTGGGGAGCCCAGCCACCATCCCCCCAAGGCAGGAGGGTGAAAGCTGACCCCGCAGAGGCAGGCACTCACTGAAATAGTCCTGAGGAGGTCGAGGCCTTCACAGGTACTGCTCCGGCAGTCACTGGACTTATAAATCACACCTTCTGAATAGATGAAGGTAGCATTCACGGTCACATTGAGGCCTGTTATCCAGAATGAGGGAAAAGAGAAGACTAGTGTTATTTCTCAGTAAGTTTATACTGGCTGTGAGATTTATCTTTTGCCAACTGATCTGGTAGTGGGGGGGAGGTGGAATTGTATATCCAGTTTTAAGCCTAGAAATATTTGAGTTCTGAGTTCTTATGTCACTCCCTGTCACTTCTTTATTATTATTACTTTAATGACTTTAGCATATTGTTTTTATTTTTATTTTGGGGCCACGCTGTGTAGCATGTGGGATCTTAGTACCCTGACCAAGGACCGAACTTACATCCCCTGCAGTGGAAGTGTGGAGTCTTTAACCATGGGACCATCAGGGAGGCCTCCAATAAACACTTTTTAGACAATGGGATGGGGACTTCAAATTAAAGCTTAACTTATAAGCAGTTCCTCGGGTGTCGTTTCAACCCTATCCTGCTTGCCATCTGCACACCATACCATGAGATCTCAGTGCTGGGAGGGTGAGGGGGATGTTATAGAATACAGGGTGATCTCAGATGCTTTCTCTCCTATAGAGAGCTTTGAGGATGGGATGGGACCAAAGTGAATCTGGATATGGGCTCTGGAGTCTAAGAAAGGGACCCCCTCAGCAGATGAGAGCATGTGGAGGGTATGGACCAGGGCGGGGGTATGGACCAGGTGGGGGACATATGGAGGGTATGGACCAGGTTGGGGGTATGGACCAGGCGGAGGATATGGACCAGGTGGGGGACATGGACACGTGGAAGGTATGGACCAGGTGAGGGGTATGGACCAGGTTGAGGCCATGGCACATACAACCTTGGGAAGTTGATTTCCTAAGACTGAAGGAATCTTATTTTCAAGTTTTTGACCAAGTCCTGTATATTCTTCCAAACCCACAAAGCTTTCCTAAGTACTTGGGGAAAATATTGCTCTCTTCCACTTGGACATCACCAACATTTGAAATCTTTCTATTGTTCAAGTTAGTCCTTAAGTATATTGTCTTAAATTTTTCCCGAGCATCAGTGCTTAATAAGCTTAGACCATGAATCCGTCTTCCCTTCACAAGCTGCATTTCTTGGGTTTACTATGCATGACCATTCATCTGACAAAATGCATCATCAGATGCAGAAATCTGGGCCTCAGTTTACTCTTTCACTTCCCCCTCCTTCAGATCCTCCTCTTACTGAGTCCATGCAAAGGCCTCTCACCATTATTGACTCTATTTTACAAATGAGATGACTGAACTTAGAATCAACAACTTACTCAGTGTCATTCAACTAGTAAATGATGGAGCAGAAGTGCAAATTCGGGTAATATGAGTTCAGAGATCAACATCTGAACAACACACTCTGCTGTTTACTTTATGTGCAGGGTAACTTGTTCTGCTAACAGCAGCAAGGACGCAGCAGCAACAACATCAACGTCCTTGACAAGAACAACAGTAAGAGCGGCCACAATAAACACAACGGCCATTCAGTGAGTGCACAGTACGGATCAGTCAGTGAATTAAGTGCTTTATGCGAATCTCTTCATTTAATTCACACCATACTCACCGGAGGAAACTATTTACTATGATTTTATAGGTGAAGGAATTGAAGCTCAGAAAATTTAAGTATAACTTGCTCAAGGTCACAGGTTGGATAAAAGGCTGGAACGTGAACCGGCCTCTGTCTGACTCCAAACCTCTACTTCTAACCACAATGTTCCACCACTTTATTTTAATGAGCAAGTTAGTTCATGGTGGGTAAAGCTCTTACAGTGGTGACATGCTACACTCTGTGGAATCAGACAGATACAGATTTGACTCCTACTTCAAACAGACAACTTGTATGACTTCAGCAAAATTATTAAGCCTCTGCTGTGAAACAGTGTCAGCAATGCTGATTGCACAGAGCTGTGGTGAGTAAAAAGATGATATATCTTACCTAGCACCTATGTGTGTGTGCTAAGTTGCTTCAGTCGTGTCTGACTCTTTGAGACCCCATGGACTGTAGCCTGCCAGGCTCCTCTGTCCATGGAATTCTCCAGGCAAGAATACTGGAGTGCGTTTGCCGTGCCTTCCTCCAGGGGATCCTCCTGACCCAGGGATCGAACCTGCATCTCTTACATCTCCTGCTTTGGCATACAGGTTCTTTACCACTAGAGCCACTTGGGAAGGCCCACCAAGCACCTGACAGGTACTTAAAAAACAAGAACACCGAGCTCAGGTAGATCAAGAGAAATAGGTCACAAAGAGAGAAAGCTCTGGAAAACGGACACCAATTTGGGTCCTCGGATTTCAAATCAAATGTTCTTTCTACTACACCACACTGCCCATAGAAGGGGGTTTTATTAAATGACCTCCTAGTTACATTATGGCTCTAGATAAGATCCATCCATTTATATATGAATCTGGACTCAGACAGTGTTGAAGCAAAGTATATTGTACAGAAGACAGTTATCACACATGCATGATATATGACAACTACTGCTGCTATTGACACAGAATTTTAAATAAAGAAAATTGAGACATTCTCTCCTTAGAGGATGTATCCTCATCCATAAATAACCATTAAGTTCTATGAAACAGTCACTGACTCAGTAATTACACTTACGGCAATCTCGTCTCAAAGCACGGGAGGACGGTGAAACAACGTATGTGAAAATGTTTATTGTTGTGAGTGCTAAGTCGCTTCAGTTGTGTCCAACTGTGTGTGACCTTATGGACTGCAGCCCACCAGGCTCCTTGGTCTGTGGGATTCTCCAACTGGAGTGGGTTGCCATGCCCTCCTCCAGGGGATCTTCCCAAACCAGGGAGGGAACCCACGTCTCTTACCTCTCCTGCATTGGCAGGCGGGTTGTTTACCACTGAGCCACCTGGGAAGTTATTGCAGTAGCTTTAAAATAATCATAAGAAACCAAAAAACAATGGAAGATCCCACTGTAGGGAATTACCAGATGATCTGGAAAGGTATCTAAGAGATACAGGACATCCATTCATATGATATACGAAGATTAAGCAACTCCAGGAAAGCCACTTGTAGAATAATGTGAAATGAAGGTCAGAAAAGTGTTTCTGTGCTGTAGTGACTCCAACGATGTTCTTAACAACAAAAACTTGGAAGCACATGAAAAGAATCTGGAAATGTCCAGGTGACTGGAAATTATCAGGGGTGATGACTTTCTCTTTATCATACATGTTTTACCTAATGTTATAATTTATTTTAAGAATTAAGAGATACACACAACTAGTATAGATAGGATGGATTAATAACATGGTCCTGCTGTATAGCACAAGGAACTATATTCAGTATCCTCTGACAAACCACAATGGAAAAGAATACGAGAAAGAATATATATATATGAACAACTGAATCATTCTGCTGTACACCAGAAATTAATACAACACTGTAAATCAACTATACTTCAATAAAACATAAAAAATAATTTTCCCATCCCCCTAAAACAGCAGTAAAATAAAGGACTGTTACACTGAATTTGGGGCTTCCCTGGTGGCTCAGATAATAAAGAATATGCCTACAATGCAGGAGACCCAGCTTCAGTCCCTGAGTGGGGAAGATCCCCTGGAGAAGGGCATGGAAACCCACTTAAGTATTCTTGCCTGGAGAATCCCCATGGACAGAGGAGCCTGGAAGGCTATAGTCCATGGGGTCACACCAGTCAGACAAACTGAAGGGATTTAGCATGCATACACTCACTTTGCAAATTTATTACATCGACTGCATCTTATAAGAATCACCACCAGAAATGCAGAGAGAGAATAGATGGATTAAAAATCTTCATCAAAGACTGAGCATCTGTAGGAATTTTACTTGATTCATCTTCTTGATAGACAACCCTGTGAAATCTCAAGTCCAGACCAAATTCTGTCTCTGAGATGATGCAGAAGGAAACACAAGGCCCTGACACTCAGTAGTAAATCCAGTTTTATTTGGAGGCATTTCACTGCTGCAAACACCTGGGTTGGACCCATTATTAGAGCAGAGTGTATCATGAGTGAACTCACTGAGGTAGGGCTCAAATCCTTCTTTCTGAAGATCTACTGCCTTGAAAGAGAGAAGGGCCCTTAGAGGACGTTGGGTGATCAAGCAAAGAACGTGAGGTCTTCACTTAGCAGCCCTCTGGCTGCAGAGGAGGTAACAGGGAGGAGAATTCTGTTACCGTATTCTTACCAGCTTCAAGCAGACGCTGGCTCACGATTTTCACTCCCTCCTTCACCACCTCTTCCAAGCTGTCCAGGGACTCTGGGAAGGCCGAGTTGTTCATCATCAGGACGCTGATCTCGTAGCTGCCATCCTGGCAGTTTCGACTCACGTGGGAGGTCCAGAACGGCAGCCCTGGCCGGAGGATCAGTGACCACAAAGCCAAGGCCAACAGTGGCGTCTTCATGACCTCCCTCACCTCAGCACCATGCTCCTTGGGCTCGCTGGCTTCACTCGGGACTCTCAAGGAGGCAGGAGCTCCAGCCCGACAGCCTGTCGCTGGGTCCCTCAGACTATTCTTCCCCACGATTCTCTCTGGTCACCCCACCGGTCACGTGGACCGTAGGAGACAGCCTGCCTGCCGGTAATTAGCAGCTACATTATAGTGGGAGATAAACCAAAGTTCACTCTGTGTGTTTGCTCACAGAAAGGTCAGAGTTATAAACGGGGAGATTACCTGTGCCTCACCCAATTAAAAAACATCAATCGGTGACACATCACTGAGAAAAGGGGAAAAGAGGAAGAGGGCGGTATTGTACACACCAAAAACGCTTTGGAAATGGAAAATAAAGGTCAAAGTGTTTAAGGCAAGCACAAATATGATGGGTTATTAGCTTTTAGGTTACAGCTGCGCACTGAAACCAAACTAGGACGATCTGTGTTTCAATCACCTAAGTCAGCAACTATTATTGAGACCTGACTCTCTGTGAGGCATTTTGGCAGGGCACTGGGTGTACAGCCATGAATGATATGGACACATTAATGTCTTCATGGAACCTGCATTCTGGTGGGGAAGACAAACACTAAATAAATCATTATGAATAACTAAACTCGATAATCAAAAACAGTGCAGAGTGCCATGGGAGCACATGACCAGGTGTTGTTGATGTTGTTCAGTCCCTAAGTCCTGTCTGACTTTTTCCATCCCCATGCCAGGCTTCCCTGTCCTTCATTATATCCTGGAGTATGCTCAAACTCATGTCCATTGAGTTGGTGATGCCATCCAACCATCTCATCTTCTGTCACACCCTTCTCCTTCTGACCTCAATCTTTCCCAGCATCAGAGTCTTTTCCAATGAGTCAGCTCTTCGAATCAGGTGGCCAAAGTACTGGAGCTTCAGCATCAGTCCTTCCAATCAATATTCGTGGTTGATTTCCTTTAGGATTGCCTGATTGATCTCCTTGCTGTCCAAAGGACTCTCAAGAATCTTCTCCAGCACTACAGTTTGAAAGCATCAATTCCTTGGTGCTCAGCCTTCTTTATGGTTCAACTCTCACAAGTAGTACAAGACTACTGGAAAAACCATAGCTTTGACTACACGGACCTTTGTTGGCAAAGTGATATCTCTGCTTTTTAATACACTGTCTAGGCTTGTCATAGCTTTCCTTCCAAGGAGCATCTTTTAATTTCATGGCCGCATGACAGATTAACCTAATCTATTCTGGAGAGTCAAGGATGCTTCCCTGAGGAGGTGTCCTTTGAGCTGAGCCTTGAAGGGTGAACAGGAGTTAGTTGTTCAGGAAGAGATGGAGAGAATGTGGGCAGGGGCAGAACTTGTGCAAAGACCCAGAAGCAAGATGTGGCATGGATGTTTGAGGAACTGAAAGAGATACAGTATGACTGGAGTGAAGAAAGCTAGTCCCGTGCAATAAAGAATGCCAGAGGAGTAGGCAAGGGTAAGCCAGGGAGTTTTCTGTAAACCATTAAGACTTTGGAACTTTAATCAACAAGGGAATGGATAAAAAAGAGGTGGTACATATACACAATGGAATGCTACTCAGCCATAAAAAGAAATGAAATTGTATCATTTGTAGAAACATGGATGAACCCAGAGTCCATCATACAGAGTGAAGTTAAGTCAGAAAGAGAAAAACAAATATCATATATTAATGCATACATGTGGAATCTAGAAAAATGGTATGTACTCAGTTGTTTCAGCCGTGTCCAATTCTTTGTAACCCTATGGACTGTAGCCCGCCAGGCTCCTCTGTCCATGGGATTCTCCAGGCAAGAACACTGGAGTGGGTTGCCATTTCCTCCTCCAGGGGATCTTCCTGACCCAGAGCACAAACTCTAATCTCTTGCATTTCCTGCATTGGCAGGCGGGTTCTTTACCAATACCTCCACCTGGGAAGCTTGAGAAAAACAATACAGATGAACTTATTTGCAAAGCAGAAACAGACACCCAGACATAGAAAACAAACATATGGATACCAAGGAGGGAAGACAGGTAGCAAAGCCAGTCTCAGACAGTGGGTTGTGGTGAAGGAAAATACAGTGTTTTATTACAGGTGCCATGCAAGAACAATAAGCAGCTAATGCTCAAAGACCAAAACTGCCCGATGGTCTTCAGGGAAAGGATTTTAAAGACAGTGTTGGGGTGAGGGTTGCAGGGTGTGTGATTAGCTCATGGACACTTTTCTGATGGGTAGAAGGTGAGGTGACATGGTGGCATTTCAGGAATCTCAATCATGCATTTTCCAGCTCCAACCAGGCTAGGATCTATATGTTTTGGGTCAGCAGTTTCCACCTAAGTCGGGGGGTGGTCTGGTTTCTCTAAAAAATAACTTAAGGACGTGTGTCAGACACTGTTACATGTTTTTCTAGAGAAGAACTAGGACTTTATGATCCCATGCTTCAGTTTTACTTATTGCTCAAGTTGTTATCACCTTCCTCTCTTGACTGACTCTTCTTAGCTCCCGCTTTTGCCCCTTCTTCAATGATTAGTTGCTTGAGTCTGTTTTCTAAACAGGCCAGGGAAACTAAGGTTTTTTTTTTCTAAAGGTAGGAAAGGGGAACACAGAAGGGTCTGCAATGAGGAAGGCGCTGCAAGGCTCTGCTCAGAGTCATATATTCAAGTATATTTCTAGACTTGTGTCTGGAAGATGAGATTGTTTATGTATGATTGTTTAATAATTCTGAAGGAGGTGAGTCATCGGCTGAGAATGAAAGGCGAGCTGGGCTAGTCCCAGGCTTGAGAAGGGAGGGACTTGAAAAGTTACTATGATGAGTGACAGAAGGGACTGATAAGAGGTGTGTCCTAAGGTTGGCTGGCGGTGGTGAGTAGGGAGATGAGGAGCTGAGTGACCAAATCTATGGTGGTCCTACTCAGCCTAGATTTATGATTTTCTCCAGCCATGCTGAGCTGCTCTAGAACAGGCATAGCAAAGTGAATGGCGGGGCTTACTTGGGTCTGGAGTTTTTCCAGGTACGTGCAATGAAAGAACTGCTGCTGCTGCTGCTAAGTCGCTTCAGTCGTCTGACTCTGTGTGACCCCATAGACAGAAGTCCACCAGGCTCCCCCGTCCCTGGGATTCTCCAGGCAAGAACACTGGAGTGGGTTGCCATTTCCTTCTCCAATGCATGAAAGTGAAAAGTGAAAGGGAAGTCGCTCAGTCGTGTCCAACTCTTAGCGACCCCATGGACTGCAGCCCACCAGGCTCCTCCATCCATGGGATTTTCCAGGCAAGAGTACTGGAGTGGGGTGCCATTGCCTTCTCTGGCATGCCATGAGGCAAAGCCAAAAAAAAAAAAACAGAGAGAGAGAGAGAAGGGGCTTGAAGGGTACAGTAGTGAGGAGTGAGGCAGAAGAACAGGTGAAAAGGGGACAACTGAAACAAACATCTGGAAGGGTACAGTCTGCCATTAAAGGGCAGACTTTCTGCATTAAAGGGTGGGTTTTCTGCATTACTGATTGGAGCAGTTCAAGGTGGCTGAGAGCAGGGGAGGGAAACTGTCTCTAAACAGAGGATCTCAAGGAACTCAGAGTCCAGTCTGTTAGACAGTCACCTCCTGGGTATGAAAATCAGCCAGATTGATGGCAGGCCCTTACTGGAGAGGAATCCTCGAGGGAGAACAACCAGGACTTCAGTAACTGACAGTGGTTGACAAAAAGGGAGAGTGTGTGTTGTGGCTGATGATACGGGCCTCAGGGGAACAGAGGTAGGTTTTATTTTTAATTTTAAATTATGAAGTATATCATATATGTAAAGGCATATCTGCAATAAACATACACCAATTAAAAGAACAATAAAATGAACTCACTTATATACATTATAGCCTATAAAACATTACTAGAGTCTTTGTACCGCTCTGCACCCCATTCCTAACACATTACCCTCCTTCTCTCAATCTAGCCTGGACATGTACAGAAGACTTTATGAAGCGATAAAGGGTATTGGGGCACTTATTGATGATGGTGTAGCAATATGGGGATGACAAAATGCTAGGGAAGGTAGGACACCAGGGCTTCCCTGGTGGTCCAGTGGGTAAGAGTCCGCCTTGCAATGCAAGGGACACTGGTTCTATTCCTGGTCCTGGAAGATCCCGCATCTGAGCCCACATGCCATAAGTACTGAAGCCGAGTGCTTAGAGTCCATGCTCTGTAACAAGAGAGGCCACCGCAGTGAGAAGCCCCCGCTTGCTGCAACTAGAGGAAGCCTGCATGCAGCAACCAAGACCCAGTGCAGCCAAAAATAACCAAATACATAAAAGTTAAGATGCCACACCAGGTGTCCACGTTTGAGGGGATGACTGATGTGGAATAAGGTGGGTTCAATCCTAGTGTCTCCTGGAGGGAGGACAGCAGATGCTCAGACTTCAGAGGAGTCAGCTTTGATTCAGAAGGAAGGCACTGGGGTTGTTTTATAAGGTGGGTGGAGCAGGTGGTAATGAGTGACTGACAGTGGTCAGGAGTAGGCACCCCTGGAGACTTTAAGTGGACCTCAGGAAGAATGGAACAGGAGGCTGCAGAGAGGGCCATCACAAGGCTGATTAACCTTTGCTACAGATAACAATTTTATGTGTTGCACATTGGGTGGCCAAGCATGGACTCAAACCTGGTTGTCTAACTGTTAATATGTTGCTATTCCCATTTCCTGGGGTAGGAGAAAAAGTAGACTGATTTTTTCTATTTCATCCGCAAATTGCAAATATGAAAAAAAAGCCATGTCGAGGGATGGAGGAAGTAGTAACTGTCAGGTGCTTTTAATTCAGATGTGAAGACAAAAGGCAGATGCAGTTCTGGGAATCCTCTGATTAGAGCATGAAACCAGGAAAACATTTTCAAAAGGGAAGGAACAAGATAACATTCCTTCCTGGATCCTTTAAGGTAAAAACTGTATGTCTTCTCTACATTGCAAAACTACTAGCATGTAGATCATGATTAAAGGGAGGGAGGTTCTGCTGGGAAAGTTTCAAGGGTCAAAAGCAAATATTGAACACCGAGTTGGCAGATTTATGAGATGCACTTTACAGTAGAACACAAAAGCCCTAAAGATATGAGAAAAAAAAAGGGGGGGAAACTATTTCACGTGGGAAGGAGCAGCTGAGCAGGTCACCGGCATGTGCCACTCTTTGATTTCTGACAACACTTTGGGGCTCTTTTGTATGTTTCCCATTAAGAGCCCCTGCTCACTCTTGGAACCCTTAGCATCTCTACATTCAGTAGCAGTCCTAGGCTTCCTCTGTCCCTTATTTTAGTGGAGATGCAAAAGTGAGTTGTTCAAAAGGGATTTTACGAGCTAATGTAACTGATGGAACCAAAACATGAAAGCTTTTTTAAAAATAAGCACAAAAGTAAACATTCTGATTTGAACTTGTTGAGGAAAACTGGCTACAGTAAAGTACTTCTCTTTTTTCCAGTGTTATTGAGAAATACTTCACATACATCACTATATAAGTTTAAGGCATACAGCATGATGGTTTGCTTTATGTATGTTGTGAAATGATTATAGTAGGTTTAACTAATACCCATCTTGTCATATACAGACAATGAAAAGAGTAAAATAATGAAAACATTCTCCTCGTGACGAGAACCCTTAGAATTTACTCTCTTAACAGCCTTCCTGTACATCATACAGCAGTGGTAGCTGTGGTCATCAAGTTGTACATGAGAGCATTTCTGAACCTATGATTTAACAGACTCACCAGATTAGCTGAAATACACCCCGAATGCCTGCAGCGACTGGACATGTGTACTTCTGCTTCCTCCAATCAAGTCATTTGTTTACCAAGGGTCCGTTGTGTTTGTGCCCAAATTTGCCAAAGTGATAAAGACTCCACCTGCTAATGCAGGAGACATGGGTTTGATCCCTGGGTCAGGAAAATCTCCTGGAGTAGGAAATGGCAACCCACTCCAGTATTCTTGCCTGGGAAATCCCATGGACAGAGGAGCCTGGCAGGTTACAGTCCATGGGGTTGCAAAACAGTGGGATGTGACCTATCGACAACAACAACAAACCTGATAAAATAATTTAAAAACTGTTGAAAATTTTAAACAAAGACAAAGTACTAAGAAGACAGCTGTGGAAAGACTGCTATAAAACACTGTTATTTATAAAATAACAAAGAAACCTAACAAACACTTTGTCCTTGGAGAGCTTGTCAATTACCTTAAAACATGTAATACCAAAAGTAGTATTAAGATGCATTTTGCTTAAGAAATCTGATATCGCGGGGAGGGAAAAATTGGGAATTTGAGATTAACAGATACATACTATTATATATGAAATAAAACAACGAGGACCCACTGTATAGTACAGGGAACTACATTCAATATCTTACAATAACATAATGGAAAAGAATCTGAAAAAAATATATATATACACACACATATATATACATACACACATAACTGAATCACTTTTCTGCAAAGCTACTACACTTTAATTAAAAAAAAAAAAGCAAGAAAGCTGATACAGAGGTTCAATCTAAGTACTAATGTTCAAAGAAAATTACCTGGCCTATATCAACCAGTGGGAGAATAAATAAACATGAATATGTTTTGAGATTTAAAAAAAAACAACTTTTAAGGTATAAATAAACAATTTTAAATGATTTCTACTTTACTGTCTTTCCTGTGGAGGAAATACTTACTGGTCCTATTCACACAGGATAACATGATGCCAGATGGGTTCAGGTAACTAAAAGTCTACATGGTTTTGTTGAGGACTCAAGAGTTAAGGTAGCTCAGATGGTAAAGGATCTGCCTGCCATGCAGGAGACCTGGGTTTGACCCCTGGTTTCGGAAGATCCCTTGGAGAAGTGAATGGCAATCCACTCCAGTATTCTTGCCTGGAGAATTCCATGGACAGAGGAGCCTGACAGTCCACAGGGTTGCAAAGAGTTGGACACGATAGAGAGACTAACATTTCCACTTAAGTGTGTTTGGTTATGCAAACCTTCTGAGTTAGGCACAGAGAAACATAAACTGCTTGATATAATAAAATAAGGAAATGTGAAGTTCCCAGGGCTAACCCAGGAACAAGGGAATGAGGAGGAGAGATGGAAAGAGATAAAAGGAAAGAAATGGGAGTTATGCATTGCATTGGCCAAAAAGTTCATTTGGGTTTTAAGTAACACTGTACAGAAAAATCTGAACAAAACTTTTGGTCAATAGAAAGAACTGGCCAACGTGATGGGGACTGAAGACTCTTGAGAACAAGGATATATAAAATACATAAGAGGTGGCAGGTTGCTTGTCTTTTCCTTGAGGAAAAGATGCCTAACTCCATCCATACGATAGATTATTGAGCCCCCTAAACCGTCTCAGCATTGGAGTTACACAAATGAACCCCAAATTCCCTAGAGGGAATGTAAAACTGGGTGAAAGTTCCTCAGTTATGTCTGACTCTTTGGGACCCACGGCCTGTAGCCTGCCAGGCTCCTCTGTCCATGGTATTTTCCAGGCAAGAATACTGGAGTGATTTGCCATGCCCTCCTCCAGGGGATCTTCCCAACCCAGGGATCGAACTCAGGTATCCCACATTGTAGGCAGATTCTTTACCATCTGAGCCACCAGGCAAGCCCACTGGGTAACTCTTCCCAAACCTTCAGTCAAGTCTGTGGCAGATACCACTTGCCTAACCTCTGGGAATTATGGACAAGTGCTCACATCTGTGTCTAGATGGATGGGGCAAGAACAGGAACGGGATGGCTAGGTGATTCTCAGAAGTAGCAGTCTCAAGTCAGAGATGATCATGGTAGTTTAAATCTTCAGGGCTTGATGAAATACCGGGGAGTGTTTTTGGACTTTCTACAAGGATGAGATGAGAAGTCATCTTATGTAGATTTCCAGGTCGGGTAACCCAACTGACACTCAAATCACTACTGTACACTAGGGCTGAATAGCTAAATTCAGCACCAGTGCCTGGGCGCTTCAGGCTGATAAATTTGTTTTTTCCTGGTTCCCGTTCCAAAAGAAACTCTATTTAATCCTTGAACAGTGTTTTCCTCGGGGCTTCCCAGGTGGTGCTAGTGGTAAAGAGCCCACCTGCCAATGTAGGTAGACGTAAGAGACACTAGTTCCATCCCTGGGTCGGGAAGATCTCCTGGAGGAGAGCACGGCAACCTACTCTAGTATTCTTGTCTGGAGAATCCCACGGACAGAGGAGCCTGGAGGGCTACAGTCTACAGGGTCACAGTCAGACACGACTGAGCAACTTAGCACAGTCTTCTTCTCCCTCCTTCCCCAGCCCATTTTGTACAGTCTTCTTATATGCTCAGGAAAGGCTGGAGTAGATAATTGTTATATATATGCAGGGGCAGCTGGAATTCTGTTCAGTTTCCCAGCGACTCTTGCATTACCTCCTGGGTCCAGGTGGCTATGTTTACATACTAAGGGAAATATGCGTTGGAGACAGCAGTAATGCATTTCAACTGTCATAAAGATCCCCGTGCTCTGGAAATAAATTTGTTTATTTTCTCTTACCTCCAACACACGGAAGGAAACAGACCCTAGGCTGCCAAAGAGTGGATATGGGGTTGACAAGTCAATTCTGAAAAAGGAACTCTGTATTCTCCTGTAGAGAAGTCAGAGGTTACTCTTCCCCACCCCTACCCACCCCCTACTCCCTCCCTTCAAGGGCAGCTGAAGAATTACTTCCTCATAATTATATGGGTTAAAACAATAGCTTGGGAAAGAAGGAAAAAAAAAAAAAAAACTGATCAGTTCCTTGAAGTGTAAACTTCTTACAAATAGAGTAATTGCCAGTTTTGTTTACTGATGCTTCTCTAGGTAGTAGGAAATGTCGGGCAAGCATTTAAACAACAGAATTGTGTATCTAGAGGTAAAGAATAGTTTCTTTGAGTCTCAGGAGGCAGTTTGATATTCTTAAACAAAAAATCCAAACCCAAAAAACTTGAAGCTGGATTTGAATCATGTCTCAGACCTTTGTTAAGCATATGAACTTGGGCAGACTACTTACATTTGCTTATCTTCAGTTTTCTTTATTATAAGATAAATTTTATTTCTATTCTAGCCAAGAAGCCTGAGCTGTGACCCTTGGTGGCATCTGGACGTGGATAGGTGTGCCAGGTGATGGATGGGATTTATCCAGACAATATTCACTCACCTGGAGTTCAACAGTCACACTATAGGTGATTCATTCTCAGGGAAACAGCCAAACTACAGTTGCCAGATTATTCAAGACCATCTTCAATCCAGTCCGTACATGCAGACCTTAGTTCAGAAGAGAAAAAGACCTGGAATACAAAACTAAAACCACCTGATACACAGCTCAGTAGAATACTCAGTCACAGATATAACTGCTCAGGGGCTCTCTAACAGACTCCTTCACACAAAGCAGAGGAATGTTGTTCTTCACTTGATCAAAAGTTGGCAGCCTATTCTGGAGCTTTGCGAATCCTCGAGGAATGCCTGGGGCTATGGGAGCTGTTGCTGCACCCACTGGGGGACTTCAGTGAATGAGCAGACTGTAGCCACCAGGGGGCAGAGTCCGCTGCAGACCCTCATGTCCATAGGACAAATAGACTTACTGGATAAAATTCAGGACATGCCTGGCAAGTTCCAGAAATACTCACAAGAGCTCCAACAAATGAAAATTAAGTTTCTACTAACTATTCTGTTAAGTTTCTAGTAACTACTGTTATTATGAACTTTGCAGATTCTTGTATGGGGAAGTTTGGTTTAATTAAAGCAGAAAATGATGTTATAAAGTTCCTGGCACCTAGTTGGCTTCCCTGGTGGCTTAGCTGGTCAAGAATCTGCCTGCAATGCAGGAGACCCCAGTTCAATTCCTGGGTTGGGAAGGTTCCCTGGAGAAGGGATAGGCTACCCACCCCAGTATTCTTGGGCCTCCCTGGTAACTCAGAGGGTAACCTAGTTAGTGATTGTTATTCCTGGATGCCATTCTATAAACGGCAGGATCAACGGCTTCTTCCTTTGTGTTATTTTTGTGTATAGTAGGTATATCTTCTCTAATTTTAACTGAAATTAATTGAAATGAAAAAGCTAAGAATATGACAACTTCACTTTATTAGAAAAGAGCAGTAGTGGAAAGAAATTTAAGTTGTATTCAGGAAATAACTGTGTAACTAGATGTGATCAAAACATTATCCCAAAACAAATATTTGGAATCTACCACAGGAACAAAAGTTTATGTTTATTTAGATAAACTTTTTTATTATTTGAAATATATTTACACTGCATTAGCAGGATATATTTGAGAGAAAGAACAAATTCTGAAATGTAGAATGGCAGATATTCCTTTTCACGTTATGTATCAGATTAGGAAAAGCAAATCTGTTGAATGTTTAAAACTTGGCAAAATTATTTGAAGAAGGAGCAAGTGCCTGGCGAAACAGGATTAGATGGAAAGGGATAAGAAGGTCAAGGGGAGAAAACTTAGTAATCCTTCAAGATTGAAGAAACTGGTTGCCTAAAGACATATCATATCAAATGTATCAGACATGGCTACATTTAACACATTCCATTTAAAAAAAGGTCTGTAAAAAATTGAAAGGAGTCTTACAGTTTTGCTACTGGATTTGAGCAAACTCTGGGAGATAGTGGAGGACAGAGGAGCCTGGTATGTCCTGTAGTCCATGGGGTCGCAAAAGGTCAGACACAAATCAACTAAATGACAACAAGTTGGAATAATATACCAGTTTTTTGTTTTTTGTGTTCTTTTTTTTTTTTTTGTATTTGGAGCCAAGACTTCTTTCTTTTAGGTCTCAAACACCTTTATAGACTTTTGAGATCTAGACAGTGATAGACTGTCCTTAACAAGTAAGAATGTAAAAACAGACTGTGAGAAAGAAACCAAACCCATTTACAGCTGGCACTCATAACATCCCTGTGAAATAGAAGGAGAGTATTTAAATTAAGGTGTGTGTCAGAGAAATGGAGGCCAAGAGCCAACAAGACAGAGTACAAAACTGTAAATTTGTCAGGGAAGAAAATATAGTCATATGAGGATGTGACTGTAGGGACGAGTAAGAATTTCTGGCATAAATTTCAAGAGCAAGCTCCATGAGCAGTCTGAAACACAAACCTGAAATCAGCAGGAACGATAATGATGCCGGTTTGGATTTTGCTATTGAACCAAACTCGGGTCCACCCCTACCCACATATGGCCACTGACTGGGTTGTGATGAAGGAAAGTGCAGTTTTTATTACAGGCACCAGACAAAAAGTCTGGGACAGCTAAGGCTCTAAAAACCCAGATTCCCAATGGGTTTCAGGGAGGCATTCTTAAAGACCAAGGGAGGCAGGGGAGTCCCAGGGTATGTGACCCGCTCCTGCAGTTCTCTGATTGGTTGGTGATGAGGTGACAGTGCAGTGCACAGGGGTTAATACCATCAAGGCTCAGGCTCCACTATGTCTGACAGCTCATGGTCATCAAATAGTTCATTTCTTCCATTTGGTGGGGATTTTAGCTTCTGTAAAACAACTCAGGAAATGTGCATCAGATACTGTCAGCTAGGTACTTCACAGAGGAGGTAGAGCAGAGGACCTGGGGATGGGGTCCATCCCTGGATGGCTCCATATGGTCCTGCTATATTACAACTTTATCATGAAAAAATGGAGGAAGTTGGATCAAGAAATTCCTGGTATCGAATATCTTGTGTATGGTTGCTAAGTATGCTTAGTCACTCAGTCGTGTCCAACCTTTGTGACCCCACAGACTGTAGCCTGCCAGGCTCCTCTGTCCACAGGGTTCTCCTGGCAAGAATACTGGAGTGGGTTGCCATTTCCTCCTGCAGTTTATGCTTGCTACTCAGGGTATACAGTGCTACTGATGGAGAATTTCTGCATGATTACAGAAGAACTAGAGGCTTAAAAAACAACAACAATAAAAAACAGGCTATGTGTTTCCTCCTGAAAGAAGGATGGTTAAGACAGATGGTTAGGAATAACAAAACATTTTCACAGCTTGGTTTTAAGTTGAATAAAGTAGGACAAAGTAGACAAAAATTGAGATAAATTTCAAATTCCCTCTTTCAAGTAGAGGACTTCTAGAAAAGGCATCTTCAGATGAAGAGAAAACAATCCCTAAATCAGAACATGCAAAAAGCATGGAATAATAGACTGGTTCAAAACTGGGAAAGGAGTTGGACAAGGTTGTATATTTTCACCCTGCTTATTACTTAGCTCACATGCAGAGTACATCATGAGAAATGCTGGACTGGATGACTCACAAGCTGGAATCAAGATTGCCAGGAGATGCTGCAGAAAAGTCGGCACGACTCTCCTCTTGGTCCTGAGGACTGAGGTCCTGAGGTTCCAAATGGTCCAAGGGACTCTACATATTGCCAGCCCATGTTTGGCCTTGACAGTTCATGCACAGTTCCAGCTAAATTCCTCTTACCAGTGTCAAGGTTTGCTTGTTCCAGAGATCAAGCCCTGAGCCTTTGGAGTGGAAGCACTGACTCCAAGACCCTAGACTACCAGAGAACTAACCTTAGGGAGTATCAAATAGTGAGAACTCACAAAAAGGAAACCACTTGAATACAAGACCAGGCATCGCCCAACCACCAGTAGCACCCTGTGTAGGACACCTCATCTAAAAAACAAACAAAACAAAAATACAAACCAAATCATCAGCAGACAGGATTACCACCTCACTCAGCCTTGCCCATCAGAGGAAAAACAAACAAACAAAAAACTCAGCACAAATCTCACTCTATAGGAAACTTATACAAATCACTGGACTAAACTTAGGAAAGCAGAAAGGAAGAAAGGAAGGTAGATTTCAACCTTGAAGCCTGGGGAAAGGAGACCTCAAACACAGTAAGTTAAAAAAAATTTTTTTTAAGGCAGAGAAATACTGTACAAATGAAGGAACAAACTAGAAACAAAGAAGTCAAAATAAATGAACAGGAAATACTCAAACTACATGAAAAAAAAAATTCAGAATAATGATAGTAAAGATGATTAAAAATATTGAAAACAAAATGGAAAAAAATGCAAGAATAAATTAAAGACTTAGAAGAATTAAAGAATAAACATAAAAACAACACAGTTACTGAAATTAAAAATACTCTAGAAGGAATCAATAGCAGAATATCTGAAACAGAGGAACGAATCGGTGAGCTGGAAGATATAATGGTGGAAATAACTTCTGAAGAGCAGAAAAAAGTAAAAAGAATGAAAAGAACTGAGAATAGTCTCAGAGACCTCTGGGACAATATCAAATGCACCAACATTCGAATCATAGGGATCCCAGAAGAGGAAGAGAAAAAGAAAGGGTATGAGAAAATTTTTGAAGAGCTTATAGCTGAAAATTTCCCCAACATGGAAAAGGAAATAGTCAATCAAGTCCAAGAGGTGCAAAGAGTCCCACACAGGATAAACCCAAGGAGAAACACGCCAAGAAACATAATATTCAAACTAACAAAGACTAAACACAAAGAGAGAATATTAAAAGCAGCAAGGCAAAAGCAACAAGTAACATACAAGTGAAACCCCATATGCTTAACAGCTGATCTTTCAGCAGAAACTCTGCAGGCCAGAGGGGAATGGAGGGTTATATTTAAAGTACTGAAAGGGAAAAATCTATAACCAAGATCACTGTACCTCGTAAGGATCTCATTCAAAACTGATGGAGAAATAAAAAGCATTTCAGACAAGCAAAAGTTAAGTGAATTCAATACCACCAAACCAGCTTTATAATAAATGGTAAAGGGACTTATATAGTCAAGAAATACAAGAGAAGAAAAAAGATCTAAAAAATCAACCCCAAACAATTAAGAAAATGGCAATAAGAACATGTGTATCAATAATTACTTTAAATGTACATGGATTAAATGTTCCACCCGAAAGACAGACTGACTGAATGGATAAAAGAACAAAAAGTACCATATATATGCTGTCTACAAGAAATCCACTTCAGACCTAAAGACACATATGGACTGAAAGTGAAAGGATAGAAAAGTATATTCCATGCAAATGGGAAGCAAAAGAAAGCTGGAGTAGCAATCCTCATATCAAACAAAACAGACCTTAAAATAAAGAATATTACAAGAGATAAGGAAGGACACTACATAATGATCAAGGGATCAGTCCAAGAGGAAGACATAACAATTGTAAATATCTATGTACCCAACATAGGAACACTTCAGTTCATAAGACAAATGCTAACAGACATAAAAGGAGAAATTGACAGTAACACAATAATAGTAGGGGCCTTTAACAACCCACTCACACCAATGGAAAGATCATCAAAACAGAAAATTAATAAGAAAACACAAGTCCTAAATGATACACCAGATGAGACAGATCTCATTGATATCTTCAGGACATTCCATCCAAATGCAGAAGAATATACCTTCTTCTCAAGTGCACATGGAACATTCTCCAGGATAGATCACATCTTGGGTCACAAATCAAACCTCAGTAAATTTAACAAAATTGAAATCATATTAAGCATCTTCTCTGACCACAGTGCTATAAGACTAGATATCAATTACAAGAAAAAAACTGCAAAAAACACAAACACATGGAGATTAAACAATACATTTCTAAATAACCAACAGGTTATTGAAGAAATCAAAAGGGAAATAAAAAAATTTCTAGAAACAAATGACAATGAAAACATGACAACTCAAAACCTATGCAATGCAGCAAAAACAGTTTTAAGAGGTAAGTTTATAGCAATACAATCCTGCCTCAAGAAACAAGAAAAGCATTGAATAGACAACCTAACTTTAAACCCGAAACAGCTGGAAAAAGAGAACAAAAAAACCCCAAAATTAGTGAAGGAAAGAAATCATAAAGATCACAGCAGAGATAAGTGAAAAAGAAATGAAAGAAATGATAGTAAAGATTAATAAAACCAAAAGCTGGTTCTTTGAGAATATAAACAAAATCAACAAGCCTTTAGCCAGACTCACCAAGGAAAATAAGAGAAAAGAATCAAATCAACAAAATTAGAAATGAAAAAGAAGAGGTTACAACAGACAATGCAGAAATACAAAGGATTATAAGATACTATTATGAACAACTATATGGCAATAAAATAGATTACCTGGAAGAAATGAACAGATTCTTAGAAAAGTTTAATCTTCCAAGACTGAATCAGGAAAAAATAGAAATTATGAACAACCCCATTACAAGCACTGAAATTGAAGCTGCAATCAAAAAACTCCCAAAAAACAAAAGCCCAGGACCAGATGGCTTCACAGAATTCTATCAAACATTTAGAGAGGAGCTAATGTCTATCCTTCAGCAAAATGTGAACCGTGAAATTCCAGATGTTCAAGCTGGTTTTAGAAAAGTCAGAGGAACCAGAGAGCAAATTGCCAACATCTGCTGGATCATCGAAAAAGCAAGAGAATTCCAGAAAAACATCTATTTCTGCCTTACTGACTATGCCAAAGCCTTTGACTGTGTGGATCACAATAAACTGTGGAAAATTCTGAAAGAGAAGGGAATACCAGACCACTGGACCTGCCTCTTGAGAAATCTGTATGCAGGTCAGGAAGCAACAGTTAGAACTGGACATGAAACAACAGACTGGTTCCAAATTGGGAAAGGAGTTCGTCAAGGCTGTATATTGTCACTCTGCTTAGTTAACTTATATGGAGAGTACATCATGAGAAATGCTGGGCTGGATGAAGCACAAGCTGGAATCAAGATTACTGGGAGAACTAACAATAACTTGAGACATGCAGATGACACCACCCTTATGGCAGAAAGTGAAGAAGAATTAAAGAGCCTCTTGATGAAAGTGAAAGAGGAGATGAGAAAGTTGGCTTAAAGCTCAACATTCAGAAAACTAAGATCATGGCATCCTCTCCCATCACTTCAAGGCAAATAGATGGGGAAACAGTGGAAGACTTTATTTTTGGGGGCTCCAAAATCACTGCAGATGGTGACTGCAGCCATGAAATTAAAAGATGCTTACTCCTTGGAAAGAAAGTTATAACCAACCTAGATAGCATATTCAAAAGCAGAGACATTACTTTGCCAACAAAGGTCTGTCTAGTCAAGGCTATGGTTTTTCCAGTAGTCATGTATGGATGTGAGAGTTGGACTACAAAGAAACCTGAGCACCGAAGACTTGATGCTTTTGAACTGTGGTGTTGGAGAAGACTTTTGAGAGTCCCTTGGATGCAAGGAGATCCAACCAGTCCATCCTAAAGGAGATCATATCTGAGTGTTCATTGGAATGACTGATGTTGAAGCTGGAACTCCAATACTTTGGCCACCTGATGCAAAGAGCTGACTCATTTGAAAAGACTCTGATGCTGGGAAAGATTTAAGGCAGGAGGAGAAGGGGACAACAGAGGATGAGATGGCTGGATGACATCACTGAGTCAATGGACATGAGTTTGGGTAAACTCTGGGAGCTGGCGATGGACAGGGAGGCCTGGCATGCTGCAATCCATGGGGTTGCAAAGAGTCGGACACGACTGAGAGACTGAACTGAACTGGATATCTATCCTTCTAAAACTCTTTCAAAAAACTTCCCAGGAAGGAACACTTCCAAACTGATTCCATGAGGCCACCATCACCCAGATACCAAAAGCAGACAAAGAAAACACAAAAAAAGAAAACTACACGACAATATCACTGATGAATATAGATGCAAAACTCCTCAACATTCTTCGGCATTGTCCTTCTTTGGGAATGGAATGAAAACTGACCTTTTCCAGTCTTGTGGCCACTGCTGAATTTTCCAAATTTGTGACATATTGAGTGCAGCACTTTCACAGCATCATCTTTTAGGATTTGAAAAAGTTCAGCTGGAACTCCATCACCTCCACTAGCTTTGTAGTGATGCTTCCTAAGGCCCACTTGACTTCACACTCCAAAATGTCTAGCTTTAGGTGAGTGACCAACCACATCATCATGGTTTTCTGGGTCATTAAGACCTTTTTTTTGTATAGTTCTTCTTTGTTTTCTTGCCACCTCTTTCTTAATCTCTTCTGCTTCTGTTATACACACTTAGTCACTCAGTCATGTCTGACTCTTTGCAACCTCATGGACTGTAGCCTGCCATGCTCTTCTATCCATGGAATATTCCAGGCAAAAATATTGGAGTGGGTAGCCGTTCCCTTTTCCAGGCGATCTTAGCGACCCAGTGATCAAACCAATGTCTCCTGCATTGCAGGCAGATTCTTTACCATCTGGATCTTCCTTTGTGGCTCAGCTGGTAAAGAATCTGCCTGCATTGAGGTTGACCTAGGTTCAATCCCTGGGTTGGGAAAATCCCCTGGAGAAGGGAAAGGCTACCCACTCCAGTATTCTGGCCTGGAGAATTCCATGGACTGTATAGTCCAGGGGATTGCAAAGAGTCGGACACGATTGAGTGACTTTCAGTTTTCCACTTTCTTTACCATCTGAGCCACAAGGGATGCCCCTGCTTCTGTTAGGTCCTTACCATTTTTGTCCTTTATCATGTCCATCTTTGCATGAAATGTTCCCTTAATGTCTCCAATTTTCTTGAAGACATCTGTGGTCTTTCCCATTCCTCTATTCTTTGCGTTGTTCAAGTAAGAAGGCTTTCTTATCTCTCCTTGCTATTCTCTGGAACTTTGCATTTAGTCAGGTATATTTTTCCCTTTCTCCCTTACCTTTTGCTTCTCTTTTCTCATCTATTTGTAAAGGCAAATATCATGCTAGTATTCTGAAAGTAGTTTAACTCTGCTGACCCTTTAAAGTGTCTTGAGGACCTTCACCTGAGGAGTCTACAGACTATGCTTTGAGAACTACTACTTTACATGGTAGTTATCTTATCACGTTGTAGGTCTCCTCACCTATCCTTCTCTGCCTTGCTAAACTGCACTTACTTAAGGACGGTTGCATCAACTGTTCCCCGGCTGGGAACGCTCTACCACTGGTATCTTTATTACCAGTTTTCAACTCAATGGCACCTCCTAGAGACACCAGTTGTGGTTAACCAGTTTAAAGAACACCTCTCTCCCCTAGTCACTCTCTATTATGTTACTTCACATTACTTTATGAGAGTTATCATCATTTGATACTATCTTGTTTGTTAATTAATATGCCTCCCTTATTAGAATTTAAGTGTGGTAATTCGAGGAACTGAGTTGTCTTATTTCTGTACCTCCAGCTCCCAGAAGACTGCAGTCAAAATTCAATAAATATTTTAAAAGACCTTGAGGAATTAAAAGAAAAAGTAGATACTGCAGCAATTTGAAAGGCACAAAGCCTTATAAGGCAGTTTATTATAGTTTTCAGTATTAATATTCCAAGGACTACTATCTCATGACATTTCTTCATTGTTCTCTCCACAACAGTATAGAACTTGCATTGTTCTGTTTTCCATTTCCCATTATTACACTTGGATGGAATGTAAAATACTTTAGGGCATAGACAAAGAAGCTAGAAAGGCACATAAAATATCCTTCTACTTAAAAAAAAGTAATTTTTTTCCATAGTATTTTTAGAGTATAGTGTATGTAAAGGTTAACATTTATGAGCAGGATCAATCTGGGATATTTGACATCTTTAGTGTTTTGAGTTTTCTTATTCAGGAACATGGTCTGTCCCTTTACTCACATCTTTATTGATGCATCTAAATGAAGTTTTACTATTTTCTATATAAGTATACTGTATATTATTTATTAGAATTATTCGTAACTATGTATTAACACTTTTGTTGTTCTTGTAAGTCAATTGTAAGTTGTATTTTTAAAATCTTACTGTTTATGTATAGAAATTTAAAACTTTTTGTATTGATCTTGTATCTGGCAATCTTGCTAAGCTTTTATTGCACACTAACAATTTGTACGGAGAAGGCAATGGCACCCCACTCCAGTACTCTTGCCTGGAAAACCCCATGGACAGAGGAGCCTGGTAGGCTGCAGTCCATGGGGTCACTAGGAGTCAGACACAACTGAGCAACTTCACTTTCACTTTTTACTTTCATGCATTGGAGAAGGAAATGGCAACCCACTCCAGTGTTCTTGCCTGGAGGATCCCAGGGATGGGGGAGCCGGTGGGCTGCCGTCTATGGGGTCGCACAGGGTCGGACATGACTGAAGTGACTTAGCAGCAGCAGCAGCAGCAATAATTTGTAAATCAGTTTTTTTGTATATAAAAGCACATCATTTACTAAGTGACATTTTTTTTTCTCTTTTTATTATATCGCTCCAAATAGAAACCAGGAGACTACGCATCTTAATTTGCCTAGGTGGGTTGGTAAGATTGCTTTTATATCCTTATTTTCCCCTTTTCTAACGTACTGCTTTCACCTAACAGTATCTATCTTGCTGTATTTCCTATTTTAAAGATAATGACATCTAACATTTCACCAAGAAATTCACTGTAGGAATTCAGTTTCTATTTTTTTAGATTATTTTATCATGTTAATGACATTTCCTTCAATTTGTAGGTCCCAAGTTTCTAAACATAAACAATGTTTTAGTTGTATTGTTTTCTCTACCTATTGATATGATCAAACGTTTTTTCTACTTTTATTTTTTCATGAGGAAATGATATCAGTATATTTATCATACTGAACTATTGCTGGAATAGTTGCATCCTGAAATAAACTCCACTTGGTCATGATATATACTTATTTTCTTATTTATACATTGCTAGATTTGGTTTGCTATTATTTTATTTGGACTTTTACATCTATGTCTTGAGTGATATTTATCCATAATGTATATTTATAACATGAGAAAGTACTGCCTATGTCAGGCTTTGGGGTCAAGGTTGTACCAATCTCATAATATATGTTGGGGAGCATTGTTTCTTTTTTCTATTCTTTGGAAGAGTCTGTATAAGATTAGAATAATCTGCTGAATATTCAGGGAGGGTGAGATAAAGTGAAAATCACAAAGGAAAAGCTAGGGTTTTTTTCTCCTACATTAGAATTATGAACTTCTATTCATCAAGTGCACTATAAAAAATGAAAATACAAGAGAAAATTGTAGTATGAACAACACCAAAGGGTTAATATACACATATTACCGTAAGACACCTACAAGTCAGTAAGAAACAATCAAATGTAAAAATGATGTACGTAATTTCATTCTAATCACTGTCCCCTGTATCCTGTTCTTCCGACCTTATGTAGGTAACAGTTTTTATTAATTTCATTTTAAATCATTCCAGCTTTTTGAAAGCATAGAGGAATATATATTCTTTAACTTTCTTTCTTGTCTACTGACATCATTTAAAGGCAAAAGTTCCTAGAACTATGCTCACATCTGTACAGAGATTTTCATTCTTATTTTTCAAATAACTGCACAATATTTCATCATGCAGCTGTTTTTTATTGTTTATTTAGGCAGTCTTATTTTATTGAACATGAATTTTTCCCAATCCTTGGGTACAAAGATTGCTCCAATGGGTAATCTGTGCATGATTTATACTTGGGATTTAATGTGGCATGATTTTGAAATTAACCTCCAACTAGAACCATAGCCCTCCATTGGTTTTTCCGGGCAACAATCTTTTTGGTTGGTGACTACAACAAATTTTACTGAAAATCCCAAACCCACCATACACCAGGAATTAGTGTGGGTCTGAATATATATGGCTTAACCAGAGACAAGGGCTTTTTGATAAGACATAAAGAGACTGAAGTTTCTGTACTGGGTTGTGTCTCTCCCACTGGAGATAATAAGTGAAAGTTGCTCAGTCGTGTCCAACTCTTTGTGACCCCATGGAGTACACAGTCCATGGAATTCTCCAGGCCAGAATACTGGAGTGGATAGCCGCTCCCTTCTCCAGGGGATCTTTCCAACCCAGGGATTGAACCCAGGTCTCCCGTATTGCAGATGAATTCTTTACTAGCTGGGCCACAAAGATACTGAAATATTAATATGCACTGGTAGACATAATTAAATGACCAAGAAGAAATTACAATTCCTTGTAAACAGTTTACAGACAACAATAAAAGGGAGATGTTAATGCTTCAGGCTAATTACAATATTAATCTCACTCAAATTATAAATTGCTGTTTCTCAAAATGGATCTTAAAAAAAATTTTAAAAAGTAATATAAGTGAATGATATCAAATCAAATAGAAAAAAATCTTATGATGTCCTTACAGATATGTCAGCCCCACTTCACATAGGAAATTTTAAGTCTGACTCCTGGTTTTTTAAGTTTGAATATTATTGCTTCTATCAATTGCCTCTATGGTTCCTGCATATCTTTCACTTCAACAGTGTAAAAGTTTTATTGCCAGATTGCTAACATTTACTTTCTACTCTGCAAAGATAAAGCAAAAATAGCCTGCCTTGTTACTAGCATAAGAATCTAGGTTTTCTCTTCATTTCTCATGAAATTATCTACCTTATGAATATAATTTTAATTAGCTACATTCTTATAAAGGCTTTCCTGGTGACTCAGAGGTAAAGAATCTGCTCGATCCTCTGAGTCAGAAAGATCCCCTGGAGAAGGAATGGCAACCCATTCCAGTATTCTCGCCTGGGAGATCCCATGGACAGTGGAGCCTAGCAGGCTACAGTCCACGGGGTCACAAAAGACCTGGACACAACACAGTAACTATACAACACCACCACATTCCTATCAGACTAGACACTGTTACAGAGTCCAAGATACATGAAAAGGCAAATTCTATGGTTGATAAAACTAAATGGGGTTGTCAATATCTAGCTTACACCTACAGCTGGTATTACATATTTATTTCATAATTCCAGAAAAAGATACATTATTTAATAGCAGGGTATCAACTGCATGATGATTTTGACTGAATTGATTAGTTATTTAAATCAAATTACCAGTACATTTTTTTAAATGCCCATGTTAACTTAATTGTTTCACTGCAAAGAGTAGGCTCCATTTTAGCAAATTAAAAGACCAATTTGATAAATATATTAAATGTTCATCTGAGAATAACAGAAGTATTTCTACATGTCTCAGTTCAGTTCGGTCACTCAGTTGTGTCTGACTCCTTGTGACCCCATGGACTGCAGCACACCAGGCCTCCCTGTCCATTACCAACTCCCGGAGTTTACTCAAAACTCGTGCACCTACATGTCTAGATGATACAAATATCAAGAAACTGTCTACAGTTAATTATACAACTAAAAGTGGAGATAGGAATGATCACACTGGGGCATAAAGAAATATAAAAGCTTAATGAGTTATTTAGCAGTTGTTTTTAAAGCTAAAAGTTTCATTCCTCACCTGGTATTTGTCTTGCTACCCCGAGCAGGTAAGTACCCAGTCAAAACCACAGCTCCATCTATCTGTGCGTGACAACAGTCTTCTTGGTTGGTTGTAACATAACAACATCCACAGTCCATGGGTAACCGAGATCCATGATTCACAAGGGTCATTACCTTTGTGGGGTTGAATACAAAAGTCTTTATCAAAGTCCTTCACTAAAGACCACTGGTACCTCAGTGAGGACATATCAGAAGATCATGGATATTGGATCATGTGGATTTTTTCTTCTGAACAGTACCTGACTTGAAACACCAAATTAAATGATAGTCAAAGTGAGCTAGGCAAAAGCAAAGTGCAGAATGGGAAGCTGATTTTTGTATGGGCAGTAGTAGAGAAAGTTTTCTCATTTCTTGAAGCATTTATATATAAACTACATCTCACATCTACTGGTCTAGCTAAAATGTACCATTTTACTATTAAGAATTCAACCACCAATTGTCTGCTGATTCTCTACAAATGGCTTCATGCAAAGGAGTCAATCTGTAATGATTCACATTTATGTTCCAAGTTTTAAATTAATTCTGTTGTCAGGATATGGCCTGGAATGAATGACAATTCTAATGGTTATTCTCACTGCTTCTGACTCTGTCCTATTTATAGCTATAGCATAAGTAAAGGAGAAAAAGATGATGTTTTGTGTAATCTTTATTTTTGTCATCTTCCTCACATATATTTTTTCTGATCATTACCACACAATCAAAGATTATTTAAATTTAGTGAAAGGAACAAAATTATTATGTTAAAAAGGAAGTTACTTCACTGAGTTTTTTTTTTAATCCTAAAACAATTTTGGACCTCTAGGAATAAGAAATGGAAGAGACAAAAAAAAGTCAATTACCAGATGAGAGGTTTGGATCTTGCTAGGAAAAGAAGTGAGACCTTTCATGCAAGTAAGACAAAAATGAGTTAATTACTTTTTAAAACTTTCCATAATTTTAAATTAAAATTATTATATAAACACACCATTTATGGATTAAAAAGCAAAAACGACTTTTGTGAATGTTTTACTCCTTTCCTAATAACACTGCTCTCCCAAAATAATGACTGGCAGTTTAATTCTTTCAGACCTTTTCATATTTATATGTATTTTTCTATTGTCCTCATTTCCCTTTTCTACCTTTAATTTCTTTTCATCTAATTATGCCAAGAAACTTTTCTTCCCAGAAGGAACAGTATCATATCTAAAGCCCTGATAGCATATTTACATGGCAAGCAGATGTATTAGATGGATGCTACCTTTGCATAAAACAAAAAATATTCAAGTTACCTAGCCATAGTAGTGTCATATATACATAACTGACTATATATATAGGTTTCTCTGGTGGCTCAGATAGTAAAAAATTTGCCTGCAATGCAGGAGACATGGGTTCTATCCTTGGATCGGGAAGATTCCCTGGAGAAGGGAATAGAAACCCACTCCAGTATTCTTGTCTGGAAAACTCCATGGACGGAGGAACCTGGTGGACTGTAGTTCATGGGGTCACAAAGAGTCAGACATGACTGAGCGACTAATATATAAGCACAATAAATGAAGAAGGTATTTTAGATCATTTTGAAGTGTACTAGTAAATTACTGGCTTGCCAAAATAATGAATCTATGTTAAAAACAAGTTCATAATTTAAAAAAGGAAGATAACAATGATAATGACTCAAAAAAATGTTTCAAGAAAAGCCAAATAGTTAACAATAAGCAAAATATACTTTTGCTTTTTAAGACATAGTTTAAGCAAAACATCATTATCAATTATATTAGATTTTATAATAACATACTGATTTATAGGTTTCTGTTAAGTAATTTATAAAGTCTGCTTTCACAGTGTCTTTAATATGAACTGTAAGCATGAACAGTAAGCATCTGCTATACTTTGACATTTAAGTAACATAAAAATCAAAATGTCTTAAACTAATACAAGTCTGTAAGACAGTTTTCCCTTCACTCAAATTTGAGAAAGGGCTTCCTCAGTGGTTCACGGGTAAAGAACCTGCCTGCAATGCAGGAGACGATCCCTGGGTGGAGAAGATCCCCTAGTGGAGAACACCGTAGCCCACTCCAGTATTTTTGCCTGGAGAATCCCATGGACAGAGGATCCTGGTGGGCTACAGTTCATGGGGTTGCAAAGAGTCGGGCATAACTGAGCAACTAACACACAGAACAGGCTGGTATAGTTTTTAACAAAAATAAAGAGACAAGTGGATGATCAGAAACAAGAAGGAAAAGCTTGAATGAAGATCAAGAAATATCTCAAGTCAACAACCTAACTTTAAAGCTCAAGAACCTAGAAAAAGGAACTAGATTGCTGGTGTATTAAGAATTGCAGGTGACAAAACAGCACATCAGATGAGGCAAAATAATAATAAATAAATGGAATTCAAGTTCATTGATACCCAAAGGCCAAAAAAATAAAATTAAACCAAAAGAGTTACTCAGAGGGATAAAAGGTAACAACCTATAAAGAAGGTATGGCAGTCATGAAGTTTAAATACCAAATCAGAAAAAAGAATTCTATAAAATAAATACTATTCAAAATATGAGGATAAATTGAAAGAAACAGAAACATAGGTGACAAGAAGATACTATCAGGAGCAATATGTATTGAGTAGATAAAAATAGCCATAGAGTCTATTTTGAAAATATAATAATTAGCAATATTGAATAAATAGATATAAACTGAGTTGTCATATGTTAAAACACATGTTATGCCTCCTTGTCCAAGATCCAGAAAACATTGTCAAAACTGGTCATATATGAAATTTCAATAATTTCCAAAAAGAAGAAATTACAGAGCTCACAAATTTCTAGTCCAAATTAATAACTAGAAATTAATACTGATAACTAAAACAGGAAAACATTACAACTATGGGTAAAATTTTAACCTCTTTAATAATTAGGTTAGGATGAGATGATATAAAAGTAAAACTTTATTATTATGACAAATAATAAAATATACTATAACATTTCAAAAGTTTGATATTTGTCCAAAGCTGTAACAGAAATAAATCCAAAGTCATAACTTACACCTTTATTTTAATAATTAAAAATCTAAAATGCACTGGGAATAACAGGTTTTGGAGAAGTGGTAAAAAATGATATTAAGGAAATTACAAAACATAATATAAGTAAAAGTTGTTTAAAGTTTTTAAAAAGATAAATTATTTTTGAAGAAGATAACAATAAACAGATTTCTGAAAAATATCAGAAAAAAGATAACACAAAGTCAATGTGTTGACTTTAACATGAATGTGTTGACTTTAAAATGAAGTGGTCTCCTTGCTTATTACTCCATCATCTTGGGAAGAAGTGAACGTGAAGTCGCTCAGTCGTGTCCGACTCTTTGCAATCCCATGGACTGTAGCCTACCAGGCTCCTCTGTCCATGGGATTTTCCAGGCAATAGTACTGGAGTGGGTTGCCATTTCCTTCTCCAAGGGATCTTCCCAACCTAGGGATCGAACCCGGGTCTCCCGCATCGTAGACAGACACTTTACCATCTGAGCCACGGAAGACACATGTACCTTAATGTCCACTTCAGAGCTATTTACAATAGCTAGGACATGGAAGAAACCTAGATGGCCATTGGCAGATGAATGGATAAGGAAGTTGTGGTACATATACACAATGGAATATTCAGTTCAGTTCAGTTGCTCAGTCGTGTCCGACTCTTTGCGACACCATGAATTGCAGCACGCCAGGCCTCCCTGTCCATCACCAACTCCCGGAGTGCACTCAAACTCAAGTCCATCGAGTCGGTGATGCTATCCAGCCATCTCATCCTCTGTCGTCCCCTTCTCCTCCTGCCTCCAATCTCTCCCAGCATCAGAGTCTTTTCCAATGAGTCAACTCTTTGCATGAGGCGGCCAAAGTACTGGAGTTTCAGCTTTAGCATCATTCCTTCCAAAGAACACCCAGGACTGATCTCCTTTAGGATGGACTGGCTGGATCTCCTTGCAGTCCAAAGGACTCTCAAGAGTCTTCTCCAACACCACAGTTCAAAAGTATCAATTCTTCGGCACTCAGCTTTCTTCACAGTCCAACTCTCACATCCATACATGACTACTGGAAAAACCATAGCCTTTACTAGATGGACCTTTGTTGGCAAAGTAATGTCTCTGCTTTTGCATATGCTATCTAGGTTGGTCATAACTTTCCTTCCAAGGAGTAAGTGTCTTTTAATTTCATGGCTGCAGTCACCATCTGCAGTGATTTTGGAGCCCCCAAAAATAAAGTCTGTCACTGTTTCCCCATCTATTTCCCATGAAGTGATGGGACCGGATGCCATGATCTTAGTTTTCTGAATGTTGAGCTTTAAGCCAACTTTTTCACTCTCCTCTTTCACTTTCATCAAGAGGCTTTTTAGTTCCTCTTCACTTTCTGCCATAAAGATGGTGTCATCTGCATATCTGAGGTTATTGATACTTCTCCCGGCAATCTTGATTCCAACTTGTGCTTCTTCTAGCCCAGCATTTCTCATGATGTACTCTGCATGTAAGTTAAATAAGCAGGGTGACAATATACAGCCTTGACATACTCCTTTTCCTATTTGGAACCAGTCTGTTGTTCAATGTCCAGTTCTAACTGTTGCTTCCTGACCTGCATATAGGTTTCTCAAGAGGCAGGTCAGGTGGTCTGGTATTCCCATCTCTTTCAGAATTTTCCACAGCTTATTGTGATGTACACAGTCAAAGGCTTTGGCATAGTCAATAAAGGAGAAATAGATGTTTTTCTGGAACTCTCTTGCTTTTTTGATGATCCAGCGGATGTTGGCAATTTGATCTCTGGTTCCTCTGCCTTTTCTAAAACCGGCTTGAACATCTGGAAGTTCACGTTTCACATATTGTTGAAGCCTGCTGCTAAGTCGCTTCAGTCATGTCTGACTCTGTGCGACCCCATAGATGGCAGCCCACCAGGCTCCCCCGTCCCTGGGATTCTCCAGGCAAGAACACTGGAGTGGGTTGCCATTTCCTTCTCCAATGCATGAAAGTGAAAAGTGAAAGTGAAGTTGCTCAGTCATATCCTACTCTTCGCAACCCCATGGACTGCAGCCTACCAGGCTCCTCCGTCCGTGGGATTTTCCAGGCAAGAGTGCTGGAGTGGGGTGCCATTGCCTTCTCCGTTGTTGAAGCCTACTCAGCTACAAAAATGAACACAGTTGAGTCAGTTCTAATGAGGTGGATGGTCCTAGAGCTTATTATACAGAATGAAGTAAGTCAGAAAGAGAAAGACAAATATCATGTATTAATGCATATATATGGATCTATAAAGATGGTACTGACAACCTTACGTACAGGGCAGCAAAGGAGACATAGATGTAAAGAATAGACTTTTGGTCTCAGTGGGAGGAAAGTATTCTTACCTTGAGAACCTCATGAACAGTATGAAAAGGCAAAAAGGTATGACACTGAAAGATGAACTCCCCAGGTTGGTACGTGCCCAATGTTACTGGAGAAGAGTGGAGAAATAACTCCAGAAAGACTGAAGAGATGGAGCCAAAGCAAAAACAACGCCCAGTTGTAAATGTGACGGGTGATGGAAGTAGTCTGATGCTGCGAAGAGCAATACTGCATAGGAACCTGGAATGTTAGGTCCACAAATCAAGGCAAATTGGGAGGTCAAATAGGAAATGGCAAGAGTGAACGTTGACATTTTAGGAATCGGTGAACTAAAATGGACTGGAATGGGTGAATGTAACTCAGATGACCATTATATCTACTACTGTGGGCAGGAATCCCTTAGAAGAAGTGAAGTAGCCATCATAGGCAATAAAGAGTCTGAAATGCAGTACTTGAATGCAATCTCAAAAACGACAGGATGATCTCTGTTCATTTTCAAGGCAAACCATTCGATATCACAGTAATCCAGGTCTATGCCACAACCAGTAATGCTGAAGAAGCTAAAATTGAACACCTCTATGAAGACCTACAAGACCTTCTAGAACTAACACCAAAAAAGATGTCCTCTTCATTGTAGGAGACTGGAATCCAAAAGTAGGAAGTCAAGAAACACCTGGAGTAACAGGCAAATTTGGCCTTGGAGTACAAAACAAAGATCAAAGACTAATAGAGTTTTGCTAAGAGAACGCACTGGTCATAGCAAACACCCTCTTCCAACAACACAAGAGAAGACTCTACACATGGACATCACCAGATGGCCAACACCAAATCAGATTGATTATATTCCTTGCAGCCAAAGATGGAGAAGCTGTATACTGTCAGCAAAAAATAAGACCAGGAGCTGACTGTGGCTCGGATCATGAACTCCTTATTGCCAAATTCAGACTTAAATTGATGAAAGTAGGGAAAACCACTAGATCATTCAAGTATGACCTAAATCAAATACCTTACAATTATACAGTGGAAGTGACAAATAGATTGAAGGGATTATATCTGATAAAGTGCCTGAAGAACTATGGATGGAGGTTCATGACATTGTATAGGAAGCAGTGATCAAGACCATCCCCAAGGAAAACAAATGGAAAAAGGGAAAATGGTTACCTGTGGAGGCCTTACAAATAGCTGAGAAAAGAAGAGAAGCTAAAGGCAAAGGAGAAAAGGAAAGATATACCCATTTGAATGCAGAGTTCAGAGAATAGCAAGGATCGATAAGAAAGCCCTCCTCAGTGATCAGTGCAAAGAAATAGAGGAAAATAATAGACTGGGAAAGACTAGAGATCTCAAGAAAACTGACATACCAAGGGAACATTTCATGCAAAGATGGGCATAATTAAGGACAGAAAGGTATGGACCTAAAAGCAGCAGAAGATGTTAAGAATAGGTGGCAAGAATACACAAGAGAACTATACAAAAAAGATCTTCCCGACCCAGATAATCATGATGGTATGATCACTCACCTAGAGTCAGACATCCTGGAATGTGAAGTCAAGTGGGCCTTACAAAGCATCACTACGTACAAAGCTAGTGGAGATGATAGAATTCCAGTTGAGCTATTCCAAATCCTGAAAGATGATGCTGTGAAAGTGCTGCACTCAATATGCCAGCAAATTTGGAAAACTCAGCAGTGGCCACAGGACTGGAAAAGGTCAGTTTTCATTCCAATCCCAGAGAAAGGCAATGCCAAAGAATGCTCAAACTACCGCATAACTGCACTCCTTCCACACGCTAGTAAAGTAATGCTCAAAATTCTCCAAGCCAGGCTTCAGCAATACTGAACTGTGAACTTCCAGATGTTCATGCCGGTTTTAGAAAAGGCAGAGGAACCAGAGATCAAATTGCCAACATCCGCTGGATCATTGAAAAAGCAAAAGAGTTCCAGAAAAACATCTATTTCTGCTTTATTGACTATGCCAAAGCCTTTGACTGCGTGGATCACAACAAACTGTGGAAAATTCTGAAAGAGATGGGAATACAAGACCACCTGACACACCTCATGAGAAATCTGTATGCAGGTCAGGAAGCAACCGTTGGAACTGGACATGGAACAACAGACTGGTTCCAAATAGAGAAAGGAGTACGACAAGGCTGTATATTATCACCCTGTTTAACTTATATGAAGAGTATATCCTGGGAAATGCTGGGCTGGAGGAAGCACAAGCTGGAATCAAGATTGCCAGGAGAAACATCAATAACCTCAGATATGCAAATGCCACCATCCTTATGGCAGAAAGTGAAGAACTAAAGAGCCTCTTGATGAAAATGAAAGAGGAGAGTGAAAAAGTTGGCTTAAAGCTCAACATTCAAAAAACTAAGATCATGGTATCCGGTCCCATCACTTCATGGCAAATAGATAGAGCAACAGTGGAAACAGTGGCAGACTTTATTTGGGGGGGCTCCAAAATCACTGCAGATGGTGACTGCAGCCATGAAATTAAAAGACGCTTACTCCTTGAAGGAAAGTTATGACCAACCTAGATAGCATATTAAAAAGCAGAGACATTACTTTGCCAACAAAGGTCTGTCTAGTCAAGGCTATGGTTTTTCCAGCAGTCATGTATGGATGTGAGTTGGATTATAAAGAAAGCTGAGTGCCGAAGAATTGATGCTTTTGAACTGTGGTGTTGGAGAAGACTCTTGAGAGTCCCTTGGACTGCAAGGAGATCCAACCAGTCCATCCTAAAGGAAATCAGTCCTGAATATTCATTGGAAGGACTGATGTTGAAACTGAAACTCCAGTACTTTGGCCACCTGATGTGAAGAACTGACTCATTTGAAAAGACCCTGATGCTGGGAAAGACTGAAGGCCGGAGGAGAAGGGGACAACAGAGGATGAGATGGTTGGATGGCATCACCGCCTGACATGAATTTCAGTAAGTTCCGGGAGTTGGTGATGGACAGGGAGGCCTGGCATGCTGTAGTCCATGGGGTTGCAAAGAGTCAGACACAACTGAGCAACTGAACTCAACTGATGGCTTATTTATCTCTGAATCTTCAAGTTAACAGTTCTTGGGATAAAAGAGGCATTAAATGTTCAAACTAGAAGAGATCTAGTTTGCTACAGGATCTAATTTCAACAGGACTTCATTCCATATTGCAAGAAAAGCATTTTGGAAGCAGTTTAAATTCTTTATTTAACAAACATGTATAGTAATGCATTCTACATTTTCTGAAGTTAACTCCCGAAAATCTCAGTTCTAATTTCAGATAACTTGTGTTCTCAAATTATGTGACCCCCTTTTGGTTTGGAAAATCATTTCTTCAGGACTGGATACTACCATGGGACTCAAACAGAAACAAAGACTTCTCATGTTCAAATAATTTGGTATTATTTTATAAAATACATAAAACATAAACAAAAATATGCTGTGCTTACAAGGGAAAATTTAGTTCTACTCAGTTCAGTTCAGTCATTCCGTCTTGTTCGACTCTTTGCCACCCCATGAATCGCAGCATGCCAGGCCTCCCTGTCCATCACTAACTCCCGGAGTTCACTCAGACTCACGTCCATCAAGTCGGTGATGCCATCCAGCCATCTCATCCTCTGTCGTCCCCTTCTCTTCCTGCCCCCAATCCCTCCCAGCATCAGGGTGTTTTCCAATGAGTCAACTCTTCGCATGAGGTGGCCAAAGTACTGGAGTTTCAGCTTCAGCATCATTCCTTCCAAAGAACACCCAGCCCTTTAGAATGGACTGGCTGGATCTCTTTGCAGTCCAAAGGACTCTCAAGAGTCTTCTTCAACACCACAGTTCAAAAGTTCTACTAGACAGGTTCAAAAAATATTGATGCTACCATCAAAAATATAAACAAAAAATAATCCCAAGTAACTTAAATACTTAAGGAATAGATATTTTAAATTACCATACGAATACTTATTTTCATGCTCCACTGCAGTCCCACCTTCATTCTCAATAATCTGATTCACACTAAATTTGGGGTTTAATAGGTACATTAACTATCTATTCAAATTCACACATTCACTCCCTCAACAAATATAAACGTACTCAAGTGTGCCATACCCTGATGCTTCTTTTTAGGTAACTTAAGGGTTTTCTTCACTTGAACTAAAGAAAGTTGAGCTTCTGGAACTGTCTCACTGCCTAGAAATTTAATACATAACCAGCACCACAGATACGTTTGAGTATGGAGAAGAAAGTACCAAGAAGTGAAATGTCAGCAAATGGGGGATGGGGGCTCCCTGGAAGCGGCAGTGGCACATAAGGGTTAAGAACAGTGCTGGGTTCAAATCCTGATTCCAGTACTTTCCCCCTGTATCCGTTACCTCGTCTATAAAATGGTAATTAATAATAAATAATTCACAGATTTGCTGGAGAATCGAATGCAAAAATGGAATACAATGTGTTCCAAAGTGGCTGATATTCATTAAACGGTATGATGCCAGTCTCTGCTGCGGGAACAAGGGAAATGTTTTCCTGGCTAGAGTTCATCTCGGATATATACGGCTTAAAATGAAATGTACATACATCACTGTCAAGGCTGGGAAACTACCCCACAGCCAATCCAGACAACCAGTCCATGAAGCTAAGTGATTTCACGATGTCCAGACAAGCCAGAGCTAGGAGAGATTTGTCAGGGTTCATGGGATCACACTGCATTTTGGTGTTCTAAGCCCCTTCCCAATTTCCATCACACAGACAAGCTGGTGAGGAAGGACACAGCCAGAAGTCGAGCACGGCCCTTAAAGGACTTCGGCTCCAGCCTCGCCCTTGCCGGCAGCACGCAGGTGGAGCCCCCTGTCTTCAGTCCCGCCTTTGACACCAGGAAAAGCCTGCAAACCGGCCCTCCTTACTCGGCCTCCTGGGCAGGACAAATGGGTAGGACTTCATGACTATACAGCTCTCTCGCTACATCATTTTCACCGAACTCTTTAGACTACAACCCGCCGCCCCACTCCTTCCCGCAGCCCCGGGCCGGGCGGTTCTGAACAGGACCGTCACTTAGAAAGCCAGGGTTTATCTCCTAGGGGCGACCGGGTCACAAGACCCTCTCTCTCCCGGGCAACAGTACTGCCTGAGCCCTGGCAGCGCTGCCGGTTAACTCCTGGATTCCCACGCCCCGGGGCTTGAGCACCGCCGCTGGGCAGTCGGGGGTTGGGATGCTCACCTGCTCGGCGCGACCACCTTTGTGCAGCCGACCCACGAGTAGCGCAGGTGCCGACGGTTTAGGCCTGGCCTTGCACTCGCCCACACGCGGCCGCCCTACATTCCGCGTCGGAGTTGGATTAATTCTCACTCAAACATTCCGTCAATATATAAAATATTAACGCTTGGCAAGACCCCTGCGCGCAACTCTAGGCCTGCACCTCGCGCTTTCCTATTGGACACTACAATAGGTCTCAGAGGTGGGGCCGGCCCCATCGGCGAGAACCACTCCCTCTGATACCTCCCGTCCAATCGGAGGCAGGGAGCCGCACTTGCCTTATTTGCATACAAGTTACTCTACATAAGCTCAGATCCCGAGGCATTCGCTCCCAAAACACCTATTTCTAAGTTGACGATACCTGTTTCCCAAACGGAGTCCAAACTCAGCACTTCAGCGTCTGAAACAAAGGGAAAGATCACTTACTGCCCTGCGATGCATTTCCCAAGCTACGTCCCTAGCGCGGGCCCCGGGCTCCCCACTTCGAGCTTTGCTGCTCACACCTCCCCCAGCCTCAAGCCTAACCCCGAATCATCCGTCCGAACAACTGCAATTGTAAAGCTTCCTCTGAAGCACCTATTAGCACATTCACCATGGAACTTAAGCGTGATCAACCCTTTTTTTGAGGTTTTGGTGGCCCTAAAAAGGGCCTTTTGGAATCTGATAAGCCGCAGGCAGAGCTCAGCCACCGAAGCCGTAGAGGGTGCGGCCCTGGCGTTTTAGAGCGTACACCACATCCATGGCCGTGACCGTCTTGCGTTTGGCGTGCTCCGTGTACGTCACTGCATCGCGGATCACGTTTTCCAAGAACACTTTGAGCACTCCACGGGTCTCCTCGTAGATGAGCCCTGAGATGCGCTTGACACCACCACGGCGGGCAAGACGGCGAATTGCGGGCTTCGTAATGCCCTGGATGTTGTCCCGTAAGACCTTCCGGTGACGCTTGGCACCTCCCTTACCTAGCCCTTTCCCTCCTTTGCCCCTGCCAGACATTTTCAACAAGAAAGAGAGGACAATCGTATTAAGCAAGCTCCTAACACTTCGGGACGCTAAGAACCTGAGCTAATATATCCTTATAGCGGACCTGGTTGAAAACCTCAAGATAGTGGGCGGAGCTAAGTCCCCAAAAGGGTGTTTTTTTTTTTTAATCCCCTCCCTACAAAATTTTTCGGTTGCTTATTTGGGAAAACTTCTTGTTATTTTTGCCATGAAATTGAGAAAAGACTAGACAGAAGTTATATTGCCGTTTCTCCATACTTAAAAAACGGTAGGCCAGATCCAGTGAGCGCTGAGTTTTCCTTGTCTCTTTCCTCCACCTTGTGCGCCCCCGCCTCTCTCTAGCGCGGGAATTCTAATTTTATAGTTTTCCAACGAAATGCACACTTTTATAATACTATTCTTAGACTAATTTGAAACTGAGTAGGAAGTGGGAATGCTTTACTACTTTTAAATTTCAAAGCAGTTGCTTTACACCTGTGGGTCTTTTTAAGTCACCAGTTGGGGTAGAGGAAATCTTTCAATCGTTCTTTTTCTCTTTTGTGGCCCCGCGAAGAAAAAATTAAATTTTCAAAAAGAGTCTAACCTTACCCCTTCCTCCCCGCCCCCACCCCCGACTTTTCTCTTGCAGCTTCTTCTGCACAATTTGTAGATTTTACTGCTTCCTCCGTCCCCCACCCCCAGCCCAAGCACGGGGTTTTGCTTCTCAAACGACAATTTCTGTGATTCGTTAAAATAATGTAACATTCTTATTTCATTAAAACTCTAAGTTCTTGTGAAATTCCAGTATTCTTGCCTAGAGAATCCCAGGGATGGGGGAGCCTGGTGGGCTGTCGTCTATGGGGTCGCACAGGGTCGGACACGACTGAAGCGACTTGGCAGCAGCAGCATGATCATGGCTTTAAATCAGACGGTTCTCATTTAAGAAATTCCTTGAGAAAAACGGAACTTTGAGTAGTGTCACCACTGTAGGAGACAGGACTGTTTCCCCAAAAGGTTCATACTACGAAAAAAGGCAGCAGTAACACCATGAGGAATGAATATTTTGGTAAATTGTGCTTCCTGTACCTAGTCCTGACGAATAAGCCTTTCCAGTAAGAAAGCTTTATGGCAAATATTTGCTTATTATGTACCTATCCTCATCCATCTCTATAGCACAAAAAAGATAGTTATTTTTGTTGTTAAAGCATAATTAAAAGAACCCTCAGAACACTGGATGACTGGAGCTGGGGTGGGGAGTGCTAAATAGTCACATTGTACCGCATGCTTTTAATGCTTGATTCCAAAGAAAGTTTGGAAGAATCAGGATTCTTGTAATGGCAAAATAGGGGTGTGTGTGTGTGTGTGTGTGTGTGTGTGTGTGTGTGTGTGTGTGTGTGTGTTTTGTTTGTTTTTTAGTATTTACTAAAAAATCAAGGTTAGAATATTTTCAAGTTAGAGATCTCTTTTGCTTACAAGGATTTTTTTTTTTAGTGTCAATAATAAAGGTAATGTGTCAAAAATTTCAGGCATACTCAACCAGAACTGCTAGAGGCATTTCTTGCTTGAGTGCTTAGTATTTGTTGACTAAGTTAACTAAGGAGAAGGGGTAACTCTCTTTCCTGATTTTTCTGTTTCTTACCTCGGTTCCTTAATTCTTAAGACATTCTTTTCCTGAGAGCGAAAGAGGACGTTGAAATCTCAGAATCTGCCAAATTCAACCGAACTCAATATATTCAACAGAACCCCAACCGCGGAGCAAGCGCACCTAGATATTCATATGAGCGGTTATGTAAATGAGGACTTAGCAGTTTGCTCTTTTGATTGGAGAGAGTTGGAGAAGGCCGTCCTTCTGCCAGCGTGCTAATTGGGAGCAGAGCCTGCCTGTCATTGGTCACTGGAGCCAAGGATGTTGCGGAGCCCAATGGGAAGGCGCTGCCTAGTGTCAGCAAAGTGTTGGTAGAGGCAGTTCCGGTGTGGTACGTTGCATTCTTGTACTAGGAACCGGATCGCTGGGTTTTTCCTTCTCGCTGGAGTTGTAAGCGAGAGACAAACATGTCTGGTCGCGGAAAGCAGGGCGGCAAAGTGCGGGCAAAGGCCAAGTCCAGGTCCTCCCGCGCGGGCCTGCAGTTCCCAGTGGGCCGAGTGCACAGACTGCTGCGCAAGGGTAACTACGCGGAGCGAGTGGGCGCCGGGGCGCCGGTGTACCTGGCGGCGGTGTTGGAATACCTGACGGCGGAGATCCTGGAGTTGGCTGGCAACGCCGCGCGGGACAACAAGAAGACCAGGATAATCCCTCGCCACCTGCAGCTCGCCATCCGCAACGACGAAGAACTAAACAAGCTTCTGGGGAAAGTGACCATCGCTCAGGGCGGCGTCCTGCCCAACATCCAGGCCGTGCTGCTGCCCAAGAAGACGGAGAGTCAGAAGACGAAGAGCAAATGACCCTGATGCTACCACAGGGGATCCGGCTTCCCCAGCAAGGGCTGTCTCCAGAGCCGCCCCGCCCGCAGTGTTTTTGAATATGCTTGATGTTATGGAGGGCCGGAGCCATCTAGTGGGGAGGTGGGCGGCGAGGAGACCAACTGGGTCGCGGGCCCAATAAAGTCGGTGAAAATCGTCTGGTCGAGAGAGCTGTGTAGTCGCGGGGCCCTACCGGGAGACCCAGGGGCGTCCGGGAGACCTTTGGAAGAGGTACTGGTGGGTCGGCTTGAGCCACTTTCTGGGCAGGTTTGTTCCGCAATCAGCCTCGAGGCGCTACGGGCGGATAAAGGGAGACCAGAAGGGACCCACTGGCGTGAAGGTGGGCAGAGTCGGGGGCTCTCCCTGCTCGCCCGGAAGCAGAGGCGACGCAGAGTAGGTGCGGATGAGGCTGGGCGAGTTGTTTTTACATCCGCCTTCTAGGGCCTGTGCTCCCCTGCCCTATTAGGGCAGTTCCGGAACCAGTTCTAGGAAAGAGATAGTGATGACGTTGTGGTCTTGGGCAGGAGGTTGTCTGTCCGGCCACACTTTTCAGAAGGGAGAATAACTTTACATCTTGGAAGGGTAGCTTTGACGACACAGTGTCAATTTAACAGATTTTTCTTGGCCTGACAGCTGTTGTGTTTTCTTGTTTGGGGTGTCAGATATTTTTGTGTGCACGCTTATGTTCACATTTCTTTAAAATGAAGGAACCATCCAGTAATATGTGTAGCACAGAAGCCTGAGTCATGAAGTTGGAAATTTGTTGCGCTGACACTCATGTTGTGTAATAGTGCAGGGCCTTTAATCATGAGTTACCTATACCTCAGTAGCTTTTAAAATGACTTTCTCAAGTTTCTAGCTTCATAGTGGTATTATCTCCACAATATCATAGCCCTTTGGAAAGGTAATTGATTTGATTTTGCTTTATAACAACAAATCCCCCTCTTAAGGTCCCTTACGTTCTACCACTGGGCCTGAGGTAATGACTGCATTCCAACAACACCTATTGTGTTTGTGTTGCTTAATGGCACAGTAAGGCTTTCATAAATATGTGAGATGTGAGAAAAGGCAAGGACAGATGGTATGGAGAGAAACATTTCTGCTCAGGAGTTTACGTTTAAAAGTTACACAGTAACAACCTTGGTCTGTCCTAGATTGACCCTTCCATTTCCCCCTTTTCTACAAGTTTCCTCCTGTCCTACAAAAAAGATCCTCGTTTATTTAGATTTCACATATTTGCATTCACCTTTTCCTTAAGTCAGAGTTGATGTCATTCTAGGGAAAAGAAAAGGATATGCCTTCCACCATCAATGGCAGGAGTTGGCCTGTTTTCTCAGCATGGACTTTTATTTTTTCCCCAGTATTTACTGAGAACCTCTTGTATGCTATGCACAGTACTGTGTAATGGGCTGCTGTGGCCAGAACAGCAAGTAGGGATCGAAAGTGGTCAACCGCATAGTTTGGGAAAAAGAAACTAGAGACAGAATTAAAGTTTTAAAGATGGGACTGGGGGACTCAAGACCTCTTGGGTCAACAGCCCTGTTCCTCAGAGCCACATCACTTTTATTTAGTGTCTTGGCAAGCAGAAAGTATCTGTTGTGCTACGATGAAGTCAGCCTCCTGTGTCCCCAGTCACGTCTCCCATTTTATTGATTACTTTAAACTATCTTTGTTATTTTCTTCTACAAAGGCTGTCACCTAGCTGGAGGTCATAGACCCGTATATGCCTTGGGAAAACATCTTAGTGTGTGCACAAGCAGCGTTCTGAACTTGCGCTGGCCCAGTGTTCCAAGGTCCACACTATGTTTTTCCTTAGCTTAGCAGGGCATGACAACCCCAACTGATCAACCCAATGTACTTTTATTTAGGTTGTGCTGCATTGCTATACTTTGCTTTTATTCTTTTCCCGTGGTGATTTTCTCATGGCTTAGCCAGAGCAATAGGTGGCTATTAACCCCTGCAGCAGGTGATGAGGATACCCTGGCCTATGAGACCAACTAGATTTCCACTCCTGAAACTCACTTTTTTTTTCTGGGTAACTGAAGACCGGAAAATAAACAAATAAGTGACCATCAAAGAAAGGATTCCCTTTCAGCTTCTGCTATTACTAGTGTCTCTCTATTGCTTGTGGAATGGATGTCAGGATTACTTCTCCCATGTGATCAAGTTTGAAGTATATACAAAGGTCAGGCCTCAAGTACCCCTTTTAGGAGGCAGATTATTGCCCCCTATGTCCTAAAGAGAATAGACCCCAAGGGTACGTACCTTGGGCAGTTTCCAAGACGTCCGACTGTTAATTCCACTTCCCGCCTATTCAGAAGTCTTCCTTGTGTAAAATAGTCACAATAGTTATTTTGATAACCGAGATTGTTCCTTTATTCCATGCCAGCTATTGTTCAGTTCAGTCACTCAGTTGTGTCCGACTCTTTGCGACCTCCATGAACCGCAGCATGCCAGGCCTCCCTGTCCATCACCCACTCCCGGAGTCTACCCAAACCCATGTCCATTGAGTCGATGATGCCATCCAACCATCTCATCCTCTGTCGTCCCGTTCTCCTCCTGCCCTTAATATTTCCCAGCATCAGGGTCTTTTCCAATGAATCAGCTCTTCGCATCAGGTGGCCAAAGTATTGGAGTTTCAGCTTCAACATCAGTCCGTCCAATGAACACCCAGGACTGATCTTTAGGATGGACTAGTTGGATCTCCTTGCAGTCCAAGGGACTCTCAAGAGTCTTCAACACCAGAGTTCAAAAGCATCAATTCTACGCTCAGCTTTCTTTATAATCCAACTCTCACATCCATACACAACCACTGGAAAAACCATAGCCTTGACTAGACGGATCTTTGTTGGCAAAGTAATGTCTCTGTTTTTTAATATGCTGTCTAGGTTGGTCATAAAAGTTTCCTTCCAAGAAGTAAGCGTCTTTTAATTTCATGGCTGCAATCACCATCTGTAGTGATTTTGGAGCCCAGAAGAATAAAGTCAGCCACTGTTTCCACTGTTTCTATTTTCCATGAAGTGATAGGACCAGATGCCATGATGTTAGTTTCCTGAATGTTGAGCTTTAAGCCAACGTTTTCCACTCTCCTCTTTCACTTTCATCAAGAGGCTCTTTAGTGCTTCTTCACTTTCTGCCATAAGGATGGTGTCATCTGCATATCTGAGGTTATTGATATTTCTCCCAGCAATCTTGATTCCAGCTTGTGCTTCTTCCAGCCCAGCGTTTCTCATGATGTACTCTGCATATAAGTTAAATAAGCAGGGTGACAGTATACAGCCTTGACGAACTCCTTTACCTATTTGGAACCAGTCTGTTGTTCAATGTCCAGTTCTAACTGTTGCTTCCTGAACTGTATACAAGTTTCTCAAGAGGCAGTTCAAGTGATCTGGTATTCCCATCTTTTTCAGAATTTTCCAGTTTATTGTGATCCACACAGTCAAAGGCTTAGGAATAGTCAATAAAACAGAAATAGATGTTTTTCTGGAACTCTCTTGCTTTTTCGATGCCAGCTATTGTATGCTCAGTAAATAGAATTACCAGTTTCTACGGGGATATGGGCTTACCTTTATAGGTTAAAGTAGAGGTAACTAATGAATATTTTGTTGTTTTTAATGCCCAGTTGTTAGGAATAGTTCTCGTTATTACTGCCTTGTGGCATGGTGAGCAGTGGAGAAGAAAAAAGTGTATCAGTTGCTGGTTTTGACATATTCGTCTTAATTTCCTAAATAATTTGAGGCATCTCAAAGGTTAAAACCAAACGGTAAGGAAATAAGGGTATGACATTTATAAAAAAAAAAACAAAAAAAAAAAACACCTTTTCTCTCTAAAGTTTCACAGGAGTCTAACCCTGTTACCTGAAGATAAAAACAGGCAAGATTCACAGATGTCAGTACACTGATGACCCCAATCTCACCCTATCTCAACCACCACTGTCCCAGAGATTCATAGGCTCCCCTCAAATACTTGCCCTGCTACAAGATTCAGTCAGTCCATTTTAACCTCACCATTTCCGTTTTTTGAGAGCTTTTTAAACCTGAATACTTTATTAGCAGTTAAAAATGCATTTGTTGTTTTTGTTCAGTTGCCCAGTCATGTCTGGCTCTTTAGGACCCATGGACTGAAGTGTGCCAGGCCTCCCTGTCCCTCACCATCTCCTGGAGCTTGCCCAGGTTCATGTCCATTTCATTAGTGATGCCATCCACCCATCTCATCCTCTGAGGAGGATACCCCTTGCCAAATCAATTCAGCTTGTGAATCTTCTATACACAAACAGTTCTTGCCAATATATGATTATTAACTTAAAAGGTCCATGTTTTTTTCAAGCATGAGACCCAATAGAAAAAGATTCAGGATAGAAACTGGTGAGACCTGAATTCTGGTCTTCAGTAGATTTCTAATCCATAGCTGTGTGTGTAGACACACACGTGCTTTCCCATGGAGATAAGCCATACAGTGTGGCATGTTGTGACTTGGCCAGGATTTGTTCCTTCTTTGCTTTTCCTGCAGGGCCAAGTCTTGTCTTTGTGTCTCTGAGAACTGGTCTGCTTAGTTTTATCTGCCTGGAATCAAAAGGTTTAGTCTGGCCCCATAATTGGTGATGACTATATGCAAACTCTTCACAAATTTATTTCCAATGGTTGAAAGGTCATATACAACAACATTTAAGAACTTACTCTCTTGGGATGAGACTTGGGTTCAAATCCACTCATCTCCTCAGTAGCTGAATGATTTTAAATGCTATTCAATTTCTTTAAAGGTCAGTTTCATCTGTTAACTGGGCATAATAGTAGAGTTACATCAGTAAGTTTGGAGGAAGATTAGAGATAATGTGAACGAAGGCACTGAGTTTCCCATATAGAAATGCACTCAACGAATAGTAACTAACAGTATGTGAAACTGGATTTAGAGCAAGTGGCAGTCGTGATGGGACCTACTGAAGTTAGTAAACATCTGGAATTCTAGTAATTCTGTGATTTTTCAGATCAAATCAGATCAGTCGCTCAGTCGTGTCCGACTCTTTGCGACCCTATGAATCACAGCACGCCAGGCCTCCCTGTCCGTCACCAACTCCTGGAGTTCACTCAGACTCACGTCCATTGAGTCAGTGATGCCATCCAGCCATCTCATCTTCTGTCGTCCCCTTCTCCTCCTGCCCCCAATCCCTCCCAACATCAGAGTCTTTTCCAATGAGTCAACTCTTCGCATGAGGTGGCCAAAGTACTGGAGTTTCAGCTTGAGCATCGTTCCTTCCAAAGAAATCCCAGGGCTGATCTCCTTCAGAATGGACTGGTTGGATCTCCTTGCAGTCCAAGGGACTCTCAAGAGTCTTCTCCAACACCACAGTTCAAAAGCATCAATTCTTCGGCGCTCAGCCTTCTTCACAGTCCAACTCTCACATCCATACATGACCACAGGAAAAACCATAGCCTTGACTAGACAGACCTTTGTTGGCAAAGTAATGTCTGCTTTTGAATATGCTATCTAGGTTGGTCATAACTTTCCTTCCAAGGAGTAAGCGTCTTTTAGTTTCATGGCTGCAGTCACCATCTGCAGTGATTTTGGAGCCCCCCAAAATAAAGTCTGCCACTGTTTCCACTGTTTCCCCATCTATTTCCCATGAAGTGATGGGACCAGATGCCATGATCTTCGTTTTCTGAATATTGAGCTTTAAGCCCACTTTTTCACTCTCCACTTTCACTTTCATCAAGAGGTTTTTAGTTCCTCTTCACTTTCTGCCGTAAGGGTGGTGTCATCTGCATATCTGAGGTTATTGATATTTCTCCCGGCAATCTCGATTCCCGCTTGTGTTTCTTCCAGTCCAGCGTTTCTCATGATGTACTCTGCATAGAAGTTAAATAAGCAGGTTGACAATATACAGCCTGGACGAACTCCTTTTCCTATTTGGAACCAGTCTGTTGTTCCATGTCCAGTTCTAACTGTTGCTCCCTGACCTGCATACAAATTTCTCAAGAGGCAGATCAGGTGGTCTGGTATTCCCATCTCTTGAAGAATTTTCCACAGTTTATTGTGATCCACAGAGTCAAAGGCTTTGGCATAGTCATCTCACCATAAAAACTAACTTAGTTCAGTTCAGTTGCTCAGTCGTGTCCAACTCTTTGCAACCCCATGAATTGCAGCACACCAGGCCTCCTTATCCATCACCAACTCCCGGAGTTCACCCAAACTCATGTCCATCGAGTCGGTAATGCCATCCAGCCATCTCATCCTCTGTCATCCGCTTCTCCTCCTGCCCCCAATCCCTCCCAGCATCAGAGTGTTTTCCAATGAGTCAACTCTTTGCATGAGGTAGCCAAAGTATTGGAGTTTCAGCTTTAGCATCAGTCCTTCCAAAGAACATCCAGGGCTGATCTCTTTTAGAATGAACTGGTTGGATCTCCTTGCAGTCCAAGGGACTCTCAAGAGTCTTCTCCAACACCACAGTTCAAAAGCATCAATTCTTTGGCGCTCAGCTTTCTTTACAGTCCAACTCTCACATCCATACACGACCACTGGAAAAACCATAGCCTTGACTAGATGGACCTTTGTTGGCAAAGTAATGTCTCTGCTTTTGAATATGCTATCTAGGTTGATCATAACTTTCCTTCCAAGGAGTAAGCATCTTTTAATTTCATGGCTGCAATCACCATCTGCAGTGATATTGGAGCCCCCCAGAATAAAGTCTGACACAGTTTCTATTGTTTCCCCATCTATTTCCCATGAAGTGATGGGACCAGATGCCATGATCTTAGTTTTCTGAATATTGAGCTTTAAGCCAACTTTTTCAACTAGCTTAGTGGCTGTTTACTAATTATAGAACATCTAGAACTCAGTCTAGAACAGAAAAGAGTCATAAATAGCAAAATTAACTTTGTGAACCTGAATTTGTATCTCCTGCTCCAAAGACAACCTAGTTTGGAATTAATAGGTTAAGTCTACTCACTCAGATTAAAAACGGAACCCATTTGTTCAACAGTTTATTGAGTGTAGATTACATGTTATACCCATGATTGATAATCCACTGTCAAGAAAAATGATGACAGTGTAATCAGAAAGATGATCTAGCAGACCACATGTTAAGAAAAGGAGATGCTCAGGGTGTTACAGGTACAGGGAAGAGGCACCTGTGTCCCTCAGCCTGGTAGGGAGGGTGGTGCCTGAGATGGGTCCAGTACAAGAGTGTGTCTGACGTGACGGTGTGCTAGGAAGACAGCATGCACGGAAGTACAGGAGTCAACAGAGAGTACCTGTGGCCAGATGTAAGCGTAACCAGAGGAAAAGTTCTGGCCTGGAGATAAGAATATGGGAATCATAATTAACAATGATCTGCGTGGGTAAAATCATCCAGAAGGAATATAGATCTAGAGAGTATATGTAGCGAGATGTATCAGTGAATCTCTAGGAAACAGCAGACAGGGCAAGTGAGGATGGGTGAGGTCTAATCCATTGTCAAGGAAGAGGAGCCATTCAGAGATGAGAGGACGTGGCCTGGAGAAAGCATCAAGGGACAGAGATTTTTCACAATTTGGATCTATCACTGTGCTCCCCAACTCTACCTAAGTTGCCTTTACTTTTACATATAACTGGGATATGTTCTATAAAAGTTACTACATTTTCCTACCCAGGAGCTTCCCTGGTGACTCAGCAATAAAGAATCCACCTGCCAATGCAAGAGATGTGGGTTTGATTCCTGGGTCAGGGAGATCCCCTGGAGGAGGAAATGGCAACCTGCTCCCCTCTTCTTGTCTGGGAAATTCCATGAACAGAGGAGCCTTGGCCAAGGGCTACAGTCCATGAGGTCACAAAAGAGTCGGACATGACTTAGAGACTAAACAAGAATTACCCAGTGAATGCTGGCCAGTTGGCTTACTTTACCAGTGGCCCTGGAATGGCAATGTACTTTTCCCCTTTGCATTTTCACACTGCACATACAGAAATTAAAGGTATATATCTGTGGTGACAAAAAACCATTTTTTTAAAAAAAAGCCCAGAAGAATATTGGCAAAGAAGCATTACAAAATACATCTTTTGTTATCATCCCATTTATTTAAATAGCTTTTTACATATTTTAACTTTAATCAGTGTTTTAATTGTTTTCATCTTAAAGAAGTTATAGTAACAGTGGCAACTTATTTTTTTATTGATGTAGTTGATTTACAGTATTATGTTAGAGCAACTTATTAATTCATAAAGCCAGTGTAGGTATTTTAGAATGATTAAAGCGTGAGAAATTTGACCCTGACAAACTTAATTCGTTGATGTTTAAATGTTTAGTTTGCCATGAGAGGGAAATGGAGAGTAAGAGAAAAAAAACAAAACTTAAAAAAGGAAACCAGCTGGCTTCAGGAAGATATGAAATTATCACTGTAAGGCTGTATTTTGCTTTCTCTACAAGGAGAGAAAAAAGAGTTTATAGGTGTTGAAAAAAACATTTTAATATATGTGTGCATGTTGGTCGCTCAGTAGCGTCCAATTCTTTGCAACTCCATGGACTGTAGCCTGCCAGTCTCCTCTGTCCATGGAGATTTTCCAGCAAGAATGCTGGAGTAGGTTAGGAAGTTAGGGGATCTTCGTAACCCAGGGATCAAATCCTGGTCTCCTGCATTGCAGGCAGATTCTTTACCATCTGAACCACCAGGGAAGCCCCATTTTAACATGTGTGTGTGTGTGTGTGTCTGTGTGTGTGTATATATATATGTATATACATGTATATATATTTTATGTTTGTGTGTGTATATATATATATATATATATATATATATATACAGGGAAAATTCTTAAAGAGATGGGAATACCAGACCACCTTACCTATCTTCTGAAAAACCTGTATGCAGGATAAGAAGCAATAGTAGTAACTGGGGTCTTTGATAATTTTATCAAGCCATGCAATTAAAAAGTCAGCACTACTTAGCTCCAAATTATGGAAACAAAGGAGGGATAAGCCCTACATTAAACAAAATTATCTTTCTTTTAGGCAAACCAGACAAGCAATCTGCCTATGAAGGTTTATTTGCTTTCTGTCTTAAAGTATTAATGCATCTCAAATGAGCTATCTTCATGTCAAAAGTCCAAGTGGTCACTGCTGCTCTAAAATATTCCTGATGAAATTGAGTCTATTAGAGAGGTCAGTGTACAAATTATTCTTACTAATGAGAAGACACAAAAGAAGCAGGTGTATGGCCTGGAGGAGGTGCGGTTTTGGATTGTGACAACGGACAAGGAGGAATAGAATGGTTTGTAAATATGTGTAACTTCTGATCCCCAGAACCTGACCAATGGCCAGTCATTACCAGTTGTGGGTCCAGGCAGACAAAACTAAATGGAACAGCTCTCAGACACACAAAAACAAGAATGAAGAAGTCTTCATCCGACTTAGAAATGCTGACCCGAAGCAAAATTGGTCCGAAGGTCATGATCTGAGGAGAACTTCTGAACTCAGCCAGCCCTCAGAGGTTCAGCTCCAAAACAGACTTATTAAGCCTCTAACCCTATGGACTGTGCCTCTTACACACAACACTGATTATTAAGCAAACTAACAATAATGAAAACAGGAAATAGAAGACTAAAAACAATTTTACTAAAGAACACTAATCAGTCAAATTCTAAGAGCTCTTATTCCCCGGTAAATAAAACAGACTCAACACTGCAGTGTTTCAGCAAACTATAGGAACTCACTTGCACATGAACTTATCAGCCCTGGCATCTCCTACAGAGGGAATCACAAGGTGTCCCAGATGTTCACAATATTGCTGAATTGAGGGTCCTGGTCCAAGTATGAGCCCTTTAGCTGAGTCTGTATTTTTGTCTTTACCCTCCAGCCAAAGCCCACCAAGAACAAACCTGTATTTTAACAAGTTGGGTTTATTGCTCTTTGTAGCAGGGAGCACACATACTGGGAAGGTGTGAGGTGTTTCGTTAAAATATTGGAAAGAGTTATAGGGCTGGAGTTTGTGTATAGGTTATAGGGCTGGGACTTTGCCCAGGATTCCATACTGTTGGAAACAGGAGATAAGTCTTAGATTTGGTGTCTTAAAACAGCTAATCAGGTACAAGGAAGGAAATGAGGCTAAAGGTCTAGTAGGTAAAGATGCTAATGCATATGGGCCTGCCAGGAGTCTCTGGTCATTTTGGGGGTTTGGACAATGCTCGTGTTTTTGTGATTTGGACAATGCTCATGTTTTTGTGTGTGTGTGTGTGTGTGTATTCAGCTATGATACAGAGGGACTTCCCTGATGGCTCAGATGGTAAAGAATCCGCATGCAATGCAAGTGACCCAGGTTTGATCCCTGGGTTGGAAAGATCCCCTGGAGAAGGGAATGGCAACCCACTCCAGTATTCTTGCCTGGAGAATCCCATGAACACAGGAGCTTGGAGGGCTACAGTTTGTGGGGTCGCAGAGTCAGACACGACTGAATAACTAACACAAACATGATACAGAGAGAGGGCTTCCCTGATGGGCTTAGCAGTGAAGAGTCTGCCTGCAGGAGACGTAGGAAACTTGGGTTCTGTCCCTGAGTCAGGAGGATCCCCTGGAGGAGGAGCTGGCAGCCCACTCCAGTATTCTTACCTGGAGAATCTCATGGACAGAGGAGCCTGGCGGGCCACAGTCCATGGAGTCGTAGAGTCAGACACAACTGAGCGACAAAGCAACAGTGTGATACAGAGAACTCTTGTTGTCATTTCAGTTTTTCATGGCAGAATGGCCATGTGTGGTGTTGGTGTGGTGTGAAATGGTTCTGTTCCACAGAATACCATGGCGCAGCTATGTCAGGCCAACTCCTAGCAACACCAAGATCTAGCTGATGGTCCAGGCCAGTTTCGAGCTATGATGGGCTGCTTGCCCCTCTCTCAAAGCTGAAGAGGAAAAAAAAACTGTGACCCAGAGAAGAGGGCTTGCTGACCAGCACAAGTAGACAGAGATATCCAGGGTAGATGTTGGCAGTGTCCAAGCACCACTTGAAAGAGGGAACTACTGACTGTGTGTGTTTCAGTCCCATGTTTAAGTACTTTAAACTTTAAAAGTCTCACTTTATGTACTTCAGATCCTCTGACACCATCCTCCTGTTTGTCAAGGAACTTTTTTTCTTGAATTTATCTTTTTGTGTGTTCATATAGGGGACACAAGGTCCTGCTGTTTTTCACACGGTGATCCATGTACTTCTAACAATAAATTGTTTTCAATTTAAATTACATTTATATATACTTTATATACATAAAATTGTGCATAATTTTTCTGTATTGGGTTGGCCAAAAAATTCGTTCGGATTTTTCCATCAGATGGTACGAAAAACCTGAACAAACTTTCTTTGGCCAACCCAACGTTTAAATAAACATATAAAGTAAATACCATAACCGCTCACTTTTCTCCCCTCTTCCAATATCCTTCTTCCCATTTTCCAGCCCAAATAGAAACCAGTAAGTTATTTTCATTTGAACTCATGCCAGCAAAAAAAAAAAAAAAGCATTCACACCAGTAGAAATATAGGCATTTATTTATAAGCTTGCTACGTCTTGGTTTTCTCATGTATAAAAGTGGAGTAAAACTCTGTCTTCCTTATCATAAGGCTTTTAGTGTCTAGTATGGTAAGAGCTCAATAAGTTATTGCTATTGTTGTATTAGCTTAGATTTTTCTCCTTCAACTTTTCCCTTCCCTTTTGTATTTATGGTGTATAACCCCCACCTGCCTCCTGAGCATCGTACTTCACCTGCCTACTTAAGATCACCACAGGTTATCTCCCTGGGGTTTCGTCCCCAGCTCTTCCACCCTAGACCAATTCCCGTCATTCCTCACCGCCCTCCCCAGCCCACTGCTGAGGTTTGAGTTTCTGCTCCCTTAGTTGTGTAACCCCGAACAAGTTATCAAATCATTCTTTACCTCAGTGGGCACATCTGTAAAATGACAGTAGCTGCCTCACGGGGCTGTTGTAAGGATTAAATAAATGAGTACAAGTAAAGCAGTTCCGAGCTTCCCAGGTGGCACTAGTGGTAAAGAGCCCACCTGCCAACGCAGGAGACAAGAGAGCCAGGTTTTATTTCTGGGCCAGGAAAATGCCCTGGAGGAAGGCATGCAACTCACTCCAGTATCCTTGCCTGGAGAATCTCATGGACAGAGGAGTCCAGCAGGCTACAGCCCATGGGGTCACAACGCATTGGATACGATTGAGCAACTAAGCACAGCAAACACTATTCTGAGAGTTTTATAACATTAGCACATTTGTTATCTGTATTCAATGACTTCTCTCTCTTGTATACTATTATTCAATACATCCTATATTTATTCAGATGCTAAGTCAGCCAGGATCCTGCCAGGAAACAGATGGCATGCCCAAATGTGGTGATTTGAGGACAATGTAATAAAAGGACTGCTTACAGTGATATAAGCAGCATGCAAGGAAAGCACATGGAAGGAATGGTGACAGCTGGGCTCCGCTCTCACCCTGTGGCTGATGGAGTGAAGGGAATGGCCGACAGACCTGGCAGGAGTAGGTAGGAGTAGGTAGTGTGAGGGGCCTGAGTGACAGGGAGAGTCAGGAAAAGTTAACCCATGGCAGCCATGCGGGGAGGGGCCAGGGGATTATCTATTCCATGACCTCATATTCCTCCCTCCCTCCCATACCCTGTTTATCCCCCAGCCTAAAAGGATGCCAAAAGCTAAGAAAACCCGTTGAGGCAGTCTCTACAGTTCAGCCTCCTGGGGACATAGAACACAGTGGAATTATGTAGACAGGGAATCTGGAGTGCAGACCCTTATTTGTTCAAGTATAACGTGAGCCGGCACCCTCTGCCATGGGCAATGTCACCCGAGCTTTCAGGAGACAAAGGTTACCCGAAAGTTTAAACAAAACCCTTGATACACAGTGTTCTAGTAAGAGCAAACAGGATAGATTGAATTCCCGTGTTCCTGAAGTTTCCAGCATAAGTAGCCCTTAAATGAAGTCCGTAACATTTATAGATGGCAGCCTGTTCTTCTGTTTTCATAGATATGCCAGTTGCCAGCCCTGCAGCAGTCCTTTCTGTCTCTTCCACCAGCACCGGGTTGGAGTACAGGGAACTCACACCCACCCTACTTTGCTTCAGCAAAGAACTAGTTCATGCTTAATCTCACCGCAAAGAAACCTGGAAAATGCAGAAGAGCACAGGAATTTTTTTAGTGCGTACCACTGTCTCTGTCAGAGTTTCTGAGTATTTATATTTTTTGCTTATTTCTCAGTTTTTAGCTTTGTTCTGTTTAACAACCCCCTAACAGAGTTGGCCAGTCAACTGCAGTTCTCTTGAGATTTTTTGAGAACAAAAATGACACACACACACACAGATTCTATCATTAGCTAATACCTGTAAGCTAATATGATTGCCAAGGGGTAAAGACGGGGAGGGATAAATTTGGAGACTGGAATTGATGTATACACACTACTATAATAAGGACCTGCTGTATAGCACAGGGAACTCTACTCAATACTCGGTAATGACCTATATGAGAAAAGAATCTAAAAAAGAATGGATATATGTATACCCATAACTGAAGCACTTTGCTGTACACCTGAAACTAACACAACATTGTAAATCAACTATACTCCAATAAATTTCTTTTAAAAAAGAACAAAAGTGACACACATAAATCTTATCATCAGCTAATACACCTACACTAGTGGCTAACTACCTGATAGAAAGAGCTGGAGCGATATTATATATATTTTCACGAAAGGAGGTTTGTGCTGACAATTTTATAACTAGGTTGTGGTAGTGGAAGTAAAAAGATTGAGTTTTCTTTATGCTCTCCGTGCCAGTTTTAAATGTATTGCCTCTGAGCCCCAAATTCCAATGTCAGTGTGGGCTCAGTAATAATAGTTGGCGTTCTTCTGGGCCAGTCTTCCTAACAGAAGCGCGATGCTAGGCTCTGTTGGAAGAGGGCACCGAGGGCCTTTGCAGGCGGGAAGGGTGACTCTCACTGGCTCAGGCTGCTGTGTGGTGCTGGTGGGTAAGCACTGAGGGGGAGAGGATATCCAATGGCCTCTGCTCCAGCCATGCGCCCAGAATGCACACTGTCTCCACAACCTGCAGCCCTGACTCGCCCTGGGGACCACCTTTCAAGACCCTGCCAACAGGAAAACTGAGCATGCTTGACGTCCAGCTGTCAGAGGTCCCCTGACTCCCTCGCAAGTCAACTTGCTCACGTTTCTCTCCTGGGTCCCTTTGTACGTGGCCGTGGAGTACAACTGGTCACCTGCCTGTACTACAGGTTTCACACTGCAAAGGCAGGTTCGTGGCAGCAACTCTGTAGCTCCTGGAGCCCCAAATTTCTATGGAAATTTTGCTGATCCCTGTTCTGCTTTATTGGTGGAAACAAAAATAAGAAGTAATAAACATAAAGCATCTTTTTAAACAACTTCTGTTGCTCTATTTGGTTTTTCTCTCCATAAAAGTGATATTTTCATGTCATACTTTACTTTCATATGTTACCCCTCAAGTTTTTTAAATGAACATGTATTTTATGGGTAAACTCAGTACAAATAAGGATTTAAAAGGACCTCCTCTGTGATCTGGGTTACTCTGCAAGAAGAGTGGTCCTAGAAACAGATGTTGGATTTGTTCTCTATACCTATATTTTAATTCCCTCCTCACATAAGGAAGTCAATAGATACTATTTGAAGGTATGGGTTTGCTTTATAGTAAGTTCTTAAATATGGCAACCTTTATCAACTCACTGTAAAAAGCCAGGCCTTTGTGAAAATAATAAGCCCTTTTCATTTGTCGGTGGTATATTTCATGAAACCAGGCAAGATTTCAGAAATAAACTAAAATTCTTTTTTTCCCCTCAACCTGCCGTAACTTTGGCTGTCACCTTCCTTGTTCCTTTACCTCACTCCCCAGTTTATTGGGGCACGGTTGCCGGGTGCAGTGATAATGAATAGTGTAGTTAACTCTTCTTTTTTGGACTGTAATTTTTCCTGAGATTCAGTGAATATAAACACTATACCATTCTATTTTTCCTTGCAAAATATTGTTACAAAAGATCCTTAAATCATTTTTTGCATCTCACAGTATTTTTTTTTTTAATTAAAAACATTTTTTTTGGTCCGTTGAGATCTTAGGTTCCCCAACCAGGGATCAAACCAGCATCCTCAGCAGTGAACGTTTGGATCCTAACTACTGGAACTCCAGGGAATTCCCTCACAGCATTTTTATAGCGTTAAATCTCCTACATATCAGTTACTTATCTCCTGCACATGTGGTATGATTCTGTGGATTCATTATGGTAACAATAGAAAACACCTTATTTTTAGGCTTCAGATGGTTAACAAGGGAAAATACTCTGTATAAGATAACAGGTCAAAGAAAAACATATATTTGGGGATCCATGGTTTTTTCTTTGAAAACTTTTAAGAAAAATGTTTTCTCTATTTGGTTGTAGCACCATGAAGGTAATCAGTTGATATTTAGTATTTTTAAACATTCAGAGAAACATTTTCAATAGCTTCTCTATAAAAAAGTAACATAAAAATCTTAAAGTTCTGATGAATATGTCTTTACCAGCACACAGCACACAGCACACAGCCCTCAGATTATTTTTTTCCAGATTGTTTACTAATGCAGGTTAAAAAAATAATTTAAAAAAAAAAAAATTTTTTTTTTTAAATTGGCACTGGTAAATACCATATGGTATTTACTGTTTCATACTGTAGGCGTGACTCAGAAGCAGTATAGACATTTGTTTATCTCCTGAAATTTCTTGAAGGCCCATGATAGTAGAGACATTATCCGATTTTCTTACTACTTCTTTCCCAGCAAGTGCCTAGCTCCCAGCAGGTTCTCAGTAACAATATGGAACAAAGAGTTTGTACTCCTACGTGCCTCCCCAGACTCTTAGGTACCTCAAACTATCAATTATCTCAATTATCTCATTCGCCAACCTCTCTCTCTACTGGTTATTCATCCTTAGTAAAATGAACAGGTTGATTAAGGAAAACCCCTCTGCTCACCCAGGCCTGGCCACTTGTCCTGTCCTGACTTTTCCTTCACAGCCAAGTATAAGCCTGTGCATGCGTGTATTTTGTTAAGTCACTTGTCATGTCCAACTCTTTGTGACCCTATGGACTGAAGCCCGCCAGGCTCCTCTGTCCATGGGATTCTCCAGGCAAGAATACTGGATCAAACCTGTCTCCTGCAGCTCATGAACTGCAGGCAGATTATTTATCGCTGAGCCACCCGGGAAGCCAACTACAGGCCTTCTTAGAGATAAAAGACCTGGAGTAGTTACTTTGGTTTCACAGAAGTCCCAATTCCCATCTTCGCCAAAAGTCCTTATTATCCAGGAACATAAAGATTCCCCACCTCACCCAGGACCTGGGAATGAAGTTATCCATAGCTCTGCTCAGGAACAGCTTTGAGCTCCACAAGTCCTGCCATCGGGTCTCTCCTCCAAACTGGTTCTGGCTGAGGAATACTGCCAGGTGATAGACCTGCTCATTTTAAGTTCAGGACAAAACAGAAACGTGCAGTTATCCATGGAGTGGTGACTGGGTATCTTCTGTGTCTGAAGAATTGCTTGAATGCAGCAAAAAATAGTTTAATAAAAGTCTCCCTGCTAAATAGGGAGATATTTTAATAAAGAGCACAAACTAGAATATACAAAATGAGAATTCAAAGAGAAACTTAGATGTCAACTCAGGCTTTATACTGATTCCATGCCATGTGGTGATCCTTAATTCACACCTTACAGTACCTTAAAGGAACTTCAAAATGGTGTTAAGGAGCAATTAATGTGTAATAAAGTGACACTTTATGATAAAGAATCAATATTTATCCGTATACCTGACTGAAAACTTGTATCAGACTTATGTTTCATAGCAGTGATTTAACTAGAGCAAACATTTTTAAAAAACCAGCAAAGTTGAGTCTTGCTCAGTTATGTCTGAGTGACCCCATGGACTGTAGCCCACCAGGCTCCTCTGTCCATGGCATTCTCCAGGCAAGAATACTGGAATGGGTAGCCATTCCCTTCTCCAGGGGATCTTCGTGACCCAGGGATCAAACCTGGGTCTCCATGATGTCAGTGACAAAAACCTACCCAGAATTGACCGATTTCTCCTTTCCTGCAGATGCAGCTAACATATGAAACGTGCCAGATTTCACCAACTGGAAGAATTTTCAGAAGGTAAAACTAGCAAATTAGAAAATGACTTTTAAGATAAACCATATAGCTTCCTTAATGTGAAACAGAAATCTCACCCAGAAAAAATAGGAACTTCAAGCCAGGACAATAAAAATGTTGCAAACCAAATACCATTATTTACACTTAAAATATTGATCTGAGGATGTAACTGTGTTCTACCTTTGTACCTATACAAAGATTCACCTGTGGACCCACAATGATTATACTAAAAAATAATAATCCCAAAGTGCTTCTGTAGACTGCTCTGGCAGGATCTGCTTTAATTTGAAATAACAACTTCTCAGTCACATACAGAAAAGATCTCAGGACAAATATTTTAAATCTATCAAAGAACTCAGTTGTAAAAAGTCTTATTATTCTTCTACCTTTTTTAGGATACAACCAATTTTTGATGAGATACACATGAAAGACATTTACCATACTATGCAAAGAATCAGGTATGCCTCGCCTAAACACAATGCGTACATTGTCTCACATGTGTATATATATGGCGTGTGTCTCCTTGTGTATAAGACACACTTCGGGTCTCTGGACATGAGTCCTTTAACACCAATACCTTCACCAGTAAAATGGGGAAAATATCCGTGGAAGTCATTCCCCAGTATTACTGGATAGATATTAGCACTTTGTAAAGAAAATACCAATGCAAATTAAAAGCATTAAGCATTCTTATTCATTTTCTGTGCTTTTAATAACAAAAGCTCACAGAAGTGACAAATTCAAAAACAGCAATAGCAGTAGCCTTTTCTAGCTATCTAATAGCTTAGAAATGATTTAAGAGAACTTTTTGCTATTCAAAAGATATCCATCCATTCACAGAGCTCTGGAAAAGTAAGTAATCTTTGAGAATAAGACTCCTCTTCTTAGCAATAAAACCTCTCAACTTCCTAAGCCAATATATAATAATCCTAAAGGAAAATAATTATCTCTTCTTTATCCTTTAAAGTTAAAGCTTAGTTCTAACCATTTTCAATAAAATTCTCTTTCCATATTCCATACCAGAAATGGCAGTTCCTTAAAACCCAAGTTTTAAACACTTGCTTTTCTGTCCATAAAAGTTATTATGTTTATACATTGTCAGTAAGACAGAAGATATCCTGGTGTAGAACATTTATTTATTTATTCCATGGAACACTCAAAGTTTAGATCAGTGGGAATTTTAATCGAAGAATTGTACATTTTCTTCCCACATATATCGCTTTGTATTAGGAAATGACATTGTGATCCATTTCACTACAATATTACAAAATATTTACAAGAAAATATTAAAAATAACTCAAACATGAAAGGCAAGATGGGGGTGAAATAAACTGGTTTTTCAAGAAATCTCTACTCCAGTGCCCACAGCACACAATAAGAGAGCCAAAACAAATAACAAGGTTCCCCTTGATCACAAGTTTCAAAGAATTGGAGTGGGGGAAGAAATCTGATGAAAATGATGGTATGAAAGGGGATGGATGTTATTAGCAGCACTGATTCAATAACCAATTTATTTTGCATGAAATACCCTCTCTTTTATATGCAGTAAATTCTGAACAAGGCTAAACTTTAATATATTCCTTGAAATGAAATTAAAAATACCCTGACAGTGAAAGCAACTCTTCCACCTAAGCTGAGTAAGAGCCTCTTTCTCCATGAACCACTGATGTGAATAGAAGCCTGATCTAGCTATCCAAAGCTGTCACAGCAGCCCTTCCATCTCTTTCATGAAAGCCTCATAGACATCGTCCTTAGTCTGCACCGACACGGGAACAGATGGGCCAGATTTGGGTGCTGTTTTGGCAAGAGGCACAGCAGAATCATCCTCCGACTTCCTCTGCGGAGCAGCAGCAGCCCCTTTATTCTCCCGACGCACCCGCAGTGCGGTCGGCACAAATCGTGTGATCTCTGCCTTGGGATTAGTGATCTGTGGCTTGGCACTGATGGTTGCCGTGGCTTTCTTCTCGATGGTGGCTGCGCTTGTGTCATCCGCCTTGGGTCTCTGGATCAAGTTGGGGGGAGCACTTAGAACACCAGGGTTGGGTAAGGGAGCTGGTGGGAAGAGCCCTGGTGGGGCAGGTCCAAGAGGAGGCACCAGAGGTGGGCGCATCATGCCAGGACGGGGTGGAGGGATACCTAGACAAAGGAGAACACAATAATAAAATTTAACTACTATTAAGGACTTTACAAACACAGGCTGACAATTTCTTGAAATGGACAATTTGTAGAAAATAAATCATACTGCCTGCTATCTGAAACTCAGGAATATATTTTGATAGTAAAGACTATTTTTTTGTAAAATAGTATTCACCTTCCATCTGTATCCCAATTCTTATGTTTTCCTCCTCTCTTAATAATGTACTACTTTAAACTATAAAGTAACAATACCAACTGTTTTCAAATATGATCTTAAGATGGCTGAATCTGTAATTTGACAACCTAAGATTCTATTCCATCTGTACAGTGCAGATGCTATCAAACCAAGGTTGGGATTTGATTCCCATGCGTTATTTACTGATTTACACAATACTCCTCCCCCTTAAAATGTAGCTGAATGGGCAGGAAATACAATTTTAATGCTGGAATGAGAAAATCTGACTAATCATAAAATGTCACCATTACTGGAAAAGAATTCATGTCTTACTAATGGTTTGGACATACCATTATTATTCACCAGGAAGTGCAGGTTAATTTTCTCCAAGTACCCCCTTTCAGACTGAGAATAAAGTACCAAATTTCCTCAACCTAGGACACTATTGCTTATACACACTTGTAATTATTCCATATACCACTGAGAGAGAAAAAAATGTCCAAGAACAAGCTGAGGAGCTTAAAAGGAGACCTTTACATTAAATTAAGACAATCAATGTAGTAAACCAGAAATATACCTGCCACATATAAGATCAAAGGAAATTTGCCTATCTAACTTTGACACTGGGTAGAGAGAATGGAAGAAAAAAAACTTCCCCTTGTGACTGTAAACTTGATACCCATGCAGATGTATAGAATGACTTTACAACTCTAAGTGTAGTCCTAAAAAAATCTGAAATGAACAATTTAATCCAAAGTGTTCTCTGGCAAGGAAAAGTCCCCTCTGTGACAGCATCCAATTCAAATACCACTGGGAAGAACTCAACTTCTACCTAGGCCAAAAGCAGTTTAAAAACACCATTTTAAGATACCACTTGATTTCAGGATACTGAAATGTGAAAATGTCTTAGGACAAATGAAATACATAGTAGACAGATTTTTGTCACAGAAAGCAAAGCTTCACCTGGAGGTGCCGGGGGAGGTAGCCGTGGTGGGGGTCCCCGAGGAGGAGGGCCAGGAGGCAGACCTGGGGGTGGGCCAGGAGGAGGGCCAGGGGGTCGACCGGGTGGTGGGCCTGGAGGTAAAAGGCGGGGCAGAGGCCCTCGGAGTCCTGGCATTCCAGGTGGTCTCAGGAACGGAGGAGCTCCTGAAACGAGAAAAGTGCGTAGTTAACATCAAACAAATATATCTGAAGTAGTAATTGTGGCGTAAGATAACTGAGATGTGATTTCACTTTAACTTAACTTAACATCAGATAACTTCAAAATTTATTATAGTCCATTTCTCTTTATTTCCCAGTCCTAACACAAAACATTTTAAACCACAGCTCTGCTGGGCTAGAGATACACAAAGATGACATGTCTTAAATGGCTCCAACATAAGCTGAAAATGCAGTATGAAAAGCACGGTGCTTTAAGGATCCTCTGAAACTCATTAAGATATACAAACACCACTGAGAATGTCATAGGATATGTAATTTTGCTTTGCACTAGTCAGAGAATGAACTCAACTGAAGACTTAACTGGCAGATTATCGGACTAAAAGTTATAATTGGCCAGTAAGTTTTTTATATGTTGTTTCAAACTGTAAATTAACTTATTATACTTTTAAGCTGAAGACCTCATTAATACTGATGACTTCAGTCTCTAACTATACAGATTACACTAACATCCAATAACTCCCAACCAAAGAAGGATATGCAGTAGCATCTACTGTGCCCTAGTCATGTTCACAACCAACTAAGAACTGGGTCAACTCAGCATACTAAAGAGTAATTCTAAACAAACCCTCAGTTACATATTCCAGTTTCTGCTTGCTAAACTGCTAATATCAGAACTGATAAACTCTGAAAAAGAAGAGCTCTGAAGAAAGAGACAGCTGTCACAAGTTCTATGACTTACAAACAGTGTTGTTATGAATGAGCAAGTTGTGTATATCCTTGGAGAATCTTGATTTCTTAGAAAATTACACTAGCAGGAAACCAGAAATCATTACTACTAATGATGTCTACTTTCTGGAATAACTTCACTGTAACCACATTTAGGCTTATTTATTTATAGGATGTAAGTACTTGCCTGGAGGTGGTCCAGGAGGAAGGCCTGTAGGTGGTCCAGGTGGCCGTAAAGGTGGAGCAGGTGGCGGTCCAAGCGGAGGTGGTCCTGGCATGGGGGGTGCTTGTATCTGAGATGGAGGAACAGACTGTGGAGGGGCTTGCTGCTGGGAAGCTGCAGATGTGCCATCAGAGAGAGATTCCTCCTTATGCTGTTTCTGTGATTGCTTTTCTGCTTCAGAATCATCCGAATCTTCATCATCTTCCTCTGAAAATTCCTCCACTTCTCGTCCCTCCTCAGGGATTTCCTGACCTGAAAGAAATTTGAAACCAGACAAATGGAGCAGATTCATATTTTACAGCCTGTGAAAGAGCGATGCCTACAACACATAATCAATACATGCTTTCTTAAAACTAACAACCAGTCTCCTTCAACAGAATATTCAGATATGCCAAGAATATAGTAGCATTCTTCTCATTCATATTAAGGCAGCAGAGTGCAAAAGAGTCCAAGTTTTAGAACAAGACAGACCTGGACTTAAATGCCAGTCCAACTACTTACTGGCTGGCTAACTTTAGGCAGCTTACCTCAGTGTCGCCAAATCTTGACTTTTGAAAAACAAGAATTTAATACTTGATTGCTGAGATATTGAATAGAAAAATGTGTGTAAAGCAACTGGCAGGAGGAAATACCAATCACTGTTCTTTCCATGACTCACCTGCCATTCGAAGCATCATGGCTTGGAGAGGAGTCAGCTCCTTCATGTTCTTCTTCTTCTTCTTCCTAGATTTTCCAGGCATATCTGCAAACCGTACACTCAGACCTAAAGGATCAGAGAAGGGAAAGGATCAACAAAATTCAGTATTTGTTTACTATAAACAAATACACTAAACACTAGCTATAACTGCTTCCCACTACTTGGCAAAAAGACAAGAGCTATATTAAAGATAGTAAATCAAATGCCCACTGGTGGTAAATACATGCTACAGTGATTTTAAAGTTGAAAGTGAAAGTGTTAAGTCACTCAGTCGTGTCCAACTCTTTGAGACCCCATGGACTGTAGCCCACCAGGCTCCTCCGTCCATGGAATTCTCCAGACAAGAATACTGGAGTGGGTTGCCATTTCCTTCTCCAGGGGATCTTCCCAACCCTGGGACTGAACCCAGGTCTCCTGCATTGCAGGATTCTTTACCGACTGAGCCACTACTACTAAAAACTTTATGCCAATAAAACTGAACATGCAGATTAAAGTAATTGATAATTTTCTAGAAAAATGTTATTTACAACTGGCCAAAGGGGTGACAAGATCAGAACATAGAAATTAAAATGGGTAGTCAAAGATCAAGTTCCTCAAAGGCACCTGGCCCAATAACTTTACAAGGAAATTCAGCCAAATGTTAAGTTACAGGAATTTCCTATAAAAGGGCACAGGAAAAGATGGAGTGCTATCCAGAACTTGAAGCTAGCATAACCCACATACCAAAACAAACCTGCTGGCCAACATAAAACATAAGCAAATTGAATTTGACAGTGTTTTAAAAGAAAATAACTTCATTAACATATAGGGTTGGTCCCAGAAATGCAAAAATGATTTAACATTAGAAAAGCCATGAATGTAATTCATTACAATAAACAGCTTAAAGAAAGAAAAATCATTTACAATATCCCAAGAGATGATTAAAAAGTATTTATAATAAAACCTCTTAGCAAACTTAGACTAGAAGGGAACTCCTTAACCTGACAAAGGCTCTCTACCAGACACCTAAAGATGCTAAATGGTGTAGGAATGTTCTTATTCTTAGATGGTAAACATTTACAGCAGGATAGAAGTTCTACGTAGGCAGGCTTTAGTTTTGTTTACTCCGCATTCTTAGTGTCTAGAAAAATACTTTGTACATAGTAAAAACTCAATTATTAGATGAATGTCAAGTCATAGTTAGGATAACCATTTCCAACACATGTGCATCAGTGAATATATTAATATTCGTATTCATTATCATTCAATATATAAAGAAACCAGTTGGTCCAAAAAGAGGAAATTGAGGCAAATGACCACAGTCTAGAGAAAAACGGAACTGGTATGGCTCTAGCGACTTTCTGCCTTTCAGTACCACTTCTTACCTAAGTGTCTACCATTTTTCACTACCAGTTCTATCTACCTCTTTAAACTAGCTTTCTGGTTTGCAACCATGATTTAAGGAATATCTGGAGAAAATTTTATCCTTATCAATACTGCAATATCAGTAATATATATAAATACTGTTTTGAAGACTGCAAATCAATTACAAAAGAAGCTCCAAGGCTACTGGAATATGACAGATGGTACATTTTATAAAATTTCCTTAATGAATGACATAGCAAAGTACATGTAGCTCAGTCTGAACTTATAATAAACAGATAACATACATTTTAAGTATGACGTTTCCACTAAATCATGACTCCACTCACAGGTGTATCTTTAACTATGGTTCTTGTTCACTTAGGATTGCATGAACATAGAATAATATAAAGGACTCAAACATAGATATGTAAACAGACTCATTAGAAAACAATCAGGTGAATATGGTTTTCTTCCTACACATAATCACGTTAGGCCATCTTTTTGCTTTTTCCCCAAAAGTGGACTTTACTATGTAGACTTTTTTTTAAATCACATACACAGCTCAGCTTTTTTTTCCTCTCACAAATATCCACCAGGTACTTACTGTGTGTCAACAACGTTGAGACTTTGGAGCTACAAAGATGAATAGAGCACTGATCCTCCTTTCAAGGCACTCACAATTACTTTCATGGATCCACTAATATATCAAGACCTTTAGCTTGTGTGCTTTTTATTGCTTAATCCCATGAAACTTTCCTCTTCACATACCTGACTTTTTTTCTTCATTGTTTTCTCTCTCAGTGTCATCACGGTGCACAAATTCATCCCCTTCACTTTCTCCATCTGATCTGTCACTGTCACTGTCATCAGTACTGTCGTCATGCTTATCCTGGTCCATGTCTTCAGGATAGCCATCATCTTCACTGGTGCTAGAAACATCATCGTCATGACCCCGCTGAGCTGGAAAGGGAGGAGGGAGCCAGGATCAAGTTACATAGCTGGATCCCATACGGCACCCCCAAATACAGAAAGCCAGGCTATTTGACTCAGAATAACCTGATTAAAATTTTTCTGTATGAACTTAGCTATTCATATAGTCTAACAATATTTCCACTTGACAATAGTTTTAAATTTTCCTTTTTTATAATGTAAGATTTTTTTAAAGCTTCAAAATTGAAAACAAATTCCACTCAGAAAGCTCTATAAAGACATGCACATACACAATCAATTTAACTGTACATAAGGATGTTCTAGTCGAATGAAAATAAAGCCAAATGGGAAACAAGTATACAAGTTACCCAATTTTTAAGGTACTGATGTAAGAGTGGTATCTTCAAGGAAAGTCTAATTTAAAATACAACAGACATCTCTGTATTTCCTTATGCATGCTGTTTTCCTGAGTAGATCTGTGATTTATTTATCCATCTGTTGGTATGTACAGGGTAGCCTCATTTATTTCCCAAGTTCTGAGGGTGGTGAACAAGATGCTATACAGCTAAATTAAAAGTGACAGTGGAAAGGTTCTAAGAGCAAAAGGAATAGTCAGTCACTCCTTACCAAGTTCAGGACTATATAACATGTCTTCATCTCGCCTACGAGTCGGAAGATCTAGGGCAAAGCCCACTTTGCGGCCATACATTTGTAAGACTTGAGGAGGAGGTGGGCCTGGGGGAGGACCTGGAGGTTTCCTGCCAGGGGGCAAACGTGGAACGCCATGTCCAAGAAGAGGAAGTATAGAAACTGCCCGAGTTGGAGGTCTGTAAAGAAAATTTACAGCGATCACGTTACCAGTAATGAGATATACACTTCCTCTTCTAAACAGTTTTTAAAGGAGCTCTCAGGTCCTATCTAACCAAAGGAGAACTGCTTATATCCCCATTGTCCTTTACTTTCCACTGCAATAATCTGGCACGGACGGTCAAAAGGTGCTTTTACTATACACTATTTGGTTCTGTTACCACTTCCTTACCCATAGGCTGAGGTCTTCTTAAGGATGGAGGGTGGCTGGGCCCCAGGAAGTGGAATGTCCTGGATCAAGATGTTGGAAGGAGCATGCGGCATATCTGGCAGAGGAATACTCTCCACTTCCACATGCTGGGCATTCTGAAAGAGAGAATCTTCCAGTCGGTAAGAGTAATCCCCCAACTCAACACCACAAACTCTACATCAGCTGTTTCATTACCTGGATTTGCTTTCCACCTAACATTAAGTATCTTAAGAAACAAAGATAGAAAGCCAAGTCAACATTTTTAAGATTGTCAGTAAGTTGAAACTTCAGGATAGTATGTATTCAGTGGTAGTACTTGGACTCTAAAATTAGCCTGCTGTTATTGAATTTCTGTCACAAACAAGCTGTATGACAAAGTAAGTAACCTTAGCTTCCTTATCTGTAAAATGGGACCCATGCTACCTACTTTACCAAATTAAATCATTTTTTAAAAACATTTTTATCTTGAGGCAAAATTTACAATGAAATGTATAAATTCAGTGAATTTTGACAAATGCATATAATCTCATACTCCTTCCCAATCAATCCTTAACACTATCCCAAGGCTGCTGCTGATACAAATTTTTCCTCCATAAATTAGCTTTGCCTGGTATAGAATTTCAAATAAACGGAATCACAATCATGAAGAAAGGATAGTATGTTTTGGGGATTTAGCCATTAAAATTTTTACCTCATGTTTTCTGGATTATTAGCTGATCATTCCTTTTTATTACTGAGTAGCATTTAATTTTATGAAAATGTAACAGTTTATCTGTTATCTTATTAATGGGTAGCTGGGCTGTTTCCACTCCAGCTATTGCTGTAGTGGCAGGTAGATCAAGTTCTCTTGTATAAACACATAGGTTTAGATTTGCTGGCCAATGGGATAGATATATGTTTAGTCTGACAAGAGGAGGAGGTTCAACATCATCAAGTCTCCCATTATCAACTTTAAGAGTAAGTCTAACTATAAAATTTTAGTTTAGCTCTCAAAAGAAACGTGATTACCTTGACAGCATCAAAATACTGGCTAAGTTGAGCCCTCTTCTGTTCATATTCTACCTCTAACTTTCTCAATTCTTTGTAAATATCTGGATTCTCTTTCTCATAGAGTCGTAGAATACGTTCAAATGTTTCACGTAGCTTTTTACGCTTGTCTTTCAGCACTTTCTCATTTAACTGTGGCTGCTGCACTGGGTTAAACTCTGAGAGGAAAAAAAGCAGATTATGGCATTAAACACAAAAAAGTAACTTCAACAGATAACATCATTTATTAAAAATACACTTATATGTTAAAATTTTTCAAAAAGAGATTTAGACGCCAGATATATTCTTGTCAAAAAAGAACAGAACAGTTTATTGAAATTTCATCCCTTTAAAATGGCTATTAATTTTACTTCCTTTCCTAAGAAGTGTCACCTAATTGACTTTATTATCACTGTAATAAAAATCAATTTTCATTCCTTTATGCTAACAACCTGATACAGCTGTTAGTATATCAACAACTATAGGCCTGGGCTTACACACTACACTGGGTCTGTATTTAATTCTGAGATCCTGCACACTTAAACTCTCTGATCTTCAGCTTCTTCATCTGGAAAATGGGGACATCAACTACTTCACAATCAAGCAAACATAAACTGGTATCTGGCTTACAACTCAACTATTATATGAGTTAGTGTTCCTTGTTGAGCTACTTAAACCTTTCTCTTCTGGTGTGTTCAACATGGAGCTTACTTTCACGTCTCCAAGAGGGACCAAAAGGGACTGGATTAGCACAGGACTCCCAGGTCTGCCTGGTCAACCATACCTGTCTCCCTCCATCTCCCTTGCCAGTGACTGACTCAGAGATCAACTGGCACATAAGCCATCTTGGGACCAGATCCTTTTCTGAGACTTTAAATATGGGAGAGAAGCTCTCACAAGTAGAAATAAAATAAACCTACAGCTGTTTATGGCTTCATCTCTCAACCATCACTAATTCCACCACATATTCCACCTTCTATCTAAGAAATTCACTAGGTCAGACAGATGGACAGTCTTGCTCAAAATATTTGGGTTTTTGAGGCCCACTTCCCTCCAGGATTTCCCAATTATGGGAGTCAAGGAACACTTTTTTCTGTTTAAATTAGTTTATATTGAATTTTATAAATTATAATAGAGTTCTGATGACTAGTGTTCCTTCCTCCTTTTTCTTAAAGATTCACAAGCTTACTTATTGTCTTTCTTAAATCTTATTAACACTTTGATGATATATTCAAAATCAGAAGTGTGGTCTCAAACCACACTATTCCTAGTGTGATTCATGAAAGTGCTGTGTTTAACTTTAAATCCCAGCTGTGCCCCTTCCGAACAGTGTAACCTTGAGAAAGGTAATGTCTCTGTGCCTAAGCTTCCTCACCTGTAAAGGAGGGACAATACACCCACTCAAAAGAGCTGTCGGGGAAGTGAAGATTAAATGAAAATGTGGAAAAAAAAAAAAAAAAAAGAACCAACCCTGGCATGTAACAAGATAAGAGCTAAATAAACCTAAGTTATTAATACACAATTTGGGGTCATTTAATAGGTAAATATCCTGACATGCCAGGGAAAGCAACTGTCCCTACCAGTATTTAGACTAGAGGCAACAAGTGGAATCAGTTATAACTAAACTGGGAGAGATGTGAGATGATGCAGTCTGACCCAGAACTCTTGCCCAGGCTGGCTTCAGTATCTGCCACATTATTTGAGAAAGCTTTTAATACCACAACCCCACATAACTGGATTTTTTTGGAACCCCAGTTAATTCATCACTCAGAAGTTTCACTGCAGCTCTTTCACTCGCTATCTGTTTTTTGGGGCAAATCACGAAACCTGTATGGAAACCTTTGTAAACAAAACTTGTAAAGATTCTTTCAACATGCAATTAAAAAAAAAATGCAGGGACAGAAGGCAGAATTGGCAAAAACTTGACAGCTGAAAACTATGGAGTTAATTAGACCATTTCTGGATGTTTGAAAACTACTAAAAAAAAGGAAAATTAAAAACCCCACTTGTTCTCAAGTTAACAGAATGGGTTGAATATGGAATCCATTTTGTGACTCGTCCTCTGTATTATTTATAACTACCTAGTCACTTTCCTGCATTGGAGAAGGAAATGGCAACCCACTCCAGTGCTCTTGCCTGGAGAATCCCAGGGACGGGGGAGCCTGATGGGCTGCCGTGTACGGGGTCACACAGAGTCGGACACGACTGAAACGACTTAGCAGCAGCAGCAAAGTCACTCTACGCCATTCTGGACTCCTACTTTTAATTAATTGTAATCTGTTAAAAATACTTTCGAAAACTTTTTTCCTTTCATACCTGTAAGTATAAAGTATATAAATAAGGAAATAAGGGTTAAATAAATATGTTATACAATCTTTGGGACTTGGTAAAACTGCATTGTTTTGAAGAGGTTTTTTAAACTAAAGGAACTTCTCTGTGAGTTAGAATAGAACTTCCAGTGGCAGCATCACAGATGATTCTCAAGCAACTCAGATACAAGAAAAGACAACATGCAGCTATTTCATATGGATTCCAGTAATGACAAAGCAGTGATACTGAAGATGCACGTGATGAGACTAGATAAAATTATCCTATATAAGGAATGATACTAAAGCTGAAATGGATTGAGGGCAGGAGGAAAAGGGGACGACAGAGGATGAGATGGCTGGATGGCATCATCAACTCGATGGACCCGAGTTTGAGTGAACTCCGGGAGATGGTTCACTCAGGGACGCCTGGAGTGCTGATTCATGGGGTCGCAGAGTCAGACACGACTGAGTGACTGAACTGAACTAAACGCAACAAAGGAAGAAATTCTAATAGGATATTTTTTTAAATGTGATTTTAAGTATTTTATTTCTTCTATATCCTTACTAAGTAGTCATTTATCTTTGGATCATCTATTGGAAAAGAGGGGCAACAGACACATTCATGGTGGCCCAATATTGAGATTTACACGGTAGCTGCCAACATTGAAACCCAAAACAAAAAAGCCCAAGGTGATTTCAAAAAGCAGACTTAGTCTTCTCTTAAAAAAATGAACTGGCCAAACTGGGCTTTTGTTATCTTATAAAGAACAATTAGCTAAAGCTAAATAATGGCTTCCCTCTTATTCTAGATGAGATTTCAAGTTGGTAACAGCCCTTCACTCCATTTTGTTTTTCTAACACTAAAACTAAATCCAAGCATCATGTGCTATCATGCTTTTTTCTGTAATTCTTGTATCTGTTCTGCTTCACTCATTAACTGCCTATCTCTATGTATCAGACTATTATCTCTGCTATAAAATCCATCCCTTTACAAAATCTTACCCATTTCATCCAATTTTTCCATGTCCCGGATAATTTGTTTGGGATCCTTCATCTTTAAAACTGCAGCTCGTACCATCATGCGCTGTTTTTTGTTCTTCAAAAAAAAGAAAAAAGAGCACAATTTGCAGAAGCTGAATACCCCTGAGTTTTCATGTCAATGTGTCTCAAAAATCCATTTAAACTGAAGTTGAACTTCTTCGTTTCTGATCACTTGTTTCAACCACCAGAAACAGGAGTAATATCATTTTTTTATTCCCCCAGATATTTCCAATTTAGACAAAAAGATATGTTTTGCAAAATTTAATGCCAGCAATAGAAACAAGAATGAACAGTTGAAAACTACTGAAAAGCTAGGTTCTCTCAGTGTGTTAAGGCATGATACTAAAATATAAATCCTTTTTTATTCTGGGGACACCTTTCCACAAGTTTAACAAATCATCATCAGGAAAATTTAGTGTCACATTTACTTCCATTCACTAATTTAGTAGCTTCCAACAAAGCAGTTAAATGGCAAGAGAAGCATTTTTTAAAAGTATTTAAGTCACTGGGAATGGTAATCAAATAAAAAATGTTACAATAACTCATCATGAGCCTATCTACAAACTTAGTTCAGTCTCCCAGTACTGTGGCTTAGTAAATCTTATGAAAAGCATAAATCTTTTTCTGGCAAATAATTGGAAATGTTTCTAAATCCACTCATCTCAAATAAGAGGTGTCAAATTACACTTATGTCTAACAGGATGCTTCTGGAATCATACCTTCTTTAATTCTCTTTTCCGAGCTTCTTTTCCTTAAGAGAGGGAGAGAATATAAAACTTAAAGCCTTGAACATTAGCATTTTCTCCAATTTAATACAGGTAATTTTTTACTGTCAGAGGTTGCTCTGTGTGCTGTAGGATATTTAACACTATTCCTTGCCTCCACTAGATACCAATAGTAACCTTCTGATTATGGTAACCAAAACTGCCTCAAAACATTTTTAAGTTCCTTAAAAAAACAGCTATGAATCGGAAAAAAATGCCATTAAGTACTAAAAAAGCACGTACAAAGCAATTTGTTAAAAATGTCACATACAAAAAAGAAGGCTTTAAGCTAATTCTATTTTGCAAGTCAATCAAATTAGAAATATGGATACTATCTTTTGTTACATGTTTAAAGTTTTAATCATGTGCCCACTAGAACACTAGATAACTTTAATTACAAATACTACAGATCTTGCAATTAAGAAAATAATAAAATAGACTCCCTGAAGCAATTTTTACCACCCCTCTTCTTCATCATTCCACATTAATGGACACTTACTGGCTTGGTCTGTAGGGTTCATAAATTTTCCACTTTTGGTGGATGACGTGGATCTCCGCCCCATGTTGACAAGTTGTTTGATTTACTTGCTTCTTTAAAAAATAAAACCTAAAACCTGCGAAGACAAAAAGGCTTATTTTTCCTTAATTTACAAAATTTCTTCCTTTTTATATTTATAAAATTTTCTTCCTGACCATCTCTGAAAAGAAACTTCTTTTATTAAGGCCTTGTTCTTTCCTAGTTTTAACTTAATGCCCAGGAAAAACAGCTTCAACTTCTCCAACCACAAAAAATTAGATTCCTATTATTTATAAAGGTAATGAGTATGAAGATTACTACAAGATTACTACTATCATTAACTCATCAATTAACTTTCTTTTATGGATCACAGCACTGACCCATCAATTGGAAAAAATCATTGGAAAAAATCAATCATCAAAGAATGTTTCAGCAATACGACACACACTATGTACATGAGAGGGTCACTTGTTATTTTCTTATATTCTCCCTTTATTTATATGCAGGGTGAAAAAGGAGTAAAAGGGAAATGGGGGTAATGATCTGGGCTCAAGGACAAATAGCTCACCCTTGTCTTTCTCCATGGTTTCTTGGCATGTATTCTCATCACCTCTAAGACAGTAAAAACTCCAATTTAAGCCTATTTATTAATTTAGATTTAGTTCCAATTCAGATATAATTCTTGACTCTTAAGCAGAAACTTAAAAACATAAAACCACAAATAGTCAAAATATTATATGAGCTTGTATAAACATCAAGACACAAATTTTTCTTACTAATGTCTACTTGACTCCCGACTCTTATTTTTTAAGGTAACTGAAAGGGGTAATTGTATATGAGGGAAAATATTTTGTAAGTCAAAACTTTAATTGACCTAAGAAATTATTATGGGTTCCCCAGGAGGCGCAGTGGTAAAGAAAGAGCCTGCCAGTGCAGGAGATGCAAGAGACTTGGGTTGATCCGTGGGTAAGGCAGATCCCCAGAAGAGGAAATGGCAACCCACTCCAGTACTATTGCCTGAAAAATCACCAGGACAGAGGAGCCTGGTGGGCTACAGTCCACTGGGTCGCCAAGAGTTGGACAAGACTGAGCACACACGCAGGAAGACACTATCATAATCACCTCTTCTAGTTACTCCCAATGGATGACAACTTTCTGATAAACTTTGCTCTTTCCAATAAGAAAGAGTAATACATATCCTTCCCTTTGAAAGCAGACACTTTTAAAGGGAGGGAAAGGGAAGATCATGAGGTAGATTTTTTTAAGCAGACCATAGAATTATACCTTCCCTTCACGAAGGTTTGTCAGGCAAGTTTATTAGTTAATGCGTCTTCCAGAAAGTATCCAATTGCCTTGATTTCTGCTAAACGCTTCAAAGCTGTTCCAGTCGCAACTAATTTACCCTGTCAAGGGTTTGCTTCTCAGAAAAACTGGAATTGGGGAAGAAAGGAAGCGGAAACAAGCAAAATCAGCACAAATACAAGCACTCACATCTTTGATGGCCTGTATCTTTTTTGCTTCCCTCTCTCAATTACCCTCAGGCTCATTTTTTTTTTAAACTCTCTTCTCCCACAAATGAAACCTAGTTACAGAGGACACTGGAGCCTTAGTCTGCACTACTTGTCTTGTCTAAAACCTGAGGAGATGGGTAAATCGGGTCACGAATCGCTTAGGGTAACTCTCAACAGTCAAAGAGGCTCCCAAGGGACGGAGCCCATGTCCACCAAAGAAGCCAACAGCATTTGCAACTGCCGAAACCATAGCGACGGTTGACCCCCCGACTCGAGGTAGCAGCAAGCCTAAGGCAACCAACCGGTCAGCGTCAGGAGGCGGCGCTGACCGACCCAGGCGAAGACAGCCGCTTAACCGCTGGACGCAGCGCCGCCCCAAGAGACCCCCTAGTCCGCGATCGGGGAGACCCCAACGGCGGAGACGAAGAGCGGGACTGATGAGCCTGGCGTTCCCGAGGCAACCGCGCGGGCCCCGGGAAGGGACGGGAAAGGTGAAGTAACGGAGTGGAACGATCCCGCACACTCACGCTTCTGCTGGGCTCCTGGGGCTGTGAGAAGCGGGGAGGGGACGATTCTCGGCCCGTTTGACTTCGTAAGGGCCTTCACCTCGGCCTTTCGGTCAACCACCCAACCACCGCCATCTTGAAACCTCGCGCCCCTCCGCCACCCCTACGTCACTTCCGAGCCGAAGATCTCCGCGTTTCTTCGCCCTGGAACCATAGAGAGTAACAGAGCTGCAGGACCAGAGTCTCTTCCGCCCAATACAGTACCGAATTGGTTGGTTATCGGCTAAGAGCCCGCCTCCACCACTCAGAACAATGGCTTCATGCTGATTGACACTTGTCTAGCCCAATAAGAGTGTGAAAATGAAGCGGGTGGGCTATATATTTGGCTGAGGCGCCTTCTGTTCTACTTCTCCGGCCACAGGCGTTCTGACTTAACATCGGAGAGTGTCTTTTATTACAGGCCGATTCCAGATAGGGGACTATTTAGCGGTATTTGTGTCACCTGGAATTGTGTTTCTGCAGGTTTTTTCCTCGTTTATGACGTAAGCGGATGAGATCTTTTAGGAATTTCTGTTTGAAAAGGAATCCCGAAATAAGGCTTGCTGCGGTGCTTCATCGGAGAAGGCAATGGCACCCGACTCCAGTACTCTTGCCTGGAAAATCCCATGGGCGGAGGAGCCTGGTAGGCTGCAGTCCATGGGATCGCTAAGAGTCGGACTGAACGACTTACCTTTCACTTTTCACTTTCATGCATTGGAGAAGGAAATGGCATCCCACTCCAGTGTTCTTGCCTGGAGAATCCCAGGGACGGGGGAGCCTGGTGGGCTGCCGTCTGTGGGGTCGCAGAGTCGGACACGACTGAAGTGACTTAGCAGCAGCAGCAGCCGTGCTTCATACATTTAGCTAGCTTGGTTTGCCCCTGGAAGTTAAGTTGATATTTTCCCACAGAACATTTTTAGACCTGAGGAAATCAGTGTAAATGTTAGAGTCCCAGATTGCTAATCTACAGGATTCATTTTTTGAAGAGGAAATGTGAGGACACACGTATAGTCAATTTTAAATTTACGAGAGGTGAAGTTGGTTTATATTGTATCTTTTACCTACCAGTCTTTTCACTCACAAAATATCCTTTATGACGTCACCGTACAAAGGGGTTTGTTCCCTTAGGTCTAATCTTCGTCCTTTCCTTCTCTTTTGTCTGCTCTTTATCTAAGACTCCTCCCATATCTTTTCCCCTCAAAGGTGAGTTTAAACTTTGAAAAATAGTATCTCTTACAGGAAAGTATGTTAGATATGGGCTTCCCTCATAGCTCAGTTGGTAAAGAATCTGCCTGCAATGCAGGAGACCCCGGTTGGATTCCTGGGTGGGAAAGATCCTCTGGAGAAGGAAATGCAACCCACTCCAGTATTCTTGCCTGGAGAATCCCATGGGCAGAGGAGTAGCTTGGCAGGCTACAGTCCATGGAGTCGCAAGAGTCGGATACAAATTAGCAACTAGAGAGAGAGATGTTAGATATAGGTCAGTTCTTACTATCAGTTATAAATATTCCAAGATCTTGACGGAGATACATACTAATTTTTTAGAGAATATTTAAATGTGCGCTTAACCTGTAAGATTGGTCCCTTACCTGAAGCTTTGTTTTACAAGATTATTGATTTGGTTTTTGGCTGAATTCTGAGTCTCACAAGAGCAGTACGTTTTTAAGTTTTGGAATCATAATGCAGAATAAAAATTTTGAAGGTGAACTAAATTGTGATGTTTTGCAACTAATTTATAGAAGCAGTGTCAGAGGGAAAGAAAATGAAGACTAATTTTGAAAAGCTACAGTGTTTCCTCTAAATTTTTGAGATACGTTGTGCTTTTAAAATGTCAAGACGTTTCTTTTAATTGGATGCAAGAATCAGCTGTAACGAACATTCTTGCAGGAATTACTTTTAAAATAATTTTGTATGTACAACCCACAAGTCTCAATGGGGAGTTACTGGTCGTTGAAGGATTTAGAAAATAAACACTTGCTTCAGAAATTCAGCTGAACCGCTAGGCCTCTATAGCCTTGGGATTTTTCTGAAATTAGATAATTAATGTAATGGATCACCTGAGGTTTTTTGTATAGCAGGGAAAGCTTCCTCCTTTTTGCTAGTATTGAAAATGAAATTTAGTTTTTCTTAAAACTCATAAAGCAATAAATTACAACTTTCCTTTAAACAACAAATTCTTAAAAGATTAGTGTCTCTCCTACATGGCATCCAGTCCCACCACTTCATGGGAAATAGATGGGGAAACAGTGGAAACAGTGTCAGACTTTATTTTTCTGGGCTCCAAAATCACTACAAATGGTGGCTGCAGCCATGAAATTAAAAGACGCTTACTCCTTGGAAGGAAAGTTATGACCAACCTAGATAGCATATTCAAAAGCAGAGACATTACTTTGCCAACAAAGTTTCGTCTAGTCAAGGTTATGGTTTTTCCTGTGGTCATGTATGGATGTGAGAGTTGGACTGTGAAGAAGGCTGAGCGCCGAAGAATTGATGCTTTTGAACTGTGGTGTTGGAGAAGACTCTTGAGAGTCCCCTGGACTGCAAGGAGATCCAACCAGTCCATTCTGAAGGAGATCAGCCCTGGGATTTCTTTGGAAGGAACGATGCTAAAGCTGAAACTCCAATACTTTGGCTACCTCATGTGAAGAGTTGACTCATTGGAAAAGACTCTGATGCTGGGAGGGATTGGGGGCAGGAGGAGAAGGGGACAACAGAGGATGAGATGGCTGGATGGCATCACTGACTTGATGGATGTGAGTCTGGGTGAACTCCGGGAGTTGGTGACGGACAGGGAGGCCTGGCGTGCTGCGATTCATGGGGTCGCAAAGAGTCGGACACGACTGAGCTACTGATCTGATCTCCAAAATGTTCCAAAGTGTTTAGACATTCACTTGAGGAAAATTCAATCATCACACCACAGTTGGTCAGGATTGATTGCAATTACAGCAACAGTTTTTATTTTTTATATTTTAACTTTTATCTCTTAACAGTCAATCTGAATTACAGAGTAGTAATTAGTAGAAGTTTCCAGAACAGTTGCCTCCTTTGAAGTAAATTGTTACAAACCAGATTTCAGTCTCTTCCAGTTTAGGGCAAATTGCATTTAAACTGATGGTCACAATTACCGTAGTCTTTCTGTTCCATTCGAAGGCTCAGCTTTTATGTGGGTGCAGAAGCTACTATGTCCCTTAGAACTAAATGATGTCTGAAGCTAGTGATAGTCTCTTCATTCAATGCAAATTTTGAAGATTTTGACTGGGAATTAGAAAAGGAAAAGGTCACCCCTACATGCTGCTCTGCAGTAGCATTCACCCTAATGTTGATCTGTAGAGCACAGTGAGAGGACATCCCCGGATGCAGTCTTTCACTCAGGTCTAGCACCAACTGATCCAGACATTCATTGTTGATAGAAAACTCTAGAGTCATCTAGTTGTAGCATTTCTGAGTCCTTGGAGTTGTTTACTATATTTCTATCTTGTTGGAAGCTTATGGAGAATGAACCTAATCAGAGAAGCAAAACACCATTATGGAGAGAGAAGCAGAAAAATATTCCGGTGGCAAATAAAGTAATTTTATTTCACTTGATGTTTCACTGTGTTGGTGACCTCAGTAATGGCATGATGATATTTTTCTGAAGCCGACTTGAATTCCACCAGGTGCTTCTCGTAACTTTTGATGGCTGCTTGAAGCTGTGTTTTCTCCACTGCTCCCAGGATGGCCCGGATGATCATATCTATCCCAAGGCCAAGAACAGCGACTCCTATGCTACCAAGGAGAGACGCACCAATCTGAGCTAGCACAGTGACCAACTTGTTAATTATGCCAGTTGTGACATTTGAGCCCACAAGTTTAACAGCCACTGCACTGGCGGCAGAAGTGGCTTCTCCTAGGATGACTGAAATAACCTTCTGTACTATCGCAATTTTCTCGGTTTCTCTTTCCTTAATATCCTGAAGTTTTCTATAAAGAGTTGGCTCTAGTTTATCTTTTAGTGCTTCATCCACCTTTTGCAATTCTTTTTGGATGTTCATCATGGCTTGGATGATGATATCACAGTTTTCTTTGATGGTCCCTTCTCTTTTCATTTCAATGGAAGGTAACGTACACCCTAAGTGCGTGTTTAAAACCCCAATCAGCTTATTGGTGGCATGGAAGCTGTCAGATAAGCAGTCAAGGAGCTCCTGGTGAAGACGGTTTACTTCTTGTCGCCTTTTTGGGTTCTCTGGATAGAGGAAGTCACTTTGAGCCATATTTCAATATGGTCTCTGAAAAATACAATAGGAAGTCTTTACTAAAAATCTTGAAAAATATCTGCTGGTTGCATAGATTTGACCAGGAACTCTTTTACTATGTGGATAAAAAAGTAGTATGCTACCTAAGGAATTTCTCAGAAAACTCAGCATGTTCTTCAAAACCATTTTTTGAAATGTGAAGTCACTGTATGAAAATACGGGTAACGTAGTGCAACCCATGGATGCATTAATTATGGCATTAGATCTTGTGATGGGGAGATTCCTAGATAGTACAGATTTGTGTTGGTCTAACATCTGATTACGGAGAAGACAATGGCACCCCACTCCAGTGTTCTTGCCTGGAGAATCCCAGGGACGGGGGAGCCTAGTGGGCTGCCATCTATGGGGGTCACACAGAGTCAGACACAACTGAAGCGACTTAGCAGCAGCAGCAGCAGCAACATCTGATTATTAATAGATATGATTATTTCCAAGTAATATTTAATAATGTATTTGAAATGGTTAGCTCTTGATTACCAGTGCTTCTTAATTTCTTCAACCTATAGTCACCACTTTGAATAGACCTACCAAATTGATTTTCTAATATTTGAAATTAGTAGGGTTAGAAGAATATTAAGATCTCTGAGTTTGCAGGGCAATAGCTAATTTTATTTATGCACTCATCTTATTATTTGAGTGGTTATTCTATTCACATGGTTTAAAAAGTATATAGCGTATATAGTATATGTAGTTTAAAGTATAACATATGCTCTGTTATTTTAAAATATTAAAAAAGAAATCAAAACACTTTATATCTTTACAGGCAAATATTTGCACTCCAAAACCTAAGCATCCAGAGGCAACACATATAACAATAGAATGTTTACAAAAAGATCCTCATGATAAAAGTATATTTGCAAGATTGCTTAAAGTCTCACTTGCAGAGGCAGTCATGCTGGTGGAAGGGACAGGGCAGTTATGAATATCTCTCTGGTTCTCTATTTGCAAAGCTTTTAAGTTAAATTCTTTAGAATTGTCTTTACTGCACTTGGCCATTATTCAGATAAGCTAGAGTTGGCCTCAGAAAGAAGATAATACCATACCAGAAAGGTATTAAGGAATAAGTAGCAAGAATCCACCATAGGGGGGAAAAAAGAGTACACCATAGAATGAATAAGCCTGATGTTTATATCCTGCTTGTGTTTGTACTTTTGGCTCAGAGAAAGGAGGAACAAGTGACACTCTTCTGAGTGAACGTGGGAGAAAGTTTGGACCCAGTGAGAACAATGTTCCTCGGTATGCGCACTTTGAGTAGTCTTTCTACGTACCTGACATTGATTTTTTTGTTTGAACTCGGGAGAGAAGAATAAGAAAATGGAGTCCTTTTTACCTGTGTAGGATCTGGCATATTCTCATTGAGAAAACAACTGATTAATTGGGGCCCTATCTTTCTGTGACCATGGTTTTGGATATTTATAGTGTATTTCCAGTGCTCTTGCCTGGAAAGTCCCATGGACGGAGGAGCCTGGAGGGCTGCAGTCCATGGGGTCGCTACGAGTCGGACACAACTGAGCGACTTCACTTTCACTTTTTAGTTTCATGCACTGGAGGAGGAAATGGCAACCTGCTCCAGTGTTCTTGCCTGGAGAATCCCAGGGACAGGGGAGCCTGGTGGGCTGCCATCTATGGGGTCGCACAGAGTTGGACACGACTGAAGCGACTTAGCAGCAGCAGCATGGTATTTCTAAGCCTGGATATTGGGAACCTTGGAAGCGTGGGATAAAGGAATGAAGATATTTTCTCTCAGGAAAGTAAACATGAATATAACCTATCCTCCATGTTAGAAAGATACAATATGGAAACGGAAACGGGAAATTTTTGAAAAACAGATTAGGAACATTATTATTTTTGCTCTTAGTTTTAGAAAAATGCACTAGTACCCCAGATGGAGTAAATTGTATCATGGCCAGAAATTAATTTTTATCTTTGATTTAGATATAGTACACACACACACACACACACACCAGACACAAATGTCCACAAATCAGTAAATAGAAAACATCTCAATTCTGTTTAAAGAAATTGTTTGTTGAGTGAGTGAAGTGAGTGAAAGTCATTCAGTCGTGTCCGACTCTTTGCCACCCCATGGCCTATACAGTCCATGAAGTTCTCCAAGCCAGAATACTGGAGTGGGTAGCCGTTCCTTCTCCAGGAGACTGTCCCAACCCAGGGATTGAACCCAAGTCTTCCACATTGCAGACAGATTCTTTACCAGCTGAACCACAAGAGCTATTAAATATTCCCCAAACTCACTATTGGGTTGCAAACTGTAGTTTGCTAACCACAAACTATTACTTTGATTTTGCTTTTTTTCTCCTAGAAATTTTACATTAAACCTTTTTGTTGTTGTTCCTAGTATTCAGATCTTATTATAAAGTGAAAACTCTAGTTTCTGGCTTTGAGCTCTAAAGATCACAGACTATATCCCCATTCAGAAATTTATGTGAGAAGAGTCTTTCATACCCTTAACAAGTGAAAAATTTCTCTAAAAACTATCATGTGCCATTATTTGAAGGCATAACTTTTAGAAAAGGTGTGTGGTTCTTTTTACCTGAAGATAAATACTTGGAGAGATAACTTTCCCCCTTGATAAGAGGTTAAGTGCTTCCAAGTAGTCAGTTGCTTTTCAATTAATTCATTGTTTTAACACAGCTTGACAAATTAATCATAAAGTACATTTGAAAGACTAGACTTTTCCTTTCCTAGACATTGAAGCACCTTAAAAACACAGTATGAACCAGTGTTGTACCAGGTGCAAGAGTAGATGGAATTATGGAGCAAAATAGTCCCCAAAGGAGACCCTGATATATGTTTGATTTAATATATATGTAGACACTCAAATCAGTAATAATTGAAATTAGTATTCCATAAATGATTCTGGAGTATTAAAAATTTTTAATGTTATCAGTGTAAAATTTTAAATGTTATCAGTATAGTATATGTAAAAAAAAAAACAAGTGATACAATAGCTAGAAGAAAATAGATAATTTTTAAATGTCTGTATGGAGGGCTTCATAGGCTTAAAACCAGTGAGAATAAGTCACACAAACTTTAACAATGATTACCATGTAAAAAGAACTAAAACTGGTTAAAATGGAGGAAAAATGAAAAAATATTGATTTCTGAAGTTTAGTTGTTAATAAGGGAAGCAGTAATAATCTCATAGCTAAACACACTTTGAACAGACAGTAAAATAAGAAATAGTAATAACTCATTGATGAAAGGTTCAGTCTTACCATAAATCAGACACAGTGTTTTTTCATCTACAAAAGTAATATTCTCTTTCCTTTACATACTAAAACCCTTGGGCATTCATTTTTATACTCTTTTTCCTGGGTTCCAGATATCCATAATTTTGTGCCAATAACAAGTCTGAGTAAGAAACATCATGATGTGCTCAGGATTATTTTTTACATCTAATGAAGACAGACTTTTATTTGTCTTGAGTCAGGCTTACCTTCCTTTTTTCATTTGGGGAAGGGGACTTGACAGTTTCTTTCTGCAGAGAGATCTTCAGCAGGCATGCCACTATACTTGCCCCAGTACTGAATACAGTTTAAAACTAGTTCTATCCCAACAGTGAGATAAACACTAGAGAACTAGGTGGAGGAGAGGTGGCGTTTGAAGGTGAAACCAAGGATTATGTTTTGGACAGGTGAAACTTGAAGAGCCCAATGAAGGAAGTAATTTAATAATGCAGTAGCAATTTATCTAATGGATAGTAGTACTTTACTATTATAAGGTAGCATGCTAGGCTCTGTAGAGCCTACAGAAATGAAGTAGATATGGTCCCTGCTTTTATAGAATCCTAATGTAGGTAGGAAGTTAAAGACATTTAAGACTGCAATGTCAAGTTGAAGGCAGTATGTCATACCAAATTATAGATAGAGGTGGTGCATGCCTTCTGCAAACTCATTTAAAAGAACTCACACTTTGAAGTAAGATACATCATATGGTGTCACTTATAAATGGGAATCTAACAAAATGGTTTATGTGACCTTATTTACAAAACAGAGACAGAGTCACAGATGCAGAAGATAATCTTATAGTTACCTGGGGTAAAGGGAGGGGAGGGATAAACTGGGAGATTGGGATTGACATAGATATACTACTATATTTAAAATAGATAAGTAATAAGCATATGCTGTATCTCACAGGGAACTCTACCCCATATTATGTAATGACCTATGTGGGAAAAGAATCTAAAAAAGAGTGGAGATATTTATATAACCAATTACTTTTCTGTACAGCAGAAACTAACACAACATTGTAAAGAAAGAAAAGAAGAAAGTGAAGTCACTTAGTCGTGTCTGACTCTTCGAGGCCCCATGGACTGTAGCCTACCAGGCTCCTCAGTGGGTGGAATTTTCCAGGCAAGAGTACTGGAGTGGGTTGCCATTTCCTTTTCCAACATTGTGGATCAGCTTTATTCCAATAAAAGTTGAAAAAACAAAAAAAACCCCTCACGCTTTAATAATGTTGACCTTGGGGCCATGTGGAGACATCCAATTATCTAGGGAAATGATTTGTACCCTTTCAAACTGATGCTCTTAGATACATGCTTGATATTTAAAGGACAGGTTATACACCATTTGGAGAAGGCAATGGCACCCCACTCCAGTACTCTTGCCTGGAAAATCCCATGGACGGAGAAGCCTGGTAGACTACAGTCCATGGAATTGCAAAGAGTCGGACAGGACTGAGCTACTTCACTTTTTATACACCATTTGGAAAATCTTAGTTGGCAATGGGAAGCATTTGCACTACTGCCCATGACAGTTTAGCTCTGACACTTGAATTGCTCCCTTCCCTCAGCAAAACGAAAAAGATCTGCCATCAGATGGAGTCACCTTTCTTAAAGATCACAGTTGTTACTCAGGCATGCCTCAAGTGATCTCTTACCAACAATATGTAGTATTGTACCCAAGAGGAATTCTGGGCCGTATACTTTCCTCTATCTTATTGCATTTCAGGTTTGACCTTTTAAATACTGACTTTAAAATTCAATCTTTTAAAATAATTTTAAAGTCATTTAAAAAATGATTTTTAAAGTTCAGCATCAGCAGGCAACTAAGTGGTGTATTTAATCCAGCTCTGATCAGCAGCATCTTCTGTATGGCAGATGTCAACTTTACACTATTTTTTATCATATGATAGTGCTTCTTATTAGCAATGGGCAGTTACCATTCACTTCTGTACAGCCTACTTTGAGCTGCTATTTGAGCATTTTACTGTGGTGGTTCATGAAATAGAAAGAGCCTTGTGCAGCCTGATGGGGAATTGCTAACCAGTAGGTGGAGCGCTTGGCTTCTGGCATGTTAATTTCACCCCAGCCTTTACTAAAGTAGTTGTGCATTCTCTGCTGCTGTATTTGGGCTGTGGGTGGGTAAAATTTTGTGTGATAAGAGAGTTCTGTTGCTAAAACAGTTTGGAAATCACATGTGTTTTGGCTTATTTTATTTAAAAAAAGGAAGTAGACAAATCTTGAAGCTACAGCTCGTATTAGGGACTTGGAATGAAAACAAAGACTAGCTTCAGATGGATTCTTATTGAACTTAACTCATCAATTTTGTTGAAATTACAAGTAAACATTCATAATTAAAGAACATGTAAGAAATGGTAGAAATATACTGATGATTTTATCTAAAAGTTAATTTTGTGATACTGCGCTTCCCTGGTGACTCAGATGCAATGCAGGAGACCGGGGTTCGATCCCTGGATCAGGAAGATCCCATGGAGAAGGGAATGGCTACTGATGAGTGTATCTAAAAATTAATTTAGTGATGTGACAGTTGTTTTAGTTTTTCAGGAAAGGAACCACCTTAAAAGTATATTGATTATCAAATATGTAGATAAATAATTCTCAGGATACTTTTGTGAATTACGTAGTGCGTTGACTGTCCAGTGCTATAGGAATTTAAACAGAAATTTTAGGACCAAGATTATTAGAGGAAGATTCATGGAGAAAGTGACAGGTGATTGTGCTTTGATAGGTGGTAAAATTATAACACGAAGAAATTAAAAGATTTGATAAAACTATTTTAAAAAGTTTATAGCAATAATATATAAACACTTTAATATCCATAAAGAAAAACATCTATAAACCTACCATCTTGTTTTTTTGAATTATTCCTTTCCAAAGTTTATTTAAAGGCATAAGTGCTTTTACAAAGTTGTGATAATAGTATAAATAAAATTTCATCTTATATTAATTTAAATACTTCCCCCTATTTCTAGTTTTATAATTATTTTATTGGTTATATAAAATATACATATTTATATTTTATAAACTATTTCATATATATTTACCATAATTTACTAAATCCTTAATTGTTTCACTATCTTAATATAAGTATTTTAATACACATGATCCTTTTTCTCTCAATTATCTGGATTATTTCCTCAGGGTAAATTTCCAGAGGAAGTTTGAATCATAGAAGCATATAATTTATATAATTAATAGGAATAAAAATTTATATTACTTTTGATATGTACTGCAAGTGCCTTGCAAAAACTTTTCCACCTACATCAAAAGTTAATTTTTACAGCAGGACACTGGGTATGTTTCAGTCAAAGACAATTCTGTTAAATATTACTGGTTTGAGAAGCATAAGGTCAAATTTCAGAGAGTTCTTGCTTTTGTGGAAATGTATCCTGAAAAAGTGATGAAATGACACTGAAATTTGCTTACAAATGATCTAGAAGGGAGATTGGAGTAGGTTCATAGAGGTAATAAGATCAACCTTATACTGATAATTTTTGAAGCTGGATTATGGGTATACAGGAGTTTATCATTGTCTTCACTTTTGTGTATGTTTGGACTTTTCCCATAATAACAATTAAAAATAGGAAGAAAGAAGAAAGCAAAGACCCTTTCTCAGCTTCTGATGTCTGGTCATTAGCGCTCTCTAAGCTTCTGCCTTTCTCCATGCTGTCTGTGTTCCTCACTATCCATATTGGGTCTAGCTGTACTGCAAGGTTCACTTATCTGGGAGTGTGGGTTTAGGGTATGGGTGAAATCAGAAGCTTTTCAGGAGAAAATAACAGCTACTAACTAGTTCTGAGCCTCCTTTAAATCAAAACCATGGCCTTTAATTTAAAAAAAAGTTGATCATGCTGTGATGATACTCTGATATAAAAATTGTTTAAAATAATATTTCTGGCCAGAAAGCAGAATATTGAGGTCGTTCACCAGCATTTATCAGATGCTCACTTGAGAACCTCTGCCATTTGCCTTGAGTAAACAAAGTTCCTTGCCCTCAAGAAGATATCAGTCTATTTGGAGACACATAGCAAATGCCCAGTGGTATTTAAATGTAATAGAACTTATGAAGGAACATAAGCACTAGACATTAACTAGAATTAGATCACACATTCATTCTTCTAACGGTACTGAATCATAAATGAATGTTAAAGACATAAAAGATGTTACAACCCATATAAACAGCACATTTTCACACACAGGTGTCCTTTCATCCTTATTCTTTTCTAAAATTGATGTCTTTACCTACTTTATCTTCCCTGCTGACTTAATTATATAAGCTGTTAATTTTCTTCTTTCTTGGTATTTTCAGAGACATAAATGATCACCAGGAACATGTCATGGGATCCACTTAAAGTTGTTTTGTTGCTTTATTATATTTATAGCTAGGATTCAAGTCTAGCATATTACTGTAGATACCTTTTAATGTGGAGAAGCAGAGTATTATATCAATACTAACAGAAATACCCATATTGCTTACCTTGCTGTGTTTCTGAGGCCAGTGGTCCCAGCAGTTGTTTAGGAGTAGTTGTTGTGCTTTTTCATCTGGTTTCATCTGGATGTTTCTAATGGAATGTGATGACTTACAGGCTTTGTTAGTCTCTGCTGGGTCCCTCTGCCTGTCTGGTTTATTGACTGTTTCTACATGGTTTAGTTCTCAGAATTCTTTTACCTTCTTTATTAGTATAAAATCGGTATGTATTAAGTAATATTGGACTGCAAGGAGATCCAACCAGTCCATCCTAAAGGAAATCAGTCCTGAATATTCACTGGAAAGACTGATGCTGAAGCTGAAACTCCAGTGCTTTGGCTACCTGATGCAAAGAACTGACTCATTGTAAAAGACCCTGATGCTGGGAAAGATTGAAGGCAAGAGGAGAAGGGGACGACAGAAGGTTAGATGATTGGATGGCATCACTGACTCAATGGACATGGGTTTGGATGGACTCTGGGAGTTGGTAATGGACAGGGAGGCCAGGCGTGCTGCAGTCCATGGGGTCACAAAGAGTCCGACATGACTGAATGACTGAACTGAACTGAATATAATTTGAAAGACTCATACAAAGATAAAACATTAAATTTTTTATTCTTTAATGGACTTTTAATTTGAAAAATGCTGTCCAACTGAGCTAATTCGATTCAGTAGAGAAGATGCCTCTTTGATTGAAACTCTCAGAATTTTGAGGTCCCATCATGTCAGCTATTCCAGATATTAAATTTACTTTAGCTTCTGTTGCCTTTTGTACCTCCTGTTGCTGATTGCTCTAAGTTCTCAAGACATAGGGATAGAGATGTTTTCAGCCAAATGTGTTTTATGTGTGTGTATGTGTGTGTGTGCTCTTCTTTCCTGGCTGGAAGTTCTACTCTTTGTTACTGTCTTCTGTGTTATCTCAGTTAATCATCTTGACTCCTTTCCCTTAAAGCTTAGATCAAAGTCTCCCATGCTTCTTCCTCTAGATTCTGTCCTAATCTCTATTGATTCCTCTATAGTAGAGATACATCAGAAACAGGAAAATCACTCAACCTCAATAATTTAGTGGAAACACCATGGGCTTTAGAGTTGGACAGTCCCTATTTTGTGTATAGGGGCTTCCCTGGTGGCTCAGATGGTAAAGAATCTGCAGTGCAGGAGACCTGGGTTCAGTTCCTGGGTTGGGAAGATCCCCTGGAGAAGGGAATGACAACCCACTTTACTATTCTTGCCTGGAGAATCCCATGGACAGAGAAATCTGGCAGGTTATAGTCCATGGGTTGCCAGAGTCGGACATGACTTAGCGACTAAATCACTAAGACAATAGGATAGAGAGGTTGAATGTCTAGTCTGAAGGAGACACCTTAGTTCTAGGAAATTTGTCCACCCAGAAAAAGGACTTACTACTACCAGTTCATTTCATTTTTTCAATAATCAATAGAAATGTAGATTTCTATGTTTCAATTTAAAATTTGCAACTGATAACAAATTGTGGTAGGTCAAACAAAGCATATCTGGTTAGATTTTTCCTGTGAATTGTCAGTTTGTGACTCTTTGACAAAAATATTGAGATCAAATATGAAACCATTAAAATTGTCTAGATGAGAGTTCACCGGAATAGTAGTTATGAGAATGGAAGGGAGGGGGTGGATTGAAATAAGTTCAAAGAGAGTTAACAAGTTTTAGGGACTGATTCAGTATGGTGAAGAGAAAAGGAAAATAGATTTTGAGCCTCAACAATGAGGCAAGGATTAAGAGGAGAATGTTTTTGGAGGAGATGAGTGCAGTTTGGGATAATTGTGTGACATATACTGGTATAGTTACTATATGATGACCAGTAGGTAATTGGAAATTTAGATCTGGAGATCAGGAGAATGTCCAAGGCTACGCTGGGAGATTTAGGAGTCATCTACACATAGATGACATTTATAATTAATGGGGACAGGTGAGATCTTTTTTAAAGAAATAAGTTAGCCTTTATTTATTAATATTTAGGCTTCACTGGGTCTTTGTTACTGTGCACAGGCTTTCTCTAGTTGCAGCGAGTAGGGGCTACTTTCTAGTTGCAGTACACAGACTTCTCACTGCAGTGGCTTCTCTTGTGGGTCCCGGGCTCGAGAGCACAGGCTCAGTAGTTTTGGCACTTGGACTTAGCTGCCATGGCTCCACGGCATCCCCAGATCAGAGATAGAACTTGTGTCCCCTACACTGGCAGGCAGATTCTTTACCACTGGACCATGAGGGAAATCCCCAGGTGAGGTCTTGAAGGGAAAAAGTAGAGAATATGAGGGAGGCCAAAGACACAGCCTTGCTGAGAGGAGACTGGAAAGAACTTGCTGGTATAAGGAAGAAAAGCCTATAAAATGGGCAAATTCTTGGAGAGGATGTAGAAGGACCAGGTTTGTACAGCATTGTGGAGGCCTCTGGAGGAGAAAAACTTGAAGTAGGAAGAGGTATTCAGCAATTTTAAATAAGGCAGAGAATTCAAGATGTTTGTGTGTGTTAGTCACTTAGTCATGTCACCTCTTTGCAACCCCATGGGCTATAGCCTGCCAGGCTCCTCTGGCCATGGAATTTCCCAGGCAAGAATACTGGAGTGGTTGCCAGTTCCTTCTCCAGGGTATCTTCCTGACCCAGGGATTGAACTCAGGTCTCTTGCAGGCAGATTCTTTACCATCTGAGCTGTAAATAGGCCAAGAAATTTTATGGTTAGAAGTTATTGGTGCCCTGTAAGAAAATAATGAGGGATATAAACAAATTATTGTTGTTGTTCAGTCACTAAGTCATGTCTGACTCTTTGTGACCCCAGGGAGTGTAACCTGCCAGGTAACTCTCCATGGAATTCCCCGGCAAGAGTACTGGGAAATGCTGGAGTGCGTTGCTTTTTCCTCCAACAGAGAATCTTCCCAGACCAGGGATGGAACCCACATCTCCTACATTGGCAGGTGGATTTTTTTTTTAACCACTGAGCCACCAGGGAAGGCTAGAAATAAATGACAATAATGTGAAGAATTTCTTTCTTGGGAAATTCGAGAATTAAAGGAAGGAACGAGATGGGATCATTACTTAAAGGGAAATTCAGTTCAGTTCAGTTCAGTCGCTCAGTCGTGTCAGACTCTTTGTGACCCCATGATTTTGGGGTCAAACATTTTTCTTTTTTAAACTGAGTAGGGGGAATTCCTTGGTTGTCCAGTGATTAGGTCTCCATGATTCCACTGCAGGGGGTACAGGTTTGATCCCTGCTGCTGCTGCTGCTGCTGCTAAGTCGCTTCAGTCGTGTCCGACTCTGTGCAACCCCTGGTTGGGAACTAAGATCCTGCATGCCATGCAGCATGATCAAAATAGAAAATAAAATATAAACTAAGTAGGGCAGTTTTTGGCTGCACTGTGTAGCTTGTGGGATCTCAGTTCTGTGACCAGGGATTGAACCCAGGCCACAGTGGTAGTGAAAGCCCAGAATCTTAACCAACTGAATAGGAAAATGAGTATATTCATAGTCAAAGGAGAAGGACAAATGAAGAGGGAGAGATGGAGGATACAAGATAGCCTTGCAGCTTAATCAACAGGAATTATTTTCTCATAGCTCTGGAGGCTGAGAAATCTCAAATCGAAGTATGGGCCTGTTCAGTTTTTGGTGAGGGCTCTCTTCTTGATTTGCAGTCAGTCACATTCTTGCTGCAGTCTGACAAGGTGGAGAGAGTGAGGGAGGGTGCTCTCTGGTGTCTCTCTTACAAGGATACTAATCCTGTCATATCAGGGCCTTATGACTTAATTTAACCTTAATTACTTCCTAATAGTCCCTGTTTCCAAATACAATCATACTGGAAATTAGAGTGTCAACCTACTGGATTTCAGAAGGACATATTCATAGCATAGTTCAGTTCATAGCACAAAAGGAAGAGGGGGTGGTCGATAGAGCATAATTCTAGAGAAAATATCAAAAGAGGACTGTGAACATTGGTTATAGATATTAATATTCCTCTCTACTGCAGAAGAGGACAATTTGTGATGAAAGGACATTTTTAGACAAGATAGACATTTTGGGAGTTTGGATTAGATAGCCTTGATCCTCTTTGGAATACTGCCATCTCTACCTCCCCTGTCTGCTGCTGTCTACCTTTCAGTTGTTTAATAGTTACTTGAGATATTCTGTTCAGGATTTTTAGCTGTAATTAATAGGAAAGACTGGATGGAATGTGAGTGAGTATTGGTTGTTCAGTTGTATCTGACTCTTTGCAACCCCATGGACTGTAGCCCACCAGGCTCCTCTGTCCATGGGATTCTCCAGGCAAGAATATTAGAGCGGGTTGCCATGCCCTTCTCCAGTGGATCGAGAGTACTTGCTCTGTTTTAACTGGAACTAGAGTCCCTCTATGTAATCTTTAATGCTTTATCCAATCTTTCCCACTAGACTGGATGATTACTGAGGGTAATGCCTGAGTATCCATAGGTCAGCATATCCAATACGGGATCTAGCATGCAATATTTAATATGTGATTTAAAGTTTATGAAAATCCCTATTCTACTCTGCTTTAATTATTTGTGTTGCTATTTTTATTAAAGTACAAGATCATTTATGCTTGTATAGCCTTCCAACCTTTGACAGGAGTTATCCTCATGTTTATACTTTCAGTCTCTTTATGGTTGACACATGCATTTATTTGGATTCCTCCTTGTTTTACAGTGCTGAAACCTTTCTGCTGGAGAAATGTCTTCAGAATCAGAAAAGGATAAAGAGAGGTTCATTCAAGCTGCCAAAACATTCTTCTTTCACATGCAAGATCTTGCTTCCTTCACAAATGCACTCACCAAATTGTTCAACAGCAGTATGAGCACTCAGATCCTCTTGATGACTGTGAAAGAAGATGGTAATGTGAAGGATGTCTTTGAACAAATGCTCAAAATTTTTAAGGAGATGCAGTCTGTGGTGGTGGCCAAACAGGACCCAATGCAAAGTGAACCTCTAAGTTCCAAGATTGCAACAGCTATGTTCTCTATGGTTGAGAAGAGTAACAATATAAGGGAGTTGCAACAGTCAACCAAAGAAATGTTCAAAAATGTCCAGTCACCTATCATTGCCTCTGTGCTGAATAGTGGTAACATTCTTGAGAGTTTGGAACCTTCTCTTTTACTCTTGATGAAATATCCCATCATGAATCTTCAATTAAGTGACTTCTACAGGAAAGAACAATCAGATGCCACCACATCTGAGAAAAGTCCAGGTCCATCCAAAGCCACTACAATAGATGCCTTGAAAAAGTTGCAGGATGTACTCAACATTGAGAATGCTAAGTATACTATTAAGTCAGCTGCAGATCAAATGGAACAAATTGTCAAAACTATGGGACCAATCTTAGAGGTCCTCCAAAAAGCCATAAAAGCTATGGAAACCAAGTTTTCTGTGTTTAAGAAACCCAGGAACTAGTATGAGTGCAACAGAAGTGTTCGTGCTGGTCAGAAAACCAATTCAAACCATGCAAGTTTTCATAGTACTCCCTAAGACCCTCAGTGCCAAATATGTGGTCTACTGGGACACGAATTCAAAGAGTCACCTGGCAAACCATGTACCTCAAGTTTTGCTTTATTCAAATAAAAATAAATAACCAAAGAAATCCTGCTTAAAATGGTGGTTCCAGAAAAGAATATATTGTTCAAAAAAAATCAAGTATGATATTACATTTGAGGATATTTCTAAACATTGTATTTCATCTTAAAGCATAATTGAAATAACCTTCAATTAATTTCTACTCTTAGTAATTCTATTTCTGGTTTCTACAGTGCAAAGTCTAGGTAAATATATATGTTATAACTAAATAATACTGTTCAGACCCTAGGAAACAACTTCTCTATTTTTGTCATCCATATACCAATTTCTGTACACTTCAGTGGCTTGTCTATCATTGTGAAAGTGAAGTCGCTCAGTCGTGTCCAACTCTGCGACCTCATGGACTGTAGCCTACCATGCTCCTCCATCCATGGGATTTTCCAGGCAAGAGTATTGGAGTGGGTTGCCGTTTCCTTCTCCAGAGCATCTTCCCGACCCAGGGATTGAACCTGCGTCTCCCACATTGTAGGCAGATGCTTTACCAGCTGAGCCACCCAGGAAATCCCCTATCATAAGCCATCACTAAATACCTTTGATATGATTTATCCAGAAGTAAAAAAGAATACTGAATGAGGAGTAATGGAATTTTCTTGCCTATGTGAATAAGACCAAAGCAGATGAGTCAGTCTTTGTTTCCTACTAAAGTCTTATGATGAGGAGATAGTAGAGGTTGAAAAATGAAAGTAACATTTTATACGGACATACAGATACACACAGACACACAGACTAACACACACACACAAAGACCTACAACTTGTTACTTGACCAAAACAGAAATAAGGTTTCTGACATGTGCTTGATTGAATTGGGGGAAAAAAAGACAGCTCCATTTGCCTGCCATAAAGTCTTGGGTTCTCATGAACTGCAAATGAGTGTATGCTCTCAAGATTGCCATATTTCCCTTTTTATCTGATAGGAACTTTGTGAAGGACAAGAAAGGCAATTAAGGGCGCTAATATATTTTTTTCTTTTTAAGAAGTATGGAATTAGCTATTTATTTTAAAAGCAGTTAACTCTAGTTCTCTTTTGGAATTTTACTTTCTGAGAATACCAGATCTTTCCTCATTTAAATATTTTCTTGTTTAAAAATCTTAAATCCTATTTTCTCTTTCAAAAATATAAATGCTTGCTTTTCATCTATATCTCAGAGGAACTAAGCAGCCTGGACTTTCAGAATTCATGGGTATGGAGCTAGCTTTCATCTTCACCCCATTTAGCTCAATTAGTAGGCTCTTTAGAGACCTAGAGATTCCCCATCAACCCACTTATCTTGTCTACTCTCCGAAAGAAGAGTCGGAGAACATTCTTAGCTGGGAAGTTTGATTTGCACTTTTTTAAAACCTAATTGTTTGCACATAATGGGGATTCAATATATCTTTGATATTTGCTGGGTAATTAGATGTTTTACTTTATCTTCACACACATATACTTGCATTCTTAGCATATGTGCTTAAATTTGCAATGAAGGCTTAAAATCCAATTTGCCACAAAGTCTTCTGTAAATTAACATATGAGTTTAAATTCTAACTTTTGTAATAGTTTAGAAGAAATGTGTGTGCAACACCCCATTACAGGCAGTGAGTACGATTCCACTGCCATCTTTCATTAACTTTCCCTTTTATTTCTTGGGTTTCTGTGTTTTCTCCCATCTGAGACTGAGACAGGCTGGGACCTGAGATCCTTTGCTACAGTCCTGCAGTACTTGGACCTGGACACACCTCTCTTCGAGCAACAAAATGCAAAGAAACTGTATGGGACTACAAATAACTGTGTGCATGTGTAGGTGGTATAAATTCTGGACCCAAAAGATACAGAGAGACCAAAAACCCAACTGCCACATCTGAAGAGCCCTCAGCAAAAACGGTACAGCACAAGCCCCCTGCACACACCACCACCTACGGAGTGGACAAAACACCTAAGCCACACCTCTGGCCTGACGGGTGGACACACCCCTACCCTCACCACACACAAGAAACAGGCTTGCCCTTCCCTTCCCTCAGGGAGCAAGCAAGCAAGGGAGCCTGTTGTTTGCTCCCAGGTTCCTTCTGCTGCTTCCCCGGGTGGTTCAGAGGTTAAAGCGTCTGCCTGCAATGCGGGAGACCCAGGCCCAGGTTCGATCCCTCGGTGAGGAAGATCCCAGGAGAAGGAAATGGCAACCCACTCCCTGGCCTGGAGAATCCCATGGACTGAGGAGCCTGGTGGGCTACAGTCCAACGGGTCGCAAAGAGTCGGACACAACTGAGCAACTTCACTTTCTTTCACTTTCCTCCTGCTGCAGCCTGGGTCCCAATAAAGTGAAAGTGAGGGCCTGTCTGACTCTTTGTGACCCCATGGACTGTAGCCCACCAGGCTCCTCTGTCCTTGGAATTTTCTAGGCAAGAGTACTGGAGTGGATTGCCATTTCCTTCTTCAAGGGATCTTCGTGACCCAGGGATCAAATCCGGGTTTCCTGCATTGCTGCTGCTGCTGCTGTTGCTAAATCGCTTCAGTCGTGTCTGACTCTGTGCGACCCCATAGACTACAGCCCACCAGGCTCCCCTGTCAGACACTTTACCGTCTGAGCCACCAGGGAAGCACAATAAAGCCTTGCCTGAATTTCTTGTCTGGTCTCTAGACAATTTCTGTTGATTAGGGACGGCCAAGAACCCTGGTTGATAACAAGACTACACTAGTTTGGTCTTGAATGCTGATAAAATTCTCTAAAAAATAATAAAATTGCTTGAGAGCGGGGGAAAAAAATCTTTAAAGAAAATTCACACATTTAGTATGTCCTTGGGGCTCATCAAATTCTTTAATGAAGAATTTGTCCTTTGCTAACTTAGGTATCTCTGATGTTTTCCTAATATTTGGGCTTTCCTGGTGGCTCAAACAGTAAAGAATCTGCCTACAATGCAGGAGACCCAGATTCAATCCCTGGGTTGGCAAGATCCCCTGGAGAAGAGAATGGCAACCCACTCCAGTATTTTTACCTGGAGAATTCCGTGGACAGAGGAGCTCAAGTATTTCTGATGTGTTCCTAATATTTAGTATTGCTAAATAAAAAATTAGGGAAAGTCTTTGTATTTATCATAAAATTCCTTCAACTGAGATAGAAAGTTTAACTTAAATTATTAAGGCAGAAATATAATTTATTGATTTATGTGATGAAAAACTCAGGGTATCCAGTTTCAGACAGTTGGATCTAGGTGCACATGGACTGTCATCAGGATTCACTTTCTTTTCATTCTGCCGCTCCTCTTTCATGGTGTTAGCTTGGAAGGTAGACTCTCTTTTCGTTTGCAAGAGAGCTGCTAGGGGCTCTAGGTTCATATTCTGCTTTCAGTAATCTCCACTGAAATAAAAAGGCCACTACCCCATTCCCAGCCCAAATTCCAATAAAGTACACTAATTGTATCTCACAGGCTCCAAATGAGTCATCTTCTATCCAACATGACTCCTTGTATCCATGGAGAAGAAATATACTTACAGGCCTACTCATAGGCAGTGGACTGAGCCAGTTCTATATCAGTTGATAGCTCGGCAGATTGATTCTCTATGGGTATTCAGGGTGCTTTTACGGGAATAAAGCAAAACAGGACAGGAGAGGCAAAACCGCAAGCTTCCTTTATGCTCCACTTTTGGAAAAGATGATGACACTGGTCAAAAAGGAGAGAGAAGCAACAACCAGAGGAGTAGGGATGCACTTTCTGCTGGAAGCTGTGAAAACAAACAGAAAAAGAATTAGCGATGTTTTAGGTAACAGAGTTTTTGTTTTGTTTTGTTTTTCCTAAAAAATCTACTTCATTTCTCCTTTGGTTCGCGTCTTAAACTTAGAAAATTTGTAACAAAAAAATTTGAAACTACTGTTTTTTAAAGGTGTGTAGTCTTTTTTAATAAGATTACTTTTATTTTTTTTTCTGGCCACATCATGTGGCATGTAGGATCTTAGCTCCCTGATGAAGGATCAGACTTGCATCCCCTGCACTGGAAGAGCAGTGTCGTAACCACTGAACCACCAGGGAAGGACTGAAGCTAGCTACTTTTAAAAAATGTATTCTCTCTTAGATTTTTAAATGACAACACAAGTCACTTATTTTGTAGACCATAAATTAGGTCCCAAGAGGATAAAAGGTGTACCTCAGGGTTGATGATAAAAGTTGATGGTAGAGATCTCCCGATTTTACGTCTTTATTATCATCGTCAGCAGAATTATCACCATTGCCATTATCCTTATCTTCATCACCATTATGAAAGCTAACATTGTTTAAAGACTTATTCTGTTCTGGAATCTTTTTAAGCACTTGCTGTAAATTAACTCATTTAATCCACACAACAAAACTATGAGGTATTTATCCTCATTATCCTCATTTTTTATTTGATAAAGCTGTGACAGAGATGTGAAGAAACTTGTCAAATGTCATGCATCTAGTATGCAGTGGAGGCAGCCATCAAATTTAGGCAGTCAGGTTTGAGCTATATATTTAAAAACTTTTATTTATGTAGTTATTTATGGCTGTGCTGGGTCTTCATTGCTGCATCCGGGCTTTCTCTGATTGCAGCAAGCAGGAGCTATTCCTCATTGTGGTGGGCAAACTTCTGATTGCAGGGTCTTCTCTTGTGGAGCACTGGCTCTAGAGCACAGGTACTGCAGTAGTTGTGCACGGGCTTAGTTGCTTGGCTGCCTGTGGGGTCTTCCCGGACCAGGGGTCAAGCTGGTATCCTTTGCACCACAAGGCAGACTCTCAACTCTGTATTTTTAACCACTGTATGGTCTCTACATATATTGTATGTCCAGTCATTTTTTTTTTTTAATTACAGGGTAAGCAAAAAGTATTCGTACAATCCTGCTTGAGGTGTGTGTGTGTGTGTGTGTGTGTGTGTGTATAGCATACATGGACACACACTTCACGGGAGAGGTTAGCAGATGGTAAGGTGTGGCTGATGAAAGTGATATTTATTATACTAATTGGGACTACAATGGGATGAAAATATTGGATGAGACGGAGGATGGAAACCTTTAAAATATGCTCTAAAGAAAGAATGGAATCTCCTGTTCAACCAGTCTTTACTGATTATTAGTGTAGAAAAGATATTGAGATAGAAAGCCATTCAACTCTGTGATTGCCTCAGTATTTGACCATATTGTTTGATAGGATGACCAGACAATGGAGAAATATTTTTCCACCACTTTCATGTAACATATAAGATCCCTAGAGTTTCTAGGCATTTCTATTTGGAATTCTACATATACTTACAGTAAATTTCAAAACCCTAACTTTCTTAGATAAACAAATTAAGAATGAAAGCATATTTCTAAGCTTTTGTCAAAGTTTATATTAAAATTGTATTGTACTATCTGAATTCTCAAAGGGACTAGGAGCCATTAATATCACTTTAGCAGGTCATTAGAATGATTCTTATGTGTTTTCTGTTTTGTTTTCTCTTCACTGAGACTAGAGATCACAGGGACCTCTAACCCCACCCTTTCTCACCTTTCTCATTTTTTCATGGACTAAGATTCTACTGAAGAGTTTTCAGAAAATATTGATCCACAAGAAAACAATATAACAGTGAAAGATCATGATTTGGTGCTGATTAGCTTTGGTAATCAAAGAGCCTCTTGATGAGGGTGAAGGGGGAGAGTGAAAGAGCCGGCTTAAGACTAAATATTAAAAAAAACCCTAAGATCATGGCATCTTGTCCCATTAATGTATGGCAAATAGAAGAGGAAAAAGTGGAAGTAGTGACAGATTTCTTCTTCTTGAGCTCCAAAATCACTGTGGATGGTGACTGCAGCCATGAAATCAGGAGATGGTTGCTTCTTGGCAGGAAAGCGATGAAAAACCTAGACAGTGTGTTGAAAAGCAGAGACATTATTCTGCTGGCAAAGGTCTGTATAGTCAAGGCTATCTATGGTCTTCCCAGTGGTCATGTACTGTTGTGAGAGCTGGACCATAAAGAAGGCAGAATGCCAAAGAATTTATGCTTTTGAACTGTGGTGATGGAGAAGACTACTGAAAGTCCCTTGGAGAGCAAGGAGATCAAACCAGTTAATCTTCAGGGAGATGAACCCTGAATATTCACTGGAAGGACTAATGCTGACCCTGAAGCTCTAGTGTTTTGGTCATCTGATGAGAGCAGATGACTGACAACTCATTGGAAAAGTCCCTGATGCTGGAAAAGATCAAGGGCAGAAGGAGAAGAGGGCGTCAGAGGATGAGATGGCTGGATGGCATCATCAGTGCAATGAACATGAACTTGGGCAAACTCTGGTAGATAGTGAGGGACAGGGAGGCCTGGCATGCTACTGTCCATGGGGTTGCAGAGTCAGACATGACTAGGCGACTGAAAAACAACAACAAAGCTTTGGTATTGAAGCTTTACCCTTAGATGCTTGACTTTGATCATTTTTGTTACTTTCATTGGGACTCAGTTTTCTCATCTATAAAATGAGTTTTTTACATCCCTGGGTCAGGAAGATCCCCTGGAGGAAGGCATGGCAACTCTCTCCAGTATTCTTGCCTGGAGAATTCCAAGGACAGAGGAGCCTGGTGAGCTGCAGTCTATAGGGTTGCAAAGAGTCAGACACGACTGAGGTGACGTAGCACCCTGGCACAGAGCCATTAACAAATGCCCAGCTTTCACTGGCTCCATCATCTGTTCTTCCCATCATGCTTTGTGGTCCATCTCCCAGATTCATTCCATTACTTATTCTTCCATCCATTCATTTCAGATGGACACCGTACTTCAAGAAAAGCATGATGTCACAAATTGGGTAAACTACTTTGGGATAATTGAAGCCCAGAGTAAAAGAAAATAGGAAGCAGTAAGTTAATAAAATAAAGATGAAAGTCACTTAGTTGTATGACTCCAGACCAGAATACTGGAGTGGGTAGCCTTTTCCTTCTCCAGGGGATCTCCCCAACCCAGGGATCAAACTCAGGTCTGCCACATTGCAGCATATTCTTTACCTGCTGAGCCACAAGGGAAGCCCAAGAATACTGGAGTGGGTAGCTTATCCCTCTCCAGCAGATCTTCCTGACCCAGGAATCAAACCTGGGTCTCCTGCATTGCAGGCGAATTCTTTACCAACTGAGCTAACAGGGAAGCCATGGTAATGGTAATAGTAACTAATGGTTCTAAGAGCTTTTGCATGCACTCATTCATTTTCTCTTTACCAGAATCTTATAAGGTAAGTTTTATTTATTTATTTTTAATTATTCCTATCTTACATATGAAGGAAATGAGGCACAGAGAGAATAAGCCATTTGCCTGTATTCTCACTGCTAGTAACTGGCAAGATTAACATGTAAACCCACGCTGACTGCAAGCAATTGACTATATTTTTTCTAGAAGCATACTTAAGAATTTTAATTATGTGAAAGATTTTAACAAACCACACTTCTTTGTGAATCCAATAATACAGAACAGAGCATGTATTTGTGTGTCTACAGATTTTTGGCACCGATTATTTTGCTGAAAGAAGCAACATTTAAGGACAAATACCTAACATAATGTATTTTGAGTCTTCTAATGTGCATGAAGACATCTGTTTCTATGGTAACAAGTGTAGGTCACATGAGGGGTGGGAGAAGAATTAGAGGGAAAAGCTGTTCATTTATACTGTCTTTTAACAATTTTTCTTTTGCAAATTTACTTCCTTCAGTGTAGTATGCTACCAATTTGACCTCGTGACTCTCTGAAGGCAACAGATTCTTGGGAACTCTTTGAACCTGAGAACTTCAGTTACAAGTTAATGGAAGCAATTTTGAAATACCTTGAAGGACTGAGGAAGCTCTACTCTTTAATCTACTGTCTCATCGTTGGGAGAAACGCAGTGTCCCAGGCTGACCCATTTTAAAAGCCTTCATGTTGTTTTTTGCATATTGCATCTGGCAGATTAAGAGGGAACTGGGAAAGAAACGTAAGTCACTGGCTCAAATGGGACATTTTAGGATATAAAATAATGGGACTTCTCTGGTGGTCCAGTGGTTAAGACTCTGAGCTTCCAGTGCAGGGGATCTGGGTTTGGTCCCTCGGTGGGGAACTAGGATCCCACATGCCGCAGGGCACAGCCAAAAGAATAAATAAATACAAATAATATATAGACTAGTTTATGGCTTCTGCTGGTGAAAAAATTGGAAGAATAGAAAACAATGTCCTGCAAGGATTCCAGTTTCATGAGGAATTAGATATTGTGAATTCCCCAGGCTGAGGTTAGTGATTATCCAGGTGATTGGCCAGTAGTGATCTGGACAACAGCCATCTAGAAAAACAGGGCTTGAGAGTCCACTGACCTTCCTCCCTCTTCCCAGTGAAGGACTCCCAGATAAGAAAAACACACCTTCTCCCTCCTCCCACTGTTCATGTTTGCATCAATCTAATACTGCTCCAGGATGTTGGGATAAGCAGAGTGTCACTTATCAGTTAATAGAAATGACTTCAGAAATTTGAGTACTTCCCTAGTGGCTCAGATGGTAAAGAATCTGCCTGCAATGCAGAAGATCTGGGTTTGATCACCGAGTTGGGAAGATCCCTTGGAAAAGGGAATGGCTAGGCTGAACGCCCGAGAATTGATGCTTTCACACTGTGGTGCTGGAGAAGACTGTTTAGAGTCCCTTGGGCAGCAAAGAGATCAAACCAGTCAATCCTAAAGGAAATCAACCCTGAATATTCACTGAAGTTCCAATACTTTGGCCACCTGATGTAAAAGGCTAACTCATTGGAAAGATATAAGGCAGGAGGAGAAGGGGGTGACAGAGGATGAGATGGTTGGATGACATCACCAACTCAATGGACATGAGTTTGAGCAAACTCCTGGAGATAGTGAAGGACAGGGAAGCCTGGCATGCTGCTGTCCTTAGGGTTTCAAAGAGTCAGACACTGCTTAGGGACTGAACAGAGAACAACAAGAAATTCTGGGCTTCCCAGGTGGTGCTAGCAGCAAAGAAGCCACCTGCCAATGCAGGAGACACAAGGGACACAGGTTCGAGCCTGAAGTTGGGAAGGTCTCCTGGAGAAGGAAAGGCAACTCACTCCAGTATTCTTGCCTGAAGAATTTCATGGACGGAGAAGCCTGGCGGGCTATAGCCCATGAAGAGTTGGACATGACTGTGTGACTGAGCACACAGCACAGGAAAGATTTCAGAAAGCGCTTTTCCACTAAGGAATAAGAACCTCAAGAAACAAGAACAAAATAAAATACACTGCGGTGAATAGCTGAAAATATTCTGGAGTCTTGCAATTTTTTTTTTTTTTTTTTATGTATAACCTATAGAGATAGGTGAATAGTAGCAAAACTGCACTTAGTCCCTCAGTCATGTTTGACTCTTTGTGACCCCATGGACTGTAGCCCACCAGGTTCCTCTCTCTGGGATTCTCCAGGCAAAAATACTGGAGTGAGTTGCCATGCCCTCCTCCAGGGGTTCTCCCCAACCCAGGGATTGAACCCAGGTCTCCTGCATTGCAGGCTGATTCTTTACCAGTGGAGCTACTAGGGAAGCCCAGTAGCAAAGCTACCTATCTCAAATGATGAGAACGAAGCCACGGTATTCCAGGCAGATGCAATTCTGGAAAATCCTGGAACCTGGCTATGGATATTCTTATCAAAATATCTTATGATATATTCTTATCAAAAATAGTGAGCTTTTGATATTTTATTTTAAAATATCACTATTTTATTCACATTCTACCCTAGTTTTTCATTCTTCTCTATAAACATTAATCTCTTGGGTCTGTGGAGCAGAAACACATGCCATTCATTATTGGTATCTTCCCTGCTGGCAAGGAGAGAAGGGTGTGGATGAGAGTCCTGGTAGAGCACCTCTCCCTTGGTCTGTGTTTACAAATAGGCCAGAGTGAGCAGGATCTTGACCTCAGCGGGGATGCCAGTTTGAAGACGGTTGCAATGCTGCAGCCTTAATATGTTGAGAAATGCTGATGGGCTGAATTATTCACAGTAGCCATGATGATGGAGTAGAGGAAGAGTAGGGGATATTTCAAAGTTAGACACTGTAGCTGAGTTACAGTTGACTTTGTAAACGAACACACATGTGGATAAGGATGGTCTTCCTCTTTCTTAATCAAACAGGGGACAGCCTTTGCTATAGAATTTTCACTGTGTTTGCTCCATCAAATGACTGTGGCTGGCAACATACAAGGATAAAATGGAATCAGTCACATGTGTTTCTATAAAAGAGCTTAACACATGTTTATATTGTGGTAACTAATTACTCTTACTTCAGTTCATTTTTCATGGTATCATCAGTTGTTCTGTTATTTAGTTGCCAAGTTGTGTCTGACTCCTTGCAGTCCCATGACTGCAGCACACCAGGCCTCCCTGTCCCTCCCCATCTCCCGGAGTTTGCCCAAGTTCATGTCCATTGAGTCGGTGATGCCATCCAACCATCTCATCCTCTATCTCCCTCTCCTCCTTCTGCCTTCAATCTTTCCCAGCATCAGGGCTCTTGCTAAAATACTGATCTGATTGATACTCCACTTCTTACAGACTCTAATGATTTCTCACTGCTTATGGCATGAAGTTTGAAAATCCTTGGCATGAAATACAAGAATTTTTACAAACTGGCCCTGTCAGATCTCTCCAGCCCAAATCCATTTCCTACTCTCTTTGTACTCCTGGCTTCTTCCTACATCTTACACTCTGGTTGTCCAAAATCTTGAAATTTACCTGAAGATACCAGATTGTTTGAAATCTCTGAAATTTAGTATGTTTTTTCTGCTTGAAATGACTTTTTGTCTTGTCCTTACTAAAAGCCAATATACATATTTTTGGCCTTTCCCCCACAAGCCCACTCGAAAAATAAATTTTATAAAAGAATAGTGATGCAGAAAACAAATTTATGGTTACCAGGGGGGAAATTGGGGGAGAGATAAATTGGAAGATTTGGATTGACTAGCATATTCAAAAGCAGAGACATTACTTTGCCAACAAAGGTTCGTCTAGTCAAGGCTATGGTTTTTCCTGTGGTCATGTATGGATGTGAGAGTTGGACTGTGGAGAAGGCTGAGTGCCGAAGAATTGATGCTTTTGAACTGTAGTGTTGGAGAAGACTCTTGAGAGTCCCTTGGACTGCAAGGAGATCCAACCAGTCCATTCTGAAGGAGATCAGCCCTGGGATTTCTTTGGAAGGAATGATGCTAAAGCTGAAACTCCAGTACTTTGGCCACCTCATGTGAAGAGCTGACTCATTGGAAAAGACTCTGATGTTGGGAGGGATTGGGGGCAAGAGGAGAAGGGGACGACAGAGGATGAGATGGCTGGATGGCATCACTGACTCGATGGACGTGAATGTGAGTGAACTCCGGGAGTTGGTGATGGACAGGGAGGCCTGGTGCGCTGCAATTCATGGGGTCACAAAGAGTCGGACACGACTGAGCGACTGATCTGATCTGATATACAGTGTGTGTGTGAGTCGAATCAGGTGTGTCCAACTCTTTTCGACGCTACAGACTGTAGCCCGCCAGGCTCTTCTGTCCACAGGGATTCTCCAGGCAAAAATACTGGAGTGGGTTGCCGTGCCCTCCTCCAGGGGATCTTTCCAATCCAGGGATTGAACCCAGGTCTCTCATACTGCAGGCGGATTCTTAACCAACTGAGCTACTAGGGAAGCCCCCACATACACATTACTATATATAAAACGGTAACTGATAAGGACCTATTGTTCAGCACAGGGAACTCTACTTAGTACTCTGTAATAACCTTTATGGGAAAAGAATCTGAAAAAGAGTAGATATATGTGTATGTATAACCGATTCACTTTACTGTTCACCTGAAACTAACACAACATAATAAATCAACTAGATTCCAATAAAACTTTTTTAAAAAAGAAAAAAAATTAAAATTACTTTTTTGACAAGATTAAAAAAAAATAGTGGGCTGTGATCCTAGTAATGTATGTGGTTTAGTTGCTCAGTCATGTTCAACTCTTTGTAACCCGATGGATTGTAGCCCGACAGGCTCCTCTGTCCATGGGGATTTTCCAGGCAAGAATACTGGAGTGGGTTGCCATGCCCCTCTTCAGGGGATCTTCCCAATCTGGGTCTCCTGCATTGCAGGTGTTCTCCTTACCAACTGAGCCACTAGGGAAATCCCGATCCTGGTTACAGTGAATTAATTTCGATTAATAACAATACCTTTTAGTAGCTGACAGTTGTATGTGCTTTGGGTCCCATTTGACAGCAATTGCAACCAATTTCCTCTTGGATGGTAGCTCACATTGACAACTTTAAACAGCTCATAGGGAGGGACCAAGACCTCCTTCTTGAGAGAGAAGTCTTGTACTGGTGCCCCCAGGCAGGTCAACATGGTAAATAGAGTTTGGTTTCCAAACCTCTGTGCCTGTTCTCTTGCTGGGGAGGTGGAGAGGAATTGGCCAAAGCGAACGATCGAACCCACGGGGGCTCGCAAGTAAACGCCCTTCAACTCATGCTGCACCTCGTAACACAGAGAGTCTTTCCTCGAGACAATCTCTTTCCTCAGCAGCTGGATTGCTGAGGTCAGGAAGTAGTGTAGATATTTGAAACGGAATGAATGTTTATACTGCTGCGGAGACCCAGCAGCACTGGCCATGGCTCTGGAGAAGTCTAAGTGAACTCTGTCGTCCGATAAATAAACCGAGACAGCCAGAGCATGTGTAACAGTCATGTTCCCGGGGAGAGGTTTTTCTTGGTTCAACCAGTTTAAGTGTGTTTGGTGCCAGACCTTGCGGTAATGCTTACTGGATTCTAGTTCTTCCATGAAATAATCCCCTTGAAGCAGCATCTCCATGACTTGTTGGCTGCAGCCTCGGTACTGATCATCAAAGGAATTTGGTGTCAAGTCAAAGTCGATTTTAACTGCAATCTATAAGGAAAGAATTTCACATGCTAGCAAGGTAATTCTCAAAATCTTTCAGGCTAGGTTTCAACAGTACATGAACCAAGAACTTCCAGATGTACAAACTGAATTTGGCAAAGGCAAAGGAATCAGAGATCAAATTGCCAACATCTGCTGGATCATAGAAAAGCAAGAGATTCCAGAAAAACATCTGCTTCACTGACTATGCTAAAGCCTTTGTCTGTGTGGATCATAACAAACTGGAAAATTCTTAAAGAGATGGGAATACCAGACCACCTTACCTGCCTCCTGAGAAACCTGTATGCAGGTTAAGAAGCAACAGTTAAAACTGGACAAGATTGAGTGACTGAACAACAATAAGGAAAGAAGAATCTTGAATATAACTTTTCAAATCAGATGGTGAGTGTTGTTGACCTGAAATAAATAGACTGCCAGGTATTTTGCCAGCAAAGATAGGTTTATTCAGGGTCAGCAAAGAGCTGCAATTCAGGGTTTGTAACCATGGTGCAACATGTACAGGTTCTCACAGGGCAAGGGAAGTAAAACACTTTCCTAGAGAAGAAACGGAAGATGGGAGGATATAGTAAACAGAGTTCATGGCTTTTCATTGGCCCAGTCCTTACCAGGAAAGGGGCTTCCCTGATGCTCACTTGCTAAAGAATCCGCCTGCGATGCAGGAGACCCTGGTTTGATTCCTGGGTTGGGAAGATCCCCTAGAGAAAGGATAGGCTACCCACTCCAGTATTCTTGGGCTTCCCTTGTGGCTCAGTTGGTAAAGAATCCGCCTGCAATGCGGAGACCTGGGTTCGATCCCTGGGTTGGGAAGATCCCCTGAAGAAGGGAAAGTCTACCTACTCAAGTATTTTAGCCTGGAGAATTCCATGGAGAAGTCCATGGGATCACAAGAGTCTGACACGAATGAATGACTTTCACACTCACTTTGCCAGGAAAGAAGAGATGCTTCTCTTCTTCCTGTTGGGCTCTACTATCCCGGGAGCAGGGCTTCCTCAAAAGAATCCATCTGCAATGCAGGAGACAATGGAGATGCCGCTTTGATCCTGGGGAAGATACCCCGGAAAAGGAAATGGCAACCCACTCCAGTATTCTTGCCTGGGAAATCCCATAGATGGAGGTGCCTGGTGGGCTACAGTCCAAAGGGTCGCAAAGAATTGGACAGGACTAAGTGACTAAGCGCATAAACACACCCACAAACACACACACATCCTGGGAGTAAGAGCTCCCCCTTCTGGTCTTCTGACTCTATTTAACTGATGTTTCTGGTTTTTTGGTTTTTTTTTAAATTTTGCAGTGTGGTAGCTGATTTGCTTTATTTGCTATACTCTTTAAGACCAAGTCGTCTCCTCAAAATCAGTATCTGCTGAAATAAGTTTCACTCATAGTCATTACACTGCTCCAGCTTTTCCTGTGTCTGTGACTCATGTTAGATATTGAATTTAGTTTGACAAATATTACTAAAACACCAACATCCTCATCCCCCACAGAGAAAGTGCCTCTTCTGTATCACTGCAAAGTCTTTTTGCACAGTGAGTATTTTGAAGAAAAAATAAATAATCTTAAAGTTTAATTATACTTTCTGTTTCTTCTCCTACCCCTTCACATTCTCACACTGATGTTACAGGGAATATTTCTTTACACTTAAAGAACACTTAAAGGCTGTATTAGAAGTCTTTGGGACTTCCCTGGTGGTCCAGTGGTTAAGACTCTGCATCTTCACTGCAGGAAGCACAGTTTGGATCCCTGGTCACGGAACAAAGATCCCTCATGCCATTCACTGCAGCCAAAACAAAAGCAAAACCAAACCAAACCAAAACAACAAACAATGACTTCAGTGATGAGTGATGTTGAGCTCTGTACGGGGGCTATGACAACCCTCTCCTCTGCCCAGGACTTGAAATATGAAGGCTAACATACAATTTTTGCTATTGAATAAGAACCTGTTGGAACATCCATCTTTAGGTCTGATGGCTGGTGGGCTTGCTAAGGGTAAACCCCAGAATGAGTTGACTTGCCCCCTTAGGTGCAGGCAGTATTGGACTGCAGCCTGTCCAGGTGGGATTCTTGTCGTGGAGGAACACATAACTCATGCCTTTTGCCATGGGGCTACCTCCCAGAAGGAAGAGGAGCAGAGTCAAATGCAGTATACCCAGTTATTCTTCCTGACACTACCAGTCAAGTAAATCTGCCCACTTCCAGGGGAGCAGAGTGAGGAAAGAGCTGGACAGAGGTCAGTAAGGTTCCTTGGAAAGTCCCTCCTCTTATTAATAGAAACCAGGAGTGGGAAAAAGGCATTCTCTTATAGGGAGCCAAAGGAATATTACTTATTGATATCTAGTGCATATTAAGTTTGCCATAATAAAGTTAGTGACTTCAAAATACCTGGGCTTCCCTGATGGCTCAGATAGTGAAGAGTCTGCCTGCAACTCGGGAGACCCAGGTTCAATCCCTGGATCAGGAAGATCCTGAGGAAAAGGAAACGGCAGCCCACTCCAGTATTCTTGCCTGGGAAATTTCATGGGCAAAGGAGGTTTGTGGGCTATAGTCCCTGAGGTCACAGAGACTCAGACATGACTGAGCGACTACTAACACTTTTTCACGTTCAAAATAAATGAATAAATAAATAGGAGTTAGAGATTTGAAGACAAGTCATCAAGTATCATCCACCCATAACTGAAAGCCATATTTTTCAGTTATCTGAATTCCAAAATGTTTCCTTCTTGGCAAAGAAATGATGCTTTATTAATAAACAGTACTTAATAAGGAACATATTAAGAGATAAAATTTCATCCAGTGAGTGTCAACAGTGCAGCAGCTGCAACTAAAAAACATACCATTAGGTATTTTTGCTATATTATTTATGGCAAGAAGTCAACTAGTTTGTGTAAACTGGAACAAAATTTTAAGACTGCTTAAATGATTTTAACCAATGACTCTTCACAGCAGGTTTACAAATAGTTCTACAGAATATATCTAAGCCAAAAACAAAAGAAAAATACCTCTGTCAAACCTCATACACTCCAAAGCTTTAATCTATTACTAGATATCAAATGGGTATTCTGTTTTCTCTTAACATGAGGTCATATAGAACTTTATAGTGCTTCTTTTGAGTTGATCTATATGAGATGGCTAGTGTCAGATAGTGAAAGTGAAAGTATCAGTCGTTCAGTTGTGTCTGACGCTTTGCAACCCCATGGACTGTAGCTCACCAGGCTCCTCTGTCCATGGCATTCTCCAAGCAAGAATACTGGAGTATGTAGCCATTCCCTTCTCCAGGGGGTCTTCCCAACCTAGGGATCAAACCCAGGTCTCTGGCATTGCTGGCGGGATTCTTTACTGTCTGAGCCACCAGGGAAGCCAATGCCAGAAAGACTTAGTTTATTTTGCATTATTTGTCCTATAGATGCAGTCTTTTATGAAATTTTATGGACAGTAAAAATTAATGCTGAGACTTCCCTGGTGGTTCAGTGCTTAAGACTCCACATTTTCACTGCAGGGGGCACAGGTTCAAACCCTGGTCAAGGAACTAAGATCTTGCATGCCACCTGGCACAGCCAAAAAAAAACCACCAAAAAATCCAAAACAAAAAATAATGCTACGTCTCTAGCTTGCATGTGTGTATGCTAAGTTGCTTTACATGTCCAACTTTTTGTGAACCTATGGACTGTAGCCCACCAGGCTTCTCTGTCCAGGGGATTTTCCAGCAAGAATACTGGAGTGGGTTGCCATTCCCTTCTCCAGGGGATCTTCCCGACCCAGGGATCGAACCTGGGTCTCCTGCATTGCAGGCAGATTCTTTACGGTCTGAGCTACTAGGAAGCCCCTATCCCAAGGAATTAAAGGTCATTTAAAGGCTATCACCAGGAGGATGCTCCAACAGAGCCCTGATCATAAAGAGATCACCTCCTCCACTATAACTCACCGTGGGTCTCTGCAGACCGGAGCACAGCAGCAGGAGAAGAAGCTGCCCCCTCAGGAGCCAGATTCTCACCGCAGAGGCTGCAGTATTTGCCAGAAGAATCCTTCTGCAATGATTGGTCAGGGGACAGCATTTGTTTGTGTGCAGAGCGTTTCTTTGCCCTCGCAGCTCCATCCTAAAATCAGCTTTCAGGATGCTCCTTTGAGGTTTTTCTCCTGGAGTAAGTCTCAACAAGAACTCTCCTCTCCCACGTGTATCTCGAGACTTCTGTTGACCACCACCAACTAGCAGTTTTTCCAAGGGAAGAATTCAACTCACTCGTAAAGCTGGAACCACTGCTGAACAGCCCGATTTGCGAACCAAATAAGGGATTCTAAAGTGAACTCAAGTTAGTTCCCAATTTAAAAAAAAGATCCTGGTCTTGTTTGTATGTGGGGAAATTCCAAAGGCTTATTAAGGGTCAGGCTCACCAGCTCAACCTTTAACTTCCTTAGCAAAGCAGGACAAGGCATGCCCTGTATGATGTTTAGGGTCAAACAGTATTATCTTGAGCTGCAGCCTCCCACTGTGAGTGATATGATTGGCCGGTGCAGGTCCCTGGAAACACGCCCCCACAAGGTGGGGTTCATCTGGCACTGCTGATAGACCCCACCCAGAAGGGGCTGCCACAAAGCAGAACAGTAGGGATACTGTCAAAACAAAGCCTCTCTTTGACTCACAAACTTAAGAGAACAAACTTACAGTTGCCAGGAGTGGGGGATGTAGGGGAAGTTAGGGGGTTTGGGATGGACATGTCCACACAGCTACATTTAAAATGGATAACCAACAAGAGCCTACTGTATAGCATAGGGAACTCTGCTCAATGTTAATGGCAGCCTGGATGGGAGGGGAATTTGGGGGAGAATGGATACATGTATGTGTATGATTGAGTCCCTTTGCTATTCACCTGAAACTGTCACAACATTGTTAAGTGGCTATACTCCAATACAAAATAAAAAGTTTAAAAAAACACAGTATCTGCAAAGTGCAAAAAAAAAGAAAAAAAGAGGCTTCTCTTTGCTGCTTTTCCACTGCGCACTTGAAATCGGCCACTCTAGAAATTATACCGGTTGGGGTCGTAGATCGTCTGTGTTTTTCTCTTCTAAAGGCGTCAGATCCTCAATCCACGCTATTTCAGTGTGTATCGAAGCCAAATGACTACTCTTAGAAAAGGAGCTGACAGTATTCAATGACATGATCAAGAAGAGGTTGCAGGGTGCTAAGTTCATTCAGCACAAGTGTCCTATGAAACTCTCTTTTAGTCACTTCCTTTTCTAGTCTGAACACCCTTCCTCTGTTCTCAGTCCTTGGGATAATTGTTTTTCTTGTGAATCTTCCCCAAACGTACACTTTCTGATTCATATTTAACTGTGAAGGGAAATGAAATCTTGTTCTTGGAAATTCTGATTTTTTTCAAAAACTTAAAAATATTTTTAAGTTGAAACTTCTGATAATATCACAGCAGTTATGCCTCATCACCAAAGTTCAGAGTATCTAGAAAAGTGTGTCTGGTTGGTTTATTTCTCTCTCAGTTCTTGTCTCAACACATCAGAAGTTTGGAACAACAAACTAAACAGTTTAAAACAACAGACAAGTTATAGCTCAGTTACAGCCCAAGCAGACAAATCTTTTATTAAACAGACATTCCCAAGACGTAGGAAAAGGTTAACCCCAAAGGCGCCATGGTAATAATCCCTCTTGGCTTCCCCCTTTTTATGCTTCTTGTCTTCTCCCTTTGGTTGTGACCTGTGCAAAATATGGCTTGTACCCACCACCAGTTAAGAAAGGGGATGCAAATGGGCATATGCTCAAGGCTGATTGACAACTGCAAGTTCTATAATAACAGGCTCCTATATGTTTTCCCATAGTTCAGTCTGTTAGAATCAGATGTACTTATATGTAGAATATTTATGAACACTTAATGGGCTCCTAGCTCCACTTTTCACTTTCATGCATTGGAGAAGGAAATGGCAACCCACTCCAGTATTCTTGCCTGGAGAATCCCAGGGACCGGGGAGCCTGGTGGGCTGCTGTCTATGGGGTCACACAGAGTCAGACATGACTGAATCGACTTAGCAGCAGCAGCAGCAGCTCCCTAAGATTACCTGAGGAAACAGCTGAACAGCAAGGTCACCTGTGCCAGAGCTGGAGAAGTCCATGCAGTTAGTTTGTATCCACTGTGTGCCTAGGGAGCATATGCAGAAACTGGAAAATTCTCTGTGGTTATTTTTGTAGCATATCTGTGAGCTCTCCTGGCTGTGTCTGGGATGGCATTTAGAGATCCACTTGCATCCTGACTGAGCAACTTCACTTTCACTTTTCACTTTCACGCGTTGGAGAAGGAAATGGCAACCCACTCCAGTGTTCTTGCCTGGAGAATCCCAGGGACGGGGGAGCCTGGTGGGCTGCCGTCTATGGGGTCACACAGAGTCGGACACGACTGAAGCAACTTAGCACAGCATAGCATTGCATCCTTTTCAGCTAGGCCACCCCTTGTTGCTCATGCCTAAATTCCTACCCAACAAGTATAAAGGAGGAAACAAAATTACCCATAAGCCATCATCTGAAAAAAGGTATTATTTTGATTTAGATTTTAGTTTTACGCACACACACACATTCTAGGACTGAAATAATGTGTGCAATTTTGCCTGCTGATTTTTTCCCTTAATGTTTTTCTTCTACATCTTAGGTTATTTTTTTTAATTGAAGTATAATTGATTTACCCCTTAATGTTTTAATCTCAGCATGCCCTCATATAACTTAATACCTATTGAAAGCACGATTTTTTTTTTCACAGCTATATAATATTCTACTATCTGTGCTACCATGCAATGAAATATGGGGTGGATCCATGGACCATACTGTCACAAAAGCAGATTGGTGAATAAGACATGGACTCTTGAGAAAGACATGTCAGTTCAATTCCTGGCTCGCCTATTCAACCTTTGACATCATGCAATGTACTTAACTTCTTTGTTCCTCAGTTTCCTCAGTTGTTAAGTGGAGAAAGGGATAGTACTTACAGGGACTTCGCTGGGTGTCTGGTAGTTCTGACTCTCGATTCCCCTGTAGGAGGTGCAGGTTCGATCCCTGGCCAGGGAAGTAAAATCCCTCATGTCACGAAGTGCAGCCAAAAAACAAACAAAAACAAGTAATAATAGTACTTACTTCTCTGAATGCTTTGATACGTTCGTAACCCTTTAACAGCAGTTGACACTGAGAAATTGTTTAATAACATTATCATTTGTACCCAACACATCTTTATTTGTACCAAAATTTGTTGGATAAATGTATTAAACTTAGCCCGTTTTCAACTTTGAATTATTATAAACAATGACTTGTGAAAATGTTTTGGACACAAATCTTTGTGTGCTTTTTGTCTTGCAATTTTTGAGACACAATTTAGAGATGTGCATAGTTTTGGACTTCATTGGAAACATGAGTAGTGCATGAAAATATCCCTTTAAGATTTTAATTTTAATTCTTAAGATTCTTATTATAAACTGTTAACTTGAGATACTCAAGTTTCATGAAGAGAACTAAAATTAGAGTCTTAAAACGTGGGTTATGGGTCTGGTTCTGTAGCTTGATAGCTGAGTTAACTTTAAAAAACCCTGTAAACTGTGCTGAGCTTCAGTTTCCTTAACCTTACAGTTGTTCAGTCACTCAGTCATGTCTGACTGTTCGAGACCCCGTGGACTGCTGCACGCCAGGCTTCCCTGTCCATCACCAACTCCCAGAGTTTGCTCAAACTCATGTCCATTGAGTCGATGATGCTATCCAACCATCTCATCCTCTGTCTCCCCCTTCTTCTCCTGTCTTCAATCTTTCCCAGCATCAGGGTCTTTTCCAATGAGTCAGCTCTTCTCTTCAGGTGGCCAAAGTATTGGAACTTCAGCATCAGTCCTTCCAATGAATATTCAAGGTTAATTCCCTTTAGGATTGACTGGTTTGATCTCTTTGCTGTCTAAGGGACTCTCAAGAGTCTTCTCCAGCACCACAGTTCGAAAGCATCAGTTATCTGGTATTCAGCCTTCTTTATGGTCCAACTCTCACATCCGTACATGACTCCTAAAAACCCATAACTTTGACTAGGTGGAAATTTGTCAGTAAAGTGATGTGTTTGCTTTTTAATATGTTGTTTAGGTTTGTCATACCTTTTCTTCTAAGGAGAAAGTGTGTTTTAATTTCAAGCTGCAGTCACCAAGCTTGGTGATTACCAAGTGGATGAAAACAAATAATATGATAATAATTACCATTCTGGAGAGTGAACCGTGCTCCAGTAACTTTTAGTTTGTTATCTCAACCCACAGTAAGACTATTAGGGAGAGATATTTTAGCCTCCACTTTCTCGGTGCATTTGATGAAACTCTGAGGGTAAATACCTTGTCAGTGATCCCATGGCCCACTGCCTCCAAGAATTCTAACAGACTGTGTCATTTTTTTGGTGATGCCGTGCAGCTTGTGGGATTTTAGTTCCCTGACCAGGGATTGAACCCAGACCACGGCAGTGAAAGCGCGGCGTCCTAACCACAGGACGGCCTGGGAGCTCCCCTGTGTCATTTTACTATTGCCTATAAAGGTCTTGCCGATTTTCCTAATGGGACTGTCACTTCCCAGATAAGACCACTAGGCGGCAGCAGAAACCTTTGTAACCTATTCAGTTTAGTCGTTCAGTCACGTCTGACTCTGCAACCCCGTGGACTACAGCACGTCAGGCGTCCCTGTCCGTCTCCAATTCCCGGAGCTTGCTCAAACTTAATGTCCATCGAGTTGGTGGTGCCATCCCACCAACTCATGCTCTATTGTCCCCTTCTCTTCCAGTCTTTAATCTTTCCCAGCATCAGGGTCTTTTCCAGTGAGTCAGTTCTTCACATCAGGTGGCCAAAGTGTTGTAGCTTCAGCATCAGTCCTTCCAACAAATATTCAGGACTGATTTTCCTTTAGGATTGACTAGTTTGATCTCTTTGCAGTCCAAGGATTAAAGTGTAACCTTTTAATATAACTGAAATTTAAAGCTGAGGGAGAGGAAGAAGGGGGCGGGGGAGGAAGGAGAAACTGGAGACAGAAACAGAAAGAGACTGAGACAGGCGAAAGGAAAGAGAGAAGGAAGCAAGAGAACATCTGGGGTAAGACCGCAGATCTGGAGAGTGTGTGTGTATGTGTGTGTGCGCGTTAAAAGAAAGTATTTGTTTGCCTGCACACAGTCATCGTTGTGGCCTACAGGATCTAGTTCCTTGACCAGGGATTGAACCCTGGGCCCCCCTGCATTGGGAGTTTGGAGTCTTAACCACTAAACTGTAAGGGATGGATGTTCCGAGTGTGTGTACATTTTATTAAAATAAAAAGTTTTCTGATGCTATTTAGAATCATTGAAAAAAGTAATCTTTTGCTCGAGAATTATTTTATTAAATTTCCCATGAGATAATTTAATTTGAGTTAATTAGAGCTTGAGTTTCACTAGTTACCTTTCTTTCTTTTTTTAATAACACTCAATTCTTCAAAATACAATCTGCTGTCTTGATGGCTAAAGGGATATGGGTTTTGAAGTTGCACAGAACTATGTTGCTGTTTTGTCTTCATGATTTTTTAGCTTTTGTGAATTGAGATAATTAATGTTAGTTCTCCATTTCAGTTTCTTTATATACCAAAGCAGAGATGACAACTCCATTCCTGCAGGGTCGTGTTGGCAATGAAACTGATACACTCTTGTAAAATATCATGACACGAATCCATGAACTACACTGTCTCAGGAGCAGATTGAGAAGTAGAACACGGGCTCTGGAGAAAGACAGTGCTTGTGCTTAGTTGCTAAGTCGTAGTTCGCGTCTGACTCTTTTGAGACCCCGTGGACTGTATCCCTCCAGGCTCCTCTGTCCATGGGATTTTCCAGCAAGAATACTGGAGTGGGTTGCCATTTCCTACTCCAGGGGATCTTCCCGACCCATGGATTGAACCCACGTCTCTTGAGTCTCCTGAATTAGTAGATGGATTCTTTACCACTGAGCCACCAGAGAAATCCCTTGAGAAATACACCTTAGCTCAATTCCGTGTTCTATCACTTCCTTAACCTTTGACCCGGACAAGTATTTTATGTCTGTGCTGTGCAGTTTCTTTATTTTTCTGATGCCCCTGACACTCAGCAGGTGCTCAGAGCATGTTGCCTACTCAGATATTTGAAGACCAGCAACTCACAGGGGGTTCAACACAGTGAAAGTTAATTTCTATTAAATATTTAATAAACAGCGGCATAAGAAAATATTTTGCTAATTTTCTAGAACATTTAGACTAGTTTTCTAAAACTACTTTCGAAGCATGGGTTAAAGTCGTCTCTAGAGGGACTTTGAGGGGTGAAGGAGGGAGTGTATCTTTTGCCACTGGCCCCAAGGTTGGAAAATGGCTCTTGGCATTTCCTGTTTGAGTCTTGCTAAACTCCTTTGGACCTGTGTTAATTTCATGCAGGTTCTACCGGAAATCCTTAAGATCCAAAGGAAAGTGGTTTGTTAGCTATCCCCAAGTAGATAGTCAGGATGGCTTTAACATTTTAACTTGCCTGTTCTCTTTTACCGTCAAATCCTTATAAAAGTGAACAAAACTCCTTCAATTATTTCATATTTTTTAATAACTTTTATCCAGATAAAATTTTTTATTTTTTTATTTTTTTATATCTTATAGATATGTAAGAGGTTGTGAGCATGCCTGCATGCTCAGTTGCTTCAGTCATGTCTGACTCTTTGTAACCCTATGAACTGTAGCCCTCCAGGCTTCTCTGTCTATCAGATTTTTCAGGCAAAAATACTGGAGTGGGTTGCCATGCTCTCCTCCAGGGAATCATCCTGACCCAATGATTGAACCCACATCTCCACATTGCAGGCAGATTCTTTACCACTGAGACACTGGGGGAAGTCCTCCAAATTTTTTATTTTTTAATTAATTAATTATTTTTGGCTGCGCTGGATCGTTGATGTTTACCTCGGGCTTTGTCTAGTTGCAGCAAGCGGGGGCTCCTCTTTGATGAGGTGTGAGGGCTTTCCAGTGGTCATGTATGGATGTGAGAGTTGGACTGTGAAGAAGGCTGAGTGCTGAAGAATTGATGCTTTTGAACTGTGGTGTTGGAGAAGACTCTTGAGAGTCCCTTGGACTGCAAGGAGATCCAACCAGTCCATTCTGAAGGAGATCAGCCCTGGGATTTCTTTGGAGGGAATGATGCTAAAGCTGAAACTCCAGTACTTTGGCCACCTCATGCAAAGAGTTGACTCACTGGAAAAGACTCTGATGCTGGGAGGGATTGGGGGCAGGAGGAGAAGGGGACGACAGAGGATGAGATGGCTGGATGGCATCACTGACTCGATGGACATGAGTCTGGGTGAACTCCAGGAGTTGGTGATGGACAGGGAGGCCTGGCGTGCTGCGATTCGTGGGGTTGCAAAGAGTCAGACACGACTGAGCGACTGAACTGAACTGAACTGAACTGAGGGCTTCTGATTGTGATGGCTTCTCTTGCTGTGGCTCCCATGCCCTAGAGTGAAGGCTTCAGTAGTTGTGACACACGGGCTTAGTTGCTCCTCCGCATGTGGAATCTTCCCAGACCAGGAATTAAACCCGTGTTCCCTGCATTGGCAGATGGATTCTTATCCACTGCACCACCAGGGAAGTCCTAGATAAAATTTTAAACATACAGAAACATGATAAGTTTCTGCTGTTGTTTAGTTGCTAAGTCATGTCCAATTCTTTTGAGACCCCATGGACCGTGGCCCACCAGGCTCCTCTGTCCATGGGTTTTCCCAGGCAAGAATACTGAACTGGGTTGCCATGCTCACCTCCAGGGGATCTTCCCAAACCAGGGATCGAACCCTCGTCTTCTGCATTGGCAGGAGGATTCTTTACCACTAAGCCACCAGGGAAGCCCTAAGTTTCTGTATAAGGAACATATGCATGTTCAAGGAAATCCCAGGCCCTGTTATATCTGAGCAGGACACTGTGGGGGAGAGGGGGAACTTCCTGGGACAGACCCCTCCCCCATATTTTCTGCTATAGCTCCTCTCTGAAGTACCCAGGTAACAGTAACTCATGCATGCTTCTGCTAAGTCGCTTCAGTCGTGTCTGACTCTGTGCGACTCCATAGATGGCAGCCCACCAAACTCCCCTGTCCTTGGGATTCTCCAGGCAAGAACACTGGAGTGGGTTGCCATTTCCTTCTCCAATGCATGAAAGTGAAAGTGAAAGGGAAGTCACTCAGTCATGTCCGACTCTTAGCGACGCCGTGGACTGCAGCCTACCAGGCTCCTCCGTCCATGGGATTTTCTAAGCAAGAGTACTGGAGTGGGTTGCCATTGCCTTGCCATTGCCAACTCATGCATATTTTCTGAGTTTTTTTCAGATGCTAAAGTGAAGTGAAAGTCACTTTATAGTATCCATGGGACCCCATGGGCTATACATTTGTGATTCCACGGACTATACAGCCCGTGGAATTCTCCAAGCCAGAATACTGGAGTGGGTGGACATTCCCTTCTCCAGGGAATCTTCCCAACCCAGGGATCAAACCCAGGTCTCCCACATTGCAGGCAGATTATTTACCAGCTGAGACACAAGAGAAGCCCAAGAATACTGAAGGGGGTAGCCTATCCCTTCTCCAGTGGATCTTCCTGACCTAGGAATCGAACTGGGGTCTCCAGCATTGCAGGCGGATTCTTTACCAACTGAGCTATCAGTGAAGCCCTCAGATGCTAAAAACCACCATCACATGGAACAAATTAAGAACATGACCCCAGACCTACAGGCGCCTAAGGATTGATAATGTTAACTGCCCTGTTACCTCACCATCAACCAATCAGAAAACTGTACATGGGCCCATCACATACCCCGGGGTGCCTTCCTTATCTGGGCTTCAAAAAGGCTTTGCTGGAGCCCTTTAGGGAGTTCGGAGTTTGTGGGGCATAAACCATTCTCTCCTCGCATGGCCCACAATAACCCTCTCTCTGTTCCAAACTCCAGCGTTTTGGTTTGTCTGGTCTCACTGTGCATCTGTCACTTGAACTGTGTTCACACGATCCACATTCATCTATTGCTTATATTTTGCCCCACGTGCTCTCTCTCTCTCTTTTTCCTAAACCATTTGAGAGTAAATTGCAAACATCATGCCCTTTGAGGCATATTAAAAATTTTTAAGGGTTTGAGCAAAAATCAGTTCATATTGAGCAGTTGCCACACTGAAATGGTTAGGAATGCTCTACTGATAAGAGCTGGGGAGAGACTTACACAGAGAAAAGGAGGAAGAAAAGCAAGGAAATCGATTGGCTGTAGTTTAAGCATTTGTCTTATTTGGAAAAGCTTCATTGGCTGTTTGTGATGGCTGCCCTTGGATTTCAAAGTCTCCACCTTGAGGCCAGTGCACACTTAGGTTTTGGTTTGCTTGTGTAGGCTGCAAAAGTATTACCATCACCTCAGTCTCATGGCCTCCTTGCTTAGTTAATTTAACACCTGTAGGGACAGAAATATTCTCCCTTCTGCCCTTCTAGGGTCTTTGGCTGGTGTGAAAATTAGATTAATGTAAGAAAAAGTAACAGGAGAAAAACAAATTTTGTATGTATGGGATTACCATAAAAAATGTGAACACTCCCCTCTGCCCCAATGTGAAACCCAAAGGCAGTCAGGTAATTGAGAGTTGTATGGCATTCTGATAAAGGAATGTATGGCCCTGAGGCTTCAAAGGGGAGGAGGGCAGATCACAGGAAGATGAGAAGAGCAGATATGTGCCCTGCCATGTAGGTGAGTCTTTCAGCTAAGAAGTTATCTCTGCTGATAGCTCTCTTTCTAGCAGCCCCCGATTTAAATTCCTTTAGGCAGTGAAGAGAGGTAAAAAGTTTCCTTGAGTCTATTGGGTCTTGATTGCCTTCAGTTCAAAATAATCCACATGGGACTTCCCTGGTGAATTTGTGGATAAGAATCTGCCTGCCCCTGCAGGGCACAGGGGTTTGATCCCTGGTCCAGGAAGATTCCACATGCCACAAAACAACTAAGCCCAGGAGCGGCAACTACTGAGCCCACGTGCTTCAGCTACTGAAGCCCTCAAGCCTAGAGCCTGTGCTCTGCAACAAGAGAAGCCACCGCAATGAAAAGCCCACATATTGCAACATAAAGTGGCCCCTGCTTACTACAACTAGAGAAAACCCATGCAGCAATAAAGACCCACTGCAGCCAAAAATAAATAAATAAATAAATTTATGAGAAAAAAAACCCCACATGACATAGTGGGAGACCTATTTTGCTCCCCTTCACACCCTTTACCCTTAAATACCTCTCAATGTATTTCCTAAAGATAAAGACAGTCTCATACACAACCATAGTATAATTACCAATATCAAGAAATTTAACATTTGTAGAAGACTATTGTGTAATCCATACTCCATATGCAAGTTTCATCAACTGTTCCTGTAATGTTCTTTGTAGGTATTTTCCAGGATCACAGTGTGCATTGACTTGTCAAGTCTTTTTGGTTTCTATAAAACTGGAATGCTTCCTCAGTTTTTATTTTGCTTTTTGATGTTGACTTTTTTGAAAAGGTCAGTTGTTTTGTAGAATGTCTCCCTCAATTGAGGCTTGTCTGTTATTTCCTGATGATTAGATTCAGGTTCTGTGGTTTTGGCAGGGAAATCACAGAAGTGATGTACTGTTCTCAGGAGGCACTAGCATCCATTGTTTCAGTACATTTTATTATAACAATTGTTGTTAGATCCACTGCTTCATTATGAAGGAAGTTATCTAACCTTTCTCATTTCCACTGCCCCTTTTTCATAGTGAAACCATTTAGATGTCATTTCTGGGACTCTGAAGAGCTCCAGTACCATAGTCCTTTATATCTCAATGCAGAAAGGAGTTCAGTGAGATGACAAGTGATAGGAAGTGATTTATTAGAATAGGATGCTTGTAAAGTTCACAAGAGGGCAAGCAGGCAAGCATCATGTTGCCCTGAATACTCAAGGGCTCACAGTTTTATAATCAAAGGAAGAGAGGCGAGGGGAAGAAGATCCTCTTTGTCTTTCTTTTCTTTGTCTTTCTTGAGTAGACATCATACTTTCATCACTAGCTCCTCCCCCAGGTAGGGCAGGGAAGTTTTCTTGTCCCTATATAGTCAGGCCAGGACTGCCATAGCACTTTGGAAAAATTATTCCAGGTCTCAGTACAACGAAGATCTTTTATTTTGAGAAGTCACCTTTCCCTAAATGATTGTGTGTGTGTGTGTGTGTGTGTGTGTGCACAGAGCATACCCTGGGAGTCATAAACTTGATGACATTGCTGGGCAGATTTTAGGCCTTATTTGCTATGATCATTTTATTGTTTGGGGGGCATTGTGCAAAGAACATGTCTTAAAGGCCAAAGAGCATGTTTTGGGGGTCATTAACTCACTGAGCTCATTGGGCAGAATATAGTTTTCAATCACCATCGTTTTATTGTTTGTGGGCATGTCTTGCTTCTGTTGCATAGTTTTGTTGTGAAGCAAGTTAGCTTGATCGTATTGTTAAACAAGCCAATCTAGCTTTGATGCTAAGGGACTTGCTCTGCTTTATGAGTCAAGCAAGCTCACACTGTTTCAGAATTTTCCCATTACTTTCTTGGGTGATCATTAACCTTACCGTGGTCTTCTGAAGCCCGCTGAAGTTCCCTCTCTATCTATAATTTCCTAATCAGGTTTCTAAGCTATTTGATTATCCTGCTGCTGCTGCTAAGTCACTTCAGTCGTGTCCGACTTTGTGTGACCCCATAGACAGCAGCCCACCAGGCTCCCCCGTCCCTCCGATTCTCCAGGCAAGAACACTGGAGTGGGTTGCTGTTTCCTTCTCCAATGTATGAAAGTGAAAAGTGAAAGGAAAGTCACTCAGTTGTGTCCAACTCTTCATGACCCCATGGACTGCAGCCTACCAGGCTCCTCCATCCATGGGATTTTCCAGGTGAGAGTACTGGAGTGGGGTGCCATCGCCTTCTCCGATTTGCTTATCCTACTTTGTCCCTATTAATAGGATCTTAGTGTTGGGAAAGAATGTTGTAATCCTCTTCCATCCAGTGTGAATCTCCTTCTCAACATTTTGACAGAGGAACTTCTGCCATGTGTGTTACTGTGATGTTGTGGTTTTCAGTATATATTCAGTCTTTTCCATGGTTCCTCGCACACTGCCCCTAAAACCTTTGTAATTTCCTAAGTGATAAGAGCTATGGAGCATCTTTTGCTTCAGGTTCTTGAAATAGCTCCAGAGGCATAAAAGTGAAATGGATATCTTTTTTTTTTTTCTAATTGAGGTATAGTTGATGTACAATATTATATACATTTCAGGGGTACAACATAGTGATTCATAATTTTAAAGGTTATATTCCATTTATATTATAAAATATTGGCTATATCCCCTATATTCCCCATTTTACAATAGTCAATATATACTTGTAGTGTATTCATTTTACACAAAGCAGTTTGTATCTCTTAATCCCTTACCTCTATCTTGCCCGTTTCCTCTCCCCACTGGTAATCACTAGTTTGCTCTCTTAATTTGTGAGTCTGTTTCTTTTTTGCTATATTCACTAGTTTTTTTAAAAAGTGATTAATTAATAATTAAATGTAAAGCAGGAGGAGAAGGCACAGGGACCTGGGGCTGGACAGTTAGAACAGGATTCCCTGTGGCCCAGAAGAGGGTCTGAGGCAAGGCTTACAGGCAAGGCAGAGGTCCCAGGACTATAGCTGGGTCTGTCCACAACTCTGGGCACACAACGGGCAGCAGAAGATCCAGCATAACTCTGGGAGCATCTCAACACTTGGGTGGAACAGAGTCATTGAAAACACCAGGAAGGGAGTAACCATCCACACAGGTAGTTGTTTATGGCACATTTAATTGAGCTTTCTGTGTGGTTCTGGGGACTCAGTAGTGACCAACCAGATATGATCCTGGCTGCCAAGGAACCTAGATTTATGCAGTTTTGAAGGTCGGCTCGTAGGTAACAGGGGTTTAGCAGTTAACGGGGGACCCATGAGGTTGCAAAGAATCAGACTAACTGAATCATAATCACAATATTAATTTTTCTATAAAATTCATATCTCTGTCCTTCAGCTAACAGAATTGTTGCTCTCCCTCAGCTCTGGGACATATTACAAACCTTACATTAACTAACAATGAAAGGCACAAACATGCATCACATTTAATTATTAGTTTTTTGTTTGATCAGAGGGGAAATGTTTGTCTACCTTACCCCAGTATAATAACATATAAAATAATGCATAAAAAGTTTCTATTCCCAATTTACTACTCCTAATATTGTTTTAAATAATTTCTGATCTCTGGGGCCAAATCCTGCCACCACCCCCCACCCCCCGCCAAATCCGCCTCTTTTCTTTTCTAGTATTTGAAGATGATGTTCTGTTCTTCCAAGTTTCCCTTTGCAGACTTAATATTCTGACTCAACTCTTCCTCAGACTATCATCCTGGCCATCTTCCTCTTTTTAAATTCCAGTAAGTCAGTGACTCTTGTGAAATATCGCAACAGGACACCACACATGTATCTCATCAATGGGACTAAAGGCTTCTTTTGTTCTGAATGCTTTCTTTCACTGATGTAACCTAAGGTGAAGCAGGTTTTCTGGGTATCTATGTCATTCTTTTGACTTGCTGAATTTTCATCTATTAAAAGTCATGAAGTCATTTGGGCATAAACTTCTATTATTAAGTCAGATATCACCAATCCTAAAGCACCTGTAAATTTTTTAAAAAGATTTTTTGATGTAGATCATTTTTTAAAGTCTTTATTAAATCTGTTACAATGTTGCTTCTGTTTTATGTTTTGGTTTTTTGATCCTGAGGCATGTGGGATCTTAGCTCCCGGACTAGGGATTGAACCACACCCCCTGCATTGGAAGGCAAGGTCTTCACCATTGGACCATCAGGGAAATCCTAGTGAAGTGAGTGCAAGTCGTTCAGCTGTGTCCGACTCTTTGTGACCCCATGGACTATACAGTCCATGGAATTCTCCAAGCAGAGTGGGTAGCCTTTCCCTTCTCCAGGGAATCTTCCCAACCCAGGGATTGAATCCAGGTCTCCCTCACTGCAGGTGGATTCTTTACCAGCTGAGCCACAAGGGAAGCCCAGGGAAGTCCTAATGCACCTGTAAATTTGAAGTAGATTTAGCAGGTTCACTTTTAGGATCTTACATGTATACATCCTTAACTCCTTTATTTTAACCTTAGCTCTTTCATTTTAACCTGACTTCACAAATCCTGATTTTGATACAAAGTGTTATAGCAATAACTCCTGGTTAGTTTTATACAAAAATTAGAATACCATTCTTCTTATATCTTCACCAAAACAGTAATTAAAATATGAAAAATAGCACAGAGTTAAGTAGACATTCCTGGGTATGATAATAGGAATTTCCTTTTAGGTTGAAAATGATACATGCTGACGTTCTCTTTAATGATGCATCAGCTAGTTTCTCAACCAGACATGAACGCACCTAATTCTTCCCATGTCTTAACCAGGGATTGCAACTCGTCAGTTGAATTAAAAAGATATATTTCATTTAAATAATTTAAAAATATTTAAATACTCTTAGGTGGGTCATACATTCTTCATTTAGCCATAATTCATACCCGTCACTCTTAGACTAGTTTAATCATAGATATTATCTATCTATCTAGATCTTCAGACATTTGCAGTCCTATCTGAATTATTCCACTTGCAGTAAAGAAACCTTAGGCTTCCCAACTGGTGCTAGTGGTAAAGAATCCATCTGCCAATGCAGGAGACATAAGAGATATGGGTTTGATCCCTGGGTTGGGAAGATCCCCTGGAGAAAGGGATGGCCACCCACCCCAGTATTCTTGCCTGGAAAATCCCATGGACAGAGGAAACTGGCAGGCTACATTTCATAGAGTCGCAAAGATTTGGACACCACGGAGTGACCGAGCATGCTCTCAAAGAAACCTAAAGAGATGTCACCACATGCTAAACATGAGAAAAACCCAAGAAATCTTCAAAATCCTAAATTTTCTGTAATCCATGAAATACCCAAGGTCACAAGACAGCCAGGTCAACTGAGTTTCAAACTGTGAGAGCTCCTCTGAGGAGAGAGGGGGGCCCACAAGTTGCTTCATCTTTGTTAAAGTAGAGCAGAAAGAGGCAGCTGCCATGAAAGTGTGTAAAAAATAAACAGCCAACATTTAAATAAATCTTTAAGGTTAAGAGTGGGCTGGCAAGACAGTTGAAGAATTTTCTGGGGCTCCAGACTCAAGGGGAAGAGGCACTGACTCAAGCTCTTTTCTAAGCCTCTACTGGGTGTTCATGAAAAAGACTGGGGACAGGACAAGAAAAATTTCTCCCCTTGGCAATGAAAACAGGTACAAAGTTTATCTCTCTTTTTAAAAATTTTGCCTTGTTTTTAATTGGAGGATAATTACTTTACAATATTGTGTTGATTTCTGCCATCCATCAACATGAATCAGCCATAGGTACGCATATGTCCCCTCCCTCTTGAACCTCTTTCCCACCTCCTTCCCCATTCCCCTCCTCTAGGTTGTCACAAGGCACCAGGTTTGGGTTCCATGTGTCATAGAGCTAATTCCTACTGGCTATGTATTTTACATATGATAATATATATGTTTCAGGCTTCCCTGGTGATGGCTAGTGGTCAAGAATCTGCCTGCAGTGCAGAGCCACAGGAGATGCAGTTTCCATCCCTGGGTCCGGAAGAGCCCCTGCAGAAAGGCATAGCAACCCACTCCAGTATTCTTGCCTGGAGAATCCCATGGACAGAGGAGCCTGGTGGGCTACAGTCCATAGGGCTGCAGAGTTGAACACAACTGAAACAACTTAGTACATATGCATCAGATCAGACCAGATCAGTCGCTCAGTCGTGTCCGACTCTTTGTGACCCCATGAATCGCAGCACATCAGGCCTCCCTGTCCATCACCAACTCCTGGAGTTCACTGAGACTCACGTCCATCGAGTCAGTGATGCCATCCAGCCATCTCATCCTCTGTCGTCCCCTTCTCCTCTTGCCCCCAATCCCTCCCAGCATCAGAGTCTTTTCCAATGAGTCAGCTCTTCACATGAGGTGGCCAAAGTACTGGAGTTTCAGCTTTAGCATCATTCCTTCCAAAGAAATCCCAGGGCTGATCTCCTTCAGAATGGACTGATTGGATCTCCTTGCAGTCCAAGGGACTATCAAGAGCCTTCTCCAACACCACAGTTCAAAAGCATCAATTTTTTGGCACTCAGCTTTCTTCACAGTCCAACTCTTACATCCATACATGACCACAGGAAAAACCATAGCCTTGACTTGACGAACCTTTGTTGGCAAAGTAATGTCTCTGCTTTTGAATATGCTATCTAGGTTGGTCATAACTTTTATTCCAAGGAGTAAGCATCTTTTAATTTCATGGCTGCAGTCACCATCTGTAGTGATTTTGGAGCCCAGAAAAATAAAGTCTGACACTGTTTCCACTGTTTCCCCATCTATTTCCCATGAAGTGATGGGACCGGATGCCATGATCGTTTTCTGAATGTTGAGCTTTAAGCCAACTTTTTCACTCTCTACTTTCACTTTCATCAAGAGGCTTTTTAGTTCCTCTTCACTTTCTGTCATAAGGGTGGTGTCATCTGCATATCTGAGGTTATTGATATTTCTTCCGGCAGTCTTGATTCCAGCTTGTGTTTCTTCCAGTCCAGCGTTTCTCATGATGTACTCTGCATGTAAGTTAAATAAGCAGGGTGACAATATACAGCCTGGACGAACTCCTTTTCCTATTTGGAACCAGTCTGTTGTTCCATGTCCAGTTCTAACTGTTGCTTCCTGACCTGCATACAAATTTCTCAAGAGGCAGATCAGGTGGTCTGGTATTCCCATCTCTTTCAGAATTTTCCACAGTTTATTGTGATCCACACAGTCAAAGGCTTTGGCATAGTCAATAAAGCAGAAATAGATGTTTTTCTGGAACTCTCTTGCTTTTTCCATGGTCCAGCAGATGTTGGCAATTTGATCTCTGGTTCCTCTGCCTTTTCTAAAACCACCTTGAACATCAGGAAGTTCACGATTCACATATGCTGAAGCCTGGCTTGGAGAATTTTGAGCATTACTTTACTAGTGTGTGAGATGAGTGCAATTGTGTGGTAGTTTGAGCATTCTTTGGCATTGCCTTTCTTTGGGATTGGAATGAAAACTGACCTTTTCCAGTCCTGTGGCCACTGCTGAGTTTTCCAAATTGGCTGGCATAGTAAGTTTATTTAAATGTATATGCTTTGGAGGAAAAGGACAGTGTTTTAAGAGTTTGCTGTCTTTGTCTTCTTTTCTCAATAATTGACTTTTATGCAATATGTTGTTATTATTGCTCTTAAAGGCTTTTTTTTTTTCTACTTGGAAATGTGATTCTGCTGATTTGCCACCTACTGATAAGTTGTGTGCTTTGTGTTTTTAATACTTGGATGACTCTGTGCTGATTCTTCTTTGTTCTGAACAATTTTGTTTTGTCCTCTTTAGTGCTATTTTTAGTTTGGTCCACCCACTAGTTTTTATTAATACTAATAAGTCATCTGTAGGTCTATCATTCTTAGAAAATCATATTATCACCCTGATTTAAGATGCAGTTCAGATCAAACAAATACTTCAGAAGCATTTTCAGAGTGTAAGCTTCATGAGGGCAGAAATCATATCTTTTTTTCACTGCTCTGTCATTTATGCTTGTGATAGTGCCTGTCACTGGATAGGCCCTCAATGAATTACATTTTTAAAAAACTTTAACATATTTTTAATTCTGAAAATGAATTTTTCACAGTAATACAATTAGTTCCCCGAAATGAACTCATTTATCTGGCTTTTCTACAAAGGACAATTAAAACATTTAAGGCAAGATTCACTTATTCATCTCCATTTTAAGATGAAAAGAAAATAGCAGACCTCAGATATTGGTTAAAGTTAATGGAAAAGCTCCTTTTTCTTATTTCTTTTTTGGTGGTTTCCTGTATAAGAGCTTTGTATTACTATGGATATTTTATAGTAAGACACTTTTGTTTCTAACTTTATATATTGAAAGCAACTTTTTGTATGTGTAAATGAATCAACTTATGCTTGCCAAATAGGCTAAGCATTTTCTAATATATTCTCACTTAATCCTCCTGATGATTTGGTGAGTAGTATTATAGTCCCTTTGCTTTTTTACAGATGAACACATGGAGACTCAGATAGGTAGTATAACTTGCCCAGCATAGCTTAGCTAGAGCAAAGCAAACAAGATTCAAACCAGGTCTTCTGACTCTCAGCCAACGAGTGCACTAAACTGCACTATATAAGAAAGCTGAAGGTGGCTTTTTAAAATGATAAAACATCACCAATGATTAGTGAATACTTTCTATAAGCCAAATATTATGCCAAGTACTCTATATGCTTAATCTCATTCCCCCAGTTGCCCTTTTTGGTAATAACATTATTAGTCCAAGTTTACTGAGGATTTGAGGTTTGAAGTAACTAAAGGAACTTTCAGCCTTATTCCTAATTTCTGTTATATCTTGTTCTCCAGATCCTTTGTTGGGGTGAGGGCAGTGGAGAGACGTTTTGTCCTCACTCCCTTGACTTGAATTTATGACCTTTTGCACTCTAAATCTTATTTTCCTGAAGTGGTGATACAAGCCTGTTTTTTTCCTAACTAGCAGATTTTTCTGTTTGATTTGTGTCCGTATGAAAAATGGTGCGTGGTGGCACTTCTCTGAACTTCATAGGGTTTGTCAAGTTCCCAAACCCTGCTGGGCAGAATTTGGAATTCTCTGACCTAGTCTTGATGAATTCTGGACATGGTTTTAACACCTCTTGGCCAGCCCTGTAATTTTGATGTTTAAGTTCATTTTCTCCTTCAAGTCTTGCATGATCAAAGGACACAGTATTTAAGAGACAGGCAGATGTGGGCTTAACCCTGATTCTGCTTTTATTTTTATGTGGGCAATTTTTTAAAGTATTTATTGAATTTGTTACAATACTGCTGCTGTTTTGGGTTTTTGGCCACAAAGCATATGTTATATTAGCTCCCTGACCAGGGATCGAATCAGCACCCTTTGCATTGGAAGGCTCAGTCTTAACTACTGAACCACCAGAGAAGTCCCCCTGATTCTACTTTTTCTGATCTGCTGGCACTGAGCAAATTACTTTCCCTCTCTGAGTCTTAGCTTACACTTGTGTAAAATTAAGTTAATACTATCTACCTGAATGGTCACTCTTAGGACTGAATGAGCAAAGTTTGTAAAGTGTTTTAGGACAATGTCTATTATATAGGGAGTGCACAGTGAATGGCAATTATTATTCTAGCTTATATTGTTATGATAACTATTGTTTACAGAGAGATTGTCTAAACCCAAATTGATATCTGTGTTGTTCTTAGCACTACGGGTTAATTGTCAGGTCAAACCAGTCAAAATTGTCCATCTACACAGTAGTTTTCTGAAGAATGGACCTTGCTTTTCATATATACCCATGTTTCCAGTTGTATTTAATCAACTGACTGCTTAGCGAAGACCTTGGGGAATAGCCTTTGGGTTCTTTTAAATTAAAAAAAAATTATTTATTTGACTGCTCTAGGTCTTAGCTGTGGCATGTGGGATCTTTGATCTTTCTTGTGGCATATGGAATTGAACCCAGGCCCCCTGCACTGGGAGTGTGGAATCGTAGCCCCTGGACTACCAGGGAAGCCCCATAAATTTTAAATTACATAATTTCTTTAAATTGCAACAGTTCATTTTATTATTGTTCACTTTTCCTTTTTTTTTTTTTTAGCAGCCATGAATGTTTTCAGTATTATTATTATTTTCTTACAGGGAAAAGTATATGTGCAATTTGCAAATAGATGCTTCATCATGTCAATAAATATTTACTATATTTAATTGTAAAACTGCCAATTGATAGACATCATACCATTGTCCCCACATAGGGAATACTAAGAACATTTTAACTGAGGTGTAACATAGGTTTTCTGTACCTGGTGTACAGATTCATTTTTTTTATTAATTAATAAATAGTTAATAGTTTTTTTAAAACTAATTAATAGTTTTTTAAAACTAATAGTTTTTTTCTTTCCCTTAATTTTAAAAATATGCTTTTAGATGTTGTTTCAGGAGGGAAGATCTTTGGGTAAAACCTTAATTGCTGTCAAGGAAAACATAATTTTCCGGCCAACTTAATATAACCACACAGTTCAACATTCATGTAAGGTGTATACAAAAGCAGAATTGTACTGTAATGTTGAGAAGGAGTGTTTTGGTTAAGCTGGTGCCTCTGGATTTTGACTGTAGTTACGTAAACATTGACATTTTGTGACTAATGGCTGGGAAAACAGCTACTCACACCAAAAGTTCAGGGTTGGAGTATTCACTCACTGGCCTAGCAGGACAGCTTACTATAATTCTCTCAGTGATTTGAATTGTGGGGCAGAGGATTTCGGCAACTAAGTACATGATCTTCTCCACCAGCTCACTTCTACCTGATCTTCCCTAAATTACAGCCAGGATTTCAGACTATAACTAGGGATACATCTCAGAAGACAACTGTGGATGGAAAAAATGATACATGGACTTTCATGTGTCAAGGTACACAAGACCGCAGGTTATTTCCCAAAGGGAGATTTTTGACTAGGGTGTGGTTAAAGGGGTTGACATAGGGTCACACTTTACCAAGATGTAAAGGGTGGGGGAGTAAGGAAGTGCAAACAAAAGGGAAATGAGAGGCACTAAAGAAAGCACCCCACTCCAGTACTCTTGCCTGGAAAATCCCATGGATGGCGGAGCCTGATAGGCTGCAGTCCATGGGGTCGCTAAGAGTTGGGCACGACTGAGCGACTTCCCTTTCACTTTTCACTTTCATTTATTGGAGAAGGAAATAGCAACCCACTCCAGTACTCTTGCCTGGAGAATCCCAGGGTTGGGGGAGCCTGGTGGGCTTCCATCTATGGGGTCGCATAGAGTCGGACACGACTGAAACGACTTAGCAAAGAAAACAAACTATTTTAGGATTTTACTTCTCTCATTTTAAAAAAAATTTCTTGGTCGTGCAACACGAGGGATCTTAGTTCCCTGACCAGGGATCAAACCCATGCCCTTTGCTTTGGAAGTGCAGAGTCTTAACCACTGGACCACCAGGAAAGTCCCTGGGAGTTTACCTTGAGTGGCCCTTTGTGTGCTGAAGAGTCTTTTGTTCTCAGATTTAGAAGTATGGAAATGATTAGAATCAGTATATTTTCATAATTTTGTGTATGGCATAAAGAAAACTCCCATTTTAAAGAGTAGAACTAGAAATTTTTTTAAAAAAGAAGTAATTTAAATCTCCTAAAAAGTAGCTGACTATATTTTTACAAGTTCTATATAGAGAAGTATGCAACAGTGTACATAAAAATATCTAACCTGGGTCAAGAATTCTTTTTATGCATGCTTTCCCACTCATACACTAAATTTTCAGTCAGAGGTTTAAATTTTTCATTATCCAATGTGATCCTAATAATAGGACATAAAGTAGGTAGAATAGACATTGGTTTTTCTGGGTGTGGGTCAAACAGAAAGGGTCAAGCTAGCTAGTAGCTTGGGTCAAGCTACCTAGTTAAGTTACACATGACTAGTATAGGTGAGGACTAGGCATAAGAACCACATCTACTATGTATAAGCCCAGATTCATTTCTACTAAATGGCATGAACCATAGCAAAATATAATGTGCAATACATGCTTTTATTAGTTTAATTACCTTTAAGATTATGAGACATGAGATGCTTAGAGAATAATAGAAATTCTTTCCTTCCTTGTCAAACTCTGTCAAACTGTCACCTGCGTTTGATCACATTTAATTCACAGCCCAGGGTAAGGTTATAATGAGACCTAAAGAATTAAATCAGTCATCTGAAAAATAAAATGCAAGCTCCTCACAGTTATGTTTATCTGTGCATATTAATAAAGTCAAGAGGTCAATGCCAAATTAAGATACAGTGCCAGTTACTTAATTTTATTTCTCTGATTATTTACCAATCTACCAGCTCAATTATAATCATCTTATCTGCCTAACTTATCTCCCTGCTCATTCTGTCTGTCCTGGAGTTTCTTACTTAAAAATCATGAAATATTAAGGTTTGAAACTTCCTCTGGCCTACGTAACAATCCACCCCCCAAATCTCCTTTTGTTTGTCCCTGTCAAGCACTGTTAATGAGGAATGAAGAGTCTATGTGCTCAGTTATGTCCAACTTTTTCCTGTCCATGAGATTTCTCAGGCAAGAATACTGGAGTGGGTTTCCATTTCCTCCTCCAGGGCATCTTCCCAGCCCAGGAATCGAACCTGTGTCTCTTGTATCTCCTGCACTGACAGGTGGATTCTTTACCACTGAGTCACCTGGGAAGCCCCATATTTAAATATCTCCCATGATGAGAAGCTCACACTTATAGCCCTTTCCAAATTTGAACTTGCTCCTTAGATTTGCATTTTTTGAAAAAAAATTTTCTAAAAACACTGGTCATATAGCTTAAAGTTTCTTTTTCTTCATGTTTATTCTCCTCTAGACACAGTGTTCCTAATTTCCAGAGCTTATCTCTGGGTTGTAAAATAGAACCATATAAAAGCCAGGATAAAGACAATCATTGGGAATGGTTGTTTTTGTTTTTTTTTTTTTGATAGCTCAACTTGGTCTCAGTTTTGAGACTATTCTTTTTTCTTTTTTTTTTAATTTTTACTGGCGTATAGTTGCCTTACAATGTTGTATTAGGGTCTCCTGCACAGCAAAATGAATCAGCTATATGTATATGCATATCCCCTCATTTTTAGATTTCCTTCCTTTTTAGGTCGCTACAGAGCCTTGAGTAGAGTTCCCTGTGCTTTACAGCAAGTTCTTATTAGTTATCTATTTTATACCAGTATCAATAGTGTATATATGTCAATCCCAAGTTCCTAATTCATCCCACCCACCCCTCTGTCCTCTTAGTATTTATACGTTTATTCTCTCTGTGTCTCTATTTCTGCTTTGTAAATAAGATCATAAGATCGTCCATACCAATTTAAGGGGAATATGTATCTGAGTTTTCTAAAGGGGTGTGATGGGCTACTTGAGATTATGATGTGAGGAGAGGTCAAACAAAGGAGGGGATCTTCTAATTTAGGCAGTCTTTGGTTCTAATGACTAGGATAGAAGAAGGCACGAAGAGGGATACTGAAAATAAATCCCAGCTAAGCTTAAAGAGGTACAGAGAGGTACAAATTTCTTGGAAACCTAGAGGCTTATAAATATGGACACTGGAAAAACTGTACTGTATGTAAGGGCTAATCCTAGAGCTTGAGTATTTAAATACCTAGTTATCCATTAAGATCTTATTTAGCCTCTGCAAGTAATACCTGCTTGTCTTTAATATGAAAGTGATAAATCATGTGATTGTTTAAAATTCTAAGGTATGTGTACACCATTTGGGCACAAACCTGAATGGTGACTTTGAAGGTTTCTAATGGCAGCATTTAGAACCCCAGTTCAGCTTGTGGAAAACCGTGGATATATTTTGGTTTGGCTCCAAGCCTTCTTTTCATCCTCTAGGTTACTGAGTGCAAAAGAAAAAAAAAAAATGAACACTGTATATATTTTTGAGGCACAGGTTTATTTTCCCCTCTTGCAAAACTGACATTGAATTATTTGATTTTTGTCCAAGGGATTTAGCTTGTTCTATGACAGGAGACTGATTATCCTGAAAAATGCCTTTTACACTGACTTTAAACATGTGACTCTGTGATTCTCAAGGAAGTCTTATCAGAAACCGAGAGATGACTTCAAAGGAGATTTTCCTTCTCGACACTTTTTCTAGTGTTAGGGCTGGGCCTTCTCTCTCTTTTTAAAATTATGTTAATTTATTTATTAGGCTGTGCTGGGTCTTAGTTGAGGCGTATAGGATCTAGTTCCTAGATCTTAGACCAGGGATTGAACCTGGGCTTTGTACATTGAGAGCTTGGAGTCTTAGCCATTGGACCACCAGGGAAGTCCCTGGGCCTTCTCTTCTCTGTGCTGTTGCAAATTTGGTCAGTTTACACATATTGCCTAACCCTAGTTTTGCTTTTGCAAAGACCCCCAAAGCTTCTTACCAGTAGTAGATAAGGGGATATCTAGATATTGAAAACTGAAGTTCAGTGCTGGTTTTGCTTTATGCTACAGGAGACTTTGTAAGTAAGTGTCTGTGTTAGTTGCTCAGTCATGTCTGACTCTTTGCGACCCGATGGACTGTAGCCCGCCAGGCTCCTTTGTCTGTGGAATTCTCCAGGCAAGAATACTGGAGTGGGTAGCCATTCCCTTCTCCAATGGATCTTCCCAACTCGAGGATTGAACCCCGGTCTCCTGCATTGCAGGCAGACTCTTTACTGTCTGAGCCATCAACTTTAACCTACCAGATTTTTAGTTTTCATACCTCTTGATTATGAATTATAATTCCTGCTTTGCCTGCAACTCATAGACACTGTTAGTAGCAGTGGAAATAATGTATGTATGTGAAAGCATTTAAAATAAATGCATTTATAAAAATGGAAAATTAGTATCATACAACCAAGACTCCTAGGGCAGAAGTAAGGGCAGAGCTTGTATGGAGAAGATCTTGAATTTGGCTTGCACTGAGATTGCTTCTCCTTTTTCTTTCATTACATGTACACTTACACTCACACTCACACACAGATGTGCATGTGTGCAAATACAATCTTGATTCTAGGTCTGCATTCATAGCTCACATTCTAGATGTGAGCCCTAGTATGCTTCTCCTTCAAATCAATCCTGACTTCCTTATAGATACTGGGGAAATGCAGGGGATCCAGAAACTAGTAGTTCCCAGGAGTCCAAAAAATTTTCAGCTTCCCCTTTATGTAGAGAATCCCTCAGAGACCCAGTTGGGCTGGGCCTTGTTTTCCTTTACTCTTAGTTTACAGCATAAGAAATTGCCTTGCTGTTCAGCTGGCAAAGCAGAGCTTTTACTTGTCAATACACTAGGTTGTTACTCAATCGTATGATTTAAGAGGTGCTCTGGGAGTCATACCCCAAAGCACCTTGTTCAGGAGCTTGTATTTCTGCCTTTAAGAACACTGTTTGAGACTAATTTTTGTCTCTGTGTCAACATAGTCCTCTCCAAATCCTATTTTTAAAATGCAGACATCTCTTTGGAGGGACAAAGGTTAACTTGTTTTGGCCAGTAGTGAGGAGGGAGTAGATAGAAAAAGAAAAGCTGGAAAGGAAAAGTGTGGATGCCTGAGACAATATTTTCCTTCTTTGTCACAATTCTGTCTCAGGTGACCTGATCTCAGGTCATCCTATGCAAAACACATGTTAGTAAACACTAAACAGGGACTTAAAGCTCTGGGGTGGAGGAGTGAGGAAGGCCTGGCTTGGAAAATCTTCTAAATTACCCTTCATTCAGAAAACTTCATTTGACTCATTGTGAACTGTTAACAGACTTTGTTTTCTGTTCTCTTGGCTCAGGTAACTGTGTTTACACTGGTTGTATATCAGCTAATTATGTGGCACCTGATGACTCAGTTAGGCATTTTGAATGACAAGAGAACAAAACAGACAGGGTCAAATGACCGAACACAGAGAGCCTGTGTAATGAGCTTATTGGCTCCCTAAATCTTCGCTGGGATCTCTAAAATCACGAGTTAGCTTAATGGGAATACGTATGCTACAATGAGGGCTTCCCAGATAGCACAGTTGTAAGGAATCTGCCTGCCAATGCAGGAGACAGGAGTTTGATCCCTGGGTCAGGAAGATCCCTTGGTGGAGGAAATGTCAACCCACTCCAGTATTCTTGCCTGGGAAATCCCATGGATGGAGGAACTTGGTGGGCTACAAGTCCATGGGGGTCACAGAGTCATACACAACTGAGTGACTGAGCACACACCCACACACATGCCACAATGAGGGATACAATTAACTTTGAAGTGAATTTTAATGCCTAGCACTGTTTTCTCATGTTACCTTCCCAGACCTTTCCTCACCCTAACTCCTTTGGTTCTTTCCTCCTAATGAATCTGTTGCTAATCCCCATTGATCAACACATTTTATTCAAAAGCCTGAAGGAAGACATACTCATCAAATGTTCAGATCTCCAAGAAAAAGCTAAAAAAAAACAAATAACAAAAGTATCTCCATTATTGAATGAACAAGATGATATTTTATTTTTATTTTTTAAAATATTATTTCTATGTTTATTTGGCTGTGCTGGGTCTTAGTTGTAGTACTCAAGATCTTCTTTGAGATATGCAGGATCTGTAGTTGCAGTGTGTGGAGTCTAGTTCCCTAACCAAGCATTGAACTCAGGCCCCCTGCAATGAGAGCATGGAGTTTTAGCCACTGGACCACCAGGGAAGTCCCAAGATAACATTTTAAAAGGGATAAAATATACTTTGCATTTAGATTATAAAATGTGCTGAGAGAGACAGGATGAGGGAAGGTGTGACTTGCTAGGAATTTATGTTAAAAAAAAAACACAAAAAACCTGAAGGGCTTCACTAGTGACTCAGTGGTAAAGAATACACCTGCCAGTGCAGGAGACACAGGTTTGATCCCTGATCCAGGAAGATCCCACGTACTTTGGAGCAACTAAGCCTGTGTGCCACAACTATTGAACCTGTGCTCTAGAGCCCATGTGCCGCAACACGAGAAGCCACCGCAATGAGAAGGCTGCACACCACAACTAGAGAGTTGCGCCTGCTCACAGCAACTAGAGAAAAGCCCAAGCAGCAGTGAAAACCCAGCACAGTCAAAAATAAATAAAGATTAAAAATAATACCTGAAGGTTTTAACAGGCCATGAGAAGCAGCCTTGAGAGAAGCAACGGCAGGCTTAGACACCCCAGAGATGAACAAGGTCTGGGTTATGAGCAGTCATAATTAGTTGCACCCTGAGACCATCAGACAACTTACTGTGCTTCCCATTGGGTCTTATAGAACTGATACCCATAAACTAGAATCTATTTGGGAAAAGAGGCATTGATGGAGGAGGTGGTGACATAGCAAATTAGTGAAGTAGAAGGTCCTGGACCCTACTTCTTCCTACAAAAACACCAATTCAGAGACAAATTATCTTTGTGAGAAACCCAGAATTTCTGAATTTTTCTACTCAGAAGGCTCCTACACTCTGAGCAAGCACAAAACTAGGCTCACTGAAATTTATATGAAGGCTTGGGACACTCTCATACCAGGGTCCCTGTCCCCAGCCCAGCCATAAAATTTAGAAGAAACTTTTGAGCTCCCAGCTCCTCCCAGGAGAGGGAAGTCATTGTCCTGTACATTCAGCACCCCAGCTTTTCTAAGAGCAATTACCCAGAAGACTGGCTTCTTCTGCCTGGTTAGACTTGGAACTCTGACAGGTCTCTCACAGTCTAGCCACATAAGGGAGATAAAAATGGCAGCCTGAGCTGGTAGAGCTGATGGAGCTGGTAGAGATGGTGGAGCACTAGAACCTCCTCTCTGCTCAACATGGAGTGAATAGGATGAAAAGAATCTGGGCTCTCAGCTATACCCTGAGGAGGGAAAAAGTTGATCCATGTGTCCAGTATTCCAACTTTTCTAGCACTTCCCAAGGAACTAGCTTGCATCAGTCTTGTCAGTCTTGGAGGACTAATGGGTTTGGCATAATCTAGTTGTCTAGGGGAGAATGGAGATGGTGGTTTGGGCACATAGATGCCATAGATCCTCTCCCTGGCTTAGCACAGAATAAACAGATGAAAAATTTCTCAACTCTCAGCTTCCCCTAGGGGAGGACAAGAATGGATACTTGCACCCAGATGCCCAACTTCTCTGGGACTACCCAGGGAACTGGCATGTATCAGCTCTCCCACCCAAGGCACATGTTGTCTGTATAGGGACACTTCCACATAAGAAGCCCCCTTCAAGATCTCAATAGGTAACTGTTTCACCTAAATTCATAGAAGCAGAGAAAGTTAAGAACAATGGAAAGGCAGAAGAATTTCTCTCAATTGAAAGTGCAAGAGAAAACACTTGAAATGGAAATAAACGGTTTACCAGATAAAGCATTTAAAGCATTGGTAATAGGAATGTTAATTAACTTAAAAAAGAATTGATGAAAACAGTGGACATCTTAACAAGGAACTAGAAAATATAAAAAAGATCCAATCAGAAACAAAGAGTTCAATATGCGAAATAAAAAAACACGAGGAAAAAAATGAATAGCAGTGCTACAGAAGAATGCGTAGTGATCTGGAAGAGAGAATAGAAATCACCCAATCGAAACAGCAGAGAGAAAAATCAGCTTAAAAAGTGGAAACATTTTAAGAAGTCTCTGAGATAACATTAAACATTCACAATATAGGGACACCAGAAGGAAGAGAGAGAGAGGATCAAAAATCTATTTGAGGGCGTTGTGGCTGAAAACTTTCCAAACCTGAGAAAAGAAACAGAAATTCAAATATAGGAAGCACAAAGGGGCCCAAACATGATGAACCCAAACAGACCCACACTAACACATATCGTAATTAAAATGTCAAAACTTAAATATAAAGAGAGAATTATAAAGGCAAACAGAGGAAAAGAAAGAGTCATATAAAACAGAATCCTCATAAGGCTATCAGCTGATTTTTCCGCAGAAACTTTGAGATCAAAAAAGAGTGGCATGATCTATTCAAAATGCTGAAGGGAAAAAACAACACCTAGGATAATCTACGCAGCAAGGGAATGCTTATACTCTGTTGCACGTGTGCAGTCACTTCAGTCGTGTCGGAGTCTTTGTGACCCTATGGACAGTAGCCCACCAGCAGGCTCCTCTGTCCTTGGGATTCTCCAGGCAAGAATACTGGAGTGGGTTACCATTTCCTACTCCAGGGGATTCTTCCCAGCCCAGGGATCGAACCCCAGTCTCTTACATCTCCTGTATTGACAGACAGGTTCTTTACCACTGCTGCTGCTAAGTCACTTCAGTCGTGTCTGACTCTGTGCGACCCCATAGAAGGCAGCCCACCAGGCTCCCTTGTCCCTGGGATTCTCCAGGCAAGAACACTGGAGTGGTTTGCCATTTCCTTCTTCAATGCATGAAAGTGAAAAGTGAAAGTGAAGTCAGTTGTGTCCGACTCTCAGCGACCCCATGGACTGCAGCCCACCAGGCTCCTCTGTCCATGAGATTTTCCAGGCAAGAGTACTGGAGTGGGGTACCATTGCTTCTTTACCATTAGCGCCACCCTAATGGAAATGTAAATTGGTGGAGCCACTATGGAAAATAGTAAGGAGATTCCTTTAAAAACTAAAAATAGAAATACCATATGATCCAACAGTTCCACTCCTGGGTATATATCCAAAGAAAGCAAAAATATTAACTCAAAAAGGTACATGCACCCCAGTGCTCATAGCAACATTATTTACAATAGCCAAGACACTGAAGCAAACCACGTGTCCATCAAAAGATGAATGGAAAGAAGATACACACACACACACGCTGAAATACTATTCAACCTTAAAAAGAATGAAATTCTGCCATTTGCAAAAACATGGATGGATATAGAGAAAATTATGGTTACTGAAATAAGTCAGACAGAGAATGACAGTGTGTGATGTCACTTATATGTGGAGTCTAAAACAAATGTATATAGCCAAACAGAAACAGAAAACAAGATGGTGGTTACCAATGGGAAGACAGAAGAGAGGGCAAGACAGGGATATGGGATTAAAAGATTTGAACTACCATACATAAAATAGGTAGGCAACGAAGATATATTGTATAACAGTTAGACATATAGCCATTATTTTGTAATCATTTTAATAGAGTACAATTTGCAAAAACATTGAGTTACTATGTTGTATACATGGGTGAGTGAGCACTTAGTCACTCTGTTGTGTCTGACTCTTTGCAACCTCTACTGTAGCACATAAGGCTCCTCTGTCCTTGAGATTTCCTGGCAAGAATACTGTAAGTGGGCTGCCATTTCCTTTTTCAGGGGAACTTCCTGACCCAGGGATCGACCCCACATCTTCAGTGTGTACTGCATTGCAGGAGATGTTTTACTGCTGAGCCATGAGGGAAGGCCTTTTACACCTGAAACTAATATAATATTGTAAATGAACTATGCTTCAAAAATCACATAATCATATCAATAGATGTAGAAAAGTATTTTGCAAAATCCAACACCTTTCCATGATAAAAACTTTGAACAAATAAGGAATAGAAGGAATATACCTCAACATAATAAAGGCCATATATGACATTCCCAAAACCAATTTTAAGTTCAATGGTGAAAAGCTGAAATCTTTTCCTCCAACATCAGAAACAAGACAAGAATGCTCAGTCCCACCACTTCTATTCAATATATTACTGGACATCCTAAGCAGAGCAATTAGGTTGAACAAAGAAATAAAAGGAAGGTAATTCCACTTACAATAGCACTAAAAAGAATGAAATACTTAAGAATAAACTTAAAGTAAAAGACTTGTACACTGAAAACTACAAAACACTAATGAAAGAAATTAAGAAGACACAAATGGAAAGTCATCCTATGTTCATGGTGAAAAATTAGTATTATTCAAAAGTCCATAGTAGCCAAAGCAATCTATAGGTTCAAAGCAATACTTACCAAATTATAAGTGGCATTTTGTACAGAAACAGAAAAAACTACTCTAAAATTCATGAGGAACCACAAATGACCATGAATAGCTAAATTAACCCCATGAAGTAAAACAAAATTGGAATCATCACATGTCTTGATTTCAAAATATACTGCATAGTTACAGAAAACAAAATAGTATGGTAATGGTAAAAAGATGGATATGTAGATCAGTGGAACAGACTAGAGAGCCCAGAAATACACCTGTAAATATGTGGTCAAGCAATATTTAATAAGGGTGCCAAAGATGCACAATGGAAAAAAGAATCGTCTCTGCAACAAATGGTGTTTGGGGAACTAGATATGCATATAGAAAAGAATGAAATTGGACTCATATGCTATACTATACACAAAAATCAATTCAAAATGGGTTAAAGACTTAAATGACTTAAAATCATAAAACTCTCAGGAGAAAACTCTTTATGATATTGGTCTTGGCAATGATTACATGGATAAGACATTGAAACATAGGTATGTGAAACAAAAAATAGACAATTATGACCACACCAAGCTAAAAAGTTTCTGTACAATAAAAGAAAAATCAACACAGTGAAAGGTTACCTAGTGAATGGGAGAAAATATTCATAAATCATGTGTCTGATGAGAGGTCAGTTTTCACAATATATAAGGAATACATAGAACTCAGTAGCAAATAAATAAATAACCTGATATTTTTTTAAAAAAATGGGCAAAGGTCTTAAATAGATATTTCTCCAAAGAAGACATACATATGACCAACAGATAAATGAAAAGATACTGACACTAATCATCCAGGAAATGCAAATTAAAAGCACACAGAGCTATCACCTCACATCTGCTAGGATGGTAATGATCAGAAAGATAAGAGGTAAGTGTTGGTGAGGTTGAGGAGAAACTGAAATTCTACTGCTGGTAGAATGCAAAATAGTGCAGCCATTATAAAAAACAACATGCCAGATCCTTAAAAAATTAAGTATAGAACTATCATATGATCTAGCAATCCCACCTCTAGATCCAAAAGAATGAAATCAGAATATTGAAGAGATAACTGTATTCCCATGTTCATTGAGGTGCTATTCACTATAGCCAGGATGAAAAAATAAGCAAGATATCCACTGACAGGTGAATGGATGAAGAAAATGTGCACAATGGAATATTATTTAACCTTAAAAAAGAAGGAAATTCTACAGTGCTCAGCAACAGGGATGAATCTTTCAACATTATGCTTAGTGAAATAAGCCAGTCCCAGAAAGAAAAATACTGCATTAGTCCACTTATATGTGGTATCTGAGATAATCAAATTTGTAGAGTTGAAGAGTTGTTGGTGATTGTCAGAGGTCTGGTGGTGAGATGAAGAGTTACAATCAAGTGGCATAAAGTTGCAGTTACACAAGATAAATCAGCTCTAGAGATCTGCTGTACAACACTGTACATATAGTCAACAATGCTATTGTATTGAACACTTAAACAGTTAAGATGGTAGATACAGTATTTAATTGCTTACCATGATAAAATAACATAATATGGAAGAAATTATATAGCTTTGCTGTCTTAGAATCATGGCAAATGGAACATGTAACATTGGATCATTTTTTTGCATTGACGTGAAAAGAAAACTTTGCTTGGTAAATGAAATAGACCCTTATTCCTAAGCTCCTGGTTGCGATGCCCTTCTCAGGCCATAGCTGACATACAAGGTTAGCATGCTTATGAAAAAAATGCATTTGTTTTACCCATAAGTGAAGCATTGTTTCTGTTTGCTAAAAAGTTTTTAAAAAGAAGAAAGGAAAAAAAAAAAAAAAAGATTCAGGAGAGTGTGAAGGTGTCTGAGCAAGGTATCAAATGTAGAAGTTTCAAAAAAAGAGAGAAATGAAGCAGTGGACTATATTCCTTCTGTTTTATTCTAGAGAGAAGCATTAATGCCAATAAGTTTAAAGTGATTCAGAAAAATTTCTATCCTAACATTTAGTTATCCAAAAGTGAGCTAATGCATCACATGACCTAGAGAATTTCATAACACTAGAGTTTTAAGTGCAAACTGTACTTACTCTTACTGTATGGCATATTGAATGGCATAGAGCAGGTACATGGTAACTATTTAAATGTTAAATTCATACTAGCCACACTATTGAGGGAAAGAGTGAGAGGTTGGGCCTAACTAATTCTAAAATTGGTTGTGCAGGATGTTGATCAATGCCCTTTGAAAAGAATGGTCTGTTGTCAAATTATCTTGTGAAGCCCTGTGTTTAACGGACTCAGGTTCCTTTACTGATGGACCACAGAGAAGGCTTCATACATTAAAAGCTCTCTCTCTCCATGTATGTACACATATGTTTCAGAAATGGGATATATAAAAACAGTAGAACATATTTGAACATAAAACAACTTTTGGCAGGATTTTGATGGCAACATTGTTCCTTAGAACAGATGCTTGGGAAACTGGTCTAAATTTGCTCTATTTTTTAATTCGAATTCCCAATTCCACTTTTTTTTCAAAGAGATGGGTGCTGTTTGTTAATATGTTTCAACTAAACTTCTAGTTTTAGCCACCTTTTCCTGTGGCTATAAAATACTGTGGCTATTTTATAGAATTGTGCTTGTCAGTTTAGTGAAAAATTTATCTCCCCTTTCTCAGTTCTAAACATCTTCTTTGGTGTAGTCTCAAGTTTGAGGACTAGCTCACTGATATGACTGAGCACTTTTGATTTTCTTTGAGTACTTATATAATACAGAATTATTATCCTTTAGAAACATTTCCAAGACTCTTTGTAAGAAGGAAAGTTCTCTCAGGATGTTTAAACACATGCATCCAAATGTATGCAGTTAATTTTCCTACTTTATTACAGGTTTGTTGTCAGAAGGAGTGGTCAAGTGGTCATTATCCTTAGACGAAATGGGTAGGGACAAATTTTGTATATTGCTTTATCCAAAGGAAAGGAATCAGAGTGTTTCTAGGCAAACACCATAAAAATCTCCTGTATTAAACAGAGAAAAGGGCGCATTTCTTGAACAGTATTTTCAAAGCTTAACCTCATGTTTTAACAACCCCAGATGACTTATGTTTCTGGCTTTCATGTTTGTTGGTTAGCTTTCAATGCCTGAATTCACAGAAATGAGAGATGGAAAAAACCCCCAACAGGTCACCCAGTTTATTTCTCTAAAGAAATTAACAGATGAATCTCAATGTAGTCTCACAATGTGATGGGTGGTGGGGAGCTACATTTTAAATTCAGAAAAATTGGGGTCAATTTCAATCCTAGGATGAATTTAGATCCCATCAAAAGCTTTCCATGTCCTACCTCTGCTTTATATATGTGTGTGTGTGTGTGTGTGTACATGTATTCATAAACTGACCAACTGAGCCATGACACATTCTGACTCTTTAACACTGAAGCAGCAGGAGAAGGGGAGATAAGAAAGAAGTGAGACTACCCTGGTGGTGCAATGGATAAGAATCAACCTGCCAATGCAGGACACACAGATTCTTTTTTCTTTTAACGGTGATGGTTATTTAGTTGCTAAGTCATGTCTGACTCTTTGCGACCCCCTGGACTGTAGTCCACCAGGATCCTCTGTCCATGGGATTTCCCAGGCAAGAATACTGGAGTGGGTTGCCATTTCCATCTCCAAGGGATTTTCCTGACTTCATGTATTTTTTGTTTTTGGCTGTGCTGGGTCTTCGTTGCTGCACAGGCTTTTCTCTAGTTGCAGAGAGGGGGCTACTATCAGGCTGTGATGCTCAGGCTTTTCACCGCGGCGGCTGCTCTTGTTGTGGAGCAGGGGCTCTCGTAGTTGCGGCTCCTGGGATCTGGAGCACAGGCTCAATAGTTATGGCTGTGGCGCAGGTGCTTAATTGCTCCATGGCCTGTGGGATCTTCCTGAGTCAGGGATGGAACCCATGTCTCCTGAGGTGGCAGGTGGATTCTTTGCCACTGAGCCACCAGGGAAACCCCAGGGACACAAGTTTGATCCCTGGTCTGGGAAGAGTCCACGTGGCACAACTACTGAGCTCACAGGCTGCAGCTACCGAAGCTCGCCCACTCTAAGGCCTGCTCTAGGACTAGCCGGAGCTTAAGTAGGACTCTTCCAACATCCATGGTGGAATTGTTCTCTCCATATGAACCAGGATCTCCAGGCTCACAGATATTAGAATTTTAAGGATAGAAAACAAATTCCTCATGTGGATTAAAAAATATAATAGAGCCACTTTTGCTTTTAGACCTCAGTTCTCAGATCCATGTATTCTTCCTATTGGAGACCCACCAGTATAAAATGCTTGTTGGTTTACGGTGTTTAACACTTTCCCGATACAGGTTTCCCATTCTTTTAGAAAAAGCAGAGTAGATTAATATATTCATTCTGAATTAATTTCAATTGTCAGGGATTTTTACTGGGGGAGGGGGCATGGAAGATGGTGATGGTCAGAGAGATAACAATGTCTGGGTTTCAGAGAAGGACCATCTAGGATGAAATTGGACCCTACTTCACAAATGAAAACTCAGAGGCAATCTAGGCAATGTTTCAGAATTTCAAATCAAAATGAACTTGAGGTAAAATTTACTCTCATTTGAACTTCCTTGGTGCCCCCAGTGATAAAGAATCCACCTGCCAATGCAGGGGACATGGTTTGACCCCTGGTCTAGGGAGATCCCACATGCTACAGGGTAAGTAAGCCTGTGGGCCACAACTACTGAGCCTGAGCAAGACTGTGAACCACAGCAAAGAGTAGCCCCCGCTCTCCACAAGTAGAGAAAGACCGTGTGCTACATCCAATGACAACCCAGCGCTGCCAAAAATAAGTAATAAATAAATTAACAACAACAAAGAATTTATTCTCATTAGAGTTCTGTAAGGGCTTCCCTGGTGGCTCAGACAGTAAAGAATCTGTAATATTGTTACCGAAATCACAAGCCTGTGTGTTCAAAGGCACAGTGAGGCCCATCAATACTAAACATTAGAGTTTGGAACAGAGAGGTTTATTTCAGATTCATACAAGGAGATGGTTGGCTCATGCCCTAAGAACCCCAAAGTTACTGAAAGCTTTCAGCAAGTCCCTTTAAAGGCAAAGGTGAGGGATGGGCATGGTTAGTTGTTGCAGACTTCTCGGTGTCAGGTCCTTTTTTCTTGAGGTCTGGTCATGGTCAAGTGATGATGTTCCTGTAAATCTCTACCAGATGAATGTTATTCTCTGTCCTGACCAGAAAGTGCAAAGCCCCAAGGCACAACTCTCACACTCCAAGGTCCCAGTCCTGGTTAAGAGGCAGATCTTAGCTGGCAGCTCCTTCAGGGCCAGGTTCCCACATCCTGCCCAGCTGTCATCTTTGAGGGAGCCAGGCATCCAACTGCCCCTCAGTCTCCTCAAGCTGCACAAATGGGAAGACCAGGTCTCAAAAACTGCGACCCAGACAGACGGCCACTGCTAGAAGGTCACAGAGACAGGGATGGGGGAGAGGTTCACCACTCCTCAAGGCTAGTGGAGGGCCTTAGTCAGGGCTCTGGAGCCCCCAGGATGTAGTCCCCAGTCTGTTCCCCAGGCCCCCCGGCTCACCCACTGGCCCAAGGCTGGGTGAGCTGGAAGGCCTCCAGGAGAAGGCCTGAATTTGCCTCTTAACTTACTTTCCACCTGATGACCACCACACCACTGACCCTTGACTGAGTCGTTTCCCCAGTTGTTCCTCATTGACCGTTACCAGTGGGCAGGCCCCACTGCAATACTGACCAAATCCTGAGCAGGACAGCTAATGGCCACTCATTACAGTTGGTTGCTTGTGGGAGGGTCCCACTGAGGCACCTGAACAATGGCTCAGCAAGACCTGTTGCCTAGTGACAGGGAGCAGAGTAATGAGGCACAGCAATGGCCACCTCCTAAGGGCTGAGCTCATCCTGATCTGTTACAATGTGACAAAAAACTAAGCCAGAAGCAGTAAGATGGAGAAGTTGAAGGAAAGTCTACTAATGATGGATAATCATGGTGCTCAAAAATTCAGAGTAGAACAACAATATTACTTGCAGATTTCTATTGTTGTAAAGGTAGATGTATGAATGAAAATTAAAAGATGCTTACTCTTTGGAAGAAAAGTTATGACCAACCTAGACAGCATATTAAAAAGCAGAGACATTACTTTGCCAACAAAGGCCTGTCTAGTCAAGGCTATGATTTTTCTAGTAGTTATGTATGGATGTGAGAGTTGGACTATAAAGAAAGCTGAATGCCGAAGAATTGATGCTTTTGAACTCTGGTGTTGGAGAAGACTGTTGAGAGTCCCTTGGACTGCAAGGAGATCCAACCAGTCCATCCTAAAGGAAATCAGTCCTGAATATTCATTGGAAGGACTGATGTTGAAACTGAAACTCCAATACTTTGGCCACCTGATGCGAAGAGCTGACTCATTTGAAAAGACCCTGATGCTGGGAAAGATTGAAGGAGTGAGGAGAAGGGGACAACAGAGGATGAGATGGTTGGATGGCATCACCGACTCAATGGACATGAGTTTGAGTAAACTCCTAGAGTTGGTGATGGACAGGGAGGCCTGGTGTGCTGCAGTCTGTGGGGTCACAGAGTTGGACACAACTGAGCGACTGAACTGAACTGATGAATGAAAATAATGTTGAACATACTGCTACTATGTAAGTATTTACGTTTAACTCCATTCTATTGTGGATATTTTATTATTTTATTATGATGCAAAAGTGTGGCTATAAGAATCCCAAGCCTAGTTGAGCATGAAAGCTAAGATCATATGTTTTCCTTAAATCCTATCTTGATCTTCTGAAACTGCATGTTTTGTCAGCATAGGTAGAAGAGAGGGAGAATGGTGTGGGTACAAGCTGGCCAGTGCTACCAATGGTCTTTTGTTATAACTGCCTTCAAGATATAAATGAGACTCTCCAAAGACGAATTGTCTTGTCATTTCTTAAGATCCAGAGTATGGTGCTTTATAGTAATAGCAATAGTACAATAAAAAATAACAGAAGAAATGCTTACCACTTATTAGGACTTACTCTATGCTAGGCAGTATTTCAGGCATTTTACATATATTCGTTTATTTAATATTTACAACTCTAAGGTGGGAACTAGAATCATCTTATTTGACATAAGGAAACTGAAGTACAGCAAGATGAATTAAAGGAGAATTTCACATTTCCAAGTGGTGGAAGTGGAAGACCCAGTTCCGTAGTTTTTATAATTCTCAAATGCTATGCTAAAATGCTAAATTGCTTTTATGGGATGGGAGCAGAATATCTTGTCTGTGTTTAAACACTCTTTGGTTCCCAGGATTTACTACTCCCATGAAAGGACTTACCAAGATCATGAAAGGGAAATAGTAAAACCTGTGAGCTATCACTTTATCTGTCTTAGCTCTGGAATATACCAAAATATACCAGAATATACCAAAAAAGAAATGGAACTGAGAACATAGATAGAATTCTGACTGAGGTGGAAATTACATTAAAAATAGCTTTATCAGATGGGGAAGTGTGACCAGTTGGAGATTGATACAAATATATAGACCATTTGTTTATAACCCTTTAAAAATTGACTTAAGGGCTTAGATTTTTATGAGGTCAATACAAGCAAATTTCTTAAGAGGATAGAATTACCTGTCCTTGGAATAGTCATTTAGTCTCTTAGCTCTCAAATTACTCAGTTAAAAGGAAGGAGTTGAATTAGGTTATTGCTGAGCTCCTTGCCAGCTCAAAAACTATTAATTTAATGTTGTATAATATATAAGAGGTCTGGCACTTAAGGACCTTGGGTCCCCACTTTATTATCTGAATGATGGTTATAGATCTGGTTCCTGGAACTTTAAGACTTGGAAGTTAGTGTGTGCATGCTAAGTCACTTCAGTTGTGTCTGACTCTTTGTGACCCAATGGACTGTAGCCCACCAGGCTCCTCTATCCATGGGATTCTCCAGGCAAGAACAATGGAGTGGGCTGCCATTTCCTTCTCCAGGAGATCTTCCCAACCCAAGGACTGAACCCTCGTCTCTTGCATTGGCCGGTGGATTCTTTACCACTGAGTCATCAGGGAAGCAAATAGTCACCAAAACTGTATCCAATATGTGAAAAAAAGTTGAGACATGGAGAATATTAAAACACCTATACCAAACTTCTAGAGATGAAAACTATAATGACTGAGATGAAAAATACATTCAATTGGATTAACAGTAAATTATACATTGCTGAAGAAAAAGTTGGTAAGGTTATAGATACATTAAAAGAAACCATAAAAATGAAACAGTAAAGAAAAAACAACTTATAAAAATGAAAATGATTTGTTGGAGCTATGGAAAAACTGCCAGTGATTAATGTGCTTATCACTGCAATCTCCAAAGGAGGAGTGAAGGAGTGAAAATATTTGAAGAAATAATGGCTGAAAATTTTCTAAATCCAATGCATTTCAAGAATTCAATAAACCCCAGAACAAGAAAAACAGACCAGACCACACCAACATGCATTTACTACAGTATCTTCAGAAAGTTACCCCTTTGAGTTTCAATTTTACCATCTAATATTACTTATTTTCTGTTTTGTTCTAAGATCTAATGAATTAGAGCTTGCAAAAAAGGTTAGAAAATTGTAAAACACCCATCACTATATTAATATGATGATAGTTGAAATTATACAACACATTATTGTGATGAATCAGTTTCAGAATTGGCTGATCACTCCCCATGACTGTCAGTCTGTTTTTTTCTGCTTTCATTGAATTACCCTTTACAGCCAGAACATAGCAACAAGGTTATAGAGAGAAAAGAAATTGCAGTTACAGTGCCTACCCTCCAAGAATTTACCATAATGTTAGACAAATATACATAAAAAGAAATTTAATCAAAATACGAATTGAACAATACCATTATACTTGAATCTTTATATACATGCATTCTCAACATGAAATACAGTTGGTTTACAATGTTGTGCCAATCACTGCTCTACAGCAAAGTGACTCTATATGAATCTTGGGGGGCTGGATGCTGGCTTGAGTACTGTGATGGGAACTGGGTGGATTTAACCATTATAGATTTCATAAAGTGCTTTAATCTTAAGCTGGGTTTTGAAGGCTTAGAAAGATACTGCACTAAAGCTATGAAGGCAGTGGGCCTATCGGAAGGAATGGATGTAGAGATGGACATGAACTAGTTCTCAGGGCAGAGAAGAACAAGGTCTGAATGGGGATTGAGAAATCCTGGATTTTGTCCCTAATTACCAAGCAGGAGACTCTGCAGCCTCCTCATTGGCAAATGAGATTGAAGGGAGCTCTAGTATTTTGTATGGCTCCAAAATCCGGGTTCAAATCCTCTAAAAATGTTGAGTTGTTTTGGAAGCACACATATTTTTTTGGTTCCAGTAAGAGTCAAAACCATAGCCTCTTAGGATATGATAATATTAAGATAAGGGTGATGAGCCAGGGTACAGAATCTAGAAACCACACAGAAGGAATTTAGGAGCCATTTAAATCTTGGGAGCAGGAAAATCATATGGTCGATCATCTATGATATTTGAAAATCCTGGAAAACACATAATAAGAAGCAGCCATTCACTGATCCCGAGGTAGAGAGAATCTAGACAAACTACAGCCGGGCAAGTGTCTTCTAAGGTTAATTTTCCTGTGCACTGATCAGCATTAGAACACGGTTAACAGAGTCTCCTGTTCTGGGCTAGGTGGGCCTTGATTGAAATATCTCAGTATTTTCCCAGAAGAAATCAGACTCAAAACGTAAGTATCCAACCAGAAGTTTATTATGGAAGAATCACACATCTTAATTCCCCCTTGACCTTCACTTCGTTTCATATTCATTACTTTTCAACCTGTGGGCAGGAAAGAGGGATGCAGCCAGACAAGAACGTTTAAGGAACAATTAAGCGATTCGTATGTTTCTATATAGTTCAGTAATGCTACTGCAAGGGAATACAAAATCAGGCACCAGGCTCTGGAAAGAGACTTTTGTCCAGTCTCATTTGGCCCCTCGGCGCTGCCGGAAATAACGGTCGTAGGCAGCATTGTATCCATACACCATGGCATAGCGTTCGCAAAGTTTGAAGTCATCACAAGCTTCCCGGTTGAGCTCGTATTGAGGCTTGTTGAGTTCTCGGATTCTAGAAAGTGAGAAAAAAAAAAAAAAAAAAAGCCCAAATTGAGAGGCGTAAAGGAAGTGGAGAAGTAAGAAAAAAAGAATGCGAAAATACCGTAGAGAGATCCCATAGTGTTAGTGGATCGGGTGTGTCTCTTTGTGACCCCATGCACTGTAGCCAGCCAGGTTCCTCTGTCCATGGAATTTTCCAGGCAAGAATACTGGAGTGGGTAGCCATTCCCTTCTCCAGGGGATCTTCCTGACTCAGGAATCGAACCCAGGTCTCCTTCACTGCAGGTGGATTCTTTACAGTCTGAGCCACCAGGGATTCCCCCAAGATGAAGAGATATTTACAGAACAAGGAGGAAAGGTGAAAGAGGGGGAATTTTCTTTTTCAATAAAAACAGAAATTTTCTGTCTTTCCTCCTTTACCTCCTCCCTCCCTCTCCTTTCTGGGCCTTTCACAAAATAGTCTTCTAGAAATTCAGTTGGTTTTCTACATTGTTTTTAAATTCTTTGATTTTGGAATATGCTTAGAAATAATACATATTATCGAAAAAAAAAATCCATTTCTCCCTCCATTCAGATCTGGGAATAATGATCTCCCCCATCACGTGTCATCACCTACCTCTCTTGGGCTTTTGCTCTCCATCTCTGTTGTGGTGATATAAAGCTGTTAGCGTTTCTCCTGTTAATGAAGGGATCTTAAAACAGAAAATAGGTGGAGTTTTAGGCAATCGGTCATTGATAATATTTCTGTGAGTATTCTCTGACACAAATATATTTGAAAGCTCACTCATTCATTTGTGTATTTCATGTAACTATGAAAATTAGTTTCATAGTTTCATAACAATGAAGAGTAAAGGGGGAGATAAAGCAAATTTCATAAAATGCCTGATCCAAAGAAATTAATAACCTACATGTGGGTTACTAGAGACTTGGCACACAGGCTTCTATAGACCTTGCTTGTTTATTTTGCTTTGGGTCGTCATTTTGCCTTTCTCGATTTTGGTATTTCTACTTGAGTGTATTTTTCATTCCTATAAGGAGAAATCCTCTTTGTCCTGAGGCCTTAAAACATAATTTTAGATTTTCAGTAAATGAACAGTTTAAACATCATAAAACCATAAACACATTAAAGATAAGCATGGTATTTATTTCTCTACTCAGTCTTTATAAGTATTTATATTTATATTCAATAGTGTCCAGCAGAATGCTGATGTGTGTGGTCTCCCAGCTGACTTGGCCGCCACGCCTGTACTTTGTCATTTGTCACTAGTCCTCATTTTCCATCTGTGTGGTTGTTGTGGTGCCAACTTGAAATTTCCAAAGGAGATTTTATGGTTCGTAAGTATGTCGAAAGCATACTTGCCATCTTACAAATTTAAAAATTGCTCATCTGGTGATTTTTTTTATAGTCATTGACTTTTAAAATTTACTTTACTTTTCCAAAAGATATCCTCTTTTTCCTCTCTGTTATGGGTATTATCATTTTGTCTTTTTAAGAATTAGGAGATTCTTCAATACCTGAGATTCCAATAAGGAATTCAAATATTTACTTACTGATTTCATAGGATTCCAGGCTTTCGTGAGATTCTGGAATAAAAAAAAAAAAAGATTCATTTTATTGTTACTTTTTACAGACCACAGGAGTTTAAATATAGGGAAGGAAGGGAAGGGAAGAGTCAAAAAGATGGGAGGAGTATATTTGGCAGTGTGGTTATTACAAATTTCAGGCATTTAGGATTTATGAGCTGTTTCTCTAGCTCTGTTCTTGCTGGGATACATCTACTCTTTAGTTTTTCTGGTGTTAAAGGAGCCAGTGGCCCTGGTTTAAGCTAAAATTTTCTAAGAGCTATGAAGTCTTTAGGCTGGTAAAATAATTTAAGTGCTGCATGTAAGTCTCCAGGGAGCCTTCCTTGATTTAATTTGGGACCTGAAATCAAGGAAGGGACATAACATTGAGGAGACAGGCAAGACTCTCCAGGCAGGCTGGGCAGATGGCTTGGCCGGGCTTCTCCACGACAGGTTCCCAAGAGGTTTTGAAAGCCTCTTAAGAACCTGTGTTAAACTGACAGCCACAGAAACCACTGGCTTCAGCTGACATCTCACATTGGGCACGATGCCAGGTCAGAGAAAGAACTGAGATGATGCCGAAGGAAAAGATTTCTTCTTTCTCCCATTCTCCTAGGCAAAGCAGGTAAATTTGGCAATAAGAAACTCATAGTTATAAGCATATGAGTGTGCTTGAAAAGTTAAAAAGAAGGTGAAAAACCAAATACTCTGATACAGAAAACTGGTGAATAATTTCAAGACTAAGGAGTAAACTACAGATAGCTGTTAATATAATTGAGGCTCAAGGAAACCTAGAATATCCACATAATTGAACCATAAGACTGAATGACCTAAATCATGTTGCCTGAGATTTCTTTTCATTAGCTTTGAACAGACACACATATATTTAACAACACAGAGAACCAGGCAAAATTGGTCTTTTAACAATAGAAACTAAGAAAGTGATTTTTCCCTGAGATTCTTTAAATGTAAAACTTTTTTTTTAAAATTCATTCACTAAAAAAAATGTTAACTTCATAAGATTGTCCTTCTCCTAGAGAAGGCCATACATATCACTTCGAGTGAAAACTGGTTTTCTTAAAGGTAAGTGATTCAACCAATACCCTTAACCAATTGTAACCAAAGTCAAAATAAACATCCTTATTTGTTTAAATGAGAGCTTAGGGGCTGGAGAGTTGATATCTTTTTTTTTTTTTTTCCCTGAAATAGCAAAGTTTCCAGGTATAGAGCAACTTACCATAGAAAGAACTTGTCTGTTAAGTTACATACAAGAGTCTGGATATTGAAGAGGTAAAAAATATGATGAAAAAAAAAAAAAAAACTTGATGGAGCAGATCAGTGCTCAAAGGACTTGGGAAATGTCAAATTCATGGTCCTCTAAGATTATAAGAGCAAAAAGGAAAGAAGAGAAGGAGGGAGAGGAAAAAATCCATGAAAACTGAAGTCAGAGGCAGAAAAGAAAAAAACAAAAACAGAGAGAGAGCAGGAGAAAGTTCTCACCATAACACAGAGCTGCCACGGCCAAGGCAGCCAGGATGGAGAGAAGGAGCAGGCTCTTCATGGTGTCTCCGGGTCACTCGCACCGTCTCCTGGAGCAGCAGTGGGGAGAGACAACTACAGGCTGTTGGTGAAAGGCTGTGGGGTTTTTATAAGAATCAGAGCAGCTGAAAGGGGTGGAACCAGTGGGAGGGGGCCGGAGAAGGTGGAGACTGGTTGGCATTCAATGAGCACTGGGACTTTTCCCAAATACTCATTCCTTCCAGATATTATCTACTCCGGGTGGGCAGTTTTCCCTCACTCCTGGACCTGACTTGTATGGCAGGATACTGCCCTGGTACACAAGTTGTGGCTGCCCTATGTTTGGGTCAGACCTGGGCTCAGGTCCACAGAGAAGGGAGTTGCCACAAACACGTGTTTGCCTTTCTAATTCCTTCTCTGGTCTGCCCTCCCTGGCCTTGACTTTGGGTCTTTCAGGTTTGGTCCATACACAAAGCCATAGTGTTCTCTTCACTCCCCTGATGGATGGATGAGAGGTTCTGGGGGAGAAAGGACTTCACTTTCTGTGCTGGTTCTAATTTAGAATTATTTTCCTAGTAGGGCTGAACTGTTAATCCTAACCACTTGGGTGTTCGCCTGGTGATATACCCCTTTTGCAGTTTTTCCAAGTGCTCAGCAGGACGGGGATGGCCAAGGACCCCCGGGCTTCTGTTTCCTCCATTGGCTCAGCAGCAACTTGCCCATCCAGTTTTGTGACTTGAGTGCAGACCTGCACACTGATGCCCTATTAGGCTGGCTATCACTCATCTAAAGTGCAGCAAGGATACCCACCTCACATTGTCTGAAGGCATTGTCTTGATAATGAAATAATTCAGTACGCTTTTAGTGAGTGGCAGATGAGATGCAAGGTACCTGCTAGGTGATGTGGGGACCTAGAGACAAACAAGACAGTCCCTAAGGAGGTAAGAACCTCCTTATTATTCACTTTGCTCTTGAGCTGTCCTGTATCCTCCAAGACAGATTTTCACAAACACACACCTCCATCAGAATCAGAAGCTCTATTTCTCTATTTCTTATTGCAATCCTTCGATTGCAATTTGGTGTCTCTGGTTGTCTTGTAGACAAAGATCTTTTATTTTTTTATCCTCTTGGACAATCAGAAAACCTTTTCTATCAGATGTGTCCCTGTTGCCTGGGTACCCATGAGTCTTCTCAACAGAAAAATAGACTTGTGTCACAGAACAGCAGATGTGGAAGAGCTAAAGTTGCAGAACCTCTAACTTGGGCTGGAAGAGCAAAAGGGGCTGCAATGGGGTGAGTGGGTATACTTTTCAATGAAGATTAATTTCTAGGAGCAATGATGAACAGCTAGACAGAGCCTTTTACCTCACTGTTTTTGCCTTATTGGGGTGGACTTCCCTGGTAGCTCAGACGGTAAAGAATCTGCCTACAATGCAGGAATCCTGGGTTTGATCCCTGGGTCAGGAAGACCCCCTGGAGAAGGGAATGGCTACCTACTCCAGGGCCTGGAGAATCCCAAGGACAGAGGAGCCTGGTGGGCTACTGTCCATGGGGTCGCAAAAAGTCAGACATGACTGAGGGACTAACACTTTCACTTTTACAGATTCTCTCTTCTCCAGCTACAAACGTGCTTTATGATGTACACTAGCTCCATCTTTTTCCAGTTGATTCTAACAATCCCCTCTACTCCCAAATGCAGAGAGCAGTTATGCTCTGTCAGCTTTCTGATCTCATAATTATTTATTTTTCCATTCTCTAAATCCAAACTTGAAAATCTTATATTTCTCTTTCCAATTTAAAGTGAAGTGAAGTCGCTCAGTCATGTCCAATTCTTTGTGACCCTGTGGACTGTAGCCCACCAGGCTCCTCCGTCCATGGGATTCTCCAGGCAAGAACACTAGAGTGGGTTGTCATTTCCTTCTCCAGGGGATCTTCCCGACCCAGGGATCGTACCCAGATCTCCCGCATTGCAGGCAGACACTTTAACCTCTGAGCCACCAGGGAAGCCCAATTTAAGCTTCACCTTTTTTTCACAAGTCATTTTAAACACAGCCTCCACTGGGTTTCCTAAACGTTTATGCATCTCTTTTTATTGTCCTTTTTTTTTTTTTTTAAATAAAGGATTTATTATTTTCTTCTCAGGAAAAACAGGAAGTTAGGGAAAAACATTACATTTTACAGCCCATATTAGTTTGCAGTTGATCCTAACTCTTCCTGGCACAACTGTCAACAACTTTAGCTGTTTTAACCAGAACCAAGGTGTTCATTCTCAATAGAACATACACAGATGACGCTGAAAGACTGCAAGTTTTCCTCTGAGAGTAGCATCAGACTTGTTTTGGGTTTTGTAAGGCTAACACTTCCTTTTGGAAACTGTCCCTCATAAGTCTCTCATCTTTCCTTTCACTGTTTCCATCTCTGCCTGAGTTCTCCTATGCTCAATTCCATTTATGTAGGATTCGTAAATGATTAGCATTCATGCATGTGTGAGAATTCAGAGCCCTTCTATTTCTTTCCTCCCGTATCACTTGGTCTTTTCTAGTGCCAACTGGCTATCTAAATTGTCTCAAAGACAATTCTGTATGTGTCAACTCCAGTCATGTATCCTCATAAAGAGGATTTGGACTAACTCGATGGAGCTTTTGTATGGGAAAAGGCCAAGATTGACTTATGAGAGAGAGGAAAAAAATAGGGGTAGAAAAAAGTGGAGGGGGAGAAACGAGGAAAAGCTTTGTAGGCTTGGTTTGCTGGATGGGGGAGTTTAAGGAAGAGATTGAATTATAGAGAGAAAAGCTTTGAGACAGCTGTAGGATGTGAGACATATTGAAAATAAGACATGAAAACAGACAAATCAGAATGGCTTTGGTTATGTATAGTATTGTTTAAGGTTGTAAAGGATTGAGAACTGGCAAAAAATATTAAAATTGTATTTAATTAATGTTGGCTGCTAGTTTGCATTTTTAAAATTTGGATGTCTTGTAAAGACCAGACCACATGAAGTTTTAACTTACATTTGGATTTTTGAAATCCAAATGAAAAACATTTATATAGTTATTTCCCCCTAATTACTCAAGAGAAATATTTTTCAGTGAAGAGAATATTTGAGGACACTCCCAGAAGTGAAAACCAAGCTCTGAGAAAGGCAGTGATAGGATTACCAGTTTTTATTTAGATTGTATGGGAATTTTCTCATGTGAGATTGGCAGTGTGGTATAATCCAGGCAACAGAAATACAAGATCTCCTATTCTACCTGTCTCAGGAGGAGAAGACAAGGAAGGCCACACCTTTCAGAACCAGAAGTAGTCTCAAGGTTTTAGTCATCCATCCATCAATCCATCTCACAAATTTATTGAGCATTTATTTCGGAGAAGGCAATGGCACCCCACTCCAGTACTGTTGCCTGGAAAATCCCATGGACGGAGGAGCCTGGTAGGCTGCAGTCCATGCGGTCACTAAGAGTCGGGCACAACTGAGCGACTTCCCTTTCACTTTTCACTTTCATGCATTGGAGAAAGAAATGGCAACCCACTCCAGTATTCTTGCTTGGAGAATCCCAGGGACAGAGGACCCTAGTGGGCTGCCGTCTATGGGGTCGCACAGAGTCGGACATGACTGAAGTGACTTAGCAGCAGCAGTAGCAGCAACTCTAAGCTGGAAATACAGGGACAAAAAATGGAGATATGATCTCTGCTGTCATGAATAAAGTGTGTTTTTAGATCACAAATTTAATCAGTGGCTCTTCTTATATGGACATTTGTTTAGATAGCCGATTGGCACTAGAGAAGACCAAGTGATATGCTTTCTCATTGGACTGACTTTTTAATGGACACTCAGGAGTGCCTTTGTTTGCAGAGCCTCGTGAAAAACACTGAGGACAAGCTCAGAATTCAAGGAGAGAATTTGACTCGGGGAATGTTGGCAGAGCTGCCAGGAATTACTAGGGGAGAAGTTCCTCAGAAAAACTTGTGCTGGGACATACGCCAAAAGAGTTATTGCTTTCTGCAGCATTTCTGTGACTAAAATAATGGTACAGTATTAAGGACTGATGCTAAAGCTTCAATACTTTGGTCACCTAATGCAAAGAGCTGACTCATTGGAAAAGACCCTGATGTTGGGGAAGATTGAAGGCAAAAGGAGAAGGGGGTGGCAGAGAATGAATTGGTTGGACAGTATCACATACTCAATGGACATGAATTTGAGCAAACTCTGGGAGATAGTGAAGGACAGGGAACCCTGGTGTGTGCAATCCACAGGGTCACAGAGAGTCAGACACGACTTAGCATCTGAACAACAACAAATAAAGTGAATGTATTTCTCCACCAATCCTACATCTTCCTCTTTCTCTTCTTTCTTACCCTTTCTCTGGGGTAGAGACTGCTACCTTTATTTCAGACTGCTAGGCATTTTGTCTTTTTTAGGAATTTTCCTGGCTCCCATCAAGTTTTTTTTTTTTTTTCTGTCCCATGAAATTCAGCTTTATTTACACAATGTTGGTTTTATGAGTTCATATTATTATTTTACTGGCAGCACTAAAACCTCACTCTTGCCAGTAAAGGGGAAAAGGCAAAGAAGAGAAGAGGAGGAAGCAACAGCCCTGAAAATAAAAACAGGAATCACTTTCTAGGACGCCAAAAGGCAATGAATTGAAAAACATCTAACCAATTTTATGAGACAATGCCCACCTCTTTGTTCTATTCCTTTAAGGGAAGCTCCTTGAATGGATTCTTCATCTCATATTCATGAATCCACATAGCTTTCTGTGAATCAAATTCCTCAGTCTTTTTCTTAATTTGTCTTGTAGCTGAACTAAGTGGAAAATCAATCTTTGTCAAAATCAAGTATGGGAGGAGCATCTTGGAAACTTATGCACAAAATTCTGGGGAAATGTGAAGAAAGCTAGATAAACTGAACTCCTGGCTAGGAATGGCTGTAATTTTTCTCTTCTTACTATATAGATGATTTCCTATACCCTTTTCTTTTCTATTAAAAGCTTCATTTAAAAAAATGTAATGGCAGATATAAAAAATACAACTATCAAAGTAATATATCATACATCAAGTCTCTGCTATATACTAAGCACTGTGATAATCACTTTTTAGTCATTGTGTTTTTTACTTCTCATAATAATCCTACATACCAAACATAATTATTTACATATTGTATATGAGAAAATTAAACTCAAAGAAGTTGCATATTTAAACCAAGGCCATATAGCAATTAAGTGGCAAATATGAGATTCAAACACAGGGTTGTTTGACTTAAAAGAGTATGATTTTAACCACTGATACAATCACACATTATTTCCTAATGTTCTGATTTCTACTTAAATAATTCTGTGATTGTGTCTGCAGGGAACATTGAATTCCCAGTTTCAGAGCTAAAGATAAAATCAAACAAGGATATACATATTTAATATAATAATTTATTCAATGTCCTCTAAATTTTGACAATAGAAATCACGATTTTCATAATGCCATTTCATCTTAGATAGTTTAATGACATAAAATCAAAGAAAAGGGATGCATTTGGTATTGGAACCCAAGTCCCTCATTTCTCTATCCAGCACTCTGCATGCAAAATTGCCTGTCCAAACAAGCTCCAACTCAAAAAGTTGCTTGCCCAAACCTTTCAGCTTGCTTCAGAAATCACCAAGTCATCTGGTTTGGTATAAGAATATAGGCTCCACGGTGTCTACAAAGCCAATTTCTACAGTTACTTAGACCCCAAGAAAAGCTGGAAATCCAGACTCAATTTACAAAATGCTCCTTCAACTCAAAGCAAAACAGAGAACAGGTTCTGTGTCTCGAATCTTGGCTAGACATGAAGTTGGGGAAGGCTGGCTGCTTACTCATCAGACTCTGACTGCTTCCTGTGGGAAAGGTGTGAAGTTGAAGTCTGGGGAACTTTTCTCATGGCACCACGACCTTAGCTGGAAGGGAAGGGGCCCCATTAGATCTGTTCTCCTCCCATCCCACCCTTTGCCACACCCTGTGTTCTCCTTTCATTATTCCAGCTCACCAACATAAAAATAGTTCTTCCTATATTCAGGAAATTTACAATGGTAAGAAATAGAGTCAAGTAACTTGCAGGAACTTAAGAAGGTATTGGTGACTGGCAGATACAGGAGGTTTGGAGATGGGGCTGGTAAAACGTGATATGAGAAGGGTGAAATGGTGTCTCTATGGGTAAGACGAAAGCAGTGCTCGGTTGTGTTCAACTCTTGGAGACACCATGGACTACCGCCCACAAAGCTCCTCTGCCCATGGAGTTTTCCAGGCAAGAATACTGGAGTGGGTTGCCATTTTCTTCTTCCAGGGGATCTTCCAGAACTAGGGATTGAACCTGCATCTCTGAGGTTGGCAGGTGGATTTCTTTATCACTGCACCACCTGGGAAGCCCAAGGTGAATGCAGAGCAGGACTGTTTTAAACATTTGTAAAAATCTAAAGGGAAGGGAAAGGATGATACCTTCGTTCACCAAATCACAACACACAAGAACTTGAGAGTACGGTTTTAAATTACAAAAAGTAGTTTCAGGGAAGATAAAACAATAGCTTTAAACAATAGTGAATGATTCAAGAGAAATTTAAGTAAGCATAATAATGGTATCATTATTAATAAGAGGTTAAAAATAGTTAACCACTTTTAAAGTTGACCTGAAGAAATGATAATATGTTCTTTGAACTCCCAGCTGGATGGACCTTGAGTATAATCCAAAAGTACATCATTTAGGTGGAAATTTAACTAATTCTTAAGGTGATTTTAGCTTTAGGTAGTACATCGAGTAGGCTTCCCTGGTGGATCAGTAGCAGAGGATCCATCTGCCGATGCAGGAGACCGAGAGTTCAATCCCTGGAAGGAGTGACGATCCCTTGGGTTTACTCCGCCTTGGTATTCCTTCTGTATCTTTGCTACTTCCTCAGAGAAACAATCTTCATATAAGCTAGACTGGGTTCTGAAGAAAGGTCCTGTAATAGGTAAATAATCCTACTGGTTGAGGGATGTTATTTTTGGAAATGACCTAAGTGTCCACCCACAGATGACTGGATAAAGAGAAAGTGGTACCTAGACAATGGAAAGTTATTGTGTGACATTTGACAAGTCATTTAAGTTCCTGAGCCTCATATTTCTCAGTGACACAGTTAGGGGATATAAAACTTGACTGATGGGACTGTTGATTGGATTAAATAAAACAACACATGCAGAGTTTTCTCCACTAATGATTGGATGTAATGCCATCAAGTACACACACACCCACACCCACGCACACACAATGTTATTTCAAACAAGATTGGCTTAACTCCGTTGGTTTAGTGTTAAACCATATTTTTGGTTTGGTTTGGACATATATTTTGATTTTCCCCCAATAGTCAAGGAATAGATCAAAACAGAGGAGAGAAGGCGAAAAGTGGGAGCAATTGAATCAGCAAGGTTTCATCCGGTGGGAACCAAATTGGAAGCCGGAAGGGCTCAGTTTAGTTCCAACACTGATGCAAAATGCCTGTGTGACTTTTGAACAAAACATTTAATTCTCTTTCTAAACATGAGTTGGAATAGACTGCTATAATTGTGTGCTTCTAAATTATTTAATCCTTGGAATAGGTAAACAAGATAGAGAAATAATTTTATAATCCAGGGTTTGAAGGAACACTGTGTTCTTAGTGCTGTTTTGCAAGTGTTTCTTCCAGGGCTGATGGGTATTTGGGTGTCCACTCTGGGCTTGAAAACCACTAGCAAGATGCTTTGCAAAAACTTCATCCAAATCACTGCTTCTCAGTCAGCCCTCTCATTTCCCAGTGTTGTCAGATAATTTCATTCATTCAAGCTAGACTTTGATGTGCTTTGAAATCCTTGGGACACACACACACACACACACACAAAAGGCAATCTTTTTAGCCAGGGTTTGGTCACTAGAAAAAAATCTCATGGCAGAGATCTAAAACTCTGCAATTCCTCTCCTTTGTCTCATCATCTAGTCTCTGCAAACCCTGGAAATAGGATGAGATTCAGAAAAAGTTGAAAGAGGACAGGAAGGAAAAATCTCCAGGTTAACAGTAGAGAGAGCATAATGCAGAGCATGTATTTGCTAATCAAGCTAAAAAGTGAACAGGCTGTGAATAAGAGATTGTTTTCACATCTGACTGCTCCCTGATAGAACTATGATGGAAAATACTGTTGTGAAGTGTGGGTTGGTATGACCTGTGGAAATTTAATTTGGCCTGCTTGTTGCTGTTCTCTTAAACAGCCTATAGCCAGTGTTTGTCAGAATCTTGGAGTCATCATCCTCGACTGTGATTATTCCAATTTATCATTCTCCATGCTTCCTGTCTTTCTTGTAATCCTAGATTATTTCATTTCTTTCCACCTTGAAATTTTAAAATACATTTTTATTCTGTTGAGGAGAATGAAAGGATTTTTTCACTTGAATGCTTTCTTTGGCTTTTGGTAGGAGATAAATGAGTTGGAGTAAGGATGGGATCAAAAGGAAGAGGAGAGAAACTGCAGGGAACAAGATGTAATGTAAATTTTGGTTTTGTTTTGCTTTGAGAGAACAACAGAAGGGCAGGTGAAATAGATATGGGCTGTGGTGTAGGATGTGTAAGGAGGAGAGTCCAGCGTGAACTCTTATTTGTCTTGCTCTCCCATCAAACTGTGAGGTTTTTGAGGTTGGCCACTGGAAATATGTGTATGTGTGTGTGTATATATATATATATTTCTTTCTTTGTTTTTGTTGGTTTGTGCTTTGCAGCATGCAGGATCTTAGTTCCCATACCAGGGTTCGAACCTGTGCCCTCTGCAATGGAAGTGTGCAGTCTTAATCTCTGGACCACCCGGGAATTTCCTAGCCAGTTGGATATTATTCATCTTTCAAACCTCCAACAACTGTCTGGTGTTTGAATTGAGCCAATATCCTTCTTATCTAGGTCTGGTGACCTAGTAGATAGTGGAAGAGAGCATGTGTTTGGAGTTAGCAAGATTGAATTTGAATTCTGTTCTCTCACTGAGTGATCTGCTGTTTGTTTAATTCTCATTTTCTTTATCTAAAGAATGGGGATGCTGATGAAGAATAGCTTATAGAGTTGGGTGTGCAGGTGTGTCCTTAGTTGCTCAGTCGTGTCTGATTCTTCTGTGATCCCGTGGATTGTAGCCCACCAGGCTCCTCTGTCCATGGAATTCTCCAGGCAAGAATACTGGAGTGGGTTCCCATTTCCTTTTCATGGGATCTTCCCAACCTGGGGATCGAACTCGTATCTCCTGCCTCTCCTGCATTTGCAGGCAGATTCTTTACCACTGAGCCACCTGGGAAGCCCCTAATGGACTTGTAATGATGACTAAGGCACAGTGCTGACATATAGTAAATGTTCCATGAAAGTAGCTCTTATTTTTACTTTTGCTGTGTGACCCTGGATAAGTCATTTCCTCACTGTAGCATGTGAAGGATGATAATCATTACATAAATTGCAAAGATTTAATCAGATAATCCTTGTAGAATACCTAGTGTCTGCAATACAGTAGCTGCTCATTAAATACTGGTTTCGGTCCTTATATTCCCAGTTGTCTGTTTCACTCTTTTCCTTCACTTTTTCACCTGCATGTGACCAGTCCTTCAGCCAAACTGAGTAACTTATTCAAAGATGGTGCAGTGTTTGCCATCACATCTTTTGCTCATTGCATCATCTTTTTTTCTGCATTCCTGCCTCTGTCTATAGCAACCCTGGGCATATTTTAAGGCCTAATTTCAAATACCACTTGCTTCGTGATGTATTACATAAGTAAGCTTCCCAACTGGGTTATTTCTCCTTCCTTCAAACACTCCCTTAGCATTCTGTTTTCTTTCTTTTTGAAACAGAGAAAGGCCATGCAAGGAAATGTGTGGTTCATGCCTTACAAAACCCTAAACTCTTATTTTATTTCTTTACCAGTGCATACCTTCTTCCTTTTTCAAATTATAGGTCTTCTGTTCTCTGTATGTGTCATAAACCTGTTCCCCAAATATTAATAGTACAGTCAGCAGTCTCCTGCTTATCCACCAATCCAGACACATTTATCCACCAGACTCTAACTGATTATCTAGGAAACCTTCATCTCTAGAAAGACTGGATTCTTTCTTGTGGAAAGAAGAAAAAAAAATATTTTGTTGAATTCACATATTGAGTTAACTGCCTTTGGTGTGTCCTCATAGTAACCCTAGGACTCCCTTTCATAAATCACACCTGATTTCATTGCAAAATATTGGAACTGTTTACATGAGTGAATCCTACACTGAATTTTAAGCTCCTCAAAGGGAAATCAGAACTTGTATTCTATTCGTCTTTGTAGCCCTAGTCTCATATACATTGCCTTATCTGCTAACCATGTGCGGTGTTTGAAAATCATAAGAACTAGGTGAAGATACCCTTAACAATCCACTCTAGCAGTCTCATAACACACACAGAATATTCCTGTCCATTTGTTGAAGCACAAATTTAATTCCTTGTGAAAACAGAAAATTGCTGTACTTTGAAAAACTGAATGTATGCTCAAAAAAGGGGAAAATACTATTTCTCTCATATTTTTTCTACATTTGGCTCATATGGCTACCCAACTATTAAATTAGCTAATTACCCGCTTTATGAAATGGAAATATTCCTGAAAAACTTCCAGATGATAACATTGTAAAATTAAGTTATGGTTTAAATACATGAAAAAAGTATCCCTTCTCTTTAAAGAAAATCACTTGAATAGCAAGAATGCTTCTGGAAGAGCAAAACAAGAAATGCTCCCTTTATCATGTGTGGTATGTAAATTTTTCCCTTATGTACTTTTCTTTACATCTAGACTTTTACATATTGATGAAACCTGTACATATCAGTTGAGGTCATGTAAAGAAACTGACTCCATGTATAGCAGCTAACATTGCAGATAATAGATAAAAGAATTTCAATGGACCAAAAATAAGAACATATGAAAGATGGCCATATCATGTTTTTCATTAAGTTGATTAATTTTTATTTATTAAATAATATTATTTCACTTCTTTCTTTTCTCTTCATTTTTCTGGTTCACCCAAGCAAGCCTTTCATCTATACCAACTATCTTAAAAAAAAAAGCACAGTTTTTTTCAAAAGGAAAAATATGAATGTCTTATCTATAATATAAACAAAGTTAATTCTTGAAAAAGAGACTGCAAGGCTTTTCAAAAAGCTTCTTGCAGCTCGCTCTCTACATGCAATTTTTTTTTTTTTTTTTTTGCATTCACTGAACATTTGCTGAATAGCTGAAGGGAAGAAAATTTTGTTCCATTTTCCTTTTCCCAGAAGTTGTGCTGTATTTCTTGGAATGAATTTCAGTCCTTTCTTTCCATCTTCAGATAACGATGACATATGAACTTTCTCACAAGGTCAGCAGCCAGAGCTAGAGGATTTGTGGGGATATATGTTTTGAAGCCAAAAAATCTTGGGAATGAGAAAGAACTTGAATACAGATATTGGCTGTTCTCTATACTGTGGACTCTCCAGAAAAGATGGGCTTAAATATTTAGTATTTTGGTGCTGGAAATGAATCAAATGGACACTGGTGCAAAAGTAAAAATGTGGAGGTCAATTTTGACCTTGGCTAGTGTGGCAACTTGAACTTGGATTTCTCAGCTGAACATTTGGTCTTCATATTATGCTTTGTACCTAAACTCACCCCTTCAAGAGCCAGGCACAGTTCCTCTGGTTGGCTGAGGTTTTTCCTGTGTGTTCTCAGAGATAAATAAAACAACCAACTCACTGCTCCTCTTGCCAATGTGTCTTTCCATTGCACAAAAAGAAAACAACCATATGGGCTGCCATGAATAGAATTGGCAAGGCTGGCTTGTAGGGATAACTTCCATACAGTGTAAGATTAGAATTAATCATTCAAACAAAGACAGTTAAAGACCCTTCAGGCATTTTAAGTGTTCTGAAAGAAAAAAAAAAAGATCAAGAAAGGAAAAGATACTGAAACATTTCAGAGTCTCTCTAAATAAATTTATACAGGCCCTGGCATATAGCATATTATTTAAACTATCTAGGACTTAAATAATACTTTAAGGAAAAAATGTTCACTATTGGCATACACCAAAATTGATTAAAAAATAGAATAAATACATACAAAAGAGGCAATTCTTAGTACTCTTCAAAGAGGATCAGTAAATAAAAGGTATGCAAACAACCAAGCAAATCGACAATAAAAATTCACACATGCATATGAACACAAGAGTCTAAAATATTATCTTGATAAAGAGAATATAATTTATCCTTATAAAGTTCTTATGGAGAAGGTGACACTCGGAGTTGTCAATTGACTTGCCCAAAAAGATATCATAGGCTTGGATGCCTTGGATTTCACCTGACTTCAAACAGTTCTCTGTCTGCATGTTTGTATATGAGTGTATGTATCATTTGTATTGGATTGGATATCATTTTTATATTAGATTATAGGTATCTAATGAGTGAAGATCATGTATTCTAATATTCATAATATCTGTGTTCTAATGTAATACATAAATCATTGCCTGGTAAATGATAAACACTTAAAAATTATTTGCTGAATAAAATTTATAAAAACAAGTCAACATATTACTGACAAGGCAATTTCTAAGCACAATAATGATAATACATTCATTTGCTAATTTTCTACAATCACTTTTAAACTACTTACTGTATTTTCAGTTCAGTTCAGTCGCTCAGTCGTGTCTGACTCTTTGCGACCCCATGAATTGTGGCACGCCAGGCCTCCCTGTCCATCACTCAAACTCATGTCCATCGAGTCGGTGATGCCATCCAGCCATCTCATCCTCTGTCGTCCCCTTCTCCTCCTGCCCCCAATCCCTCCCAGCATCAGAGTCTTTTCCAATGAGTCAACTCTTCGCATGAGGTGGCCAAAGTACTGGAGTTTCAGCTTTAGCATCATTCCTTCCAAAGAACACCCAGGACTGATCTCCTTTAGAATGGACTTGTTGGATCTCCTTACAGTCCAAGGGACTCTCAAGAGTCTTCTCCAACACCACAGTTCAAAAGCATCCGTTCTTCAGTGCTCAACTTTCTTCACAGTCCAACTCTCACATCCATACATGACCACTGGAAAAGCCATAGCTTTGACTAGACAGACCTTTGTGGGCAAAGTAATGTCTCTGCTTTTGAATATGCTATCTAGGTTGGTCATAACTTTCCTTCCAAGAAATAAGCATCTTTTAATTTCATGGCTGCAATCACCATCTGCAGTGATTTTGGAGCCCAGAAAAACAAAGTCTGACACTGTTTCCACTGTTTCCCCATCTATTTGCCATGAAGTGATGGGACCAGATGCCATGATCTTAGTTTTCTGAATGTTGAGCTTTAAGCCAACTTTTTCACTCTCTACTTTCACTTTCATCAAGAGGCTCTTTAGTTCCTCTTCACTTTGTGCCATAAGGGTGATGTCATCTGCATATCTGAGGTTATTGATATTTCTTCCGGCAATCTTGATTCCAGCTTGCGCTTCCTCCAGCCCAGCATTTCTCATGATGTACTCTGCATATAAGTTAAATAAGCAGAGTGACAATATACAGGCTTGACATACTCCTTTAGAGATTTGGAACCAGTCTGTTGTTCCATGTTCAGTTCTAACTGTTGCTTCTTGACCTGCATATAGGTTTCTCAAGAGGCACTGTATTCTAGATACTGTATTAATTAGAATTCATATCAGTCTCAAGAATTTTATAGTATATAGATGGCTAGGAGGATATATAAATAAATAATTGTAAGTACCATGATAAATCTTTCATCAGTTATATAAAAAAACATAGTACTGTAGTCTAGTCTTAATAAGTGGTAATTCTAGTTAATGTAAATGGGCCAAACTCACCAATTAACATACAGACTATGGCTTCCTGGTGGCTCAGATAGTAAAGAACCTGCCTGCAGGTGCAGGAGATGTGGGTTCAACTCCTGGGCCAGGAAGATCCCCTGGAGAAAGGAAGGGCAACCCACTCTGGTATTCTTGCCTGGAGAATCCTATGGATAGAGGAGCCTGGTAGGCTATGGTCAATAGAGTTGCAAAGAGTTGGACTTGACTGAAGTGACTTAGCATGCATGCATGAGTTAAATGTATAAAGGAGGTAATAAGAACAGGAAGAGAAAGAGTCTTACAGGCTCAAGGAATGATAACTATGTAAATTGTAAAGTGGTGCAAAAATCCTTAACAAAATTCTAGCAATCAGAATCCAACAACATATTAAAAGATCATACATCATGACCAAGTGGGCTTTATCCCAGGGATACAAGGATTCTTCAATATCTGCAAATCAATCAATGTAATACACCACATTAACAAATTGAAAAATAAAAGCCATATGATTATCTCAATAGATGCAGAGAAAGCCTTTGACAAAATTCAACATCCATTTATGATAAAAACCCTCCAGAAAGCAGGAATAGAAGGAACATACCTCAACATAATAAAAGCTATATATGACAAACCCACAGCAAACATTATCCTCAGTGGTGAAAAATTGAAAGCATTTCCCCGAAAGTCAGGAACAAGACAAGGGTGCCCACTTTCACCACTACTATTCAACATAATTTTGGAAGTTTTGGCCACAGCAATCAGAGCAGAAAAAGAAATAAAAGGAATCCAAATTGGAAAAGAAGAAGTAAAACTTTCACTGTTTGCAGATGACATGATCCTCTACATAGAAAACCCTAAAGACTCCACCAGAAAATTACTAGAGCTAATCAATGAATATAGTAAAGTTGCAGGATATAAAATCAACACACAGAAATCCCTGCATTCCTATACACTAATAATGAGAAAATAAAGAAATTAAGGAAACAATTCCATTCACCATTGCAATGAAAATAATAAAATACTTAGGAATATATCTACCTAAAGAAACAAAAGACTTATATATAGAAAACTATAAAACACTGATGAAAGAAATCAAAGAGGACACGAGTAGATGGAGAAATACACCATGTTCACGGATCAGAAGAATCAATACAGTGAAAATGAGTATACTACCCAAAGCAATCCATAGATTCAATGCAATCCCTATCAAGCTACCAACGGTATTTTTCACAGAGCTAGAACAAATAATTTCACAATTTGTATGGAAATACAAAAAACCTCGAATAGCCAAAGCAATCTTGAGAAAGAAGAATGGAACTGGTGGAATCACCCTGCCTGACTGCAGGCTCTACTACAAACCCATAGTCATCAAGACAGTATGGTACTGGCACAAAGACAGAAATATAGATCAGTGGAACAAAATAGAAATCCCAGAAATAAATCCACGCACCTATGGACACCTTATTTTTGGCAAAGGAGGCAAGAATATACAATGGAGAAAAGACAATCTCTTTAACAAGTGGTGCTGGGAAAACTGGTCAACCACTTGTAAAAGAATGAAACTAGAGCACTTTCTAACACCATACACAAAAATAAACTCAAAATGGATTAAAGATCTAAACATTAACACCATACACAAAAATAAACTCAAAATGGATTAAAGATCTAAACATAAGACCAGAAACTATAAAACTCCTAGAGGAGAATATAGGCAAAACACTCTCCGACATAAATCACAGCAGGATCCTCTATGACCCACCTCCCAGAATATTGGAAATAAAAGCAAAAATAAACAAATGGGACCTAATTAAAATTAAAAGCTTCTGCACAACAGAGGAAACTATAAGCAAGGTGAAAAGACAGCCTTCAGAACGGGAGAAAATAATAGCAAATGAAGCAACTGACAAAGAATTGATCTGAAAAATATACAAGCAACTCCTGCAGCTCAATTCCAGAAAAATAAACGATCCAATCAAAAAATGGGCCAAAGAACTAAACAGACATTTCTCCAAAGAAGACATACAGAGGGCTAACAAACACATGAAAAGATGCTCAACATCACTCATTATCAGAGAAATGCAAATCAAAACCACAATGAGGTACATTTCACACCAGTTGGAATGGCTGTGATACAAAAGTCTACAAGCAATAAATGCTGGAGAGGGTGTGGAGAAAAGGGAACCCTCTTACACTGTTGGTGGGAAGGCAAACTAGTTCAGCCACTATGGAGAACAGTGTGGAGATTCCTTTAAAAACTGGAAATAGAACTGCCATACGACCCAGCAATCCCACTGCTGGGCATACACATCGAGGAAGCCAGAATTGAAAGAGACACACGTACCCCAATGTTCATCACAGCACTGTTTATAATAGCCAGGACATGGAAGCAACCTAGATGTCCATTGGCAGACGAATGGATAAGAAAGCTGTGGTACATATACACAATGGAGTATTACTCAGCCATTAAAAAGAATACATTTGAATCAGTTCTAATGAGGTGGATGAAACTGGAGCCAATTATACAGAGTGAAGTAAGCCAGAAAGAAAAACACCAATACAGTATACTAATGCATATATATGGAATTTAGAAAGATAGTAACGATAACCCTGTATGCGAGACAGCAAAGGAGACTCAGTTGTATACAACAGTCTTATGGACTCTGTGGGAAAGGGCAAGGGTGGGATGATTTGGGAGAATGGCATTGAAACATGTATAATATCATATGTGAAACGAATCGCCAGTCCAGGTTTGATGCATGATACAGGATGCTCAGGGCTGATGCACTGGGATGACCCAGAGGGATGGTATGGGGAGGGAGGTGGGAGGGGAGTTCAGGATGGTGAACACGTATACACCCGTGGCAGATTCATGTTGATGTACCGCAAAACCAATACAATATTGTAAGGTAATTAGCCTCCAATTAAAATAAATAAATTTATATTTAAAAAGTTGTAAAGTGGAATTAGGCATTGTGTTTTTTAAAAGCACAAGATCTTAAGTGTACTAACCATACACATACATACATACATACTATACACACACACACACATATGTACAAGGTAGCTATGTGAGGTGATAAATGAGTTAACCTGACTATAGTAATTGTTTCACACATTGCTATACCTCAAAAAATCACACTGTACAACCTAAATAGATACAATTTTTGTCAATTTTACCTCAATAAAACCAAAACACAGAAGATAAGTCTGGGGAATTAGGCAGGACCATGTGAAAATGCCAAAGGTCAAACTTTTGAAAATCTTTTTAAAAAAAAAAACTTAAAAAACTTATTTCTTTATTTGGCTGCACTGGGTCTTAGTTGCAACATGCATGTCTTTAGTTGCAGCATGTGAGATCTAGTTCTCTGACCAGGGAATGAACCCAGGTTCCCTTCATTGGGAACATAGACTCTTCGCCACTGAACCACCAGGGAAGTCCCATAACTTCTTTGAACCTTAAAGGTATTTGAAAGCCATTGAAAAACTTTAAGAAAGAAAAGAGTGATATAATTAAATTGTGTTTTTAAAAATGAGTCTGGCTGCAGTGAAGATAATAGATTAGAAAGAGGTAAGAGTTTATGCATGGAGATCAGTTTAGGAGGTCAGTGTAGTAGCTCATGTACAGAGTGATGGGAGCTTAAACCAAGAAAATGTTGAAATGGAACAAAGGAAGAGGGATATGAAAGTTATTTAGAAGGTAACATTGAACAAATCAATGTAGAGATAAAGGTGTGTTGTCAAAGATGGAGGCCCTTGTTTTTGGTATGCACAAATTGGTGCTAATTGAGATTAGTTCATAGCTTGTGGGAGAAATGAAAATGGATATATATAGTGAGTTGAAATGCTTTCATGATATCTAGTTAGAAATATAGCGTAGGTGGTTGGGGTTCAGTGTCTCATCTGAAGTGGAAATACAAATTTGAGTGTCATCAGCTCATGCAAATAAAGTGGCTACATTTATTTTTTAAAATAAATGGAAATACACCTTTTCCTAAATGGTTTCCCATCTGTCTTCCTCCACAGAATAGATGGCTTTGTATTCAGGGATGAGGAAGGGGATGAATGAGTCCTTAGGAGTAAGTGACTGTCATTTCCTTTTGCTTACTATTTTTCAACTCTTTCACCAATAACTATAATAAACCAAATTATAATAGTAGTAATAATAAAATCAAACAATATATTGCACAATCTCAACAAAATTAAGCTATATATAGTGAATTTAAACCACTTAAGTCCACTGGAATGATTTGTTCAGAGTAGGCGATCAATACATATTTGCTGCTTGACCAAGTCACACGAAAAGTATTACTAAATCACTTTATAATGATGGCTTATAATTGAGTTTGTTGTAAGAACCATAACGATGGCCATAAATACTTTTATGTATTTGAGAAGACAAGAGAAAGCCCTTCCAAACATGGAGAAGCTGACATTGGCTACCATAGTTCAGCGACCTGGCTTAACCTCAGACCCAAAGTTTCAGGCTGTCACTTAGCCTTTGGTGGGCTGTGGGCCTTCACACCTAATATAATTTGGCAAACACAAAGTGTTTTATAAGACAGGTGATGTGGAAAATACTCGGTAATTTTGCCAGTGTTTTTAACCACTCACCATCCCAAATGCTGCCTAAGTCAAATTAATTTACAAAGGTCTTGTATTTTCCATGTCCTTTTCCATTCCCTCTCTAGGGACCAAGGACTTGGCATGAACCCTAGCTCTAGTAGCCCCATGGGATCAGGCTGAATAGTTAGTTGTCTGGAAAGACCATAAAAAGACACGATTTAAGAGGCAAGTTCAAGGAAAGTAAGTCAAGGGTAAAGCCAGAGGGACAATATATTATACACTGGTGCCTAGGGTAGAGTTTGGGGCAATAGACAGGAAATGTGGTAAGAAATCAAGAGATCAGTGATAGGTGTCCTACCCAAATGCTAGGATACAAGAATATGGAAGAAGATCTGAATGTAGTTGTGAAGACCTTTGCAAATTAATAAATAATTAATAAAATAAAAAATAAAACAAAGGTGTCAGGAGTTTCTTTTATTGGGGTTGGGCAATGGGGGCATTTAAAAGTTCAGGATCGTCTCAGACACCTGAGTTCTTTTGCAGTACAATCCTCCTTTCTTTTGGAATGTTTCCCTTTCCCTTTGCTAACTTAAATCCTTTCTGTTTTCTGCACACCAATTCAAGTCCTATATCTTGTGTAAATGTTGATATAATATTTAATAGGCCTGAGACTAGTGTGGGAAAATCCATTTCCTAATGAAAATGCCAAGTCACTATAGCGTGTTTGTTTTAGGAAGTAAATTTTGCCATCTTTGGTGTGTCTTAAAGTATTGTGTCCTCTTTTCTCCAGAACTTTCAGCAAATTTTTCTCTTTTCTTTTTTTACCATTAAAATTTTATTTATTTATATATTTATTTCTTTATTTTTGACTGTGCTGGGTCTTTGTTGCTGTGTGCAGTCTTTCTCTCATTGAGGTGAATGGAGGCTACTCTCTAGGTGTGGTATGTGGGCTTCTCCTTGGGGTGGCTTCTCTGTTGCAAAGCAGAGAACTCAAGTGGCGTGGGCTCAATAGTTGTGATGCACTGGCTTAATTGCCCTGTGGCATGTGGGATCTTCCCTGGGCGAACAATCAAACTTGTGTTCCCTGCATTGGCAGGTGAATTCTTACCACTGGATCACCAGGGAAACCCCTCTCTTCTTTTGCTTTGGAAAAGTTGTCTATTTTCAGGGAATAATTACTGAGGATGTCTTAGCACATTAAATTTAATGTGTCATATACTTCATGAGGGTTTCCTAGGTGGCGCTCAGTTCAGTTCAGTCACTCAGTCATGTCCGACTCTTTGCAACCCCATGAACCACAGCACACCAGGCCTCCCTGTCCATCACCCACTCCTGGAGTCTACCCAAACTCATGTCGATTGAGTCGGTGATGCCATCCAACCAGCTCATCCTCTCTTGTCCCCTTCTCCTCACTCCTTCAATCTTTCCCAGCATCAGGGTCTTTTCAAATGAGTCAGCTCTTCGCATCAGGTGGCCAAAGTATTGGACTTTCAGCTTCAACGTCAGTCCTTCCAATGAACATTCAGGACTTATATCCTTTAGGATGGACTGGTTGGATCTCCTTGCAGTCCAAGGGACTCTCAACAGTCTTCTCCAACAAAAGCATCAATTCTTTAGTGCTCACCTTTCTTTATAGTCCAACTGCCACATCCATGCATGACTACTGGAAAAACCATAGCCTTAACTAGATGGGCCTTTGTTGGCAAAGTAATGTCTCTGCTTTTTAATATGCTGTCTAGGTTGGTCATAACTTTCCTTCCAAGGAGTAAGTGTCTTTTAATTTCATGGCTGCAATCACCATCTGCAGTGATTTTGAAGTCCAAAAAAAATAGTCAGCCACTGTTTCCACTGTTTCTACATCTATTTGCCATGACATGATGGGACTGGATGCCATTATCTTTGTTTTCTGAATGTTGAGCTTTAGCCCAACTTTTTCACTCTCTTTCACTTTCATCAAGAGGCTCTTTAGTTCTTCTTCACTTTCTGCCATAAGCGTGGTGTCATCTGCATATCTGAGGTTATTGATATTTCTTCCAGCAATCTTGATTCCAGCTTGTGCTTTCTCCAGCCCAGCATTTCTTTTATGTACTCTGCATATAAGTTAAATAAGCAGGGTGACAATATACAGCCTTGACGTACTCCTTTTCCTATTTGGATCCAGTCTGTTGTTCCATGTCCAGTTCTAACTGTTGCTTCCTGACCTGCATACAGGTTTCTCAAGGGGCATGTCAGGTGGTCTGGTATTCCCATCTCTTTCAGAATTTTCCACAGTTTATTGTGATCCACACAGTCAAAGGCTTTGGCATAGTCAATAAAGCAGAAATAAATGTTTTTCTGGAACTCTCTTGCTTTTTCGATGATCCAGCGGATGTTGGCAATTTGACCTCTGGTTCCTCTGCCTTTTCTAAAACCAGCTTGAACATCTGGAAGTTCACAGTTCATGTATTGCTGAAGCCTGGCTTGGAGAATTTTGAGCATCACTTTACTAGCATGTGAGACGCTAGTGGTAAAGAAATTGCTGCCAATGTAGGAAATATGGTTTTGATTCCTGGGTTGGGAAGATCCCCTGGAGGAGGGTGTGGCAACCCACCCCAGTATACTTGCCTGGAGAATTCCATGGACAGAAGAGCTGGCGGGCTACAGTTTATGGGGTCACATGGAGTCTGACATGAGTGAAGCAACTTAGCCCACAGCACATAATACTTCTTGCAGGTTACGAATCATGTTTTACTTATATTGCTTTATATACTTTTGAATAATAAGGATATCTATCATTCATGAAGTCCCACATATATTCCAGATATTTCACCTTTATTATTTTTATTTTCATAAAAACTGTTCCAGATATGGATATTATTCCCATTTTGGGTTTAGCAAGGTTGTGCTTAGTCACTCAATCATGTCCAACTCTTTGCTACCCTATGGACTGTATGTAGCCCATCAGACTACTCTGTCCTTGGAATTCTCCAGGAAAGAGCACTGGAGTGGGTTGCCATACCCTCCCCCAGGGGATCTTCCCAACCCAGGGATCGAATCCAGGTCTCCTGCATTGTAGGTGGATTCTTTACCACCTGAGCCACCAGTGAAGCCCTTAGAAAGTTTAACTTGCTCAAAGATTGAACCAGTAGATGCTGGGGTTGAGATCAGAACTCAGGTTTGATCTCTCTTCTCTACACTAGGCTGTCCTGGAACATTTGTTGACTTGATTGATTTGAATTGATTTAAATTGTTGATAATTTATGTTCCCCATCTCCTAGAGTTTCTGTGATATCTCCAGAGCCAGTCTAAACAGGAGCTGATGAGAGAGAGAGAAGGAGAAAAAGAGAGAGATCCGCATTTTGTGCCTTCTGTTTCAAGTGAGAAAAGCTTCCATTTCTTCTCTTTTGGTTTTTGTCTTTCTTCTTTTATGTCTTTTCTACTTTTTGTACTTTTACTTGCTCATAAACACACTCATTTATTTTAAGAAAATTAATTTTCTTGCATATCGATCCTTCTTACCACCTCCCTGATACAATTTTCCATCAGTAAATGGCTGGTCTAATCTAAAAATTTTGCAAAAGCTCTTTAGATAATGAGTTAAATTTTAAAAAGTTAATTTATTTAACAGGGGTTGCTAATTTCTATGGCCTTCCAAAGGGGAGGGAAATATACATACAGTTTCTTAGAGGAGAAAACCAATAGATTCCAGCAAAGATATTCTTGGAGGCAGCGAAGCTAATTTTCTAAACCAAATAGATAAACTCTGTAGAGTCTCTTGATTTGTTCAGATCTGGTCCTGAGGTTTGCGGCTCTACTTACTCTGCTCCAGCCTTGTGTTCAAGAGCCTTCTATAGGCTCAGATAGCTCTGAGTCTTTTGATGGTCATGGTCATGGGCTCATACATTATCAGAGCATCATAGATGTGATGGTGGAAATAAACTATTTAAAACAGGTTTGGAGATGTTTCCCAGAGATCAAAGCTATGTATTGTGCTCTCAGTGTGTGCTATATGCTTTGTAAAGATAGATATATATATCATGATATATAATATATCATTTAAATATATAATATATAATAAATTAATAATGGGAATAAGAGGAATGAGGCCCAAGGAAAGTTCCAGAGAGACCCATTTGAGTGGGGCCCTTGATGATTGATGAGGGGCTGCCAACAAGGAAAGGTGGGGGTGGGCATTTCTAGGTAAAATGAACAGTTAATACCTTAGTACAAACCAGGCAAAGGAAAAACAAAGAAAGCTTGTGAAGTGTGTGACAACTGCCCATTTTTAAATATTTCTCAAGTAGGATAACAGATACGTGCTCTGTGCTAAGTTGTTTACTTGTGCTATTTCACTTAATCTTCACCTAGGAAGTTAGTATCAAAGAACTGATGCTTTTGAACTGTGATGTTGGAGAAGACTCTTGAGAGTCCCTTGGACTTCAAGGAGATCCAGCCAGTCCATCCTAAAGGAAGTCAGTCCTGAATATTCATTAGAAGGACTGATGCTGAAGCTGATGCTCCAATGCTTTGGCCACCTGATGCGAAGAACTGACTCATTAGAAAAGACCCTGATGCTGGGAATGATTGAAGGCAGGAAGAGAAGGGGATGACAGAGGATGAGATGGTTGGATGGCATCACTGACTCAATGGACATGAGTTTGAGTAATCTCCAGGAGTTGGTGATAGACAGGGAAGCCTGGTATGCCGCAGTTCATGGGGTTGCAAAGAATCGAACATGACTGAACGACTGAGCTGAATTGAACTGAACTGAGGAAATTAGTTCTGTTATGATTCCCGTTTTACATGGTAGAAACTGAGGCACAGAGAAACCAGTAATGTTTTGAGAGTCCGTACTTTTATTACACTATTGGTAAGTAGTAGAATCAGACTGTCTGCCCCCAGAGTCTGTGTGCTAAATGCTATGTTATATTTCCTTCCACATGTTTTTTGAACTAGAAATAAATAGTAGTGTTAGTTCCTTCTGTGGGGCACTTGTGTCTTTCACTAATTGTAAACCCCTATGTATTTTTAATTAATTTTTATTGTAGTATAGTTGCTTCCCTAGTGACTCAGTGGTTAAGAATCCTCCAGCGATGTGGGAAGATCTTCCCTAGGCTGGGAAGATCCCCTGGAGAAGGGCATGGCAGCCCACTCCAATATTCTTGCCTGGGGAATCCCCATGGACAGAGGAACCTGGTGGGCTACAGTCCATGGGGTCACAAAGAGTTGGACATGACTGAGTGACTAGGTACATAGTTGTTTTATAATGTTGTATTAGTTTCTGCTGCACAGCAAAGTGAATCAGTTACATGCATATTTCCTCCTTTTTAGATTTCCTTCCCATTCAGGTCACCATAGAGCACTGAATAGAAGTCCCTGTGCTGAACAGTAGGTTCTCATTAGTTGTCTGCTTTATACATAGTGTCAATAGTGTGTATATATATCAATACCAATCTCCTAAGTTATCTCACTCCTGCTTCCCTTGGTAACCTTAAATTTGTTTTCTACATCTGTGACTCTATTTCTGCTTTGCAAATAAGTTCATCTGTATCATTTTTCTAGATTTCACATATAAGTGATATTTTAAGATATTTGTCTTTTTCTTTCTGACTTACTTTATTCTGTATGACAATCTCTAGGCTCACCACCTATGTCATTGTAAATGGCACTATTTTGTTCCTTTTTTATCACTGAGTAATATTCCATTGTATAATATACTGCATCTTTTTTTATCCATTCCTCTGTTGATGGACATCCATGTCCTGGCTGTTGTAAATAGGGCTGCAATAGCCTATAAATCCTTAAATTTTAATAGCCCTTCATAACATCTCCTGAGGAGAGAGGGAAAAAAAAGCAGACCTAAAAGGAAAAGAAAACCCTTAAAAGTAGAAGGGAGAGGGCCAAAAATAAACTCAATCCTGGGTTTAGTTATAGGTCTGAATATCATGTTGAGACAGGAAGTGATAAAGACCACCATCCTTGGTTAACACTAGAAGGGCAGTGAGAGCCCCCAAAACATGGAAGGCAAGATTCAGACAAAAATGTGTCTCATTCACTGGGATGAATGTGCCAACTTTCATCAAAGGAAGATAAAGGCTCCTGCTAGGGTTTAGGTAATTCACGTTACTGCCAGTTGCCTTTAGGAATTTCTTGTATTCTGGGCTCTATTTTTCACTGAGGTGCTTTACACAGATCTGAGGGAATAAGCACATGTTGGAGCCCTGGATTCTGAAGGCTTTGGGGGAGCAGATTTGTGAGAAAAGAGTGGGAAGGAAGCAAGGAGGAGGATGTTTATTTTTAATAAAGAGACCCTGCCCTCCCTTCCTGAACTCAAATCTGTCTAGACTTGTTTTTTCCATTTTGCACAATGTTCACAACAACAGAATAAATGTATTAAAGTCAAACAAGCTGGGGGCTGAGTTTTGGCATGGAGAGTCGGACAGGAATAGAATCAGCTGCTTTTGAGTTGAGTCGAATAATTGATTTACAAACCAGTGGTAGATTAAGGCTGTGCTGGCCTGAACTGAACCAAAGTTATTTTCATTCTGAGGAGACAATAAGGAAGCGATGTGTCTGGCCTGGCGCCCAGGACAGGAACTATCAGTCCGTTCTGCACTCTTTGTCCTTCAGTTTTCCAAAACTGACAATGTTAGTTCAAGGAGTCTTTGCAGTCACGTTTCGCATCACCTATTTTGTGTGGTGGGAACTAGGTTGCAGAGAAGTAAGATGTCTCCCTTGTTAGTGCTGGATCAAACCTTGTCTCAAACAGTACCTACAAAGGGGCAGGGGGTGGCGGGGGGGTGTGGCTTCTCTGGTGGCTCAGACAGTAAAGAATCCACCTGCAATGCAGGAGACCTGGGTTTGATCCCTGGGTTGGGATGATCCCCTGGAGGTGGGCATGGCAACCCACTCCAGTATTCTTTCCGGGAGAATCTCCATGGACAGAGGAGCCTGGTGGGCTATAGTCCATGGGGTCTCAAAAAAGTCGGACATGACTAAGCACAGCATAGCACCTACAAAGGGGGAGTTTCAGTTTTGGCTCTTCTGGGTTGAGAAATTAATGCAGAAACAATTTGGCTTAAAATACAGCTGATCATACATTCTGAGTTAACTCTTTATGAATTGATAGACTCCATGTTTGAGGATTCTGCTGTTTTGTCCCTTCTCCTTCTTAGCCATTCAAGACTGCCTTTTATAGTACATCTGGACAAGGGTGTGTGTGTGCGTGTGTGTGTGTGTGAGTCCAGGCCAAAGTCAATGTGTATTTTTACATCTCAGAATGTTTTACATTCCTCAACTCATTTAATCTTGACTATATAAATGTGAGGAGTTAAGAAAGTTATGACAACCCTATTTTATATGCTGGGAAAATGAGACCTACAATATTCCCAAGATGACATGCTGAATTTAATGGGCAAGTCCAGATTCAAACCCAAATGTCCCCTCTCTTCATGATGAAGAGGGACTTCATCATGTCCCCCTTCTACTGTTCCCTCCTATTAATGTGAATTAGAGAAGTTGTCTACCAAAGGAAGACTGGAAGGTATGTGTGCTCCTAGGTTTAGTTTCACAAGAGATACTTCTGTTTCTTCAATATGTTGGGCTAATTTTGAAAAGCGTTTGGATTCTTAAGAGTTACTTCTTTTTTGGACTCTATTATTTTAAATTTTAATTCTCCATGTCTAGTCTAAAGAGACAGATCCTTTCATATACCTCTTTGTGGACTATCCACACCCAACACTTCTAGTGGCCAATCATATTATTATGACAAATTATTAGCGGTAAGATGTCTTAATCAAACAAAACCTGTGACAGTCTCTTAAAAAGTGTTTGTTTATTTGTTCATTTGGCTGCATTGGGTCTTAGTTGCAGCATGCGAAATCTTCATTGTGTTATGCAGGATCTTTCGTTGTGTCTCACAGAGTCTCTAGTTGTGGCACGTGGGCTCAGTAGATGCACTACATGGGCTTAGTTGCTCCAGGGCAAAGATCCCTGATGAGGGACTGAGCCCATGTACTCTGCATTGCAAGGTGGAGTTTTAACCACTAGACTACTGGGGAAGTCCCCATGACCATCTTTTAAGTGCTGAACAGAGGAGTAACTCTGATGGAAGGGACAGTTGCCAGGAGAGGTGATTTTTTCCTTAAGAGATTTCCTACTCCTTGACTTTTCTTCCTTTTCATACAACTGTGACCACTTTGCTCAGATTCTAAGGGGTCAATCCCTCATAGGAAAAAATTAAAATCTTTTATCTCGATGGATTATTGAGTATCTGTTTTTTTAAGGATAAACTGAAACATGGTCAAGAATTTGTAGAGGTGCGTGAGAAATCACCGTTGGCTTCCCAAATGAAAAAGCCTTTGCTGTGGTTTGGATTCTATTCTGTTTTTGGTGACTAAGAGTTGTATCTATTATGTGGTTTGTTCCAAATACATCCCTTTTAAGATCCCGCTTGATGGTTATCACAGTCTTTCTCATTCATTCCTTCCTTATATCGCAATAAAGTCCTTTTAAAATTTATTCTTAAAATTTCTATCTCTTCTTGGAAGTTGAGAACATTGTGGTTAAAACCAGATATTTTGAAAACTATGCGAAAAATGTGTTTTGTGACTTTTCAGACATGGCTTGTGCTAATAAGATGCTAAAATGTAATTAAAATCATGCAATTAGAAAATGGTGACTTTCTCCCTGAAGAAGTCCTGATGAACTTGAATATGCTGTAATTTAGCAAATTGGAAAATGAGACGGTGGAAGGAGAAAGAGAGGGTCATAAGTTGATGGCAATTCTAAAACTGTCACCTTTGGTAAATTGCCATTTTAACACTTGGTCTAGCTTCCATAATTATACCCAGGCTTAACCTCACTGACTACCATTCTTTTCCAAACACTGGTTGGCCCCAGCCTTGCAATAGTTCTCTGACCCGTTAGCCTGTTGCCTTACAAATCAACATCCCATCATTGGCTGCTACCATTCTTGCATTGCACCATCGTGTAAATATCTTACCACAAAACCACCTGCCTGCCCACAAACACCTCACATTTCCACTTGTTGACTGACTTAGCCTCTTCCCCTCTCCAGCCCTGGCATATTATTAGTGGTGTGAAGGGAAACGAGCAGGTGGAGTGAGCAGAATGAGTCAATGCAAGTAATTATTCCCCATTTTCATTCAGTGGCACGTCTGCCCAAGTGCAGTGGAGTGCCCATTGAGACCAGTAAGAGTCTCATGGTCACGGTGATAAAAGTGGATGGTGTGGGACAGGGCCAGGACTTTCAATATACTGTTCAACATGTACCTGCTTCCTTCCGGATACTTCTTTCCCTGAATATGACCCTTTGTGCTCAGCGCTCATATTATAACTCAACTTGTCTCAACCTCTCCCCCACGTAGTCACCTGGAGCAATATCCTAGGATAGGTAAAGATGGAGGAAGAAGTGGAGACAGAGACCATGCATTAGTGGGAAAGTAATAAAGGATGGAACTCAGGGTTGGCAATTATTAGCAAGAAAGTGAACATACAAGAAGGAATGAGGAACAGGAAGTGGAGACAGGAAGGTAAGGCACTGTTGATATTGTTAAATATCTTTTCCCACGTAAAGGGAAAAGATATTTAACAAGCAATGTGCATGCGTGCGTGCTCAGTCATGTCCAACTCTTTGAGACTCCATGGATTATAGCCCACCAGGCTCCTATGTTCATGGGATTTTCCAAGCAAGAATATTGGAGTGGGTTGCCATTTTCTCCTCCAGGGGATCTTCCTGACCCAGGGATCTCACTCTTGTCTCCAGGGGCTCCTGCTTTGGCAGGCAGATTCTTTACCACTGAGCCACCTGGGAAACATGATTTGCATCAAATGATCAGCGTCCGGGTATAAAGGCGCCTTCTCCATTCTCCAATTTGGTATGACCCTGCAAAGACATTTCAGCACTTAATAGCCCCATGGGATAATCTGAGACGTTATGTGACAATATCACATACCAGCTTTTCCTTCTGCCCAATCCAATCTTCTTCATTTCCTCATAGGTCCTAAGAACACTGCCCACCACCCTCTGCCCCGCTGCAATAAACTTCCTGTAAGGAAATTCAGTCTCAGAGTCTTCTTTCTGGGAAATAGGACCTGAAACACTACATATTTGTTAATTTTTAAATTCTTACTTCACTACAGCTGGAATTACATCAAATCTCATCTATTTTTTTCTTCCTCGAGCCTAGGCTAAAACCATGTTACCATATTAAGAATAGTGGGTCTAATGTAGACATCGAATCCTGCTATTAAGACCGAGTGCAACTGTTTGGACAATGACACATTAAAGTCTGGATTCCACACAACTTTTCAAAACCCATACATGCAGCTTAACCTCCTCATCCTTCACTCTCCCTAACCTTCTGCTCTAGTGTAACTCAGAGATTTTGCTGTGAAACTCAGAAACAATGACCTCTGGTTGTGAAATAGAAAAGAAAGAATGACACCCTGACCTACATTAGATATGATTTGAATGCAGGTGAATCTCACACCTGTTTACAGAGGTATGATTTTAAAATTCATTTGTTTCTTTGATTTCTCAAGTATATTTTCTCCAAAGGTTTGGAATGTAAAAGAGGTTTTAAATGTTCTTCTTTTTCTGTTCTTATGTCTCTGGATGTAAAAGTGCTATAATTAGGGACATGCGTCAGGTACCATCCCACTTCCTGTTTATTTTCCTTGCTTAGGAAACCAGATCCTTTCAGGAAGGTGAAATACATGGCGAATGTTGTTAGTCGCTCAGTTGTGTCTAGTGTCTGACTCTTTGTGAGCCCGTGGGCTGTAGCCCTCCAGGCTCCTCTGTCCGTGGGATTTTCCAGGCATGAATACTAGAATGGGTTGCCATTTCCTTCTCCAAGGATCTTCCTGACCCAGGGATGGAACCCAGGTCTCTTGCATTGCAGGCAGATTCCTTACCATCTGAACCACATAGGGCTGGTTCCAAACTCGACTGTGAAATAAAATTTGTCTGTGGTGAGCCTCTTCCCTTTTGTGGGGTACCCCTGTCACTTTGCCTTTTCTCTTCCCCTGACTCTGGGGTCTCCCCAGCCCACCGCCAGCCTCTTACCCATCTCTCCCCATAGCTCTCCCTTTCTTTTTATCCAGCTTTCCCTGCTCTACTTTTCTCTATCCATGACCCAGAATCAGTCTGATGGACTCTGTGCTGCCTGTTGTCACTACAGCTGAAACTTCCCCGTTCTGTCGTTCATCAGTCAAGGCCAACTTTCTCTCTTAGGAGGCATTTCTGCCTGACTTACTTGTAGTTGATTAGTATTTAAATAAAGGAGTGGACATATGAATAAGCGAAGTGCTCTCTCATAATGGGCCGCTTAGCACCCATCTTATCCCCACACACCCAAGGTATATGTGTATTCATAAGGGCCTGATAAAGACAGTATGCCTTCCTTTGTGGCCTGACCAAACCAGGTGAGTTGACAGAGAAACCTCATGACAGGTGAGTGGTAGAAGATTGTAGATAAACAATGAATGTTTCTGATGACTTGACATCTGGGAATTTGCTGCCCCTGGAGAAACTGCTCCTCCCAGAGCTAGCCAATCCTAGCGATAATAAACAATTCACCTGATGGAGTTTCTTTCATACGCAAACCAACAAATCCATACTTTATACCCCAACCACTTCCTTTACTGAGCTCTCACAAGACTCTCATCACGTTCTGGGACACAGTCCATTTGCTCTAATAGCACCAGGGCCAGGTTCAAGGCAACTAAGGACAGTTTCTATAGCCCAGAGTCTCTGAAATTATTTATATCAGTCCATCCAGCGTACCCTGCCTTGACTGTTCCTTCCCACAAAAGCCACAATGAAGGCCCTTGCCCACATTTCCCCCTTGGTCCTTCTGTCTCTTGACCAACCCTGGTGCTTCCCCATGTGGTTCTTTGTGACAGAGCTGTTCCTTCCTCTTGGGAACTGTGAGTAACAAGCTCTCTTTTCAGTGGCGATCATCTCCTGATCTGTTGGCTTCACCATATCTGGGTAATAATAAAGCTTACATTTTACAAGTTATAGTTATTTCAAGGGAGGACAGGCTGGAGCTCAGTGGTAGAGCACATGCATAGCAAGAATGAGGCCCTGGATTCAACTCTCAGTACCTCCATGTTTGATAAAACCAAAACTTTTAAAGTTTCAACTATTTCTCCAATCTCAGGTGTGAGGCCCCTCCCCCCATGCTAATTCTTTTAAGACCCTGAAGGAAGCCTCTCCTTTGCTATAAGTTCAGATGATTAGAGAAATGATTATTACCCAGAAAAGGGAGGGTAGCATTAAATTAAAAAAATAGAAGTAATGATTGAGACCTTTCTGGCAGTCCAGTGGCTAAGACTTCACCTTCTCGTGCAGGGGGTACAGGTTTGAGCCCTGGTTGGGGGGATCCTACATGCGTTGGTGCCAAAACACCAGAACATAAAACAAAAACATTATTGTAACAAATTCAATAAAGACTTTACACAAATGGTCCACATCAGAAAAAGTCTTCAAAAAAAGTAATGACAAACCTTATTTAATATATGATATCACCTTGAGATCTCAAAAAAAAAATCCTATGAATTATTATTGTATTATCCTTGATGAGTGGAAGTTCTAAGTGGTTTTTCCAAGGTCACAGAGAGGTAAGTCTCAAATACAAACTTTCCTGGCATTCCTCTGACTCATGCTGCTCCCACTCCTTCCTTCTGTCATAGTCTTCCAAACCATCCAATAGCTTTTACAAAGTATTGTATAACATCACCACTTCCTTCATAATTTAAGGACAAAAATATGGCAGTCTTGCCAACTAGGACTAATGAATGGTTGGTTCCACAGTGAAAAATAGCCGTGACATATTAATATTTAGATATTTCAACAATAATACAGCCTTGGGGAAAGGAATATAGAGTCTTAGGAAGATAATTACACAAAGAGAGGATCTAGAGATGACAGAAGTTTCTAGTACTAAGTCTGATCTTTAGTGAATTAATGAGAACCTTTAGAAATTTCTTCTTTCTAGAGAAGTTCCATTCTTTGCTCATAAGTCCCTGGTGGCTCAGATGGTAAAGAATCTACCTGCAAAGCAGGAGACCCAGGTTCAGTCCCTGGGTTGGGAAGATCCCCTGGAGAAGGGAATGGCTACCCATTCCAGTATTCTTGCCTAGAGAGTTCCATGGACAGAGGAGTCTGGCAGGCTACAGTCTATGTGGTTGCAAAGAGTCAGACACAACTGAGCAACTAACACTTTCCCATACAAAGAACAAGATTGGCCGTGAAGGAGACAGACAAGAATATCTTTCAGTTTTGGAGAAACATAAACCTAAAAGGAATAATTAAACACTATAAGATAAAAAGAAACATACAAAGTACAAAGTATAATGAAATTGCTGTTGAAGGTCATCAACAGAAAAATACCCTGTAAAGATGTTAAGATCTGTGTAGTCAATGCTGACCATAGTTATTGGCAGGAAGACTTCAAGTAAAATAATTGAAAAATGAACCCAATATTGAACAGAATATAGCTCATGGGAATTTATGTGTTCAGTTCAGTTCAGCTCAGCTCAGTCGCTCAGTCATGTCCGACTCTTTGCGACTCCATGAATTGCAGCACACCTGGCCTTCCTGTCCATCACCAACTCACAGAGTTCACTCAAATTCATGTCGGTGATGCCATCCAGCCACCTCATCCTCTGTCGTCCCCTTCTCTTCCTGCCCCCAATCCCTCCCAGCATCAGAGTCTTTTCCAATGAGTCAACTCTTCGCATGAGGTGGCCGAAGTGCTGGAGTTTCAGCTTTAGCATCATTCCTTCCAAAGAACACCCAGGACTGATTTCCTTTAGAATGGACTGGTTGGATCTCCTATTTATGTGTTGCTGCTGCTGCTGCTAAGTCACGACCGTCGTGTCCGACTCTGTGTGACCCCATAGACGGCAGCCCACCAGGCTCCTCTGTCTCTGGGATTCTCCAAATACCAACAAGGGTTTGGAATCCCATTCTTTTAAGCAAAAGAGAGGGAATGTTGACATAAGAGGAAAAGAGGAAATAATAAAGAAAATCAAATGACTTGGAAATTTTTTTAATTTGGATTACGACGAATATGGAGGAAAGAAGACAGGTTAGGAAGGTTTAAGAGCAATCAGCAAGGAGTTAAAAGTACTGTTTAGAGATGGTGATTGGCAGCCATTAGGAATTTCCATGCAGTATAAGTTAGAAGAAACGAGCTTGTGTGGTTAGTGGACCTCAGCAGGATATCAGGAAGAATTTCCTGATGGTAAATATCAAAAGTTCTGGTTCGCAGGATCAAAGGGCAGCTTCTGGGATGTGCCTATCCCAGGAATATTTTTCAGCCTCAAGCAGGAGACTGTTTGGGTGGTTTTCAGCAGCCCTGTGGATGGATGGGTCTGCCTCCTTGGAATCCGCTGGTCTCATGTTGCCGAGGGGCGTGCCCTCCACCGCTGCTTTCATGGACTCCCAGCCAGCAGCCAACTCCCAGCTCACAGGCCATGGAGTTTTCCCCCCAGAAAGGAACAACTAAGTCTTTCAGTGTCTGTTCCCCACTTGGACCAGCCCTTAGGTATACACTGTGGTTTTTCAGCTCTTCAGCACTTAGGCACTTTCCTTCAGAGCCAAAGGCCTCCTGGGAACAATGCAGCATTTGTGTGTTGACAGTAACAGCCTGTGGGCCAGAGACACTCAGCCAAACTCTCCCTCTGTCCCACATGGGCTGGATCACACCCCTCATCTGCAATAACCCACACTCGGTCAGCCCCAGCTTGCCCCCAGCGCCCAAGCACCCCACTTCTCTTCCCCCCTTCCCCAACTTCTTACCTAGTTCAATCCCCAGCTCCACTACCATGTTTATCCCAGTGGTCATGCAGGATGATCTCCACCAGCTCCCATCCCACCCACAGGGAACAATGACACAGAGGTGGCTCATGGCCTGACTCTGAACAGTAGGCACTGAAGAGGGAGGTCCACTCTGCTGAGCTGGGCAGGGGGTATTTACAAGAGGTTAGGTCTGCAAAGAGATGCCAGCCTTTTCCTATAAGATAGGGCTTTTAATTTATCATGTGGTTGTTGATTCACATGGGGAGTTAGGAACGCGAAACAAGCATAGAGTTGTACACGGTCTGTTTCTGCCGAGTTCAGAGACTTGGAAATACCGTTAGACTTCTGGCATGAAGACAATTCCAGACAGGTGTTTAAAACCATGTTTGTGTCCTTGGCTCTGAGTCAGAGAGGGACAAGGGCTTATGAAGAGTAGGGTTTCAACCCTTAGGCAGCTCTACAAGAGGTTGTATGTAAGTCTCGTGCAGTATGAATTCAATATTAAATGACCCATCAGAACAGTGTCCCTCTAAGAATGCTCCCCATTCCCCAACTTCCCCTGCCCTCCACTTTACAGCAAGAGCACAGTGTTTCTCTTAAAACTCCATCCAGTGTATGGGTCCCCTCAGTATGAATGTAGAAGAGAAAAATCAGATGGGTAGTAGAGAATATAGAAAATTTTAAAGAAAGGGCAAGTAGAGTAATTGAGATTTTAAGGAACAAACTGGAGTTTTGTGTGTGTGTGTGTGTGTGTGTGAAGCTTGGTGAGTCTGTTATTTAATGTCTCTGAGATTTGAGTCTTTTTATTGACTCCTTTTTATTCAGCATAAAGTAGTTACTTGATTGTATGCAGAAGAAACAGGGAAGCAATCAGAGTTCCACCTTTGACGTCTTCTCTTTTGCTTCATGATTTTGTCTCTGAAAAACATCATGACATGGATATTCAGCTCTGGAGCCCAATCTTGTTTTTGAACTCTGAGACTAACAAATTGAGCTATTTAATCCCTCTTGAAAACCCTAAATCCATCTTCCACTGTTATCTCATGAACTCCTCATATGAATTTGACTCGTTTCCCATCGATATTGTACACAGAATGGTAAAATCCAAAATTCAGCTCCTTTGAATATGCAAGACCTCCCCCAAAGTGCTTTTGGAGTTCTATTTTGGTTTGCTTCCCATGACTATGGGCTTCCCTGATAGCTCAGTTGGTAAAGAATCCACCTGCAGTGCAGGAGACCCCGGTTCAATTCCTGGGTCAGGAAGATCCCCGGGAGAAGCGATAGGCTACCTACTCCAGTATTCTTGGGCTTCCCTTGTAGCTTAGCTGGTAGAGAATCCACCTGCAATGCGGGAGATGTGGGTTCGATCCTTGGGTTTGGAAGATCCCCTGGAGAAGGGATAGGCTACCCACTCCAATATTGTGGCCTGGAGAATCCCATGGACTGTAGTGCATAGGGTCACAAAGAGTCTGACATGACTGAGCGACATTCACTCACTCCCATGATTACATCCTAAAAAGAGTCTCGACCCTGACCACTATATCTTCCCACTCCTTTACTTTTAATCAATTCCAGTGGAGGTCAAAGAATTTTTATTCAACAGAAAATTAAAGGGACTGAGAGGTAAAATGGATCTGATTCGATGGACATGAGTTTGAGCAAGCTCTGGGAGTTGGTGATGGACAGGGAAGCCTGGCATTCTGCAGTCCATGGAGTTTCACAGAGTCGGACATGACTGAGCAACAGAACTGAACTGAACTGAGAGGGGAAAAAAACCTCAACTTGCTTTACCTGCAGTTTCATACTTACCAATCCCTTCCCTTTCAGGAATCCATCACAAAAATTTTGCACTTGCTCTACTAAGACTTCTGTTATAGGCAATGTATCCCACTTATCATCCAGAGTCTGGTAAATTGCTAAAGCAGGCAGTTCAGCCATCTTTAGTTTGAAAAATGATATCGCCTTTTCATTTTGCTTCACTCCACTGTCCACTAGAATAAAAAGAATCTGCAGTTGGGGAAATTTGAAAGAGAAAGATCTGTCTGAGGTCCTTGGAAGAAAGAGACACTTGGTGATTGTTGCAGTTTACACTGATTGAATTCAGGGTCTGTGCCACACAATTTAAATCTTCATTGAATTAAAATGAATTTCTTCTTTTACTTTGCATTGCTTTAGGTCTATTTAATTTAATTTTAAGAACAAAGCATTGGAAGACAGTTTAATGATTAGCTAAGGGAGAAAGTATGATCTAAATGGCTAAACATGGGGAATTCTTTTTAAATGTTGCCTCTAGTACTTTCTAGCTGTCTGACTTTGGGTGCATTACTTGGCCTCTCTGAGATTCAGTGTTCTCATTGGATTTTGTTGGGGGGAGACTGAATGAGAGAATAGATAATATTTCTAATACAGTTTTTAGCATATATAGTAAGATGATGGGATGGATTGGGGGCAAGAGGAGAAGGGGACGACAGAGGATGAAATGGCTGGATGGCATCACCAACTCGATGGACATGAGTCTGAGTGCTGGGAGTTGGTAATGGACAGGGAAGCCTCGTGTGCTGCAATTCATGGGGTCGCAAAGAGTCAGACACCACTGAGCAACTGAACTGAACTGATAGTAAGTGCTTGATAGGGCTTCCCTGGTGGCTCAGATGGTAAATAATTGTTAACTATTTTATATTATTAAATCAAACCTTTTGCCCAATGAGGAAATCTCCTTGATAACAGTCTAGTTAGAGAGTTATCTATATTTAGTAACACTGAAAACTTCCAGTGTTAGGGAAACAACCACCAGAAAGATTTTTTTTTTTTACCAAACAGCCCTCATCACTGGGGTCTCTAGTTCAATGCAGTAGACTTGAAGTAGTTGAAGTTTTACTATTTCAGTGACATAAGCAGAACTGCACAAAGTGGGGAAGGGAAAGAAAAATATTTATTGCCTATCCAGTGGGTAATAGGTACAAGATATGTGTTTTATGTGAGAAATAAGCCCTGAGATCTAAAACTTCAGAGTTTATAGTGAGGAGTAGATAAATCATGGGGCTTCCCTGGTGGCTCAGTGGTAAAGAATCTTCCAGCAATTCAGGAGACATGGGTTTGATCCCTGGGTCAGGAAGATCCCCTGGAAGAGGGCATGGCAACCCACTCCAGGATTCTTGGCTGGAAAATCCCATGGACGAGGAGCCTGGCAGGCTACCAGGCCATAGAGTCACCAGGAGTCGGACATAACTGAAGCTACTTGACACAGCATAGATATATGAAGCTATCATGACTAACAGGTGATTTTTATGTTCAGTCTCTTTGGATCTCTATTTTTTGTCCAACCATCAATGAATAAAAAAGAAATAGACTTACTGCTAATGGAAGATATGATTAAATACATCTTTAACAGTTTAAAATACATCTTACGTTTTAAGGCAGAGTAATGGGATTTATTATATTCCAGTTCTCACTTCGTTATCTCTTAACCATAATTATTTTCCACATTTCTCTCACTTCCCTAGCCCCATCTCTCTTTTTCTGGTGTCCTACAGCTGAGTATTCAAAAGAGAATCTCCCCGTCCAGACTTACCCTCCCCTGGAAGAGCTTAGCTGCCTCCTGAAATCTGTGCAAGTTTTCTTCAAACTCCGAGGAGGCCTTGTTCATAATCAGTAGAAGATGAATCGGAATCATACTATTGAATAGGCCAATTGCAGTCTGGCAAATTGAAATGTATTAAAGCAGAATGAAAGAGAAAAGGAGGGGAAAAAATATTAGTGTTAACTCAGTGACTAGGCACACTGGACCATAAATGATAGCTGTCCACCCATCATACCAATGGCAATTCCTACAAGATGGCTTTGGATCAGTTTCACTCTCCTAGTTTTCATGTAATTTAGTAGACCCCTCATCCCCACACTGAACAGGGTGGAGCTGAGTAACCAAAGGGATACTGCAGTAGTGATGGAGTGTGACCTCCAAGGGTTAGGTCATAGAAGACATAGTAGCATCTGCTTTGTTCTCTCCTGTATCACTTACTCTCTTATATTGTCCGCTCAACCAGCCCTGGGAAGAGATTCACGTAGTTCCTATGAAGGAACTAAGTTCTCCTGCTAACAACCACCACTGACTTGCCAATCAGGTGACTGAATCATCTGGGAAGAAATCTTCCAGCCCCCATCAAACCTTCAGATGATTGCCTCCCTGACCAATGCTGCAACCTCACATGAGCCCCTGGGATCAGAGGCCCCCATCCCTAGCCACTCCCAAACTTGACCCACAGAAACTGTATCAGATAATCAATTATTTTTCTGTTCTAAGTTGTTACATTTTGGAGTAAACTGTTATGCATCATTAGACAACAAATATACCATGGAATATTTTAGTCACTTTTTTCAACTCCTTTTGAAATGTGGCAAGGGTACTCAGATTTTGGGAATTCCCTGGTGGTCCGGTGGTTAGGACTCCAAGCTTTCACTGTTGGAAGTGTGGGTTCATTCCCTGATTAGGGAACAAAGATCCTGCTGGCCACACAGCACAGCAAAAAACAAAGCAAAACAAATAAAAAACCAAGAGGAGCCAGATACACTTAAAATGGAATTTTGAATCCTTCTTAGTAGTGTACACTTTTGAGTGCTGATGATGTGCTGGGTAGTGTTTTCAGGTCTTTATGTATAATAACTAATTTAATCCTCAAAGTCCCAGTTTTATAAATAAAGACATTAAGGTGCAAGATCTCCTAAAGTCACATAAGTGATGAGCTGGAATTCTCAGCAGGCAGAGTGACTTAAGAGTCTGTACTTAAAGAGTACAGACTCTATACATGAGACTCTATACATGAGACTATCCATGAGACTCCTATTCAGCTGATGGCAAAACCTCAACAAAATCAACTCAGCCCTAAGCACGGTTGAGTTAGTTCATTTCAGGTCAGCCATAAGATAACTGCTTCAGGAGATGGGAAGTTTGGTCCTTCTTTGCTGATTAGAGATGGTGATTTCCCCTGAGGCTGTGGATGGTCGAGACAGCTGTGAGGCAGAGGGAGGAGAGAAGGGAGACTGTAAAACTATGACTCTAGCCCCCTTCATTTCCCTTTTCAGAAAAAGCGCTACAACTGTCTCTATTTTAAACAAAATCCCATTTCTTCTTACCTCTCCCTTCTAAATACAGAGAGTATTGCTGTAAAACTAGCATGTGCACAGAGAGAGCTGTAGGTTAATGAACAAAGTCCCAGAATGATGGGAATGGGAATCACTAAATAATCCCATGGAAGGAGGAGCCTGGTAGGCTGCAGTCCATGGGGTTGCTAAGAGTTGGACATGACTGAGCGACTTCACTTTCACTTTTCACTTTCATGCATTGGAGAAGGAAATGGCAACACACTCCAGTGTTTTTGCCTTGCGAATCCCAGCGACAGGGGAGCCTGATGGGCTTCCATCTATGGGGTCACACAGAGTCGGACATGACTGAGGTGACTTAGCAGTAGCAGCAGAAGCTACATACTACCCTGTAGAGAATTTTCAGCTCTACTGGCCGACGTGTAGTCAAGGAGGATCCAATAAGTTCTTTCCAGAAACTTTCTCCCTGGAGTTTAAAACAGGGGACTCTTCCCAAGATTTATCCTCTGTCTCTGTTCTAGGAAGGTAGATTGCATGCTATAAATTTAAGTAACAAAACAAGAGACAATTATTTAAATTTATAAAATGGTCTAGTGGAGGAGAAATTTTATTTCTAAAATTTAAATAATTGTCTCTTGTTTTGTTACTTAAATTTATAGCATGCAATCTACCCTCCTAGAACAGAGATAGAGGATAAATCTTGGGAAGAGTCAAGAAACCAAAGCTAAAGAGTCAAATGATATAGTGGAAGGATAGAGGAAGAGATTGAACATTGCAGAAATGATGAGTTTAATCCTAATAGACACAGTCCGATTTTCATCTTGAAGCCAAATGTTGAATGTATGCATTAACAGTGCACAGGAGGTCAACTACGGGACTGGGAATTTCTGTCCATTTGCTACTGGTGCAAACCTCTGCACCAGAAACAGATGAAAAATAACCATAGTAGTGTGTGCAGGTCTCAAAAAGAGAAAAACGCTACTTTTGGGAAATGAAAAAGTCATGATAAAACTTGGTTCTCTGGAGAAATTCTTTCCTAATTTCTTCTTGATATGAGTTGGTGTCACCTGTAATGTAGAACTTAACAAAATGTGTCATTGTTCTATAAGATGAGAGACGGCCCAATCATCAGAACTTAGGAAGGCTAGTCTTTGCCTCTGCCCTCATTCACCTGGGGAATTCCAGGACCCTGGGTCATAAACCAGGCACTGGAAGATCATCTTTTCTGGTCCCCAGTGCACTCCTGGTAGCCTTATAGACAATGACCAGAATGATAATGGTCTAGGCACTTTTCAATGCCTTTTAAATTATTGCTACCAGTGACCCTGGGATGCATGTGTTTGAAATCTTAGCAGAAGTGGAAATGGGATCACCATTCTATGGAGACAAACATGGTGTGAGAGGCGGACAGGAATTTAGTCAACAGGAAAAGAAATGTTTTCTGTTGTAGGCTATGTGGGGGAATGGAAAAACCACAGGACTCAGTCAGACAGATCAGTCGTGAAAAATGCTGGGTCAAGTGGACAGGGCTGTCACTGAACTTCAAATGACAAGTTGTAGGGCTTGAGGAAGTTACTTCACTTTTCTGAACTCCCATTTCCTCTCCTATAAAATGGAAATAGACAATATGACTTCATGCATCATCAAATTTTCTGCCTTCAGTGATGTCTTTTCTACTTACTGTGTAATATTGAATGTTGCTTGGAACTTGAGAGTCCTCCTCTATAAAATGGACATAATAATCTCTCTTCTACCTCAAAAAAATATGTGAGTATTATATGAAAAAGTGACATAAAAGGGTTTTGTTAGTTCTGAAAAGCATGACGTGCATATAAAGTACTGTTATGAGAGAATATGCAGCATTTTGGAGCTGAGGTAGATCACTGGAAATCAACACTCCATCACCTAATGATGTAAGTTCGGGAAGGTAAAAGGTAGGACATATAAGGTAATTCTATAAGCTGTAGGTGTTAGAAGGCCAGAAGATTATCCGGACAGGTGGACCAACACCTTCACCCAGGTTGTAGACAGAATGCAACAACCAAGGAATACACCCAGAAAGAAACCTGAGACTCCAGGAGGGTCTAGGCAAGTGCCAATTGTACCCGACAGAACTGCTGGTCATGAGTCTGCAAGGAGGTAGACACAGAAAATGGGAATAGGTGTGTAAAAACTTTTTAGAAATTTTACATTGCTGCAACATCCAAATATGTGATCAGTGTTTTTAAACAGCTCATTTGTATTTTATAAAAATATTGGTCTCTAATGCTTTAGGAAAAAAAATTGACCTTCAGCATTTTTGCAATTGTGGCAAGCTTGCCATCTTGTTTGAGAAGCATGGTCTAGAATGCTGGTCACATCAGAGTTGCTTCACTGAACTCTCTTGCAACCAAACTCAGAAGTTTTTGATTAGTCACCTCAACTTTGCATTCTGACTCTCTTACTAGTCATGTAACATGTCATCTCACTTTTCTATTTCTTTCTTTGTTGGGTAGGAACAAGTTTATCAATCTTAAGGGTTGTAGTAGGGATGGCAATATAAACAATTTTGAGTTGATTTAATGGTGGTTACTGTTATTATGGGCTGCCCTGGTAGCTCCGTTGGTAAAGAATCCACCTGCAGTGCAGGAGACCCTGGTTTGATTCCTGGGTTGGGAAGATCCACTGGAGAAGGGATAGGCTACCCATTTCAGTATTCTTGGGCTTCCCTTGTGGCTCAGCTGGTAAAGACTCCACCTGCAATGCAGGAGACCTGGGTTCGATCCCTGGGTTGGAAAGATCCCCTGGTAAAGGAAACGGCAATCCAGTCCAGTACTCTTGCTTGGGAAATCCCATGGACAGAGGTGCCTGGTGGGCTACAGTCCATGGGGTTCCAAAAGAGTCTGACATGACTTAGTGACTAAACAACAATAACAACTGTTATTATTCATTAAAAGATCAGAATGCTTGGAGGACAAGATTTCTCCTATGAAGGCAATTACCCTCCCTGACAAAAGGACTTCTGGGTCTAGAGACAGGGGCTACTTACTATAGCGTTGTACTCTGTAACCAAGCGGAGGTTGTTGCTCTCAATGAAACGGCTTAACTTGGTGGCATCCATGCTTTCAAAGTCTTCACCCTTTAAATCCAGTTGTTTGTTATCTACCTGGATCACACAGAAAGGATAAAATTGTCACTGTTCTGTCATCAATAAATGTTTCTGAACTATTAACCTCAAGTCAGGCACTAACTCAAGCTCCAAAGACAGAAAGGTAAATGTTTCTGGCCCTCGAGGAATGCACTGTCCTGTGGGGCACAGAGAAGTAAACAGGAACATCCCACAGAAGGTGACAAGTATCATCACAGACCCGTATGTCACCTAAGGAAGAGGAGAAATGCTTCCAGGAAGAGACAGCTCCTAATCAACGGCTAAGACTTGGTCAGATGAATGAGGATGGGATGGGAGTTTTAAATAACAAACAGTGTTTGCAAAAGGCAAAAAAATGATAGGCGTTCCGTTCTAGAAGCTGCAGTTAGGTTAGCTCGACTATAGCAGTGAATGTTAAGTGCAGTAGGAGAGAGACATGTACAGTGGGGTGGAAAGTGACTGCAGCTGGCCAGACTCCTCTATCTTTGTGATTTCCCAGGCAAGGATACTGGAGTGGGTTGCCATTTCCTTCTCCAGGGGATCTTCCTGACCCAGGGATCAAACCCAGGTCTTCTGCATTGCAGCAGATTCTTTAGGATCAGAGCCATCAGGGCAATGGGGTAGGCAGGGCAAATTCCCAAAGAACCTTGAGGTCAAGATAAGTAATTAAATTCTAACCTGAGGGCAAGGGGAGCCACTTAGAGGATCAGATTTATGTTTTATTTACATACATTTCTAATGTGAAATAAAACACACATTTGTGTGTGTGTGCAGAGAAAAGCACCAAATGGAAAATATAAAGCTCAGAAAATTGTCACAGAGTAAACAACTGTGGAACCACCACTCAGGGAAAGACATAGAATATTGCCAGAATGTCTGAAGCCCTCTGAGATCTTTCTATTGTTGTTTAGTAGCTAAGTTGTGTATGACTCTTTGCGACCCCATGGACTGCAGCATGCCAGGCTTCCCTGTCCTCCATGATCTCCCAGAGTTTGCTCAAGTTCATGTCCATTTTATAATCCGTTATTTTTCTGCCAACGTTCACCATTATCCTGACTTTTACAATGACGATTTTCATTCTTTATAGCTTTACTGCTTAAAAATTCACCTCACTGTTACAGGTGAGTTTCTTTTTAAAAATATTATGTAGGGACTTCCCTGGTGGTCCAGTGGTTAAGATTCCATGCTTCTAATGCAGGTGGTGTGGGTTTGGTTCTTGGCTGGGGAACTAAGATCCCACATGCAGTGGGGATGCACAAAAAAAATGATGTAAGTGGAAACAGACAATGTTTTTTTTGTGTATCTCAATTATTTTGTTTTTAAGAGTTATCCATATTATTGCATATAGCTGTAATATGTTCATTTTCCTTGCTGTAATAGTATCCCATTGTATAAATATGCAAAATCTTATTTTACTACTGATGGATATTGAGGTTGTTTCCAGTTTCTGGTTATTAAAATAATGCTGCAATGAACTCTCTTGTTCATTTCTCTTGGAACTCATGCCTCTGTATCTATTGAGCATGTATTTAGGATTGAAATTTTTAATTATAGGATATGTATATTTTTGACGTGCATTTTGATGTTTATTTGGGAGATAAGGCAAAGCTATTTTCTAAAATGAATAGTAATGTATACTTGCATCTGTACTGTTTGAGAGATCCCAATGCTTCACATCCTGGCCAGCACTTGGTATTATCTGCCTTTCTAATTTTATTCATTTTGATGAATATGTGGTAGTATTTCATTGTGGTTTAACTTCCAATTCCCCAATTAACTAGTTATATATCATCTTTTTTGAAGTTTCTGTTCAAGTCACTTGCCTATTTTTCTATTGAGTTGATCCTTTCCTTGTTGATTTGAAGATGTTTTATATATTATGGATATGAGCCCTTTATGGTTCTATATTATATATCTTTTCTCACTGAGGACTATTTTAATGGTAACTGAATATGAATAGAAGTTAATTTCAGTGTAGTCATCAACCTTTTTGTTTATAACTAGTGTGCGTTTTTGTTTTGTTTTGTTTAAAATGCTTTGACTACACCAAAGTGCTGAGATCCAGAAGTGCTGACATTTACTCAACTGGCGACTTAATCACCTTATGATTGTGGTTTTTTTTTTTTTTCACAACTCTAACTTATGAAATACATAAATGCCAAAGTACAGAAAATATTTGTCTTTAAAAAAAGAATCTTGAAAAAAAAATCATCGAAACTACAGGATATTTTAAAATGTGAGTTCCCTTTGCATATTTAATTGTTTTAAAATTCACACTATTTGAGAGAAAGCCTGGGAGAGAACTATGAAAGCAGGAGAAAATGTCATCCTACGTGGGGCCTCGCCCACCCTTCTCCCATCCCTCTCCTCCAGGAGAAAGAAAGTGAGCACAAAGGATTTTTAAAGCTGCATAATGCCCAGGTTGTGCTAGTGGTAAAGAATCTGGCTGCAAATGCAGGAGAGGCAGGAGATACGAGTTCAATCCCCAGGTCGGGAAGATCCCATGGAGGAGGAAATGGCAACCCACTCCAGGATTCGTGCCTGGAGAATTCCATGGACAAAGGAGCCTGGCGGGCTACAGTCCATGGGGTTGCAGAGTCAGACACGACTAAAGCGACCTAGCAATGTACATTTCCTTCCTAAGGTTTTGCTAATTGCACAACCATCAGAATCACTACTGTAATCACAACCAGGGTCCTTTTTATGTTTAACATGTCTAAATACTTTCTGGTTATTTTTCTAGAAACTTGGAAGCCTGGTGTCTACACCACAGTGGATAGAACCGTGCTCAGAGCCAGGAGCTCCTCCCTCGCTGCTCTCTTTTCCCGGCAAACCCTCGCATTTCCCAGAACAGGATGAACAGGAAATGCCAGCTACTCCAGGTGGCTCTGGACTTGAGGAATGCAGTATATGGGAGGCAGAGTTTGTGAAGTGGTGATAACATTCTCTAAGAAGCAAAGATCTTTCATAAAAGCCATCCTCCCGAAGCCTCTCCAGTTGGTCATGGCTCTTTAAATGAAGCATACCTGATTATTTCTCTATTTCTTACACCAACAAACTCTGGAGCGCTCATGTGTAGGGTTCCTGGAAATATTTAAACAGGAAACCTCCCTTCTGTAAAGGGAATTTATTTGCATAATGCCCTGGAAAGAAAATCCGACCCTGGATCCCAGAGTGGGAGAAAATATTTTTTAATATATTTTTCCAGTTTTTGGAAAGAATTTTCCTTGAAAAATCATATTATTTTTCTCCTCAAGAAAAGGGGCACCAGAAGAAAAACAGAAACAGTAAACCAGAAGGGTTGTCACCTTACAATATAATTTTGAGGTTCCCCAAGAGTATCAGATGTAGATTATTATATGAGTCAGACACTGTATCATACCAATGGATTTCATCATTCCTTTTCTGTTTGTTAGTATTTTGGCAATACTCCTTTGAATTAATTCTGGTAGATTCCTGTAATTAACAACGCAGCTTTTTGTAAAACATTAAAGTTGTTTTAGTTTGCACCAGCTACAATATTAAATATCTTGGCTACCATGGAGAAATCATTTGTTCAGTACACGCCCTCTCGCTTCTGGGGTTTGTTTTTATAAGCTAATTGGTTACCATATACTTGGTACATATATACTTTAGGATTTCTCTGGTGGTCTAAAGCTTGGGAATCTGCCTGCCAATGCAGGAGACATGGGTTCTAATCCTGGTCCAGGAAGATCCCACATGCTGCAGAGCAACAGAGCCCATGCACCATAACTACTGAGCCTGGACTCCAGGACCTGTGAGCTGAAACCACCGAGCCCACGTGCCCTCGAGCCCACAATAATGAGAAGCCCACACACCGCAACTAGAGAGTAGTCCCTGCTCACCACAACTAGAGAAAGCCGTGCACAGCAGTGAAGGCCCCGTGCAGCCAAAAATAAATACATTTATATATATATATATATACTTTAGAAAAATATTTTAAAATTTGGCAAATCTTATTTATTGCCTTCCTTATCAGTTTATTTTTATGTACTCTGCTCTGATTCTCTGCTTGGCTAGGTGCATTTCTTATAACAGGTTTCCAGGAATAATTGTGAAAGGCGTGAAGGGATGCCTCTACTCTATTACTATCCCGTTGGGTCAAAGTTAGACTAATTCTATTTCTTCAAATAGAAGTGATGGTGAATACTCAAAATGAGGTACACATTCAAATAATATCTGAGATTCCATTTTAGGACAGGCTCACGGTTTATTCAACACAGGATTAGGGTAACAGTAAGTGTCCTATTGAGAGTAGGGGGCTGTCTATGGCCATACCACCCTGAATGCCCTGGATTTCACTTGATCTCAGAAGCTAAGCAGGGTCGGCCCTGGTTAGTGCTTGGATCGGCGAGTGGGGAGGGACTTCACACTAGGGCTAAGACAAGCTGTGTCCTCATACAGACAAGTTGTCATACACAACATTTTAATTTTTTCTCAGTCACGTTTAAATAGTTGGCCTGAACTATTTTTACAGACTGATGCATTCCATAAATATAGCAAATGCTGCACTCTTTTCTCTCCCATATAACTGTCAACTCATATTTCCACTTATTATTTCAGCTTATTTCTAAACATGTTCTTACAGTGGAAATTTGCTGTATGGGCTAATTCTGAAATTTCTTTGCCAAAATATGTCATACATGTGTGTGTGTGTGTGTGTCTGTGTGTGTGCTCAGTCATTCAGTCATGTCTGACTCTTTGGGATCCCATGGACTCTAGCACACCAGGCTTATTTGTCCATGGAATTTCCCAGGCAAGAATAATGGAGTAGGTTGCCATTTCCTACTCCAGCAGATCTTCCTGACCCAGGGATCCAACCCGCATCTCTTGTACCTCCCACACTGGCAGGTGAATTCTTCACTACTGCTGCTGCTAAGTTGCTTCAGTTGTGTCCGACTCTGTGTGATCCCACAGATAGCAGCCCACCAGGCTTTTCTGTCTCTGGGCAAGATTCTCCACGCAAGAATACTGGAGCGGGTTGCCTTTTCCTTCTCACTACTGCACCAACTGGGAAAACCCAAAATATGTCATGTCTAGGTTAAATCTTGAGAAATAAGATGGGGGTTTGATTAAATAGTGCTAGGGGAGACAGAAATTGTTTAGGAAAAACATTTTTTGTTTTCTTTGGCTTTATTTAATGAGGAGCATTAGAGTAGGTAGAATATAGGAGTAAAAACAGGCTTTTTTCAGAGTTAAATACTGTAGAAAGTCACTATAATAAGGTAGAAAATGTAGCTTTGGAGTCGGCCATACTGGATATGGGCTTCCCTCTTAGTTCAGTTGGTAAAGAATCCGCGTGCAACACAGGAGAACCCGGTTCAATTCCTGGGTTGAGAAGATCTGCTGGAGAAGGGGTAGCCTACCCACTCCAGCATTCTTGGGCTTCCCTTGTGGCTCAGCTGGTAAAGAATCCGCCTGCAATGCAGGAGACCTGAGTTTGATCCCTGGGTTGGGAAGATCTCCTGGAGAAGGGAAAGGCTACCCACTCCAGTATTCTGGCCTGGAGAATGCTGGGTATGAGTTAGATGTTTGTGACTCTATAGTTCTGAAAGTCTAGACATCAGAATCAAGCTCATGGAACTTTAGTTTCTTTATTGATAATGCAGGGTCGATAATGGGCTTCCCTGGTGACTCAGACAGTAAAGAATCCCCCTGCAGTGATGGAGACCTGGGTTCGATCCCTGGGTCAGGAAGATCCCCTGGGTGAGGGCATGGCAACTCACTCCAGTATTCTTGCCTGGAAAATCCCATGGATAGAAGAGCCTGGTGGGCTTCAGTCTATGGGCTCGTAAAGAGTCAGACATGACTGAGTGACTAAGTGCACACAGGGATGATAATAATAATTTCATCAGATTCTAGTGCCTATCATAAACTAGGCACTAAAACAAACAGATGAAATTCTAGATCTTAAATAAAAGAAAGTATCAGAAATCTGCAATTGGTTCACATTTCCCAGTGTCAAGAGAAGTCTTAACTGCAGACGTAAAAGGGCCTCCTAATGGGTCTACACAGAGCCACAGAGACCAACGGGCAGGAATCCGTGAAACCCATGTCCATTGTGTAAGTATGTCTGTTCACTCCCAGACCACCCCTACAGGACACAGGAACTGATTATCATTTCTAAACATTGGGATCCTCTTCTGAAGGGCACAGTCACATTGTATGGTATTTTTTGAGTGTATTAAAAGCCTCAGTTTGTTCAATGCCAAACTTTTAAATATACCTCAATTTAAGAAAACACTAAAAAAAAGAGGATAGTTTTGGCTGATGTTCTTTTTCTTTTTTAAAAAAATTATCCCCAAAACTTGAATAATAATCCTAGTAAAATTTGGACTGAATTTTTGAAAGTGTAGGACTCCAAAATCACTGCAGATGGTGATGGCAGCCATGAAATTAAAAGATGCTTACTCCTGGGAAGGAAAGTTATGACCATCCTAGACAGAATAATAAAAAGCACAGACATTATTTTGCCAACAAAGGTCCATCTAGTCAAGGCTATGGTTTTTCCAGTGGTCATGTGTGGATGTGAGAGTTGGAGTATAAAGAAAGCTGAATGCAGAAGAATTGATGCTTTTGAACTGTGGTGTTGGAGAAGACTGTTGAGAGTCCCTTGGACTGCAAGGAGATCCAACCAGTCCATCCTAAAGGAGATCGGTCCTGGGTGTTCATTGGAAGGACTGATGCTGACGCTGAAACTCCAATACTCTGGCCACCTGATGCGAAGAGTTGACTCATTGGAAAAGACCCTGATGCTGGGAAAGATTGAGGGCAGGAGGAGAAGGGGACGACAGAAGATGAGCTGGTTGGATGGTATCACTGACTCGATGGACATGGGTTTGGGTGGACTCTGGGAGTTGGTGATGGACAGGGAGTCCTGGCATGCTGTGATTCATGGGGTTGCAAAGAGTCAGACACGACTGAGCCACTGAACTGAAACTGAGGAGAAAATGTTTATCTAAGAGTTGTCACCACAGACCTGCCAATGGAGCAGGGTGCTTGTTTTCGGTATGGCACATAAATAATCTTGTCCACAGAGGTTCCAAGAGTTCATTTGGAGTAGGTCTGTCACTGGTGGGAAACAACCAGCAGATTCTAAAGAAGCGTGAGCAGCTCTGGGAAGTCATCAACAGGGCTTTGTAGAGAATAAATCGTAAACAAAGTTAAAGCGTTCGTTAGAGGTCGTAAAACCTGCAGAGACACTGGAAGCAACAAGCACTTGTTTTTCTTCCCAAATGTGTCTCTTGGTGGAACTAGGACTTTTAAATCAGGCTTTCATAAGACTATAAACAACAAACTGGGAAAGAAGTACTTGTGGATCTGTAGCTAATTGGAGTTTTTTGTATGGACAGGTTGCTAAAAATAGTTCAACGGTACCAGGAAATGCATTAGTGTAACCTTCTATATCTTTCTTTAAAAAAGCATCTTTTTTTTTTAACTGAAGTATAGTTAACTTACAATATTATGTTAGTCTCTGGTATACAGCAAAGTGATTCAATTATATATTTTATATATATAATGTATGTATATTTTCATATTCTTTTCCATTATGGTTTGTTATAGTATATTGAATATAGCTCCCTGTGAAATACACTAAGACCTTATTATTGGTCTATTTTATACACAGTTTATATCTTTCTCACCAAAACTCTTCACAGAAGGATTTGATTTAATCCTATTTTACAGTGCAAACCAGCAGCTTCTGTCCAGGTGGGGGAAGAACTGCTGAAGGGACTCAGGCATCTTCAGACAGAGTTTTGGGAATGAGTAAATTCCTCAAACACTTTCTGAATGTCTTCGAGGTACCAGAGACCTACTGTAGACCTTTGGGACACAAAGATGAATAAGTCATGGTTCCTGCCTTGCATAAGCTCATGGTCTAGTAGGGTAAAGGTGAAACAGACACAGAAATACATCACATGCACTCTAAAGTGGTCAGTTTCATGGGATTTTAGCAGAAACTCTGTCCGTGCTCAGTCGTGTCCGACTCTTTGAGACCCTATGGATTGTAGCCTGCCAGGCTCCTCTGTCCATGGGATTTTCCAGGCAAGACTACTGGACTGGGTTGCCACTTCCTACTCCAGGGGTTCCTGACCCAGGGATCAAACTTGAGTCTCCTGCATCTCCTGCATTGGCAGGCATATTCTTTACCACTGTGCGATCTGGGAAGCTTTAGAGGAGTAGTTAGGACAATTTGGAGATTCCAGGGAGCCTTTCTGAAGGATAAGCTGCTGGAACTGATTCACTGGAATATGAGGAGGAGTTGGTTGGGTGAGCCTAAGAGAAAAGGGCCTGAGCGGGGCTGGCATTCTAGGCAGAGAATTAGCCCACGTGACATGATAAAATCATGTCCTCATACTGTGTATAGTTGGGTATTGAAATGGTAGAGACTAGGGTGGGAATGTGCTAGAAAAGGGAATGGAGAAGCAGGTAGTGGCCTGGTCATAAAAACTACACATTTAAATGTCTTGATTTTGTTCTTGTAATATGGGGGAATATTGAAGAGTTTTTTAAGAAGGAGGTGTCATGGTCAAATGTCTATTTTAAATCCATCATTGTCATACCAATCTAGAAAGTGAATAAGAAATAGTGAAGGGAAACCTATTAAGAAGGTACTGACAATATTTATGCCAAAGGTGCCAAGTGTCTAAGCGAGGAACAAAATAGAAAGAGCAGAGGAAAAGTCAATTTTGTGCCCTACACCATCAGTACATTAATTGAATCAATAATAATACTGCAGGAGCAACAAAAGATTCAGGCAGCTATAGACACAGAAAATACTTCAATCTATTTAATAAAGATGGAAGTATTAACTGGATAATAAAACAACGTGTAATGGCCATGGCTGTGGGACTGGCTAAATCAGACCTCTATCACGGAGCCTCACCAGCGGCAACACTGAGTTTTCATTGCTGTTAAGCGACCTCCCTCATAGCTTAGACAGTAAAGAATCTGCCTGCAGTGAAGGAGACCTAGGTTCAATCCCTGGGTCAGGAAGATCCCCTGAAGAAGAGAATGGATACTCACTCCAGTATTTTTGCCTGGAGAATTCCATCGACAGAGGAGCCTGGGGGCTACAGTTCATAGGGTCCCAAAGAGTTGGACATAATTGAGCCACTAACCCTTTCCCTTACATTTATGAACTCATTATTGTTGATTACTGTCTTCCTTCAGAAGTATCACTTGTATTTTTTGTGTCTCTACAAATATTTTGATGGTGCCTGAATAAACTGATGTAATAGAAAGTAAAAAGAAGAGTGAAGGAGAACACAGGCTCCAAATACAGGGTGGGAGGTATGATCGGCAAAGACCAGAGACTGAATGAACGTAGCTATTCAGTAAAATAGTGTTTTCGTGGGAAGCACGTGACACAGCGAGGGAAGATGACAAATTCAGTTTTGACTAAGTGAAGACTGCAGTCAGTTCAGTTCAGTTCAGTTGCTCAGTCATCTCTGACTCTTTGCAACCCCATGGACTGCAGCACACCAGGCTTCCCTGTCTATCACCAACTCCTGGAGCTTGCTCAAACTCCAGGCCTGCAGTATTTATGAGGATATTCAAATAGTTATATCCAGCAAGCATCTGAATCATGGAGAGGTCCAGGCTAGAGATAAAACATGCCAAATCCTCAACAAACACATAACTGTCAAACATAAGAAAAGATCCCGTTATTGAAGACTTACTCATTCATTCATTAATTGATTCATTCACAGGCAGAACACAGAGGAATTTAAGGGCAGTGAAAATCCTGGAATACCATAACAATAGATTTATGCCATTACTCATTGTATTGTATATACAATATATTGTATATCATATATTGTAGAACACCAAGAGTGAGCTATGATGTAAACTATAGAGTTTGGGTGGTTATGACATTTTAATGTAGCCTAATCGGCTGTGACAAATCTACCACTCTCGTGGAGATGCTGCTGATGGGGGAGGCCATGGATGAGTGTGGCAGGAGATATAAGGGGAATCTTTGCATTTTACTCTCAATTCTGCTCTGAATTTGAAACTTTTCTAAATAAATAAAGCCTTTTCCAAAAATTAAAAGAAATGATTCATTCACATATTCATTTATTCAATAAATACTTATGAGTACCTGCTACATGGCAGGCACTTTTATTTTTTATTTCGTTTTTTTAAAGATGCTTACCTAAATTTTTTTTGGTTTATTTTTGGCCACAGATTACCCCATGCAGAATCTTAGTTCTCTGATCAGGGACCAAACCCATGCCCCTGCAGTGGAATTGCAGATTATTAACCACCGGACCACCAAGGAAGTCCTGACAGATGCTGTTAAATGCTCAGTGGTTGAAGTAGTGAATAAGACAGTCTCTGCCTCCATGGATTCTATAACTTAGATTGGGAAGAGCATTGGGTCAGGCAGTAGTATGGATAGAGAAAGAGAAGAACTCAAGGAGACTAAAAGAAGAGTTGGACCGAGAGAAGCAGGTTCCTAGATCAAGGAAAGAGAGACTATTAAAGAGAAAAGAGTGGCTAACAATGTCAAATATGGCATAAATGGTCAGTAAAATAAGATCTGAACAATGTTGGTTGGGTTTGGAGATATGGAAGCCATGGTGACCTGGTTGAAAGCAGTTTTAATGGAGTGATATGCAAATGAGATAACAATGTATTAAGAGCTTAAAGAAAGCTGAAGACAATGCAAAATACATTTTAAAGAGATTTGGGTGAAGAATGTAAGAGAGAGAGAAGATAAAGAGGAGAGGGAAGGACATTCAGACCAGAAATTTTGAAACTTTAATGTCTGCTCAGTTTCTTATTTCCAGTGGACTCTGGTCATCTTCACTTTGACATTCCACCAACAACATAAACTCAACAACCAAAGAAAACATCAGAAATACCTACTTCTGTTATAACCTCACTATTCCTTAGATACTGTGACCTTCAACCTCTCCTCCTTTCCATAATTTGATACCTGATCCTTGCAGTAGTGTGGACAGAGAAAGAGAAGAACTCAAGGAGGCTAAAAGAAGAGATGGACCCAGAGAAGCAGGTGCCCAGGTCAAGGAAAGAGAGAATATGATGCTGTTTTCTTCACTTTCTGCTGCTACCTCTTTGCTATACATCCTTAGTACACGATCTATCTAGTCAGCCTAATAAAAGTTCTCTTTATTCTTGTCTTTATGCCTAATCATCCATCTGACTCATTGCTGCCAAAATAATCTTGCGCAAACACATTTCTGTTCATGCTATTCCCCTGATCTAAAGGCTTGAGGGGCTGCCCAGAGCCAGTCAACTTAAGTGCAAACTCATTAAGCTGGTATTCAAATTTCTCGACAATATGGTTCCAATCAAATTGCTCTTTTATTCATCTGCCCAAAACATGTTCCCTGAGATCCAGTCAAGTTGGCTTGATCACTCTTTTCCAAGTTTAACTTTTTTCCCCCATTTTGTCCATGAATTCTCCTCTATGTTGTCCAAATTTTATCTGTTCTTTAAATCCCAGTTCAGTTGCCTCCTTCATAACTTATTTTGGTCAGAATTCCTACTCTGCTTTTTTTTTTAATCCATTTTTTATTCTTTTTATTAGAATATATTACCCTTAACACTGTTGATAATGGCCTTAACATTAGAAACTGTGTTGATGTCAGTACTGAGAACGTCCTTAAGAAGGGAACAAAGGAACTGTGTTCCAATAGTCACTGAAATCTTAACCCACTGTTGATTTTCTTCATTGTAAAAGAGACAGGGAAACTGTAGGGGTTTGGGAGATGGCTCAAAGGAGGAAAACAGCATGTTATATTTTGCACATTTCTGGATTAATGTGTGCAGGCAATACAGAAGGTCCAGAATATGGAATAACTCTTAAGGCCATTCAGCCAGAACTTGGATCATAGGTTACAAAGCTGATGTTTTGGGCCAAGTCATTTAGTGCTTATCCTGCTTTGACCAGTTAAACTCTTATAATGTTTCACCTGGAGAAAGAAATGGCTACCCACTCCAGTATTCTTGCCTGAAGAATTCCATGGGCAGAGGAGCCTGGAGGGCTCAAATAGGGGCCTGGAGGTCCATGGGATCTCAAATAATCGAAGACGACTGAGCAACTAACACACACACACACACACACACAATATTTTACCCATGGTAATGCTGTTTGTATTATAGATACTTGTATGTTATGTTTACAATCTCTACCATATTTTAAGAGCTATGAGAGGGGAGAATATACTCAATGTGTTTTAAGGATCATTACCTTGCATAGAGAACCCAGTAGTTGTTAACATATGTTTGATAAATGTAAGCAAACTCTCAAAGATATGAAGATATTAAAAAGCATATATATATATGGAAATATAAAAATATCTGACCCAGGGATCAAATCCAGGTCTCCCACATTGCAGGCAGATTCTTTACTGTCTGAGCCACCAGGGAAGCCCCATAAAAGCATTTATTATAGAACTTCAGTAATATAAAATATTTGAGATTATCTAATTATCTATGGAGAGCTAACCAGGAGACCTGAGTTCAATCCCTAGATTGGGAAGATCCCCTGGAGAAGGGAATGGCAACCCGCTTCAGTATTCTTGCCTAGAGAGTCCATGGGGTTGCAAAGAGTCAGACATGACTGAGGGACTAATACACACACTGAATTATCTATAAATAGGAAAGTGGCTAATTAAGCTATGCCATGTCCAAATTATGGAGCTGTATGCAGTAGTTTTTTTCTTGGTATTTTTTCTTTTTAAAATTTATTTATTTTAATTAGAGTATAATTCTTTACAATGCTGTGTTAATTTCTGCTGTAAAACATGAATCAGCTACATGTATACATATATCCCCTCCCTCCTGAGCCTCCCTCCGACTCCCCTTTTGTTTTATAGATGAAAGAATTGAAGCCAAGAAAGTGTTTTGTGACCTGCCCAAGTCACATGGCTGCTCAGTGACAAAGCGGTGCTGAAAATCTTATGTCCTGACCCTCAGTCCAGGCCTCTTCCCATTTCACGACAGCATCTGTTTAGGAAGCTTGAGTTGAGCCATCCTCCTCACATGGTCCCTGAAGCTGGCATCACTGTTGTGATTCAAGATCTAGACTCCTTTCTGGTCTCAGAAGTCTGTGTATTCACAACCCAAGGAAGAACTAGAAGGCTGGAGCTGCCCACCTGACTTACCAGACGGAAGAGGGAAATGGTGTTCCCAGTGATGTTGTAGTAAGCCAGAACCTCGGAGGCAGTGCTGATCCCAAAAGACACGTCTTGGAAATTTTGCACCACACTGTGGATTAGGGACACTGCCGGTACTTCTGAATCCTAAAGACAAGAAGGAAAAAAAAGAAAAGAAAAAGAAAAAATCCCACAGGTTGTTTCTGGAGGAAAGAGACTAGGGAGTAGAAATATGCTCACACTTATCTAATCAAAGTGTCCAGTGAGACAACATTGACCTCTAAAAATGTAGGCTGGCTTCTCAGGGACATGGTTGAATTTTCCAGGCTGGGTGGGTTAATAGGTAACTATGGCAGAGTGGCTAAGTCTAGAACACCTATCTGGCTTTACCATAGAACTTGTAGAACTTTACATAGAACTTCACTGGTGGCTCAGCCGGTAAAGAATCTGCCTGTAATGCAGGAGACCCAGGGTCAGGAAGATTCCCCTGGAGAAGGGCATGGCTATCCACTCTAGTTTTCTTGCCTGGAGAATTCCATGGACACAGGAGCCTGGCGGGCTACCATCCATGGGGTCGCAAAGAGTCAGACATGACTGAATGACTAACTTGTAGTTTGTTAGTAGCTGAGAGGGGGCTCAAAATCACAAAGACCTGAAGAGTTGGCCTCCACAGTCATTGATAAACCAAAGGAGGCAAATATTTGGGGAATAATTTGTAGAGGAAAGAAGAAACGTAAAAATCAGAAATAGGTGCTGTCAAAAGAACCAAAAAAGAGAAAATAAAAATAAGAGAAATTAAAGTGGAAGCTTAGAAGTTTTATTAACAAGACTGTGTAGGACGTTGGGGTGCTCTCTCCACTGTGTGTAAGCCATGAAGACACTGTTCAGGCGTTGCTCCAACTCTAGAACCAAGGCCTGCAAGACAGAGCAGGGAAGCCTGTTCTGAATAATGATTCCAGACCTTCTACAGCAAGCTGGCCTTATTTCCCTGCAGTCATGGGACCCTCCTCCCCAGAAGCTCTGAGCAATAAACAGCCATGAACATGTTTGTCCTTGACATTTCTCTGGCACGAAAAGGAAATGTGCTCAGAGAAAAGATCATGGTTAGCCTTGCAGCTGGGGTCAAGTAGAGGGAGTTGGCACTTTGCTCATCCAAAAGAGCGTGTGGAGTTCATTTTAGGTTATGAACAATTGTTCTTCAAGGCTTCATCTTTTAAAAAAAAATCTGCTCCTTAGAATTGAATTGCTCTCGGAGCAAACAGCGACACCTGGTGGCCATTTGAGTTATCGCACCCTCCTCCAGTTCTACTTCCTTGGCACTCCTGCCTGAGTGTAGGCTGCTGTTTTTGTCTACAGGTCAGATCTCTCTCTCATCACTGAAAAATTTGCCCCCAGGCCTCGCCCCCACTCCCCCACCCCACTCCCGTCTTCCTCCCCTACTTATATCTCATCGATTTTATTTCCAGCTGTGTACACAGAAAAGACAAGATGATGGTGATTTGGAATTAATGAATAGAAACAGACAAGGTCTGAGAGGAGAGAGTAGGGGATTAATTAGCTGTGAAATCACCAGATGTTACCTCCAGAGAAAAAGAAAAATGCTGGAATAATGTCTTCTCCTTTATGGTTGATTTTTTTAGCCAGGCAGCCGATCTGGAAGATTGGCTAAGGCCTTCAATATGCAAAATGTCATCCTTATTCAACATTTCAGAGCAAACAAACAAACAAAAAAAGTGTGTATGCATGCTCAGTTGCACAGTTGTGTCAGACTCTTTTCGACCCGGTGTACTGTAACTCACCAGGCTCCTCTGTCCATGGGATTTCCCAGGCAAGAATACTGGGGTGGGTTGCCATTTCTTACTCCAGGGGATCTTCCCAACCCAGGGATTGAACCTGTGTTTCCTTCATTGGCAGGTGGATTCTTTACCATGGAGCCACCTGGGAAGCAAAAGAAGAGCGGGGGACTCCTTACTTGGTAAAAGGTTCTAGACTGGAGGCAGCGATTCACAAATGTGTTGCCAGCTTGATACAAGCTGGTTTACTCTGGGCCCTGCCTTGGAAATTAAAATACTGACTGAAGCTTCAAAGCATATACAGATGGGGGGACCCAGACAGCAGCCTCAGAACTCTCAAAACAAATATGAGAAAGATATGATTCAGAGACTGGGAACATCTAGAAATTGTGAGATCTTGATTGGCAAGCTAAAATTAGACTCTGCCCTTTGACTTTTAATGCAGTATCATCCGGCCAGCAAGTGACTAGCATGGCTCCCTTAAGGTAGCATATTTCTAGTCACAGAGGGTCAGACACGACTGAGCGACTGAAGTGAACTTAACTGGGAGAAGGGCAGGTGGCAATATCTGAACAAACCTGGAAGAAGCCTATGACAGCCACCTCAGCAGCAGCAATGAATTCCATGGCAGCTTGGACATCTGTGAGCCGCATGGGTTCCTGGGCACCAGGACCATCTAGACAGAGATGAGGGTAGGGGTGGGAGGAAGAGAGAGAGAGAGACAGAGAGTTTGCAGGTACCAAGTGGAGAAAAAGCAACTCTAAATCACAAAGGCATCTCTATTTTTCCTCTTCATACTAAGGCCAAAGAGATTTAGGAGTGCAGTTGTCATTCCAAGGCTTTATTTCTTTACTAACTTGTGGAAGGGGGACTCCTCTCATAATAGCCCATTTTAAAATAATATTTATTTATTTATTTGGCTGCTCCAAATCTTAGTTGTGGCATGCAGAATCTTCAGTTGCAGTAGTGGGATCTAGTTCCCTGACCAGGGATCGAACCTGGGGCCCCCAGCATTGGGAGCACGAAGACTTAAGTCATGGGACCACCAGGGAAGTCCATAATAGCCTATTTCTGAAGGATGTCAGACTCTCCTCTTCTCTACTAGGCAAGGCAGATCTTTATCTAGCATTTCCTGAAAAGTTCCTAGGTTTGGGGAACAAATACCCAGAGTTCTACCAATATTCCCTTCCCTTCTCCCAATAACAGTTTCACCCCCTGGTCACTCAAGTGCTCTTTTCTTTTACCTGATGATTCCTGAACTTCTGCAACAACTTCCGGGGACAGTTTGCATGTGGAGAGAAATAACAGAAACAGGCATCTGGATGGCATGGCTTCCATTTTCCTGCTCTCGCTCCACGCCCTGGTCTTGGTGTTTGGAGCCTCTGACTCAGGGCAGCCCACTCTGCAGTTAATGGATTGTGGCATAATTTGTGCTCTGGGAACATTGCAGCTGACTCCGGGGCAGGGGGACCTTCAACTTTTGAGATAAGAGACAGGATTCGGTAACAGGGCCTCAGAACAAAACCAATCAGAAGAAAGTCAGGCTAGTTCCTTTAAATAAAACAAAACATTCTATGCCAAGTGTTGACTTAGGCACTACAGACATAGCAATAATGGTGATCTGATCACCTCTCCCAGCTTAGATTGTTAATATGAAAAATGGGCAATTAAATAGATCATTTAAATGTAAAATGGAAAGTGATTAAAAAATTGGGAAGCTCATAGGGTGCTAGGAGAAGATGAACTAAGGACATTTTGGACAATGATCGTGTCTGGTGAAAGCTTTCTTCCTGCAGGGGGTGCCCAAGCAGTGCGTGTGTGCAGACTCAGTCATGTCTGACTCCAGGGAGGAATACTGGAATCCGCTGCCATGTCCTTCTCTTTGGATCTTCCCCACACACAGATCGAACCTTCGTCTCCTGCGCTGGCAGGCGGTTTTACCACTGCACCGCCTGGGAAGCATGCCTAAGCAGAGTCCTGGGCAAATAAAACTTTTCTAGGCAATGAAGGTGGAAAGGGAGTTTCATGTAAAGAGCCAAAGCACTGAGATGCAAATGTGACGTGCAAATTACGAATAAGAGAATTATTAGTAATTGAGTATTACCAGAAAATGGAATAATAAATCTTGGCAGAAAGGCATTCTGAGGCCAGATCCCAGGGGACCTTGTATACTAAGTGTAGGAGCTTCAGCTATATTTTTCAGGTGATGGGAAGCCACTGAAGAGCTTAAGCAGAAGAGAAAAAGTGCCTAATGTGGCCCAAGTGCCTGTGGAAATCCAAGGGATTCTCAAAGGCAGGGGATATATAAGCCTCAAGCTTAGTAGAAACTTCTATCCATGGGTTTGCAAAGAGTCAGACACGACTGAAGCGACTTAGCATGCATGCACTATATGATAATAAAATACACTGAAGGACTTCCCTGGTGGTGCAGTGGTTGGGAATCTGCCTGAAGATGAAGGGAACACAGATTCCATCTCTGGTCCAGAAAGATCCCACATGCCTTGGAGCAACTGAGCTCATGAGCCACAACTACTGACTCCGTGCTCTAGAGCCTAGGAGCTGGAACTACTGAGTCTGTACTTTAGAGCCTGTGCTCTGAAGTAAGAGAAGCAGCTCCAATGAAAAGCCTGAGCACCACAATGAAGAGTAGCCCCTGTTCACCACAACTAGAGACAGACTGTGTGCAGCAAGACCCAGCAGGGCCAAAGATAAAAAAAAAAAAATTAATTAAAAAAAAGCCTCCTTGCTTCTATTTGACCCTTGTTCAATCTCTGGTCAGGGAACTAGATCCTGCGTGCTGCAACTAATATCCACCACAGCAAGTGAAAGTCGTGTCCGACTCTTCGCCATCCCCTGGACTGTAGTCTGCCAGGCTCCTCTGTCCATGGAATTCTCCAGGGAAGAATACTGGAGTGGGTTGCCATCCCCTTCTCCAGGGGATCTTCCTGACCCAGGGATCAAACCCAGGTCTCTTGCATTGCAGGCAGATTCTGTAAAGATGGTAATGTCTGAATCACCAGGGAAGCCACAGCAAAGCAAATTAAAAAAAAAAAAGAAGAAGAAGAAGAATACCATGCTTATTTAAAAAAAATAAATAAATTGAGATTTTTCTAGCATTTGCACTGAAACAGGGGGCAAAACCACTCCCAGTTATGTAAAACCTCCTGTACTGAGCTCTGCCCACCTATTCTGAGGAAACGCATAAATGGGGACCTTCCAGTTACCATATTTGCTTGAAGGGAGAATGTAGAGAAAGGAGGGTCTCAGTCAGCTCTTATAACTGCTTTATTCTTGTTCTCTTGTGCTGTTTACAGTGTCTCCCAGAAAAGAAAAACCCCAGTTGGCAGGGAACGTGATGATCGACCTTCACTGAACCAGCAGTAACCACAGGAGAATCCAGGGGTGGGAGGGAGAGACAAGGACCTGAGACAGAAGGACTGTGCTAGTGTGCCCATTTTCTGATCTCCAGTTGCTCAAATGGGAATAAAAGAAGGAATATTAAATGATCGTCTATGGGACAGAGAACTTCGGAGATCTGGGCATGATCAGAAGGAGGGCAGGACGAAAGCCCAATTTTAAGCATCTTGTTCGGCTATCACTGGGAGACTCCGTGTGGGAAAGGGTGCAGTGCTAAGAGGGTGGAGGGTGCTGGGAAAGGGCCCCAACTGTGATCAGGGAGGAGGGACCAAGGGCTCTTCTGGATGGCAAAGATAGGCAGAGCGAAGGGCTGGGGCGCTCATTCTGTCCAGTCCTTCTTAATGGACAGGTTCCACTCCCAGGTGAGGTGGTCATGCTTATCATCATCGGTGAAGAAGGACTTGTTGTGGTAAGTGCCTCGGGCCAGCATGCCCTTGGGGGCCTCCTCAATTGGAGTCAGAAACTCATATTCCTCTGGCCGAGGCCCGTAGCTGCCCACCATGAACGTTGCTTTATCCACTGGGAAAAAAGAAAAGTTCATTAGGGTGAGAGCCTGTTAGATGGAAACACTGCATGTGACAATTTGGAGCAGAGCTCACTGTGATCAAAGCCAAGAGTAATAGTTTCCAAGCCTGGCTAACTATCAGATTTACCTGGAGCAACTTTTTTTTTTTCCTTAAAAACATTTTTTAAAGTTGGAATCTCTTCATAATGTAGTATACTTTGACCCACTCTCAACCTATGGTTAGTACTATTGTGAGTCCCAAGAATCAGTGTCTTTAACTCTGAGATTTAGGAAAGCTGAGGAATTAGTGCCCTAAATCAATGAGGATCAAGACTCTATGAAGATATAGCAGATTATATCATAAAAAACAAACAAACAAACAAAAAGAATTCCAGGTACTCCAAAGGTACACACTTCCAGTTACAAGATAAGTAAGTCCAGGGGATCTTCTCAACCCAGGAATCGAACTTGGGTGTCCTGTATTGCAGGCAGATTCTTTACCAACTGAGCCAGGGAAGCCCTAAAGTACAGTGCGGTGACCATAGTTCACAATACTATGTTGTGTATTTGAAAGTTGCAGAGAGAGTTGATCTTAAAAGTTCTCATCACAAGAAAAAAAACTGAAACTGTGTGGTGATGGGGGTTAATTAGACTAATCACGGTAATTATTTTACAATATGTACAGGTACAGGTCATTATGTTGTATACCTAAAACTAACACTATGTTATATGCCAATTATATCTCAATTAAAAAAACCCTGAAACTAATTGAGACCAGAGTTCTGATCTCAGCCCTGCTACTATCTACGTTTCGGGGATTCAGTTTCTTTTCTATATAATACACCTTGAGGATCTTCTATCTACAAACTATCATTCTGTGGATAGTTGCAAGAGATAAGGTAACAGCTGGTGATCAGAATGAACAGAAATCATGGATGGAATAATTAGATGAAATGGGAAAACCAATAATTTTTTTTTTTTTATAGTGGTGAACTGAAACAGATGGTAAAAATAGCCAACCAGAGTTATTAAAAGGTGAGCAACTGGGATATATATTAAGAATAATAAGGACTAGAAAGTTTAAGTAAAGGTAGGTGGGCAGGCAGGCAGGTGATGTTTAAATTGGCTGTTATTTTGAATAAGTTTGGAGGAATAGCTGCAGACATTCTTGACAACCTTTTGCCCAAGTGATACATCAGAGTCTTTACACCCAAAGGAAAATAGGAAACTGAACTATGTTTTCGTGAGACTAGGTATTGGAAGAGCAAGGACGATCTTTAAGGTTAACTATCTTCTGTGGGATTTGAGTCATTAAGTGGGTCTTTGCTGCTACTGCTAAGTCGCTTCAGTCGTGTCCGACTCTGTGTGACCCCATAGACGGCAGCCCACTAGGCTCCTCTGTCCCTGGGATTCTCCAGGCAAGAACACTGGAGTGGGTTTCCATTTCCTTCTCCAATGCATGAAAGTGAAAAGTGAAAGTGAAGTCGCTTAGTCGTGCTCCATGCTAACTGATCATTGTCTTCCTTAGTCCTCTTTGATGGATTTGGTGAAACTGACCTATGCATTACTGATTCACCCCTCTAGGGGACGCTGTTTCACACCAGTAGGTTAACGAAACGTTTAAAGTGCTTTCATCCGCCTTCCACCTTTCATTTTTCTCTGCTCTTATTAACAGAACCCAACTGAACATGCACCGTTTAGGTGCAGCTTGTCAAGGAAACTGTAGATTAAATAATGTGATATTATTTGTTTTAGTTACAAAGTGAAAGTGAAGTCACTCAGTCCTGTCTGACTCTTTGCAACCCCATGGACTGTAGCCTACCAGGCTCCTCCGTCCATGGGATTTTCCAGGCAAGAGTACTGGAGTGGGGTGCCACTGCCTTCTCCAGGGGGTCTTCCTACACAGGGATCGAACCTGGGTCTCCTGCATTGTAGGCAGACGCTTCACCATCTGAGCCGCTTTTCTCAGTTCTAGAAAGAGTTCCCCCCGGCCCCCCCTATTCTTTGGCCAGGAAATTGAGCACCGCAGCCCACCCCTCCGCTGGCACCTGCCTATCATATGCTACTAGCACCTCCCATTTGGGTAGGTCTTTCCTCTCGGATTTCTCTGACACTCAGGTTTTTTTGGAGAAGGAAATGGCAACCCACTCCAGTGTTCTTGCCTGGAGACTCCCAGGGATGGGGGAGCCTGGTGGGCTGCCGCCTATGGGGTCACACAGAGTCGGACACAACTGAAGCGACTTAGCAGCAGCAGCAGCAGTTTTTTTACTTGTGAACTGCTTTTTTAAAAAATTCAAGAGTACATTTATGTACTTGAATTCAAACTTGGTTGTGTTTGCTTGCGTGCTATGTTGCTTAGGTCGTGTCCGACTCTTTGCGACCCTATGGACTGTAGCCCTCCAGGCTCCTCTGTCCATGGGATTCTCCAGGCAAGAATATTGGAGTCGGTTGCCATGCCTTCCTCCGGAGGATCTAACCGAGCCAGGTATCGAATTCTTATTCTTCCCCTTTATAAGTAATAAAATTGGATTTCCGAAGCAGAATGCTGAAGGTCGGTGGCTGACCCAGTCTTAACTAGGTTTCTGTTAACATGGAAGTAAGTAGATGCGTGGCTCTCCAAGGGTGAATGTCCACAGCTGTCATCAGATTCTTCAATGAATTTAGGACTAAACATCGCTAATAACCCGAAGTTTACGTGTCCCTGAGAAGCGGAGTTTGATACAGTGGTAAGTGTGCATACTTTACCTTTCACCCCCGTCCGGTAGGTGTGTTGAACATACTTCAGTCCTGACACAATATCCTTGTTCACCTGTAGGTGGGAAGGAGCCAAGTGATTCAGATTAAAGAGGGTCTTCAATTTTTCCTCATATTTCATGCTGATCTGACGTAACTGAGGCTTCTCTAAGGATGAAAGGACTGAAGATTTAGTTCAAAATAAGTTACTACCATCATGTAGCCTGGCGATGAGGCAGAGATTAAAGAGAGGAAGTCACAAGACTCAATGTTACCGAAGCTGGTTCCAATTGTTGAATACTATGATTTTTGGTGTGGGGGAGGAGATGGTTAATTAAAACAGTCTCAGTATTCTACATTATGTCTCTCCTTCCTCCATGGCCCAGAGAAGGGTCTTGAGCTCCTTCTCCCTGAAGACTGTCCATAAGGCCTTTCTTGTTTTTAGGTTACAAAGGCATTAATGAAAACTATTATGTAAATATCTGAAAACCCTCATCTCAGAAATGATCCACCAAACATATGAAGAACAAACAGGGAGAAAAGTCGTAATGGACAGTTGGACCTAGAAGATGATTTTGCTTGTAACATAACTGTGATTGGAGTCTAGAGATGAGATGAGTCACAGGAAAACACCCCCCTCGGATGAAAATAATGGGTGAAATCCATTTGCCTCTGGCATATAGTTTGGATGGCTGTCGTTCTCAGATGTTGTCTGGAATCTTGCCACTTTCCCAAGCCTTTCAAAGAAAATTTACTAAAGTGGAATGAAAATATAGACAGCTCGAGCACTTTATTTTTCCATGATTCATTCTACCTAGGGCTGAACCGGTCTGTTAATTTTATACCATGGTCATGTTTATACAAGCAAATTAAAGTGGGCACAACCCCATTAGCTGGATGGCTTGGTTAATTGTTCACCCATGTAAGAATGAAAGAGTATTGTTTCTCTTTGACAATAACCAGGGCTCTGTTTTTATTTTGGACAGAACAATTAGAGCAGTCTCTCAGTGATACATTTTGTTTTGTTGGCAATGGGGTAGTGTAGCCATGAATACTTCTTGCTTAGGTTTGGAACAGTCAGTCAGCAAAACCTGTAGCATAAAGCTATTGAAAGCAGACAGAAGGAAAACAGCTTCATTGAAGAAAGAGTGATAAAATGAAACCCGAACTTTCTAACTCTTCTAACTTCTGCATGTGACTCATAGATATAGGAAAAAAACCCACATCCTTCTAGAAGCCTTTAAGCTGGTCTCCTGGGCATAGTAGAAGATGTGGTCTGGTGGGTAAAAGACCAAAAAAAGACGGAAATGGTGGTGGAGTGGTAATAAGGACTTCAAAAAAGAAAAACTCCTGTTTTTCTACTGCTCCACAGATCATCCATTTAATATAAACATGGTTGAGATGGACAAAAGGAAAGTGTGAATATTCCTTGTTATTCCCTGCCTCTGCCTGCCCACCCTTCCCGATTGTCTTCCACCCCATGAGGAAGAAGCTTTGGGAACTAAAACCGAGAGCCCAGATTTAGGGAGAAATAGAAATTAACAAACGTATGCCAATGTGATAATGTAAGAAATTTGATTTTTTTTCTTCTTCTGATTACAGGAAGAATTGAAACTTTATACAAACATACAGGGCCATATACTTACTTTGAAGTTAATTTTGACTCTATATTCAACACCTTCCTTTAGGACAAAGGTTTCTTTTTTAAGGGCTTCCAGATCCCCTGTAGAAGTGAATTTTAAAAGAGTTAATTCTCGCTGAAAGGACATTCACAAGGAGATGAATGAAGTTGAAGCTCCTGAGCCATTTTCTGGACTCCTCAGGGCAACACGGTCCCTATGGTCCTCAGGTCAAAGAATGTTTGAGATTACTCGCTGCACAAATACACATTTGGAATTCCTGAAATCTTATAGCCGATATGAAAGAAACATGATAGAGCTTTCCCTCCAAGTTTGACTGCAACCTTAAGAATACGCAAGACTTTATGCTTAAAGACTCTGCCCCCAGTCCTCAAATATATAGGAGAAAAATATTATGTAAGAATGCCAGCTATTTGTTTTTGTAGATTTGTTAACATGTGTTGTGTTTTCTAAGCTTTAGAAAATGTGCTTGTTTGGTTCCTTTTTATCATTCTAAAAAATATATAAAATTAAAAAATTAAAAAAATAGATTTTTGTACTTAATTTTGCTTTTGCATTTGCAATTTCATACTTTTTTTTTTTTCTTAAGGAAAAGAAAGCTTATCACTTAAGTTCTAAAGGCTTCAGGCTCCATAAAACCAGGATCTGCCCTCTAATTCCTGTACCTTGGTTAGAGAGGTGGTCTTTGTTCCTTTCCCAAAGTGATCCTGTATAATTTGACATTTGGGGTGACTGTGTGTGTGTGTTTTGCACAGTTTTGTGCAGATGCTTCATGCATATAGCTGGCACCAGCCTCCTCTGTATACATCTAGGATTCACTTCAGTAGCTTTTTTTTCGCTGATAGAAAACCAAGCTTATTTTGTTGCTGGGAAAAAGGGACAGGGACCAAGTTTTCCCTGCAGGATCGATGATTGAGCCTTTCCGAACAGAGCAGGTTTCCTTAGTACTACTTCAGACCTTATCTTGCAAAATGACAGTTGTACCTGTTAACTTTACACAATTTCTCACAGGAAGAGGTCTGAGGCCCGGTGAGAGAGAGAGAGAATTTCTTTCTGAGAGATGCTAGAACGTGGGGGTAGTTGAATGTGGGACTCTGCTCTAATGATTTCAGTTGAACAGGAAGTGTGTCTTTTCAGCCTCCAATTTCCTCCCTCTGACAAAAAGCCCATATAAGGTAAAGAGTGGTTGTCTTATGAGAGGGGAACTACCTTGCTCCTAAGCTTGCTGTTCTAGAGGCATGCTCTGTTCTGTCTCATGAGTCTATTTTATGAATCTGGTAATAATAATTATTATTATTTTTTTCACTAAAGACCTGCCTTTGATGTCCCCAACCCCTGGCTCGGTGGCCCTTTCCTCATTTCTCCCAGTGGCCTACTTTCCCCCAAATCAGCCACCTTTCCAGTCTCTCATCATCTCCTCCAGACCTAAGTTTCAGGAAAGGACTTGATCTTGGCAGCAATAAAGTGAAAGAAAATAACATGTTAAGTTGTACATCTTTAGTGAGGGAAGTTGCTTCTTTCAAAGAATCAGAGTTTTAAGCTAAAAAGGTACTGCATATTTCACAATGGAATTCCTAGCATTAATCAGGAGGTCTTAGATTTCTTCTTGCCTTCAGGTAAGTTCTGTAGCTGACACAGGATCAATATTTTCTCTGATCTTTATATTGTATGTGTGTGTGTTTGTGTATGTGTGTGTGTGCACTCAGTTATGTCTGATTCCTTGTGATTCCATGGACTGTAGCCTGCCAGGCTCCTCTGTCCATGGGATTTCCCAGGCAAGAGTACTGGAGTGGGTTGCCATTTCCTTCTCCGGGGGATCTTCCCAAGCCAAAGATCAAACCCAAGTCTCCTGTGTCTCCTGCATTGGCAGGTGGATTCTTGACCACTGTGCCACTTGGGAAGCTGTTTACTTTACTAGGTTTTTTTTTTTTTGGTTGGGACAAGGGACAAAAACCATGCCCTTGTCCTCATGATGACATGAGGTCCCCACCAAACAGAAGAGCTGTGATCACTTACCAGTGAGGTCCATGGTGATTGGTCCTGGGGCACTTTCACAAACAAGGGTCAGGCGGGTGACAGTGACATTGGGGGCTGTTGGGTCTGCAGAAATTATAAGGCACTGTGAGCACAGAGAAGAGGTATATACATACAGGGTGTGTGTGTATACATTTCAAGTAGGAAAGAGAGAAGATGAAAAAGAAAAATGGATCTCTGTCTCTAGAGGAGAAATAAAGATGGAAGTGGCAGATTCACCAGGCTTGGTCTTAGTGACCTTGGACCTTCCTGTGAAGCTATTTCTGCTTCAGGTACTTCTAAGTGTGTTAGTTGCTCAGTCGTGCCCAACTCTTTGTGACCCCATGGACTGCAGCCCACTAGGCTCCTCTGTCCATGAGATTTTCCAGGCAAGGATACTGGAGGGGGGTTGCCATTTCCTTCTCCAGGGGATCTTCCCAACCCAGGGATTGAACCTAGGTACTTGTAGGCCCACCTTATTCATCAATAGCAAACATTTCCAGAGTGGCTAGGGGGAAGGTACTCTGCTGGTTGGGCAGGGTGCATCCATATATTTGGACCATGTCTGACTCTGCCATTGTGTATTGGAAATGATGGATGTTAGGTAAGGAGTGAGAAGGAGAAAAAGAGAACGTGAGAGACCATGGAGAGAATCCAATTCTGAGTAATAGTCTGAAACTCCTAAATCCTTCCTATGTGTTATTTTTGTCTATTTCAAGGCAACGTACCCTTTATCTCCAAAGAAAACTTAATCATCCATCTATAACTTGGTTTGGCACATGGAGACTGCAGCTCACTCCCTTAACCTTAGAAGCACTTGGGAAACTCTTCTTTGCACCTGCTCCTGAGTAGCTCAAATGTCTGCCTTCTCTGTGCCCCTCGACCTGCCCCACTCTGTCTCCTCACATACACATACCTGCTACCACAGGACCGTCCCCCAGGAGCGTTTTCTTGTACTTAGTTAGACTTTCATCATCTTTGTCCATCTCCTGCAGCTCCTTCAGGGACTTCTGTGGGGGGGGCTTGTAGTTGAGCTTGCCATCCAGCTCATCGTCATCCTCTTCCACGTGTGGTTCTGGGGCCTTTTCAGTCATTTTGATCTAGAGGGAGACAGAAAGAAAGACAGTGAGGATCTATTGGCCAAAAGTCCGTGGATATGAGCTATGCTTGAGGGGCTGCTCTTAGTCTTGTCGTTGTTTAGTCACTAAGTCCTGTCCCACTCTTTGCGATCCCATGGACTATAGCCTGCCAGGCTCCTCTGTCCATGGGATTTCTCAGACAAGAATACTGGAGTGGGTTGCCATTTCCTTCTCCAGGGGATCTTCCTGGCCCAGGGATTGAACCCACATCTCCTGCACTGGCAGATGGATTCTTTACCACTGAATCATCAGGAAAGCCCACTCTTAGTGCTATTTTTGCCCTAATAAACTTCTGTAATTGTCAATGATTTTCCAGAAGATTTCCCTCTGATTCAGCCTCATTCTATTTCACAAAATAAGAATATAACACATTCTAGGTTTTCCTTTGACATATCTGAATGTTTTCATACTGTGATGAATCCCTCCTATTCACTCAATGAAACTGACAGTAAGTAACTCACTTGTGAATACTATAAAACAAGTGAAGCAACACAGCACAAGCTGTCCTGAACAATGAATGAACAGCCCCAGTTCAGAGAGTTATAGAAATGATCATAGTCCTACAAATCTAGCCAGTCTTGCAGGTGTCAAAGTGCTCAGCATGTATCAATACAATCCCAGTCATAATGGTGTCAAGTACTTGGTAAAGCAAGTTAGTTTTTCCCCATTCATTGCATCTTTCCCTGAACTCCTGCAAGAGCTCAAAAGCAAGTCATGAGAAGTTTTAGCCCCTGTGATATCTGCCTGAGTGTCCTCCCCCGGCTCCCAACATTGCTAATAATTCCCCAAGGCCAGCTAGTGGGTTTTGTTTCTCTCTCACTTTAAAAATTTATTTGGCTGCCCTGGGTCTTCATTGCATTATATGGGATTTAGTTCCCCAATCAGGGATCAAACTCAGGGCCCCTGCATTGGGAGCTCAGAGTCTTAGACACTGGACCACCAAAAAGTCTCTTGAATCTCCCGAAACACTTGAATACTTGTCATTTTATAAGTGCTCATTGATTGGGTTAATAGGTTCTATATCTAACGAGCTTCTGTTCTTTTGAAATAACACAAAATAATAAAGGATTCCAACTTCTAGACAAATTGCAACTGTCTCTTTAGTACCCTTCTGTCCATCTCCACTTCTCCTTTAGTACCTCCTTCCCTTCTCCAGATCTCCTGTGACCTTATGCTCTCAGACCTTACCTGGGCATACCCTATTTTCTTCCTTCATCATCTACATTTACTTGTTTTATGTTAAAACATCAAGGGAAGATCTAATACAATTATTTACACTTAAATGTTAATGACTGATTGTAAATTTTAAAATTATTTTTCTTAAAGCAGGTATAGTCAGAGCTTTTCAGAGTTGAAATGAACCTTGGAGGTGATATAGTCCAAAAACTTGCTAGTCACTCAGTCGTGTCCAACTCTTTGTGACCCCACGGACCGTAGCCCACCAGGCTCCTCTGTCCATGGAATTCTTCAGGCTGTAATACTGGAGTGGGTAGCCATTCTCTTCCCCTTGTTTTATCACTGAGAAACTCGAAACCCAGAGCTTAAGAGAATTGCCCAAGTTCATGTATCTCAATGAGATACCCTGTCCTAATAAAGAGGAAGGAATCTCTAGGAAGAATTTCAGGCCTGGGGTTGGCAGAAATGGAGCTATTTGGGGGAAACAAGGGAGATATTTAGACAAGGAGATAATTTCCTGGTTTCCTTTCATTCTGCTCCCAGGGTAACTCTTCCCTGCCTTGGGTAAAGGCTTTACTGTTCCGAAGTGGTAGAACTCTAAGACAATACTTATCACATCTCCTCTTGAGTGACCCTGCCAAGTTCTATAAGGTTCCTCTGAGAGTTTGAAGCTATCTGTGGCCAAAATCAGTTGTGGTTTCAAATTTAATGTTGCTATTATTGGCAATGGGAAGAAAAATAATTTGGAAGTGAAGCTAAACAAAAGCAATTTTAACAGGGGGAAAAAAAAAGGAAAGGAAAAAAAAAGATATCTCTTGGCTCATCTATCTTCTTCCAGAAAAATAACAAGCTGAACACTATAAGCCTTGATCAACTCTGCAAACAGTATTGCATTGCCTGGGTCCACTTCCTGTGCAGGAAGGAAGCTTGTAGGCCTGTTGCTATGGCAACTCTTGCTTCTGCCGAAGAACCAGAACCACTCAGAGCTGAGTCTCTAGGGAACAGCACAATCAACAGAGTGACTAATTCAAGTCCTATTCCAAACAACACTCAGGGAAAGTGAATAAACTGGCTGGAAAAACGATGAAGGATGCAGTTGGTGGAGGTTGTAGGCTGTGGGTAGTTTAAGGACAACCATTAAGCCACAGATAAAGAACAACGCAGATGAGACTAATTAGATGAGACAGGTTCTCCTCTGGTGACACCCAGGAGCCTGACCAAATACCCAGGGTAGAGGTCACATAAAAAAACTGCAGACAGAGCATCAGCAAAGCTATCACCTTATGAGGACATCTCAGCACTGTAGAGAGGCCTTTCTGGAAAGTATTACTTGGTTCTCACAAGTCATGCGCTTAAAGTTTGACTACGAAAGGATGACACCACATCCAGGCACTAATTAGCTCAAGGTGATTTTAATAATCTGTAGGGAAATGACAACCCACTCTAGTATTCCTGCCTAGAAAAATTCCGTGGACAGAGGAACCTGGCAGGCTATAGTCCATGAGGTTGTAAAGAGTCGGACATGATTGAGTGACTGAGCGCACACACAGGGAATTGTAATTCTGTACCCTCAAATCTCAATTTTGAAAGGAGAGGGAAACAGAGACAGAGAGAAAGATCTAGTCTAGGACAGTATTTTCTAACTTTTGATAGTGTCATACTTGGCAACATAATTTATCTGTCATCTAGATCTTGATTTTTTAATTGGTAAATCAGAGACATGTCACTTTTAAATTTCCTTGATCCACTGCAAACAGATATAATAATTGCTCAATGAAAATGAGCCACACATTTATTTAAAGACATTGAAGAACAGAGAATAATGTGGGATTATGATATGAAATTGTGGCAGTCAAGAGGAGGAAAATGGGACCACATGAAAATAATTTGGTCTAATTATATAGCATAAGAAAAAGAGATATGAAGTCAGATGACTCCAAATCAGTTCACTCTGAAAAGCTGATTAGAAAAAAGAAAAAAAGATGAAAATGTCATAAAATGACAAAGAAAGGACTGGAAAGCACTTCTCAGGGAAAGCCCTTCTGAAAGCAAAATGAAGGTCACAAATATTTGATGAGCATCTAGCATTTACAAGACACTGTTCTTTAAGTTATTCTCCAAAGTGGAAAAAGTTGGGGGATGAGCAATCTATCCATACCAAAAATGCCCAGCTGGTTTGATTGGTGGTTCTTAATCTTTCTGGAGATTGCAAGTCTCTTTAAAAATCTAGTAAGAGTCATGGTCCTTATAAAAGGAGAAAAGCAAAAGCCCATGAAATTGTGCAAGCAGCACAGGGATTCGTGGAGCCCTGAAGTCCTTCATAGACTCTACTGGAGTCCATGATTAAGAACATGACCTTGAAACTATAACTTTTGGAAACAGTGAAGCAAAGCATTGAGTGTTAAGCATGGACTTCCCTGGTGGCTCAGATGGTAAAGCATCTGCCTACAATGCGGGAGACCCAGGTTTGATCCCTGGATTGGGAAAACCCTCTGGAGAAGGAAACAGCAACCCACTCCAGTACTCTTGGCTGGAAAATCCCATGGACAGAGGAACGTGGACAGACATTCCATGGGGTCGCCAAGAGTTGGACACAACTAAGTGACTTCACTTTCTTTTTCACTTTTTGCTTCTCTCTGAAGCCTGGCCCGACCAATGACACAACTCAGCCTCAAGCCAAGGATCAAGTCTGTGAACCTGAAACCCTGGACCTGCAGAGGCAGGAGGAGATACTGAGTAACGTCTGGATCTCAGGGAACATGACCATAGTCCAGCAGAAGAGCTGTGGTTTGGGAAGAGTTCTGGGTCGATCTACTTGATTTTGGATAATTATCCCCTCAATGAACTAGGCCTCATCATGCATGAGTTTTCATTCTGGCTTTGCTACTGACTAGCTATGACCCTGTGAGCAAATTTTCCAACCCCTGTGATCTTCCTTTCCTCATCTTGGGAGGTGACAGGTTAGGGGAGACCATCTCTAGGTGCTTCCTTTTCTAAGGTTGCTACCTGTAGTCAGGTGTCAGCTCAGTTGTCCTTCAGTTACCTTATTTCACCTGTATAAAAGGCTATCTGCCTCTGTTTTATTATTTCATATTGTTTATTTATGTGAATTCCCCAAAGAGTATGCATTTTCAATTTTACAATTCATTTCCGGGAAATTTCAGATTCTCCCAAAGCCCCAACTGGTTAATATATCTTGACAACAGTTTCCCAAGCTGTGTATGTATAGTGAACTACAAGTATCATTTTTCTCCTTTTAAAAATAGTTTAAAACTTTTTTGTTTGTGTTGTGTGTGTGTTTTGTTTGTTTTTCTTGTTGTTTGTTTGTTTTTTGGCTGCACCATGTGCCTTGCAGGATCTTAGTTTCCTGACCAGAAATTGAACCCTGGCCATGGCAGTGAAACCACAGAGTCCTAGCTCCTGGACCACTGGGGAACTCCCTCATTTTTCTCTTTTTATCCTTCCATTTTGTAGGAATTTTAGGGAAATGCCAGGTTGCTCTCCAATTGCATCATCTAAAGAACAGCTTTTGTGTGTGTGTTGGAGTATAGCCAATTAACAATGTTGTGATGGTTTCAGGTGAACAGTGAAGGGACTCAGTCATACATATACATGTATCCATCCCACCCCAAACTCCACTCCCATCCAGGCTGCCACATAACATTGAGTAGAGTTCCCTGTGCTGTACAGTAGGTGTTTGTTGGTTATCCATTTTAGGAATAGCAGTGTGTACATGCCCATCCCAAACTCCTTAATTATTCCTTCCCCCCACTACCCACCACCCCCAAAACCATAAATTCATTCAGTAAGTCTGTGAAGAACATCTGGTTTTGTTATTGATAACAATAATTCTACCAGCTATCACGCATAGCACTAAACCCTGTCCCGAGGATTATCTCACTTAGTCCTCACCATAGCCTTAAGGATGGCTGTTATCATCATTCCCTTCTACAGATTAGGGAACCAAACTTGAAGTAAATAACTTGCCCGAGAAAGCATGCTGTGTAAGTGACAACATGAATATGAGCCCGGGGGGAGGTTTCTGACAGCAGGCTCTAAGCTCTGTCACTCCAGCTGTCTTTATTAAGAAGCAATAATGAAATTAGAGAGCTTATTGGTTATCTTGAGAATCTCCATGGGGGATGCTGCACAGGCAGAGGTGAGTGCTGCTTTGCAAAACTCTGCAGGGCAGCTTTAGCAAGTCAGGGAAGTGTCATCTAAAGAGAATTTCGGTGCAACTCTACCCCATGTCCCCTTGCGCAAGCTGCTAAACCTCTGCTCCAGTTTTGGCCTCTGCAGAGTGAAACGGTTGCCTTCAAAGATCTCTGAGGCTCCTTCATAATTCAGTGATTCTAAGGCTGTCCTTAATTTAAACAAGGTTGTAAAACAAGAAAGGGAAAGAGGAAGTGGATGTGAGGCTGGGGAGAACCCAGATCATCAGCATAGAACATTCTAGATTGGGCTGTGCTCACCTCCCTCTGGGGCTTGTACCTTGTTCCACAAAGAGCAGGGCTGTGTCTCTTGTTTTCATGCTGTGTTTGATTACAGTTCTTTACACAGTAAAAGTGAAATGAAAGTGAAAGTGAAGTCGCTCAGTCGTGTCCAACTCTTTGCAACCCCGTGGACTGTAGCCCACCAGGCTCCCCCGTCCATGGGATTCTCCAGGCAAGAATACTGGAGTGGGTTGCCATTTCCTTCTCCAGGGGATCTTCCCGATCCAGGCATCGAACCCAGGTCTCCCGCATTGCGGGCAGACGCTTTAACCTCTGAGCCGCCTGGGAAGCCCTAACGTGAAATGGGGAATTATCAATTACATATTTAATAAGGCCCCAAAGCACATACGCTTTTCTTTTCTGTTTTCATGTGCTCACCTCTCTAGTTATCTTTATTTCCTGCTTCACAGATGCCTATACAGGTGAATTTTCACAGCGAACCCTCACACCCATGTTTACTGCTCAGTGAAACAGGGTCAAGCATTAGATGGGCTGAGGCAGGAACTTAATCCTCTCAGGCTCAATTAAAATGCCAAATTAAATTAGGGTGGGTATTCATGGCATGGGTATAACAGCACAAATCAGTGTTTTTGTTTAAAAATTCAGTGAAATTTCCAAGACACCGGAAGTGACATACACCTAAGAATTTACCAGTCTCAGGATGCAGCACACTCTTCTGGTTCATAATGCAGTTCTGATTAAGTGGAAGGCAAAGACAAGGTAAAACTCTTGAATTTAGATGAAACAAACCACCTGGTTAATTCATAAAACAATGACCCTTTGTTGTGTCTCTTGGGATTTGAGCACTGAGTCAGATAGACTAGAGATTCAAAATGTGTGCCCATGATTGACGTTCCAGGATGTAAGGGTGTTATTAGCCTCACTGAGCCTGAGTTTTTTTTTACCAGTAAAGTGGGAGTCATAAGCTTTTCTGATGGAGTTGAAGAGTTAGAGAAGACATGAAAAGTTCTAGGACTATTCTGGCCAACAGTAGATGTTCAATTACCCTCTGTTCCCTTCTTCTCCTCGCTTCTTCATGATACTCCGTGTTTGCTGGTTTCAGCTTCAGCGAGGTACCTGACTGCCAGACACCAAGGCTTTCTTTGGGCTCTGCCATGTTGACAAAGTCCTCTCCTTCCTCCTTAAAAATAGATTTGGTTTCTTTGAGGAGCATGGAAGAGACAAGAGGTTCTGGGAACTGCCAGGATTGTTTAGGAACTGAATCAGCCTGTAAAATGCAATCGTCACTATTCTAGTTCTTTAAAGAGCAATTTAATTTTAGATTCTATTTATTGCTCCCTTTCCTAAGTGAAGCCAGAGGTCATTCTGGGACTGATGGGAAATGATAGGAGACACAGGCACAGCAAATAGAGAGATTGTCCTTTGGCTCTGGAGGAAAGCGCAGTGGAGACTTAACTCAAGCCCTGAAATTGCCTAATCACACAACCTGATGCACCGGCCAGGAGGATTAGACAGAAGAGGTAGAGTTGAGGGAGGAATAGAAAGAAATGGGGAAGTGCCAGAAGTAGGGGGTTTCCAGCAGAGAAGTACCTATGTGAGCATCAGCATTCTATGTCACCCAGTCATCTTTACTTCCTGATGTCTAGGATATGCCCACTTTCCCCAAACTGGAGGTCATTGGTCTACAGCAGGTCATGGTGAGCTGGACTGTCTCTGAAGGACCACAGACGTTTCGGAGCCAGTCGAGGAGGATTTGGGTCTGCTCTGCTGCCTGGTGATTTGGCTTCACTGGGGAATCTAACTTTAACCCCTGGGACACAGCACGCTTTCTCGGTTCTAAATTCCTTTCTGGTGTGTCACTATTCCCAAATGACCCAGAGGAATTGATGCTTCCAATTGGGAGCTGCTCTCTACTGCCTCCACCCCACCAAGAGCAACTGCAACTGCGGAGCCGGAAGACAGCAACCAATCCAGTGCCTGAGAGGACAGTGTCCTCTTACATGCATTAAACATTAAGATCAAGCCAGAGGTCGGGTACAGATTCTTAGAAGCAGAATTCTTTAGTGATTCCCTTGAAGTAATTATTTCCCAAGATATAATACGTTATTCCTCCCTGGGCATTCATAGTACGGTTGGTCCTCTCTTGATACCAAGAGCACGGGACTTGCAGCATCCATGGATTTTGGTATCAAGGAGGATGGGTGTGATCCTAGAACCAATGCCCCATGGACACCTAGATTTATATGCAAAAGGAGAGAGAACTCAGTGGATGCATTCAGCTTTTCTGAGTGTCTACTATGTAAAGTCACAGTTCTAGGTGCTTTCATGAATACTCATTTTAAATAATCTGCAAAGAAAATTGCATAAAGGCAGCCATTATTGGGCAAAAGATTACACTGCAATTAGTCCACTCACAGAGGTTTTAAATTAAACATGAAAAATTATGGCTCAGATGGTAAAGAATCCACCTGCAATACAGGAGACCAGGATTCCATCCCTGGGTTAGGAAGATCGCCTGGAGAAGGTAAGGGCAACCCACTCTAGTATTCTTGCCTGGAGAATCCCACGGACAGAGGAGCCTGGCAGGCTACAGTCCATGGGGTCACAAGGAGTCAGACACAACTGAGCAACTGACACTTTTCCAAAGACAATTTTTATAAGCACACATGGTGAATAGTAACTCTTCTAAGAAAACCCAAGCGAGACCAGAATGTGGAAACCACTAGGGAGGGACTCAGTAATTCTTTATTAAGTGGATAAGTATTGAAGTTTCAAAAGGAACACGAGACCCATCTGTGGGGGGTGCCAGTATGGACTCTAATACAAGATCTGGGGTGACAATAATACTGACCCAGAACAAAGATGCTCAGAATGGGGGCTTAAAGAACATTTCTGCCATGGTGCATTTCCTAAAATGTTCTTCTGAGGCAGCATAGCTACTGATTGTTTTTTGCATCAGTGTGTGACTTCAGTAAAGTCATTGCATACTTCTGAGCCTTCTTGTCCTCTCAGTGTCCTCATGGGATTCAGTTTTATACGTTTCTCACACCAGATCTGACACACAGAAGGCCCTCCATATAAGCTGGTTCTCTTTATCTTCTTAACTTTTACTGCCCCCCACCCCCACTCCTCAGGGTGTCTCTCTATCGGCCTGCTGAAGTTGGAATCTATTGTGCTCCCATGAATTGGCCAAGGCCCTCATGTTCCCATCAGACTGACCTAGCTATTTTGAGCTTCCACTGAAAACAGAACCTGCTCATTGCTCAGAGCATACTGCCTGAGGGACAAGCTCATGTTCTCCCAAATAACAGAGGACCATAGTCCAGTGCCTGGAGGTTGTTGGCCTTTGTTCAGCTATAACCTGCTTATTCTTCATGGGCTGTATCTGTGTAGTATGGGTGGTGAATGAACTTTTATTTCAGAATTGCACACATATCAGGAAAGAATAAAACAATCTTACTGTGCTTGTGTCATATCTAGTTATGGGAGGGGCCTTTTCTTATAAATGTAATGAAATCCAGCAATGGCGAAGATAAATGGCAACTGCCTATGACTGAACTTCCTGGATGCCAGCACAGACCTCTTGACTTCCCTTGCTTGAGCATCCAATATGCTAACTCTGAATCCAGTGTTTCTTGGTCTCTCCATGAAGGTACAACCATGGGACCTCCAAGTCAAGGCATCTACCTTCCCCTACCTTGAACAGAACACCTCAGAGTTTATCTGACTTATACCACAAATTACCCTAGGTCCAGAGTTTAACCCACTCCAGTATGCTTGCCTGAGAAATGCCAGGGACAGAGGAGCCCAATGTGCTCTGAGGTCACAAAAAGAGCCCGATATGACTTAGCAACTAAACAAAAAACCAGAGTTGAAGTACAGACCATGTTTGTAACATGTGCTACCTGGAACATCCTTTAAAAGAGAAGAAAGTATTTCAGGTCACACCTAAAGCACTTCTCATGACTGCCAAAACCAGACCACAACATTTGGAAGGCCCACTGACTAGGTGTCCTAGCTGAGCCTACTTGAATTTTACTAGAATGCCTCTCTTAATAAGGGGCTTCCCTGATGGCTCAGCAGCTAAAGAATCCACACGCAATGAAGGAGACAGGAGATGCAGGGTTCAATCTGGGTTGGGAAGATCCCCTGGAAGAAGAAATGGCAACCCATTCCAGTATTCTTGCCTGAAAAACCCCTGGACAGAGAAGCCTGTCAGGCTACAGTCCATGGGATCTCAAAGAGTCAGATAGAGCATGCCAGCAAAGAGCAACCAAGCGTGCATTTCTCAATAAATTGTTGGGTGTCTTCTGGGTTTCCTTTTAGCCCTCTCAGATGTAAAGAGCTGGTCTTGGCAACGGCAGCAGTTATCTTTCTGCCCACCTCACTGGCTTTTGCTAGTGGTAGAAATGTCATCTCGGTAGACTGATGAATCAATAGCCATGCGTTCTGCTATGCTCTCCACTGGGTTGTTAAATCTCATTGGACCCCAGGGGGGGCTTTCATTATATATTTCCTTTATGTGCCCAGAAAATTCTTTCCGTGGAGAACAGTTTCATGTTTTTTTTTTTTTTTCCTTTTCAACCCATCTCTTTAAGTCTGCTTAAAAACAGGAAACCACACATCTCCACCCCAGCACCAACCAACTTACCATGCACCAGTTTGGTTCGTAACAGCTTGGTTCTACAGTCTTTTTGCTTCTGAGGTTGGCCAGATGCCGGCTTCGACCTTGTAGGAACCCGGCCAGGCACTGCCGGCGGGTGCCCTTGGAATCCTTCTCCAGGACATGAAGGATGGGTCTCCTGGGCAGGCGTGCACGCCCTCCCTCATAGACCAGCCTCCCCTGAGTCACTGTTGCCATTCCCTGCCCAGACTTCCCCTTCTCTGCAGCCTCCTTAATAACTTTCTTATCATGGTTTATTTTAAAGAGGAACAACCCCTCTTAAAATAAATAAACTGTACAGGCGGTAGCCAGGTTTAGAAATTTCTTGCATTTGTCTGTGCTCACCTGCAGCCTTCCCCACCCCGAAGGGATCTCAACTTACTGTCAGTGGTCCACGTCTCCGTCCTGGGTGCCTCTGCCTCTCAAGCCTGACTTCTGAGTACTGGCAGTTAGAACAGGAAGGAAGTTGTGAGAAAAAAAAAAAAATGTTTTAAACCTACTCAAAGAGGAAACCCTGGGCTGTCTCAAATCCTGTTCCTTCAAGCTGCGTATCTCTTGATCAGCCAACTCTGAGCAGCACTCTTGATGATTCATGGTGCAGGCTACAGCATGACCACCCAGGTGAACACACAGCTGCCTGAGGGTTCAGACAAGGGTCTGCAGCCTATCATTGTGAGTGCTGTGAATAATTGTATGGCTGCACCTAAAAATCAAGCCATTTCAGTGCATACACTTCTGAGGCAAGTTGTCTAAAACCAGTAGCAGAAAATTCGCATAGGCCTTACTTTGTATGACTAACTTCTGTTCCTTTGGGGTCTCTGCCAGCTCCCTTATCAGCCAGATATGTTGAAAGTTTGCTGGCAGTGAATACTGCTAAGGGGTGCTAAGAAATTATGAATTTTAACTACACGTATTTAGCCCTAAATCTTAACATTGGTCCTCAAATTGGTTTTTAGAGTTTTGTTGGTCAGAATTTCAAGATGTGGCTTGTATGCCAGCACAAATCATCACATGCTATGTATTGTAGTTTTCACTAATTTTTCTTTTAAAAAGTCAAAGCCTTGTTTTGATTTAACCTAAGGATTGCAGATAGCAAGATAAAACTTCATTAATTCATAGTCTTCTAAGTCAGAACTTGTTATAATTTAAAAAGTGCTAAAACTGACTTTGTACCTTATTTGAGGAAATGGCTTGTGAAGTAATTTGAATGGGAACAAGTTACAGAGGCCATATTTAAATCATTTGAGGGAAGTTTCTAAAGCACCCAAACCACATTTTCATTAGAAATCTCCACAACTGCTGCCAATAATAAATGGTTGTTATTAATATTTAAATATTCAGTATTTTGGGGCTTCCCAGGTGGTGCTAGTGGTAAAAAACCCACCTACCAATACAGGAGATGTAAGAGATGTGGGTTCGATCCTTGGGTGGAGAAGACCCCCTGGAGGAGGGCATGGCAACCCACTCCAGTATACATGCCTGGAGAATCCCTTGGATAGAAGAGTCTGATGGACTATGGTCCATAGCATCACAAATAATCAGACATGAGTGAAGTGACTTAATACACATGCATTCAGTATTTACATTGTTCCAATATGTTTAGAGCTGATTAATTATGCAAATATATTTGGAGAAACTGACATTAATTTTGTTGTCATTGAAACGTAATGCATTTTGTTTACTTCATTTTGTATATTGATGGCACCAGCTAAATCTTATCTTTAGTCAATGGAACTAAAGTAATCAAGGAAGTGGTGATCATTTGATGGAAGAAAAGAGATTAATCTAGAAAAATATGAAAAGAAAAACAGTAAAAGTACTGAAAACAAAAAACAGATTTAGTCTATAAATTTCAGGATGATGTAGATACCAAAGAGCTTTTGAAACAAAGAGGATGACCATATTATAAATAGAAGCAAATATTAATTTACTCAGTAGACAGTAAATTTTGTAGCACAGAACTCTCAAGAGAGGACATATTTCTTCTTTCAAGAATATTTTTTGAGCATAGTTCCTCCAGGTCCTGTTCTAGACACTGCATCTAGATACAGGGTCGGCAAATGCAAAGTATCAAGATACAGCTGCAGGCAGCAGTCACAATCTCAAAATCTCTGCTCGCTTGTGGAATTTATGATCTGGGAGAAGATAATTTCCAAATAGGTCAAGTTTTAAAACAGGAAGAGTTACCATATGATCCAGCTATCCCGCTGCTGAGCATACTTCCAGAAAAGACAAAAGCCCTAATCTGAAAAGATACACACATCCCAATATTCACAGCAGCACTGTTTACAATAGCCAAGACATGGAGGCAACCTAAATGTTTATTGATAGATGAATGGATAAAGAAGGTGTGATGTATACACACACACACACACACACACATATACATAGATGTTATATTTATATATCTGTGCTGCTAAGTCGCTTCAGTCATGTCCGACTCTGTGCGACCCCATAGACGGCAGCCCACCAGGCTCCCCCGTCCCTGGGATTCTCCAGGCAAGAACACTGGAGTGGGTTGCCGTTTCCTTCTCCAATGCATGAAAGTGAGGTCGCCCAGTCGCGTCCGACTCCCAGCGACCCCATGGACCGCAGCCCACCAGGCTCCTCCGTCCATGAGACCCTCCAGGCAAGAGTACCGGAGTGGGTTGCCATATATATAGATATTTCTATATCTATATACAAACGTGATAGAACATTACTCAGATATAAGGAAATGGCAGCCCACTCCAGTGTTCTTGCCTGGAGAATCCCAGGGACGGGGGAGCCTGGTGGGCTGCAGTCTATGGGGTCGCACAGAGTCGGACACGACTGAAGCGACTTAGCAGCAGCAGCAGATATAAGAAAAGAATGAAATAATGCCATTTGCAGCAATATGGATGGACCTAAAGATCATCATACTAAAGTGAAGTAAGTCAAAGAGAAGCATTATATGACACCACTTACATGTGGAATCCAAAAAATAATGATACAAATGAACTTATTTACAAAACAGAAACAGACTCCCAGACATGGGAAACAAACTTATAGTTACCAAAGGGGAAATCCCAAGGAGTTTGGGATTAACAAATAACACTACTATACAACAAGATCCTACTGGGTGGTACAGGGAACTTTTTCAGTATCTTGTGCTGTGCTCACTGTGTGCGTCGCTCTGTCGTGTCTGACTCTGTGCAACACGGTGGACTGTAGCCCGCCAACCTCCTCTGTCCATGGGGATTCTCCAGGCAAGAATACTGGAGCGGGTTGCCATGCCCTCCTCCAGGGATTCTCAACCCAGGGACTGAATCCAGGTCTTCTGCATTGCAAGTGGATTCTTCACCATCTGAGCCACCAGGGAAGCATTATCTTGTAATACCTGTAATGGAAAAGAATCTGAAGAAGAATCCATACAACTAAAACTAACACAACACTGTAAATCAACTATACCTCAATTAAAAAAAAACACACACACACAACATAGGTAGAATACATTATTTGGAACAAGAAGGACCTGAAGAATCTGGAATGGTAGATTCAGTGGGTGCCACTACCCATTTCTTATGCTATTAGGGAAGACATCATTAGTCAAACAGGGTGTTTTTTCCTACTAAGCTCAATGTGTCATCAAAATTATTCCTAATGTGCTGCTTTAGGCACAGACATTAGAAGATATGGAAACCCCTAAAAGTGTCTGTGATATCAATATATATATGCAGTGTTTCTGTGCATTTACTGGAGTGGGGGGGAGGGGAGAGCATTCCTAACTTTCATCAAATTTTCAAGGAAGTCCATGACCTCAAATGGATTGAGTTGCTAATGAAGAGCCTCTTTTCTTTCTTTTTTAAAAAAGTTTTATTTATTTATTTATTTTGGCCACACTGCACACCATGCAGGATCCCAGTTCCCAGGCCAGGGATATAACCTGTGCCCCCTGTAAAGAAAGTGAGGAATCCCAACCACTGGACCACCAGGTAAGCCCTTAGAGTCTCTTCTTGATGATACGATGGTGGACTTTCAGTAAGTTAGAGGACAATTTCATATTCTTCTAAAATGACTTTCAGCATCACTGTCAGGGCTGGGGTCTACCTGAAATTACCATTTCTCACTTTCTTCTGCTGTAGTTCATTTTTTAGAACCCACCTGCCTATCCAGGAGGCATAAGAGATGCGGGTTCCATCCCTGGGTCTGGAAGATCCCCTGGAGGAGGATATGACTACCCACTCCAGTATTTTTGCCTTTGAAATTCCATGGACAGAGGAGCCTGGTGGCCTACAGTCTATGGGGTCCCAAGAGTCAGATACGACTTAGTGACTAAACCACCACCAGTAGAAGTATATCTAAATTAGATAGAATTGGGACCTCCCTGGTGGTCCAGTGGCTAAGATTTCGCTCTCTCAATGCAGGGCCTCATTTGATCCCTGATCCGGGATCTAGATCTTGCATGCTGTAACAATGAGTTTGCATACCTCAGCTGAGACCTGACACAGCCAAATAAATAAATAAATAAACTTAGAAATTAAATAAAATAAATGAGAGTTACCTACATGCTACCACCAATTCTATCTCTTTTCTGGGGTAAGAATATTGCTTCGGGAAAGGATGAGCATGAGAGTGGTCACGGAGACCAACCTTCCTTTTTCTTCCTGTCTTTTATATATATGACATTTTAAACTACAGTATTCAGGGTTTCATAGCTTTGGCATAAAAACTCATTTCTTAAGTCAACAAACCCTTGATCATTCCCAGTCTACGCCAGGCCAGGACTTGTGCACAGGTACAGAGATAAACAAGACACAGTCCTACATCTGTGCAGCTAGTCTTCGTTGCCAAAGATGTAACGGGGGAAAACAAACAAATGGAAAACTTTTGTTAGTTTAGGAAAAGTAATATACTTGGGGTATTATGAGAGCACTAAGTTACCATATCAGAGAAGGCTTCTTGGAGGAAGTGACTACAGCTCTTAGTCTCAAAGGATAGTAGGTAGTTGACATGGGGAGGGCTGGAACAGGAAGAGAAGGCATTTGTGGAAAGGGTCACGTATATGTGCGAAGTCGCTTTAGTCGAGTCCGACTTTTTGAGACCCTATGGACTGTAGCCTGCCAGGCTGCTTAGTCCATGGCATTCTCCAGGCAAGAATACTGAAGTGGGTTGCCATATCCTCCTCCAGGGGATCTCCCCTCCCCTGAGATCAAACCCGTGTCTCTTGCATTGGCAGGCAGGTTCCTTACCATTAGTGCCACCTGGGAAGCCTTAGGAGAAAAGAGGAAGCATGAGCAGAGATGTAGCATCCTTAAATAATATGATATGTGCAGGGGATTACAAGAAAGCAGCTCAAGGTGGCTGGACCTCAAAATGTGCATCACACAAGGAGAAGAAGCATGCCTGGAGGTGGGCAGGTGCAGGTACAGATCACAGTAGATGACTTATGTTGGTAAACAAGGAGCTTGGTTTTGATCCTGTCCATGGTTTAGAGTCATTGAAAGTGAAGAAAGAATATGTTTTCCTCTGTAGTTTACACTGGTAGCTGTGTGGATAAATTTGACGGGAACAAAAACTGTTTGGTGACAGTTTGCTGCTAAGTCACTTCAGTCATGTCCGACTCTGTGTGACCCCATAGACGGCAGCCCACCAGGCTCCCCCGTCCCTGGGATTCTCCAGGCAAGAACACTGGAGTGGGTTGCCATTTCCTTCTCCAATGCATGAAAGTGAAAAGTGAAAGGGAAGTCGCTCAGTCATGTCCAATTCTTAGCAACCCCATGGACTGCAGCCCTCCAGGCTCCTCCATCCATGGAATTTTCCAGGCAAGAGTACTGGAGTGGGGTGCCATCGCCTTCTCCGTGACAGTTTAGGCCTGAACTGCAGCGCTCATAGTAGAGACAGAGGCAGATTTGAGAAATATATAAGTGAAATTGGCCTGGCTTGTTGGTTAATGAGACGTGAAGGATGAGGGTGAAGAGGAGTGAGGAATCAAAGATGACTTATGGATTTCTTGCTAGAATGAATGGGTCCTTGGTAGGTGTAGTAGGTAAGGGAGTTAGAGAAGGAGAGGTGCAGAAAAAGAATGAGACCGGCACTTTACAGGAACTGATCAGCTTTAATGAGGCGAGAAGGGGCAATAGTCAGATTAGTGAGCTGCTGCACTAACCCAAGAAAAGAGTGAGTATATTTAGGCATATATGTGGAAATCTACTGTCTTAAGGGGGCCTGTTCTTCTCCAGGGTTGTTTGGAGTAGGTATGTCTTAAATGGCTGGGGCAAGGAATTCTGGAGATCGGCCAGAGGCTGACTGGCTGGGAACTGGGCATAATCGAGGAGAGAGTTCTTTGTTTTGCATAGAATGGTGGGGGGAACCCAAAGGGGAGTTTTAACTCCAGGCTATTTGAGCCATGTAACTATCCTTCAGTAGGAAAACAAGTTGAGATAGAGAACACAGAGGAAGGAACAGAGGTGTTGGGGGAGATAAAGACTTGAGTTTGAAGATGTTGAGCATCAGGTCTGAAAGACACTGGGTCATTTCTAGGAAGTGATTTCAGACTGTAAGTGAGATATAGAAAACTGAATTTCAACCCTAAATTGATGATTTGCACTTCATCAAGTTATACTGCTATTGCCAAGTCACTTCAGTCTTGTCCGACTCTGTGTGACCCCATAGACGGCAGCCCACCAGGCTCCCCCATCCCTGGGATTCTCTAGGCAAGAACACTGGAGTGGGTTGCCATTTCCTTCTCCAATGCATGAAAAGTGAAAGTGAAGTTGCTCAGTCGTGTCCGACCCTCAGTGACCCCATGGACTTCTATGATCCCTGCAGCCTTCCAGGCTCCTCCATCCATGGGATTTTCCAAGCAGGAGTACTGGAGTGGGGTGCCATTATATGCAGTAACTTAAACCAGGTTATCCAAAGTATGGTTTGAGGATCAGCAGATCAGCACCCAGGAATTTGTTAGAAATGGAAATCCTTAGGCCTGATTTCAGGCCTACTGTATCAGAATCTCAAGGGTTGGTGCCAGGAAGCTGTTAAAAAAAAAAAAACCCCAAAAACTCTGAGGTAAATTGTAAAGTTTGAGAAACACTGGTTTAAACCATGAAAACGGATGAGATATTCCATTGCTGAACTCACTTATAAGCTTTAGGAGATTTTAAAATATAGATTTCTTAGGATTTTCTAATCATGTCATCTGTGACTAGAAACAGGCGCTTTTTTTTTTTTTCCTCTTTGTCTCCAATCTTTGTGGTTTCTGTTATTTTATGCCTGGTTGCACTGGCCAGAGCTTTCAGTTCCATGTTGGTAAGAGTGATGAGAGCAGACATTCTTGACTTGTTCCTTATCTTAGAGAGACAGCATTCGGGCTTTCACAATTAAATGTGCTGTTTCTGTAGATGCTTTTTATTAGTTTCTCTCTATTTCTAGTTTGTTGAGAGTTTTTATCATTAATAGATGCTGGATTTTGTGAAATGCTTCCTGCATCAGTTAATATGATCATACAATTTTTCTTCTTTAGTTTGTTGATGTAGAGCCTTATGTTGACTGAGTTTTGGATATTGAACAAATCTTGCATATATAGAATAAACTCCACTAGGTCTTGATGTATTAGCATTTTTATATATTACTATATTAGATAACGGAGAAGGCAATGGCACCCCACTCCAGTACTCTTGCCTGGAAAATCCCCTGGGCAGAGGAACCTGGTAGGCTGCAGTCCATGCGGTGGCTAAGAGGTGGACACGACTGAGCGACTTCACTTTCACTTTTCACTTTCATGCATTGGAGAAGGAAATGGCAACCCACTCCAGTGTTCTTGCCTGGAGAATCCCAGGGACGGGGGAGCCTGGTGGGCTGCCGTCTATGGGGTCACATAGAGTCGGACATGACTGAAGTGACTTAGCAGCAGTAGCAGTATTAGATAAAGTAATATTTTAAGGGTTTTTACATCTGAATTCACAGGAGATACTGGTCTGCATTTTTCCTTTTTGCTGTTTTTGTTTGATTTTGGTGTCAAAATGTTTCATGAAGATACGGGTGAAGGGGTCAACTATATGGTGATATATGATAACTGGACCTGTGGTGGTGATCACTTTGTAGTGTATACAGATGTTAAACTATAATTCTTCCACCTGAATCTTACATAAAAATAATTTTAAAAATCCATGAGGGTAAAACTGGTCTCATAAAATGAGTTGAGAAGTGTACTCTTATATTTTCTGAAAGGGAATATTGTATTTTTAATGAGGTTATTTTTTCAAGATTAAGAGTGTTATTTTGCGTGGATAGACCTACAGAGTGTCATACTGAGTGACGTAAGTCAGACAGAGAAGGAGAAATATTGTATGATATCCCTTACACGTGGAATATAAAAAGAAATAATGCAAATGAACTAAAGGGACTCATAGACTTAGAGAACGAACTTACGGTTGCCAGGGGGAAGGATGCAGGGAAGGGATTGTTAGGGAGTTTGGGAGGGACATGTACACACTGCTGTACTTGAAATGGATAACCAACAAGGACCTACTGTGTAGCACAGGGAACTCTGCTCAATGTTATGTGGCAGCCTGGATTGGAGAGGAGTTTGGGGGAGAATGACTACATGTATATGTATGACAGAATCCCTTCACTGTTCACCGGAAACTGTCACAACATTGTTTGTTAATTGGCTATACCCCATACAAAATAAAAAGTAAAAAAAAAAAAAAAAAAGAATGTTGTTCTGAAGAATTCCTAAACATGGAAAGTGTTAAGAGAAGGAGGGACCAGCCTTGTACATTCCTCCTTCACATTTAGAATGTTCCTCTCTAGAGTCCACTGTGCATTAATAGAGGGGGAAGTTCAGTCTAGGAGGTTCAAAATGTGGAAGAGATGTGACTTTGATATGTGTCTTCTGACTCCCTGGTATTTTAAGAAACACTAAAGAAAGATTAGAGATTAGCATTCGTGTAAGCAGCTTATAGGATAGCTAAAATTTTAATCACATTCTAATGACTTAGTACCTGCCCTTTAACTTTTTTCCTGTATATAATTAATAACACTTCCCCATCCACTGGAAAAGATCAAGAACCAAGGATTATAGCACTAGGGAGCAAAGATTTTTTTTAAATAGGTATTTTATGATATTTAGGTTTAAACTGGCTTTAGGAAAACTCATGTGGTATACAATTCTATAGGTTTTGACAAGTGCACAGAGTTGTATATCTACCTCTAATATCATTTCATCACCCTTGAAAAATTCCTTTCATTTCCCTTTATAGTCAGCTCCTCCTCTCAGCTCCTGGGAATCACTGATTTGTTTGCCCATGCCATAGCTTTACCTTTCCAAGAATATCATAAATAAAATCAGACGGCATAGAGCCTTTGACTTTGATTCTTTCACTTGGAAAAATGTGCTTAATATTTATCTATTAAATAATGTCATGACATCTATGTTACTTCATCTATCCATAAGTTCTCTCTTTTTCTTCTCACTCAACAAGTTTCCTGCTGGCTTTGCTTCTTCTTTCTCTCTCTCTTTTAAACATTTTTAGTGTTTTTGCACTGGCTTTTTTCCTTTATTTCTTGGCTACAACATGTTGCATGTAGAATCTTAGTTCCCCGACCAGGGATCGAACCAACATCTCCTTCACTTGAAGCAGGTTGTCTTAATCACTAGAGCACCAGGGAAGCCGCTGGCTTTGTTTCTTTTGCCTATGAAATCAAGACACACTCAAACTTCTTCCAGAAAATTACTTGGCCATTGATCATCTTAAACAAGATGAAACAGCTTTGAACAAGGCTGTGTGACCCTATTACCTGATAGGTAGGATCAGAGACAGATAACTGACCAAAAATATGCCACACTAGGCAAGGCAATGACCGGTGAAGTGACATGGTAGGAGAACTCTGTCCAACAAAGGCAGAGCATGTTGACTGACTGACCAGCCTATTCCCATCCTCTAAGACTCAGCGGTAGCAGGAGTCATAGAGATAGTGGCAGGAAGAGCATCCACTTGGAGCAGGAAAACATGGGTGCACTTCCTGAAAGTACAAGGTGACCAGATCTTTAGAATGGCAGTGTTTTTCTTTTAATTAAACTTTTTTTTCTTTTTTTTTTTGGTTGCACCATGCAGCACAGGGAACTTCCCTGACCAGGGATGGAACTTATGCCCTCTGCAGTAAAAGTGCAGAGTTTTAACCAGGGAAATCTAGAATGTCAGTGTTTTGAACAATGTTTCATTCTCCATATAACCTTCCTGACAGTGACTGAATTCCCTGTCTTTCACACTCCACCTCAAATCCCATAATTTTTTCATCGCTGTTTCTTTTTAGATGTTCAACATTTCCTTCTGTCATTTTTTTTTTCTGTTTCAATAGCTTCCTTTATTATTCTTATGGAGTATTTGGGTGACAGATTCTTCTAATCTTCCTTTTTCTGAGGATGTCTTTATTTCTCCTTCATTCCTGAAGGATCAGTTCACTTGATAATAGAATTCAAAAGTTGACATTTTTTTTTTCTTTTGAGATGTGAAAAATGTGCCACTTCCTTCCAGCCCCCACTGTTTTTGATGAGAAATCTCTGTCCTTCACCAAAAAATAAAAAAATAAAAAAAATGGAGATGGTGGGAGGGTTCAGCAGAGAAGTATCAAAACATCCATGGGTCTGATGGAGAGAAAGATGGGAGTAATAACGGAGACAGGGAAGGATGGGGAAGCCTGGTGTGCTGTAGTCCATGGGGTCCTGAAGAGCCGGACACAACTGAGCAACTGAACAATGATGGAGACAAAGAAGGGAGTGGAAGGACCCATCCAGAGACAAAGCACCCTGCCACCTTTGTGAGGTGCTTGCTGCCGTCAAAACTCCTCTAATGTTGGGAGCTACCAAGGGAAAGCTTACTGAAAAGAACCCTTAAGCTGGTTAGCTGCCCATGTAATCTGCTTGGATGGGCAGGTTAAGAATCTTTTCTTGCCTAGAAAGGATAAATTGACCTTCTTTCTGTATAATCTTACAGAGTACACGTTTCTTAAAAGTGACAATTTAGAGAAGCACATTGCAATTTTCCAGCAATGTGTAAGAGTGACCAGAACAAGGAATCTTGGTCCAGGTTCACTTTGTATTCATATAGTAGAAAGGTAGCTGAATATGCAAGATACTTGCAGGGTTGGGTCTTACTACTGGCTCCCCTTCTAACTTTATATGCAGCCTTTTAAAAATATTTTATTTTTTATTGATGTATAATTGACTTAAAATACCATATTGGTTTCAAGTATAGATCATCATTATTGTTCAGGTGCTCAGTCATGTCTGACTCTTTGCGACCCCATGGTCTTTACTGGTGGCTAAGTAGGTAAAGAATCTGCCTGCAATGCTGGAGACCTGGGTTCAATCCCTGGTTGGGAAGACCTCCTGAAGAAGGAAATGGCAACCCACTTCAGTATTTTTGCTTGGAGAATCCATGGACAGAGGATCCTAGTGGGCTACAGTCCATGGGTCACAAAGAGTCAGACTGCAGCACGCCAGGCTTCCCCATCCATCACTATCTCCCAGAGTTTGCACAAACTCATGTCACCCACTCCAGTACTCTTGCCTGGAAAATCCCATGGACAGGGGACTCTGATGGGCCACAGTCCATGGGGTCGCACAGAGTCGGACACTACTGAAGTGACTTAGCAGCAGCAGCAGCATGTCTATTAAGTCGGTGGTGCCATCCAACCATCTTGTCCTATGTTGTCCCCTTCTCCTCCTTCCTTCAATCTTTCCCAGCATCAGGGTCACTGGCCAAAGTATTGGAGCTTTAGCTTCAACAGCAGTCCTTCCAACGAATATTCAGAGTTAATTTCCTTTAGGATTGATTGGTTTGATCTTCTTGCAGTCCAAGAGACTCTCAAGAGTGTTCTTCAGCACCATAGTTTGGAAGCATCAATTCTTTGGTGCTCAGCCTTCTTTATGGTCCAATTTTCAATATTTTTATTTTTTATATGTGCAGTCTTGAATAAATCTTTTGATTTCTGTATGATGAATTTGTCAAGAGAGCTTAATGGTACTGTGTGTGTTAGTCACTCAATTGTGTCCGACTCTTTGTGACCACATGGACTGGGACCTGCCGGTTTTCTCCATCCATGGGATTTTCCAGGCAAGAATACTGGAGTGGGTTGCCATTTCCTTCTCCAGACCTTGGAGTTAAGATCCTTTCAAAACTGTATAAAGTGAGTATAAATTCATACTAGTGGCTCAATGCAATTGGAAGACTGAAGTCAAGTGTTACACTGAGTGGGATTATAGCCTGGACCCTTTGGGTGTAAAAGATCCAGTAATCAATTCTCAAATATAGAGTTATCTGTTAAGAGTCTCCAGCTATAGCTTGGGCTCCTTCTCAGTTACATATCACTGGACCTTAGGTTATTCCTGATTTGTGGTTTCATCTTTCAGAGAAAAATTAATATAACATGATTTAGGGAGAGATGCTGGTATTTTTCATTGTCATGGTTCACACAATCAGTTCTCAGTGAGGCAGTTTGCAGCGTAAGAATTACGTGACAATGATGTGTGTGTGTATGTGTGTGAGAGAGAGGGAGAAGAGAGAGAGAAACAGTATGTGTGAGTGTGTGTGTTTGTCAAAGAAAGGGAAGGGTGGGGGGTAAAAACTAAAGGTAACAATGGAGAAGGGAAAAAGGTATTGAATTATAATCTGCAAATCTCCCCCTTGGAAATCAACACTTTGTGTATGTTTATGAATTCAATACCTGTTTGTGGATAGGAGAGAGCCCAAGTCAGTTTGTAAGAGCATCCGATTATCAGCAAAGCCTGCCCCAGTTTCACCCCACACTCTTCCAACTTCTTTGCACCTAGGCTGATGCTCTTAAGCCTATGACGATGCGATTAGGTAGCATGAGGGTATTACAGAGAGATAAATCAGGATGCAAAGATCCTTTATTCATCTACTGTGAAGAAGGCAGCTGGACAGCTTATAAGAGAAACATTTAACTCTGTGAGTATTTCTCAACTTCTGGACAGTTTAAACAGGATGTAATCAAAGGGGTTTTGTGGGAGTTTGGGGGTTCAATCTGGCTCTAAAACCAAGAAATAGAAGAAAATAACACACTGAACCTGTGGGTCTGGACCAGGGTTGGGGATGGAAATGGGCGAAAACATGGAGAAAACACATCAAAACTTCCTTATGTGACAAGCTAGTAAGTGAAACTTCATTTTTACAAGGTCACTGCAAACCTTGATTACTAACCCCAAACTGACCCTCCCTTTTTGGCGGCTCTGTAGCAAACAGCTTTCTGGAAAAGGAGGGATCTGGGGCACTCGATGACCACAGAACAAACAGTCCTTTACTCCCAGGATGTGCTTGGAAATTTGGTCCAGCCATCAAGAGGATAACAGGGGAGAGGGAGGATGAGGGTAAGGAGCCCAGAGTCAGCCGGGGAATGACCACAGTGCAAGGAGGGTGTGCCCAACCATCTCCCTTCAAGGTCAAAGTGTCTGTTTGTTCCTAGCTGAAGCAACGTACTTGCTGGACTTTTGTTTTTGTTTTTTAATGGCTTTGGTTTGGGTCTTGTTTGACTCTCTGAATTATTTGATTTTCTTTGCCTCAGCAGGACTCTGGGTGACATCTCTGGGTCCAAGGGCATCAGTGGAGGAGACAGGTCCTCTGCCTGTCTTCTCCCCATCCTTGGCCATCAACAACAGAATTGGTTATCTGCTCATATCTTTGCTAAGAAAGAGGGAAAAGAAATCTAGGATGATAATCATAGCATCCAAGAGCCTGACTCAAGAATCTTCAGAAACTGCCCTTATTTAGCTGGAGTTTATGAAGCGTACCCTCTTGCTTCCTACGACTGAGCTCTGCTGCCTTGGGTCTAAGGCAATGCCAAGCTCAGTTCCCTGCAAAACTATGCCTTGAAATCTTACATTGCTGCATCCACTTCTCTCATCAGGAGAACACTTTGTAATCTTCAAAAGGGGAAGGGCTAACATTGTTTTAAAAACAGGAAAACATTCTGCCTCCCAAAGGAATGAATTACTTGACCCTTTGGAGGCAAAAATAGGAAACGTCAGCTTGTAGCTAAAATCACGTCTGATACTGTATTCAGGTTTATTCAGCTCCATGGAGGTCCTTGGAGTTCCCAGGAAAACATGGTCAGGATAAGTTCAGCCATAGGTGATACCTGTGGCTGACAGGACTGACTTCCAAGGCAGGACAGGGTCATATTTGTTCTGCTCCTCCCAAGGGTTTTACAGGGAAAATTGGAGGGTAAATCTATGACAGAAACACCCTAGCAATTGGTGGACAGTCCTACACACTCAGAAATGAAATACTGTACCTGAAATGCACAATGAATATGAAAGAGTTATTCATAGGGCAAATCTTGAGTGCCATGAGGATCCAGAGATTAGCCAGGCAACTGTTACATAACTTTCCGAGGAGAATTCTTTTACAGAATGCATTGCACTTAAAATTAGACATGAACTCGGTCCTGGCCTAGAGTTGTAACTTCAGAATTAGATAAACATACAAAAGAAACTTGCCAGAGAAAGGGGGAAGTGTAATCTGGGGGACATAGAAATCAATTTCAAATTCTTTGGGGTTACTGTTACAGGTATCAAAGAAATCCAAGGACAGCTTAAGAGGGAATTTTGAGACCAGAAGTGGGGAATAGTTGGAGTGTTAGAATGATGCAGAGGATTACCCAAGAAGTGGAGATAGCAATTACTTCTCTGGTGTTTGTCAAGGACTCTTCATGGTCCCAGGGGAATGGGTGTGGATCCAGATGAACCTGTGCTGCAACCATAAATTTGTTTTCAGGGTTCCCTTGACTGTCAGAAGGTCTACTACATAGTTACTACGTTTTGAGTACTTTTCACCAAAAGCTGTACATAGTTTCCTGTTATTTTCCCCATTACCCTAAAAAGAAAAAAATATTTGATTCATTTTTAGATAGAATGAGATCCAGAGAGGTTATACAACCTATCCAAGTTCATATTAAACAGTTTGGTGGAACAGGAATTTGAAATTATTTCTGTTTGATCCGAAGGCATCTACTCTTGACACTGTTTTGCCCCCAAAGGGTGATTTGGCTGATGAAGCAAATTTACCTTTGCTATTGTCGTTTAGTTGATAAACCCTGTCCGACTCTTACGCAACCTCATGGATGCAGCCCACCAGGCTCCTCTGTCCATGGGATTTCTGAGGAAGGAATACTGGAGTGGATTGCCGTTTCCTTCTCCAGGAGATCTTCCTGACCCAGGGACTGAACCTGTGTCCTCTGCATTGGCAGGCGGGTTCTTTACCACCGAGCCACATTATAGATTTGGGGTCTTACTTGGTTGGACCCCAGTTACAGTTGCCAGATATTATAGAAGATGCCCAGTTACATGTGAATTTCAGAAAAACAACAACAACAGTTTCTAAGTTGCTGCTGCTGCTGCTAAGTTGCTTCAGTCGTGTCCGACTCTGTGTGATCCCATAGATGGCAGCCCACCAGGCTCCTCCAGCCCTGGAATTCTCCAGGCAAGAACACTGGAGTGGGTTGCCATTTCCTTCTCCTAGTTTCTATGTATGTACCATGAAATCCATGAAATATTTGGGATATACTTATCCCAAATAAAATCGTTTGTTGTTTATCTGAAATTCAAACTTAACTGGATGTCTTGTATCTTGATTTGCTAAATCTGGCAATCCTAAGCTTAGTAGGCTCTCCAGATTGGAGAAAAGTTTGTAGTCTCTCAGTGCTTTGAAAGAATCGGGAAGTATAGAAAGGTTGATCTGAGAGTAACTCTCCAGTTTTCCTTTGTGGCTTTGGCAGAGTTGGGGTGTATCAGTCACTGATGGCACAGGGTGAGAGTAATGTTGCCCTTGGCTGCCCTCCAGCCAGTCCCATGGTCCCAACCACACTTGGGAGAGGCACAGACTAGGCCTGTTTACCAGGGCAGGAGAGGACCTGCAGCACAGAACTGGATTCAGTGGGCAGAGGAGCTGGCAGAACATTTCCCCAAACCACTGAGGGCTTTATGAGGTGAGGGTCGGCTGATGTCTCCCCTATGGCTTGATGGAGAAGATCACACGGTTGGGATCTCAAGACCCAGGGTTCAAGGCATTTGTTCAGTCTCTTCGTTTATGTATTCACTCATTGGACAAATACATGTGGCACACATACTCTGTACTGGGTACTCCTGTAGGTTCTGAGGGTACAGGAATAAATAAATACTGAAAAAAACAGTTTCATGGGGCATATTCCAGTGAAGGATTAAGACAAGATCCACTGGTGACTTTCCTTGCACTCCAGTGCTCAAGATATCACCCTCCAATGCAGAGGTGTGGGTTTAATCAGTGGTCAGGGAGCTAAGAATCCCTCGTGCCTCATGGCCAAAAAGCCAAAACTTAAAAAAAAAGCAGCAATATTGTAACAAACTCCATAAAGACTTTAAAAATGGTCCACATCAAAAAAAAAAAAAAATAAATAAAAATAAATAAATAAAGAAAAAAGACAAGATCAACTGCACGCACAGGTGATCCAGGGCCTTGGCCAGCTTCACCATCCTTCCTGGTTCTAGCTCACAGCGTCATCAGTGTGTTTCTATCAGACAAGTTGAGGACTGGCAGGAGAGAATGAAAATAGTAATTGAGGAAAAGAAAATAGGAAAAACATCTTAGAGGCAAGGATTTATTAATAATTTAACCTGATTTTGAGAGTCATAAGAAAAAGTTGATAAATTTTACAATATAAGATTTGAGGGGTGTGACCTCAAACACCAAAACCTGTAAGATAAGACAGAGGAGCTGGCGTAAGAGAGCCAGTGTGCGTGTACTGACCCACAGCAGGTGCCAGACACGGCCTGGGGCAGGCAGGAGGGTCTCCGACCTAGAGAACAGGAGGAGGGTCTCCCCAGGCCGGCCTCAGTGTCCGCACTTGCAGGGATGAGCACAGAGGTGATGGGGAGCGTGGGAAGCAGCTGGCCAGAAAGGCCAAGGCTTGGAGGCCATAGCCCACCAGCTGGAACTGCCACCAAATAAAAGTGCTAAGAGGCCAGCACGGTGTCCATCTGTTCAGACACAAGGAGGGCAGTCAGGCCCTCTCTGCTGAGGTCCCGACCCTGATGGAGGGACAAGGCTGGGGCTCCCACTCTGTCTCCTTGAGCAAGATTTGAGGAATGTATTCTGGGTTCCCCTTGTGGCTCAGCTGGTAAAGAATCTGCCTGCAATGCAGGAGACCTGGGTTCAATCCCTGGGTTGGGAAGATCCCCTGGAGAAGGGAAAGGCTACGCACTCCAGTATTCTGGCCTGGAGAATTTCAAGGACTGTGTAGTCTACGGGGTCACAAAGAGTCAGACACAACTGAGAGACTTTCGCTCGTCTTGAATATTAAATGCGTTGGCATGTTTATATTTAGAATATTACCTGAAATCTAGTAGCTATGTAAATGTTAGCATGTGTAAGGTAACACTGACAGCTACCATCCCAATAGACCATGGGATTGCAAAGAGTTGGACATGACTGAGTGATTTTCACTTTCACTGCTGTAGCAGAGAGAGAGAGAGACAGAGAGAGAGAGAACATGGTTACATGAGCCTAGCATCGTCAGGGAGAAGGAAGTTAAGGATACTAGCATAAATTTATAATGGATGAAATATGGAATATGCCTATCTATGAAGACAGGCAGTAGGTCATGGAAGAGGTTGGTTCAAGGTAGGAGTTTAAGGTTTTGGAGCTTTTTCAGTGTCTCCCTTCCCAGATTAAGCACTATCAACCTTTGTGATAGAAAAGGAAGAAGAAAAAAAATCTTTTAGTTTAGCCTGTCATATTAATTTATTATCACATGGTATTGTAACATGTAATAACAGTAATTTGTTACGTTCTTTGCACTTAAAGAATGACAATGTATCTTTTTGTAGCTAAAATGTGAGTCTGGGAAAACCATATTGGATAAGTTCTTGATTTGGATAGGAGAAAAAGTTGAAGATCCCCGAGAAATAAGTGGCTAAAGAATTTATCTGGTAGGGGATTTAAAGTACAAACTTATGACTTAATAATCTCCTATTGTCTTCCGTGTGTGTGTGTGAGTGTGTGTGTGTGTTTGTGAGTGTGTATTGGGAATGTACTGAATGCTTTTGTAGTGTCAGTATACCTGGTTCAGAGTTACCCCTATCCAGACAGCTACACTGCCACCTCCCATAACTAGAAAAGAAGTCTTTGGATCACATGAGGATTAAATTAAATATGGACCATAAAGAACACAGGCCATAAGAATGGGTCAATAAACATTTAGAATCAGAATACTTTACAGTTAGATGGAAAAATATGTAAAGCTTACGGAACATTTCAGTGCTGCCAAGGCTAGATAGTCTTCAGCACATTTCTCTCCCTTTACAGATGGTGGAACTGGTGGTCAATGAAAAGGACATAATTATTATACATTCACACAGAAAGCTGGTGGCAGACTTACTGGAACAACAAATCTACCTAGATTTATCAGTTTTTGGCTTATAGCCCACTCTGCTGGCTGCCTCCATTGACGTATACCTTATTTTCTTAGATAGTAACTTCTTTAAAAGATGGTAACTTCTCCCTTTTGCTGTCAATAAAAAATGCCAAACTTCTTTATCAAGATGCTTTCTCCCCGTCCCCCTGCCCCTGAAGATTATTGTAAAGGTCTAGTAAACAATGGTCTTCATACATTGAATAATCTTTCTTTCTCTCTCTCCCACTGTCCAAAGAGCCGGAAAGAAAACCATCAGCTGTCGAAACATTAGCAGAATGAGCGACAATACTGTGTTGGCTCCTCCAACTTCAAACCAGGGTCCCACCACCCCACGCAAAGGGCCCCCCAAGTTCAAGCAGAGGCAGACTCGTCAGTTCAAGAGCAAGCCTCCTAAGAAAGGTGTGAAAGGGTAAGACCAAAATGAAAAAGGTTTCTTAGTTTTTTCAGAGATTAATGCTCACCATATTAAATAGATATAAACTTTTCCACCTCACCCTGTTTCCTAACACAATCTTTGCTGAATCATATTTTTTCAGTCCTGGAATCCTTTCTCTCTCAGCTCCCACATATACAGCCAAATTTAACGTGGAAAATGGACCCTTTCACAGTGACCTTTGGCTTGACCTTCCAGACTCTTCTTGACCACTCTCCTTTGCTGATGTAAACTGTGCTTTAATTGGAGCACAGAATCACTGGCTGCTTCTAGAACACAGTTTATTTTTCTGCCTTCAGATTTTCTCTCTTCAGTTCTTTGTTTTTCTCTTTTTCTCCCTGGCAAAATCTGATTTATTTTTCAACACACACTCATGTTAATTTCTTTTGGAAACCATTACGGACTCTCTTAGACAAACATTATCATTCCTTCCATGTTTGCATTTTGTACATTCAGCTATTGTAACTTGCACTTTTTTATAGTGCATCTATTTCTTTCATCTGTTGCCTAAGACTGAGGTCCCTGAGAGAAAATTTGTGTGTTTGTTTTTTCCTTAACTCTCAGTACCTAATACAATTTCAGGAACAAAGCAGATGCTTAATATGCACTCTTGGATAAACTAAACAAATGGATAAATTAATCATTTTAATGACTTTTCATATTGCTTTCTCATTCCAATTTTTAGTTTAAAAAGTAGAGCTTGACCACGTTGTCCCACTGATCATTTTTTTTTTTCTTTCTGGGTCTCAATTGTCTTAGGTTACATTTTTACAGAGGGAAACTCTCTTCTGGGACACATTGTTTAAAACCTGCTTGAGTGACACTTCCTTTCCCCTAGTTCAATGCAAACAAAAGGGTTTTCTCAAATACAAGAACTGAAGCCTCTTCTTTCCCCTTGAATCAGGAAACTCTTCACATGACTCATTCCAGGATCTTTTGGCCCCGGTATCAGCTAACTTCTCTTGTGTTTTTTCCCTAGATTTGGAGATGACATTCCAGGCATGGAGGGACTAGGAACAGGTGAGCAATCTGAATATTTAATCTTACCCCTGGACTTTGACCATTTTTTCTGCTTCAGGCCTCAAGGAGCAGTTCAACGTTATTGGAAATACATAAAGCAGCAGATTTTTTTGAAGACCTAGGAATGTAGGGTTTTAATTTAACTTCCTAAATAAGTATGTGTGTGCCCAGAGGCAAAAACTCAGAGAAATCAGACTAGTCCCAAAGTTCAGTGAATCCTTGTGTTTCATTATATACTCTAGAAGGTGTAGGCTTCCTTGGTGGCACAGTGGTAAAGATCTGCCTGCTAATGCAGGAGATGGACGGGTAGTGGGAAGATCCCCTGGAGGAGGAAATGGCAATCCACTCCAGTATTCTTGCCTGAGAACCCCATGGACAGGGAAGACTGGCAGGCTACAGTCTATGGGATCACAAAGGAATCAGACACAACTGAGTGTACACACACACACACACACACACACACTCTCTCTCTCTCTCTCTCTTTCTCAGGCATACAATGGTGAATTGTAGACATTCACAGTAGAACAACTCTCAGAATGAGTCTAGCCCAACTCCTTTATTTTTCAGGAGAGAAATCTGAAACATAGAGGAATTAAATGACAATCTTAGGCCACAGAGTGAGCTATTGGAAACAAGGGTGGGGCCTGGAGAGCCTTTCCTCTGCACCGGGCCAGCCACTTCCTCACAAGCTTCCTCTTTTTTACACATCCTCTGGTGCTCAGAACAGGGCCCTAGACACTAAAGTATCTGGAGTAATAAGTTTTAATTGGCTAGAATTTTTATTTGTTGGATGATGCATGCAAATTACTTCACATTCTCTTTAAAAAATTAATAGACTTTAAATTTTAAAGAAATTTTAGGTTTGTGGAAAAATTAGGCAGAATTTTTAAGGGATTCCTACAGATCCCTTCTGCCACCTTCTTCCCCCGTACATCAGTCATACCCCCTATTATTAACCTCTTGCATTAGTGTGGTACATTTGTTATACTTTATAAACCAATATTAACACATTTTTATTAGCTGAAATTGCTTGTTCGTTCTTTGTGTTGTCCAGTTCTTAGGTATCCACCATTACAGGTTCATATGGAATCACTAGCCCCCACATCTCCTGTGCTCTATCTGTTCATTCCTTTCTCTCCATAAACTCCTGACAACCAGAAATCTTTCTACTGTCTCTATTGTTGCTGTTGTTCAGTCACTCAGTCGTGTCTGACTCTTTGTGACCCCATGGGCTGCTACACTCTAGGCTTCCCTGTCCTTCTCTCTCTCCCAGAGCTTGCTCAAACTCATGTCCATTGAGTCAGTGATGCCATCCAACCATCTCATCCTCTATCACCCCCTTCTCCTCCTGCTCTATAGTTTTGCCTTTTCCAGATAGTTCTACAGTTAGAATCCTATAGTAAGAGCTCTTTCACTTAGTAATATTTATCTAAACTTCCTCCATGTCTTGACATGATTTGATAGCTCATTTCTTTTTTATCACTGGATATTTTATTGTATGGTTGTATCACAGTTTATTTATCCTGTTGATAGGCATCTTGATTGCTTCCAGATTTTGGCAATTATGAATAAAGCTACTATAAACTTCTTTGTGCAGATTTTGTGTGTGGACACAAGTTTTCAACTCATCCAATACACTTTTGACAAATGATGGCATTCATAGCAATCAGTTTCCTTTCTGGGTAACTCTCAGTATATTTACTTTTTAAATTTATTTTTAATTGGAGGATAATTGCTTTACAATATTGTGTCTGTTTCTGCCATACATCCACATGGATCAGTCGTAAGCATACATATGATTTACTTTTTATTGTCTGATGCCACTCCTCAGATCTCAAATAGAATTTCTAGTTACTTTGATAAAGCTCATCTGCTATTCTTCTAAATCAAATGCTTCTCTATTTTGACCATGTGTATCTAAGACCGGCAAATTCACTTTGGACTTTGGAATATATTCTTAACTCTGCGAAACTATTTGGAATAGTGACAAGAGGTTTATTCTGAGGGAAATTCTGAAGTCTTTGACCTGGTTCTAGTTCAGTCTCTACAACCATGAGATTTTTTTTTCTCCAGGTATTTAACCTCTTTGGGTATCAGCTAGCTTCTCTGTAACTTGGGAACAATATTATAACTTTTAACAATACATAAAGGAGCTTGAGAGCAGTCAGAGAAGCCCAAGGAATGCATCTGGTTGGTAGGTAGTAGGGAAACCAGATTTCCAGACCATGCGAATTTAAAGCACTCCAAGATACAGGTTTGATCCCTGGATTGGGAAGATCTACTGGAGAAGGGAATGGCAACCCACTCCAGTATTCTGGCCTGGGAAATCCCATGGACAGGGCAGCCTGGAGGGCTACAGTCCATGGAGTCACAGACAGTTTTAAACACGACTTAGCGACTAAACAACCACAGCAACAACTTCTCACTGTAACCCATGGCCTAACTAGAATTCCACCTCTGTTCCCTCCTTAGTGTTTTGGTGAGACTTCGAATGATCAGAGAACTACACTCCCACAGAATAGTCCCAGTCCAAAATCTTGGAGCATCTCCCCAGAAAGGATGCCAAATAAAACTAACACAGATCCTGGGGGAGCCTGGTTAGGGGGAATCAGAGCCCCGAGGAGGATTAATGAAACAATTGTTCTGATCCTTCCTGGGATGAGGGCCCATTCTTCCCCATCATCTGGGCAACAGATGGGAAACAGGGGCGAGGTGTCTCTGCCTGAACCATGTCCTTTTGTGCAGAAGAGGCTCTTCTGGGGGGTGAGGTTGGCTTATGGTTCTTCTGTCTCTTGCAGATATAACTGTGATCTGTCCTTGGGAGGCATTCAGCCACTTGGAGTTGCACGAGCTGGCTCAGTTTGGGATCATCTGAGCCACTGGAGGTTCTGCCGCTCTCATTAGCATCTGCTGCAACTTTAATTACTTCTGCCCTATGGATCTGCCGGAATTTTGACATGCAGGTGTCGGAAGTGGTTTCACCACAAACTCACTTCCTTTAAGTGACTACTAAGAGTTGTCTTAGTGCCAGACTCTTTCATGCAGTATAGTTTAACTCAGAATAGTGAGTGAAATCAACTTGCAATGAGGCATTTCCAACATCACCCCTTTTTCCTATCAGCTGGTTAGAAGTCATCCATATTTCTCTAAAGTCCTTCATATCTGTTTTTGCTTAGGCACTCATTACTTTTGGTAGAAGGCTTTTAAGATATCATTTATGTCCCTCCTCTCCCCTTTTCTTTAATAAAGGATATATTTACCTTGAATATCATGATGAAGTTGTATTAAATGCTATAAGCAAATATCTGTGGCCTTGTTCTGAGACCCAATTAAACAAAGAAGGCACATTTACACAGGAAGTAAGCCCCGTGCATGCAAAAAAGCGTGGGATTAATAGGCAAGTTCTGATTTGACTTTGTCATGATCTCTCAGGGTCTAAATTTTATTGCACCAGGTTATCCCTGAGACCTGATGCAGCTTTAAACTGTACAGTTTTGAGCTGGAGACAAACTGGAGATGTAAACTCAAGACCCTGACAATGAGTCTTCTTTTCAGTACCTTGGTTCCATTGATTGAAAAGCTGTTTATCCTTTAAAGTTTAGACTTACATACAAAAACTAGGTTATGGAATCCAAAAGATAAAATGATGGTTTGCTTTACCCCGGGCTTCCCTGTGGCTCAGATGGTAAAGCATCTGCCTGCAATGCCGGAGACCCAGATTCGATCCCTGGGTCAGGAAGATCCCCTGGAGAAGGAAATGGCAACCCACTTCAGTACTCTTGCCTGAAAAACTCCGTGGACTGTCGCCTGAGAAGCCTGGTAGGTGACAGTCCATGGAGTCCCAAAGAGTCGGACATAACTGAGCGACTTCACTTTGCTTCACTCCAAAGTTGTGTCAAATGTAATATGTGCACACAGCTATGTTTCCCCAATACTTTCAAGGCAGTTGTGCAATTCAGGGGCTTTCTATCTGACCTGGATGCTTTAGGGTACTAGCAGTATTCATTTCTTCATGTCAGTTTTGTAATTTGTGGTAAAAGAATGAAGTAAATTAACTGAAAAGAGAGGCAGAATGATAGAGGGGAAAGAGTTTTGGGTTCAAGGAGCAAGCGTCTTTTAATTTCATGGCTGCAGTCATCATCTGCAGTGATTTTGGAGCCCCCCAAAATAAAGTCTGTCACTCTTTCCATTGTTTCATCATCTATTTGCCGTGAAGTGATGGGACCAGATGCCATGATCTTCCTTTTTTGAATGTTGAGTTTTAAACAAAGATCTCATGCTTGGGATTCTCCAGTTTGCCTGAATTAGACAATCAAAGTTCACAGTAGCGATAAATCCTGGGACTCAGAATGAGCATGAGAAGTTCTTCGCACTGGACAACATTTCTTCTGCTGCTGGTTCTACACTCACTGTTGTGCAGCAACAACACTGTTACCATCTGGCCAGAAATCTGGAAGCCCGAAGGACACATCTGGATTGGAATTGGGTGAAGAGAATGGATTTCCAGGTCATGGGAATTTAAAGCCCACATCATTTCAATTCAATGGCTCAGTCATGTCCAACTCTTTGGGATCCCATGGACTGCAGCACACCAGGCTTCCCTGTCCATCACCTACTCCCGGAGTCTGCTCAAACTCATGTCTATCTAGGTGGTGATACCATCCAACCATCTCATCCTCTGTTTTCTCCTTCTCCTCCCGCCTTCAATCTTTCCCAGCAGCAGGGTCTTTTCCATTGAGTCAGTTCTTCATATCACGTGGCCAAAGTATTGAAGTTTCAGCTTCAACATCAGTCCTTTCAATGAATATTCAGGACTGATTTCCTTAAGGATTGACTGGTTGGATCTCCTTGCAGTCCAAGGGACTCTCAAGAGTCTTCTCCAACACCACAGTTTAAAAGCATCTTTGGTGCTCAGCTTTCTTTATGGTCCAACTCTCACATCCATACATGACTACTGGAAAACATAGCTTTGACTAGACAGACCTTTGTTGGCAAAGTAATGTCTCTGCTTTTTAATATGCTGTCTAGGCTGGTCATAACTTTTCTTCTAAGGAGCAAGTGTCTTTTAATTTCATGGCTGCAGTCATCATCTGCAGTGATTTTTTCGCTCCCCAAAATAAAGTCTGTCACTCTTTCTACGGTTTCCCCATCTATTTGCCATGAAGTGATGGGACCAGATGCCATGATCTTCGTTTTCTGAATGTTGAGCTTTAAGCCAACTTTTTCATTCTCCTCTTTCACTCTCATCAAGAGGCTTTTTAGTTCTTCTTCACTTTCTGCCATAAGGATGGTGTCATCTGCATATCTGAGGGTATTGATTTTTCTTCCTGAAATTTTGATCCCAGTTTGTGCTTCATCCAGTTTGGCATTTTGCATGATGTATTCTGCATATAAGTTAAATAAGAGGGTGACAATATACAACCTTGATGTACTCCTTTCCCAATTTGGAACCAGGCCATTGTTTCATGTCCGGTTCTAACTGTTGCTTCTTGACCTACATACAGATTTCTCAGGAGGCCGGTAAGGTGGTCTGGTATTTCCAAGTGTTTGAGAATTTTCCACAGTTTGTTGTGATCCACAAAATCAAAGGCTTTAGCATAGTCAACGGAATAGAAGTAGATGTTTTTCTGGGCTTCTCTTGCTTTTTCATGCAATAAATGTTGGCAATTTGTTCTCTGGTTTCTCTGCCTTTTCTAAATCCAGCTTGAACATCTGGAAGTTCTCAGTTCAAGTACTGTTGAAGTCTAGCTTGCCCAGATAGAATTCCATTTGTCTCTTCTTTATGTTGCTGAGACCAAGCTCATACTGCTTATTGCATGACAGGCCAATAAATCAAGAGATGAGTCATTTGGGAAAGAATGGTGACTTTGTTTGGAAAGCCAGCAGACCTAGAAGATGGTGGACTAGAGTCCTGAAGAACTGTGTTGCCTAGGTTTGGATGCTACTTTATTTTATAGAACAAAGTAGGAGAGATGTCAGGAGATAACAGAGAAGGCAATGACAACCTACTCCAGTACTCTTGCCTGGAAAATCCCATTTACAGAGGAGCCTGGTAGGCTGCAATCCATGGGGTTGAGAAGAGTCGGACACAACTGAGTGACTTCACTTTCACTTTTCACTTTCATGCGGAGAAGGAAATGGCAACCTACTCCAGTGTTCTTGCCTGGAGAATCCCAGGGATGGGGGAGCCTGGTGGGCTGCCATCTATGGGGTCCCACAGAGTTGGACACGACTGAAGTGACTTAGCAGCAGCAGCAGCAGGAGGTAAAATTTTAAAAGGTGATAAATTTTTTCAAGTATTTTCTGATTTTAGCCATAATCCAAAGGAAACTGTTAATTTCTTCTTTCCTGCATCCATTTATAAGTGGGCCTGGTCAGGATGTTTCCAGTGAGCTTAAACAAAGATATTTTAGCCCAACATTCAGACATGGGAGCCAGGGTTCCCAGAGATGGGCTGTCATGTATACTTTGCATGTGTGCGTGCTCTGGTGTATCTGATTCTTTGTGACCCCATGGACTACAGCCCACCAGGCTCCTCTGTCCATGGAATTTTCTAGGCAAGAATACTGGAGTGGGTTGCCACTTCCTTTTCCAGGGGATCGTCCCCACCCAAGGAGAGAACCCAAGTCTCCTGCATGTCTTGCTTTGGCAGGTGGATTCTTTACCACTGAGCCACCTGGGAAGCCCTATGTATACTTCAAGTTATAGGTAACATCCCTTTAGTGATTAACTTATAGCAAAAGAACTAGAATAGAAAGGTTAAAGTAAAAGAAGCAGATCCAATATGGAGTCACATTTGTTCTTCCCTATGGCACCCCACCCCAGTACTCTTGCCTGGAAAATCCCATGGACGGAGGAGCCTGGTAGGCGGAGTCCATGGGGTCGCTAAGAGTCGGACACGACTGAGCGACTTCACTTTCACTTTTCCCTTTCATGCATTGGAGAAGGAAATGGCAGCCCACTCCAGTGTTCTTGCCTGGAGAATCCCAGGGACGGGGAGCCTAGTGGGCTGACGTCTATGGGGTCGCACAGAGTCGGACACGACTGAAGCGACTTAGCAGCAGCAGCAGTACACTTAGTGAAAGAAAGTGAAGTTGCTCAGTTGTGTCCAACTCTTTGCAACCCCATGGACTGTAACCTACCAGGCTCCCCTGTCCATGGGATTTTCCAGGCAAGGGTACTGGAGTGGGTTGCCATTTCCTTCTCCAGGAGATCTTCCCAACCCAGGGATCAAACCCAGGTCTCCTCCATTGCAGGCAGACACTTTACCATAGGTCTAAATTTAAAAGTGAAACTATGACACGCAAGGTGACTAGTGGTAAGGATGCCTTACCACCCTCAGGAACTCCTGCCTCCACTAGTGTGCCTGTTTTCGAGGAGTTGCTTTGTTGGCAGCCAGAACCTTTAGTCTGCACTTGCTCTTCCCAGTGGAAGGGTGTGCCTTTCATTTAGGGATGCCTGTGCTCTTCTCCAGCTGGAAGCCTGTCCACATTCATCTTACTTTGCAAATGTTTTCTAAATGTGAAGCAATAACTTTGACACAACACAATTTACCCAAAGGAACACAGCCAAGGGCCCCGATGGAGAAGGATCTAGAAACCACCCTACATGAAGACCTGTTGAAGAATGTGTAACAGTTAGGCTGAAATAGAAAATGATCATTGCCAGCAAATTTTTTAAAAAGTTGTAGTGAACAGGATTTCCTGTAAAATTCTAGTAATTAATGGTAAGTTAGAATAGATATAATTTATTTCATATTTCCAGTTTTATTGAGATATAACTGACATACAGCACTATATAAATTTAGGTGTACTACATAATGATTTTGACTTAAGTTTGTCATGAAACAATTATCACAATAAGTTTAGTGAACATCCATCATCTTCTATAGATACAAAATTAAAGAAATAGGAAAAAATGTTTTTCATACGACAGAACTTTTAGAATTTACTCTCAACAGTTTTTACATATGACATATAGCAGTATTAACTATATTTATCATCTTTCTGGGGCCTGTTATACAATTTTTGGACTTCCTTTTTAGCTCAGTGGGTAAAGAATCCACCTGCAATGCAGGAGATGCAGGAGGCAGGGGTTCTATCCCCAAGGTGGGAAGCTCCCCTGGGGCTTGGCAACCCACTCCAGTATTCTTTCCTGGAGAATCCCATGGACAGAGGGTCCTGGCAGACTACAGTCCATGGGGTCACAAAGAGTCAGAAATGACCAAAGCGACTGAGCACACAGCATGCAGGTTACACCAATAGTACTAATTTATCTTATAACTGTTAGTTTGTATCTTTTGACTCTCTTCATCTAATTCCCTCTCCTCCCAACACCCCACCCCTTGGTAACCACAAATCTGTTCTCTTTTTCTATGAATTTGTTTGCTTGTTTGTTTGACTTTGAAGTATATTTTACCTACAACACTACATTAGTTCCTGTTACAAAACATGGTGTGGAATAGACATAAAGCTCTTTCAAAGTCTAAAGTTTCATTCTTTCTATTCTTAAATTCTAAATCTATCTTTTCTAGTATTTTAATAAGAAACAAGAAAATCCTGATTGCACAAACAGCACATATGAAACAGATAAAGCTAAATTATTGTCCCTATCAAAGTCCCAGGAGTGGAGATGCCATATTAAGACAGAGTGAGGAGATTTTTAACAAAGGGACTTGGGGGGAGCGAGCTCCGCCCCTGGCAAAGGTCATGAGGAAGGAGGCTTGGCATACGCAAAGGCGGGATCAAGCCTCAGGAGTCTCCCTGGAAATTCTCCAGCAATCTACCCCCAAAACCAGAGTCTGCCTACTTTCTGCTTTGTGCTTTCACCTACACCTCTGACTTTACGGGGGGCTGTCCCCCACTACCTCTCTCTGAAAAAAGAGTTAGCTTAGAGCTCCGGTTAATAATTCCTGGGTGTGACAGGGTTTCAACCTACAAACTTCTTTGGAAATCCTCTAGCCTGCCTGAATAGGTTTTTCCAGCCACATGTGATTGCTCAGAGCTTCCCAACTGTGAGAGGCATGAGATGTTCTAAACTGTCTAAACACAGATTCCTTTGAGCAGTTAAAAGATTGATTAGAAATTGTATTGGTGAAGGATTTTCACTTTTTGGGCCAATGTTTGCTGCTAAGTTTCCATATCCCTTACCTGCTGTGTCCCTGGCAGTGTATTGATTAATATAATTGGTGTAAATAGTAGCTTTAATGTTTGTAACCTGGGACCCTTGAGTTAATTATTTTTCTTGTTATAGCCCACCACACCTTTGCTCTGTAGGAATGCAACTTTATCTAATGCTTTTCGAGGGTGGCGCTTGACTTATCACCTTTAGAGAAAAATAAGTTTTCTGAAGAAAGGGTCTTAAAATGTTAACAGGCCTCCGGGCCAGAGGATGATCCAAATCACCTAAGCTTTTGCATATGATAAGTTTGCAGGAAGAAAGCCTGGCTTGCTGCATGACTCTACCCCTTCCCCCATTATCCTCTATGCATAACTTAAGGTATAAAAACTACTTTGGAAAATAAAGTGCGGGCCTTGTTCACCGAAACTTGGTCTCACCATGTCGTTCTTTCTCTTACCTTCTGGCTGAATTATTCAGCCTCTTTTCTCCACTGAATTTCCTCACTGAGCTATCCTTATTTCAGCCTCTTTTCTCCACTGAATTTCCTCACTGAGCTATCCTCATTCTATTAGTCTTTATATCCTTAATTAATGTTTAATTAAGCAATTGTTTCCTGATCTTCACCTACGCCGTCTCTCCTTCGAATACCCTGGATCAGCCGGGGCTGGTCCCGGGCAGGGACTATTTGCAAAATTTGGGAAGTGTTAAGCAGAATCTACAAAAGGTAGTAGAGTACCTGGGGCTACATGACCAAATTAGACCTAGAGGAACCCTAAGGTCAGCTCTAATCATAAGAAACCACCACCATCCACCACCCACCTGGTGAAAGGGAGGTGGTCTTTAGTAGTGAGATACTGCCAACCCACCCTGATCACATGGGCAGTCAGGAGGGGAGGGAGGAGGCTAATTAATACCCCAACGTTGTTCTCCTGTGCTCTACTCTTGCCCTGATGCCTCCCATTGAATAAATCTAACTTTGAAGCAAAGGAGCTTATCAATGTGATCAGTAGGGTCCACTTTCAACACCAAAGATCAGGTGGAGAAGGGTGGAAAGTGCAGACACTTTGTCAGCCAGTGATGTTCACTTCGAAGTGGGAGATAGCGTGGGTACTTGAAACCTCCAAATGTGATTCTAAAGATAAACCTCGGAAGTGGAGGAAGCACGGTGTCAGATATGAAGAACACAACAGATGAAAGAGAACAACTGCAGAAATTCTCATCAATTTTTAGGATTTGGAGGATTAATAAAAAATCTTTTATGTTTTGTTGATAAATAAGAGCTGTTGAGAATCTCTTGTTAAAATGCACAAAATTTGAGCCCCACTCCAGGTTTTCTGAATAAGAATCTTTAAGGAAGATATCTTAGAATCTGTATTTTTAACGAGTCCCCAATAATTCTTTTTTAAAACACCTTTATTTTATTTTGTATTTTTCACCATGGAGGATCTTAATTCCCCAATCAGTGATCAAACCCATGCCTCCTGCAGTGGGAGGGCAGAGTCTTAAACACTGGACCACCAGAGAAGTCCCTCCCCGATGATTCTTATATTTGTACCAGTTTGCACCCTGATGTGCTCCAAGACTACATTTTAAACATTAGGAATTAGCTAATGCCAAACATGTTGCCACCCAGTGACTGATTTAAGTGGTTCTCTGTGTTAGTCACTCAGTCGTGTCTGATGCTTTGCGACCCCATGACTGTATGTAGTCTGCCAGGCTGCACGGTCCATAGAATTCTCCAAGAATACTGGAGCGGGGAGCCATTCCCTTCTTCAGAGGATCTTCCCAACCCAGGGAATCAAACCTGTGTCTCCTGCATTGCAGGCAGATTCTTTACTGTCTGAGCCACCAGCTGCTGCTGCTGCGGCCGCCAAGTCGCTTCAGTCGTGTCCGACTCTGTGCGACCCCATAGATGGCCTCCCACCAGGCTCCCCCGTCCCTGGGATTCTCCAGGCAAGAACACTGGAGTGGGTTGCCATTTCCTTCTGGGAAGCCCTTATTTGTCTCTAGTAACATACGTAATGTGTGAGAATAGGGCCTAATAGCGTGAGTTCTGACTCAGACTGTTGTGTTGACTAATAGAATAGACAATGCCTCCCTCCTCCACACCTAACCCAGTTAAGTGCTTCTCCAGTTGCAGAGAATGTCAGAGAGTTCAGAATCTAAGTGTTGGACAAATTCCAAGAAGCTAGAGCCAAATAGGCACCATTATTCCTAGGGCTGACCTCTTGCCGTGGCCTTGCGTGGCCACTCTCCCTCTGTAGCCTCAGTCACTCCCTGTCCTTGTCTGCCTCCTCTGGCAGGAGTAGGTGGACCAGGGGCATAAAGAGCTTTTTCTGGACAGGTGGTGGCAGTGAACCCCACTTATCCTCCACCTCTTTCCTGTTTGTTGGTATCCTTGGGTAGAAGTTGGGGGTGATGGGGCTGGTGAGGTAGGCACCAACCCCCATTCCAGAGTTCCAAGAATCACAGTTAGAGCAGAAAATAGTATATAAGGAAAAAAAAAAATGCTCCTCTGGTATACATACCTGAGGCAAATAGACACAGCTGCTATTAAACAATTGCTATGGTGCTGTTGACCTTGATTGTGAAAAAAAATCAAGAAGCACTGTAAACTGAGGAAAGGAGAGCATTTTCTCAACAACTAGAGATGTGAAGGGAAAAGACACACAGACAAGAATAATCAGTAAGCCCAATATTCAGTGCAAGAAGGAAAATGATCACACAAGACTGAACAACATCAAAACAAATATTATGAGAACTAAGCAAATATGACACTGAATTATTTAAAACAGAGACACAGAGGAGGGCTTATGTTTTATAGAAGACTAGAGGGGAAGGGTTACACAGGCCACAAAAATAGCATGTTTGTGTAAACTCGTTTGTGCTTTTTGCAACTGGAAATGAGCTGCTTGATTTCTAACATCACTATGGCAGAGTCAGACTGCTGAAAACTGAAATTTACAAGTGAGAATCATGGGGAAGATTCTCCACTTCAGTCACACCATCTCCTTGGGGCAAAACAGACAGGAAGCCAGGCCTCTGCCTGGCTGTGCTGCACAGAGCCTGCTAAGTAATCAGGAATTCACTCATCTTCTCTGGGCTCAGTGTGTGAGAATTAAAGCAAGGTTATTGCATTGAATAATTGACAAGTATAAAATGCTAAAAACCAGGTAATAAATCTAGACATATTTCAAACGTGAACAAACCGTTTCTCTTTATGGCCAGAAGTCCTAAGGCACTGAGCCTGTTTCCAGCTTATTGCATTGAATGGTTAACTACTTTCACATTTCTCCAGGGTCCCCTAAACTAAATCATATGTAGTGCTGCCACCTGCTGTCATGAATGAGCACTTCATGAACACTGTGAAGACCTTATCTAACAGACTTTTGAATCCATTGGGCTGATTCTGAATTTGTTCCTTTCTATTGACCAGTTTGAACTGTTATGCCACTTGGCTATTCATATTTGAAGTGCAGTGAAGTGAAATCGCTCAGTTGTGTCCGACTCTTTGCGACCCCATCGACTGTAGCCTACCAGGCTCCTCTGTCCATGGGATTTTCCAGGCAAGAATACTGGAGTGGGTTGCCATTTCCTTCTCCAGGAGATCTTCCCGACCCCAGGATTGAACCTGGGTCTCCTGCATTGTAGGCAGACACGTTACCGTCTGAGCCACCAGGGAAGTCTTATTCATATTTATCATGTACATATTTGTCTACACACAACATTAAAAGAGTATACAAGTGAACATAAACATTGAAAGAGTATACAAGTGAACATAAATTCAATGTAAGTCTTGTTTCCACTCAGTGCCCTATGTTCATATCCAATGTGACCATTACCTTTAAGGAAAGGGGAATTTATGAATGAGTAATATTCCATTGTATATATGTACCACATCTTTACCCATTTTTCTGTTGATGGATATTTAGGTTGCTTCCATGTTTTTGTTATTGTCCTGCAACTAACATTGGGGTGCATGTATCTTTTTGAATTATAGTTTTCTCTGAATATGTGCCCAGGAGTGGCATTATAGGAATCATCTATTAACTCTATTTTTACTTTTTAAAGGAACCTCCACACTGTCCTCCATAGTGGCTGTACCAATTTACATTTCCACCGACAGTGTAGGAGGTTTCCTTTTTCTCCACTGCCCCTCAGTATTTATTAATATTATTTGTAGACTTTCTCATGATGGCCATTATGACCAGTGTGAGGTGATACTTCATTGTAGTTTTTTGTGCCTGGAAAATTCCATGGATGGAGGAGTCTGGTGGGCGACAGTCCATGGGGTTGCAAAGAGTTGGACATGGCTGAGCGACTTCACAAAAATTAGCAATTTGGGCATCTTTTCCTGTGCCTGTTGGCCATCTGTATGTCTTCTTCTAGAAATGTCTATTAGATCTTTTCATTTTTTGAATATTCCTCAGCCATAAAAAAGAATGAAATAATGCAATTTGCAGCAACATGGGGACCTACAGATTATCATACTAAGTGAAGTAAGCCAGACAAAGACAAATATCATATGATCTTGCTTATATGTGGACTCTAAAAAAAGATACAAATGAACTTATTTACAAAACAGAAAGAGACTTGCAGACATAGAAAACAAATTTATGATTATCAAAGGAGAAAGGGGAAGGGGAGGGATAAATTAGGTGGTTGAGATTAATAGATACTACTACTATATATAAAATAGATAATCAATAAGGACCTGTATAGCACATAAATATATATGTATATATATATTCTTTTTGAATCTTTACCCATATGAGTTATTATAAAACATTGACTATATATACTATATTAATATTTCATTATGTATTATATTTATATTATATACATAATGTATACATTATATATTAATATGCATCAAAATTTTTACCCTTAGTATTAGAAAATATTGACTATTATATATTAGTATATCAATTAGCATTATATATTACTACATATCATTTTTTACTTTTTTAAGTTATTACAAAATGCTGACTATATAATAATTAATTAACATATATTAAGATATTATATTGTGCTTCCCAGGTGGCGCTAATGGTAAAGAACTCACCTGCCAATGCAGGAGACATAAGAGACATGGGTTCAGTCCCTGGATCAGGAATATCCCCTGGAGGAGAGCATAGCAATCCACTCCAGTATTCTTGCCTGGAGAATCCCACGCACAGAGGAGCCTGGAAGGCTACAGTCCATGGAGTCTCACAGAGTTGGACATGACTGAAGTGACTTAGTACCCACACACAATATATTATACTAATCTTATTATATTAATATATATTATATACACATTATATTAATATATATTCAATAATTAATATATTACTATATATTCAATATTTTGTAATAACTTTTAAGGGTAAAAAATTCAAAAAAGAATATATATATATGAATCAATGTGCTATACATTTGAAACTAATGTCATACTGTAAATCAACTGTACTTTGATAAATAAGTAGATAAATAACAATAGAAAAGGAAAAAAGAGAAAGAGAATTTGGACACAGACACAGATATGCAGAGGGAAGATGGCCATGTGACAATAAAGGCCAAGATAGGAGTTGTGCTGTGACAGCCAAGAAACACCTGTACTCTCAGAAGCCGGGTGAAGCAGAGAAAGATGCTTCCTTAGAGACTTGAGGCTGACACAGAAGTGAAGGTGTAATAGGTTTGGCTGATAAAGCACCTGTCAGGCATCTCAGAAATACCTGGGTGGCTTGGGGGAATGGGCAGCAGACTCAACTTCCTTCAGTGATGGTGAGGTCCAAACCAGAGAATTTGGTTTTGTGATTGTTTCTTGGCCATGCTGCATGGCTCGCAGGATCTTAATTCCCTGACTAAGGACTGAGCCTGCTCCCTTAGCAGTGAAAATGCTGAGTCCTAACCACTGGACCACCAGGGAATTCCCTATGATTATTATTTTGAAACCACGTTTACACTCAAGCTGTTACAACTTGTGTGTGTTTGTGTGGGTGTGTGTTGCTCAATTGAGTCTCTTTGTGACCCCATGGACTGTAGACAGCCAGGCCTCTCTGTCCATGGGATTCTCCAGGCAAGAATACGGGAGTGGGTTGCCATTTCCTTTTCCAGGGGATCTTCCTAACCCAGGGATTGAACCTGCGTCTTCAGGATCGGCAGGTGGATTCCTTACCATGGAACTACCTGGAAAGCACAACAACGCAATTCACAAGCTGTTGGAGAGCGTTTATTTATCATAAATACTTGAAAGTTAGGGGAAGTAAGCCTGGTCTGTGGGTAGTGTTGATGGCTCCAATGAATTTTCCTCAAAATATTTCTAGTTCTTTATGGTGTGTAGTTCCTACCAGTAAGACTAAGAGAGCTATTAAGCAAAACAAAGGCAGAATCTTCATAGAACTGGACTTAGACTGCCATCTTGTGGATGTTTGGATTTGCAATCTAGTGCTGACAAAACAAATACGTAAACAAATGTACACATTCATTTTTAAGGTATGTGAAAACTATTGGAAGAGATGCGATTATTCACTGAAGGCCCTCATGTTGCAGAAGAAAAGCTTGAGGCCCAGAGGATGAAATGACCTCGTGACATTTTCATTTGGTCAGTCTGACGGGCAATTTTGATATATCAACTATGCACTCCCAGCTCAGTAATGAAGACTGAGTAAGTCCCAGGTTGGACAGATACGAGATTTGGGGTGAGATTAAAGAACTGGGCATCAAACAACAGACTGGTTCCAATAGGAAAAGGAGTACGTCAAAGCTGTATATTGTCACCCTGCTTAGTTAACTTATATGCAGAGTACATCATGAGAAATGCTGGGGCTGGATGAAGCACAGGCTGGAATCAAGATTGCCGGGAGAAATATCAACAACCTAAGATATGCAGATGACACCACCCTTATGGCAGAAAGTGAAGAGGAACTAAAGAGCCTCTTGATGAAAGTGAAAGAGGAGAGTGAAAAAGTTGGCTTAAAGCTCAACATTCAGAAAACGAAGATCATGGCATCCGGTCTCATCACTTCATGGGAAATAGATGGGGAAACAGTGGAAACAGTGGCTGACTTTATTTTTGGGGGGCTCCAAAATCACTGTAGATGGTGATTGCAGCCATGGAATTAAAAAACACTTACTCCTTGGAAGGAAAGTTATTACCAACCTAGACAGCATATTAAAAAGCAGAGACATTACTTTGCCAACAAAAGTCCATCTAGTCAAAGCTATGGTTTTTCCAGTAGTCATGTATGGATGTGAGAGTTGGACTATAAAGAACGCTGAGGGCTGAAGAATTGATGCTTTTGAACTGTGGTGTGGAGAAGACTCTTGAGAGTCCCTTGGACTGCAAGGCGATCCAACCAGTCCGTCCTAAAGGAGATCGGTCCTGGGAGTTCATTGGAAGGTTCAATTGGGTGTTCAGTCAGAGTTGAAGCTGAAACTCCAATACTTTGGCCACCTGGTGAGAAGAGCTGACTCATTTGAAAAGACCCTGATGCTGGGAAAGATTGAGGGCAGGAGGAGAAGGGGACAACAGAGGATGAAATGATTGGATGGCATCACCGACTCAATGGATGTGAGTTTGGATAGGCTCTGGGAGTTGGTGATGGACAGGGAGGCCTGGCGTGCTGCAATTCATGGGGTTGCAAAGAGTCGGACACGACTGAGTGACTGAACAGAACTAAAAGATAGGATGAGGTTCAAGAATGAGAATGAGGCTGAGAGATTGTTCTTAATATATTATTTTATCACAATCTTAGTGTTATAAAAACAGTATAAAAACATGTTTTGTAAAGCTAAAGAGCTTGTTCCAACAGCAAAGTACTCATTATATGCTTTCACTTCTCCGCTTCTTAGAGGTGACTCTTTCTATGCTTTTGCTTCTATTTTTTATCTTCTTGTAGTTACCACAACTTTAAGTAATAGGCTTATATCTTTATGTAATCACCATTTAGAGACTTCTTGCTATAAAAGATAAAATATTATCTTATACCATTGACTACTTGCCCCATCTATTCTTATTCCCTAAATTCAGTCCCTACCAGAGCCTCTGTCTTACTGGACCACTCTGGACTCGTTATCTTCCAACCTCATAAAATTACTGTGTCATCCCAGACACCCTCGTTTTTTAGATCACACTTGTGTTTTCCTTTCTAGAAATGTTTATGATTATCTTTTATCCTTGGTGATCTAAAAATGACAAAGATTTTTCACACATCCTTCTCAGCTATCAGGGAATCCTTCTCTGTTGAAAAGTTCTGTCTTTCCAAGTTTGAGGATTCTTTCTATTAAAACTGTCTTTGATAATATCCTCTCCACCATTTTCTCCGTCCCCTTTTCTCTGGAATTCTAAATCAAAAGATAGGTTCTCTTTTTTCTCTTGTATTATATTTCTTTCTCTTTATTGTTTTGCTTCCATTTTTTGACATTTCTCTTTTTTATTTTTCTATTATTTATTGGGTTTGTTGGCAATTCTATTTTTAACCTCTTTACTGTCCTTTGCTTGCTCCTTTTTCTTTGCATAGATTCATGGACACAAAGTCTTTTCGAATATCTTGAATTCTCATTTTTTTCCTTGTGATTTCATTTTTGTTTTTCTCTTCTTTTCTTCTCTTTTTGGTGCTCTCATGTCTGGCTATCTTTTTTTTTTTTTTTTCTAATTTTATTTTATTTTTAAACTTTACATAATTGTATTAGTTTTGCCAAATATCAAAATGAATCTTCATATTTAAGAATGAGAGATGGCATCTGGTACAGGCATCCCCTCTGCTAAATTGATTTCCAATTGCTTTCCTGATAGGCTGCTCCATGGAGTGGAAATTCTGAGATGGAGTTGTTTACACAAATGGGAGCTTGTGGAATGGCAGGTTTAGCTGTAAAATGAAATGATGTGGGGATGGCTGTCAGGTGGGGTTCCTTCAAAAGTGAGAGTGAGAAAACTTTACTGTGGGCACCAGCTAGAAGCCTCAGCTCCCCAGATGAAGGAGGTGTAGAGAGGAGAAATGAACTGTCATACCTCTTCTCTGTTTATATGTTCAATAAAGCCATCTTTTTCTAGGACTCAGACCAATCTTTCCTCCTGAGTCCAGAGCCCCACTGAGATTCTAGTTGGCAGATCATGGCAACCTCTCCCCATATTGGCCCCCTTATGGAACATTTCAGGCTTTGACTTCCTTTAGAGTGGTCCATCAATATAATCCCAATTGTTTTCTGTTTTCCAGGAATTTATTGAAACCTCTCATCTATTGGTTATTTTCATCCCTTATACCTGCTGTTTTCTGGATTGTGTGTGTGTGTGTGTGTGTTTTGGAACTATTTCAGTGTGTTCTGGGAGGTACAGCATATAAATACACTTACCCAGTCCAGCAACTTGAACAATTTGTTAGAACCCTTTTGATGTTAAATTGTTGTATTTTATTAGTGCTAGTGTGGCTTTCTGATTCTCAATAAAATATTCTGCCTCTTATTTGTGTATTTGTGTTTTTAGAATGCTGGTTTAATGATATGGAAGTTGTTTCATACCTACTTTTTAGAGTAGGAATTCACAAAGGAACTTGGAGGCAGTTTCTGTCTCTTCCGGACTGAAGACCTTCATGTACTCCGGAACAAGATGTGCACTTTGGCACATAGAAAACATAGCATATTATTCCTGCCTTCTGGGAGTTTAGATACAGCAGGGACACGATTATTCAAGAAAAAGAGAAATCAATAAAAGACATTACATCATGAAATATTAAATTGTATAAAACAGGCTGATTGCCCTTTGAGCTTTTTTAGCTGGGTGAGAAACATAAGGCCTGGAGATTGCATGGATGACTTCTTAGGGGAGCTAGAATCTGAGCTGAAGAGGGGACCACAGTCAGAGAGAAGATGGGTGGGTGAGAATGATCAAGGTACATTCAGAGGTCCATTGAGGCCCATGAGGACTAGATGGAGGCCAGCCTTTTATTGTCTGATGAATGAAACAAAACCTAATCAAATGTGTGGAATCATGTCCTCAGTTAGTAAACATGAATTGAGCATCTTCTATGTGCAAAGTACTATGTCAGGCACTGGATGAATAAAACAGGAAAAAGGATGTGAGAAAGCAATCTTTGTCCCTCATTGAAAGCGAAGGTAAAAGGGTTAGTCATTCAGTCCTGTCCAACTCTGCAACCCCATGGTATGTAGCCTGCCAGGCTCCTCTGTCCATGGGATTCTCCAGGCAAGAATACTGGAGTAGGTTGCCATTCCCTTCTCCTGGGGATCTTCCCCACACAGGAATCAAACCCAGGTCTCCTGCATTGCCAGCTCACTCTTTACCATCTGAGCCACTTTCAAATGGCTCTCACCTTCAAATTGTCCTGATTAGATTACATAAATAAACACAGCTGATGGAAACATGAAAATATACATAAAGATGACTCCCATTTTAGGTCACTCAGTTTCCTCACTTGTAAAATCAGGTGATAGAATCTCCAAGTCTCCTTTTAAAGATTATTCAATAAATTTTTAGCCTATTTCATTTTTAATCCAGAAGCTATCAAGCTGCTGGAAATGAATGTCATGGACAGGCAGAGTTGAATTAATCAATATTCACTGGTTTTTCAATGATAAATATTAATGGTAGCAATATGATTAATCTTTTAACTATTGTAATTGGTTTTATAACATTGTAGTAGGGTACTTCCCTGGTGGCTCAGATGGTAAAGAATCTGTCTACAATGTGGAGATCTGGGTTCAGTCCCTGGGTTGGGAAGATCCTCTGGAGAAGGGAATAGCTACCCACTCCAGTATTCTTGCCTGGAGAATCCCATGGACAGAGAAGCCTGAAGAGCTACAGTCCATGTGATCACAAAGAGCTGGACATGACCGAGTGACTAACACACAGTAGGGCAATAAAGCACTTCTTATAAGAGTCTTATTGTGAAAATGTAGAAGGACTACAGTTTGGGCCAGGGCTAAACTTATTATTCTTAGTCAATAAAACAGGTGCAAAGGCCACTGGGGAAATGGGAAAGGAGAGAAATAATTATACCCAGAAGTTTAGGAACATTCTCAATGTGAGAATGAGCTTAACTAGAGGCTTGAGTGTCTCATTTCAGAAAAATGGAGTAATAAATTTTTAAGTTTATTTATTTTTTTCATTTTTCAGCAAGGTAGATTCATTCTTAGTGTGTGTAGGAAGGAAATTGTCTAAAGACTGTAGAGAAAATTCAGGAAACACACCTTGGCTTCCAACTTTTTTCCCACTCTTTCAAATCCTTCGATCTAAATGCATTTACATTCCCCACAGTGTGCTCACCAGAGACTATATTCCAGAACTGTATAACTTTAACACTTGCAATTTGTTAATTAGTATTGTTTCCAGTTGCAAGTAATAGGACATGTGTTTATTTTTTAACCTCCACTTTCTTTAATCATAAAATGTAGAGTGGACATATGTAGATTCTAGTGACAGTTCCGGTGCTCAAAGATGTCCTGGACTGGATTTTCATGTCTTTTTCATGACTTCAAGATGGCTGCTTCAGTACCAGCCATCACATCCATGTTTAAGACAGGATGAAGAAAATATGGAAAAGATCCAAAAATAGCCAGAGAATAAAACACTTACACCTATCCTCACCCCAGTAGACTTTCGTTAATGGATCAGAGCTACATTACATGGTTACCTCTAAGCAAAGTGGACTATGAAGCTTTTCAGCTGCTATACAAAGAGACCCCTAGGATGAAGGGGTTGGGAATAGCTTTGGGGTGCAGTCATTAATGTCTGACCCATTTTCCCATAAATCAGCAGCATATTTTAAACAAATAAATGCCTAAGCTTATGGATTTTCCCTACAAGGATTTGCCAAGATAGTTTATGGATTGATATTCATCTACTTATCTATTCAGCAAATATTTATATTAAGCCTTACTCTGAGCCAAGTGCTATCACAATGATAAGTAAATGGCACAGTCTGTTCCCTCAGGGACTTTCCAGTGGAGATTGATAAATTGGAACAAAAGGAGAACATCTAAATCAGCTTGAAATTGGAAGGGTATGGGCAGAAATATACCATGTGCCAGGCGCTGTCTTATGTATGGAAAATACAAAGTCCAAAGAAATTCTCAGTCCAGTGGAAAGGGAAAGATAAGTGGAATAAGGGATCTAATAGAGGTCTTGTTGCCCGAGTTTTTCCATTATGAGGCCTGCAGGCCCAGGGAATCACTGCTTTTCTTATCCATTTTAAGACAGGAGTCTCTTAGTTGTTTCCTAGCATCTGTTAGAGCTCAAAGTTCAGGGCCTCAGAAACAATATTCTCTTGAAGCCATGTAACTCACATTGGGATGTAAACCCAGAGTCTTTTAACTGAGATCACATACCTGGTCTCAGGATTTAATGAAGCTCAGGTTCTTGATGTCTCATCACAGAAAGAATTCAGTGAGAGACAAAATGACAGGTAAGAAGTGGACTTATTTAGAGAGAAACACACTCCACAGACAGAGTGTAGGTCATCTCAGAAGGTGAGAGCAGCCCCAGGGTACGGGCTTGTCAGTTTTTATAAGAGTGGGTAATTTCATACCCATGGGATGAGATGGGTGAGACGGTTGAATGGCATCACCGACTCAATGGACATGAATTTGAGTTTGAGTAAACTCCAGGAGTTGGTGATGGACAGGGAGTCCTGGTGTGCTGCTGTCCATGGGGTCACAAAGAGTCGATACAACTGAGTGATTGAACTGAACTGAACTGAACTGGACTGAATTTCATAGGCTAATGTGCCAGGGTCCAGCCCCAGCTAATCCAGGATATTCAAAGGAGAGACGGCGTAGGCGACCTATTTATTTAAATATTTATCAAAGATATAATGAGTAATAGAATGAGGATAGCTCAGTGAGGAAATTCAGTGGAGAAAAGAGGCTGAAATAAGGATAGCTCAGTAGGAAAATTCAGTGAAGAAAAGAGGCTGAATAAAATTCCAAAGCAAGGAATTTATGTCACCTACAAAGGCTGCAGGCATCCTCCCGTTCTCCTGAAGGAGAGGAGACACTAAGGCCTCCCCGGTCAGATCTTAGAAGCCCAGGTAAAATTAGTAGGCTTGATGAGCTTCCCTGCCTCAGAGGAAAAATTCAGCCAGAAGGTGAAAGAAAGAACGACATGGGGAGACCAAATTTTGGTGAACAAAAAGAGGCGTACTTTATTTTCCAAAGTAGTTTTATACCTTAAGTTGTGCATAGAGGATAATGGGGGAAGGGATGGAGTCATGCAAGGACAGCAGTTCCTGGTCCTAATCGAAGCCAGGCTTTCAAACTTATCATATGCAAAAGTTTAGGTGATTTACATCATCTTCTGGCCAGGAAGCCTGTTAACATTTTAAGAAACTTATTTTTCTCTAAAGGTGATTATTCCAAAGTCAGGCGCCAGCCTCCAAAAAGCACTGGACAAAGCTGCATTCCTATAGGGCAAAGGTGAGGTGGGCTCTATCAAGAAAAGAATTAACTCAAGGGTCCCAGGTTACAAACATTGAGGCTACTACTTACATTTCTATACACCCATTATATCAGTCAATACACTGTCAAGGACACAGTAGGTAAGGGGTATGGAGACTTAGCAGCAAACATTGGCCCAATAAGTGAAAAACCCTTCACCAATACAATTTCTAATCAATCTTTTAACTACTCAAAGGAATCTGTGTTTAGACAGTTTAGAACATCTCCTGCCTCTCACAGTTGGGAGGCTTTGAACAATCACATGTGGCCGGAAAAACCTATTCAGGCAGGCTAGAGGATTTCCAAAGGAGTTTGTAGGTTGAAACACTGTCACACCAAGGAATTATTAACTGGAGCTGTAAGCTAACTCTTTTTTCAGAGAGAGGTAGTCTGGGACAGCCCCCGTAAAGTCAGAGGTGTAGGTGAAAGCACAAAGCAGAAAGTAGGCAGACTCTGGTTTTGGGGGTAGATGCTCGAGAATTTCCAGGAGGACCCCTGAGGCTCGATCCCGCCTTTGCGTATGCTGAGTCTCCTTCCTCATGACCTTTGTCATGGGCGGAGTTCCTCACACTGGCTCCCGGCAATGATAGAATTCCAGTTGAGCTATTCCAGATCCTGAAAGATGATGCTGTGGAAAGTGCTGCACTCAATATGCAATATGCACTCAATATGCAATATGCCGGTTCCCAGCACTAATGAGTAGGAGTATTCCAGCTATTTTGGGGAAGGGGTGGAGATTTCCAGGAATTGGGTCACTGCCTACTTTTTGACCTTTATAGTCAGCCTTGAAACTGTCTGTCATGGAGCCTGTGGGTGTGTGATTTAGCTTGCTGATAAGTTACAATGAGCATATACTGAGGCTCAAGGTCTCATGGAAGATGACTCATCTGTCATCTTGGACCTATTTGGTACTAATCAGTTTTTGTCATGCATGTCTTATGCTTATTTCATTCTCTTAAAGGTTGTGAGAAATCTGTATGCAGGTCAGGAAGCAACAGTTAGAACTGGACATGGAACAACAGACTGGTTCCAAACAGGAAAAGGAGTACGTCAAGGCTGTACATTATCACCCTGCTTATTTAACTTATATGCAGAGTACATCATGCGAAATACTGGACTGGAAGAAGCACAAGCTGGAATCAAGATTGCTGGGAGAAATATCAATAACCTCAGATATGCAGATGACATCACCCTTATGGCAGAAAGTGAAGAGGAACTCAAAAGCCTCTTGATGAAATTGAAAGTGGAGAGTGAAAAAGTTGGCTTAAAGCTCAACATTCAGAAAACGAAGATATGGCATCCGGTCCCATCACTTCATGGCAAATAGATGGGGAAACAGTGGAAACAGTGTCAGACTTTAATTTTTTGGGCTCCAAAATCACTGCAGATGGTGACTGCAGCCATGAAATTAAAAGACGCTTACTCCTTGGAAGGAAAGTTATGACCAACCTAGATAGCATATTCAAAAATAGAGACATTACTTTGCCAACAAAGGTCTGTCTAGTCAAGTCTATAGTTTTTCCTGTGGTTATGTATGGATGTGAGAGTTGGACTGTGAAGAAAGCTGAGCGCCAAAGAATTGATGCCTTTGAACTGTGGTGTTGGAGAAGACTCTTGAGAGTCCCTTGGACTGCAAGGAGATCCAACCAGTCCATTCTGAAGGAGATCAGCCCTAGGATTTCTTTGGAGGGAATGATGCTGAAGCTGAAACTCCAGTATTTTGGCCACCTCATGAGAAGAGTTGACTCACTGGAAAAGACTCTGATGCTGGGAGGGATTGGGGGCAGGAGGAGAAGGGGGCGACAGAGGATGAGATGGCTGGATGGCATCACTGACTCAATGGACGTGAGTCTGAGTGAACTCCGGGAGTTGGTGATGGACAGGGAGACCTGGTGTGCTGCGATTCATGGGGTCACAAAGAGTCGGACACGACTGAGCGACTGAACTGAACTGAACTGAAAGGTTGTGCCCTGCCCCCTTTTCTCCTGTTTCACTTTCTACTCTCTACAGGCTTTCCTTAGTTAGATTTTCTGGTATACACACACATATCCTCTTCTTTTATTCTCTAGATTTATTCAACTGAAGATCCCATATCTTCTTTCTTTACCCCATCTTTTCTTTCACTTCTATATCTTCTTTTCTCTCAATAGTCATCTTAAACTCGTGAAGAAGTTTCATAAGTCCTTTGCCTAAAGTGTTCACCTAGATCTGACATTCAATCAATATGATCATGTGGGTTGTTCAGATATTGATATTTTCACAACATAGGCAAGTAACTACCACCCTGAGCCCCCTAAGTTTTCCCTGCACCCCCACAACCTAGCCTCTTCTCCTCAGAATCAGAAACCAAGAGGTTAATACCTAACATTGCCTAAGACCTTTAGAATTTGGCCCTATTGCCCATGCCTTACTGGTTATTAAATATTGTTAATATCTCTTCTGAGCTGTTCAGTAGAATACAGAGTCTGAAAAGCTCAAATACCTCCAGGGCCAGTAGGTGACGGAACTGGGTAAAGCTGACTGAGCAGAACCAGAGATTGTGCTACATTTTAGATGACATCTACAAGCAGTAGCCACTAGGAATTTGGAGTAAGCTACAAATAGGTGATTTGTCACTGAAGCTTTAAAAGAAGCATCAGTCCCTGAAACATCTTCTCTAGGTTTTAATTTCTCCTACAAAATCTGCACCTGCGGCTCATCAGAAAAACTCTTTGAGATGGATCATTTCAGACACCCATGGGATATGTCTGGGACACTAGAACATCGTCAAAGAAAGTATGCAGCCCACCCAACTCAATGAGCTGGCCTTGAGCTGATGTGTCTGTCTTAAGGCTCTTCCCAGAAAGCAACAAATCTTAGGTGTTCTTTTATCAGGTACATGCTGTCAATCGGGCTGCTTATCCTGAGCCACTGACAGTTGAAACAATGGCTTATGGCAGAGAGAAAGTTAATGTAAAATGTCAATTCAGGTAAATTGGGGAAATTAATTATTTTTGTAAAATTTTCGTTCATCACATTAGGGAAAGGATGTGGATTGAATATACCATTTTTTCCCATGGACCTAACACTACTGGCCATTAAAAGCTATTGATCACTCAAAATTTCTCTTCTATTTAATTTTAGTATCATATTGGTCTTTGGAACTTCAGGTTTCACATTTCCTCCATAATCAGCTTTCCATTGGAAGATGAGGGCTTCCTATACTGTTTTTCTAAAATTATGTAATTTGGGGGTATTTTGGTTAGCCAACATTGATAGGACATTTATTATATGTTTGATGCATGCATGCTAAGCCACTTCAGTCATGTCTGACTCTGTGTGACCCTAAGGACTGTAGCCCCCGCTGGCTTCTCTGTCCATGGGGATTCTCCAGGCAAGAATACTGGAATCGGTTTCCATGCCCTCCTCCAGGGGATCTTCCCTACCCAGGGATTGAACCCAAGTTTCTTATGTTTCCTGCATTGGCAGGCAGGTTATTTACCACTAGCGCCACCTGGGAAGCCCATATATTTAGTACTGGTATGCAGCATTTACTGAAATATTAGCCTAAAATGAGTAAAAATAGCTTGATTTATAAATAAGAGAAATTGAGGCTTTCCAGTTACATTATGTGCCCTACATAGAAACCTTCAAGTTGCAAACTTCCAGGGATGTGAAGGTGCATTCACCTATCCAATCACGTACGTTATTAGGAGTTCACGTGTCTGGTGTACACTCTCATGTGCGTTCATCCTCTAAAGTGGCTGTGCGTTTGTGTGCTTCACTGCACAGGGCATAGAATACAGAAGTACAGTATCTTTATCTCAAGCCCAGGACATCCAGAAGCATTAAAGTTGCAGTGATGTAGCTGGTTGTTGCTGTTTAGTCACAAAGCTGTGGTGAACTCTTTTGCAACCCTGTGGACTATAGCCTGCCAGGCTCTTCTGTCCATAGGCTTTCCCAGGCAAAAATACTGCAGCAGGTTGCCATTTCCTTCTTCAGGAGATCTTTTTGACCTAGTGATGGAACAAACCCCCATCTCCTGTGTCTCCTGCATTGGTGCGTTATTTACCACTACGCCACCTGGGCAGCCCGATGTAGCTGGTACTACTGTACTTTTCAAGGTACTGGGCTGTAAGATTAAAAATGTTTTATTTTTTTGTGTTTGTGTATTATTTGTATGAAGAGTATTATAAACCGATATCAGTACAGTGCTCTATATCCAATTGTGCTAGTTGGGTACCTAGGCTAACTTTGTAGGACTTACAAACAAATTAGACTTATGAATGCACTATCAGAATGGACACTTGTTCATATGGAAGGGACTTTCTGTAATTGCTAGATAAGAGGACAGCGGAGCCATGCCTCCAACCTATATCTATTCAAAGCCATAAATTTGTCCCCCCAAACACAAAAATCCATGTGTCTGTCACATCCACCGTGCTCTCACCTTCACCCAGAACTTGTCTAAAAGCAATGGTTCACAGAACACATCCCTGGCTCCCTGGTGCTTTTGCTCACTCCAGAGCCAACGGTACTGTGTTGATGCCTGCAGAACACGGATCTAACTCTATCGGTAAAGGACTGCTTACTTCTGTCACCCCAACTTGACAGGAAGGGCTTTTTTCATTGTTTTCTTCCAGCAATTGGCCTAATGAAGAGCATGTAGCTGGGATTTAACAAATATTCGTTGAATAAATGGATGAAAGATTCCAGGCTCACCAAACATACGCTCAACGTTGCCTTCAGTGCTTGATCTACCTTGGGGGAGTTTCCATCTGCTTCGACTACTGTCAGATTTCCATCATTAAACATGTGGTGGTTGTCACATTGATAACAGATATTTGTTGGTGACGAATCTGATAAACTGATGCAGAGAAATAACTTCTATGATTACTTTCAGGAGCAGTGAGAAATGCCTTTGAGTGGACATGGTAATAACTGTACATTTTACTGAGATTATACTGGCTGTGCTTCTTTCACTGCATGTGGCATAAACCCAATTCACAATCGCTTAGCAAAAAGGATATTGATAACTTTTAACCTATAACTGGGAAGCAGAGTATTGAAGTCGCCTTTAGACCCTGGTGGGTCCCAGAGCTGCACAATTTTGTTTCTGTTTCTATCTCTGTGCCTGCTTCCTTTCTCTTGATTTTCTGCTTCTCACTCTGGCTTCATTCTGCAGAAAAGCTCTTTCTATTTGAGCAAAACGGAAGGGCCAGGATAGGAAGAGCATAGGTCAATGGTTCTCAGAGTGCTCCCAGCAGAGTTAGCATTATCTGGATTCTGGCTGGAAATGCAAATTCTCGGGGCTTTTCCCAGACTTACTGCATGAGAAACTCTGAGAGTGGAGACCAGTAATCTGTGCTTTTTCAAGCCCTCCAGATGACCGCGATACACACTACAAGTTGAAAACCACTGGATTAAGGATGAGAATGAGGTGAAACGAATGGACTTCCCTCAGTGACCTTTCACGTACAGAAGTGCGGGAGCACGAATGTGGCCCCAAACGAGAGCTGTATGTCTGGAATTCATCTGAAGTACACAGCACTCATTTGAGGAGAACCTAGTTCATTCATCTTGTTGTTGTTTGTTGTTCAGTCACTCAGTAGTGTCCATCTCTTTGCCACCCCATGGGCTGCAGCACGCCAGGCCTCCCAGTTCCTCACCACTTTCAGAGTTTGCCCAAGTTCATGTCCATTGGGTTGGTGATGCCATCCATCATTCACCTTAATGATATATTTATGCTTATTTTATAGAGTCTTTAAAAAGTAAAGGATTTGAGAAAATTTAGCTCCACCTTTTAAGAGTGACAGAAAAATGGGAGGACACTGGGGTCTGTGTTCCATGCAAGAAAGGCATTCAGGGTCAAAATCCCGAAGTTTCCTAAGAATTTGGAGAGCTCTGCAGCTTCCCAAATTTTTTGAGAATTTTTTTTTTAATTTTTTAAAAATTTTAGTACTTTTTTTTTTTGCTCTATAGTAATAGAATTCTTGGAATGAAAAGTGTTGTTTGGGGAGACAGCACAAAGGAAGAAAGTTAGGGGAGAATTGTGATCCACTCTGTAACCAGTCTTGAGGAAATAGATATCCCAGTAAAGGGACTTCCCTGGTGGTCCAGTGCTTAAGAATTCACCTTCCAAGGTAGGATGTGTGAGTTCAATCCCTGGTCAGGGAACTAAAATTCCACATGCCTCTGGACAACTAAGACCCAATACAGCCAAACAAATATTAAAAAAAAGAAAAAGAAAAAGAAATCCCAGTAGATGAAAACAGAAGTCACAGCTCAGAGGAGGGGAAAACTGCCTAAATTCCTTGTATTTCCTGAAATAGAGTCTCCCTCTCCACCCCCAGTCCCCCTCCTCCACCGGGGGTGACAAAAGCTCCTGAGGGACCTCAGTTCCCTTAGCAGTGGTAAAAAGTCACTTTGGAAGGCTGTGTTCTTCATTACCTTTCTTTTCAGATTTAACTGTTTTTGTTCTTGTTTGGTCTTTTAATTTAAAAAAAATGAGAGACTTTCAGGATAGTCAAGATGGTGGCAGCAGCTTGGCAGTAGCTTAGCTGAAATAAAAGTGGCAAGAACTAAGAGAGAACTCAATAATAACTATAAATAATAGAACTATTCAGAATGAAATAACCCTAAGAAGTTATTCTAAATAAAAATAACTCTAAATAATAATAATATGATAATAGCAACACTCATTGATCTTTTATTATGTGTTAGGCCCTTTGGTGTCTAACTCAATGAAACTAAGAGCCATGCCATGTAGGGCCATCCAAGATGGACGGGTCAAGGTGGAGAGTTCTGACAGAATGTGGTCCACTGGAGAAGGGAATGGCAAACCACTTCAGTATTCTTGCCTTGAGAACCCCACGAACAGTATGAAAAGGCAAAAAGATAGGACACTGAAAGATGAACTCCCCAGGTCGGTAGGTGCCAAATATGCTACTGGAGATCAGTGGAGAAATAACTCCAGAAAGAATGAAGGGATGGAGCCAAAGCAAAAACAACACCCAGTTGTGGATGTGCCTGGTGATAGAAGCAAAGTCTGATGCCGTAAAGAGCAATATTGCATAGGAACCTGGAATGTTAGGTCCATGAATCAAGGCAAATTTGAAGTGATCAAACAGGAGATGGCAAGAGTGAACATTTTAGGAATCAGCGAACTAAGATGGACTGGAATGGGTGAATTTAACTCAGATGACCATTATATCTACTACTGTGGGCAGGAATCCCTTAGAAGAAATGGAGCAGCCATCATAGTCAACAAAGGGTCTGAAATGCAGTAGTTGGATGCAATCTCAAAAATGAAAGAATGATCTCTGTTCATTTCCAAGGCAAACCATTCCACATCATGGTAATCCAAGTCTATGCCCCGACCAGTACTGCTGAAAAAGATGAAGTTGAACGGTTCTATGAAGACCTACAAGATGTTATAGAACTAACACCCAAAAAAGATGTACTTTTCATTATAGGGGACTGGAATGCAAAAGTAGGAAGTCAAGAAACACTTGGAGTAACAGGCAAATTTGGCCTTGGAATATGGAATGAAGCAGGGCAAAGGCTAGTAGAGATTTGCCAAAAGAATGCACAGGTCATAGCAAACACCCTCTTCCAACAACACAAGAGAAGACTCTACACATGGACATCAACAGATGGTCAATACTGAAATCAGATTGATGATATTCTTTGCAGCCAAAGATGGAGAAGCTCTATACAGTCAGCAAAAACTAGACCAGGAGCTGACTATGGCTCAGATCATGGACTCCTTATTGCCAAATTCAGACTGAAATTGAAGAAAGTAGGGAAAACCACTAGACCATTCAGGTATGACCTAAATCAAATCCCTTACGATTATACAGTGGAGGTGAGAAATAGATTCAAGGGATTGGGTCTGATAGAGTGCTTGAAGAACTATGGATGGAGGTTCATGACACTGTACAGGAGACAGGGATCAAGACCATCCCCAAGGAAAAGAAATGCAAAAAGGCAAAATGGTTGTCTGAGGAGGGCTTACAAATAGCTGAGAGAAGAAGAGAAAGGCAAAGGAGAAAAGGGAAGATATACCCATTTGAATTCAGAGTTCCAAAGAATAGCAAGGAGCAATAAGAAAGCCTTCCTCAGCAATCAATGCAAAGAAATAGAGGAAAACAATAGAATGGGAAAGACTAGAGGTCTCTTCAAGAAAATTAGAGATACCAAGGGAACATTTCTTGCAAAGATGGACACAAATAAAGGACAGAAATGGTATGGACCTAACACAAATAAAGGACAGAAATGGTATGAACCTAACAGAGGCAGAAGATATTAAGAAGTGGCAAGAATACACAGAAGAATTATACAGAAAAGCTCTTCATGACCCAGATAATCACAATGGTATGATCACTCACCTAAAGCCAGGCATCCTAGAATGTGAAGTCAAGTGGGCCTTAGGAAGTATAAATATTTACAAAGCTAGTGGAGGTGATGGAATTTCAGTTGAGCTATTTCAAATCCTAAAAGATGATGCTATGAAAGTGCTGCACTCAATATGCCAGCAAATTTGGAAAACTCAGCAGTGGCCACAAGACTGGAAAAGATCAGTCTTCATTGCAATACCAAAGAAAGGCAATGCCAAAGAATGCTCAAACTACTGCACAGTTGCACTCATCTCACAGACTAGTAAAGTAATGCTCAAAATTCTCCAAGCCAGGCTTCAACAGTACATTAACCATGAACTTCCATATGTTCAAGCTGGTTTTAGGAAAGGCAGAGGAACCAGAGGTCAAATTGCCAACATCTGCTGGATCATCGAAAAAGCAAGAGAGTTCCAGGAAAACATCTACTTCTTTTTTATTGACTATGCCAAAGCCTTTGACTGCGTGGATCACAATAAACTGTGGAAAATTCTTCAAGAGATGGGACTACCAGACCACCTGACCTGTCTCCTGAGAAACGTTTATGCAGGTCAGGAAGCAACAGTTAGAACTGTCCATGGAACAGCAGACTGGTTCCAAAGCGGGAAAGGAGTATGTCAAGGCTGTATATTGTCACCCTGCTTTTTTAACTTTTATGCAGAGTACATCATGAGAAACGCTGGGCTGCATGAAGCATAAGCTGGAATCAAGATTGCTGGGAGAAATATCAATAATCTCAGATATGCAGATGACACCACCCTTATGGCAGAAAGAGAAGAACTAAAGAGCCTCTTGATGAAAGTGAAAGAGGAGAGTGAAAAAGTTGGCTTAAAACTCAACATTCAGAAAACTAAGATCATGGCATCCGGTCTCATCACTTCATGGCAAGTAGATGGGGAAACAGTGACAGATTTTATATTTTGGGGCTCCAAAATCACTGCAGATGGTGACTGCAGCCATGAAATTAAAAGACATTTACTCCTTGGAAGAAAAGTTATGACCAGCCTAGACAGCATATTAAAAAGCAGAGACATTACTTTGCCAACAAAGGTTGGTCTAGTCAAAGCTGTGGTTTTTCCAGTAGTCATGTATGGATGTGAGAGTTGGACTGTAAAGAAAGCTTAGGACTGAAGAATTGATGCTTTTGAGCTGTGGTGTTGGAGAAGACTCTTGAGAGTCCCTTGGACTACAAGGAGATCCAACCAGTCCATCCTAAAGGAAATCACTCCTGAATATTCATTGGAAGGACTGGTGTTGAAGCTGAAACTCCAATACTTTGGACACCTGATGAGAAGAGCTGACTCATTTGAAAAGGCCCTGATGCTGGGAAAGATTGAAGGTGGGAGGAGAAGGAGACAACAGAGGATTAGATGGTTCGATGGCATCACCGACTCAATGGACATGAGTTTGAGTAAACTCTGGGAGTTGGTGATGGACAGGGAAGCCTGGCGTGCTGTAGTCCATGAGGTCACAAAGAGTCAGATATGACTGAGAGACTGAACTGAACTGAACTGAGGCCCTTCAGTTGTATTGACACATTTAGTGTTTGCAACTACTACCTATTTTACAAATGGAGAAAACCAACACAGCTTATCCAATTCACACAGTATTTTGATTATAAATCTGTTAAGCTTTGTCCTTAGTTCTTATGCAGTTTATCATCCCGTAAGGTTACCTCTTGAGAGAAAGTGAACCTTATCAAAGTATGCAGATGTTTGTTAACATTTAATACACCTTAGTGTTGGGAAGCCACGGCATGTAGTTTTCCTTAGGAGTCCCTCCGGACAAAAATGGAATCTAATCACCATCCTATCCTCATCCTGACCCTGTCATTACAGCTAAGACATCAGAGAGGACGTTAACTTCTTACTGAGAAGCATTTCCGTCTGCTGACCTTCCACAGGGGTCAGTAGCATTACCTGTGACTTAGATTCTTCCTTCACAATTCCATGAAATTCTTTGCTGTGAAGGTTAAAGGCACTTTCTATCAGTATCTTTTTTTTTTTTTTTTTTAATGGGAAAAGCTAACTTGAACCTAACTTGTGAAAAAACACATGAACCTTTGAAGGCAAAGTAACCTGTAACCTGACTTCACAGAACAACTGACATTCACATGCTGAGTTTCACTGTTAATTCATCCTGATTCTTCAAGAGTGCTCAGAATGTTCATTGCATTTTTAATTTCACTGCTGGCTTAGCTGATGTGCTCTGTTTTTCTCATCTGAGCCATATTAAGAGTCAAGTAAAATCTTAAATCATTCTACAGGAATAAATTTATAAACTCTGTTTACTTCAAGTTTCTGGTTGACACATAAATTTAGCAGCTACAAATTTACAGATAGCATTACCAAAAAGCTATTAAGCTATTCTCTTAGAGATAATATTTATAAATGAAATATAATTACCACCTAAAGCATGCTCTTTCCAGAGCTAAAAGCAATAAAGCTAAAGTAATAAAGAATTTACAATTAGTTCTCCTGGGAGAAGGAGGCCTCCAGCAGAGTGAGAAGAAGCTGGGGTGATTCATGGCCCTGGGATGGGGAAAGTAGAAAGAAGAGAAGGGGATAAAGAGAGGAGCTTGGCTTTTCCAGACAGTGGGCATATCCCAGGCTGCGCTAAGAGAGCAGACTTTGGCGCCCAGAGAGACCAAAAGTTTCTTGCCCTCACTGGGGGAAGAATTTTTAAAGTACTTTTCCAACCTGATAGAAACTTTCTCATGGGAATACTTTGTTCACAGATGTTTTCCCCAAAGAGTTCTCTTATTTTCCCAGATAGCTGCATCTTGAAAAAAAATTAAATGAATACAACCCCAATAACCTACATAGTATGTGGCCATTGTCCTTGATGTTTAAATTCAGGTCAGTAAATAATTATCGAGCAGCTACTATATACAAGATACATTGTAGGTATTTTGAGAGTATCAAGATGGAATAAGATATGATCCCTGTACTCAGGAAGTTTAACATTTTAAAGAGGAGGGACTTTCCTGGTGGTCCAGTGCTTGAGACACCATGCTTCCATTGCAGAGGATGCAGGTTCAATTCCTGGTTAGGGAACTAAGGTCCCACATGCCATATGGTACGGCCAAAAAACAGGAGGAAAAAAAAATAAAAAAGCAAGATAATGAGATAGCTATTTAAAAAAAATTCGGTTATTTTTTAAAAAAAATTTCAAAGGGGAGAGAAGACATGTGATTGCAATCACTAATATTAGCTATTCTGTGCCAGGCTTTGTTCTCAATGCTTTACACGTGTTAACTCATTTAATCCTCATAGTAACCCTATAAGAGGATGGCGTTATTTAACTCAATAGATGAGGAAACTGAGTTTGAGCCTTATTATAGAACTTGTCAAACATTACACAGCAAAGCTGTGAAACTCGAGACAGCAAGAGGTGAAATATTTGCCTTTAATTCTTACACTAAATCATTATCAGAGCCTGGGCTATAATTCATTTGGAGCCCCCTGATTCTCTGCACAAGGCTCCTTTTATTAAAGTACGAGGTCTTTTTGTTTTCTCCTTAATAATGAATGGGGCTAGAAAGGATTTCCATGCTCCATCTGAGACTCCTGCTTGCTTATTCTGAGAAAGTAATTAACTTTAACTCAAACTTTGTTTTTCTAAAGAGCCCCCAAAAGTATTTACTAAGGGTTTTATGAAACCTTAAGCAAAGAACTGTTTGTACAAATACTGTCTTGAAAGAGTGTTCTGGCTAGAACTAATATAAACGTACATTTACTGTTGACTTTAGGAAGGCCTTCATATGAATATCAGTTTTTGAAGTTTATTTATTTAAAAAAAATCTCTCGTTTATCTAAAAATGTATGTTTTGGTTCAGCATATTGGAATCAAAGTTTGTTAGATAATGTTTTTATTGGGAAAACTGGTTTTATTTACATAAAATATCTAAGGCACAACTTAAAAGAAATACAGTGATTTTAAAAATATCCTCTAAGAGATTTTTATGCTTAGTGAAATGTCAGACAAAAACAAATATTTTATGTTATCACTTAATGAGTATAACAACACAGAAATGGATTAAAGAAATAGAGAACAAACTAGTGATTACCAGGCTGGTGGGTGGGGGTGAAATAGAGGTATGGGATTAAAAGACACAAATTGCCATGTATAGAATGAATAAGCAACAAGTATAAATTGTACAGAACAGAGAAGTATAGTTATTTTTAATAACTTTAAATAAAATATAATCTACAAAAAATATTGAATCACTATGCTGTGTACCTGAAATGAATGTATTGTAAATCAGCTATGCAAGCATGCATGCTCAGTCCCTTCAGTCATGTTCAACTCTTTGAGACCTATGGACTGTAGCCTGCCAGGCTCCTCTGTCCATGGGATTCTTCTGGCAAGAATACTGGAGTGGGTTGCCATTTCCTTCTCTAGTGTATCTTCCTAACCCTGGGATCAAACGCACCTCTCTTCTGTCTCCCACATTGGCAGGCGGGTTCTTTACCACTAGCACCACACGGGAAGCCGGAAAACCTATCATGGTGCAGTACTATATAATCGATCGCAGTATTACATATGGTACCCGGGCTAGCTTCTTCAGACCTACAAAAAATTTGACTTCTGAAAGCATTCTTGGAATGGAGTAGAACTCATTCATACGTCGGGGGCTTACTGTACTGTTTTGTCACAATTTTGGTCTCTTTTTATGTCTGATTGGAAATATTCAATGATCTCCTTTAGTCCGCTGCTGCTGCTGCTGCTGCCAAGTCGCTTCGGTCGTGTCCGATTCTGTGCGACCCCACTGACGGCAGCCCACCAGGCTCCCCCGACCCTGGGATTCTCCAGGCAAGAACACTGGAGTGGGTTGCCATTTCCTTCTCCAATGCATGAAAGTGAAGAGTGAAAGTGAAGAGTGAAAGTGAAGACGCTCAGTCGTGTCCAACTCTTCGCAACCCCATGGACTGCAGCCCACCAGGCTCCTCCATCCATGGGATTTTCCAGGCAAGAGTAGTCGTGGTGACAAATGTCCTTATGACCCAGGAGAAGAGGGAGGGTTACTTTGTTCAGATTAATTCATTAGCTTTGCTAATCACCTTTCTGAAGAGCAAATAGAATTTTGTATGTCTTGAAAAGAAATGATTGTTAAACAGGAGTGACAGCCGCTTGAGTATGGTGGAAAGACTTGAATTTTTAGTGTTAGACTAACAGTTTGAGTTTCAGTACTGCCGTGTACTAGCTTCCTAATCATGAGAAACTCTCTTGGCAGCAATCTTTGGGAAATTAAATTTACATCCAGGTTTGATTATTTTCAGGATTAAAGAAAGACACAGTAAGTATTCATAAATAATGGCTAGTATGTTTCCTACATTAGTAGTAGTAATAGTAGCAATAATAATTAATAATAATACAATATTAATAATGTTACCCCAAAGAGATAGAAATGGCATCTAAAATGCATTTCATCTTTTCACAATTTTGAGGAAGTTAATCCTATATTCCATACCCAAGAAGGGAAGAGTAGGCTATCTTAGAATGCTGAAACAAAAGATTCAGTATTTATTGTCGTGGTCAGACCTCCAAACTCCTCATCCTTTGTAAGCTGTGTTCAGCTCACCCATGTCTCACCTCTGGCAGAGTAGCTGTGTTGGACCTGCGAACTCCCAGGCCCAGACCTGCTCTTCACAATGTGGCAAAAATTCCACTCTGTAACCCTCCCTTGCTCACAATAATTTTGCTGTGCAAAGAGGGTAATGCATGGAAGTTGAAGAATTTCTGAAGAGCTGGCCATGTCTTTCAGATAGCATCTTTCAGGATTCTGACTATATGTGAATTTCAGATGGGTTAGTTTGAAACCACCTGAGAGATCAGCTTCTTGCTCACTGCCTCTCGACCCCTCCCGTTAGTCCCTGGTTTCCAAAATAGAGGGCTGGCTATATCACTGGAACTTGCTTAAATCTGGCTGGCTTAGTCCACACAGTCTTTTAATGCATCAGAGAAACTTCTGTAGTCATTCCACACCAGTTTTGGTCTCTGTAGTTCTGTCTCAGGCTTCTTTGGTGGCTTTCCTGCCTCTCCTGATCTGCTCCCTGTATCAGCACTACAATCAGCACCAACCTGGCCCCACAGTCTGTGGCTCCTCTTCTGGCTCGTGGAATAAAACATTCAGGCAGAGATGTCTTTCTATAAAGTGCTCACTAGGGAGCAGCACACTGAAAGTTGTAAAGCCTTTGTGTATGCTTCCACTGGGTGGATCCGTTTAACCTTCTATACAGTATTTTTTTATGAAGGTAAAATGTATACTTTCACAAGAAGTTCTTTGACTATTTTAAAATTAGACTTTCAGAACAAAAACAAACTGGTGATAATACTGACCTGACACTGACTTAGAGAAACTAGGTTTTGTGGGGTGGTAAAATAGGTCCGATGCTGGGAAAGATTGAAGGCAGGAGAAGAAGGGGATGACAGAGGATGAGATGATTGGATGGCATCACTGACTCAATGGACCTGAGTTTGAGCAAGTTCCAGGAAATGGTGAAGGACAGGGAAGCCTAGCGTGCTGCAGATCGTGGGGTTGCAAGGACTCAGACACGAATGAGATACTGAATAACAGCAAGAAAAATAGATTCAGGGTTTACTTTGCAAAGGTCAGAGGACACCTTATTTTTCTTATCCTAAATGACCCCTATCCTTCCATTTTGAGGGGAAAAAATCAAGAAAAATGTTGTCACATAGTTCTCTCCACTTCCTTCATTCTATCTTTTTTTTGAAATATGTGCTACTGCCAACAGCAAAGAACTTTCTAAACAAAGCAAAAACTTGTCTTTGCCAAAGGATAAAAAACAGTCAAGCATTGGGATAGACTCCAATAGTGAATAGAAACTAATGCAGTCCTAAATCCCTCTTCTCAGCATGATCCTTAAGCCTGGAACCTTGACATGGAAGAGCAAAGGGTCATTGTATTATGTTGGATGTACTACAGCAGCCAGGCACACAGGTAGAAACTTATTTAAGAGAAATAATTTCTCTGACCTTTGTGTGAAAGTGTTAGTTGATCAGTTGTGTCCGACTCTTTGTGACCCCATGGACTGTAACCCACCAGACTCCTCTGTCCATGGAATTCTCCAGGCAGGAATACTGGAGTGGGTTGTTTTTCCCTTCCCCAGGGGATCTTCCCAACCCAGGGGTCCAACCTGGGTCTCCTGCATTGCAGGCAGATTCTTTATAGCTTGAGTCACCAGGGAAGCCCCATTCTATGACCTTTAAATATCTGAAAATAATATCCTTTTCTCTCTCTTTTTTATGATGGTCTCCTTTTCTCTCTCTCATACACATACAGTCACTTACACACACCCAATAGGTGTTAATTTTGCTAATTTTGTTAATTTTGCTCAAAACTGATCGTGGAAAAGAAAAATGTTAGGAGAGCTCAAGCCCCCTTATCTCAGTAGATGAATCAGACTGTGACAGGTGGGTTGTAGTTAGATGAGACGAAAGCGCAAAATAAACGCTGTTTTTCATGAGCAGCGACAAGTAGAACTTAAATACCCATACAGTTTCAATCCTATTGTACCAAGGGAAAAGAACTGATGTGTGCACATGTGATGTTCTGGTAACAGAAAGCTGCAGTAAGAGAGGGAAGATTAAAAACTAAATGCCTCTGCAGTTGAAACTGGAAAAATGTCAAGTAGAGAGCGTGGAAAAGTGTCAAATGTGAAACAAGGGTCCAGAGGGCAGATAACAAAGATTGGTCCCTGGATTTAAGCTATGTGGGAAGGGAGAAATTGCACTGGATTGGGTGAACTGGAATGGGAAAGAAAGAGGTTTAAGGAAAATGTTTTTGAATGTTTTTTGAACATCCATTTATTTTTGAACAAAAAATGTTTTTTGAAAAAAAATTAGACTTAAGTAATGATAGCACATTTATTATTTATTTATTTAAATTTATTTATTCTTAATAGGAAGATCATTGCTCACAATATTGTGTTGGTTTCTGTCATACATCAACATGAATTAGCCATAGGTATGCATATGTCCACTCCCTCTTGAACCTCCCACGTCCCACTCCTCTAGGTTGTCCCAGAGCACCTGATTTGAGCTCCCTGCTTCATACAGCAAATTTCCACTGGCAGTGATAATGCATTTAAAATACTGTGATACATGTCATGAATGCAAAAATGGAGGGACAATGGTGTGAAAAGACATCTTTGTCCTTTGAGCTGGTCCCACGTGAGGGTAGACAGGAGGAACTCAGAACAGAATTGACAATGCCAGAGAGGGAAGAAAGGAAGCTTGTAACTCAAAGCAAATTGTTGTTTTGTCCTTGAGATGAAATGGAATTTTGCTCTGCTGTTTAGAAATTTACATGACATAGGTCTCAGAATGTTTTTATAAATATTTAATTCTCTAGATGGAATGGAATTAGGTGACCTCCAGCTCTGAAAGACTGAGCAAAGGCAGACCACGAATTTCACATTCAGGTTCTCATGTCTGCACTGTGCTCCTCACCATGGGATACTATTTTTTTTTGTCTTTTAATTCTGAAGGCATAATCATTTCCTGTAGTTGCCTGGGACTCATTTTGCCCAGAACTCACCCCTGGAAGCAGGAGATCCATTGTGGAGCTCACACAACAAACCTTGAGTATGTCTGAGATGGAGAACCTCATGGTCACATTCACTTCTCTCTTTTCCTCACTTGGCTAGTCTGCTATGTCACCAGGAAGCAGTCCTGCAAAGCTAACATGGTTTTATGGTGTCAAGAATGACCAGGTCACACAGTCCAACTAGGCAATTACTTCAGTGACCTCACTGAAAACACCACCCCCTCTTGCCACTCTCCACTCCCCACTCCATTGGATCCTATTACTTTCTCCAATTTCCATGGTGACAGAAAGTCCTGATGTTAGTCATTCTTTGGGGGAAATGGTTGTAATAAATATTTCAGGGTAGATTATAGCTCTAAGTCAAGGTTTTTCAATCTTTACATTTGGGATGCTATTGACATTTGGGGCTAAGTAATCCTGATGCTGGGAAAGATTGAAGGCAAAAGAAGAGGGGCCAGCAGAGGATGAGTTGGTTAGTTTATATCATTGACTCAATGGACATGAATCTGAGCAAACTCCAGATAGTGGAGTGCAGAGGAAACTGGTGTGCTGCTGTCCATGGGGTCCCAGAGAGTAAGACATGACTTAGAAAATGAATAACACCAGTCGATCTCTACTCAGTAGATGTTGTGCCCTAGGGCACTGGTTGTGCCCTAGACATTGCCAAAGGACACTCTGGGGATAAAATCACCTTCTCAATCACCCCGCAGTGATTGAGAAGCACTACCCCCAAAGCATTGTCTCCCATTAGTTACTTACGAATCAGTCCCAACAGTCTAGCAGGGCACCGAGAAAAATGAGAGGTTTCTGGAGCTCAGGGAAATCATTAGTTCAGGAAGCCTCAGGAAGTGGCTACAAAGGATAAATACACACTGGCTCTTATGGGGCAGAGATAACTTCCAGAACCACTATCAGAAGACTGATGAGGGGAAGACAGAGATAAGGGCACAAAGACAACTGAATAGAAAGAGAAGTATTAAGAACAATGTTGCTTTCACTTTATGACTTACACATGTGTGCTTCCATGCTAAGTCACTTCACTCGTGTCCAACTCTTTGTGACCCTATGGACCTTAGCCCACCAGGCTCCTCTCTCCATGGGATTCTCCAGGTAAGAATATTGGAATGGGTAGCCATGCCCTCCTCCTGGGGATCTTCCTGACCCAGGATTGAAACCATGTCTCTTACATCTCCTGCATTGGCAGGCGTGTTCTTTCCAGAAGGAAAACCACAGTGAATAGTCAGGAAACCAAGGATCTGGTCTCCACTCTGCTCACCTCTTCGTTTTTAGACCACGGGTTTATCCTTGGTTTCCTGATCTATAAATTGTAGCAGTGTTTCCAGACCTGGTTATCTCAGATTGTTGTGTTAAGGTAACATATGAGAACATGTTTTGTAACTGTGTTCTCTATGAAAGTGTCAAGAATTACTGTTTTTGTACAGCTGTGCCTCATATATAAGTCAGAAGGCTGAGAGGATGTTTCTTAGATCTGTAGAGGGCCTGGGGCTGGAGTGAGTCAGGTTCATCCTAGAGTAGAATCATGTAGTTTGGTGAAAACCAGGTCATACTTCATATGGATTCTTGGGCATCTGGAGCAGTTATTAACAGTGTGTATATCTGGGACATCCCTGGTTGTCCAGTGGTTTAGACTCTGCTTTATTACTGCAGGAAGTGCAGGTTTGATCGCTGGTCAGGGATCTGAGATCCTGCATGCTGTGTGGTATGGCCATTTTTTTTTTTTAATTTAAAAAAGAGTGTATATATCTGAGTATATAGCACAGTAAAATTTAACTGTTAATATCTTCCATATAAAGGAATTTCTGTTAGTCTCAATGTATATTTATGCTTCTTCTGAAAGGGAATACCGTAGTAAATATGAGTAATAAGCCCACGATACTTTTTGTATTGTTTTCTATAGTAGAAAGAAGATACTTGCCTGGCAAAAACTTAAAAAAAAATTTAAGTAACTGTATACAGTTATCATTTCTATTTCATGATAAATCTCTTCTCTCTTCTGACCTTGCTAATTTTCTTTTATCTACCAGGACCATTGAAACCTGGGAAACATCTTGCAGCCGTGTGCCATAAAACCAGATGTTCTTTCCCATGAGAAACAATAGTGTAATGAATGTCTCCTTCCCTGCCCCGCTTAGTAGGGTCAATAAACGACACCTTGAAACACTATCATCTCACCACAAAATAGACGGGGCATAAGCAGAAGATCTTAAGAAGAGGTGGCAAGAATACACAGAACTATACAAAAAAGATCTTCATGACTAGGATAATCATGATGGTGTGATCATTCACCTAGAGCCAGACATCCTTGAATGCGAAGTCAAGTGGCCTTAGGAAGCATCATTATGAACAAAGCTAGTGGAGGTGATGGAATTTCAGTTGAGCTATTTCAAATCCCAAAGATGATGCTGTCAAAGTGCTGCACTCAATATGTCAGCAAATTTGGAAAACCCAGCAGTGGCCACAGAACTGGAAAAGGTCAGTTTTTGTTGCAATCCCAAAGAAAGGCAATGCCAAAGAATGCTCAAACTACCACACAATTGCTCTCATTTCACATGCTAGTAAAGTAATGCTCAAAATTCTCCAAGCCAGGCTTCAATAGTACATGAACCGTGAACTTCCAGATGTTCAAGGTGGATTTAGAAAAGGCTAAGGAACCAGGGATCAAATTGCCAACATCCTTTGGATTACCAAAAAAGCAAGAGAGTTCCAGAAAAACATCTACTCCTTTTTTATTGATTACACCAAAGCCTTTGACTGTGTGGATCACAACAAACTGTGGAAAATTCTTTAAGAGATGGGAATACCAGACCATCTGACCTGCCTCTTGAGAAATCTGTATGCAAGTCAAGAAGCAACAATTAGAACTGTATATGGAACAACAGACTGGTTCGAAATTGGGAAAGGAGTACGTCAAGGCTGTATATTGTCACCCTGCTTATTTAATTTATATGCAGAGTACGTCATGTGAAATGCTGGGCTGGATGAAGCACTAGCTGGAATCAAGATTGCTGGAAGAAATATCAATAACCTCAGGTACACAGATGACACGATACACAGTGGAACTAAACAGCCTCTTGATGAAAGTGAAAAAGGAGAGTGAAAAAGCTGGCTTAAAACTCAACATTCAAAAAATGAAGATCATGGCATCTGGTCCCATCACTCCATGGCAAATAGATGGAGAAACAATGGAAACAGTGAAAGACTTTATTTTCTTGGGCTCCAAAATCACTGCAGATGGTGACTGCAGCCATGAAATCAAAAGACACTTGCTCCTTGGAAGAAAAGCTATGACCAAGCTAGACAGCATATTAAAAAGCAGAGACATTATTTTGCCAACAGAAGTCTGTCTAGACAAAGCTATGGTTTTTCCAGTTGTCATGTATGGATGTGAGAGTTGGACCATAAAGAAAGCTGAGTGCTGAAGAATTGAAGCTTTTGAACTGTGGTGTTGGAGAAGACTCTTGAGAGTCCCTTGGACTGCAAGGAGATCCAACCAGTCCATCCTAAAGGAAATCAGTCTGAATATTCATTGAAAGGACTGATGGTGAAGATCCAATACGTTGGCCACCTGATGCAAAGAACTGACTCGTTGGAAAAGATTCTGATGCTGGGAAAGATTGAAAGCAGGAGGAGAAGGGAATGATAGAGGATGAAACTGTTGGATGGCACCACCGACTTGATAGACATGAGTTTGAGCAAACTTTGGGAGTTGGTGATGAACAGGAAAGCCTGGCGTATTGCAGTTCATGGGGTTGCAGAGTCAGGCATGACAGAGCAACTGAACTGAGCTGACTGAACTGTATTCAGAGTAATGGTGGATTTTTTTCTCATAATTTAGGAGAGCTGATAATATTTCTCAAGACTTTTTTTTTTTTTTTTTTAAGATGAGGATTGGCTAGTGGAGAACAGTGAACAACAGGGAAGCAAGTGAAAACACCAGGTTGAAAACTTAAGACATCAAAACCTTTTGGAACTTCCTAAAAGATTACGTGGAGGATCAGCTCGAGTTTAAAAGAAAGATTCAGTGCTTATTTGTTTAACTCTAGTAAAAATAACTAAAACATGTTTGCCCTCGGGAATCTAGACTATTGTACCTGGCCAAAAGGAAGAACCATGTTAGCTAAGATTAACCCAGTTCTTTCTGGAACGTATGTGTGGTAGAATTGAGAAGTGTAGGTATAAGCACAAGAACTGGATTGTCCTTACTTTCTATTTATGTAGGAAGTTGAACATCACCTTTTCTCATTTTCAAATTTTCTGTTGCCCAAACTACAAATAGGGTTTCCCAGGTGCCACCAGTGTTAAAGATTCTGCCTGCCATCCACAAGAGACACAGGTTTGATCCCTGGGTTGGGAAGATCTCCTGGAGGAGGAAATGGCAACCCACTCCAGTATTCTTGCCAGGAGAATCCTGTGGACAGAGGAGCCTGGTGGGCTATAGTTCATGGGGCCACAGAGACTTGAACCTGACTGAGCAGCTAAGCAGCAGCAGCAACAGCAACAAACTACAAATAAAATCTGTGTGGAAAACATGTTTGGGTTTCTGCCTCTGAAATACTGTTCCAAGTTGCAGTTGTGCTAAATTAGATACTGAGAGCTTAATTATAGTAAAATTTGGTAGTGTAGGAGGTAGCCATTAGCTGCTGAGATAGAAGACTGCTTTTTGTTTCTGTCTGGTCTTTGTAGATAAATTCCAACTTTCCCCTTTTATACCTGTCTCAAATTTCATTCCTCCAAACCAGAAAGCTTAACCTATTTGCAAAACATTGTTATTGCAGTCATCTCCTGGGGTATAATTAATCAGTAACCCCCAGTTTAATTATACAATGAATAGAAGGGCTAGTTGCCCAAAAGGTAAAGGTGATTTGAAAGACGTTATAAGATTTTGAGGAAAATCCTTGCTTTAAATTGGCATTCGGTAGCTGCTTTATTTCTGTCAAATTCTGGGATTTCAATAAATGCATCTCCAGGACAGTATAGAGAGCAGTGTTAAATTTAAATAGTGAGGTTTATTAAAAAATGGGTAGGCACCCTCAAAGTTTGTGGGTTCCCTATCACCGAATGATTTCTGATAAGAAGAATGATTTCTTTCCCTGTTAAAGAAACACACAAAGCAGATAGACAGACCCTCATGTTTTCCACTTAACTTTAAATTGCATGATTTATACATGATATTGGCTTCTTAGAACTTTTGGGAGAGAAGCGCTGAAGCCATGTTTGAAAAGCAGGTCCATGGTATGTGATACAACATGTATGATGCTGGAGGACAGCAACGTGGTGGTGGTTTAGTCGCTAAGTGGTGTCTGACTCTTGCGACCGCTTGGACTGTAGTCTGCCGGGCTGCCCTGTCCATGGGTTTTCCCAGGTAAGAATACTAGAAAGAAAGTGAAGTCGCTCAGTCGTGTCCGACTCTTTGTGACTCCATGGACTATAGCCTCTTTGCAACCCCATGGACTGTAGCCTATCAGGCTCCTCCGTCCATGGGATTTTCCAGGCAAGAGTGCTGGAGTGGATTGCCATTTCCTTCTCCAAGGGATCTTCCCGACCCAGGAATTGAACTGGGGTCTCCCGCATTGCAGGCAGACGTTTTACCATCTGAGCCATCAGGTAGAGTGGGTCGCTATTTTCTTCTCCAGGGGATCTTCCTGAACCAGGGATTGTACTCAGGTTTCCTGCATCGTAGGCAGATTCTTTACTGACTGAGCCACCAAGGAAGCCCTGGAGGACAATGAGCCCATTACAAAATGACAAACACTGTATGAGTCCACTTATATGAAGTATTCAAAGAGGCCAAACTCATAGAAACAGCGAGTATAATAATGATAGTTGCTGGTGGCTGGGGGAGGGAGAAATAGTTGTTTAACTGCTGTAGAATTTCAAATTTGCAAGATGAAAAAGTTTTATATGTATACTTGGTACAACAGTGAAAACACTTACCATGAAGGAACCAAACACTTGGAAATGGTTAGGATGGTCATTTGAATGTCTTTAACACAGTTACATTTTTTAAAGTACTAAAAATCTATTTTAAACTTTTGGCAAAGTAAAATACTTTGTTTTAAAACTCTCACAAGAATAACTGAGTAGGAGCACAGGGTGTCAAGGCGATAGCTGAGTGAGTGTGATGATACCAGTCTATCAGATAAGTTTTCAGATCAGAGAAGTGAAAGTGAAAGTCACTCAGTCAGTGTCCAACTCTTTGCAACTCCGTGGATATAACGTACATGGAATTCTCTGGGTCAGAATACTGGAGTGGGTAGCCTTTCCCTTCTCCAGGGGATCCTTCCAACCCAGGGATCAAACCCAGGTCTCCTGCATTGCAGGAGGATTCTCTAGCTGAGCCACAAGGGAAGCCCAAGAATACTGGAGTGGGTAGCCTATCCCTTCCCCAGCAGATCTTCCCCACCCAGGAATCAAACTGGGGTCTCCTGCATTGCAGGCAGATTCTTTACCAATTAAGCTATCAGGGAACCCTACCCCTCCAAAAAAAAAAAAAAAAATATATATATATATATATATATATATATATGCAGGCATGCTAAATTGCTTCAGTCATGTCAGGCTCTGTGATACTCTATGGACTGTAGTCCACGAGGCTCTTCTGTCCATGGAATTCTTCAGGCAAGAATACTGGAGTAGGTTGCCATGCCCTCCTCCAGAGGATCTTCCCAACCCAGAGACTGAACCCACATCTCTTGTGTCTCCTGCTTTTCCAGGCAGGTTCTTTACCACTAGGGCCACCTGGGAAGCCTGGATCAGAGAAGGGGAATCACTAAATTTTGAGTACAACAAAAGAACACCAATTTTACTGCTCACTGTTGATTAAGTGACTTAGAAAAAGATGTACCATGCAGTCTTCCAAAAAATATTTACTGAACAAAGAGGAGGCCAATCATTGTGCCAGGTGATGGGGATTCAGTGATGAATAAGACTGATTTGCATTTTCATTCTTCAGTCTACTGCAATTTCCTCTTGCTGAGGTTGTCAATGACCTTCTAGTGACTAATTACATTAAAGCTGATTTACAACGCTTCCCTAGTGGCTCAGATGGTAAAGAGTCCTCCTGCAATGCAGGAGACTTGAGTTTGATCCCTGGGTTGGTAAGATCCACTGGAGAATGGAATGGGTACCGATCCAGTATTCTTTTTTTTTTTTTTTCTGGTACCGACTTTCTTTTTTTTTTTATTATTATTATTATTTTATTTTATTTTTAAACTTTACATAATTGTATTAGTTTTGCCAAATATCAAAATGAACCCATCACAGGTATACATGTGCTCCCCATCCTGAGCCCTCCTCCCTCCTCCCTCCCCATACCATCCCTCTGGGTCGTCCCAGTGCACTAGCCCCAAGCATCCAGTATCGTGCATTGAACCTGGACTGGCATCTCGTTTCATACATGATATTTTACAAGTTTCAATGCCATTCTCCCAAATCTTCCCACCCTCTCCCTCTCCCACAGAGTCCATAAGACTGTTCCATACATCAGTGTCTCTTTTGCTGTCTCGTACACAGGGTTATTGTTATCATCTTTCTAAATTCCATATATATGCGTTAGTATACTGTATTGGTGCTTTTCCTTCTGGCTTACTTCACTCTGTATAATAGGCTCCAGTTTCATCCACCTCATTAGAACTGATTCAAATGAATTCTTTTTAATGGCTGAGTAATACTCCATTGTGTATATGTACCACAGCTTTCTTATCCATTCATCTGCTGATGGACATCTAGGTTGCTTCCATGCCCTGGCTATTATAAACAGTGCTGCGATGAACATTGGGGTACACGTGTCTCTTTCCCTTCTGGTTTCCTCAGTGTGTATGCCCAGCATTGGGATTGCTGGATCATAAGGCAGTTCTATTTCCAGTTTTTTAAGGAATCTCCACACTGTTCTCCATAGTGGCTGTACTAGTTTGCATTCCCACCAGCAGTGTAAGAGGGTTCCCTTTTCTCCACACCCTCTCCAACATTTATTATTTGTAGACTTTTGGATCGCAGCCATTCTGACTGGTGTGAAATGGTACCTCATAGTGGTCTTGATTTGCATTTCTCTGATAATGAGTGATGTTGAGCATCTTTTCATGTGTTTGTTAGCCCTCTGTATGTCTTCTTTGGAGAAATGTCTATTTAGTTCTTTGGCCCATTTTTTGATTGGGTCATTTATTTTTCTGGAGTTGAGCTGTAGGAGTTGCTTGTATATTTTTGAGATTAGTTGTTTGTCAGTTGCTTCATTTGCTATTATTTTCTCCCATTCTGAAGGCTGTCTTTTCACCTTGATGATAGTTTTCTTTGATGTGCAGAAGCTTTTAAGGTTAATTAGGTCCCATTTGTTTATTTTTGCTTTTATTTCCGATATTCTGGGAGGTGGGTGATAGAGGAGCCTGCTGTGATGTATGTCAGAGAGTGTTTTGCCTATGTTCTCCTCTAGTAGTTTTATAGTTTCTGGTCTTATGTTTAGATCTTTAATCCACTTTGAGTTTATTTTTGTGTATGGTGTTAGAAAGTGTTCTAGTTTCATTCTTTTACAAGTGGTTGACCAGTTTTCCCAGCACCACTTGTTAAAGAGATTGTCTTTAATCCATTGTATATTCTTGCCTCCTTTGTCAAAGATAAGGTGTCCATATGTGCATGGATTTATCTCTGGGCTTTCTATTTTGTTCCATTGATCTATATTTCTGTCTTTGTGCCAGTACCATACTGTCTTGATAACTGTGGCTTTGTAGTAGAGCCTGAAGTCAGGTAGGTTGATTCCTCCAGTTCCATTCTTCTTTCTCAAGATCACTTTGGCTATTCAAGGTTTTTTGTATTTCCATACAAATTGTGAAATTATTTGTTCTAGCTCTGTGAAGAATACTGTTGGTAGCTTGATAGAGATTGCATTGAATCTATAAATTGCTTTGGGTAGTATACTCATTTTCACTATATTGATTCTTCCAATCCATGAACATGGTATATTTCTCCATCTATTAGTGTCCTCTTTGATTTCTTTCACCAGTGTTTTATAGTTTTCTATATATAGGTCTTTAGTTTCTTTAGGTAGATATATTCCTAAGTATTTTATTCTTTCCGTTGCAATGGTGAATGGAATTGTTTCCTTAATTTCTCTTTCTGTTTTCTCATTATTAGTGTATAGGAATGCAAAGGATCCAGTATTCTTGCCTGGAGAATCTCATGGACAGGAAAGCCTGGCAGGCTACAGTTCATGGGGTTGCAGAGAGTCGGCACTTTCACTTTTACAGAGCCTGACTATTTCCTTCTTGAAACTTTATTCTCTGTTGGCTTCCTTGACTTTGCCTTCACCTGGTTCTTTTTTAACTTCAGCAGCTTCTTCTAGCTACTCCATAAATATTGGTATTTTCTAAGGTTTTATCCTAGACCCCCCTTTCTTCCAAGTACATACACCCTAGGAAAAGTCATCAATTTACTGAAGTGAAAGTGGAAGTGTTAGTTGTTCAGTTGGGTCTGACTCTCTGTGACCCCATGGACTGTAGCCTACCAGGCTCCTCTGTCCAAGGAATTCTCCAGGGAAGAATACTGGAGTGGGTGGCCATTCCCTTCTCCAGGGAGGTCTTCCCAACCCAAGGACTGAACATGAGTCTTGCACACTGTGGGCAGATTCTTTACCATCTGAGCCATCAATTAGCTGATGACCCTCAAATCTTACCTCCAGCTTAAACATCTTTATCTGGGCTCCAGAATGCTACAACTTATATACTATCAGAGAGCTCTACCTGAACGTCCCGAACTCAACAGATTTAAAACTCAACCTATTCTCTTTTCTGATATTCTTTTCTTCCTACATGCTTCTTTTTATCAGGAAAGGACAGCATCAGTAATTTAATTGCCCAAGCCAGAACTTGGGAGTCATTCTATATTTCTTCCTCTGTGTTGTCCTCACCAAGAAGGACCCAAAATAGTCTGTTAAATTCCTCTGTTTAATAATGCTTAAATATGATTCATCCTCTCTTTCATCCTGCTGTCGCTGCTTGAGTTCTCATTTGAATGATCGCATTTGGATTATTTCAATAGACAGATCAGTTTCCACCCTCCTTGGCTTGACTTTCCTTAATACATCTGACGCATTGCTAGCAGACTGACCATGCCAGACAAATCTGATTATGTTGTTTTCTCCAGGAAAAATTCTTTAATAGTTTCCCATTACCTCTAGGACAAAATCTTCACCCTTGTCAATGTCTTTTGAGATCTCTCTTTGCCCTCTTCTTAAAGCATTGTCTCTTACTTTTGTTACCTTTGCATCCAACTCTCAAGCAGGATTGAACTCTTTAGTTTGAGACTCTTTTATAAAAGAGATGCACTTTTCTTAGCCAGATGGAGTCCTATTTATAAGTTACTCATGGCTATTCTTTTATTATTTTATTGATTATTACTGATAACTCTGTTGTTGCTGCTCACTTTCCTCATAAACCTAAAATTACTAAAAAAAAAAAAAAAGTTTATTACATATTTTAAAAATACACCCTAATTCCTGAAAACAGGCAAGTAATCAGTTTGTTTACCATTTATGCCTGCTTTGTTAAAACTGGTTCCCTGATAATACTGAACACAGGAGTGTTAACAAACTAAAGACGGTATCAGGGAAACACCAGCCGACACTTATTTCTTGGCCTTGTTATAGTGCCAAACATTATGGGGGGAAAACTGGTGATTCTCTGGACATTCATGAAAATTTTGTCTTTCTGTGAAGTGGAATAGACTCTCAAATGAGCCAGCACTGGCATACCATTGGCAGCGAATGAATAGTCTATTGTTTAAAGCAAAGAAAAAGTATTTGGTTAATAGCTATATATCTTTCAAGAAGAGAATCTTAATGACCATATTACTGCATTTGAAAAAGTAAACTTGGGATTTCCCTGATGGTCCCTGCTGCTAGTGCAAGGGGTATGGGTTCAGTCCCTGGTTAGGGAACTAAGATCCCACATGCTGCACAGCAAGGGATCTGTGCTGTGATAAAAAAGATAAAATATAAATATAAAAAATATAAATATAAAAGATAAAAATAATAGTAATATTTAAAAATTTTTAATTCTCTTGATGATGATGGTAATGATAGCAGCAGTGAACATTTGTTGAAAAACTTATCCTGTGCCAGGAACTAAGCATTTTTACTCATGAAATAGATGTCATCATTAGGCCCATTTTCCAGATGAAGGCTCACAAAGCTTAAATCTCTTGCTGAAGGTCACTCAGCTATTAAACAGAAGTATAATGTGAAAACCTCTTTGGTATTATAGTTACTACTGCCTCTAAGAGAATGTAGAAAAGGGGAATTTGGAAGTGAGAGAAGGTTTGGAGACCTGATATAGGACCTGATATACTGAACATTTCTCATTTCTTTACTCCAAAAACTTTCCCTCATTTCAAGAGATCTGTGCCACTTCAGCCAAGACATGTGAGAAAGACCTTTGTCATAGTTGTTTTTTTAAAACCCAGATTAAATGAGAGCTGTAGCTTCATTATCTCTATATTAAGTCAGAGCAGGGGGAAAACTACATGAAAAATGAATATCTGATAAGTATTCTCTGCCTTGGGCAACATCTTCCCTTTGAATTTAAAAGAGAGAGAAAATTGTATATCTCTGTTATGAATGTGGGGAAGGAAAAATTCATAAAACTCAGATCCCTTTGTTAGAGATTCACACAAAACAACAAAGGGAGCGTGTGATTGCTTTTTGCAGAATGGAAGCTCCTTTGCTGGCTTAAGCTGAACATGAAACAATGTTGGAGCAGGGTTTCTGAAAAGGGAATTAGATATCTTGAAGTTTCCAACAAGACAGAACACAACCAGACTCACACTGCTTACAAAAGCCATTTGGCACTAAGTGGAATGCAGAGAAAGCCTTGAAGGGAAAGATTAAATGGGTGACTCAGAGCCTCTCCCCTCTCTGCAGCCAGTCACACCAGGGCAGTAAGCTTTCAGAGAGAATTTTCCCTGGAAAAACAAAGGTACGGATGCTCTACCTTCACATTTCATCGTGCTTTATTCTTTCCCAATCATGTTCACATTTTATCCTCATGACAAATTTGTGATTGCAATAAGGCAGGTACTAGTATTTCTATTTATTCAAGAAAAAAAAAAATATCAGAGCCAGTGAGGTATTATCTGGGCTGTGTTCAGGGAGCTAATAAGCAGTGAGAAATGTACTAGAAACAGGGATGGTTCTGTACTCATTGCTCATTAGGTCAAATCAAATAGAAGGAAACACTGGACCTCAGATATTCTACTTCCAAGGTCTAGGCAAGGGTATATGAAGTGCAAAAACATGCAGCGGAAGAAAAGACCACGTAAAGCCCATCAAAATTCACTCTTAGATTTGTGGAGTGAATGTGTCTTATTTTGGGCTCATAATGAACAGATCCAAGTGCAAGGATGTTAATGCAAGAAATTTGATTGAGAGGTGGTGATTCCAGGAAAAACCAGATGGATAGTGGGAAATCAAAAAAAGGGAGGGAAATAAGTTAATAAAGGGTGCAAATCAATTCAGTTACCACTTTTTGTAACAGGAGTGTAATTCAGTATGTTGAAAATGCACCTCATAATTTGTGCCTCCAAAGGGTGAGGGTTCAGAAATGTCACAGAGGTGGGTGTGAGGTGGAAACATTGATTCCTCAGCACTTCTCGCCAGATTTATGCAAGCTCTAGCCTGCAGAGAAAGTCCTCAGAAAGTTGAAAATTGGCTAGTTTTCACTCCAGTGATAAGATCAAAAGGGGTGTGAGTGAGGACTTACAGGGCCTACATCATAGTATCTCCAACAGAGTTCAAAAGTGGAAGAGCAGACATAGATATTCTCATTCAGAGAAACATGGTATCATAATTGATTTTTCTCAGCATCAGAGGTAGTATCAGAAATGTGTGTGTGTGTGTGTGTGTGTGTGTTAGGCACTCAGTCGTGTTTGACTCTTTGCGAGCCCATGCAATGTAGCCCTCCAGGCTCCTTTGTCCATGGAATTCTCCAAGCAAGAATACTGGAGTGGCTTGTCATTCCCTTCTTCAGGGGATCTTCCCAACCCAGGGATCGAACCTGGGTCTCCTCCATTGCAGGCAGATTCTTTACCTTTTGAGCCACTGGGGAAGTCCCCACTTTGTATCAGAAGACCAATTTCTAAAAATTTTAATTAACATTTCATTGATCTTTTCATGTATCAATACTGTACTCTTTTGATTATTTCAGCTATATACTAAGCCTGAATATTGGGAAGAGTGATTCCTCACAGTTTATTTTTAATTTTCAAAATTATTTTGAAAAATAGAAGTCTAGAGTCTCTTCCCTTCTGTATAAATTTTAAAGTAAGCTTATCCATTTTTGCATAAAATTTTCAGAGATTTTGATAGGAATTTTGATAAACATATAGATAAATTTAGGAAAAATATACATTTATTAAGTGGAATTTTCCAATCCATGAACATGGCATGTTCTCTCCAAGTATTAAAGTCTTCTTTGATTGTTTTCCTTAGAATTTTCTTATTTCCACATACAGATCCCATACAAGTTTTGTTAAAAGACTCTTTTGCCCTCTGATGCTGTCCTTCTGTACCAGTGTAAATCCAATGATATTCCTGTTACCACAAGCAATGTTTTTGAAAGGGAGATTTTTAAGGATTTTATGGAGCTAAAGCTATAGTAATTGTCACTATATAAATATATGTAATATATATAACACCAAACCTGGAAGTGACAATACCAATATAAAAGTTGTTGTAGCATAGCGAGGTTATGGGATTTTATTTCCTCATGAATTCTGAAATAATATTCAAATTTAGAGTTTGGAACTTAATACATTGTATACCTTATAGCTTTGATAGGAAAAAAAAGGTGTAACTGGGATTTTAGTTGGTCCAATTTACCCACTTCTAGAGAGAAGGGAACACAGGACTTTTTATGGAAGTGTGGTCTTCTCACACTCCTCCCCATCCTGCAAGGAGCAATAAGGGAATTCTCATGATTGTGAAAAACAAAGAAGGAAAGGACAGCTCTGGCATGGTGGGGAAATTACTGTATTTTGAAGCAGTATGTTTATGTTCAATCCCTGGTCCTAGAATTACTAACAATGTAATTTAGAAAAAAATCACTTTATATCTCTTAGCTACAATTTTCTCTTCTATAGAGCAGAATGTTTACTTCCAAAAGGTACCTAGATTGGTTCTCCAAAGTTGCCTCTGTGTCTCATGTTAGAAGAGAGTCGTTTCCTCGGTGCAACTAAATAGTTGTTTCCACTAGATGGGATTAATCTCTGGGCATTACTGATGAAAACATTTTATGCACTGGTTCCGAAATTTGACCAAGATTTAGAAGTTATAAAAGCTGAGATTTAGATCCATCTTAAACTAAGTGAATCAGAGTTTCCATGGGCAAGATACATGGCTCAAAATTTTCAAAAGCTCTTCACGGTGATTTTGATGATTGGCCAGATTTGGGAAAACTAGTGCTTTTTAAACTTTAAAGTGCACATAATTCACCCAGGGCTCTTATTAAAATGGAGTTTCCAATTTATGGACCTGGGTGGATGAGGGTAGTGGAGCTCAGGTGTTCTCAGGGGATGTAGATGCTGTGGATTGAAATGAGGAGTACCATTTGTTAAGCAGCAAAAAGACTCTGCTTTGGGTCTTCTTCTCTTTAAAAGGTCAGGTCACATATTGTCAAGGAGGTTCTTTTCTAGGAAAAAAGAAACATGATTTTAATTCAGAGATCCCTTAAGTTTTGAGTATTTCAAATAGTAAGGAATCATAAATTATTTCTGGCAAGACTAAAATATAAATGCTTGAATGTGTAATGAAAATGTCAACTTCGGTTCAGCTCAGTTCACTCAGTCATGTCCGACTATTTATGGCCCCATGGACTTCAGCCCATCAGGCCTCCCTGTCCATCACCAACTCCTAGAGTTTACTCAAACTCATGTCCATTGAGTCAGTGATGCCATCCAACTGTCTCATCCTCTGTCATCCCCTTCTCCTCCCACTTTCAATCCCTCCCAGCATCAGAGTCTTTTCCAGTGAGTCAACTCTTCGCATCAGGTGGCCAAAGTATTGGAGTTTCAGCTTCAACATCAGTACTTCCAATGAATATTCAGGACTAATTTCCTTTACAATTGACTGGTTGGATCTCCTTGCAGTCTAAGGGACTCTCAAGAGTCTTCTCCAACACCACAGTTCAAAAGCATCAATTCTTCGGTGCTCAGCTTTCTTCACAGTCCAACTCTCACATCCAAACATGGCCACTGGAAAAACCATAGCCTTGACTAGATGGACCTTTGTTGGCAAAGTAATGTCTCTGCTTTTCAATATGCTATCTAGGTTGGTCATAACTTTTCTTCCGAGGAGTAAGTATCTTTTAATTTCATGGCTATAGTCACCATCTACAGTGATTTTGGACCCCCCGAAAATAAAGTCTGACACTGTTTCCCCATCTATTTCCCATGAAGTGATGGGACCAAATGCCATGATATTCGTTTTCTGAATGTTGAGTTTTAAGCCAACTTTTTCACTCTCCTCTTTCACCTTCATCAAGAGGCTTTTTAGTTTCTCTTCACTTTCTCCCAGAGCCCCCCAAAATAAAGTCTGTCACTGTTTTCATTGCTTCCCCATCTATTTGCCATGAAGTGATGGGACTGGATGCCATGATCTTAGTTTTCTGAATGTTGAGTTTTAAGCCAGCTTTTTCACTTTCCTCTTTCACTTTCATCAAGAGACTCTTTAGTTCTTCTCTTTCTGCCATAAGGGAGGTGTCATCTGCATATCTGAGGTTATTAACATTTCTCCCGGCAATCTTGATTCCAGCTTGTGTTTCATCCAGCCCAGAATTTCTCATGATGTACTCTGCATATAAGTTAAATAAGCAGGGTGACAATATACATTCTTGACATATTCCTTTCCTGATTTGGAACCAGACTATTGTTCCATGTACAGTTTTAACTGTTGCTTCTTGACTTGCATACAAATTTCTCAGGAGACAGGTCAGGTGTCTGGTATTCCCATCTCTTGAAGAATTTTCCACAGTTTGTGGTGATCCACACAATCAAAGGCTTTGGCGTAGTTAATAAAAAAGAAGCAGATATTTTTCTGGAACTCTCTCACTTTTTTGATAGTCCAATGGATGCTGGCAATTTGATTTCTGGTTCCTTTACCTTTTCTAAATCCAGCTTGAACATCTGGAAGTTCACAGTTCATATACTGTTGAAGGCTGGCTTGGAGAATTTTGAGCATTACTTTGCTAGTGTGTGAGTTGATTGCATTCGTGTGGTAGTTTGACCATTGTTTGGCATTGCCTTTCTTTGGGATTGGAATGAAAACTGACTTTTTCCAGTCCTGTGGCCACTGCTGAGTTTTCCAAATTTGCTAGCATATTGAGTGCAGCACTTTCACAGCATCATCTTTTTAGGATTTGAAATAGTTCAACTGGAATTCCATCACCTCTCCTAGCTTTGTTCATAATGGCGCTTTCTCAAGCTCACTTGACTTTGCATTCCAGGATGTCTGGCTCTAGGTGAGTGACCACATCATCATGATTATCTGGATCATGAAGATATTTTTTGTATAGTTCTTCTGTGTATTATTGCCCCCCTTTTTAATATCTTCTGTTTCTGTTAGGTCCATACCATTTCTGTCCTTTCTTGTGCCCATCTTTGCACGAAATGTTCCCTTGGTATTTCTAATTTTCATGAAGAGATCTCTAGTCTTTTCCATTCTATTGTTTTCCTCTATTTCTTTGCATTGATCTTGGAGGAAGGCTTTCTTATCCCTCCTTGCTATTCTTTGGAACTCTGCATTCAAATGGGTATATCTTTCCTTTTCTCCTTTGCCTTTCACTTCTCTTTTTTCTCAGCTATTTGTAAGGCCTCCTCAGACAACCATTTTGCCTTTCTTTTCCTTGGGTATGGTCTTGATCCCTGTCTCCTGTACAGTGTCATGAACCTCCATCCATAGTTCATCAGGCACTCTATCAGATCTAATCCCTTGAATTTATTTGTCACTTCCACTGTATAATCGTAAGGGATTTGATTTAGGTCATACCCGATTGGTCTAGTGGTTTTCCCTACTTTCTTCAATTTCAGTCTGAATTTGGCAATAAGGAGTTCATGATCTGAGCCACAGTCAGCTCCCGGTCCTGTTTTTGCTGATTATATAGAGCTTCTCCATATTTGGCCGCAAAGAATATAATCAATCTGATTTCAGTATTGACCATCTGTTGATGTCCATGTGTAGAGTCTTCTCTTGTGTTGTTGGAAGTGTGTGTTTGCTATGACCAGTGCATTCTCCCGGCTGTTAGCCTTTGCCCTGCTTCATTTTATACTCCAAGGCCAAATTGGCCTGTTGCTCCAGGTATTTCTTGACTTCCTACTTTTGCATTCCAGCCCTCTATAATGAAAAAGACATCTTTTGGGGGTGTTATTTCTGGAAGGTCTTGTAGGTCTTCATAGAACCATTCAACTTCAGCTTCTTCAGCATTACTGGTCACAGCATACACTTGGATTACTGTGATGTTGAATGGTTTGCCTTGGAAACAAACAGAGGTCATTTGTCATTTTTGAGATTGCATCCAAATATTGCATTTTGGACTCTTGTTGACTATGATGGCTACTCATTCCTTGTAAGGGATTCTTGCCCACAGTAGTAGATGTAATAGTCATCTGAGTTAAATTCACCCATTCTAGTGAAATGAAAATGTCAACTTCAAGAAGACATTAAAAGAAAAAAGGCAGTTGATCAAAAATCATTGCTTGTTTTTGTGAGTTACTTCAGAAGACACAAGCAGGAGTCATGGGTTGTTTTGCAAGTTCATAGAGAAACTGATTATTATAACAATTTAGAATCACTTCAGACAATGGCCCAGGTAATAAAATTCCTTTTTGATTGGAAAATCTCCTCAACACTGGAAAGTAACTGGGAAATTTCATGTTTAATCATTTAAATTCAGATTTCTTATAAATACTGAAATGGGGTCAATAAGCACATTTAATAATCAAAACAAGCTTTTAATGTTTAGATGAAGTAGACATTAAAAACAACAAACTGACTTGATGAATTTATTGGGATCCAAGATTTCATTTTCAGCTTTGTATGTTCAAGATACTGTGTTATAAAATTTAACTATGGTAGGAGGGTGATCCTAAGATGGTGGAGGAATAGGACAGGGAGACCACTTTCTCTCCCACAAATTCATCAAAAGAACATTTAAACGCTGAGAAAATTCCACAAAACAACTTCTGAATGCCGGCAGAGGACATTGGGCACCCAGAAAAGCAGCCCATTGTCTTCAAAAGGAGGTAGGAAAAAATATAAAAGACAAAAGAATAGAGACAAAAGAGGGAGGGGCGGAGCTCCTTCCCAGGAAGGGAGTCTTAAAAAGAGAGAAGTTTGCAAACACCAGGAAACACTCTCACTGCCGAGTCTGTGGCGAGCCTTGGAAGCACAGAGGGCAATGTAACAGGGAGGAAAAATAAATTAATTAAAACCCACAGATTATGAGCCCAAGGGTAACTCCCCCAGCGGAGAAGCAGCACAGATGCCTGCACTCGCCACTAGCAAGCGGGGGCTGGGCAGGGAGGCGCGGGCTGCATGGCTTAGAGTAAGAACCAGGCCTGGAATGCCCTGAGGGCAATCTGAGGGAACTAACTTGGGCTAGCAAACCAGACTGCAGGATAGCTACCGCGCGCAAAGCCAGCCCTAACCTAAGACACCGCCAGGCCCTCGTACAGAACAAAGGACTGAACAGAGATAGCCGGCTGCTGACCATCCCCTCTGGTGACAGGCAGCCAGAGCCGGAAGGGGGCAATCGCAGCCCAAAGAGACATTATCTACCACACTGCAAGCAGGCTTCTTTGCTATCTAAGACTTCTTGGGGTTCTAGATAGTCAACGTCTGCCTGAGAAGGTGCGCCGGTTGTACACCCAGAAAACCGAGTGGCAGGGACAGAGGAGGCGATAAGTCGCAGCGACCGTGCCCGCCAAACACCTCATTACCTGAGCTGCTTGGACCTGGGAAGGGCACAAAACGCAGGCCCAACTGAGTCTGCACCTCTGAGGACTACCCGAGTACCTGAATCTGAGCAGCTTAGACCTGGGAGGTGCATGCAGCCCAGGGCCAGCCTTGGACGGTTCCCGGAGGAGCAGCCTAGAGCCTGAGCAGTGTGGACAGGGAGGGCACACGCGCCGTGAGTGGGGGCAGGCCCAGTGTGGCTGAGGCACTGCGAGCACATGCCAGTGTTATTTGTTTGCATCGTCCCTCCCTCCCCGTAGTGCGACTGAACAAGTGAGCCTAAAAGAAAGTGTCCACCACCGTCCCCTTTGTATCAGGGCAGAAATCAGACACTGAAGAGACCAGCAAACAGAAGAAGCTAAAACAGAGGGCACCGCCTTGGAAGTGACAGATGCAATAAATTAAAACCCTGTCGTTAGTATCGACTACATGGGAAGGGGCCTATAGATCTTGAGAAATATAAGCCAGACCAAGGAACTATCCGAAAATGAACTGACCCCACAATACCCACAACACCAGAGAAAGTCCTAGATATATTTTTACTATTTCTACGATCATTCTTCTTTTTTTTAAGTTTTTTTTAATTTTTAAGTCCTCTATTACTCCTTTAATTTTCACTCTTATAACTTATTACTTTGCAAAAAAAAAAAAAAAAACCCTGTTTTTAAAAGCAAACCTTATATATATATATATATATATATATATATATATATATATATATATTATACTTTTTGTGACTTTGTTCTTTTTTTCTCTCTCTTTTTTCTTTAATATTGTATTTTTGAAATTCCAAACTCTAGATTTTTAATCTGTGCTTTTTGTATCTTTAGGAACCCAATCTTCAATACCCATTTTTACTTGGGAGCGAGATTACTGGCTTGACTGCTCTCTGCCCCTTTGGACTCTCCTTTCTCTCCACCAGATCGCCTCTGTCTCCTCCCTATCCCCTCTCTTCTCTACCCAACTCTGTGAATCTCTGTGTTCCAGATGGTGGAGAACACTTAGGGAACTGATTACTAGCTGGATCTGTCTCTCTCCTTTTGATTCCCCCTCTTTGTCCTCCTGGCCACCTCTGTCTCCTTCCTCCCTCTTCTCTTCTCTGTATAACTCCATGAACATCTCTGAGTGGTCCAGTTGGGGAATGCACATAAGGAAGTGATTACTGGCTAGCTTGCTCTCTCCTCTATTGATTCCACTTCATCTCATTTGGGTCACCTTTAACTCCCTCCTCCCTCTTCTCTTCTCCATGTAACTCTGTGAACCTCTCTGGGTGTCCCTCACTGTGGAGAAACTTTTCATCTTTAACCTAGATGTTTTATCAATGGTGCTGTATAAAAGAAGAAGTCTCGAGACTACTGTAAAAATAAGACTAAAAACCAGAAGCAGGAGGCTTAAGTCCAAACCCTGAGAACACCAGAGAACTCCTGACTTCAGGGAACATTAATTGACAGGAGCTCATCAAATGCCTCCATACCTACACTGAAACCAAGCACCACCCAAGGGCCAACAAGCTCCAGAGCAAGACATACTATGCAAATTCTCCAGCAACACAGGAACACAGCCCTGAGCTCCAATATACAGTCTGCCCAAAGTTACTCCAAAACCATTGACATCTCATAACTCATTACTGGACACTTCATTGCACTCCAGAGAGAAGAAATACAGCTCCATCCATCAGAACACCAACACAAGCTTCCCTAACCAAAAAACCTTGACAAGCCACCTGTACAACCCCACCCACAGCAAGAAAACTCCACAATAAAGAGAACTCCACAAACTGCCAGAATACAGAAAGGACACCCCAAACTCAGCAATATAAACAAGATGAAGAGACAGAGGAATACCCAGCAGGTAAAGGAACAGGATAAATGCCCACCAAACCAAACAAAAGAGGAAGTGATAGGGAATCTACCTGATAAATAATTCTGAATAATGATAGTGAAAATGATCCAAAATCTTGAAATCAAAATGGAATAACAGATAAATAGCCTGGAGACAAGGATTGAGAAGATGCAAGAAAGGTTTAACAAGGACCTAGAAGAAATAAAAGAGTCAATATATAATGAATAATGCAATAAATGAGATAAAAAACACTCTGGAGGCAACAAATAGTAGAATAACAGAGGCAGAAGATAGGATTAGTGAATTAGAAGATAGAATGGTAGAAATAAATGAATCAGAGAGGAAAAAAGAAAAATGAATTAAAAGAAATGAGGACAATCTCAGAGACCTCCAGGACAGTGTTAAATGCCCCAACATTTGAATCATAGGAGTCCTAGAAGAAGACAAAAAGAAAGACCATGAGAAAATACTTGAGGAGATAATTGTTGAAAACTTCCCTAAAATGGGGAAGGAAATAATTACCCAAGTCCAAGAAACCCAGAGAGTCCTAAACAGGATAAACCCAAGGCAAAACAACCCAAGACACATATTAATCAAACAAAGAACAAATATTAAAAGCAGCAAGGGAAAAACAACAAATAACACACAAGGGAATTCCCATAACAGCTGATCTTTCAATAAAAACTCTTCAGGCCAGGAGGGAATGGCAAGACATACTTAAAGTGATGAAAAAAAAATAACCTACTGCCCAGATTACTGTACCCAGCAAGGATCTCATTCAAATATGGAGGAGAAATCAAAAGCTTTACAGACAAGCAAAAGCTGAGAGAATTCAGCACCACCAAACCAGCTCTCGAACAAATGCTAAAGGATCTTCTCTAGACAGGAAACACAGAAAGGGTGTATAAACTCGAACCCCAAACAATAAAGTAAATGGCAATGGGATCATACTTATCAATAATTACCTTAAAAGTAAATGGGTTGAATGCCCCAACCAAAAGACAAAGGCTGGCTGAATGGATACAAAAACAAGATCCCTATATATGTTGTCTACAAGAGACCCACCTCAAAACAGGGGACACATACAGACTGAAAGTGAAGGGCTGGAAAAAGATATTTCATGCAAATATAGACCAAAAGAAAGCAGGAGTAGCAATACTCATATCAGATAAAATAGACTTTAAAACAAAGGCTGTGAAAAGAGACAAAGGACACTACATAATGATCAAAGGATCAATCCAAGAAGAAGATATAACAATTATAAATATATATGCACCCAACATGGGAGCGCCGCAGTATGTAAGACAAATGCTAACAAGTATGAAAGGAGAAATTAACAATAACACAATAATAGTGGGAGACTTTAATACCCCACTCACACCTATGGATAGATCAACTAAACAGAAAATTAACAAGGAAACACAAACGTTAAATGATACAATAGACCAGTTAGACCTAATTGATATCTATAGGACATTTCATCCCAAAACAATGAATTTCACCTTTTTCTCAAGCGCACATGGAACCTTCTCCAGGATAGATCACATCCTGGGCCATAAATCTAGCCTTGGTAAATTCAAAAAAATTGAAATCATTCCAAGCATCTTTTCTGACCACAATGCAGTAAGATTAGATCTCAATTACAGGAGGAAAACTATTAAAAATTCCAACATATGGAGGCTGAACAACATGCTGCTGAATAACCAACAAATCACAGAAGAAATAAAAAAAGAAAAAAAAATATGCATAGAAATGAATGAAAATGAAAATACAACAACCCAAAACCTGTGGGACACTGTAAAAGCAGTGCTAAGGGAAAAGTTCATAGCAATACAGGCATACCTCAAGATACAAGAAAAAAGTCAAATAAATAACCTAACTCTACACCTAAAGCAACTAGAAAAGGAAGAAATGAAGAACCCCAGGGTTAGCAGAAGGAAAGAAATCTTAAACATTAGGGCAGAAATAAATGCAAAAAAAAAAAAAAACAAACAAACAAAAAAAAAGAGACCATAGCAAAAATCAACAAAGCCAAAAGTTGGTTCTTTGAAAGGATAAATAAAATTGACAAACTATTAGCCAGACTCATCAAGAAACAAAGGGAGAAAAATCAAATCAATAAAATTAGAAATGAAAATGGAGAGATTACAACAGACACCACAGAAATACAAAGGATCATAAGAGACTGCTATCAGCAATTATATGCCAATAAAATGGACAACGTGGAAGAAATGGACAAATTCTTAGAAAAGTACAACTTTCCAAAACTGGACCAGGAAGAAATAGAAAATCTTAACAGACCCATCACAAGCACAGAAATTGAAACTGTAATCAGAAATCTTCCAGCAAACAAAAGCCCAGGTCCAGACGGCTTCACAGCTGAATTCTACCAAAAATTTAGAGAAGAGCTAACACCTATCCTACTCAAACTCTTCCAGAAAATTGCAGAGGAAGGTAAACTTCCAAACTCATTGTATGAGGCCACTATCACCCTAATCCCCAAACCTGACAAAGATGCCACAAAAAAAGAAAACTACAGGCCAATATCACTGATGAACATAGATGCAAAAATCCTTAACAAAATTCTAGCAATCAGAATCCAACAACACATTAAAAAGATCATACACCATGACCAAGTGGGCTTTATCCCAGGGATACAAGGATTCTTCAATATCCTCAAATCAATCAATATAATACACCACATTAACAAATTGAAAAATAAAAGCCATATGATTATCTCAATAGATGCAGAGAAAGCCTTTGACAAAATTCAACATCCATTTATTATAAGAACTCTCCAGAAAGCAGGAACAGAAGGAACATACCTCAACATAATAAAAGCTATATATGACAAACCCACAGCAAACATTATCCTCAATGGTGAAAAATTGAAAGCATTTCCCCTAAAGTCAGGAACAAGACAAGGGTGCCCACTTTCACCACTATTATTCAACATAGTTTTGGAAGTTTTGGCCACAGCAATCAGAGCAGAAAAAGAAATAAAAGGAATCCAAACTGGAAAAGAAGTAAAACTCTCACTGTTTGCAGATGAGATGATCCTTTACATAGAAAACCCTAAAGACTCCACCAGAAAATTACTAGAGCTGATCAATGAATATAGTAAAGTGGCAGGATATAAAATCAACACACAGAAATCCCTTGCATTCCTATACACTAATAATGAAAAAATAGAAATAGAAATTAAGGAAACAGTTCCATTCACCATTGCAATGAAAAGAATAAAATACTTAGGAATATATCTACCTAAAGAAACTAAAGACCTATATATAGAAAACTATAAAACACTGGTGAAAGAAATCAAAGAGGACACTAATAGATGGAGAAATACACCATGTTCATGGATTGGAAGAATCAATATATTGAAAATGAGTATACTATGCAAAGCAAGCTATAGATTCAATGCAATCCCTATCAAGCTACCAATGGTATTTTTCACAGAGCTAGAACAAATAATTTCACAATTTGTATGGAAATACAAAAAACCTCGAATAGCCAAAGCAATCTTGAGAAAGAAGAATGGAACTGGAGGAATCAACCTGCCTGACTTCAGGCTCTACTACAAAGCCACAATCATCAAGACAGTATGGTACTGGCACAGAGACAGAAATACAGATCAATGGAACAAAATAGAAAGCCCAGAGATAAATCCATGCACCTATGGACACCTTATCTTTGACAAAGGAGGCAAGAATATACAATGAATTAAAGACAACCTCTTTAACAAGTAGTGCTGGGAAAACTGGTCAACCACTTGTAAAAGAATGAAACTAGAACACTTTCTAACACCATACACAAAAATAAACTCAAAATGGATTAAAGATCTAAACGTAAGACCAGAAACTATAAAACTCCTAGCGGAGAACATAGGCAAAACACTCTCTGACATAAATCACAGCAGGATCCTTTATGACCCACCTCCCAGAATATTGGAAATAAAGGCAAAAATAAACAAATGGGACCTAATTTAACTTAAAAGCTTCTGCACATCAAAGGAAACTGTAAGCAAGGTGAAAAGACAGCCTTCAGAGTGGGAAAAAATAATAGCAAATGAAGCAACTGACAAAGAATTAATCTCAAAAATATACAAGCAACTCCTGTAGCTCAATTCCAGAAAAATAAAAGACCCAATCAAAAAATGGGCCAAAGAACTAAATAGACATTTCTCCAAAGAAGACATACAGATGGCTAACAAATACATGAAAAGATGCTCAACATCACTCATTATCAGAGAAATGCAAATCATAACCACAATGAGGTACCATTTCACACCAGTCAGAATGGCTACAATCCAAAAGTCTACAAGCAATAAATGCTGGAGAGGGTGTGGAGAAAAGGGAACCCTCTTACACTGTTGGTGGGAATGCAAACTAGCACAGCCACTATGGAGAACAGTGTGGAGATTCCTTAAAAAACTGGAAATAGAACTGCCCTTGCTGCTACTGCTGCTAAGTCACTTCAGTCGTCTCTGACTCTGTGCGACCCCATGGACTGCAGCCCACCAGGCTCCCCCGTCCCTGGAATTCTCCAGGCAAGAATACTGGAGTGGGTTGCCATTTCCTTCTCCAATGGGTGAAAGTGAAAAGTGAAAGTGAAGTCGCTCAGTCGTGTCCAACTCTTAGCGACCCCATGGACTGAAGCCTACCAGGCTCCTCCGTCTATGGGATTTTCCAGGCAAGAGTACGGAGTGGGGTGCCATTGCTTTCTCCATAGAACTGCCTTATGACCCAGCAATCCCACTACTGGGCATACACACTGAGGAAACCAGAATTGAAAAAGACATGTGTACCCCAGTGTTCATCGCAGCACTGTTTATAATAGCCAGGACATGGAAGCAACCTAGATGTCCATCAGCAGATGAATGGATAAGAAAGCTGTGGTACATATACACAGTGGAGTATTACCCAGCCATTAAAAAGAATACATTTGAATCAGTTCTAATGAGGTGGATGAAACTGGAGCCTATTATACAAAGTAAGCCAGAAAGAAAAACACCAATACAGTATACTAATGCATATATATGTAATTTAGAAAGATGGTAACGATAACCCTGTAAGCAAGACAGCAAAAGAGACACAGATGTATAGAACAGTCTTTTGGACTCTGTGGGTGAGGGAGAGGGTGGGATGATTTGCGAGAATAGCATTGAAACATGTATAATATCATATATGAAACGAATCACCAGTCCCAGTTCGATGCATGATACAGGATGCTTGGGGCTGGTGCACTGGGAAGACCCAGAGGGATGGTATGGGGAGGGAGGAGGGAGGGGGTTCAGGATGGGGAACACATGTACACCTGTGGCAGATTCATGTTGATGTATGGCAAAACCAATACAATATTGTAAAGTAATTAACCTCCAAGTAAAATAAATAAATTTATATTAAAAAATAAATAAAATAAAATTTAACCATAATATCAACATTATTAATTTACACTATGAAATAAAGCTGTTTGGTACAATTGTTCTCTTTTTTCCTAATCCATACAGATTTTCCTACAGGCAAACTAATGATGATGTTACCCAGAGGTATGGTCTCAGAACAAAAGAATTAATTATATGCTCTAAATAATTAATATTATCAAATTCTGATAATTTGTTGTTTTGATCTCTGCAGTGGGGTTGCCTCTATAATAGGTAAACACATACCTCAGCCCAAACAAATGGGTACTGTCCTCAGTTAGGACTCTGGCTATAATCTACCAAAATGGTTCATACTTGCTGAATAGCAGCCCAGTGTGCAAGGCAAATAGGACATCTGAGTCCATCAGGCTGTTCTAATCTTGAAACAGTGGATGGCAAAGTCAGTGTTTCTTATTTTCAAGCTTTTATTCCTGATCACTATAGTCTCTTTTCTTAGTCACACATTGAATACTACTTTTCTGTTCCTTTGGGGGGAAAGAAGAAAATTGGTTATACTCCTCAAGTTATGGTTAATTGTGGCCATGTTTATTTTGTGATATTTATTATTTTCCTTTACTAGGAACCATGCCCAACCCCATTTTCTTATCCCTTCGGTAGGTACCCACTTTGTATCTGCTGTGTAAGTCTTTCCAATCCACCTTTCATAGCATACTTTAATTTTTGAAAAATATAAGGTGTGATTTTCTGTCAGTTTAATACATTTAGATTTAATGCTGTAAAATAAAAGTTATAATTGCATTATCTTTCTTACCATTTCCCCACAATATTAGGTTCTCAATGACCATCAATGTTAGGAATTCTAGTTCATGACTTCTGACTGTGGCAATAATAGTTCCACTGTATGTGGATATTGTTATTTAGCCATTCTACTGGTGATACTCCAGAGGTTATGTCCAGCTTTGCTACTACAAGAAATACCTTGTTAATACTTTGGTGCACTCAACATCTTGATGGATATTTTTGGTCTAAGAATAAAATGACCAAATTAAAACGTATATGAACTTTACATTTACATTGGGTTTCCAATATTTTCCTTACTTATTTCAGGCATTCCTTGTATTTGCTCAATATTAAATTCTTGTCAGTTATAAAAAATACAAATATTTTTTCCAGTCTATTTATTACTTTGTCTAAGATGTCTTTTATTGAAGAACAGTTTCAATTTTGATGTAATATAATGTATATATTTAATTTTCCTCTTATGACTTGAACTTTCAGTATATTAGTTAAGACATTGACATCTTAGGAATAAGTGAAATAAAATGGATGGGAATGGAACAATTTAATTCAGATGGCCATTATATCTACTACTGTGGGCAAGATCCTTTAGAAGAAATGGAGCAGCCCTCATAGTCAACAAAAGAGTCCAAAATACAGTATTTGGGTGCAATCTCAAAAACAGCAGAATCTTAATTCAGTTCCAAAGCAAGCTATTCAACATCACAGTAATCCAAGTCTAAGGCCCGATCACTGGTGCTGAAGAAGCTAAAGTTGACAGGTTCTATGAAGGTCTACAAGCCCTTCTAGAACTAAGACCAAAAAAGATATCCGTTTCATCAAAGGAGATTGGAATGCAAAAGTAAGGAGTAAAGAGACACCCAGATTAACAGGCAAGTTTAACCTTAGAGTACAAAATGAAGCAGGGCAGAGGTTAACAGAGTTTTGTCAAGAAAGCACGCTGCTCATAGCAAACTACCCTTTCCAACAACACAAGAGATGACTGTACACATGGACATCACTGGATGGTCAATACTGAAATCAGATTCATCGTGTTCTTTGCAGCCAAAAATGAAGAAGCTCAATATAGTCAGTGAAAACAAAACCAGGAGCTGACTGTGGCTCAGATCATGAACTCCTTATTTCAAAATTCAGGCTTAAATAGAAGGAAGTAGGGAAAATCACCAGGCCATTCAGGTATGACCTAAATCAAATTCATTATGATTATACAGTGAAGGTGACAAATAGATTCAAGGGATTAGATTTGATTGACAGAATGCCCGAAGAACTATGGATGGAGGTCATAATATTGTACAGGAGGCAGTGACCAAAACTATCCCAAAGAAAAAGAAATGCAAGAAGCCAAAGCAGGTGGTTGAGGCAGCCTTACGAATAGCTGAGGAAAGAAGAGAAGTGAAAGGCAAGGGAGAATGGGAAAGATACACCCAACTGAATGTAGAGTTCCAGAGAATAGCAAGGAGAGATAAAAAGCATCTTAAATGAACTGTGTGGGCTACTGATCACAAAGAGGGCTAAGCCTGCCCATTGCCATCAGGGAGAGCATGAAGGGAACCAGCTGGCTGTGAGGCAGTGCAATACAGGGAAATAGCAACATCCCAGGCAGATGTGATCTCTGGAAACACAGCCAGAGCTGGTCTCAACAGACCACATTGTTGGAGGCAGAAAGAGAATGTGCCAGGCTTAATATGAAGTTTGCTCCTTGTTTGATTATTTCAGGATAAAATAAAACCAACAAGTAATTATGTATTCAATCCATAATGAAGTAAGCTACAACTGTTTCTGGCATTTATTCAATGAGACAGAAAAAATTCATGAACACTATTCCCTGATAGCAATTTCTTAAGTACCTTGAAATACATGATGAATGGACATCTCAACCTTAGACTCAGATTCAAAAATCAGAATTCAGTTAGCTTTTCCTAGGTTCCTTTTACAATCCCTTCATTATTTTTCTTCCCATCTTCAGGCCTCACAATCTACATTTTAATTACACAGGACAAAATACCATATACATACCAGTAAATCTGACAGGATAAGAACAGGGGCTCAATAAAACACAAGAATTCTGCACATTAAATGGGAATCACATGAACTGATGGGATATGAAATTGACCTGCAACTAAAGATAATGGTTCAAATTACACTGGCATTTTCAACAGAGCAAAGCTGTCAATAAAGAAGTTCTAAAGCTATGTACTGCATCCAGAAAGGGAAAGTAATCTTTTTTTTTTTTTTTTAATGGGAACACGGTGAGAGGTCTAAAAAAGAAACATTTTTGCTTGTGTAAAGTCCTCGTCAGGCTCAGCAGGCTTGTCAGTTGGATTTGCATGTGAGAAGAACTCTTTCCAAATGTGCAGGCTTCATTGCCATCTGCAAGACAGGACTTTGTAATCCTTCCATTGGCTTAAATTCAGAAATGTCTTCCTCTATAGAGTGTTCACTTACCCATCTTGATCTCTTTTCCTTGACTTTATTTTTTTAATTCAAGGCACTAGGAAGCCCGAGCAAGTAAAGCTTCCTTGAAGTGTTTAGGCTGGGAGACAGGGTTTTCAGATGGTTCTTATTTTTTGCTTCATGAAAATGGAAAATTGCACATAGCTTTTCTGTGCTTAAGGCTGAGAAATTACTTATACATGAGAAAGAAAAATAAGGGAGGGGAACCCGAGTAATTAGTCTGTTTCTATTGTGTTTAGAATTAAGATATGGGCTCTGTTAAATATTTGGAGATGTGTTCTTAGCCATTAAACTCTCAGCACTGCATTTCTGGTATATGGAAGTGGCTTGACAAAGACAAAAATTAGAAAGACAGACTCTCTCAGCTTGCTATGTGCATGTGTCATATTATACATTAATTTAAAATTTTTATTTTGGTACCTGAATATGGTTTGGAAATTTCTGTAACGTTACAGGCTCATTCTAAATACACATACACACAAACATGCAAGGAGTAATCACATGACCCATCTCTTATCCCTGAGGGCTACTTCTTAGGGAGAAGGGTTGATCAACATTTTTGGATACTGCTTCTAGCATTTACATCCATGTTGTATGTTTATTGGCTATTTCTTTATTTTTTTTCAACTTAAATGATGGCTTCCTACTCTGGAAGATGAAGATTTAGTTCTTCTTTATATACAGCTCCTATGCACTTCAATTTCTCATCCTTTCAACACATTTGGTTAAATCAGCATTAGGTTTAGATTGCTAGAACCATGTACCTGTTGTCCACGGAGGCATTTGGTATACTGCCATTACATTTTGTCTTGTGTAACTTTTCATTTCTCTTGAAGTTAACAATGGATTTTTTTTTTTTTTCATTTGCTTAGTTTTCTAGGTACTATCTAGAAGGTGAGGGAAAGCCTTGAACCTCCTGGTGTTTCTGAGGGCATGGGTTTTGGTAGGATCCAAAGCAGCTTCATACTCACTTAATCTGGGTTTCTTCAGCAGCTTGGTGCATCCTGTCCTGTCTTCCACTGGCAACTCCCAAACTATTGCTATTTCAACTTTAAAACTTGTGTGTACCTCTTTTCCAGTCACACTCAATAGGCTATACAGTCTATCATATCACTGTCTTCATACCCATAAGACCTGTGAAACAAATCTTTGGCCCCTGTGGGTATATTCCTAGGGGAAACTATATATATATATATATATATTCCAGAATTTAAGGCTATGCATACCTACAGAAGTGTCAGTATTATCTTGGAAAGAATAGTAGACAGGAAGTATAAGAGATAAAGGGAGAAGTGTCTAGCCTTCAGGACTAGATAGGGATGCCTAGATAGGGATGCCATTCTGTCCGTGAACAGTAGTCTGAAGCTCATGATCTGTAAGTTGAAACTCATCGCTAAGAAACCTTCCACTGAGAGGTTAATTGTCATAATATGCTTGCTCCATCCTGGAGGTAAAATCCGTCTATATGCACTTTGTTCCAACTTCTTTAGCCTGCAATTGGGTGACTACCCCAGATTAGCCCTGCCTATTTTTGATGTCTGCAGTTTGGGGTTAGGGAAAAAATGGCCTACGGTTGTGCTAAAATCAATCTTGCCAAAGAACACTGTGCTTTAGGAGAGAAATGAGCAATGTGACTGACCATCAAAAAATCTGACATCTTGAGTCTCATTAACTATACTGTCTTTGTACCTATACTCTATTAACTATGGGATGGTGAGTCTTGCCATTCCCTCCTTCACAAGGCTTCCCAACTCACTGAATGACTGTGCAGTAAGTTGAGATATGTGCAGTATATGAGATATGAGCTACCTGTAGCTGCCAACCATGACCACATTGATATGCTATTTGGTAGGCCAAGCTGACAAGCACATGGCAGAGTGGGTCTCAAGTCTGGACTAGAATTCCCTGGAGGTATTTAAAAAATTATAATGTCCAGTCCTACTCCCCACAGATTTGCTTTAACTGGACTGAGTTCGAGTCTTAGCATTAATGGTTTCATAAAAATCCAAGAGTTTCTAAACATGCAGAGTTGAGACCTAAATAAAATCAGAAGCTGAACAACAAATCTTCTTCCCCTGAAACAGACAGGGAACAGGTTTCCCAGTACTAAGAATGCTCCTTTCATTAAGACTTCTGTTTTCTTCTCCCATTCCTTCACTCTAGTGTCCTCAACAGGGGAAGAGCTATCATTAATAATTTATAGACATTATGTGTTCCCAAGAGCCATAACCAGTATAGTTTCAGGTATTTAATACTGACCACAATAGTTATATTTTCATCTAATTGTAGAATCAAAAGCTAAATGGAGGAGCTTCCCTGATGGCTCAATGGTAAAGAATTCTTGCCAGTGCAAGAGACACTGGTTTGAGCCCTGGTTCAGAAAGATCCCACATGCCTTTGGTCAAGTAAGCCGGTGCGCCACAGCTATTGAGTCTGTGCTCCAAAGCCCAGGAGCCTCAACTATTGAGCCCACACACTGCAACTACTGAAGCCTGTGTGTCTAGAGTCCATGCTCAGCGACGAGAGAAGCCACTGCAATGAGAAGCCTGCATACCACAACTAAGGAGTGGTCCTTGCTTGCTGCAACTAGGAAAAAGCCCTGTGCAGCTACGAGAACCCAGTGTAGCCAAAATTAAATAAATAAATAAATAAAATTATTTTTTAAAAAAGCTAAAGGTGGAATAACTTTTCTGAAACCACACTTCATAAGTGAAAAAATAAGATCAGAACATGCATCAGTTTGAATTACTCCATTATTTTATTGCAAACTTATGTAATAAATAGTTTTTAAAGTTTATATTTTTGGGTGGTGGTATCTTTATTTAACGGAGAAGGCAATGGCTCCCCTGTCCAGTACTCTTACCTGGAAAATCCCATGAACGGAAGAGCCTGGTAGGCTGCAGTCCATGGGGTCACTAAGAGTTGGACACAACTGAGCTACTTCACTTTAACTTTTCACTTTCATGCATTGGAGAAAGAAATGACAACCCACTCCAGTGTTCTTGCCTGTAAATTAAACTTATTTGCAACTGTTTTAGGAGAGTGAAATAGAATAAAAATGCCTTTGCTCTACTATTATAGTTGTAAGTCAAGGGTGCAATTTCACCATGATTATTATCTCTAATTCCCCAAATGCCAGAGGTGGTATAATTTAGTAGCTAAAAGGGCATGGGTTTTGGAGTATGACTGCATCAGTTCAAATCTCAGCTCTGCCTATATCTGTAACCTGAGAAGTCTACTTAATGCCTTTTGACCTCAATTTTCCCATCTGAAAAGTGGGGATAATTTCTTTTTTTCTGCTTTGTTCTGAGGCTTACATATGCTAGTTTAAGTTAAGTGTTGAGAACAATGACATAATTAATCAAAAGCAGGCTATTAATATTATCTTGGTGTTGATGAGTAGCATTTGATCTAGTGAAAGTACACTGTTGCTACAATAGTTCTTCACTAACATACTTTTCATCAGAGAAGAAGATACTTTAAGATAGGTTGATTCGAGATCCCCATTAAAAGAATTTGTTCACCAAAAGACTTACAAGGAATTTTGACTTTCTTGAGTATTTGCTTTATGTCTGGCACTGTATTAAGCATTAATATCATTTTGTTTATTCCCTACAATTGTAAGATGCATTATTTCCTAATTGTGTACTGGAGAAAATATTTTTGCACAGTGCACTATTTAAAAGACTTAGAGAAGAATCAGTTATGTATTTTCTTTCTTGTGTATTTCACATTTGTTTAACCACTAATGTTAATAGTTGTATTATTGGAGTATTGGCTTTAGGTGTTAGAATATTGGTTTTAGGTATTGCAGAGTAAGGTTTTCTTACTAATCCATCAATGTTCCCATTTTTGCCTCATCCCATTCCTCATTTTTAACCCTTCAGGAAACAGCTGTAATAGCCTAGTAGTCTAAATAAAGTTTCCTAGGCTTAGTGTGTTGCAAGCTACCCAAATATTTTTTCTTGAGGGTAGTATGCAAACCAAACCTATTTTGACTGCAGGTGTTAAAACTTGTGGGTCTTGGCAGATTTAACAAATTCTTGATGCTGACAGAATAAGCAAAATGCTTAGGACTCTACCCCTTGGGTAGGATTGTGGCTTGGGAAACTCAAAACCTGTAAAGATGGCTGCATGCCAGCCCTTTGAGGGAGAGGCTTTGAATGTTTCTATAGAACCTCTGTTGGCCAGTTTCATGACTCCAGTGGCAGCCTACAAAATAAATAAATGAGGGGCTGATATGCCGTACAAGTTACAAGTACTGTAACTTGCTTGTTGTGCTGGTTTAGAAAGCAAATGTATCTGTTCAAAACTTGTCACATTGAAAGCTGTGAATTCCTTTTTAGTCTGGACTTTTGTGAGACAGAATAATTCAAATTTATCTTGGCAAGTGTACAATGTACAATGTGATTTATAAAATTATTCTTCTCATCTGCTTTGCTGCAACAATGTCATTACCTGTGTTCTTAGCTATTATTAATAATTTATAGTCAATTTTCATATTTTGTGTCACTCTTTTCAATATTCAGTTCAGTTCAGTCACTCAGTTGTGGCTGACTCTTTGCAACCCCATGGACTGTAGCACGCCAGGCCTCCCTATCCATCACCAACTCTCGGAGTTTACTCAAACTCATATCCATTGAGTTGGTGATGCCATCCAACCATCTCATCCTCTGTTGTCCTCTCCTCCTCCAGCCTTCAATCCTTCCCAGCATCAGGGTCTTTTCAAATGAGTCAGTTCTTTGCATCTGGTGGCCAAAATATTGGAGTTTCAGCTTCAGCATCAGTCCTTCCAATGAACACCCAGGACTGATCTCCTTCAGGATGGACAGGTTGGATCTCCTTGCAGTCCAAGGGACTCTCAAGAGTCTTCTCCAACACCACAGTTCAAAAGCATCAATTCTTCAGTGCTCAGCTTTGTTTATAGTCCAACTCTCACATCCATACATGACTACTGGAAAAACCATAGCCTTGACTAGACTTACCTTTGTTGGCAAAGTAATGTCTCTGCTTTTTAATATGCTGTCTAGGTTGGTCATACCTTTTCCTCCAAGGAGCAAGCATCTTTTAATTTCATAGCTGCAGTCACCTTCTGCAGTGATCTGGAAGCCCCCCAAAATAAATTCTGCCACTGCTTCTACTGTTTCCCCATCTATTTTCCATGAAGTGATGGGACTGGATGCCATGATCTTAGTTTTCTGAATGTTGAGTTTTAAGCCAGCTTTTTCACTCTCCTCTTTCACTGTCATGAAGAGGCTCTTTAGTTCTTCTTCACTTTCTGCCATAAGGGTGGTGTCATCTGCATATCTGAGGTTATTGACATTTCTCCCGGCAATCTTGATTCCAGCTTGTGCTTCTTCCAGCCCAGTGTTTCTCATGATGTACTCTGCATATAAGTTAAATAAGCAGGGTGACTATATACAGCCTTGATGTACTTACTCCTTTTCCTATTTGGAACCAGATTTTCAAGATTACATGGTAATTATAGAAATATGAAACCATTCAAGTATGCTGAGTGTCTCTAATTTGTACATTTATAACATCACTGAGCAGACAAAAATATCTGACCGACATGAGTTTAAGTTTAGATAACAAGATAACATAAAATATGGACAACATACAGGACAGTATGCAAGTATTCAATGTCACAAATTTCAAAGACAAGACATATGATCATATAAGGTTTCACAGAAAAGGAATGGCTTGATGGAAAAGCCCTAAAGAATGTTTCATGTACTTGGCAAGATTTTTGTTATACGATTATGACTGGGAAATAGATGGGGAAACAGTGGAAACAGTGTCAGACTTTATTTTTCTGGGCTCCAAAATCACTGCAGATGGTATCTGCAGCCATGAAATTAAAAAATGCTTACTCCTTGGAAGGAAAGTTATGTCCAACCTAGATAGCATATTCAAAAGCAGAGACATCACTTTGCCAACAAAGGTCCGTCTAGTCAAGGCTATGGTTTTTCCTGTGGTCATGTATGGATGTGAGAGTTGGACTGTGAAGAAGGCTGAGTGCCGAAGAATTGATGCTTTTGAACTGTGGTGTTGGAAAAGACTCTTGAGAGTCCCTTGGACTGCAAGGAGATCCAACCAGTCCATTCTGAAGGAGATCAGCCCTGGGATTTCTTTGGAAGGAATGATGCTAAAGCTGAAACTCCAGTACTTTGGCCACCTCATGTGAAGAATTGACTCATTGGAAAAGACTGTGATGCTGGGAGGGATTGGGGGCAGGAGGAGAAGGGGACGACAGAGGATGAGATGGCTGGATGGCATCACTGACTCAATGGACATGAGTCTGGGGGGAACTCCGGGAGTTGGCGATGGACAGGGAGGCCTGGCGTGCTGCGATTCATGGGGTCGCAAAGAGTTGGACACAACTGAGCAACTGAACTGAACTGAATGACTTGAATTATGGTATTGCCACAGGAATAAGTTAGGAATGATCACTAATGATAAATTATCAATAGATACATCTGCTGGAGGAAAGATTTGTGTTCAATTAAGATCCTTTTTGAGAAAAACACACTTATCTAAAAAAAACAAAACATTAATTGTAAAAGATACATGCATCCTAATGTTCATAGCAGCAGCATTTACAACTGCCAAGTTATGGAAGGAACTTAAGTGTCCATCAGCAGATGAAAGGATAAAGAATTTGTGGTCCATATATACAATGGAACGCTACTCAATCATAATAAAAATGAATTTTGCCATTTGCAGCAACATGGATGGACTTGGAGGCCATCATGCTAAGTGAAATAACTCACACAAAGATGAATACCGTGTGATATCACTTGTATGTAGAATAAAAAAAACAACAACTAGTGAATATAACAAAAAAGAGACAGATTCTTGGATGGATATAGAGAACAAGGTAATGGTTATCAGTGCAGAGAGGGAAAGGGGGAGAGGCAATGTAGGGTTAGGAGAACAAGAGGTACAAACAATCAAGTATAAAATAAGCTATGAGGATATGTTGTATAACAAGGAATTATAGACAATATTTTATAATAACTACAAATGGAGTATAGCCTTTAAAATTTGTGAATTACTTTAAAAAGGGCTTTCCCTGGTGGCTTAGATGGTAAAGAATCCACTTGCAATGCAGGAGACCTGGGTTTGATCGGTTGGTTGGGAAGATCCCCTGGAGGAGGGCATGGCAACCCATTCCACTATTCTTGCCTGGAGAATCCCCATGGACAAAGGAGCCTGGTGGGCTACAGTACATGAGGTTGCAAAGAGTCGGACATGACTGAGTGACTAAGCACAGCACAGTATTTTAAAAAAGACACATTTATACATTTACTTTCCTTTTTGATGAAATTCTATTCACTAATACAGAAGTCATGTTGAAGTTGCTCCTTTTATGTATTTTAAGAGCATATCTCTTATTTTAACGTGTTCACTGAATGTTTATAGTGCTAATTAGTACTGATCTCTGAGATCATTCTTTTCTAGTCATGATAGAAGGCAGAAGGCTGAGGACTACATTTGCACTAGTTGCTGTTTATCATCAACCTACTTTTTTGTGTTTGTCACATTAATGATGCTGTGTGTGTGTGTTTGTGTGTGTGTGTGTATTAGTTGCTCAGTTGACTCTTTGCAACCCCCTGGACTGTAGCCTGCCAAGCTCCTTTATCCATGGATTTCTCTAGGCAAGAATATTAGAGTGGGTAGCCATTCCCCTCTCCAGGGGATCTTCCTGACCCAGGGATTGAATCAGGGTCTCCTGCTTTGCAGGCAGAGTCTGCTGGAGAACTTATTTTCAATCCCACATAGGGATTCCTTCCGTTCCCTTTGCTGATAAACTAAAGTTCTCTTGTAGAAAGTCATATTGGCATCTCTTTTTGTTTATTTTTTACTTTTTTAAAGAATTTAAGAAACACGGATTTAATCTTTCAAAAATAACATACTCATAATGACCTTTTATTGATGCCATGTCAATGATACTCTAGTAATAGTAATGATTTATGGTAAATAGTTTACAACAAATTTTGTAGTTTAACAATTAAGAAATTAAGTTGAATTAGATGTAGACTCATAGACATAGAAAATAAACTCATGGTTACCAAAAGGGAAACGCAGAGAAGGGATAAACCAGGAATCTGAGGTTAACACATGCACACTACCATATACAAAATAGATAACCAGCAAGGACCTGCTATACAGCACAATGATTGTTTGTTTTAGCTCTTCTTACTACTAAGTGAGTGGAGGAGGATGGATATATGGGTATAAGAAGTACTGAAATAATTCTCAGATTTCTGAGAATGGGCTATACTTCCTCTCTCCTCAAAGTAACAGTAACAGAGATTTGATTCATTTCAGCATTTCTATGACACTGTGGTTTAGATTATGAATTATGGAAACAAATTGCCCGAGTTTGAATCCTGGCTCCATTATTTTCTAGCACTGATAACTTGGTCAAAATATATAGTTTCTCAGTCCATCTGTACTTTTATCTGTAAAATGGAGATAATAAATAAATATCTACCATTTTGGATTGTTCTGAGATTTAAATAATTAATACATGCATTTTTTAAAGTGCTAGGCACAGAGAACACAAGCTGTTATATAATTATGGTAAAACATTTCCTATTTTATTTACCACTGAATATCTTTTTTTAGCACTGAAAATTTACTACCATACAGGCTTTAAAAAAACCTACTTAGTGATTCAGTCAGTAAAGAATATGCCTGAAATGCAGGAACTTGTGTTCAATCCCTGAGTCGGGAAGATCTCTTAGAGAAGGGAATGGCAACTCACTTCAGGATTCTTGCCTGGAGAATTCCATGGACGGAGGAGCCTGGTGGGCTGCTGTCCACAGGGTCACAAAGTGATTAACATTCTCACTTTATACTTTTTATCTTTAACTATCATCTAAAATGTGTATTCTACTGGATACAAAGTCTTGCTCTGCTACAAGACTCTCAGTATTCTACCTTGATTTTCCAGGGAGGGAAAAGGAAAAACAAAGAAGGATTTTCTACTTGCTCTCTAATCCTCCTTCATTGCCTCCCCACCCCAAACCTGCCACACACTCAGACATATTGGCACTGATTTATCTTTAGGAGAATATAATAAGAAAACATGAATAAGGACTTTTAGTCTTCCACTTTTGAACTTTTGGACACAACTTGATACAAGTTTGGCATATGTTAGCCATATGTTTAATCGTCAGCCAAGCACTCAGATGTCTAATATTTGAACATAAACTGCAAAGTGTAGAATTGCAGTAGAAAACTCCCTTTTTGTTCAGAGCTAGATTTACAGTGGAGTTTCATGTTGCATGATTTGAAGGGCACCAAACAGCCTTTTTCCTCTGTCCCAAGAATATCCCCTTTCCCCATGTTGTTCTCAAAGTCTCTTCCTTTACTAATTATCTTTGGGGAAAATGACAAAGACTTGCATGCTAAAGCAAATTGGATTATTTTCTGTCCAGGGAGTACTAGGAAGCATGGAAACAGCCAATGTATAGGAACACTTAAGTTGAGTAAGAAGAAAGATGGGGAAAAAAAGAAATATGGCTCTAAATTAAATCTTTGCTCATATTATTTTCTTGCTTAAAGGGTTTCTGTTTTCACTTATATAGAATTCTTTGAAGGCAGATTGGTTCAATATAAGTCCCCCTATGTTATCTGGGCAAGACATAGTTACCTTTTAAAAAATGAAACCACCAAGACTGCTAAGAACTGAACAATATTAGCTAGATCCAAGGACTATGCCAATATAAACAAAGACAGGGACATTTCCCTTTGACAAACGATCTAACACAATGTTTGTGATATTGAATGAAAAATATATTCACTTAATGGAAAACAAGAGTAGAGTATCCACTCTTTAAGCATAAATTATCCCTTTGTTTCTTCAAAAGCGTTGCTGCTTATTTCTCTCTCTTGTTGCCGAATAAGTGCTAGTATAGAAGGAAACTCACAAAGTATCTGCAAGCCCCTTGAGCTGTTCAGTTGCTAAATCATATCCAACTTTTTGTGACCCTATGGACTGCAGCACACCAGGCTTCCTTCACCATCCCCCGGAGTTTGCTCAAACTCATGTCCAGTGAGTCAGTGATGCCATCCAACCATCTCACCCTCTGTTGCCGCCCCCACCTTTTCTTCCTAGGAGGGTCTTTGCCCATCATCAGGGTTTTTTGCCAATGAGTTGGCTTTTCACAGCAGGTGGCCCAAGTATTGGAACTTCTGCAGTCCTTCTAATGAATATTCTGGGTTGATTTCCTTTAGGATTGACTGTGGCCACCACTGAGTTTTTCAAATTTCCTGGCATATTGAGTGCCACACTTTCTTTCCTTCCAAGGAGCAAGTCTCTTTTAATTTCACGGCTGCAGGCACCATTTGTAGTCATATGAGAAAAAATTTTAATGGATAAAGATAGGGCTGATCTATTCAAATTTTGATTTTACCTCCATTTCCTTATTTGGAGTCTGTCCTTTTGACACTGTGTGTCAAAACTTCTACTTCACAGATTTAAATTCTTGATCTTTAGACTTTTGGTATTAAAGGTTTGTATGTTTGCTATTTCCCTTGGCAACCAGCTTTAATTACACAAATAAGAGTACTTTCTGTGATCATAAACTAGAAGGGCTATTTGTAGTTTACCTTTTAAAATATTCCCTCTCATCTAAGATCTCTCATGTTCTTTCATGTTATAAAAAAAGCAGAAATTACTCATTGCTGCACAGTATTTCAAGTCCAGAGTGTATCTTTCTTTTCCCCCAGGAGGTAGTTTCCCTTACTTTACTTTGTAGTGAATCACAGTATTTGTACACTGTCTCATCACATAAATCATTTTCATATTCTCATCTGAACTTTATAATAAGGCTATGAAATAGTAGAATTGCTTAGTGAACTCTTGGATTTTAATAGGTCCTTAAACAATGACTGAAGGAAATGTAGATTTTAATGTTGTTGTTGTTGTTCAGTCGCCCAGTCATGTCCGACTCTTGTGGCCCCATGGACTGCAGCACCCCAGGCCTCTCTGTCCCTCACCATCTCTCAAAGTTTGCCCAAGTTCATCATGTCCATTGCATCGGTGAATGCCATCCAGCCATCTCATCCTCGACGCAGATATTAATGACTTATTTTTTAAAGTAAGTATCTGAAGTATGCATAGTGAAAATGATTTTCTAAGGTCACTAGGTAGAGTCTGAACTCATGTTCAGCTTTTTTAGATCACAGGGCAAGTTTCTTTCTATAGTTTATGGCTTTAGTTTTTGTAATTTTTGTTTAAGGTAAAATTTAGAGTGAAATGTTCAGATACTAAGTGCACAATTTGAGTTTTGAGAAACACATTCACCTGTAAAGCCAACACATCAGGCAAGATATTGAATATTTCTGTTTCTGCAACATTTCCTGGGGACATTTTCTGTAACTCCCAGGCCAGGTAATCACTGTTGTGACTTTTTTTAACCACCATAGCTCAGTATTGCCTGATCTAAACCTTCTGAAAAATGGAATCTTATAGTAAATACTCTTTTGTATTTTGCTTCTTTCACTCAGCATAAATTTAAGATTTACCCACATTTTGCATGCACAAGAACTTCATTCTTTTTAATTGCTAGGCAATAGTCCATCACATGAATGTACCACAGTTTCTTCATCTGTTTTCTTGCCAATGAATCAAACTGCTATAAACATTTGTGTACCAGTTTCTTTACGGATATAAATTTTCATGTATTTTTTTCGGAAATTGCTGGGTTTACATGCTAGATGACAGGACATATAAGAAACTGCCAAAATTTTCCCAAAGTGGTTGTACTATTTCATATTCCCACCAAAACGGTATGAATATTTCAGGTGTTTCACATCCTTGTTGACATTTAGTATTGTCTGTATTTTAAATTGTAACCATTGTGGTGAGTTGTGTTGCAGTTTGCATTCTCTTGGTTAACTTGTAGAGCTTTTTTGACATGCTTATATGCCATTTGTGAATCTTAGTGAGGTGTCAAAACTTTTCCTTCATTTTTAAATAAGATTGTCTTTTGTCATTGAGTTGTTGGCATTCTTTCTGTATTCTGTATTCAGATCTTTTGCTAGATATATTATGAATGTATTCTCTGCATTGGTGGCTTATCTGTTCATTTTCTAATGCAGTCTTGACTGACAGAATTGTAACACTTTTTCTTTTCTTGCTGTTGCTTTCTGCACTCTAAGAAACGTTTGCCTTACCCCAGACTGCAAAGATATGTTTTCTTCCAGATGTTTTATGGACTTAAATTTACATTTTGGTCTATAACTTTAACATTTATATTATGTCCATTTTGTGTTAAATTTTCAGTATGGTGTAAGGTAAGTGTTGAGGTTAGCTTTTTCCATGTGAATAGCCAGTTGTTTCAGCAATTTTCATTGAAAAGATGTTTATTATCTTATTGAACACTTTTGTCTTCTTTCAAGTCGATTGTGTAAATAGGTTTAGGTCTGTACTATCTCTTCTGTTTGATACTTATGCCAGTACAATATCTTAATTACTCTACCTTAATGTGCCTTCCAATCATTTTGTCAAAATCTCTTTGACTAATATAGTCTCTTTGCATTTCCATTTGAATTTTAGAAATAGATTGATAATTTTGATAAAAATCCTTCTGGGATTGTAATTAGAGTATATTCCAATCTATTTTGGAGAGAATTAGTAGCTTAACAGTAATGAGTGTTTCAACCCATGAATTTAATATTCCCTTCAATTACCTAGGTCCTTAATTTCTTAAGGCACTGCTTTGTAGTTTTCAGTGTATAAGCTTTCAGATATTTTGTTAAATTTATTCCTAAATATTTTGTTTAGATGTTATTGTAAGTAGAAGTTTTGAATTTTATTTTTTACCTGTATAATGCAAATATAGAGTTTCCCTGGTGGCTCAGACAATAAAGAATCCACTTACCAATGCAGGAGACCTGGGTTCAGTCCCTGGGTCTGGAAGAGTCCCCTGGAGGAGTGCATGGCAACCCACTCCAGTATTCCCACCTGGACAGTTCCATGGACAGAGGAACTTGCTGGGCTATAGTCCATAGGGTTGCAAACAGTCAGACATGATTGAGTGACTAACACACACATACACATACACACATGCACACACGGTGCACATATGTAGAAACAAATTGTTTGTGCATATTGCCTTGTGTAGAGAACTTGCTAAATTCACCTGGTAGTTGTTTCATAGATTACCTCAGGTACTTTAACATAAAAAAATCACATCTGAAAATAGAGACAATTTTACTTTTTAATGCACTTTATATTTTTCTTGTCTTATATAGTTGCACTGACAGAATGTGGTCCACTGGAGAAGGGAATGGCAAACCACTTCAGTAGTCTTGCCTTGAGAACCCCATGAACAGTATGAAAAGGCAAAATGATAGGATACTGAAAGAGGAACTCCCCAGGTCAGTAGATGTCCAATATGCTACTGGATATCAGTGGAGAAATATCTCCAGAAAGAATGAAGGGATGGAGCCAAAGCAAAAACAATACCCAGCTGAGGATGCAACTGGTGATAGAAGCAAGGTCCGATGCTGTAAAGACCAATATTGCATAGGAACCTGGAATGTCAGGTCCATGAATCAAGACAAATTGGAAGTGGCCAAACAAGAGATGACAAGAGTGAATGTCGACATTCTAGGAATCAGCGAACTGAAATGGACTGGAATGGGTGAATTTAACTCAGATGACCGTTATATCTACTACTGCGGGCAGGAATCCCTCAGAAGAAATGGAGTAGACATCATGGTCAACAAAAGAGTCCAAAATGCAGTACTTGGATGCAATCTCAAAAACAACAGAATGATCTCTGTTCATTTCCAAGGCAAACCATTGAATATCACAGTAATCCAAGTCTATGCCCCAACCAGTAACGCTGAAGAAGCTGAAGTTGAACGATTCTATGAAGACCTATAAGACCTTTTAGAACTAACACACACACCCACAAAATGTTCTTTTCATTATAGGGGACTGGAATGCAAAAGTAGGAAGTCAAGAAACACCTGGAGTAACAGGCAAATTTGGCCTTGGAATACGGAATGAAGCAGGGCAAAGACAGAGTTTTGCCAAGAAAATGCACTGGTCATAGCAAACACCCTCTTCCAACAACACAAGAGAACACTCTACACATGGACATCACCAGATGGTCAACACCGAAATCAGACTGATTATATTCTTTGCAGCCAAAGATGGAGAAGCTCTATACAGTCAGCAGAAACAAGACTGGGAGCTGACTGTGGCTCAGATCATGAACTCCTTATTGCCAAATTCAGACTGAAATTGAAGAAAGTAGAGAAAACCACTAGACCATTCAGGTATGACCTAAATCAAATCCCTTATGATTATACAGTGGGAGTTAGAAATAGATTTAAGGGCCTAGATCTGATAGATAGAGTGCCTGATGAACTATGGAATGAGGTTCATGACATTGTACAGGAGACAGGGATCAAGACCATCCCTGTGGAAAAGAAATGCAAAAAAGCAAAATGGCTCTCTGGGGAGGCCTTACAAATAGCTGTGAAAAGAAGAGAAGCAAAAAGCAAAGGAGGAAAGGAAAGATATAAGCATCTGAATGCAGACTTCCAAAGAATAGCAAGAAAAGATAAGAAAGCCTCCCTCAGCAATCAATGTGAAGAAATAGAGGAAAACAACAGAATGGGAAAGACTAGAGATCTCTTCAAGAAAATTAGAGATGCCAAGGGAACATTTCATGCAAAGATGGGCTCAATAAAGGACAGAAATGGTATGGACCTAACAGAAGCAGAAGATATTAAGAAGAGATGGCAAGAATACACAGAAGAACTGTACAAAAAAGATCTTCACGACCCAGATAATCACCATGGTGTGATCACTGACCTAGAGCCAGACATCCTAGAATGTGAAGTCAAGTGGGCCTTAGAAAGCATCACTACAAACAAAGCTAGTGGAGGTGATAGAATTCCAGTTGAGCTATTTCAAATCCTGAAAAATGATGCTGTGAAAGTGCTGCACTCAATATGCCAGCAAATTTGGAAAACTCAGCAGTGGCCACAGGACTGGAAAAGGTCAGTTTTCATTCCAATCCCAAAGAAAGGCAATGCCAAAGAATGCTTTAACTACCGCACAATTGCACTAATCTCACAAACTAGTAAAGTAATGCTCAAAATTCTCCAAGCCAGGCTTCAGCAATATGTAAACTGTGAACTTCCTAATGTTCAAGCTGGTTTTAGAAAAGGAAGAGGAACCGGAGATCAAACTGCCAACATCCACTGGATCATGAAAAAAGCAAGAGAGTTCCAGAAAAACATCTATTTCTGCTTTATTGACTATGCCAAAGCCTTTGTGTGGATCACAGTAAACTGTGGGAAATTCTGAAAGAGATGGGAATACCAGACCACCTGATCTGCCTCTTGAGAAATCTGTATGCAGGTCAGGAAGCAACAGTTAGAACTGGACATGGAACAACAGACTGGTTCCAAACAGGAAAAAGAGTATGTCAAGGTTGTACTTGTCACCCTGTTTATTTAACTTATATGAAGAGTACATCATGAGAAAGGCTGGACTGGAAGAAACACAAGCTGGAATCAAGATTGCCAGGAGAAATATCAATCACCTCAGATATGCAGATGACACCACCCTTATGGCAGAAAGTGAAGAGGAACTAAAAAGCCTCTTGATGAAAGTGAAAGTGGAGAGTGAAAAAGTTGGCTCAAATACAGTAATTAGCCTTGCTAAGCCTTAGTTTCCTCATCTATAATATGGGGATGATAAAATTTAACTGATAGAAAATTTTGCAATATTACATTAAATTCCATATTTAAAGTATTTAAAAAACTGTGCATAAAATATTTTTATTTTTCAAAATGAAAGTTGTCTCCATTGAATTTCAGGATCTGATTTTAGGCTCTAATATAAAATGTAAAGTATTTGTTGTATTTTGACTGTGTGGATCACAATAAACTGTGGAAAATTCTGAAAGAGATGGGAATACCAGACCACCTGACCTGCCTCTTGAGAAATCTGTATGCAGGTCAGGAAGCAACAGTGAGAACTGGATATGAAACAACAGACAGAACCTATATGGTTCCAAATACGAAAAGGAGTATGTCAAGGCTGTATATTGTCACACTGCTTATTTAACTTATATGAAGAGTACATCATGAGAAACGCTGGACTGGAAGAAACACAAGCTGGAATCTAGGTTGCCGGGAGAAATATCAATCACCTCAGATATGCAGATGACACCACCCTTATGGCAGAAAGTGAAGAGAAACTAAAAAGCCTCTGGATGAAAGTGAAAGTGGAGAGTGAAAAAGTTGGCTTAAAGCTCAACATTCAGAAAACGAAGATATGGCATCCAGTCCCATCACTTCATGGAAAATAGATGGGGAAACAGTAGAAACAGTGTCAGACTTTATTTTTTTGGGCTCCAAAATCACTGAAGATGGTGACTGCAGCCATGAAATTAAAAGATGCTTACTCCTTGGAAGGAAAGTTATGACCAACCTAGATAGCCCATTCAAAAGCAGAGACATTACTTTGCCAACAAAGGTTCGTCTAGTCAAGGCTACGGTTTTTCCTGTGGTCATGTATGGATGTGAGAGTTGGACTGTGAAGAAAGCTGAGTGCCGAAGAATTGATGCTTTTGAACTGTGGTGTTGGAGAAGACTCTTGAGAGTCCCTTGGATGGCAAGGAGATCCAACCAGTCCATTCTGAAGGAGATCAGCCCTGGGATTTCTTTGGAGGGAATGATGCTGAAGCTGAAACTCCAGTACTTTGGCCACCTCATGCAAAGAGCTGACTCATTGGAAAAGACTCTGATGCTGGGAGGGATTGGGGGCAGGAGGAGAAGGGAATGACAGAGGATGAGATGGCTGGATGGCATCACTGACTCGATGGACGTGCGTCTGAGTGAACTCTGGGAGTTGGTGACGGACAGCGAGGCCTGGCATGCTGCGATTCATGGGGTAGCAAAGAGTCAGACATGACTGAGCGACTGAACTGAACTGAACTGAACTGATACAGTTGCACTATATAAGACTGTGTAAGGTGTTGAATAGAAATGATGAAAGTAGATATCCTCTTTATTCCTAATGTTAATATGAAAAGTGTTCAGTGTTGCACCATTAAGTAAGATGTAGGTTTTTTAATATGTGCAGTTAATCAGACTGAGGAAATTCTGTGTTATTCCTAATTTGCTGTGAATTTTTAGTAAGCCTGGTGAATAATTTTGTCAGGTCCTTTCTGTATCTGACAAGATGACCGTGTGACTTTTCCCTTTAACCTGTTATTGTGCTGACATACTGATTTTCAAATGTGAGGCCAACTTTACATTCCTAAAATAAACACCACTTGCAAAATTAATATGCTAAAATTGTTAAGGATTTTTACATATCCTTATTGCATGCTTGCAATGCAGCAGACTAGAATTCAATCCCTGGGTCGGGACGATCTCCTGGAGAAGGAAATGGCAAATAATTCCAGTATTATTGCTTGGAAAATCCCATAAACAGAGGAGCTTGGTCCATGGGGTCACAAAAGAGTTGGATAAAACTTAGTGACTAAACAACAGCAATATTGCATTGTATATGTATATACACACACCACATCAAGTTATCTGTTGATGGACATTTAGGTTGTTTCTATGTCTTGGATATTGTAAATAGTGCTGTTATGTACATAGGGGTGCAGATATCTTTTGGAATTGTAGTTTTATCTGGGTATATGCTCCAGAGTGGGCATGCTGGATCATATGGCAACTCAGTTTTTTGAGGAATCTCTATACCCTTTTCCATAATGGCTGTACCAATTTACAAGGGAGTTCCCTTTTCTCCACACCCTCTACAGCATTTATTATTTATAGAATTTTTAATGGTGACCATTCTGATCTGTGTGAGGTGGTACCTCACTGTAGTTTTGATCTGCATTTCTCTAATAATTACCAATGATGAGCATCTTTTCATTGCTTGTTGGTCATCTGGATGTCTTCCTTCGGGAAATGTCTACTTAGGTCTTCTGTCCATTTTTTGATTGGATTGTTTATTTGTTGTTGAGTTATATGAGCTGCCTGTATGCTTTGGAAATTAAGCCCTTGTTAGTCTCATTACTTGCAAATATTTTCTCCCAGATCTAGGCTGTTGTTGTTGTTGTTTTTGCTTTATTTGTGGTTTCCTTTGCTGTGCATACAGTGGCTGTGGCCTAACTACTGGATGGCTTGTTTAGCTTCTGCCTAAGTTCTGTGAAAACAGACAATGTGTCTCAAATTTACCTGATTCCATAATTTTTATTTTATAAATAATTTTAACACAATTGTTATAGTCAGGTCACTTGCTTTGGCTCCATTTCTTAAAATGATTCTTCTCTTTCCTCATTTTCCAAAGGCCCATGTGTCTTCTCCCAAGGTTTTTTGGAGCATGAAAATATTATTTTTTTAATGTGTCTAATTGGTTTTGTTTTGTGGAATTATCATACTTTATTCTTTGGGGAGAAAAATTTTGACTAAGAAATCTGATATATTTACTTATGGAGTAAACTTGTTTAAAGGAACATTATCTTTGTAGTTTCAAAGTTGATTACCCTTTTCAGGTTGAAGTAGACCAGAGGAAAGTTCCTTCTCAAAGGAATTCTACCTTTAGGAACCTTATCAGTTGAGTTTTGTAGCTATACCAGGCCCTAGTGGAGAAATGAATGCCTTAGGATATAGTGGTTTGTTTTCCTGCCTCAGAAGTCAGATCATATCACACTAGTATCTCAGGAACTCAGAAAGTTAACAAAGCAAAACAAAAAACTGTTGCTCAGTATAACTAAAAGCACATTCAAACAAAGATTGTGTGGTGAGGGTTCTAGAATTATTCCTGACTCTAAGTTAAATTTCTATGGGAAAGTTACAGAACTTTTAAAAATTCAGGTTCATTTTCTGTAAACTAAACATGATGTACAATGTACCTCCTTATGAAATCTGTTTATTCTTAGTTGTCTTACAGTTTCATTCTCTTTTGCATCACAAATTTCTTCTTCTTGACTGGAATATTCCTGTGAATATACATATTTTTCAATATTTAAAATTTTTTTCATCTCTTTTTTGACCTCTTATTTCTACAACCACTGAAGGAAATATTTCATTTTTCAGTCAGAAAATCTTTATTCTACAAAGCATTCCATAAGAACTTACTTAAAAGAGGAAGGGATGGGGTCTTTGAATGCATAGCATGAATTTTATCATAAATCCTTATCACAAATCCTAATAAACCCTGAATTTGTTCTAAATTGTAGTATTTATTATCCTTCTACTAACGCCATAGCCTCAGAATTCTATGTATAGTTATGGTTTTCCCAGTGGCTCAGTGGTAAAAAAATCAACCTGCTAATACAGGAGATGGGCTTTTGATCCCTGGGTTGGGAAGATGCCCTAGAGGAGGAAATGGCAAATCAGTCCTGTATTCTTGCATGGAAAATTCCATGGACAGAGGAGCTTGGCGGGCTACAGTCCATAGGGTCGCAAAGAGTCAGACACAACTTAGCAACTAAACAACAAGTGGCATTTATCAGTTCTCTCCTTTACAAGTAAGAATACATGAGTCGGACACAACTGAGTGACTGAAATGAACTGAACCGATATATGTATATTCAATTCAGTTCAGTTCAGTTGTTCAGTCGTGTCCAACTCTTTGCCAACCCTCCGTGTCCATCACCAACTCCCAGAGCTTACTCAAACTCATGTCCATTGAGTCGGTGATGCCATCTAACCATCTCATTCTCTGTCATCCCCTTCTCCTCCAGCTTTCAATCTTTCCCAGCATCAGGGTCTTCTTCAATGAGTCAGTATTCGCATTAGGTGGCCAAAGTTTTGGAGTTTCAGCTTCGGCATCAGTCCTTCCAATATTCAGGACTGATTTCCTTTAGGATTGATGGGTTTGATCTCCTTGCAGTCCAAGGGACTCACAAGAGTCTTCTCCAACACCACAGCTCAAAAGCATCAGTTCTTCGGCACTCAGCTTTCTTGATAGTCCAACTCTCACATCCATACATGACTACTGGAAAAACCATAGCTTTGACTAGATGGACCTTTGTAGGCAAAGTAATGTCTCTGCTTTTTAATATGCTGTCTAGACTGATCATAGCTTTTCTTCCAAGGAGCATGCGTCTCTTAATTTCATGGCCGTAGTCACCATCTGCAGTGATTTTGGAGCCCCCAAAAGTAAAGTCTTTCACTGTTTCCATTGTTTCCCCATCTATTTGCCATGAAGTGGTGGGACTGGATGCCATGATCTTAGTTTTCAGAATGCTGAATTTTAAGCCAACTTTTTCACTCTCCTCTTTCACTTTCATCAAGAGGCTCTTTAGTTCTTCTTCACTTTCTGCCATAAGGGTGGTGTCATCTGCATATCTGAGGTTATTGATATTTCTCCCAGCAATCTTGTTTCCAGCTTCTGCTTCATCCAGCCTGGCAATTTGCATAATGTCCTCTGCATATAAGTTAAATAAACAGAGTGACAATATACATTCTTGACGTACTTCTTTCCCAATTTGGAACCAGTCTGTTGTTCCATATGCAGTTCTACCTGTTGCTTCCTGACCGCATACAGGTTTCTCAGGAGGCAGGTCAGGTGGTCTGGTATTCCCATCTCTTGAAGAATTTTCCACACTATGTTGTGATCCACACAGTCAAAAGCTTTGGCACAGTTAATAAAAAAGTAGATGTTTTTCTGGAATTCTCTTGCTTTTTTGATGATCCAATAGTTGTTGGCAATTTGATCTCCGGTTCGTCTACCTTTTCTAAATCCAGCTTGAACATCTGGAAGTTCACGGTTCACATACTCTTGAAGCCTGGCTTGGAGAATTTTGAGCATTACTTTGCTTGCATGTGAGATGAGGGCAATAGTTTGAACATTCTTTGGCATTGCCTTTCTTTGAGATTGGAATGAAAACTGACCTTTTCCAGTCCTGTGGCTACTGCTGAGTCTTTCAAATTTGCTGGCATATTGAGTGCAGCGCTTTGACAGCATCATCTTTTAGGATTTGAAATAGCTCAACTGAAATTCCATCACCTCCACTAGCTTTGTTTGTAGTGATACTTCCTAAGGCCCACTTGACTTCACATTCCAGGATGTCTAGCTCTAGGTGAGTGGTCATACCATTGTGATTATCTGGGTCATGAAGATCTTTTTTGTATAATTCTTCTGTGTATTCTTGCCACCTCTTCTTAATATCTTCTGCCTCTGTTCGGTCCATACGATTTCTGTCCTTTATTGTGTCCATCTTTGCAAGAAATATTCCCTTGGTATCTCTAATTTTCTTGAAGAGATCTCTAGTCTTTCCCATGCTATTGTTTTCCTCTATTTCTTTGCATTGATTGCCAAGGAAGGCTATCTTATCTCTCCTTGCTATTCTTTGGAACTCTGCATTCAAATGGGTATATCTTTCATTTTCTCCTTTGCCTTTTACTTCTTTTCTCAGCTATTTGTAAGGCCTCCTCAGACAACCATTTTGCCTTTTTGCATTTCTTTTCCTTGGGGTTAGTCTTGATCCCTGTCTCCTGTACAGTGTCATGAACCTCATTCCATAGTTCTTCAGGCACTCTGTCTGTCAGATCTAATCCCTTGAATGTATTTGTTGCTTCCACTGTATAATCGTAAGGGATTTGATTTAGGTCATACCTGAATGGTCTAGTGGTTTTCTCTACTTTCTTCAATTTCAGTCTGAATTTGGCAATAAAGAGTTCATGATCTGAGCCACAGTCAGCTCCCAGTCTTGTTTTTGCTGACTGTATAGAGCTTCTCCATCTTTGGCTGCAAAGAATATAATCAATCTGATTTCGGTATTGACCATCTGGTGATGTCCATGTGTAGAGTGTTCTCTTGTGTTGTTGGAAGAGGGTGTTTGCTATGACCAGTGCATTCTCTCAGCAAAACTCTATTAGCCTTTGCCCTGTTTCTTTCTGTACTCCAAGGCCAAATTTGCCTGTTACTCCAAGCATTTCTTGACTTCCTAATTTCGCATTCCAGTTCCCTATAATGAAAAGGACATCTTTTTTGGGTATTAGAAGGTCTTGTAGGTCTTCATAGACTCATTCAACTTCAGCATTACTGATCATGGCATAGACTTGGATTACTGTGATATTGAACGGTTTGCCTTGGAAATGAACAGAGGTCATTCTGTCGTTTTTGAGACTGCATCCAAGTACTGCATTTTGGAGTCTTTAGTTGACTCTGATGGCTACACCATTTCTTCTAAGGGATTCTTGCCCACAGTAGTAGATATAATGGTCATCTGAGTTAAATTCACCCATTCCAGTCTAAAATGTCGACGTTCACTCTTGCCATCTCCTGTTTGACCACTCCCAGTTTGCCCTGAATCATGGACATAACATTCCAGGTTCCTATGCAATATTTCTCTCTACAGCATCGGACTTTGCTTCTATCACCAGGCACATCCACAGCTGGGTGTTGTTTTTGCTTTGGCTCCATCTTTTCATTCTTTCTGAAGTTAGTTCTCCACTGATCTCCAGTAGCATACTGGGCACCTAACACCCGGGGAGTCCATCTTTCAATATCCTATCTTTTTGCCTTTTCATGCTGTTCATGGGGTTTCAAGGAAAATTATGTATTACCATATACATATATATATGTGTATATACATATGTATTTAATTTATAGATATTTAATTTAAGGGTGTATATAAGTGGTTCAGAGGGTAAAGAATCTGTGTGCAATGTGGGAGACCTGTGTTTGATCCCTGGGTTGGGAAGATTCCCTGGAGAAGAGAATAGCTATTCTGGCCTGGAGACTTCGATGGACAGAGAAGACTGGCAGGCTACTGTCTATGGGGTTGCAAAGAGTCGGACATGACTGGATCACTTTCACTTCACATATAAATTGTATATGCATACTGGAAAGAGTTGACTCATTGGAAAAGACCCTGATGCTGGGAGGGATTGAGGGCAGGAGGAGAAGGGGACGACAGAGGATGAGATGGCTGGATGGCATCACTGACTCGATGGACATGAGTTTGAGTAAACTCCGGGAGTTGGTAATGGACAGGGAGGCCTGGCATGCTGTGATTCATGGCATCACAAAGAGTTGGACACAACTGAGCAACTGAACTGAACTGAACTGAACTAAACCTAATGTAGTAATTGTTTATATGACATTATAATGTGAGAAGTGTGATTCTTTCTCTATGTGGCCTATTCGAATGTTCAAATCTATGAATACCTTTCATCATTGTCTTTTCTAAAATCTAATCAAAAGCCTTTGTTTTATAGGTAAGCTCACTGTCCCACAGATTTGCTTCTAGTATCAGCAGATTCAGAAATCTAGCTTGGGATTCATGTTTGAAAATTTTATGCTTTTTTAGTTTAATATATGCCTATTTACTGCTTTGGAAAAGTAATCAGAGAGAACAATGGTTAATCAAGTGTGCATCATTGCTTCAGACATCCTAAGTATCATTTTTTCAACAGCATATATTGTAAATGTTAGCAGCAAATGCCTGTTTATCTCCTAATGTTTTGTCTTATGTGAAATCTAGACTGCGTAAATAGAATGAGAGCTTTTACTTTCTCTGGCAAATCTGTTTTCAGTATAGTCACAGAGAAATCAGTTACCATGACTGCAAGATCATCTGGCCATTTATTCACTTATTAAATTACACTTTAACAACAGTCATTCCTACTTCCTGGCCCAGGGATATGGTTTGACCTTTCATTTTGAATTGCTAAGTAAAATTATAAATTCATGTATTCAATTTCCTATTTAAAAACACTGGTTTTTATGTTTCCTTGGTTATCAAAGTTAATTTTTTTCAGATTGATTATACTCAGTGTTGTTACATGAGCTCTTGGGGGTGGAATCAGAGGTTATATTGGTGTCACAAGAACTCATAAAAGTTAATTGACTGCCCACAATGAAAACTGAAGTTTCTTTTCTTGGAAAATTATGGCATACTGATGAGTGTCTGATACTGATGTTGCTACTGCTCACATATGGGATTTCTTGAAATAAATTCAATCATATCTGCTAGCAATGACCAGAAGTATTCTACATATTGCTAGAAGAAACCTTCCCAAATTAAGTTTCAGATAGAATTGTGGTAGTGATTCTTTTCTGCTCTGATGGTCAAATTTATTTACGTTAAAAACAGTATACTTTGGAAATAGAAGGCATATACAAGACTTGCACATTATTTCTATCAATTAAAAAATGTTACCTGCTGTATCAGTAAACAAAGGATGTTGCCACTATCAAGCCATCATAGTATAGCTGCCTCGATGGTGAGCCCCGAGGGAATTCAAGGTAGAAACAGGATGCCTACCATCAAGCCTTCAGCCACTGCAGCAACCTGCCAATGTTTCTGAGGAGACTCAGGATGGGAAAATACAGAATATTGGCCCAGATAGCTGAGGTGTATGTCAAAGGAATGATTTCAGTGAGCCCAGAATTTGCATCTTCCCATACATACAAAAAGGCTAAATTCATTAACTTGAAATGTCTGGGGGAAAAAAGTGTGTTTTAGTTGTTCAGTTGTGTCTGACTCTTTGAGACCCCATGGACTGTAGCCCTCCAGGCTCCTCTGTTCATGGAATTTTCCAGGCAAGAATACTGGAGTTGGTTGCCATGCCCTCCTCCAGGGGATCTTCCTGACTGAAGAATCAAACCCGGGTCTCCTGCATTACAGGATAAGGGAATGTCTACCCACTCTGGTATTCATGCCTGGAGAATTCCATGCAGAGAGGAGCCTGGAGGGCTACAGTGCATGGGGTCACAAAGAGTAGACGTGACTGAGCAACTAACATGGAGATCTGGTTGGGAGGGGGGCAAAATTTTTGCATTTCTAACAAGTTCCCCAGAGACGCTGATGCACACTTTGTGAATCAACGGTCAACATGATATGTTAAAACATACTGTGTGCTCTTTACCAAAAACATTGTGGTAACACTTTGTTCTTGAAATGCCTAAAATATCCTTCACTTCCCAGTAGTCTAACAAAACAGAGGGTACTTGTATTTTGCATCCTTAGCTCTGCCACCCACTCAGGGTGATCTTAGGTAAACCACAAAATCTATTTGTATTTAAGCTTCTTCTTACAAAGGAGAGCACGGTAATACTCTTACTCTGCAAATTCTGATTTTTCTAGGTTGAAAACTCTCTGACTACAGAATTGAAAGTGTGTAAGCCTTTTGTGGGGGCTTGCAAGGTGGTACTAGTGGTAAAGAACCTGCCTGCCAATGCAGGAGACATAAGAGACACAGGTTCGATCCCTGGGTTGGGAAGATGCCCTGGAGGAGGGCATGACAACCCATTCCAATATTCTTGCCTGGAGAATCCCTATGGACAGAGGAGCCTGGTGGGCTACAGTCCATGGGGTAGCAGAGAGTCAGACACAACTTCAGTTTAGTTCACTTCAGTTCAGTCGCTCAGTCGTGTCCGACTTTTGCGACCCCATGGACTGCAGCACACCAGGCCTCCCTGTCCATTACCAACTCCCGGAGTCTACTCAAACTCATGTCCATTGAGTCAGTGATGCCATCCAACCACCTCATCCTCTGTTGTCCCCTTCTCCTCCCACCTTCAGTCTTTCCCAGCATCAAGGTCTTTTCAAAGGAGTCAGTTCTTTGCATCAGGTGGCCACACAAGCCTTTTGTGAAGAACATTAACTAAGCTCTAGTGATTCAGTTACATTTTCCCCAGAAGTTATTTTTATAATATTCTATCATCAGCCAGACCCTGGAATAGTAACAACAGATATTGAGTATAACTCAAACCAAAGATTGACCTTGACCAGTCTTTTATGCCTTCTCTAGTACAAAGATACTGGAAGTGCCTGGTTTAGATGGGGATATTGTCTCTCTTCTTCCCCATCACAGAAGGGCAGGCTACCCAGAAGAAAGTAGCCTTTGCCTTCTTTTATCTGTGTCCCAGGAGCACCTTAGTTCTTAAGACCTATACACATTCATTTGAACAGAAGTGTCATCTGAAATGAGTGAAATAATTTCCTGTTTCCCTGAGGTCTCGAGGCAAAAGCATCTCACACTCAATGTATTTTTTCTTTTCTATTACAGAACAAGGTTCTTGTTCTAAATTCAGTTATGTGGAATAAATTTTTTACTCTATTCTTTTTTCCCTAAAGTTTCAAATTCTAGAATCAGAACAGTTTTTAGGGGCTCTGTCTAGGCAAGGCTTATGGATTTATAATAGCCATATATTTCTGAGCTTCTCTGTATGGTGATACATGCAATGAGTTAATTGTGAGCACTTCAAGATAACTTTCTCACTATTAGTTTCCATGTTTGTTCATTTTTTTGAGGGATGACATTGATTGATACTGTCTAGACAAAACCATTGATTCTATTTCTCACTCTGTTGTTTGGGGTGGGATTGACAGAGCATTGAAAGAGGTCAAGTTCTGATGTTGGACAGGTCAGATTTTGAGTTTTCTGTTTTGCATAGTTGTGAGTTCTATTCATTGGATTGACATTTAGATTCCAGCAGGCAGGAGAAAATGCTGCAGATAGTAAAAGACTGCAGAATTTTGATGAAAACCATGGTACTCTTAGAGGAATAATATACTTCACAGCACAAATTACCTTTCCTTGGTATTGTGGCAAAAGTGTATTTATGAGTAGGGTGAACGTAGAAGCCATTTTTCCTGGGACAGTCTTAGTTTATGCCTATTTTTTCGGCAAACTTATAAATAATCCTCTCTTAGGCTCCAAAGTGCTTCAGTTTGGATGGTAAACATGGTCACCTTATTTTTAGCAGGTGTAAACCATATTCATTTAAAATCACATTTTGGTGTGATTTTAAAAAGTAAGCTGGAAATATTTTCCGATTCCTTGAATGCTACTAGTCTCTAAAATATTGGGACAAACAACAAGCATTTACTTCAGCAAATAATTAGCCTCTGATTCCAAGAAGGTCTCCCATAGACACACTGATGGTATAATGGTCTCAAAAATTGAGCTGTGGCACCAGTGTGGCACACCAGTCCTTTCATCAGTGATAACTGGAAATTTATCACCAATTTCTTCTATATCTGGAAGAAATGACTTGACATCATACTAAATACACTTTGGATTATAATTATTCCTGTCTTCAGTGCAGATAAATTCTAGCAAATAATTCTGAATTATTCAGGAAAAAGAAAGCAAGTGTTATGGGTTATATTTATAAGTAAAGAGGTCCTTTATGTAGGGAAGAGCTGAAAGTTTTTGAGTACAAGGAGTCTTCCCTCTGCTGTTCATTATCTATTATGCTTATTATTATCTACTTATGTTCATTATCTATTTAAGTCATAGGTACTCTTTCACAATATCAATAAACATGTTTGTCATAAAAGTTATATTTTGACAAGCTCTTTTCTGGTTTTAAATAAAAGAAATAGTTGGCACCAACTTTCTTCTTAGTTCTGTCTTAGGTTCAAGAGTATATAGAGACATAAAGTTCAGTGAAGAAGCATGAGACCATTATATAAATGTAGATTCACAATAAATAGGATATAAGATTATGTGACAGAATGTATGACTTGAAAAATTTAAAGGCATTTTAGAGGAGGCAACTAAAATTTGCCTGCTATTTGGGCCTTCGAATGATGCCAAAAATACCTGTGCTTGGCATTTATATGCCAAACACTAATGTTTTATCATCACTCATGCCAAGTGCTTGAACAAACTGCTGCCCAATACGAAGCCTGAGGAAACAAATGGCATAATAAAGAACTGCCTTTTTATGTCTGAATCAGTTACTCAGACTTAGGGGCCATTTTCCTCTGCATGGAATAAAGCTGCTCCCTGGAAATTCTGGGCATAGAAACAGAGCTGGAGGAGGATATTGAAGTAATTAATGCTCTGAGAACATTAGAAGAAATTGGATTGATATGAACTGGCATTAAATAACACCAATTTGAAAAATTCAAATAGCTACCACATTTAGAATTGCTTTTCTTAAAGCTGCAGATTCAATTGGAGAGCAAGTGAGTACATGCTGAGAATTTACTAAAAACCCTTCTCCTCTCAGGAAGATACTAAAACAGAAAGGAGCTTGGAACTATTTCAGTCTTTGCATTCCAGGATGAAGGTAGCTGACCTTGACCATGTAAAGAACTTGGCATCAGCTGAGTGGCAGCCTCTAGTTCCTTACCCTCTCTTTCTAGAACTATAATACTAATTTTTCTCTTTCAATTTACCCAGACCAGAGTAGTAAGCAGCACTTTTCATACATGCAGTTGTCATAAATAGCTACTAAAATAATGATTTTTCTTAAAGCCTTCAGGAGATACTGAGAAAAAAGGTTGCTATTTGCAACATTTCAGGTAAGAAGAGGAACTAAAAAAGTGTCCTTATTAAAGGAAGCAAGTTTTTCTTATTGTGAAGCTCAAGCTAGGATATTTCGAAATTGTGTTCAATGGTTTTAGCACGGTCATTTCTATCACTAACATCCCTTTTGTCTGTACTCTCAAGAAAAGGTGAGGGTATAAGACTGTAGGAAATGTAGAGGCAGGAAAGTGAGGTAGACTAAAGCTACCCCCAGAGGGGAGCAGAGTCAGAACTTAAACTGTTCTCTCAACATTTAAGCTATAATAGCAAATTTTCCTTTAGGTAAGTACCTTCCATAGCTTAGATTCAGAAAAATTCTCAGTAAAAATACTTGTACAAAAACTAGGTAAAGCTAATTTCCTACTGTTTCAAAAGCTAATATTGCCGTATATAATATTCAGGCATTCAATTTCCTAAAGAAAATCGTTGGAAGGACTGATGCTGAAGCTGAAGCTCCAATACTTTGCCCACCTGATGCGAAGGGCTGACTCATTGGAAAAGACCAGGATGCTGGGAAAGATTGAGGGCAGGAGGAAAAGGGGGCAACAGAAGTTTGGATGGCATCATTGACTCAATGGGCATGAATTTGAGCAAACTCCGGGAGGTTGTGAAGGACAGGGAAGCCTGAAGTGCTGCAGTTAGTTCATGGGGTCAGAGAGAGTCAGACACGACTTCACGACTGAACAACAATATTGAAAGAAACATTTTGTAAATACATCTGAATTATTGGATATTATTCTTCTCCATCTATTAAAGATTGTATTTATCTAAAAGGACCAGAATTGATCTGAGACTTCCCTGGTGGTCCAGTGACTAAGACTCCACGCTCCCAATGCAGGGGGCCCAGGTTCAATTGCTAGTTGGGGAACTAGATCCCACATGTGGCAACAGTGCAACTAAAATCCAGCACGCTGCAACAAAAGATCCTTTATGCTACAACTAAGAGCCTGTGCAGCCAAATAAACAAACAAGATAAATAAATAAATATTTTTTAAAAGATGCTGTAAGAGTAAATCTTAAAATTAAAAAAAAAATCTCCAGAAAATTGATCTAAATTGAAATAAACAAAAGCCTGGTACATAAGCAGCACTCTTTACCTTTTCATTTGGCTGGATATCAAACCAATCAGTCCTAAAGAAAATCAACCCTAAATATTCATTGGAAGACTGATGCTGAAGCTGAAGCTGCAGTACTTTGGCCACCTGATGCCAAGAGCCGACTCATTAGAAAAGACCCTGATGCTGGGAAAGATTGAAGGTAGGGGGAGAAGGGGGCAACAGAGAATGAGATGGTTGGATGGCATCACCAACTCGATGGATATGAGTTGGTGATGGACAGGGAAGCCTGGTGTGCTACAGTCCATGGGGCGTGCCGCAACCCATGAGGTCACAAAGAGTCAGACATGACTGAGCGACTGAACTGAAGTGAAGTGAAGAGCACTCAGACCAATTAAATCTATCTCTGGGAAACAGGAACAAGACCTTATTCTTGGAAGGGCATGTGTATTCGTTTGTTACAGCTGCCACAACAAAGCACCATAGGCTGAGTGGCAAACAACAAAAATTGTTTGTCACAGTTCTGGAGGTTAGAAGTTCAAGATCAAGGTGTGTTCATGTTCTTCTGAGGCCTCTCTCCTTGCCTTGAGGTGGCCTCTTTCTTGTGCTGTGTCCTCACATGATCATGTTTCTATCTGTGTTGTCTGTGCCCCTGTCTCCTCTTCTTATAAGGACACTGGTCACAGTGGATGAGAGCTCATTTTCATGCCCTCATTTTATCGTAATTTCCTCTTTTAAGGCCCCACTTCCAAATATAGCCACAATCTGAGGTACTCTGGTTAAGACTTCTAAAGATGGATTTGGGTGGGGGCTGGTGACAGGGAACAGCACAATTCAGCTCAGAATAGCACACATTGGTTAGAAGTCCTACTTTAGGGGGTCTCGAGCTACTTAAATGTACTGCTTAAACATACACCAAGGAATGTTTGGAAAAAAATTCCATGTAGTTCAACATTTTGCTAACAATAGGCTGAATCATGAAGGCAGTCTGTTAGAAGGCAAAAGCCCTGAGCTGCAAAACAGTATGGGATGGTAGAAACCTACAGCATTGTCAATGGCAAAGACAGCTCTTTGACTAATATCATATGAACATGAAAGTGAAAGGAAAAGTACCTCACTCGTGTCCAGCTCTTTGTGACCCTATGGACTACACAGTCCATAGAATTCTCCAGGCCAGAATATTGGAGTGGATAGCCTTTCCCTTCTCGAGGGGGTCTTCCCAACCCAGGGATCAAACCCAGGTCTCCCACATTGCAGGCAGATTCTTTATCAGCTGAGCCATCATATGCACATAGGTGTGTAATTAACTACTTTCTTTATCTGAAAAATGGGAAGAACATCCCTCTTGCAAGTTATTTTGTAGGCTGTAATACGTGAAGTGAGAATATAGTGCTGACAGATGGCAGTACTCAAATATCAGTAGAAATAGGGTAATTCTGCTGCTGCTGCTAAGTCGCTTCAGTTGTGTCCGACTCTGTGTGACCGAAGAAATGGCAGCCCACCAGGCTCCCCCGTCCCTGGGATTCTCCAGGCAAGAACACTGGAGTGGGTTGCCATTTCCTTCTCCAATGCATGAAAGTGAAAAGTGAAAGTGAAGTTGCTCAGTTGTGTCCGACTCTTAGCGATCCCACGGACTGCAGCCCACCAGGCTCCTCTGTCCATGGGATTTTCCAGGCAAGAATACTGGAGTGGGGTGCCATTGCCTTCTCCGAGGGTAATTCTACCATATGTTAACTTGTGTACTTGCACTCATTTTCCGTTGAAAAAATGACCACAAATGTATTGGCTTAAAACAATGTTGATTTATTATCTAACAACCCCAGAGGTCAGAAGTCTGACACTGGCTTAAAATCAAGGAGCCAGCAGGGCTAGTTTCCTTTCTAGGGGGTGTTGGTAGGGGGAGAATATATTTACTTGTCCTTTGCAGCTTCTAGAGGCTGCCTGCTATTCTTGGCTCATGGCTCCCTTCCTTCATCCTCTAAGCCAACAATGGTGGGTTGAATCAATAGCTCTCTGACCCTGCTTCTGTCATTGGTACATCTCTCTCTCTGACTCTAGGCAATGAAGGACCCAAGTGATTAGATTGGATACACCCATCTAATCTAAGATACACCTAATTAGATACATCTAATCTTAGATACACCCATCTAAGTTAGATTGGCTAACTTCCCATCTCAAGGTTCTCTACTAATTCACATCTGCCAAGTCCCTTCTGTTGAGTAAGATGACATATTCAATGATTCACAATAATAAGGGCCATTATCCTGTCTGCCACACTGGGGGCTTAGATGGTAAAGAATCTGCCCACATGCGGGAGACCTGGGTTCAATCCCTGTGTTGGGAAGATCCCCTGGAGGAGAGCATGGAGACTCACTGCAGTCTTCTTGCCTGGAGAATCCCCATGGACAGAGAACCCTGGCGGACCCTCTGGGTCTCCATGGGGTCACAGAGAGTCGGACATGACTGAGCAACTAAGCACAGCACAACACAGTGTCCTTGAACACATTTTTCTCATGAGCCAATTCTTTAACAGTAAAATGAACATATGGTCCCTGCCTTTACCTTTAGAGGTTTGTAAAATTTAATACATGATTTTCTATTTGAGAAACAATACTTCAATAAGATTCTTTATCTTTCTTCTATAGCCATACGAGAAGCCAAGACTGATTATCAAAACCATAAACAGAAATTCTATTGTTTCTCCTCACATTCTGATAAAATTCGTACCTTAATTTCTCCCCTGTACCTGACCTGACTTTTACCTCACTGATTCTCTTTTACTTTTGTGATTTAGTAATAATACTGTCTTATATTCCAAGTTCAAGTTCCTATTACTATGGATTGGTCAAAAAGTTTGTTTGGGTTTTTCTGTAAGTTATTACAGAAAAATCCAAATGAACCTTTTGGTCAACCCAATGCTTCAGAAATGGACCACAATAACTACCACATTTTAAAATTAATTAAAATACCTCATTTTCCAAGTGTTCTACACCAAAAAATTTTTTTGAAACTTAGCCATGGTTTTTATATGTTAGATACTGAACTCAAAGCTGAGGTTAAAGCCATATTCTAAGATTCCTGAAAGCCACAATTTATTGACCTAGTCCTAAAATAAACTAAAGATATAATTTGGGAGTACATGTGAATATTTTTCTTGGTATGTTATTCTTTTCCAATAGGCATGTAGAAACGAGTCCCATACAATGTATGAGAAATAAGGGATAATCAATATATACTATATTTTAATTTGTTATATTTATAGAGTATAAAACAATACTTCATAATGTGGGTATTTACAGTCAAAGATATACAGGTTTAACCCTTGGTCTGCTGTTATTTACTAGATGAATGGCCTTGGGAAAGTACCACCTTATATAAATTTTCATGTCCTCATCTGCTAAATATTCTAACTTACAAGTTTGATTTGAGGATTAAATAATGCATGAAATTTATTGATCACAGTGTCTAGCACACAGGAAGCACTCAATATTTACATTGTTGCTGTATTTGTTTTCAGGTTTTCTAATGACTGATATGAAGAAAGTGGGAAAGGAGAGTAACATAGACTGAGGGTAATAAGTGAAAATGAGTTTTTCTTTCCTATGTGAAGACTGACAGGTATTTATAGAAAGCAGGCATAGTCAGTAAATTGAAAAATATAAACCATTTCCAGGTGTTTCCCCTCTCCCTTGTCACCAAAACTGGTTTCAGCTTTACTCTCTGTTTTTTTCCTCTTTATTGTCCACCCAAAGAAAAGCCTGTCACTTTTAGGTTTGTCCTTTGAGCTTCTATAACAGAAAATCTGGAGAAATATGCAAACAGGAGGAGAAAGAAGGAGAGGAGTTTTAGCTTTTTTTTTTTTTTTTTTTTTTAGGATTTGAGCAGAAATGTGCCAAAAGAGCTCTACTACGAGTAAAAAGAACAAAGGGGATTTAAAAGCGTATTATTGTGGATTATCTATTCACTTCAAGATATTAAGGAATATAATTAAGACGTTATTTTCTGAGATTAGGTCTTAGTTATAAACATTCATTTGCTATACAGCAAACTGTGATAAGCAGACATTGAGAGAGAAAGAGAGAAAGGAAGGGAAACAGACTGACAGAAAGAGCAGAGACGAATAAGGAAAAAGGAGGAGACTTAAGGCAAATTGCTTATTTCCAAATTCTGACTGAGGCTTGTCCAATCCTGCAATCTGAGTTGGTTGGGTCCATATTTAACTATACAGAGTTCACATTTAAGGTCATATTTTTGGCAAACCAAGACCACAGATCAATTTACTAACCCCAGATTAAAAAAAAAAATCTTAACAACTCTGGTTTATTCTGGGTCCCCTGGAAACAAATGACTGACTTGACTAAGCAGACATTTTTAAGCTAGTGGTTTTGGCTCGGTAGTCACAGCTAGGATCAAGGATCAAAACCAAGCCTTGATGATGACTGTGTGGACACAGACATGTCAAATCAAAAGTGACATTCCTATCTCAGACAGAGATTAAGAGTATAGGCTCCCAAGGTTTAAATTTTGGTTTTGTCTTTGGGCTATAATTCTAGTTCTGGTATGTTGTCCCTTTAATTTCACTCTTTTCTGGGAGCAATATCAATTTTCACCCAGAGACTGGTCTTGTATTCAGGTACTGATATCTGATGGCTCTTGTGATCAGATGCTATTTTAACTTTTTTTTAAAGTGCTTTGCCACATCCTCAGAAGCTCATCATATAGAAGATAGAAGCTGTCGCAACAAAAAACTGAGAGAACAGCAATTTTTACGCTTTCAATTTAATACAACACATTGCAAATGAGTACTAAGCTTTTAGAAGACCCTGGCCTCAGGGTTATGGAAATCAAAAGCAAATAAGGCACAACTTTTACAGTTAACTGAACGGTTATCTGATTCATGAGACTGAAAAAAACTATGAATCACCACAGTTCAGTTTAGTTGCTCAGTCGTTTCTGACTATTTGTGACCCCATGGACTGCAACACGCCAGGCTTCCCTGTCCATCACCAACTCTTGGAGCTTGCTCAAACTCATGTCCATTGGGTCAGTGATGCCATCCAATCATCTCATCCTCTGTCGTCCCCTTTTCCTCCTGCCTTCAATCTTTCCCAGTATCAGGGTGTTTTCCAATGAATCAGTTCTTTGCCTCAGGTGGCCAAAGTATTGGAGCTTCAGCATCAGCCCTTCCAATGAATATTCAGGACTAATTTCCTTTAGGATTGACTGGTTGGATCTCCTTGCAGTCCAAGGGACTCTCAAGAGTCTTCTCCAACACCCACAGTTCAGAAGCATCAATTCTTCAGTGCTCAGCTTTCTTTATGGTCCAACTCTCATGTCCATACACGACTACTGGTAAAACCATAGCTTTGACTAGACAGATCTTTGTCAGCAAAGTAATGTCTCTACTTTTTAATCACCACAATGGAAGTTAAAAAGGGCTCATCATAAGCCAAGTAATCTGTGAATACAAAGAAGGAAAAGGAGAAAGGTCAGTGGAAGTTTCACTGAAAAGATGTTTTTAAGTTTAATCCTTAAGATCAGGTTGTATTTATTTTTAGTACTGCCAATAACTTATTTTTCTTCTGAAAGTTATGCATATGCAGATTATTTGACAAACACCAAATCTAGTAAAAGATAATCTTATTTAAAGATTGTATTTTTCTTCTTTTTATGCATAGTTTTTATGTGGTTGAGATTTACATGAATTATTTATATCCCATTTATCTTTTTAAAAATTGTCATAAGCACTTTCTTATATTTTTTTAAAACTTGTAAATAATATGCAATGTCTATAAAATGCATTTGCCTTTACTATAATTTTAAATACATCTTATTACTGGATATGTAAATGACTTCCTCTGTCTTTTTTTTTTTTTTGCTTTCATTATTTGTTGTTGTTGTTATGAGACAGTGTGATTGTCTCAATACCTTTGGTATTGTCTTTGCTGCATTTTTTTCTTTCTTTAAAATAGTTTTCTAGAAGTAGACTCTTGAGTGTAAATATTTGGAGGTATAAAGGGGTAAAGACAAAAATAATATTCTAGGTACAGGAAGCAGCATAATCACAGGGAGACTATTTCCCTGGCTTAAAAATGACTATGGAAATGTAAATTTCATCTAGAAAGATGACCGTGAAATGCAGAGATGATTTTTCCACATAGTCTTACATAACATGTGAATATAGAGTCCTCTGTACATGAAAAAAGAAACAGAGCAGAAATCTGCAGGCATGTTTTACATGATAAAGACCTCATAATAGCTGAATATACTAACAGAGATAAGATACCTCCCAATGAGAGAAAGAGAAACTTACAGCTAGTCCAGTGGTCAGAGGTTTGGAAGTTAAAAGTAAAAAGTGATCTTAAGGGCTTCCCCTGTGGCTCAGTCATAAAGAATTCACCTGCCAATGCAGGAGACTCGGGTTCAATTCCTGATCCAGGAAGATCCCACACACCCCAGAGCAACTAAGCCCTCCTGAGCTACAACTATTGAGCCTGTGCTCTAGAGCCTAGGAGCTGCAACTACTGAAGCCCAAGTGCCCTAGAGCCTATGCTCCACACACAGCAGGAGAAGCCACTGCAAGGAGAGGCCTGAGCACCACAGCTAGAGAGTAGCCCATGCTTGCTGCAACTAGAGAAAGTTGATGCAGCAATGAGGACCCAGCAGGGCCAAAAATAAGTAAATAAAGTTAAAAAATATTTTAAAAGTGATTTTAAGATGAGGGAGCCTGTCAGTTACATGACTTGCTAATGGAGGGGCTCCAGATCGCTAAATGCATAGTATCCAGAATCCTTAATTCAAAAATCATGAAAAGAAGAGCTAATGGTGAGCTGCTGGACAAACAAAATTCATACAGAAAATCTAAAGATGATCTTAGTTTTCTAGTGATGAAACAGTGAGGCTGAAAGAGGAGATGTGGACTGGAACCACCCAGGCATGGGTCCGTGAGATCATTTCTTTTTTTAAAATAAATGTTTGTTTATTTTGTTTATGGCTGCACTGGGTCTTCGTTGCTTTGCATGGCCCTTCTCCAGGTGAAGCAAGGGGAGCTACCTTCTATTTGCGGTGCATGGGCTTCTCATCGTGGTGGTTTCTCTTGCTGTGGAGCACAGGCTCTAGGCATGTGTAGGCTTCAGTAGCTTTGGCTCCCCGGCTCTAGATACAGGCTCAGTAGCTGTGGTACAAGGACTTAGTTGCCCTGCAGCATGTGGAATCTCCCTGGATCAAGGATCAAACGCGTGTTCCCTGCAGTGGCAGGTGGATTGTTTGCCACCAGGGAAGCCCAAGCCCATTTCTTTAGGTTAGAACAGAGGGATCATGGAAAGAACCTTGGGAGGAATTTTTGGATGTTTTTTGGGGGAGCCTAGCTGCTGAGTGACATGAAACCACTTCAGATCTAACTGGAAGATCTTTTTTTTTACCAGGTCAGGAAACACCAGTGTGCCCAACTCAACTACAAAGACTGAAGAGTTGAGAGTCCTTTCCTACTAGCTGTGATGGTTGTAATAGAAGAAAACATCAGGCCAGGGGATGTTCTTCAACCAGCAATGGCCCCTTTTGGGGCTCCCTGGTGGCTCAGATGATAAAAAAAATCTGCCTGCAATGTAGGAGATATAGGTTGATCCCTGAGATGGGAAGATTCCCCCGGAGAAGGAAATGGCTACCCACTTCAATATCCTTGCCTGGAGAATTCCCCCATGGACAGAGGAGACTGGTGGACTACATACAGTCAGTGGGGTCACAAAGAGTAGGACATGACTGAGTGACTAACACTTTTTGCCACTGAGCGATAGCAACAAAGAGAAATACATGTACTAGCACACTGGCTGTTTCACACGGAGCTCCATTTTGTTTGCTTCTGTGCTTTAGAAACAGAAATACCCACTGCTAGATTCCCATTCTCCTAGAACTAGAACCTCTCTTTCTTATAGAGAAGTCAGTGCCTGTTATCTGGATGCAGCTGAGCTTTTCTCCAGCTAGAGGGGTTGGCAGCAAACATGATCGTGGGTAATTAGAGTACTCAACCCATTGAATACAATGAATGGTTTAAGGATGAGTTTAACACATGTGTCAGGAAAAGCAAGGTATGTGAAATTTTTTCCTAGCAGAAAATATTATCAAAAACTCTCTCTCGGGCTGGCCAGTAACTGTTTTTTTTTTTTTTCTTCTATTTTTATGCTGTAATTGCATATTTATTTGCATGAAAACAGAAATATGAGTAAAATAATCAGGATACAGGACAATCACATACAGTACTTTAAATATATATTCTCATTAAAGTTGAAGATGTCTATTTAAGTCTTTTAGTCCCTTTTTAATCATTTTCTTTTTTGTTGTTGATGGAGTGAGATTTTAAGAGTTGGTGTGTTCATGTTTGTGTGTGCACACCAGTGTTCTAAGTAAAATTTAATGTTATGTGTTTATACTAAAATTTTAGATACAGGAAAGATTTAAACTGCTTCAAATTTTTTGCAGTGCCAGTCATTACAACACTGATTCAGAAGGAGCTGAGAAAAGCGGTTGGAGATGACTCAGGTTCAGTAACTGTTTTTTCCTGTCTTGTGCACAGAGAATGAAGAGAGACAGAATCCTTTTGTATTCTAATCCCCTGGATCCATCAATGCCTGAAGCCCTTATCCCTAACCTTCACAATCATACTTAAGCTAGACTGCACAGTTTCTGTCAGCTATGACTGAACATGTACTGATAAAAATATTTCTAATGCTTGCGTGTATGCTAAGTTGCTTCAGTTGTGTCTGACTCTTGGCGACCCCATGGACTGTAGCCCACCAGGTTCCTCCATCCATGGGATTTTCCAGGCTAGAATACAGGAGTGGATTACCATTTCCTTTTCCCCATGATAGAAGAACTTTTCCTGGAAAAGTTCAAGGAATTTGTAATAAATTCCTTGTAATAAAAACAAGACTAGATGGTCAAAGACTCTTACAAATGCTTATTACATTTTAAAAAGTCAAACAAATTCAACATCGAATGAACATCTTATTAATTTTTTTCCTTTTTAATCTCAATGCCTTTTATTTTATTGAGTTGGACTATAACTGCTTTACAGTGTTGTGTTAATTTCTGCTGTACAATGAAGTGAGTCAGCTATATGTCTACATACATCATCTCTCTCTTGGACCTCCCTTTACTTTTCTATAATAGATATCAACGAATTTCTATATATTATTCTTTGCTTGCTAGAAAGTTTTATGCTTATCTCTCCTCTACAATTCCAATAAAGTATCTGTAAATTTGTTTTGCTTTATTGTATGCTAAGAAGTATTAATATTCTTTAGCCAGAAATGGTCCCTTTTTGGGCTTCCCTGGTGGCTCAGATCATAAAAAAATCTGCCTGCAATGCAGGAGATCTAGGTTGATCCCTGGGATGGGAAGATCCCCCTGGAGAAGGAAATGGCTACCCACTTCCTTCTGCATTTCCTTCCAAGTAGTCAATTCTTTCTAGATTTTATAACTTTTAATTATTGGTGTCTAGATACAAGATCTTTGCTATACGCAGAATAATCTGGATGTTTGATATAAGAAGAGCTTCAGATGACAGTTGTAGTTATCTCTCCATGACTCTCCCAATACCTGGGTTAAACAATATTCCCTTTTCCCTTTACATGTTAGTCGCTCAGTCTTGTCCGACTCTTTGTGACCCCATGGACTGTAGCTTGCCAGGCTCCTCAATCCATGGTATTCTCCAGGCAAGAATACTGAAGTGGATTGCCATTCTCTTCTCCAGGAGATCTTCCTAACCCAGGGACTGAACGTGTATCTCCTGAATTGCAGGCAAGTTTTTTTTACCATCTGAGCCACCAGGGAAGTTCAGGTATAATTTGGCTTTGGTATCTCCTCACAAGCTTGAAAATGCTTCTATTTTTCCCTCTGCAGAGTTAAGTGAAGAGGTCCCTACCCTTGTACTAATGTCACTGAAGATGTTTAACAGTTTAACTATTTACAGCCTGCTGGGAGATGCTGACCTTATGGCATACTGCCCTGTGGAGGTGAGACAGGCTGGTACCTGGACCCCTTTACTGCAGTGCTGCAAAGCTTGCACCTGGACACACCTCAACTTGAGCAACAAAATAAGAAGAAGCTGTATGGCAGTAAAGATAACTGTGTGCATGTGCAGTTGGGGCAAATGCTGAAAAAAAGACACAGTGACTAAAAAACTCCAACTGCCATTTCTGAAGAGTTGGGAGCAAAAAATTGTATGTCAGGAGCAAAAACAGGGTACTATGCATGTCCCCCTGCACTTAGCACCACATAGGGGTGGACAAACCACCTAAGCCACCCTTCCATCCCAATCCCTGGACATACCCCTGCCTTCAACCGATATGAGGAATCAGTTCACCCCCCAGGGAGCAAGCAAGGGAATCTGTTACTTGTTTTCTCTTTCTCCTATAGCAGGCACAGGAACCCCAATAAAGCTTTGCCTGAATTTCTTGTTTGACATCTAGTTAATTTCTATTGATTGGGGAAGGCTACAAACCCTGGTTGGTATCAGAAGAATCAGAAATTAATCTGTCTCCTTCCTTCCATACCTTAGAACCATTTCTGCCCAGTTTAAGTAAGAATTGCCCATTAAAGAAACCTGATAAATTGATGCCAAAGCTATTTTGAGACAAGGTCTATTCTGGATACAAAAAAATATGGATAGAGAGACTTTGGTATTCAGGTGCTGGATTGTGGCCTTATTCTTTATACCATTTTAATTAAACAAGTATTACTGTAAAGTTGGAAGTGAGAAACTTCATTAGCATCTCAGTTTCATCCTGTCTCCAGGAGCTATACAAATTATCCAGGTGCTTTTGTCAAAGCTCTTATCATTCAGAGGGCATTGGAGAACTCTGTCTCCTTCACAGAAATGTGAAGATACGGCATACTGTTTTGTAGGGTAGCAAGAAATGGTAACAATTTAGAGATACTTTCTCACCCCCATGAGATTCACAGATTTTTCAGAAAATAGTTACTCGATATATGTGATATGGGTTTCTTGCTCTGTCTCATTGGCACTCCAGAAAAGACTGTCATTCTGAGAGAGTCATTTCCTAGGCAGGTTGATAAGGAATCTAGGGGTCCCCAAGGAGAGAGGGGTCTGGAATTCTCAAGGAGGAAGAAAGGACAAACTTTTTTCCTTCTCTACATTCCTTAGGATTATAAAACAATAATGTATCCTGCCTGAGGACAGTCTCTGGATTAAGGACAGTCTCTGGATTAAACCTTCTGGCTAATTCTGTTATCTTAAAATGTAAATTATGGGAGTAGACCTGGTCTTTACAAGGATTATATAACAATAATGTACCCTGCCTGAAGACCATCTCTGGATTAAACCTTCTGGCTAATTCTGTTATCTTAAAATGTAAATTGTGGGAGTAGGTCTGGTGAGGCCTTTACAACCTCCAGACATTCTTCTGATTCATTGGAGAGTATATAACTTCATTGCTAACAGTAGCAAGGGGGTATTCTTTCTGCCCCCTTCTGAAGCCTATGTCAGAAACTTTCTCTATCTCCTTTATACTTTAATAAAGCTTTATTACACAAAAGCTCTGAGCGATCGAGCCTCGTCTCTGGCCCCGGATTGAATTCTTCTCCTCCAGGGGCCAAGAATCCTGGTGTCTTCCTGTGATTCAGTAACAACCTTTCAATTCTACCCAGTATACATAGATGTACACCATCCTCATTTAGATCAGATCAGATCAGATCAGTTGCTCAGTTGTTTCCGACTCTTTGTGACCCCATGAATCGCAGCACGCCAGGCCTCCCTGTCCATCACCAACTCCCGGAGTTCACTCAGACTCACGTCCATCAAGTCAGTGATGCCATCCAGCCATCTGATCCTCTGTCGTCCCCTTCTCCTCTTGCCCCCAATCCCTCCCAGCGTCAGAGTCTTTTCCAATGAGTCAACTCTTCGCATGAGGTGGCCAAAGTACTGGAGTTTCAGCTTTAGCATCATTCCTTCCAAAGAAATCCCAGGGCTGATCTCCTTAGAATGGACTGGTTGGATCTCCTTGCAGTCCAAGGGACTCTCAAGAGTCTTCTCCAACACCACAGTTCAAAAGCATCAATTCTTCAGTGCTCAGCCTTCTTCACAGTCCAACTCTCACATCCATACAAGACCACAGGAAAAACCATAGCCTTGACTAGACGAACCTTTGTTGGCAAAGTAATGTCTCTGCTTTTGAATATGCTATCTAGGTTGGTCATAACTTTCCTTCCAAGGAGTAAGCGTCTTTGAATTTCATGGCTGCAGTCACCATCTGCAGTGATTTTGGAGCCCAGAAAAATAAAGTCTGACACTGTTTCCACTGTTTCCCCATCTATTTCCCATGAAGTGATGGGACCAGATGCCATGATCTTCGTTTTCTGAATATTGAGCTTTAAGCCAACTTTTTCACTCTCCACTTTCACTTTCATCAAGAGGCTTTTTAGTTTCTCTTCACTTTCTGCCATAAGGTTGGTGTCATCTGCATATCTGAGGTTATTGATATTTCTCCCGGCAATCTTGATTCCAGCTTGTGTTTCTTCCAGTCCAGCGTTTCTCATGATGTACTCTGCATAGTAGTTAAATAAACAGGGTGACAATATACAGCCTTGACGTACTCCTTTTCCTATTTGGAACCAGTCTGTTGTTTCATGTCCAGTTCTAACTGTTGCTTCCTGACCTGCATACAAATTTCTCAAGAGGCAGATCAGGTGGTCTGGTATGCCCATCTCTTTCAGAATTTCCCACAGTTTATTGTAATCCACACAGTCAAAGGCTTTAGAATAGTCAATAAAGCAGAAATAGATGTTTTTCTGGAACTCTTTTGCTTTTTCCATGATCCAGCGGATGTTGGCAATTTGATCTCTGGTTCCTCTTCCTTTTCTAAAACCAGCTTGAATATCAGGAAGTTCATGGTTCAGGTATTGCTGAAGCCTGGCTTGGAGAATTTTGAGCATTACTTTACTAGTTTGTGAGATGAGTGCAATTGTGTGGTAGTTTGAGCATTCTTTGGCATTGCCTTTCTTTGCGATCGGAATGAAAACTGACCTTTTCCAGTCCTGTGGCCACTGCTGAGTTTTCAAAATTTGCTGGTATATTGAGTGCAGCACTTTCACAGCATCATCTTTCAGGATTTGGAATAGCTCAACTGGAATTCTATCACCTCCACTAGCTTTGTTCATAGTGATGCTTTCTAAGGCCCATTTGACTTCACATTCCAGGATGTCTGGCTCTAGGTCAGTGATCACACCATCATGATTATCTGGGTCGTGAAGATCTTTTTTGTACAGTTCTTCTCTGTATTCTTGCCGTCTCTTAATATCTTCTGCTTCTGTCAGGTCTACACCATTCCTGTCCTTTTTCGAGCCCATCTTTGCATGAAATGTTCCCTTGGTATCTCTAATTTTCTTGAAGAGAGCTCTAGTCTTTCCCATTCTGTTGTTTTACTCTATTTCTTCGCATTGATCGCCGAAGAAGGCTTTCTTATCTCTTCGTGCTATTCTTTGGAACTCTGCATTCAGATGCTTATATCTTTCCTTTGCTCCTTTGCTTTTTGCTTCTCTTCTTTTCACAGCTATTTGTAAGGCCTCCCCAGAGAGCCATTTTGCTTTTTTGCATTTCTTTTCCATAGGCATGGTCTTGATCCCTGTCTCCTGTACAATGTCACGAACCTCATTCCATAGTTCATCAGGCACTCTATCTATCAGATCTAGGCCCTTAAATCTATTTCTCACTTCCACTGTATAATCATAAGGGAATTGATTTAGGTCATACCTGAATGGTCTAGTGGTTTTCCCTACTTTCTTCAATTTCAGTCTGAATTTGGCAATAAGGAGTTCATGGTCTGAGCCACAGTCAGCTCCTGGTCTTGTTTTTGCTGACTGTATAGAGCTTCTCCATCTTTGGCTGCAAAGAATATAATCAGTCTGATTTCGGTGTTGACTATCTGGTGATGTCCATGTATAGAGTCTTCTCTTGTGCTGTTGGAAGAGGGTGTTTGCTATGACCAGTGCATTTTCTTGGCAAAACTCTATTAGTCTTTGCCCTTCTTCATTCCATACTCCAAGGCCAAATTTGCCTGTTACTCCAGGTGTTTCTTGACTTCCTACTTTTGCATTCCAATCCTCTATAATGAAAAGGACATCTTTTTTGGGTGTTTGTTCTAAAAGGTCTTGTAGGTCTTCACAGAACCATTCAACTTCAGCTTCTTCAGTGTTACTGGTTGGGGCATAGACTTGGATTACTGTGATATTGAATGGTTTGCCTTGGAAACGAACAGAGATCATTCTGTCGTTTTTGAGATTGCATCCAAGTACTGCATTTTGGACTCTTTTGTTGACCATGATGGCTACTCCATTTCTTCTGAGGGATTCTTGCCCGCAGTAGTAGATATAATGGTCATCTGAGTGAAATTCACCCATTCCAGTCCATTTGAGTTCGCTGATTCCTAGAATGTTGACATTCACTCTTGCCATCTTCTTTTTGACCACTTCCAATTTGCCTTGATTCATGGACCTGACATTCCAGGTTCCTATGCAATATTGCTGGACTGGAAGAAACACAAGCTGGAATCAAGATTGCCGGGAGAAATATCAATAACCTCAGATATGCAGATGACACCACCCTTATGGCAGAAAGTGAAGAGGAACTAAAAAGCCTCTTGATGAAAGTGAAAGTGGAGAGTGAAAATTTGGCTTAAAGCTCAACATTCAGAAAACGAAGATCATGGCATCCGGTCCCATCACTTCATGGGAAATAGATGGGGAAACAGTGGAAACAGTGTCAGACTTTATTTTTCTGGGCTCCAAAATCACTGCAGATGGTAACTGCAGCCATGAAATTAAAAGACACTTACTCCTTGGAAGGAAAGTTATGACCAACCTAGATAGCATATTCAAAAGCAGAGACATTACTTTGCCAACAAAGGTTCGTCTAGTCAAGGCTATGGTTTTTCCTGTGGTCTTGTATGGATGTGAGAGTTGGACTGTGAAGAAGGGTGAGCGCCAAAGAATTGATGCTTTTGAACTGTGGTGTTGGAGAAGACTCTTGAGAGTCCCTTGGACTGCAAGGAGATCCAACCAGTCCATTCTGAAGGAGATCAGGCCTGGAATTTCTTTGAAAGGAATGATGTTAAAGCTGAAACTCCAGTACTTTGGCCACCTCATGCGAAGAGTTGACTCATTGGAAAAGACTCTGATGCTGGGAGGTATTGGGGGCAGGAGGAGAAGGGGACGACAGAGGATGAGATGGCTGGATGGCATCACTGACTCGATGGACGTGAGTCTGAGTGAACTCCGGGAGTTGGTGATGGACAGGGAGGCCTGGCATGCTGTGATTCATGGGGTCGCAAAGAGTCGGACACAACTGAGCAACTGATCTGATCTGAACTGATGCAATATTGCTGTTTACAGCATTGGACCTTGCTTCTATCACCAGTCACATCCACAGCTGGGTCTTCTTGCTTTGGCTCCATCCCTTCATTCTTTCTGGAGTTATTTCTCCACTGATCTTCAGTAGCATATTGGGCACCTACTGACCTGGGGAGTTTCTCTTTCAGCATCCTATCATTTTGCCTTCTCATACTATTCATGGGGTTTTCAAGGCAAGAATACTGAAGTGGTTTGCCATTCCCTTCTCCAGTGGACCACATTCTGCCAGATCTCTCCACCATGACCCACCCATCTTGGGTTGCCCCACGGGCATGGCTTAGTTTCATTGAGTTAGACAAGGCTGTGGTCCTAGGGTGATTAGATTGACTAGTTTTCTGTGAGTATGGTTTCAGTGTGTCTGCGCTCTGATGCCCTCTTGCAACACCTACTGTCTTACTTGGGTTTCTCTTACCTTGGAGAGGGGTATCTCCTCAATGCCAGCCTTCCTGACTTTCAAAGTGGGATAGCTCCTCTAGGTCCTCCAGCGCCTGCGCAGACATAGCTCCGTGGACATGGGGTTGGTCCTCCTGGCCACCACCCCTGGCCTCGGGCGTGGCATTGCTCCTCCGCAGCCCCTGGCCTGGGGCTTAGCGGCGTGGGGTAGCTCCTCCCGCCTGCCACCCCTGACCTCGGACGCTGGGTATCTCCTCTCGGCCACCCCCCCTGACCTCAGACGTGGGGTAGCTCCTCTCTGCCGTTCCTGCGCCATCGCAGTCTGGCACTCTCAGCTGCTGCCCCTGACCTTGGACGTGGGGTAACTCCTCTTGGCCGCGCTCAGCGCGCCGGTTGCAGCCGCCTGAGCTCAGCGCGCGGGTCATAGCCGCCTAGAGAGTTGGTTAAAATGCAGATTTCTGGGCTCTGCTCCTATATATTCTGGCTTAGTTGGACTGGAGTGGGCCCAGAATTTAAATTTTAAACATGCTTCCCAGATGACTCTATTAAAAGTATTCCATGGGCTGTATTTGGAGAAACATTGCTATCAGTTCAGTCACTCAGTCATGTCCAACTCTTTGCGACTCCATGAATTGCAGCACGCCAGGCCTCCCTGTCCATCACCAACTCCCGGAGTTCACCCAAACTCACATCCCTCCAGTCGGTCATGCCATCCAGCCATCTCATCCTCTGTCCTAATCCCTCCCAGCCTCAGAGTCTTTTCCAATGAGACAATTCTTCACATGAGGTGGCCCAAGTACTGGAGTTTCAGCTTTAGCATCATTCCTTCCAAAGAATACCCAGGACTGATCTCCTTTAGAATGGACTGGTTGGATCTCCTTGCAGTCCAAGGGACTCTCAAGAGTCTTCTCCAACAGCACAGTTTGAAAGCATCGATTCTTCGGCGCTCAGCCTTCTTCACAGTCCAACCCTCACATCCATACATGACCACAGGAAAAACCATAGCCTTGACTAGACGGACCTTTGTTGGCAAAGTAATGTCTCTGCTTTTCAATATGCTATCTAGATTGGTCATAACTTTTCTTCCAAGGAGTAAGTGTTTTTTAATTTCATGGCTGCAATCCCATCTGCAGTGATTTTGGAACCCCCCAAAATAAAGTCTGACACTGTTTCCCCATCTATTTCCCATGACGTGATGGGACCAGATGCCATGATCTTCGTTTTCTGAATGTTGAGCTTTAAGCCAATTTTTTCACTCTCCACTTTCACTTTAATCAAGAGGCTTCACTTTCTGCCACAGGGAGTAATGTACTCAGCTGCATCATGGAAGCCCAGGTATTCTAACAAGCTCTATTGAAATAGGACGTGATGCTCAGCTGTGGTATGCAGCCAGTAGGGTTTGACCAAGTGGTTCCAGGAGAAACAGTTATCTACTTATGGGTTCAGATTTTTGCACTCATGATTCACCCTTGACTCTTTTGAAAGGACATGATTTGCAACATGGAGGTAACATCTGGTGGGTTGGCAATCCAGAGTGCAGTTTAGGTCTAGTCCCTGCAGAAATCAGATACACATTATGGCTTGTGGACAGGTGCCCAGTCATTAGAGTTAGTGAGAAGAGTTCCAATCTGCTTTAATTGGTCATGAAATTTTATGGTCAAGATCTGGTCATTTATCAGCATCATTATTTGTCCAGCAGAAATTTTGTGCCCCACTCTGAGCTGTGACTTTAATGGATTGTTTCTAGCCAAGGTGGTAGCTGGAGACAGGATGTTGATTCACTGTTAATAATTTCAGCTGGAAAGATGATCACAATAGCACCTCTCTTATTTGTTTTTTTTGGGCATTATTCCTAAGATAATATCAGGAATATTATTATCAGCACTCTATATTCTTAAGATACCTGGGTGGGTAGGGCTTTGTCTGCTTTGTTCTCACATATCCTAGGATCATATTCCTTTATTCCCATAAAAGCTTTTGTTTGATACACTGGTTGGTTTGAGTGCTTCATATTTAGCTTTTATTATTATTATTATTTTTACTTCTAGAATTGGAGTATAATTGTTTTACAATGTTGTGTTAGTTTCTGCTGTACAACAACACAAATCAGCCTATTGTGTATATATATCCTCTCCCTCTTAAGTCTCCCTCCCACCACCCCATCCCATCCCTTTAGGTCATCACAGAGCACCAAGTTGAGCTCCCTGTCCTATAGAGCAGCTTCCCTTTACCTAGCTCTTTTACACATGGTGTATATATGTCAATGCTACTTTCTCAACTCATCCTACCCTCCCTCTCCTTCCCTCTCTGTGTCCACATATCCATTCTCTATGCCTGTGCCTCTATTCCTGCCCTGCAAATAGATTCATCAGCACCATTTTTCTAGATTCCATATATATGTGTTAATATTTGATATTTGTTTTTCTCTTTCAGACTTAACTACAGTCTGTAAGACAAACTCTAGGTTCATCCACATCACTACAAATGACCCAGTTTCGTTCCTTTTCATTCCTGAGTAATATTTCATTGTATGTATAACCACGTCTTCTTTATCCATTCATCTGTTAGTGGACATTTAGGTTGCTTCCATGTTCTGGCTATTGTAAATAGTGCTGCAATGAACATTGGGGTACATATGCCCTTTTGAATTTTGGTTTTCTCAGGGGTACATGTTCAGTATGTATTGACAGTTAACTAGCGATTAGGTCAATAATGCTATGCTAGAAAAACTATAACTGAGAAGGCAACGGCACCCCACTCCAGTACTCTTGCCTGGAAAATTCCATGGACAGAGGAGCCTGGTAGGCTGCAGTCCATGGGGTCGCTAAGAGTCAGACACGACTGAGTGACTTCACTTTCACTTTTCACTTTCATGCATTGGAGAAGGAAATAGCAACCCACTCCAGTGTTCTTGCCTGGAGAATCCCAGAGACGGGGGAGCCTGGTAGGCTGCCGTCTATGGGGTCGCACAGAGTCAAACACGACTGATGTAACTTAGTAGTAGTAGTAATAGAAAAACTAGAAACCCACTTATTACAGAAAATCAGTATGGATGTGAAATGTTATAATATTTTATTGAAGAATAGTTTGGTAAAGATCGCATAGATAAATAAATCTCAATTTGCCTAGTACATGTCTTATTTTTTTTTCCTATTTCTATTTTTTCCCCAAAGCCAATAGAATGAGTTGGCCAGAGAAGCTAACAAAGTAAATTCTAAAATTCAAGCTCTAAGTGACATCATTTGGCTTAAGGACAGAAGCTGAGCACATGAATGGAAGCTAGTTGCCTCTTCTCCTGAGAGAAATGGAGAAAGACCAGCATATTACTGACTTGGCTGTGGTTGCTGAGTTTGTTATATGTTTGTACAGCTGACTTTGGGGCCTCATACAATGAAAATATAGCAACAGACAAGGATTGCTCTTTAATCTACAAACTATGCCCCATTTTTAGCCCCGCAGCAAAAATGAGCAAGTGGCATCACTTTATGTAGTAGATGAAGTCTGGAAAATGTGTTTGCAAATTGAATTTTTATTTTAAAGAATCATGTATTAAATTTTCTGGAGGTGGACCATTTTCAAGGGGAATTCTGTAGTGATTGTTTTTTAAGGTAAAGTCAGCGATTCTTTTTATAAATTCAAATCTTCACCATTTCCATTTTAAAACCATAGAGTATATCAGGGACCAAGAGAATGTAACCTGCCTACCAACCTCAAGAACACATTCATGTCTAAAATTTTAGGATTCTAATTTCAATTTTTTATGACTGGACTTCTTCAGAATAAAGGAGGATTAAGGCAATAGATGTTACACTATTTTAAAGCTGCACCATCCAATACAGTAGCCACTAGCCACATGTGGCTATTAAACTCTTAAATATAATTGGTGCAAACTGAAATGTGCTGTAAGTGTAAAAGTACACAGTGGATTTCAAAGATGTAGTACCAAAAATTGTGAAATATTGTGTGAATTCATTTTATATTGATTGTAGGCTTCAATGATCATATATCAGACGTGTTGGCTGAAACAAAATACATTAAAAAAATTTCATGTGTTTCTTTTTACCTTAAATGTAAATCATTTTACATACTTTATTTTTTGCCACTTTATTTATTTTTTTTAATTGAAGGATAATTGCTTTACAGAATTCTGTGGTTTTCTGTCATACATCAACAAGAATCAGCCATAGATACACCCATGTCCCCTCCCCCACAAACCTCCCTCCCATCTCCCTCCCCATCCCACCCTTCTGGATTGTCATAGAGCCCTTGTTTAAGTTCCCTGAGTCATACTGCAAATTCCCATTGGCTATCTATTTTACACATGGTATTGTACATTTCCATGTTACTCTCTCCATACATCTTACTCTCTCCCTCCTCCCCTCCCCCTGTGTTCATAGGTCTGTTTTCTAAGTCTGTTTCTCCACTGCTGCCCTGAAAGTAAGTTCGTCAGTACCATATTTCTAGATCCTAAATATATGCATCAGTATATGATATTTATATTTCCTCTTTCTGGCTTACTTCACTCTGTATACTAGGCTCTAGGTTTGTCCACGTCATTAGAACTGACTCAAATGTGTTCTCTTTTATGGCTGAGTAATATTCCATTGTATATATGTACCACAGCTTCTTGATCCATTCATCTGTCAATGGACATCTAGGTTGCTTCCATGTTCTAGCTATTGTAAATAGTGCTGCAATGAACATTGGGGTACTTGTGTCTTTTTCAATTTTGGTTTCCTCAGAGTATATGTCTAGTAGTGGGATTGCTGGATCATTTAGACAATTACTAATGATCTGATAAATTGAAAATAGAAAATTGTGACCTTCATGTATGGCTCACATTATATTTTCATTGACAGGACTACTTCAAAAGGACAGTACAACCTAAAAGAGATCCTCCATTATTAATGGGAAACCATGATGATGTAGAAGACACATTTTCATGGGATGAAAACATTATTTCCTAAAGTATATTTCACAGAATCCAGTGAGGTGCACCCCATAGCCAAGTGAGTTTAGGCAACACTTACTAATTCACAGCATTCGTTAGCATAGTATTGACGCTTGAATGAATGAATGCTTGTCTTATATTAACATGTTGTTTTCCAATCATTTGAAACATAATCCTCTTTTAAAAATGATAACCAGTAGCAGTCTGCAGGCTCAAGAAAGGTGTTACTGCAGCAAATGCTGTTGAATTAAGTGATAAACAAATTCCTTTTGTTTTTGTTTATATAAACGGTACTTCTTTTGGTATATGCATCCTTCTTTTCTAAAAAATCATTCCCCTATTTTGCATAAAATATTTCCTTTCACTTTTCTAGGCTACTTGAAATATCACCCATTAGATTTGTTTGTGTAATCAATTTTACTCTTAAAAAAATCCCTGATTTGCCCCATTTTCCAAAGAACGTATATATAGTGAAGGGTTCAAGGGACAGGTGATGTTGGTTTAGTAGCTAAGTCATGGTCGACTCTTGTGACCCTATGGACTGCAGCCCGCCAGATTCCTCTGTCCATGGGATTTCCTGTGGCACTAATACTGGAGTGGGTTGCCATTCCTTTCTCCAGGATCTCCTGCATTGCAGGTGGATTCTTTACTGCCTGAGCCACCTGGGAAGCAGAGGGGGAATACCAAAATGTGTGGGAAAGATGAGAGGATGCTGGAAAGATGTTTATCCTTTTTGAAATGTTATTTTAAAAGTATTTCTTATCAAGAAAAGTGCAATGTTATGGGTTAACAGGCTGCCATGGATAGGTTGGGGAACCTAAATATGATTTATAGCTTTGTTTTCCAGGGAAATTGCATTCAACATCCCAAGAAGCCAATTTACAACCAAATGCTAGGAGCATAAATTGTAGTTGGACACTTCCTGTGTATAGATTGATTGACTCAGAGGCTCAGGGAATAGAAGCAATCAATATCCTGTATTTGTTTCAATACCTACCTTGTTTTTCTCAATAAGCCCTTTGGTTCCCATAACAAGGAGAAGATGAAGAGGATGATGGAACAAAAGTTTTCTGTGACAATGTTTATAGGCTCTCATAAATCATTAAGGAGCATCAAGAAGGCATCAACAAGTGCTTCCCTAGATTGCTGAACAATGAGATTTTATTCTCAAAAATACTCTGCCAGGGAATAAACCAAATTATTTTCTTCTATCATAAAATAGGTAAAGAAAGACTAGACAGACACATGTACACATGCACAGTCCAAAATTCCATAAGTTAAGGTGCTCATTTGTGTTTCCAAAGGAAAAGTAAAAAGATCTTTGGGCCCACAAAAGAACAGAATGACATTCACTTGCAATGGGTCTCTGGTGACTAGAGGTAATTCAGGCCAGGGAGCCCGAAATGACATAGGAGCATGGACAATTCAAATGAAACTATTATTTTAAAATACAACATTGATACTTTATTAAGAGTGGGAAAAGTACAAATTAGAAACCTATTCTGAGATATTGAACATTTGTTTTAAATAGATTTCAGGATGGTTTTCTTTGACATGTCCCCCTTGCTGAATTGCCAACTGAAAGCTCAGCATTCTTGAGATAGAATTCACATACAATAAATAAGCCAGTTTTAAGCTTACAAATTGATGAGCTTTAGAAATGTATGTAGTCATATGACTATCAGAGTAATCATAATATAGGATAGTTTCTTCACCCTGGAAGGTTCACATGAGCCCTTCTATGGTCTATTCCACTTGTTACAATTAACATAGTTAAAGATATGATTAAATTTAAAGCTACCATCTTGCTCATGTTTTCTATTTAGCTCATCTGCTATTTTTTCCTATTTCCTTTTACTGTCTTTTTTTGAATTTAGTATTTCTTCCATTTTATAAACACTATTGACCTAATAGCTACATCTATGTTTTTGTTCTTGCTTTCGTTTTTGTTTTAAATGGTTGTTAGGTTTACATGATACTCATTGAACTTATCATTGCACATCTTCAAATAATATAATTACATTTATCATCTTTTGTTTCACTGTACTCATGTTTCTACCTACTATCCTTACCCTTGGCTGCTTTTTAAATGTTCTTTTTTTCATTGTTTTTTAGGAATTTGATTTTGATGTTCCTTGGTGTTGTTTCCTCTGCTTTTCATTACTTGATGTCTAGTGAGCTTCTTCGAGCTGTGGAGCTTATAATTTGAGAAAATTGCAGCCATTATTTGTTCAAATAGTTCTTTATTCCACCATCCTTTTCCTTTATTTCTGGGAATCTAATTATATGTATGTTAGATTGTTTGAGTTTGTTTCAGCTGCCATTGATTCTTTGTTTATTATTGTCTTGTTTCCTCTCTTTATTTTGGATTATTTCTAGTACTATGTCATTAAATTCCCCTGTGATTTTTTTAGGACCTTATCTAGTGTTAATCCTACTGTTTTGTTATTTCAGATACTGTATCTTCAATCTCTGGAAGTTACAATTAAGCCTTGTTTATATCTTTCATTTCTGTCCTCATACTGTTAATGTCTCTATCTTCTTAAGCATATGTGTCATATTTAGAAGAGCTAAATTACTTGTTTCTTAATGCTATCTTCTGGCATATCTTGGTCTGCTCCTGTTGACTGAATTTTCTCCTATTTATGAGTCATATTTTCCTATTTCCCATCATAAATGGTAATTTTTGACTAGATGCCGGGCATTGCAATTTTTATCTTGAGTGCAGGATTCATTGTATACCTTTGTATTGTGAGTTAGGTATTATTCCAGCACAAAATCAAGTTACCTGGACTCAGATTGAAAAAAAAAATTCAGACATCTTTTTAAGCTTTCTTACGGCAACTGGGTCTAGGGCTAATTTAGACTCATAATTAACACAATATGCTTTTTAAGTCCTGCATATTACCTGATGCCCTGTGTATTACAAGGTGTTTTCACCCTGGCCAGTGGGAATATGAATAGTACTGTCAGCTCTATGTATGCACCTCCCAGTTTTTGGCCTATTTCTTTCCAGGGCTTTTTTCTCCAAACTTGAGGAATTGTTTCTCACCATGCAAAGACCCACACTCAGCCAAAGACTATAAGGAACCCTTCTGAAGGTCTCTCCACGTGTGTGCTTGTACTAAGTTGCTTCAGTCGTGTCAGAGCATTCTGTCCAACACGGTCTTATCAACTTGGCCTCCCCAAACTCCGATTTTTGTCTCCTCAACTCAGTACAACTGCCAGCTCTGTTTTGATATATATTGCTTCTTGGAACCTGCCATTTGGCAGGAAACTGGAACAGCTATAGGGTTTACCTCATTCTTTCCCTTCTCTCAGGGATTATCATACTGCACTGCTTGTCATTCAAAGACTGAAAACCATTGTTTCAAATATTTTGTCTGGTTCTTTCTAGTTGTTTAATATGTAAAAACATCTGGTCTGGTCCCTGTAACGCCATCATGGCCAGATAAATGATATAATTTTAACACTGAAAATAAGACTGTGCCTACTGAAGCAAAGTGAATCTTGCTTCATTGCCATTCATACATCCAGTAATATTAACTTATTTAGAAGTGACATCAGCAGAATGACTGAATAAGCTGTCCCTCGCATATATCCTCCCCTTGGCAATAATAATTTGACATGGCTTCCCAGGTGGCTCAGTGGTAAAGAATCTGCCTGCCAGTGCAGAAGATGCAAGAGATATGTGTTTGATCCCTGGGTCAGAAAGATTCCCTGGAGAAGGAAATGGCACCCTACTCCAGTATTCTTGCCTGGAAAATCCCATGGATGGAGGAGCCTGGCAGGCAACAGTCCATGGGCTCACAAAGAGTCAGACAGGACTGAACACACAGCACTAGCATGGACAAAAGTGTCTTCGTGGGAGCTTTGGGATCCAGATTGGAGGCTGTGAAACTGAAGTGTAGTTGAAGACTGAGGGCCATTTTAAGAAGGCAGGTTCATCACCAAATGGCTAACTTGTGAACTGTGGTCTCCTACAGACAAACAGTTCCATACCCATAACAACTCAGCTACAGTCCCTTTGGGTTTGGGTCTGTTACTAGCACCAGATGAGGAAGCCTGGAGGAGTCACGCCCACCTGTGTACTGGATAACAGAAGAGGCTCATGAACCCACTCCAGCCCCTCTTGACCACAGTCTGAGAACCCCTAAAGGTAAGCCTCTGAAACTTAGTCTGAATGCAAACTCTGAAAGAGTCTTGTACCTGGGCTCCAGTCCATTCCAGCCAGAGTCCATAAACAATCCTGATGGCTCAGGAACCCTGCAGAAAACACTCCTGTCTGCACCCCTGGAGATCTTGAAGGGGCCTTACATTGGGGCTCTAAGGACCTAAGCGTCCCCATTGACAGATGAGTGAACAAAGAAAAGGAGATGCACACATACACTACTGAATATTATTTCACCAGGCAAAAGAAGAAATCTTGCCATTTTCAGCAACGTGGATGGACCTTAAGGGTAGTAGGCTAAGTGAAATAGGTCTGAGAAAGACAGTATCATGTGATTTCACTTACATTAGAATCTTTAAAAAAGCCAAACCAAAGTGGAATGGTGGTTTCCAAGGATGGGAAGTAGGGGAAATGGGGAGATTTTGGTCAATGTGTACAAAGTTCCAGTCACTCATCCAGTTATAAAAGAATAAGTTCAGGGAATCTAATATTCAGTATGATGACTACAGTTAAAAATACTGTATTTGACAGTTGCCGAGAAAGTAAACCTTAAGTAGTCTCACCACAAAAAAGAAAAGGTATCGATACAGGATGCTTGGGGCTGGTGCACTGGGATGACCCGGAGGGCTGGTACGGGGAGTGAGGGGGCAGGGGGGTTCAGAATGGGGAACACGTGTATGCCCGTGGCAGATTCATGTTGATGTGTGGCAGAACCTATACACTATTGTAAAGTAATTAGCCTCCAATTAAAATAAATAAATTTAAATTAAAAAAAAAGGAAAAGGTAATTATGTGAGGTGATAAACATGATAAGAAATATTATTGTGGTCGCAATACACACATGCATTAAATCATCAGGTTGTACACCTTAAACTTGCACAATGTTTTGTCAATTATATCTTAGTAAGGCTTGGTAAAAATAGACACTACCTTCTAAGCACAAACAGAAAATCTTCCTTCTGATTCTATTTTTAGACCAAATAGTTACATAGTCCCAGAGTACAGTAATGCCCAAATAAAAAAATTTATTCTTAATTTTGATCACCTCTGGGAGTATCACTACTCCAGTCACAAAGAAGCAAGCTTACCACTCTTATTGTACATAATTCAGGGTGAACACAAAATTTTACATGAAAATAAAGAGCAAATGTTCTCTGAAAAAAAAATCATGTTATAATAGGAGTAATTGTTACATATTACTAGGCTACAATTTTAACATACCGTGGTTCTAGAGAATGAACAAACGGACCAATGAAACAGAACAGTCTTCAAATAGACCCATATATATGGGAATACAGATTTCACTAAATGTAAAATGCCAAACCTATGGAGAAAAAAAATTATTTGTCCTTTTTCTTCTCAGACTCTCCCAATAAGTGATTAGCTCAACAACTTTACCCTTAATTCAACTTTACTTTGATTACATTTGGCCAAATGAACTGACTACTTTTCTTATCCTCAAAGTGGACAGAGGCTGTTTTAATAAGAAAGCTTGAATGTTACCACACTTAGAATGCAAGATGTTGTATTTATCTATGGTTATGTACCACAAGTATTACTTAAAAGAAAGATCCTGACTTCTCTCAGTGCTGTGAGGCATATGAGTACAAACACAATATACGGAAAAAAGTCTTTTGACTGTTGAAAGAAAAACAATTACAAGAAAGCAAATATCGGTAGTGGTAGTGTGGTAATAACAACCCATCATTACTGTTCAAGAACACACAGGTTTCTGTCATGAAAATACTGTGTAAAAGAACCAATGTGTGTTTATAATCTTTTGTGGAGAAGCCTGAGGCATGAGAGGAATAACTAATTTATATTTGTGCAATCTCAAGTTCTTCTGTAATTACCAGTTGGGACTTCTGCCAGTAGTTCTATGTTTTAACAGGTCTGGATATGTATACATCTGGCTAAGGAAGACGCTGGTATTGGGGACTGTTAAGTTCACTTCGTTAGTGTTTGACCTAAGAGATCATCGAGATATTACATACAGTAGGCCTCCTTAGCAGCATATTCTTAACGGGCACTGGCTGAGTTTCATCCCCAAGTATAGCATGAGAGAATGAAAGAGATGGTATTTCTAGAAGATGACATTTTAAAAACAAATTTTCTCTGCTTTCATTTTCCCTGCCCTGTCTAAATGGACATTACTGAAAATGAATTACAGCTAAGTTACCTACTTGGTCCTTTAACATGTAGTTACCTAAACCTGTAGTTTTATGAATAGATGTGACATGTTTTCTTTACTTCTGAATCCCTTATCTTTTTTTCTTTCTCATAATCCCTTCTCTCTCCCCACCTTCTTTTTTTCCTCTTGAAGAATGATATATGTGGCTCTCTAAACTCGTAATTACTACATTACCATCACCTTTCATGTCTCCATATTTTGGTTCCATGCTATTACTTTTGATTAGATACTTTTACCATCTTTCTTTCCTAGATAACTTGTATGTACAGTTGACCCTTGCACAACACAGGGTTAAACTGCAAGGGTCCACATATGTGTAGATTTTTTTTTTTAACAGATACATTGGAAAGCTTTTTGGAGGTTTGTGACAATTTGAAAAAACTTGCAGATAAAAGACATAGCCTAGAAATAATTAAGAAAAAGATATGTCATGAATACACTAAAAATATGTAGATATGGAGATCATATAGGTATAAGGTGAGTGATATTTACTATAAAATTAATAATGTGTTAGTTTTCTTGCCATTTATAACTTTGTTTTAAAAGAATCATATTACAGTACAGTATACCACTCTCCCAAAATTGAGGGAACTATGTATCAGTTTATTGTCATGGGTAAGAAGTTTTTGAAAAATGTAAATTTTCCAATACTGTGTTATGAATTTGACTGTAATACTGTATACCATACAAATTTTATGATGGAGTCATTCATTGTGTATAGGCTAGGCCAACATGAAGCAATCATACTGATTACACTAGGCTACTATAAAGGAATCATATTGCTGCTTCTTCGTTATCAATGCATGAAATAAATATAAATTTCTTTTTCACAGATTTTTCCATTGTTGACATCAAATATAATACGTATAACATCTACAGTGCTTCGTAATACATAAGACTATATTTCTGTATGTACTGATAGATGATTCATTTTATGAACAGATGACACAAACTTATAGTACTGATAAACAGAGTGCATGTATATGTGTTCCGTTGCTCAGTCATGTCTGACTCTTTGTGACTCCGTGGACTGTAGCCCACCACAGTATAGTGTTGTAACTGTGTTTTCTCTTCCTTATGATTTTCTTAATGACATTTTCTCTAGCTTAATTTATGTAAGAATACAATATATAATACATAAAGCATACAAAATATGTGTCAGTTGACAGTTTATATTATTGGTAAGGCTTCTGGTCAACAGTAGGCTATTAGTAGTTATGTTCTGGAGAAGTCAAAAGTTACATGTGTGAAGAGTTGGCACCCCTAACCCCCTCCACTGTTCAAAGGTTAACTGCGTTCTTCAAGGTTCAGCTCAGAAACCATCAGATGGACTAATGTGTCAAGTTACATGCCCAGTTTATCTGTAAATGTTTGTTCATGAACAAATGAAAGCATAACTGAAACAGTTGTTATTGTTGTTTACTTGTTAAGTTGTGTCTGACTCTTTCATGATCCCATGGACTGTAGCCTGCCAGGCTCCTCTCTCCATGGGATTTCTCAGGCAAGTATACTGGAGTGGGTTGCCATTTCCTTCTCCAGCAGATTTCCTGACCCAGGAATGGAACCCTCTCTCTTGCATTGGCAGGTGGATTATTTACCACTGAGCCACCAGGGAAGCCCCATGAATAAAACAAGTCTTCCCTAAATTTTCTCCTTTCTGTTTCTTCATACCGATGACTCAAGAATAAGTCTACTAAGACACTATGGTGGATCACAGTATAGGCTTACAGTCTGATTTTGCCTCTCTGAGTTCAAATCCTGGCTTTACCCACTAAATAGCTGTGCAAACTTGTTTTCCCTTTTGGCTCAGTATCTTCATCCTTACAACTGTGACCATAATACTATCTCTTGCATAGGGGTATTGTGAGAATATGATGAGATAAGACATGAAGGCCCTGCAATAGCATGTAAGGACTCTAAAAATAGTAGCTATTATTATGAACAGGTGCTTATTTCTTTGCATCACATTCAATAAGTCATCAACTCTGCAATCCAATAGTCTTTCAAAATCTCTCCTAAAATGGCAAACTTCTCATGTTACCACAAGAAAGACTGCCTGAATGTGACAGAATGTGAAAATTATGCTTTTTATTATATTCACATAAAATAGTCAATTACACCGAGTTGTCCAAATGCATTGGTGAATTAAAGCCTCCAACTCTTATAAAGTTTTATACATATATCTATGCATTTATAAATACACACATATGTAAAAGATATATATTTTCTTCTAAAATAAAGTGCCCAAATCTTAATATATGGGGGCATAATAGGGGAAAAAAGAATCATAAAGCTTTATCAGTTATAGACTGTTTCACAATATAAGAATCTGTTTTATACACATTTATTCAGGCATAGTGAACTCTAACCACTCACTCTTTTCTGAATTCTAAGTGAATTAATTTATCCAAAATATTAGAAGCCATGTAGCCAGTTTAAATGAATCAGAGGCTAATTCTTCTTACTGTGCCTGGCACAGAACCTGGGGTCCTCAACAGAAGAGTAGTTAAGCTTCATTTTTAATTCCCCTGTTTATTTGAATATTGTCTTTCTGCTAAGATGATAAACATAGAAAGAAATGTAAATGAATAAACTTCCAATTCTAAATCCTCTATTAGCATTCAATAAAGTCAGGGTTTGGTGAAAAAATTCCTTTTGTCTTTATTTCACCTGGGCTTGATGAGAAATGGCCTGGCAGATTTGAAATGAGGGGTCCTGCTGTCTCTGTTATAGTTAAGTCTTGTTGGAATCACAGAAGAATAATTAGGATGCAATGATCAATAAACAGATCAAGGAGACAGTCAACTCAAGTTGAAATGAAACTCTCTGTGATAATGGAAAACTTCGTGAGTGCATGTTTGAATTTAAGAACAGAACAAAGGTTAAAGAAAAACTAGATGGTTTAAGATCATTCAGAAAAGCCTCACTTCAAATAGAAACTAAGGCTCTATTCTTCAGTACAATGTCTCAGCTACTCTTACTGTGTTTTCATCGTGTTTTCTATTGCATGCATGCATGCTAAGTCGCTTCAATAGTATTCGACTCTTTGTGACCCTATGGACTGTAGCCTACCCGGCTCCTCTGCCCATGGGATTCTCTCAGGCAAGAATATTGGAGGGTTGCCATGCCCTCCTCTAGGGGATCTTCCTGATCCAGGGATAGAACCAATGTGTCTCTTGCATTGGCAGACAGGTTCTTTACCACTAGTGCCACCTGGGAAGCCCTGTATTTTCTGTTATCTTAGATTTTTAGGATGATCATTTGTAGGTTTTGACAAGGAATAGAATTTAAAATGCTTTTGAAAAGACTTCAACCTATGGAAGCAAGGTGAAGATGCCTAAAAATAGCTTAATACGAACCCAGCCATTTTAGAATCTGGTGATTACATGTTCAAACTGCAATAGAGCATGTTTTATTCAAGCAGGCAAAAGAGAGATTGTCAAATGAAATTGCATTAGAACACTCTGCAACTTCCCAACATACGGAAGGCTGCGACCAGTGGGAAGCCCAAACTTTTCCCAGAGTCAGAACAAGGAATGTAGTATCTTCTTTTCTTTGGAGGAAGAAAAACGGCAAGAAAATGTTTCCAATTACCCAAACCCACCTGAGCAGGGTCTTCCCAAGGACGAAGTTGCCTAACTGCTGATTTTGGTGAGCATCTTATTAATGGCTTGCTTGACGTGCGTGGTGGAGCTGCGTCGCCTCGTCTTGCCCTGGACCATCCTCCGGCGACGTACCTCTCGACACAGCTCGTAGAATATCTCGGTGATGTTCCCTTCTCCAGTGCAGGCAGAACACTCATAAAAAGCACATGCCAGTTCTGTGGCCAGCTTCTCCCCTTCTTCTGTACTGACCTGTCTGGAGTGGTCCAAGTCAGCTTTGTTTCCAACCAAGATGAGAGTCACGTTCTTGGGCTTTTTGATCTCATCCAGGATGTTCTTAAGTGGCAGCACTTCCTCAAAACTTCCTCGGTCAGTAATGTCATAGACCAGCACAAAGCCTTCCCCCCATCGCATGTGTCCTTCCCTCTGAATGGTATCTTCCTGTTGGCAGGGAAAAAACAGCAGTCGGGAGACCTGGAAGTAATTGCAGTGTATAGACGCTGCAATTGCTAACAGTGATCCTTTAACAACCATTCCTTACATTCAGCAGTGTTTGAAATTCTTGGTAAACTGCCTGAACAAGCTGACCCTCTCAGTTTGGAACAGAAGCATAACTTAGGGTACTAAACATTTTCTAACTGCACGGAACCTAACTTTGTGCTTCTAACTTTTTCTTGCCACATCATTAAATGTGTAATTGCAAGGACTATAAAGAAATTATCCTCCTAGTTGAGCACACTGCCTCTGAGATTTTTCATTACAATTAAACAATTGGCCAATAGGTAACAAACAAGTAGACCTTACCCCATCCTCTGAGATCAGAATTAGAGGCATGGCTTTAGTGAAGCGGTTTTGATTTTGTTTTGTTTTTTAATTGTTTCTTCAGATTAGAGACAATTAGCCACCAAATTAAAAAAAAGTGAAAAATTGGATAGAGTCAAAGTAAAAGCTAAGGGATTTGGGCTTCATTTTCTATCTCAGCACCTTTGATATATTATGCAGTCTCAATAATGATAGAAACTCAATTGCAGTGATTCTCAAAAGGGGTGATCCCTCCTTCTTAGGAAGGTAGCATTTGAAAGCGTTCTTAAGCAGGTGTGATTTGAAAATGTATTGCCATTGCCATTATAGGCTCAGATGACTTCTCCAGGCATGTATTTTCCTGCTGTCTCTCTCTTTAGAATCAGTACTGGAAGGTGAGAGCATATATAGGGAGCAGGTAGTGATGAGAAGGAAAACTGTATAACTAGCTGCAAATATATTTCTTGGATTAAATAGTTTTATCAAGTAGTAACTAAAAAGCACCATGATATCCTTCAGCTTCCTAACTCTCATTCTTAGTGGTCACCCGTATTCCTGGGAGGACTTCCCTTGTGGCTCAGCTGGTAAAGAATCCGCCCACAATGCAGGAGACCTGGGTTCAATCCCTGAGTTGGGAAGAATCCCTGGAGAAAGGAAAGGCTACCCTCTCTGGTATTCTGGCCTGGAGAATTCCATGAACTGTATAGTCCATGGAGATGCAAAGAGTCGGACACAACTGAGCAACTTTCACTCACTTCTTTGTATTCTTGGGAACCAAGCCTTCCTATAAACTGTTTATAATTTCAGAACTGACTGGCTGCAAAGCAAATGTATGTTAGTTTCATTTTAAAATCAGTTGTTAGCGTTCAATGATGTGGCTCAAATTTTTAATCTGATGTGATGAGGTTTAGAAAAAATATTACAGAAAAGATTCTTAAAGTATTCTGAAAAAAGATTCTAAGGTTATATAAGTCGAGAATATAAATATTGTAGATTTCTTTAAGATTCAACTTATATATAAGCATAATAAAGGTGCTGAGAACTTCTCCAGTAAAGATATATATTTAACTTGATCAGAGTATTTCAAAACACATTTAACCATGAAAACCTAATATTAATATCTTGTGATCTCCCCATAATAGAGGTGAGCAATTCTACTTTAGATGATAGCATATGAATGTTAGGGTATTTTCAAAACCCTTGGAGCACTGAGTAATTTATATAAGGACATATATATAAGCTATTGCAAATAAACTAATATAAAGCATAACTAGATAAATCTTTCGGCATCATTAGTTAACTATAGAAAAGTGTCTTAATTCTGTTCATATTATGCACATTTCATTTTTATTTATCCAGAAATATTAGAGCTGAATTCCTTTTTCACCTGCCCAGCAGTATCTAGTATCTCCATGGTGACAACTTCATCATCAATGGTTGCTTGGTGTCGGTAGGTTGATTCTGAGGGAATGAGCAAAACGAAGGTAAAATGGTAAATAAATGCATAATTAGATTTGATCCTTGATATTATAAATTAGTCTCCAATGTATACCTGTTTCCAAAGCATTAAAAAAAAACGTGCAGCCTAAGGGGTGGAAGAAGGTGCCATTTTTATACTCTTAAGTTCTTGGGAGTAACAGATTCTAATATGGGATCCACAGATGCTCAGGATATAGCGTGGGAGATTCCCTTTTTCTATTATTTTATTCTCCTGTGAGGCAAGCTTTCTAACACTCTTTTCTCTCTAAAATGAGACTTCCACATCCTAAAAAGAGAAAGTGATTCCCACAATGGCATTCTACCTTGAGACTCCTAAAAATACAGTTTATGGAATCATGTTAATTCCTGTTCCTGACACAATAGCAGACAGACAGGAGCTGCTCATTTCCATCTAGACCTCCATTCTAGGAATGTATTAAACATTAGAGGAAGGCAGATCGCTATTCATTTAAAAAGTGACTGTAGAAAGCTAGGAGGAACCCTTGGGGTGGTAGAAGGTGGTTGGACCTGGGTGTTCAGGGGTTGGTAAGGAACATTCACCCACAGTAGAGGACCGAGGGAGAGAGAGAACAAAGCTGAGATAGAAGAGGCTGCTTAGTACCAGTTGGAGGCTGGTGGCTCAGACAGTAAAGAATCCGCCTGCAATGCAGGATAGATTGCCTGCAGTCTAATCTGTGTTCCATCCCTGGGTTGGGAAGATCACCTGGAGAAGGGAAGGGCTCCACACTCCAGTATTCTTGCCTGGAGAATCCCATGGACAGAGAAGCCTGGAGGGCTATTGAGTCTATAGAGGTTGCAAAGAGTCTGGCAGGACTGAGACTAACACTTTCACTTCAAGATAATATCAGAGTAATCTTCAAGCTCTGCTGGGCTCAGGAGAAATCAGGAAGAATACAACCACTAGGTGGCTCTGAGGGTTCTGACATGAAACGAAAACCAGGCATTAAAATGGTGTTGCTCTACATGAAAATGAAACAAATGACATAAAGTACTCAACACATGATTGACTGAGTTGATGAAGTTCAGGGTGAAACATTCTCCCAGAAAATACTAGTAAGTGATAAAAAGAAGGAAAGTATGAAAGCAAAATATGAGGTGTGGAAAGAAATAGACATGTTATTTTCTCCTATAAAATGAGCCTCAAAGAGAGAATAAAATACACAGAAGAGTGGAAAATAGTTGAAGCTAAGGCTGTAGTCACTGAGAATTTCCCAGGACTAGAGCCATTGAACGACTTCACATTAAAAGGACTATTAGGATAGACTAGATAAGCAACAGGGCTCTACTGTATAGCACAGGGAACTATAGTCGATATTCTGTGAATAATTTCCCATTATGGTTTTCCCATAATTTCCCATTATGGTTTACATAATGGGAAAAGAATATGAAAAAGAATGTTTACATATGTATAACTGAATCACTTTGCCAGATAGCAGAAATTAACACAACATTGCAAATTGACTATATTTCAATAAATAAAAGTTTTTAAAAAGGACTGACTGGACACACAAGGGGAAAAGCCCCAATTTCAACCTATTATGACAAAATGTAAAGATATTAATTACAGAGGGAAATTTTAAAAGATCTAGAGAAAAAAAAGTCCATCACCTACAAAAGCACGTGATTCAGATTGACATTGGACTTCTCATCAGCAAAACAGAATTCAAGGTCCTAATGGAGTTAAGCAAAGTGATAAGACTATACCAGAAGCAATTCAGAACCATAATTCTAGATGATACCAAAATACCAGGGTGGAGATGAGGGAAGACACCAGAGGCAGGTTTGAGGAAGTTAATGTACTTGTATTATTCCAAATGATGATATAATAAAAAGGTATTTAGAACAGAAAAAAGTGAACAAATTATTCAACTCAACAATTAGAAGAGGAAAACAAAGCAAATCCAAGAAGATATGAGAAAAATAAAAGAAAAAATAGCAGAAAAAATTAGATAAGGTTAACAAAAGCAAAGCATGGCACTTGAAAATTTTAAAAGAAGTAGGTGGGGGAAGAGGTAAAGATCAGAGAAAACTAACTGGTAAATTAAGAGAGAAGGTGCAATCAAACAAAAATGAGCATAAAAATAGGAAGTAATTACACATTCTGGTGAAATAGAAATAAAATAACATTATGAACTGTATACCAAACAAATTTCAAAGCCTGATTAATTCTTTGAGGAAAAAATGCACAGATTGGTACAATGAGAAATAAGACACTTAACTAAGTCAATAGCCTGTGAAATTTAAATGTTAACTGTAGATTTCTTATGAGAAAAAATGACTACCCAATTGGCTTTATAGATTTCTATTAAACATTAAACAAGTTGTTCTAGGGGAAAAAGAAAGGGATAGCTACCCACTATGAATTGCAACAAGAAATGTTAGAAAAGTAATAAGAAGAGAAGAGAAAAAAAAATGTAGGTTCATTTTATTTTTGAACATAGATTCAAAAATTCTAAAAAAGTAATATCCAGTTGAATCCAACAGTATAATAAGAAAAATACATTATAAAATAGTAGAGTTTATTTCAGGAATACAAAGTGTTTATAACTATCAGTGCAATTAACACATTAAAGAACTAAAAAAAGAAAATCACATGAGTACCTCTACAGGTAGGTCTATAGCATGGTAAAATGTATACAAATTTAAAATATGTGCATATATAGAATTTTTTTCAAAAAATATGTAATAACTAACACATACTGCTTACCCTTTGAACACAAATTGTTCTAAATGCCTTACTCATGTTAACTTATTTATTCCTTACAAATATTTCATGAAGTATGTAATACTATCAGATCTATTTTATGTGAAGAAACTGAGGCACAGCAACATTTAATAAGTTGCCGAAGGTCACACAGATGTTAAGTGGTAAATGGTACAGTTAAGACTGGAGCTCAGAAGACTGGCTTTGGGAATGTAGATTTTGAACCACTGTGCTAAGTATCAACTGTATTAGATTATATGCCTTTGGGAACAGAGGAAGGCAATGGTGTCAGAATAGGGGATGCAGGAAAAATAAAGTGAAGAAATAGAAAGCCTTCACATACACATGACATGGTGCTGGGAACAGAGCAGCATGATTGACTTAAGTATTAACTCAATTATTTGCCCCTGAAGTACTCAAGTTACTAACCAATCAACCAACTAAATAAACCTAGAAATTTCTTTCCTAAAGGGGTAACCGGTAAGCCATTGCTTTTATTTTTTCCTATAATCTATCTACCTACCTATTATCTATTATATGTCTCATGTTTCTTTCATTTTTTCAACTCATCAACTATCTTATAGTTCTTTCTTGACCACAGTTTTGTGTTACTTTGCTGTAAATCTAATCTCCTACTCAAAATACAAATCACAGAAAGGAAGCTTAGCTAAGTAGTGTAACCTAGGCATCAGTCTTATGTGGTCATCATTCACAAAGGCACGACACACTGCAGATGTATTTTCTGAAAAATAAAAGTTTAAAATGAGGTTATGTTTGTTTTATTTTTTTTTAGACTCCACATTTAAGTGATAAGATATAGTATTTGTCTCTATCTAACTTATTTCACTAAGCAGGTCTATCGATGTTGTGGCAAATGGCAAGATTCAATTCTTTTTTCATGGCCGAGCAATATTCCATTGCCTGCATGTGTATGTGTATATATCTCACCTCTTCTTTATCCATTCATCTGTCAGTGGACATTTAGGTTGCTTCTTTATTTTGGCTATTGTAAATAACTGTACAGCACAGAGAATATAACCAATATTTTATAATAACTTTATATAGTGTGTAATCTATAAAATATCAAATCACTATGTTGTACACCTGAAACTAATATAATTTTGTAAGTGACTATTTGTCAATTAAAAAAATGAAAATGAGATTATGTTCAATATATTTTAATAAGTTTATTTTATATTATCATCATTCTCCTGTAATATGTAATCCTTACAGGGTATGTATGATTCTCAATTCTAAATCATTCCACTCCCCTCTGTTACGTTAAATGGGAGATTATTGTTTTGTATAATTGAATGCTCTAAAATACCACTGACAGCCACTACTCATTTCTAAGCGTTCTCTCAATTATTTCCTTTTCATCTTCTGGGCTCCATTCTGAGAGGAGAAGCCCAGAGGGCAGTGCACATGCCAGGATCCAGGTCCTTTCTGTTTCTCTCTCCACTGTTCTGCTGTGACCTTTGTGCTGCTTTCCCTTTTAAAGGACTGGCATCAGCCCTGGAGCCTGTAAAACAGAGTTCTGGGCTTTAGTCCATCTCTTTGCACCACAAGTTGTCTGACAGACAGGGACATTTTTCTCAGTTGCCTCCATGCTAAATAGGATATGTATTTCAACCACAGAAGGCCACAGTAGGGGGGAAATAAAATATAAAGAAAATGGTATGAAGTTGTGTGATTCTTTGGCTGTTTGTTAACTGAAATGAAACGATGAAAGGCAGGAAATGAGGGAATGTCGGCCACAGACAGCAGCGGGAGGCAGCAGTGATTTCATCTAAGCTGAACGCTGGTTTCACACCATTGGAAGAATATTTTCTTTAAGTCCCTTCTCTTTCTCATTAGGAACTCATGGCTTCATGCAAAACAGTGGAAATATTGCTTACAGAGGCAAAATGTACATCGGTGTGCTAGCTTTTCTGAACATAATTCTAAAAAATGCACTAAGTACTGTTAGAATGGAATGAAACTCTACTATTCATTCTGGAAGTTAAGAAAAAATGTGTAAGTTTTTGTGAAGAAAGTTAAGAAAAAATGGAGAATGGAAATACTTTTCGTTCATACTCACAAAAAAATGATTATTTTAGTCTTTTTTTCTTGAAGGGTAAGGGGATGATTGTTTAAGAGATACTTCAAAATGAACCAAATATTGGATACTGTAAGATCAACAGTTGGCATCATCGATTCAATGGACATGAACTTGGGCAAACTCCAGGAGATGATGAGGGACAGGGAAGACTGCTGTGCTGCAGTCCATGGGGTTGCAGAGTCGGACACGACTTGGTGACTGAACAACATCAACATTAGTTTCAAGACGGAATTGTGGTGCTGGTGGTGGTAGTGATGTAGTTGTGATCGATTTTTTGTGACCCCTGGACTGTAGCCTGCCAGGCTCCTCTCTCCATGGGATTCTCCAGGCAAGAATACTGGAGTAGGTTGCCATTTTCTCCTCCAGGGGATCTTCCTGACACAGGGATTGAATCTGGGTCTCCTGCTTTGCAGGCAGTCTCCTGCATTGCAGGTGGATTCTTTACTGACTGAGCCACCAGCGAAGTCCAAGATGGAATTAGGCATATTAAATATATATCTCAAGTTCAGTGTATATGAGAGATACATGATTGAAAACCTGCATTCCATATAATTTTATAAGATGAAGTATATTTTGCACACTAAGAGAAACTGATGCTCAGAGGGATGTTTCATACCACTAATCCTTTTATAATTTAGCTCTTTTGCAGATTTCAATGTATTAATATGGACATTTGGCTAGTGCAACAACAACAACAGTTAGTAATGATTTGTGCTAGAGTAGGAATTGTACTAACTGGAGTTCTATTGCTGATCTAACCACAAAATAGCCACGTAATCTTGGATAAACTGACTTCATTGGATTTGTTTTATTATTTGCCAAGTGACGATCTCAAAGTTCCTTGCTGTGCCAATATTAACCAGTTCTGCAAGTTGGCTAAGCACCTCTGCTTTAGTATCCAGTTGAGACAATTTGTTCTGAGTGTGTCTCTTTCTTAGTACAAGTTTTTCCAATCAAATGGAACTGTAGTTCAGGTAGGGAGAACCAGTCACAAAATCAGAGCACCAGTGGGTCCAATATGTCTCCCACTTCCCACTCTCATTTGTGTCTGAGCCTTAATCCATTCAAACAGAGTACAATGCCTCCTAAGTAGTGATAGTTTCCCTCTCTCTCTCTCTCCAACTGCCCCCAACACACATAGGTGTGCACACACACACAAGCACACAAACACACCACAAATGTACATGATCTAAGTCTTTGTATTCTCTACCACGATCAGCATTTTCTGAAGGTAATATGACTGGGAGGTAGAGACTCAGCTCTTTTGGAATCTAAACAGGACACGGAAGCTGTTCCGCACCCAGAAAACTGCTGCCACTTCCATCATGCAGGGAGTTTTCTTGGTTAGATGGTCCAGTCCCCAATTCTATAGGCTTCAGTGTATGTGTGTCTGTGTGTCTGCATGTCTGTGTGTGTGTGTGTATGTGCTCAGTCATGTCTGACTCTTCTCCTCTATCCATGGGATTTCCCAGGTTAGAATACTGGAGTGAGTTGACATTTCCTTCTCCAGGGGATCTTCCCAATGTAGGGATCAAATCGGAGTCTCTTGTGTCTCCTGTACTGGCAGGCAGATTCTTTAGCACCACCTGAGAATGGGTAGTTTTTAAATGCAATTCACAGACCGCTTCTGACCTCTGACAAAGATTTTACTGGTCCATGGTGAAATGAGAAAAATTTAAGGAAAAATAACATTGTCCAATGTCAAGGACTGATTTTTTTCTTAGTTTATATCCTTCAAAACACGTGGATGTTAACAATAGTTCCTTCTTATACGAAAATGGAAGTGCCACTAGAATTTTTAATTCTCCCTCACCCTCTGAGCCCTCCATCTGTAACTGGAATTCTTATGAGAGTTCCTCTCCTTAAAAAAAAAAATCTAAAAGTTTGAAAATCACTTGTGCTTATACTAGCAAACAATTTCTTTACAGAATTATCTCAGAGCAATAGATATTCCAGGGCTGTTAATATGCTGAAGGACATTCACAGTCTTCAGTTTCTCATGGAGCAAAAATTCTGTTACAGGTTGAAAAACAGCACTGTATTTTCGAGGACGGCTCTGGATTCAGAATTCAAAACGGTTTTGTTTTTTTTTACAAATAAGCTACTTTGCTTTCAAAGGTAGCTTTCCTTTTGGGTGGTGGTCTTGAAACTCTCTAATAGTATGAAGTTATGCCCAGGAAGGGCTTCCCAGCTGGCACTAATGGTAGAGAACCTGCCTGCCTATGCAGGAGATACAAGAGACTCAGGTTTGATCCCTTGGTCCGTAAGATCCTCTGGAGGAGAGCATGGCAACCCACTCCAGCAGTCTTCCCTGGGAAATCCCATGAACAGAGGAACCTGGCAGGCTACAGTCCATAGAGCAGAAAAGAGTAGGACATGACAGATGCGAATTAGCACACATGCACGCTTGCCCAGGAAATGCTTGGTTCATCTTGAATCAAATGGATTGGAACTCCTCTAGGCTAGAACATTAGTGACTTCTTGTATATGAGTGTACACACACACACACACACACACACACACACACACACACATCCAGTTTCCAGGGTGACTGAATGAAAGCCTCACCTGGGAGTGAGTCATCTATCTGATACGCCTGAAGTCAGATGAGCCCCCTTGTTGCCTAGCAGCTGCAATTCTTGTGGAGCAGAACAGTACAAGGTCACTCAATAAAGTTTCATTATTCATAGTGAAGGAAGCCCATGGTACAAATAACTGGTGCAGGAGATTTCTATTAATAGCATTTGTTTTTCAGAAGGAATAAAACCAAAGGGAAAATGGTTGACCTAAGACTAATTAAAAAGCAACATTAGTTACCGAAACAAATCTGACAGCATTCAAAAAATTTTAAGATCATCTTTTAGAAGCTTCATCTTTTGTTGAGTTGTACTGATATCAATAAATAAAATTAGTATTTTTCTATTAAACTCCCATAAATCATTAAGGTTCTCAGGGGCTATAATCTTTTTAAAGCTTATATAAGTAATAAAATTATAAGAGGAGAGTAAGCATTTACATAGATGGGGTAAACAATAGATAATGATTTTTTTCCAAACCAAGTTCAATGTTTTAGATACAAATATATCATCTTAAGATTAAATTGTGTCTACACTAAAATCATGTCAAAAATTATTGATGTTGAAAAACGTTTTATTTAAAAGCAAAACCAGAGAAGACTAATAAATGTAGAGACATGCTATTCACTTAGATTAAAAGAATGGATATCATAAAGCTGTGAATCTTCTCAAAGGAATGTATAATTTTAATGCAATTCCAATCAAAATTATTTCATGCTATGATATAGTTTTAAAAATTGACCTGGAAGAATAAACTAGAGATAGGAGTCAAGATAATTCTGTTAAAAAGTAAAGAAGAAAGGCTTTCTCTACTGAGTATCAACATGTCCTAAGGAACATACAGTTATCAAAAGAGTGTGGTACTGGCATTAGTGTGAAAAGCAAATCTAGAATTGTATCCTTGTGTACATGATTCCATGTATTTTTAAAAGGTAGCATTGAAAGTAGTGGGGAAAGGTGGAGATAATTTAGTAAGTCATAGGAGGACAGTTGGTCAACTCTTTGGGAAAAATGTTGCATCTTTACCTTGTACTTCTCACTACAATCAATTCTATAGATTAAAAAGTTAAGAAGTTAGATAAAATATAAGATCACTCTCTATCCCCTTTCCTGTTCAGTTTCCCTTCATGGTGCTTATCACTATTTGACATATATTTGTTTACTGACTCTTCTCTCTTCACTAAACTGTAAGTTTAACAAAGCCCATGCTTTCCCCTTCTGCCTATTGGTTTATCCTCAGCATCTAAAATCATTTAACTCATAGGAGGCATTTAATACATATTTGTGGGATGAATGAGTGAAAGCAATGAGAGGAGCTCACAAGGGCAAAGAAAGCCCCCTTTTAAGCTGGATGGTGTAAACCTGTAGTAACAAACACAAAAGCAGAAAAGAACCTGGGACTCATCTTTACCCATTTCATCATTCTGAGTGAGGCCAGCTTGGTCTGGGACTCTGTGCTTGGTAATAAAATGATGTATGCCTTTCCTTCTTCCTCTGGATTTCAACGATGTTGACCTTTACAAAACCAACTAGGGTCCCAAATCATAACAAACAAAAACTCAAAGGCTTAATTCAGAGTCAAACTTAAGCTCAATTTGAAACCCATGGATTTTCAGTGTTATTTTGAAGATGAGAACTAAATAGCTTACCAATAAGGACTCTGCTCTGGACTGCAAAAAATACAGTTGATGAATACTTCATCCATCAATATTATTGCTATTTTCAAGATCTACAGATATCAACTTTTGCTTCTTTTTTATATTTTGAATAGGCTTAAATCAGATTCATTGGAGAGAAGTGGGGGGAAAAACATAGTTTATTTATACATTTTCCCAAAATGAGCATTCACAAGCTTTATATTACTATTATTCTCTTCTCCCCATGCCCTTCTCTCCCATACCCAATTAGCCACACCCATTGCATCCTCTTTCTCCCACTAGAATGATGCTCATTTCCTGATGGAAGAGCATCACGTTGTACCCATTTCCTTCTTGTCTCAGGTTTGACCTGATTTCTTCATCTATGCATTAAAATCCTGCAGAGTTCTAAGCACAGACAGCATACAACACACATCCATCTTCTTACAGGGCTCTTTGCGTGATTTGATAAAGCACTTCTCAAACAGCTGCAAGATGCTTAAAAATGTTGCAACAGAAAATGTCATTCTTTCTTTCAGGTCAAAACTTTGATTGGAGAGGAGGATGAAACAAAATTTGACCTACCGAGGGTGGGATCATATTCCCAGATGAATCGTTTGGTCAAAAATCTCACTACAAGAGCTGTGGGAAAAAAGAACAACATTTCAATCAAATTTGTTAATTTTCTTCATAGCTTTTAACCCTCTTCCAGAAAGAGGAATAGCCCATAAAACTATATGTGTTTTATGGTTCTTTGGCAAATAAACTCAATATATCTATTTATGTTTATTCAAATATTTTAAAATTTCATATTATGGCCTAAAAATTGGTATAATGTTTTAACGGTTTGTTGTACCTTAATGAACAGCTTAGATTTTTTCCCTTTAATCCTGGAGCTGAAAATATCACAATGTGAAAATGCACACATACTCAATTTTTAGCAAAACAATGAATTCAACCATAAAGCATCACAATACTGGTGTCTAAAGTTTGAATACTGATAATGATTGATACAGGTCAGTTAAAATGTGATTATTTTTACTGTAATGAAAAGATATTTGTGTCACGCTGCTGCTTCTGCTTAATCGCTTCAGTCATATCCGACTCTTTATGCGACCCTATGGACTGTCCCATGCCAGGCTCCTCTGTCCATGGGATTCTCTAGGCAACAGTATTAGACTAGGTTGCCATGCCTTCCTCCAGGGGATCTTCCTGACCCAGGGATTGAACCTGGATCTCCTGCATTGCAGGCAGATTCTTTACCACCGAGTCACCAGGGAAGCCCCATTTATATTATAAAAATACTCAAAATTAAGGATTTTATTAGTGAATCATTAAAGCCCATCAAAAGTAAAGCTGATGAGGTAGTTATAGAAAGAATCAGGATCTGGACTTATGCTAAGCACCTCACTTCCATGATCTCCTCGACCAATACTTCATCCCTGTGAGGCAGGTACTAGGCTTGATCCCGTTTTTCAGATAAGGAAACTGAGGCTCTGAGAGGTTAACTCATTTAACTAAGCTCATCTAGCCAGTTAGTGGCTGAGCCAGGATGTGACTCCAAAAAGGCTATTTCCAAAACCTGTAATTTCTCCATTGTCTAATACTGATTTTAAGGCTGAGGCCATCTGGCTAATACTTAACTAGAAGATGAGTCAGACAAAGAGTGATGCTGAGAGAGGTGGATTCTATTATTCTTAAAAAACTGATGGGACAAATGCTGGACATTTTCTTAGACTTGTATTATAGGTGAAAACAATGGTTTTTAATCCACAAAAAAAAAAAGTATTTTTGGAGGACAGCATCACTGATACTTTAGAATGAAAGCTTTGGGTTCTTTCCCTGGAGAAATGTATATACACACAGTCTAGTATGTAATTTCAGCCGGCTCACTAGCCCTTTGAATACCCTCATGGTCTTCCTGGGATCTCATTGACCCTAACTAAAGAATCAGTGTTTACTGAAATTACATTATTTATTTTTACTGAAATGCCCTGTATGTAGTATTCTAAAGGTACTCCTTGGAGAAACAAGACTATTTAATTGAAAGGCACTGTCAGTCTTTCCTCCTCCTACTGCCTCTGTTAAGATCAACAGAGGTATATACTCCCTGCCATGGTGGCCTATATGAGAGATTGCAGTGCAAATAGCAATGAAAAGTTCATGAGACAGACCACAAGGATACGTGGCTTGGCTGTAGACCGAAAGCTGCAATGTTCTTTCTAATTACAGAGTGTGAGGCTGGATTTGAGCCAAAATATTTGCAGTGCCAAAAGTAGCAAGGCCACTGACCCTGTGGAACTTCCCACAGTGCATGTACTTGTGGTTTTATCTTCAATTTGCAGAGTCTGTCACCATTCACTCTCTTGAGACTGAGTCATTTAAAATTCTTTTTTTGCATGTAAGAAGTAGAAAGCTCTAGACAGAATTTTTCTGCTTTTCAGTTGTCAGTGTTAGTAAACATAACTGCCTGCAGTATTCAAAGCATTTCACATTTTTGTTGTAATATGGAGTTTTAGCTTGAAAGTTTGTGACCTAGCAAAATTCATTTTTCTGGCATCTTTAAGCCATGAGCTATTAAAATTAACAAAATTTCTCATACAACTGAAGTTTGAAGTTCCCTGGTTCCTAGACCATTTAAACTTTAATAATTTTTCAAAGAAATCTTTCTAAAATATTTTAGACATGCCACTACTTTTCAAAACCTAGTATACTGAATAGAACTAAATCACTATTAAATGTCCAGATCTTAGTTAAGAATCTATTAGTGCCCTGCGTAGTTGTGGAAATACTTCTAGAAGCTGCAGAGTGGTAGAGGGAGAACAATTCTAAAGTGCTATGGCTCTTGAATGATTTTAGTTTTTGGTTCTATATATTTTTCATATTGTGTGTGTTCTCAGTTAGTCATGTCTGACTCTGCAACCCTATGGACTGTGACCCACCAGGCTCCTCTGTCCATGGAATTTTTCAGGCAAGAATACTGGAGTGGTTTGCCATTTCCTTCTCTGGGGAGTCTTCTTGACCCAGGGATTGAACCCGTGTCTCCTGGGTCTCCTGAATTGCCAGGTGGATTCTTTCCACTGAGCCACCTAGGAAGCCTGCATAACACGTGATAAGCATTTGACACACAGGAGGCAAAAGGAGAAGAGGGCAGCAGAGGACGAGATTGTTAGATAGCATCACCGACTCAATGGCTATGAATCTGAGCAAACTCCATGAGATAGTGAAGGACTGGGGAGCCTGGTGTGCTGCAGTCCAAGGAGGGGGGGTGGTCCCAAGAAGCTGGACATGACTTAGGGATCGAACAACAACAACAAATAATCCAGTAAACAATTGAGACAAAGATTTTTGAACATACCAAGCTTATATTCTACTAGGAGACAGATTAAAAAAATAAATAAATTATATAGTCTGTTAGAGGTGGTAAGTGCTAAGGGATAAAAGAGGGAGAGTAAGGTAAGGGGGATTCCACATTGGGAGATGAAGGTGTGAGAGTTGCTATTTAAGATTGGGTAACCAGGGTAATTCTTGCTGAGAAGCTGATAGAAGAAAGAGATGAGGGAATATATGTGGGGGGAATAGTATTTCAAAAAGAGGGAACAGCCATTGCAAAGGTCCTAAAACAGGAATATGCACTTGATATGCTCAAGGAACATTAAGCAAGCCAGTACGGCTAAAGTAGAATGAACAATAGTGAGCAAAGCTGATTAGATTATTTCCTTCAGTCATGCCTTCCCCTTCCATAAATCTACCATCAACATCACCACCCTCACCACTACTACTAATAATTAAAACAACTAAAATGCTTCTTTGTTATTATCATTATTGTTATCATTTTACTTGATTCCTTCTCTAGAATGTATATTTCATGAAGGCATGGGATCTGCTTTGTTCATCACTATTTTCTAGTGTCTGGCACATGTAGACTTGAACATACTAATACTTGCTGAATAGAAGAAAAAAGATGTATCAATCTACCATTCACTCCTCTTAATAGTTAAGTAATAACCAGTCATCGAGAGAATAAGCAGAAAAATTAACCCAAGAGAATTTATAGCAGAATCATGCTATAATGTTTTCCTAAAATGTCATGTAAATATACAAGCTGAAATGTTTATTTTATGATGCTTATACAAATTACATTTCTTAAAGTTTATTAAAACTGTAAAATTGATCTAATTATCTTTTAAATATTCTGTGGTTTCCATCCCAACAATCCTGAGCAAAGGTCTTCTTTTGATGTAAAATGTTGGTATTGATAATAATTACTTCCACTAAGAGTCTGACATATGGTTTTGTTTTTTCCTAAGTTTTAAGGTTTGACATTTTTTATTAGTTACAAGTAAGTCTCTGTATTATAAAATATCTTATTTTCTCCCCATTGCCTTGAAAACCCATAACTTTCCATTAAATAAGTAAAAAATCTCTAATTTAGAGAGTAACATTTTCCTCATTTTGCCTAAATTATAACCTACTTGAGTAATTCTTCTTTACATGTGGTTTATTTTTGGTGTTCCTGGCACTAAATTTCATAATTATCAATGAAAGCTAGTTTCCAGTGAAATGGAAAATTCACTAAGTAGAATTTGATCCAAAGAAATTTATTAAAATTATTAAAAGTGACATCAAGGTAATAAATGAATAGGATTAAAATTCTGTTTAAAAGCAAGAGTTAGCAGGTAAAATTTCTACATTAAAATAGTCAAACTATTTCTAAAGGTTAACAAGGCTGGGCCAGTTATTCAGAATAATTCCTGATGTCATTATCACAATGAAGCAGACATTAGAAGTATAAGCTTTAAGGACTAGAATAATATTTTTAAATGAAAAATGACCAGATATAATCTGCGCAGTAAACTAGCTTTTAAAAAAAAATGAACTTTTCAAAATAAATGAAAACTAACACCCATGATTTTCTTCCACTTTAAAAATAGTTAAGTGATATCCTCAAAAGACATTCAGAAAGAACTTTCAAAGGTTACTTTTTGAGCTCATATTCTTTAAAAAAAAAAGTCCTGTTATATCATTATTTTTCACTTATGCAATCATGAAATAGCCTAATTAACAAGGTATCTGATACAATTGTTTCATAAGACACTTAGGCGTACTCAACTCCCTAAATATTTGTGATCATTGTCATTTCTATATTCTCTTAAGGATGTATTCTTATTATTAAAAATATAGTCTTTTTGTCTGAAAGGAACTTTTATCTCTTTATGGATGTGTATTGAATGTGTTCTCAGTTAAAGCAGTTGCCAATTACTTGTCCTCTCCAAACTCCGGCTTTCTCATGAATAACAAGGATAAGAGCATCACCCTGTAGTTTGTGGATCCTCACTCTCATCTCCTCTGCAACATGAATTTCAGTCACTTTTCACAGCACTCCTTACATCACCTCAGGAGACTCACTGTACTAAACGAACATACAGATTCATCTCTTAATGCTTCTAATCACATTGTTACTGCTGCTTTGAAAGTCTTTATCCAACTAGTGAAATCCTAATCGTCCTTCAAAATTTAACCCAAATATAACCTCCTGTATGAAAGCTTTCCTTTCTGTATCAATTAGGAATTGCCATGTAACAAATATATTTCAAAGCTCAGCAGCATATAAGAATAAGCATTTATTATAGGAAAGTTACCATGTGCTTATAGAATTTTGGGCAATTGATTGAAGAAAAGAATTCAGCTGAAAAGTGTTTTAAATGGTTGGGTCAGAATTTTTAGGATAAGAAAAGAATTTCTGCTTCAATTGAGAGTACTTCAAGGAATACTAATTTTCACCTGCCATTTTGGATAACTTTTGAACTTGCCATTGATCCTGGTAACACACTGAGTGAAAATCCTTGATGTCATATATATGCTAAGATGGTGCTTATTATCTTGTCTATTCACATCATAATGAAAACTTATCATGAATAATATGTGTTAAGTGATGTATGTGGTTTTTGTTTGTAACCTGTAGGACTTTGATTAAAAAATATATTTACTTCCAAGTTGTAAAACCAGGTAACTTTTAAATAATTTTAAATGACTTTCTACAAGAGTCTACTAAATTTAGGACAATTACTTCACAAAAAATTTTAATCATTCTGTGAAAAACTAAAAATTTTATTATAGGAAAAGAAAGGAAATATGGGCGATATTAGCACAATAAAAGTCCAATCTGGGTTGTAAGTATATTTACCACTTGTTATCTGAATTATTTTTTAAATTTTTTTGCAACCAATTTTTTCAGTGTTTAAATGAATAGAAAAGATTAAAAACCATGAAAAGACATTATAATAAACTTACACAGTATCTTAAATGTGAAACTTCTCAATATTGTAACGCATAGAAGATAGAATATCTCTTTTCTTCTTCCTCCTCCTCTGCACTTCATCACACTACTTACAACGTAACCACTTGGCCAGCAAAAATGAGAAGAAATGGTGATTACCAAGATTAAATGGGTGGCAAAAATCAATACTAAATTGCTTTCAGCTTGAATTTTATGATATATAGGGAAGATACCACAATAAGTAAAGTATTTGAAAAATAATGGAAAAGGATGAAAGAATTCAATACCACTTGGGAATTGTTTTCTCACTCTACTAAGCACAACATCAATCTAAACAATATCATAAAGATTATAACGGGAAAAGAGTCAAAAAGCAGTGCAGTTTTTGTCCATATTGTTATCAAGTTTTATTTATTGAGTGTGTGCTCTCAGGTCGGTGCTGTGCTATATCTTTACATGTTTATCTTTACTCTTCATTGCTCCACAGCATGGGACGCATACAGTATAGGATGTGACTATGCATAGAGATACACCTATATATAGGTATGTGTGTACCTCACAGAAGAAACTGAAGCTCAGATTAGTTACATTCCTTCCTGAAATGTGTGCCAACTCCTGTCTGACACCAGGAGCCACATTCTTTCAGTGTGTCACCCTCATTCATTCAGTGTATGATGATGCTTCTTTTTCTTTTTTAAATACGGATGAGGAATTTGCCACTGGAAACTCTTATTGGCGTCCACCTCTTCTGTTACTAAACTCTTAATTTGAAAAATTTCTGGGAGAAAGTTGTATGTATTTTACATATAGGTTCCATTTCGAAGAAAATACATTCTTTTGTTACCTAACACTGCTTTTGTGACAAAAAAGGGATCAAAACTGTGGTGAAAATAAAGGCTTGAAATGTCTCTAGAAAAAAGTGAGTTTCTAGACACATGCTTCTGAACATTCCTGGGCTTCTTTTATCACTTCCGTATGAAGCAGTGACCCACTCTTTTCATTCTAACACACAGACAATGCAATCATCTTCATGGTATATTTCGCTTCATCTGAATGTAGTTGGTGGTTGTTTTTGTTGTTCAGTCACTCAGTTGGGTCCGACTCTTTGTAGCATGGACTGCAGCATGCCAGGCTTCCCTGTCCTTCACTGTTTCCTGGAGTTTGCTGAAATTCATGTCCACTGAGTCAGCGATGCCGTCCAATCATCTCATCCTCTGTCACCCCCTTTGCCACCTATTTATTACAATTTTACATACAATGTGGAGATCCTCACTTGAGTGTTATGTAAATGATTTCAGGGCTTCCCTGGTAGCTCAGCTTATAAAGAATGCTCCAACAATGCAGGATACCCAGTTTGATTCCTGGGTTGCGAAGATCCCCTGGAGAAGGGATAGGCTACCCAGTCCAGTTTTCTTGGGCTTCCCTGGTGAGTCTGATGGTAAAGAATCTGCCTGAAATGTGGGAGACTTGGGTTCGATCCCTGGGTTGGGAAGATCATCTGGAAAAGGGCATGGCAACCCACTGCAGTATTCTGGCCTGGAGAATCCCCACAGAGGAGCCTGATGGGCTACAGTCCACGGGGCCACAAGAGAGTCAGACATGACTGAGCAACTCAGCACAGCACATAAATGATTCCAGGCTGGTCCTTTTTTAAAATTTTTCACCCTGCCCAAAGAAGCTAAAACCTAGTAAGCATATTATGTAGGTAACCCAGAATGGAACTAAATCAAAGAAAGGGATATTGAAATATGTATTTAGAAAGCAATGAACTCATAAATAGTTACTGCTCACCAGAGCATTTCTATTTATAGTAACTAGTGAAATATCACTTCCTTTTCCTTGACTTTCCCAAGCCATAATCACTGCCCATGGCGATACGAAATTGTCATTTGTTTCTTCTCTATTATAGAATGTGCACAACTGCCATACAAAATATTCACTTATATTCCTGTATGTCTTACAAATTGTGAATAATCTGAGGTCAGAGATTAAGCCTTGTTCCCCTTTGTCTCCTGGGGCTGGAATACTGCCTGATACATAATATGTGCTCAATAAATATTTAAACAGATGAGTGAGGAAACAATTAAAATCTGGATAAACTATTTGACCCCCATATTACTACTGTACTCAAGTCAGTACTCTAGTGTGCTTTTATTATTTGCAAAAATCTTCTTTACGGTGGAACTTCCATTGACTATAAGGCATCACTTCTCAGGTTCAATGCCTAGTTCCGATGCCTATTGAAAATCTGATTGGTCAACCTCAAGACCCACCAGGTCCCTTCTTTTGGGCCAGAGGGAACCACTGTCCTAGACCTCTTATTACCATCACCCCTAACACCAAACCTTCAGTGGTCATAAGCTTCAGAGAAATAAAAATGAGCTTATTTACAAAAGCAGGTTGAGTTCTACTCTAGATCTGGGTAGACAGCTTATTGCTGAATAAATTAATTTTTTAGAACTCAGTACCCAGTTAATAACTATATGAGCTGTTGGATTAAAGTATATATACTTTTAGGAACACCATTAAGTAGATTTTAGCTATTATTTAAATAAAGACATTAATGGGATTTCTGGAATGGTAACTACCAAAAGGGAGTTTATATTGAATATTGACTACAAGCTTATTTATTTCTCATAAGCACTCTCAAAAGTAGGAATTAATGTTCCTATTTTACACATAAGAGACCTGAACTGAAAAGTAATAAACATGTCTGTTTTGCAGAGCAGGCAAGTGACAGAACTGGATTGAACTGGGTTCATTTACTCTAAAATGCATGCTTTTTCTAATGTCCAATATTTACCACTATATTTTAATATTTCTATGAATATGATTTAATTCTGAATGGTTTAAATTTTTTTCCCTATGAGCTTACATCTGACAAAGAAGCATGCTTTGAAAAGTGCATTTTTTGACTAGATTTCTTCATCCAGAGTGGAGGGAATATCCATGAGCAGAAACCATGGCAACATAGAAAGAGAATATCAATTTCAAGATGCAAGAAGGAAACTTTTACATAAATAAGATCTTTGTTTTTCTCTTGAAAAGGTCTTTAAAAGATGCAGCAAAGGGGAAAAAAAACAGGTATGTAATGATACAGACATAAATTAGTATGTGATAAACAACTGTTTTCTTACTCATTTCCTCTGTCATTGACAAGTTCCTTCTTTCAGTGACGCAAATGGGGTGTCAGGGAACATGGTAGGCAGCAAAGGGGACAGCACAGAAAATAAGATGCAGTTCCTATTTTTGAGAAGCTTAGAATTTGTACTTTTGCATATTCCAGGAAAAATCAAAAGACATGCGGCTAATTTAGAGTATTATCTAATTTGAGTCCTGTTATGATGCCCAGGTAAATGAAAGGAGGCCAGACTGAGGTGAGTTTAACCAACTTAAGTGCCTCAAAGTGAGAAAGCCTTGTGTTTTCCAGAAAGGAAAGTGTAAGAGACAAAACCAGAGTAATATGTATAAATTGTCAATCCTGTGACTGCTTCTGTTCCATCTTCAAGATGGATGGGGTTTGGCTAAAGGGTAAGAGGAAGTTCAGTTTTATCTTCTTCCTCCCTCACCTGGACCTCTATCATCCTCCTGTCAAATTAAGCTTCCAAATCAAATTCCCTTATTCTCCCCACCTCCATCCCACCTGGATCTTACACTTCTGTACCTTACTCCTGGGTCTCTCTTGAACCACCAACCCAAGGTTCTGTTCTTCCTTTTAGCAGTCTTCTCTTTCTGTGACTACACTAACCTCCCCCAAGAAACATGGGCCACTGTGCCTCAAATCAAGGAGAAAACTATGCAAATCTCAGACCTGTGGAGGCCAGCACACTTCTTTGAAATCGGGGCTTAACAGTTGTAAGTGATGGCTGAAACCAAGAATATGGCACTGTGGAATCTTAGGACCCCTATTCAAAGGGGCTAAAAGCTCTTTCTGAACTGAGAAATTTAACCGAAAAGGGATAGAGATAGGCTGGACTGGAAATGAGATGTCAAAAAAGCACCAGGAAATTGTGCGACTTGAAATGTCAGGGTTTTTTTTTTGGTAATTTTTGAAAATTTTATTGAAGTATAGTTGATTTACAACGTTGTGTTAATTTTTGCTGCCCAGCAAAGTGATTTTGTTATACACATTTATATATTCTGTTTTATCTTCTGAGATGTCAGATCTTACAGAGGGGTTCAGAGCAAGAAATGTATACACAGAATTCAGATTTCAGATAGAATTACTAATATCTAAATTCAGTAATTTTCAAATGCTTCTCCATTTGGTTCTCTCATTAAGTCTTTCTCTCCTCCCCACAGATATGAGTTTTAAACACATTTATTTAATCATTAAATATTTATTGATCACTGTGCTAGACATGAAAGAAAGCAAGATTGAGAGGATTCCCTAAGCAAGATCTTTGCAGTGACTTCATATTAGACCTAAATTGAGAGCTGAGTCTTGGATAATTGAAAGTTTGCTAACTTAGAGAGAGCACTGTGAGCAAAGAGCATCATGTTCAAAGGCCTAGACATGAGAGACTCTGGTTGGTTTAGGAGTGCAAGTGGCTCAGGGTAGGTTGAGTGGTATGTGGGTGGAACTATGTAGGGGGTAGTTTGTGAGGAGCTTATACATCACGTTGAAGAGCTTGAATTTTACTCTGAAGTCTATGGGCACACAGATTCTGAGTAGAAAGGTGGCCTAATTTGAGCTGGTTACCTATAGAAACTGTTCACTGACTAGCTGTAGAGAGTGATAGAGGGACTGGTCCATACGGAATAAAAGTATAGGAGTAGCACTATTCTCTGAGGCAGAATATAATGAAAAAATCAGTTAGGAGCAGGTGAGATCGGACTTGAATGTGAGACATTAATGACAATATCCAGGTAGAGAAATACTATCTCTCCTTCCATCCATCCATCCATCCATCTATCTTATATCCTTTCATTCATTCACTCATCTATCATACATTCAATGTATGTCTATTAAATACCTGTCATATCCCAGTTACAGGTAAGCATTGTCCCACAGGTAGCTGACATCAAAGCATGAAGCTGAACAGAATTGATCTCTGCTAGAATGATCTAGGGATTTGCAAACGCAAAGGGCATGGTTAAGATGTCCCATGTAGAAAGTTTAAAATAAGAATAAAGGACTGAGCACAGAACTCTATCTTCAGTCTCATCTTAATGCTGAATTGATTCTCTCATTCTTTCACTTCCTATTTTCTTCTCCATGTCAACTCCTCAAATTTTTAGCCGAACTAAAAAACTGAACAGATCAAGTCAGAGGACAAAAATTTGTTCATACAGTTTCTGAAGCAGTACCACCCCCAATCCTTTACTCCTTGCTCCATTTCCTGTGATGGTCAAAATAAACTGAAAGAAAAAAATTGAAGCTCCATAAAAACATGGAAATTGAGCAATTTAATGGAAATTTAAAATTAATGCAATATAAAAGTGGGTGCTTTATAATGCCAGAAGTTCAGATGAGAAGTAAATTGGTTCCAGATGGGGGTCTAAGTATTGCTTTTAAATTATTATTTGTTTAAGCCTGAAAATTTTGACTTGTCCTGTATTCTGACAAAAATATCACTTTGAGAAAGAGTTACAAAATTAATGTCAGTTCTCTATACAGGGAAATTCTTAAAGATAAATGGTATAATCTTCAAGAATTATTAGAGATGCTTTTGTATCTGGAAACCTAGCCACAGAGTCTAGCTTCAGTGCATTTCAAGTCTTGAAAATTGACTTATTTTGCTATGGAATGATAAGGGAAGGATTTGGTACTGACAATAGGACTTTAGGATGACAAATCAGAACGGGGAAAATGGCAGGACCATGACTTGTAATACTTAATGTTTGATAGACAGTAGAGGTTTGAGGATGCTTATAAAGAATGCAAAATCAAAAAAAACCCTTAATTTTAAATTAAAAATTAGCTTGTATGATTGACTAACAATAAATTCTTCCTGAATTTAACTTGAAAATAGAAACAAGAGAAGTTAACTTTGAAATATGGTAATCAACTGATTTGGTTTTGTTTCCTAGTTTGTATTTGAAAGGTAATAAGTGAAAAGCTTTGGATTCTGTGCCAAGGAATTCAAACCAGCTTTATATAAGTTGGAAATTATTATTCATTTCAACTATAATGTAATTGTAAGTGATGCTTAAGAAATAAGTCACTAAATTTCCTAGGCTATAGTTTTTAATTTAACAATTTATAATTATTTTCATTAGAATAATATTTCATACCAAGGCACTATATTGAAATAGAATTATGTATCTTATATTAAGGGTTTTTTTCTAAATTTATCAAAGGATTTGGTCATAAACTTTGAATTTTTAATTTTTACTCATTTTTGGAAGAGGAACACGTTTGGTGTTAATTTCTGAGTTTCTTTTCCTGTGCTTGTATTACTAGAACACCCAAGAAATTGGCAACTGGAAATGTATAGAATTTGTGGGAGCATTAAAGTGATTCAGAGTGACTCAGTATCCCAGACAAGCAGAAGAATATCTCATATGATCCCCACCAAATGCCTTCTTTTATAAAGAACCAAGTATCTTGCAATTTATTCTGCTTTCACATGGCCTCTGCTCCAGACTCATTTTGCCTCCTGCCTATATGGGCTAAGATCATGGCATCCGGTCCCATCACTTCATGGCAAATAGATGGGAAAACAGAGGAAACAGTGGCTGACTTTATTTTTCTGGGCTCCAAAATCACTGCAGATGGTGACTGCAGCCATGAAATTAAAAGACACTTACTCCTTGGAAGGAAAGTTATGACCAACCTAGACAGCATATTAAAAAGCAGAGACATTACTTGGCCAACAAAGGTCCATCTAGTCAAGGCTATGGTTTTTCCACTAGTCATGTATGGATGTGAGAGTTGGACTATAAAGAAAGCTGAGTGCTGAAGAATTGATGCTTTTGAACTGTGGTATTGGAGAAGACTCGAGAGTCTCTTAGATTGCAAGGAGATTCAACCAGTCCATCCTCAAGGAGATCAGTCCTGGGTGTTCATTGAGGGACTGATGTTGCAGCTGAAACTCCAATGCTTTGGCCACCTGATATGAAGAGCTGACTCATTTGAAAAGACCCTGATGCTGGGAGAGATTGAGGGCAGGAGGAGAAGGGGATGACAGAGGATGAGATGGTTAGATGGTATCACCGACTCAATGGATATGAGTTTGGGTAGGCTCCGGGAGTTGGTGATGAACATGGAAGCCTGGAGTGCTGCAGTTCATGGGGTCACAAAGAGTTGGACATGACTGAGCAACTGAACTGAACTGAAATTAATAGCCTTAAATAAGAGGCTGTGCCTATGACTCTAGTCTAGGGGTCTCACCTCTAGCAGTTAGGTGTCTCCATTTGTAGCCCCATCATCACTCCTACAGGTACCTGCATAACCTCATAAGATAAAACCAAAACATGGGGCCTTAAAAAGTCACAGTGTACATGGAGAACTAGAGCCTGGCAAAATAAGAGTGTAACTAATAGGAGCTGTGAGTGATTGGGCTGGAAAAGGACCCACATTATAAAGAGCTAAGACATTTCCAATTAGGTTTAAAATGATACCAAGCTAAGACAATGTAAGATGATGAGAAGCCATTAGCATAGTATAAACACAAAGATGACATGATGGCTTTTTGTTTTACAAAGGTCACTGCTGTTTCAGTGCCAAGATGAACTAGGGGGATGTAGGTAAAGCTGGAGATAGGAGGACTGGTGAAGGAGCTATTTTAGTACTACAGAAGAAAAAATAAAAAGACAGAATGACTGCTCCTTCACTCCTATCCACTAGTAAATGTGTCAAGTCATAATTGGAATTCTATGTGACCTTTTCAGTCTGAGGTCTTTCCCTAGCAATGTGCATTTTAACTTCTTAGTGTCAGGCCCTGGCTTGTGAGCTTATTCCATTGTATGGGTATACTATAGTTTATCCAGTCACCAACTGAAGAACATCTAGGATGCTTCCAATTTTTGGCAATTATGTTTTGATCATGAATATTCACATGAAGGTGTTTATGTAACAGAAGTTACCAGACAGTTTGGGTGAATATTTAGGAGTACAATTGCTGGATCATAGTAGGATTCTGTTGTGTTTGGTTGCTAAGTTGTTTCTGACTTTTTTGCGATGCCATGGATGGTAGCCCGCCAGGCTCCTTTGTTCATGGAAATTTCCAGGCAAGAATACTTGAGTGGGTTGCCATTTCCTTCTCCAGGGGAACTTCCCAGCCCAGAGATCGAACCCACATCTGCGTCTCTGCATTGGCAGATGGATTCTTTGCCACTGAGCCATCTGGGAAGCCTCCTCCATTGTTTCAGGTTATAGTAAATCTTGAAGTCGGTTGCTATCAGTTCATTTTGGTTCTCCTTCAGTACTGGGTTGGCTATTCTGGGTCTTTTCCCTTGCCACATAAAGTTTAGGATTAGTTTGTTTATGTTCACAAAATAGCCTTGAGACTTTGAATGGTACTGTAGTGAATCTTTAGGTTGAGTTGAGGAAAACTGTCATCTTGACAATATTGAGTCTTCCTATCCATAAACATGGAGTTTTTTAGTTTTTGGGTTTTTAAAATCAGAGTTTAGTAGTTTTCTCCTATACGTCATAAACATATTTATTATGTATCTACTCAATTGTTTCATTTTTGGGGTGCTAATAAAAATTATATTATGCTTTTAGTTTCAAATCCCACTTGTTCTTTGCTAGTATAAGGGCTTCCCTGGTGGCTTAGATGGTAAAGAATCTGCCTGCAATGCAGAAGACCCTGGTTCAATTCCTGGGTTGAGAAGATCCTCTGGAGGAGGATATGGAAACCCACTTCAGTATTCTTGCCCGGAGAATCCCCATGGACTTTCTGTCCATGGGGTTGCAGAGAGTAGGACATGACTGAGCAACTAAGCACATTGCTGGTATAAAGGAAGACAATGGACTTTTGTATTTTAATCTCATATGCTGCAACCTTGCTATAATCATTTATTATATCCAAGAGGTTTCTTTCTTTTTGTCTACTTTTGGAGATTTTCTACATATATGATGATGTCATTGTGAACAAAGACAGTTTATTTCTTTCTTTCCAATCTATCTCTACTCTTTTTTTGCCTTATTGCATTTTCTAGAACATTCTACACTGTGGAAAAGGAGTGGTGAAAAGAATCATTTTTTCCCTTGTTTTTGATTTTAGCAAGGAAGCTTCTAGTGTCTCATCATTAATTACAATGTTTGCTGTTGGTTTTTTGTGGATATTCTTCTTTAAGTTGAGGAAGTTCCTCTCTATTCCTAGGTTGCTGAGAGTTTTCAGCATGAATGAGTGTTGGATTTTGTCAAGTGTTTTTTTGTACCTCTAATTATGATTCTGTGACTTCTCTTCTCTTGCCTGTTCATGAGATAGTTCCATTAGCTTATGTCCAGGTAAGCTAATCTTAGATATCATTTTCTGTACTCGTCTTTCTAGATTTCAGAATATGGTATATTGCTTACCAACTTCACTTTTTTGGTTGGACCAGAAAAAGTAATTAACTTTGTGTGTTCAGCTTTTTGTTGTTGTTGTAAGGATAAAAGTGATGATTTAGAAGCTCTTTACATTTCAGGACTGAAATCAGATTGCAGTTTAGATTTTTTTACAGGATAAGTAGATTCCAGGGCTTCTTGATCTTATTGTTATTTCTGCCTCTTCAGTACTCTCTTACTATTCTTTTAGCTCAGCCGTATGTTATATATATTCCAGCGTTTTTCATGTGGGCGATGCAAAATGGATTTCCCTGACCAATAGTGGCATCTTAGGACTAGAAACAGTTCAATTAACAAGTATTTAATAATTCATTTTTAGTTTTACTTAGCTTTTTATGACTCAAGTTTCTCATATTACCTAATTTCACAGATTATGTGAAAAATATTTTGGGGACATATATATATATATATGAATATATATTTATATGTGAATGTGAATATATATAACATATATATATATATATATATATATATATATATATATATTAGTGTTAGTCATTCAGTCGTGTCCTACTCTTTGTGACCCCATGGACTGTAGCTTGTCAGGTTCCTCTGTCCATGGAATTCTCCAGGCAAGAATACTAAAGTGGGTTTCCATGCCCTCCTCCAGGGGATCTTCCCAACCCGGGGACTGAACCTGAGTCTCCTGCATTACAAGCAAATTCTTTACCATCTGAGCCACTAGGGAAGCCCATACGTATATATATAAACTACGTACTCTTTTTGTTTTGTTGTTCAGTCTCTCCATTGTGTCCGACTCTTTGTGACCCCATGGACTGCAGCACGCTAGGCTTCCCTGTCCTTCACCATCTCCCGGAGTTTCCTCAAATTCATGTCCACTGAGTTGGTGATGCTATCCCTCTGTGCTCTCTAACCAGAGGATGAGATGGTTAGAGAGCCCAGAGGGATGAACCTGCCTGAATATCAATGCCAGCAGACACCTGCAGGGACAATGGTGAAGAACTTCCAGTGCTTGATGGAAATCCATGCATTAATATCTTCCACATCACAACAAAACCCCACAGTGGACTCTAAGTCCACTGCAAAAAATCTGAAGTTTCAGACTAAATGCATAAAAATTGGCTATTTTAAGTTTATGTCAGAAAACAGAATACGATTGGAGATTGAAATTAGGTGGTCTTAGAAAAAATTATACCAGCCACATGAGCCCAAAATTACACAGAAAGTATGTTTACAAGCTCTTTGGGAGAAATTGTGGTATAGGGAAATACAATACTCTACACTTGAAATGGTAAGAATTAGATTTGAGTCCTACCTCTGCAACTTTCCAAAGAATTTAAAGCAAGGAAATTATGCTCTCTGAGCTCCAGTGGTTTTATTTGTAAAAGCAGAACAAGTAAATATACCTTACAAGACTGCTGTGATTATAAAATCCCATGCTATATATAAAAGTGTTTTAAAAACTATAAATGTTCCAAATAAAAGGTAAAGAAATTGACACCATATGCTACAATGTACCAGGCTCCTTGTATTATGATAAATATCATATATATTATGTTATATTTTATATATATAGTAATTACATTATAGGGTTTCCCAGGTGGCACTAGTGGTAAAGAACCCACCTGCCAGTAAGAGACATGGGGTTCAACCCTTGGATTAGGAAGATCCCCTTGAGGAGGGCATGGCAACCCACTCCCATATGCTTGCCTGGAGAATTCCATGGACAGAGGATCCTGGTGGGCTATAGTCCATAATGTTGCAAAGAGTAGACACGACTGAAGCAACTTAGCATGCACATAATTATATTTTATTATATTACCAAAGTGACTTAGCATGCACATAATTATATTGCATTACATTATATTATGTTATATTATATTTTTGTTTTGCCAGGAGAGCCTTATTTTACTGCTATTGCCTTGGCATAATTTTTAAAAGTGCCACTTTTACTCTCAAATGTATTTTTGATTTAGATGATAAATTACATGGTCACCCTGTATATATGTTTCATGCAATATCCTTGCAAGATAAAGTAGATATTTTTATTTTCTTTTCATAGATGAGGCACCTAAAGTTCAAATGGCCTGAGCAATTTACCTGTGCTCTCTCAGTGGGTTACACTGCCTTATCAGAAATCAAATCTAAGCCCACCAACTTGAAAGGCCAGGCTGTTCTATCTACTGTGCCATCATGGAAAGTACAAAGTTACTCTTTTGATTTGCCTTAGAACTGCCTGCAAGCATCTCAGTTGCTAAGTCATGTCCAACTCTTTGCGACCCCATGAACTGTAGCCTGCCAGGCTCCTCTATCCATGGGATTATCCAGTCAAGAATACTGGAGTGGGTTACTATTTCCTCCTCCAGGGAATCTTCCTGACCCAGGGATCAAACCCAGGTCTCCTGCATTGGTAGGCGGATTCTTTACCACTAAGCCACCTGAGAAGCCCTTGGTGTATATAAACTGAAACCGATTTTTTTGAGGCACAGAAGATGGGACCCACCTAGACTGAAAGTAGCAAGTCAAGAACACAGTGAAGGTTAATCCTTGAATTTCTGAGCAGGCAGCCTCCCAAATCCTGTTTATCTTTAGGGATTTGGCCTTTACATTGGACTGGCAAGCCATACAAAAGCATGCAGATTAGCTATAAGAAAATCAACTTAGAAAAAAATTACATTAACAACCCTTCTCTTCAGTTTTCTTTTTATTTTGGTTTCAGTCAAACATTCTTAAAAGAAAATCTCCATCTCCCTCAAATCTGCCTTTTCCTTGGTATTCTAAAGCTTTTAATTATGTCCAGTTTGTAAATCTAATTTAGTGAAACCTCAAAAAAGGAGGGGAGCTATGTTTGCTTAGTGAAGCCTGGAGTAAGGTTCATGCCAGATCTCATCTTAACAAAATGAATTCACTATCCCCTGGTAAACAGAGGATGAAAGTTATAATTATACGGTGACCAGAAAGACTCTGGTTCACAGAATTCTGTGACCTTAAGTTAATACTATAAATCAAAAAGACAAAAATCTGGGTCTGAAAATGAACATTATTCATACTGTAAAATTTGCTGTAAGCAAAAGAGTGTTTTGTAACATTCTTGAACTAATACTGTGTCTTTAGGAGCCAAATGAGATGACTATTTGGGGGGATAGTCTTTAGTTAATTTAGGCTGAAATAATCTGAATAAAGATGGAATAAAATGAAATTATTTTGTAACTGTAATTTTGCATATATATTTATTTTTTAGAACAGTGCATAAATTAGCATCCTCTTCTATAAGATGAGGGGAGACTGAAACTTTGAAAAAATAATACATGTATGTGTAGAACTTGTATCTGAAATTATACCCACTGATCCAGAATACCTCCATCAAAACGTGATGAACTATTTAGCAACATTCAACAGTAAACAAAACATTGCTCTAGAATGATTAACTGAAGACAAGATCCAAATGCATTAGAAGGTAGATTGTGAGAATTTCATGTACTAAGATGCCAAACCAGAAAAGAGAGACCACTGAATTATTTTGTACTTTGAAAAAGGTATGTTCATAAAATTGGGGCTAATCCTACCACTTCTATAAAAATATGTCTCTGGAGTCAGGCAACATGTCTATGAGTCTTGATGGATAATAGTAGTCTGTGCACATGAAACATGTCAAACATGTATGTAAAGTACAGTAGGTTCCCTCAAAATAACATTGGAGGCATATAAAATCTGAGATATCTCAAAGAGAAAGTGGTTAGGTAGATCTAAGAAAGCACTGCAAAAATTGAAAGGAGAGACACAACACAGCCAATGAGAGCAGTATCTTCTTAAACAACAGAACAGAGAGAAAAAAGCCAGAGGGAGAAACTTTCCAGAAGACAAGGTTACAGGTGCATTCAAAACAAACTGTAAGTGAATTGTAGGTAATAAAATCAAAGGACACAGAAGACTAGGTAGACTGGCCATCATGGGGACTTTTTGTATTTTCCAAAAGGAAAATACAGAATATTTTCCAGCTTTTTACTGGAAAAAAAACAAGAAGGGATGAATAAAATATGTGGAGACCAGTGGAGCCTGTAATTGATCAAGCCTTGTTCTTATAAGTTTCCATTACACTCTGCTTTTATGTAACACATATTCTTCTTTATCACTTCTGGTATTTTCAAACAGTTTTACAAGAATCATGTTATTAATGTATGCTTAGTTATGTTAAGTTTCTGAAATAAAGTTCAACTCAAATGATAAATATTTTTTTCCAAGAAACAGTGAACATCAGGCGTAATGGGGGAAATGATTATCAGGTGACTGAGCACACAAGATATACCATCACTGCTGTAGTATTCTAGGTGAAAACACATAATAAAATCATAATGTAAAACTAAAAAAAAAAAAAGGAAAAGAAAGTAGATACCAAACCCAAACTGGCCTAAAAAACAAAACAAAAACAAAACAAATAGTAAGTGATGAACAGCGCCAGTAATGGTCTGCTTTAGTGAACCTTCCTGTTTCTGAAAGAATGTGGAGCTGAGTCCTGCTATCGTAAACACTTAAACACCCTGGAAAAATGTCTTTATGATGTCAGTACAAGAAACTTCATATAAAATAATCTAAACATATTACTTATCAGGGGAAAAGCTTTATGTGAGATGGCTTGATAAATCAGTCATTGATGCCAAGGGCAGAGGCACTGAGTGGGGGGTGCATGAAGTGAACTAGATAAGGTCACTTTTGCTAAAACCAGTGATTTTGTAGGCATTTAGAGATTTTTTTTTTAATATTCATATATTCCCGCTCTGATATTAAGCTCTGAAATTTTGGTCTCTACAATGAATATCAATGATCAGGACAACAGTTCCATTAAATTCATTAGTGGTCCTTTAACTGTTAATGTTGTCCATAATCATAACTGAGAAGAACAAGACAGTGTTTGTTTCTTTGTTCTATACTAAAACATAGAAAATGTTCTCCTAGTTTTTATTAATTCACCTCAGGCTTTCCTTACATAAGCTGAATTATGACACAATTCTTAGCATGTCTTTAAAATGTATCATTATTATTTAAAGCAAAAAATATGCATCCACATTTATTATGGAAAAAGGAAACACTGTGCTAGGCTCAGTTGGTGGGAGAGAGGGATGAAATATAGATAAACAAGGCATAACTTAAACCCCGGGGCTTTGCAGTTCTGATGCAGAAATAGATATTCACCATAACAATAGCATAGGGAAAAATGCGACTTGAGTTACACATCAGCGAGGCAGAGTTCAATTCTATAGAAGAGTATGGGAGATTTAATGCTAATGGACGAAATTCCACTTTTAGTAATTTATCCCCAAAGCTATTCTGGACAAATACAAAAAGATAATATGTACCTCGGTGATTCCTATGTTACAATTTAGCCTATCTTTACCAAACAATTAGCTGTCTGCTTAACTATGCCAACATATCAACCACTCTGTTACTGAGTTTGGAGTTACTAGGAAATAAAATACATAAAAGAAAGTGTGTCTATATCAATATATATCATATATATGAATGATATTTAAGGGCAGCCTACAGACACTCACTATCCCTTTCCATGCCTGTGACAGGCATTACTAATTGATCATGGCATACTTTGCCCTGTGCGCTCACTGTGGCCTTATGATCCTTCCTTGACATACTGTTCCTGAGAGTTGCTACCTGCTGACTGAGGTCATGCAACACAAGTGCATTTTATCATGCAGGATATAGGCCTTCATTCTCATGTCCTGCTCCTTGGATCTATCATTGTCTTTGGAGCTTGCCAGGAGCAATGAAGGGAAGCAGTACAGGTGGAGATGAGAGGCTTCTCACATTTGTTTTAACATAGCAGCTCCTCTGGTTAACATTTTGCAATTCAAAATAAGATTTCTTTTGAGCAGTGGATTTTCTACTAAGAATTTGCAAACTATTAGGACTTTCTAATGTGATCCCTTTCTATCTTTCCACAATCTTCGCAAGTGATAAAGACAAGATCCCTGATATTAAACAGCTAGTTCTGTGTGGACGCACAGAGTTTATGGATGACTATGTAATATGCTTCCAAGCACATCAGCAAGCAAGCTATTCTGTCCATGAGTTAATTTTCCATAAATACCACAGCTTTGCTTACTTTTTTTATTCCTTTAAATTTCTTGATAGTTTATTCACATGATAGTATTTAACTACATCAAAAAGGAGTCATTTCTATTGTGTAAGTAAATTTAAACTCATGTGCTTTTACAGGAGCAGCTAATTATTAACTGATTTTCTTTTTTAAATCCAAAAATTATTTAGAACAAATTATCTTTGTCCTAATGGTTTTAAAAATAAAAAGTAGCCTCTAATTATCTTAAGTAGGTTAAAAGTGAACTCCCTAAGGAGTATAAATTGCTACAATTATTTTGGAAAAGAATATGGCAATAAATACTAAAGCTAAAAATATGCTTGCTCAAAAACCCAACAGTTCCGCTACTAGATTTTTTTTTTTTTTGACTGCACCACTCAGCATCCAGGATCTTAGTTGTCCTTTCAGAAATCAAACCCACACCCCTTACACTGGAAGCCCAGAGTCTTAACCACTGGACTACCAGGGAAGTCCTCTCCCGCACCCGCTACTCCTATGTCTTATATGTATATGTATAGTCACCAAAAGTCATGTACAAACATTATTATAGCAGCAATATTCATAACAATATTCATATTTTGGGGCTTCCCTTCACAGCTCAGTCAGTAAAGAATCTGCCTTGCAATGCAGGAGACCTGGATTTGATCCCTGGGTCAGAAAGACTCCCTGGAGAAGGAAATGGCAACCTACTCCAGTATTCTTGCCTAGAGAATCCCTTGGACAGAGGAGCCTGGCGGGCTACCATCCATGGGGTTGCAGAGAGTTGGACACAACTTAGCACAATAGCACATAGCACAATATTCATATTAGTCCCAAACTGGAAATCTTCCAACTATCCAAGGGTAGAATGGATACACTGGGATTTGTCAATGGATATAAACTATATAGTAATGAAAATGAACAGTAAAGATGAATCTTGCAAACATAAAACTGAGTGAATGGTCAGACACGAAAAGGGTTAAAACAGGGAAACCCATCTATGTCTTGGAAATGAGCTTAGTGGTGACTGTTGGAAGCATTAGTGACTGGATGCAGCCATAAGGACATGTCCAAAAGATCTGTCAAAGTTGTGATGCTCACTTCTCAGTTGACTTCATTTGTGAAAATTCACATAGCTTTAAACTTGTGATCTGTGCATTTATATATATATATATATATATATATATATATATATACACACATATCTTATACTTCAAGAAAAATTAAAGAAACAAAGTGATAGTTAACCCACTCCATCCAAAAAGGATGGCAAGCTCAGGCTTTATGATAGTCAAATCCAGGCTAGGATTTAGGTCTACTGGTAACTTGCTGTGTGATTTGGACAAGTCACTGAGGTTCTGCTTTATTTTTGTTAGCTGAAACAGGGTAGAGCACATCTAACTCACAGGATTGCTACGAGGGTTCAGTGGCATAATTACTAAAAAGAATGTAGTATAATGTCTGGGGCTTCCCTGGTGGCTCAGCAGTAAAGAATCAGCCTGCAGTGTAGGAGATGTGGGTTTGAACCCTGGGTTGAGAAGATCCCCTGGAGAAGGAAATGGAAACCTACTCCAATATTCTTGCCTGGAAAGTGCCATGGACAGAGGAGCCTGGCAGGTCACAGTCCATAGGGTAGCAAGAATTGGACACGACTTAGCAACTAAACATACACCCACAGCATAATGTCAAATATGTCATTACAATATAGTAACAATACCTAACAATTACAGAGTGCTTCCCAGGTACTGAGGTCTGTTCTAAGGACTTAGTTTTCTCTTTAAAATCCTGTGGGGCAGGGCCTTTATTGACAAACCAGGAAACTGTAGAACAGACTTTAGGCTCGTGCATGATCACACAGCTATGAGGGGGAAAAGCCTGAATTAAAATTCAAGGCCACATACTCAACCACTGTATTATCTTCTATAATAAGAACTTAATCAATGGCAGTTATTATTATTACAAGAACAAATCCTGGCAGAGATGTGGAAGATTATAGGGATGAATCAAGCTTGGGCTGAATTGTTATTCTCCAGGAGGCAAATGGCAACTCTAAGGTTAGACTTTGAAATTCTGTGCTAAATAAATAAACGGCTGCTATTATTATGCAATTACTGGACCTAATTTGAGACAGAAAATGAAAGTAAACAAATTCCATATTATCATTGCACTTTATAAATTGAGAAAACAGCTGCAAGGGAGGTTAATGACACGTTCACTCTCAGTCCCTTAGAGCCTGTTCCCTGAGGACACACAGGGGACAGGCTCTAACGTTCCCTGGTTCAGGGAAGCAGGCTATCTTGTCAGGCTACATCTAAAATCTGCCTTGGCTTTGGTGGAATTCTGGGTGATTTTTTTTTTTTCCTCTGTCTTTTCAACATTTTCTATAATGAACACACTTTATTTCACCGTGGAAAACTCACTTTAAAAAAATAAAATGAAGTACAAACAAGAACCAATCTCTGTAAGGCAATAAGAACCACATGTGTTGTAAATGGAAAACATGCTGATTTTTCTTCTGTGTCTTGCAAGCAGCATGCCAGACACATAGTCCACAGCTTTGAACTGTTTACATAAACACACCCAAGCCAAGGGTTTGCACGCAACAGTTAAATTGCACACGCGCAGGCATCTGAATGACTTGGAAGGGTAAAAACTGGTATTCACTTCAGCTGAATTCGGAAAGGGCACACTAGCAACATTTGTGGTAGACTGTAGCATCCCAAGTCCCTTTGAAAGAGAAATCTGCTGAAATGGAGTGGGATTGGGAGAGTGCCAACTGGTAGTTGAAGGTGGAATGGATTGGAGTGACCCAAGAAGTTCATTCTCAGAGAAGGCAACGGCAATCCACTCCAGTACTCTTGCCCGGAAAATCCCATGGACGGAGGAGCCTGGTAGGCTGCAGTCCATGAGGTCGGTAAGAGTCGGGGACACGACTGAGCGACTTCACTTTGACTTTTCACTTTCATGCATTGGAGAAGGAAATGGCACCCACTCCACTGTTCTTGCCTGGAGAATCCCAGGGACAGAGGAGCCTGGTAGGAGGCCGTCTCTGGGGTCGCAGAGAGTCGGACACGACTGAAGCGACTTAGCAGCAGCAGCAGCAGCAAGAAGTTCATTATCAGCCGCTAGAGGGCACTACCAGTATAAACAACACTTCCTCAGGAAAGGTATGAACCTCCTTGAGGAAAAAAAAAGTCAATATGTTAGTTGTGTCTGACTCTTGGATACCCCATGGGCTGTAGCCCGCCAGGCTTCTCTGTCCATGGGGTTTCCCAAGCAAGAATACTGGAGTGGGTTGCCATTCCCTACTCTAGGGGATCTTCCCAACCTGGGTCTCCTGCATTACAGGCAGATTCTATACCGTCTGAGCCCTCAAGACAGACATGAACATCCTTCTCACCCGCTAGTTCTAAGCAGAGAAAGCTGACGGGATTAGGTCAACAGAATTCCACTTTTATTTTGCTTGCTCTTTCTGCATAAATTAGATGAGGTTTTTCTTCCTTGTGAAAGGTTTGATGGACAGAGGGTCCCCTTACTCTTAGGACTCTTAAACTGCCATAATCATTTGACTGTAAATATGTCATTTTACAACAAATGTTGAGTGTTTCTCATGGGCTAAGTCCTGAGCTTGTCACCACCATGGTATAAATTAACTCCAAGACCACCCTCTTGCCTGTACGTTGGAGACAAAGAGCTTCTGAGATAACCAAGAGGCACATGAGATAACCTAGGAACTATAAAATATAGAAGGTTGATGCTATTTTGTTGTGCACTGCAAAATACTGTGGTTGACCAATGGGAATATCAGCCAGGGTCATTTTGGAAAGCCATCTGAGAAAAGCAGAGAACCATGTACTACTAAAACAGGCAGAAAAGAAAGCAGAAACCAGCATTAGCAAAGTTACAGAAGTAGAAATTTCATGACTAAGGAAAACCAAAACCTTTCATTTAATATTTGTGACGGTCTACATGGACTTAGAAAACTTTTAAATGCACCAATTTACCTGCTTTAGAGATCAAGTGATATTCCTGTCCCACCTACTGTAATAGGTGGGTTTTTTTTTTCTTTTTTCTTTTCTGAAGCTGTTTTCTATAGTGTTCAATTTTTCTTAACAGAGTAGACTACGAAGCAAGCCACCTTTTGGAGACTGAGGTCCTCGGTGTGTCCTGCCTGATCCTGGACACAGTAGAGCTTTATTCCAAGAACAGAGAACATATGACACCATCCCATTTCTGCCTCTGAAACTCAAGTTATGTAGCAGTGCCCTAGGAGTGAAGTTTAACATGGATTACTTGACTTGAGAAAATTCAGTGCAGCTGGAACACCTCCTTGGGGTTTTCCATGTACTAGGAATAAAAATTTGCAATGAACAAAATATATATATATTTTAAATTTAATTTTCCCATAGGATTGGAAACTTAATAGAATTTTTTTGATTGGAACCAGATCTACACACGTATTCTTAGGTTCTAAAGACTAATACAATTGCATTATTATTTGGGGGTGAAAAAAAGGATTCTTTTGCCATCATAGCTTTACAAAAATAACACTGCTTTCCACTTACATTGACTTCTCTACTGTTTATGTTATGCTACTTAGGAAAGTGCTATTTTCTTGTTAAATTAATATGTGCCGACAAGCATTTACTCACCACACGTCAACATGACCTCCCTTATAAGTCATCACTCCTAATATTTATGGTCCAGGAATGAGGTAGTTTGGGTGAGTCACAGATTTATACTTAGCCCAGAGATTAAGAAAAAAATTAACACCACAATTTCCCTTAAGTAATGGAAAAAAATGTGACTTGTTACACATTTCTTTTCTGGGTCAGTGTTTTTCCAGGCAATTCACAGGGTCTTAGGATTACCCACGGTTTCTTTAGTTTTCTTGAATGGAAGAACGGGGAAGGATTTCCCTAGGGGTCCAGTGATTAAGACTGCACTGCCACTGCAGGGGGCAGGGGTTCATCCCTGGCTGGAGAAATAGATGCCACATGCTGCACAGAGTGCAGCCGAAAATGAACAATGGCTTGGGGGAGTTGTGATGGGTGCTCAATTTTAAATTTTATTACAATTCTATGCTACTTTAAAAGAACATAGATAACCACTGTGAAGGTTATTGTTGTGGACAATGAAAAATATTAAGCAGTGGTACAGACTCTGAGTGTTTCAAATGAATGAAATTGAATCAAGTTTCCCAAATAGCAGGATCTCAGATGTGTATTTTACTTACAAAAGCAATCCTTTACCCATTATTTAAACATGTGCTTATCTGGCATTAAAGAGGGAGAGTCTAGGGTTTATGAAATGTAGGGGGAGCAATGAAATTCAGAAAAATGCCAACAAGGTCTATGAGAAAACAATAGAGAACCACAGTTCCTGGAAAATGTAGGAATAATTGAATAGCTTTGATAATTTATAGAACAAGAACATTCATGATACTTTTGGCATTCTATCATCTAAATAAGATGTCTAGGATTAAAAAAATTAACAGAAGCTAAACTGTAGGATTCACATAAATTTTACTTATAGTTACAAATTATTCTCTCTGGTGGTTTTTCATAAAAGATATTGTTATGAGTTGAATTGATATTAGGGTCTAGAGTGGTTCAGATGGTAAAGAATCTTCCTGCAATGCAGGAGACCCAGGTTCAATCCCTGGATCAGGAAGATCCTCTGGAGAAGGGAAGGGCTACTCACTCCAGTATCCTAGCCTGGAGAATTCCATGGACTGAGTTGAAATTGATATTGAAGTCTTAACTCCCACTGCCTTTGAACATGAAATTAGAACTTATTTGGAAATAGAGTCTTTGTAGATGATCAAGTTTAGATGAGATCATTAGGGTGGGTCCTCATCCAATGTGACCACATTCTTATAAACAGGAGAAATCTGGCCACAGAGACAGACACGTGCAGAGGGGAGATAGTGTGAAGACACAGAGAGAACGCCGTCTACAACACAAGGAATGCCTGAAGCTACAGGAAGCTGGGAGAATGGCAGAAACAGATTTCCCCTACAGCCTCCATAGGTACACAGTTGGGACTTCCCTGGTGGTCCGGTGGCTAAGACTCCAGGCTCCCAACGCAGGGGTCCTGGGTTTGACCCCTGGTCAGGGAACTAGGTCCCACATGCCACAACTAAAGAGTTCATAGGCCATAACTAAAGATCCCACATGTCACAAGGAAGACCCGCGCAGCCAAATAAATAAACAAATATTTAGAAAGGAAGGAATGAACCATGCTGCTGACACCTTCACTTGACTCCTCGCCTCCAGAACCATAACACATTTCTGTGGTTTGAGACACCCAGTTTATGGTACTTTGTTATGCAGCCCCCAGAAATAAATCCAGATATCTATTCCTGATGTCTGTCTTGTAGTTTGCCATTTACCACCAAGTCTCCTGCAATTAACAGAGCACAGAAGTTGTATCCAGATTGCCCTCAGAGCCAACCATCTGGCCCAGTGCTGGACCATCTCACTCTACCATTCACATTAGGCAAGTTCCTTTTAGAATTGGCCAGAGCAAAGCAATTGGGAGGGTGAATCTGCTGCAGAAACTCATATATTGCCTTATGAAGCCAAATACCTTCGATTTTGATTATTGTTCAAATAATTAGAAAAGAATATGAGGTTTACTGCATTTCATGATCTTCAAGGAAAATTTGGCCAAATGGCTAGAGTAGGTCTGATTCGTGGAATAGTTTGTAGAATGTAAAAAATACTGGGATTACAAGAAGCGATCATGGACATCCACTGATACATCTGGTACTTCCATAATGTGGCAGTTCATTGGTCCCGTGCCTAATCGGGCAATAACGCAGATTAGAACTTGCCTCAGTCATACTCAAAAATCATGTTTATGAACATTATCTCTGATATCATCTGGGTCAGATGAAGACTTAAAACTTGCATGCAAGTGGAATTTTTAAGTTATAATTTTTAAGATATATTAAACCTCAGAAGGGACTTGTCGTAGTATTTGATGAAGGAGCTTCAAAGAAGCTAGTTTAAATGTGATGATAGTATCACACATTTTCCATTTTTGAAATGTGAGTTACATGTGCTGTTGTGCTAAGTCGCTTTAGTCGTGTCTGACTCTTTGTGACCTAATAAACTGTAGCACACCAGGCTCCTCTGTCCATGGGATTCTCCAGGCAAGAGCACTGGGATGGACTGCCACTTCTTCCTCCAGGGGATCTTCCCAACTCAGAGATCAGACCTACGTCTCTTAAGTCTCCTGCACTGGCAGGCGGGTTCTTTCCCACTAGTATCACCTGGGAAGTCCCATGAGTTACATGTACTTAGGCATTTAGACATTGATGCCACACTGTCTTGATCCTTGCTCCATAGAGACTTGGGAAAGAAACTGAATAGTTTACGTATAAAATGAACAGTTCTGATGAGCAGCTCAGGCAAGAACTATTCAGATTGCATAAATAAATAAAGTAAAATAAAAAGATCAAATAAGGAAACCTAGATGAAGAATATATGAAGCAATAAGAAAACAAACAGACAAAAAAACAAAAAGGAAAGGAAGCAGGCACTTTATTTGGAACATATAAAGAAATCTAACCCTACTAACTTTTCCATCTTTCATTTTCTAGCAAGTGCCTGTGATGTATTGTAAGTATCTGGAGAATATGCACACACCTGGTGCCCTTGTGTAGGTGTGACCAGAATTCCGCTTGTTGCAAAAGAAAGGATTAAAACACATGAAATTAGAGAAAATGACACATAAAAGAACAACTGAAGTTTTCAACAAAGTAAATATATAGCTAAAATTGATCAACCCTCCAGCAAAGTCCTCCTGGGCTGTGTTTTCTCGGGAAAATGAGGGTGGAGAGAGTCACAAAAGTCTTGGCTCTGATCCACCCCCATGGCCTGCTGACACAGGCCCGGCTCCCCAGAGCACTGGGGTTGCACTTGAGCTGCTGCCAGGAGAGCTGCTTTCATTAAAATTGAGTAGGAAGGAGTACAGCAGTGGGGCTGAGCAGAATAACTAACTGCCCAGACTTCTGGATTCTGGAAGGGGTTGGGGCTGAGCGGGGAGAAGGTTGCTGCAGCACTGGGTAGGATGTACTTGGTAGAACCTAACAATTATCTTGTTCTAGCATTTAGAACTTTTATTCATTCCTGGGGTCACTGCAATTTTCCAGGGTACCCTGAAAGCAGCCAGCTGTTAAGCCAGGCTATTCCCTACTCAGTCTATGTTGGGGTTTGTGCTAGAGAACAGAACTCCTAACCATTTGCATGCCATGCACCATTTTGGGATAGCTAGTAAATCAATTAACAGGATAACATTTTAAAATATATAATATAAAAATATAAATACAAATAAAACCTGGGTTGAAATACCACTATTAAAATATTGATGTACTGTTTTAAAGAAACAAACTTGTGATATAGCAATTACACATGCTTCTTGAACATTTTACATAAGCTCTAGTCATGAGTTTAATAATAATCTAATAATTATCATAATTTCAAGTTAATTATGAGTACAAGTGACATTTTGAAATAGCAGCAACTGATATGACTGAAAACATCTGTGATTTCTAGTGTCGACAGGCATGGTATTGCTAACAACACTTTGATCTGTATCAACGTCATAATGGAAGACAGTGCTAAATTTCACTTATATGAAATTTAAATGTTAGTGAAAATGAAGATGAAATATATTCCCATCCAAGCTGACAGACCCTCTGAAGACTGTTTGGTGGGTCTGGACCTCAGGTTAGAAACACTGCTATAGAGGTTTACCCATCCTGATACAGAAGTTTGCCACAAACACCTCATCAGTTTTAGAGCGATCATATTATGACTACCCACTTCATAAAAGTGTTAACTTGGGACTTCCCTGATGGTCCAGTGGTTAAGACTTTGCCTTCCAATGCAGCAGACATGGGTTCGACCCCTAGTCCGGGAGCTAAGATACCCCATGCCTCACAGTCAAAAAAACAAAACATAAGACAGAAGCAATATTTTAACAATTCAATAAAGACTTTAAAAGTGGCCCACATCAAAGAAGTGTTAATCTCTATTTCTCTAAGGATTCAGAAGTCACTTAAAAATCTTATATTAATAGTATGCCAAGAGGTAACACCATTAAGGATCAAATACTATCAGCCTGTAGATTGGAGGAATGTTTGTTGATGAAATCACTGGGTTCAGAAAACAGATAATAGTTTCTAAACCAAGATGTGCTACATATTCTGCAAGAGTGATTGACATTATCATTGCACCGTGAGTCCTCAGGGGAAAAAATGTAGAGCAGGGGATCCATTATAGTTAATAAAACAGGGTACATGGGCTTCCCAGGTGGTTCTAGTGGTAAACAAATGCAAAAGCGAAAGTTGCTCAGTTCTGTGGACTCTGCAACCCTATGGACTATAACCCGCTAAGCTCCTCTGTCCATAGGATTCTCCAGGCAAGAATACTGGAGTGGGTTGCCATGCCCTCCTCCAGGGGATCTTCCTACCCAGGGATAGAATCCAGGTCTCCCACATTGCAGGAACATTCTTCACCATCTGAGCCACCAGGGAAGTCTCAGCCTGCCAATGTGGGAGACATAAGAGATGGGTCAGGAAGATCCCCTAGAGGAGGGCAAGGAAACCCACTCCAGGATTCTTGCCTGGAGAACCCTATGGACAGAGGAGCCTGGCGGTTCACAGTCCATAGAGTCACAAAGAGTCAGACATGACTGAAGAGACTGAGCATGCACGCAAAGCCTAGTAAAGCCTACTCTGAAGTCAGGCAACATTTCATTCAAATTGTTCAAATCACAACCCTTCAGCTCACACTTGTCAAACATTTTATTACTCTAAACTTAAGTTATCTGAGTTACCAAGTGGAAATAAAAGTAGTGCCCATCTCAGAAATATTAACGGACCAAATGAGACAATGTACCCAAATGTACTAAACCAGTGCCTGCCATAAAGTATCCCTCACCTGTCATGAAATGAAAAAAGGAGGACCAGCTACAGATTGGAGAAGGCAATGGCAACTCACTCCAGTACTCTTGCCTGGAAAATCCCATGGACAGAGGAACCTGGTAGGCTGCAGTCCATGGGGTCACTAGGAGTCGGATACGACTTTGACTTTTCACTTTCATGCATTGGAGAAGGAAATGGCAACCCACTCCAGTGTTCTTGCCTGGAGAATCCCAGGGACGGGGGAGCCTGGTGGGCTGCCGTCTATGGGGTTGCACAGAGTCGGACATGACTGAAGCGACTTAGCAGCAGCAGTAGCAGCAGCTACAGATTAACAGACATCTCTCAGCTTGTCTTCCTATTCAGCTCCTTTTCTTGGACCTGCTCTAGGATCTTCCCTTTAGCGGATGAGCTCTGTTTTTTGTTCTGACCTCTGGACCTCTTGGTTCAAGAGGGCTAAAGAAAAGAGGCCACTTAGATTGCATTTGAGGCAGATGTGCAGGACATACCAGAATAGTTTAAAACTATGTGCAGTCAGCAGATAAGAGCATAGGTCTGGTATCAGCTTCAAAATATTTTGTAATTTTGGGAAATAGTTTACAATCCAGCCACCCCTACTTTTGCTTTGCCAAAATGTCATGAGGGACATGCAGGAAGCTAGAGAACTAGCAAGTAATTTTTCATATGAATTCCCACTAGTTGGGGCTGAGTTGAAGGATGTAATTTATGGCCATTCTTGGGAAACAACCATACTCCCATTTCATAAAAATATGGTCCTAAAACTGATCAACTGCTTCCTGTCTTAAAGTGGTAGGGCTAAATTTAATAGGAATGTCCCTTTTTCACTCTTTTTGGTTTCCACTTTATACTTAAGGATGCAAAGAATAAAAACGAAACAAATCAAACAAACAAACAAAACTAAATCAGAACTCATACACAAAGATAACTGATGACTAGGAAATGACAGCTTTGGCTGCTTATTTTTGGAGACTGGGTTTTATTTTCTTTCGCTGCATTTCATCACAGTGAAATACAAATGATGGTGTCTGCTGAAGAGGAAATTTTGCTATCCAATATTTTGGTCACTTTTTGGGGGACACTTAGAAAAACTTAGAAAAATCTACAAGAATAGAATAAATAATTCTTATATATTCTTTATTGAGATCCACCCATTGTTTACAATTTGCCTCATTGGTTCTATCATTCTCTCTCTCTCTCTCTCTATGTAATATATACTATATACAATCTGCATTTTTTTTTACCATTAGAGAGTAAGTTGGAGATATTGTGCACCCTTCCCTCTAAATATTTCAATATGTGTACCTAACAAGGATATTTTGTATTATAACAATTACCAGTATCAGAAGATTTAACATTGACACACTAATATTATCTAATCCACAGTCAATATCACATTTCTTCAATTGTCCTCATAATACTCTTTATATAGTTACTTTTTTATTTCTGTCCAGTATCTAATCCAGGAGCAAACATTGAAATTAGTTATTATCATTTCAACTTGCTCTAAAATTGGAATATTTCTTTACTCATATATACATATATATATATTTCAAGATTTTGACATTTTTGGAGAGTACAAGGCAATTGAGTAGATACAGCTTACACATCTGGGGAGAGAAACACAACAAAAGTTACAGTGTGTCCTTCTCAGTCAATTATATTAGAAGGCACAGGTTGGTTTGTGCCTCCGTTGGTGAAGTTAACTTTAATCACCTGATGAAGATGGCATTGTTCAGATTTCTCCACTGTAAAGTTGCTATTTTTCTGTTTCCAGTGAATAAATAATAGGTGAGAGATCCTCTAAGACTATGTAATTATTAACACCCTGATCCTCATCAAACTTTCACCCATTGGAACTTTCAGCATCCACATACAACTCTTACTTTAATCAATTAGTACTACAGTGGTTCTCAAATGGTACTTGCCTAAATCTGCTGTTCATTTCACAACTGATATTCCTAAGTAAGTCATTTGTTTGTATCAACCTGGACTCATAGGGACTTCCCTGGTGGTCCAATGGTTAATAATCTGCCTTCCAATGTAGGGGATGTGAGTTTGATCCCTGGTCAGGGAACTAAGATCCCACATGCTATGGAGCAAGTAAACTCATGTGCTGAAACTACTGAGCCTATGAGCCACAACTAGAGAGTCTGTGGGCCACAATGATAGACCCCATGTGATGCAACTAAGACCCTATGCAGCCAAATAATAAAATAGATACTTTTAAAAGACATGGACTCATATATTATTTTTTCAAGGTTGAAATCCATTATTATCAATATTTATTTTGTCCCAGAATTGTCTAGCAAGTACCCTTTCAAGATGAATCCTATGTCCTTTTGACAGGCTCCCATTATTTATTTGTCGAACACAACAATATTAGTATTTCATTCTTCTGCAAAATTTGTTGCCTTGCTAATACAGAAATAAATCTTTGATTCTTTGATAAAGATGATTCATTTTGCTTTAACAGGAAGGAGAATAATGATTAATGATTGATTTAACTATATATGTGTATTTTTTAAACTATGTGTTTTGCTTTTCATGATTTGTGGTTTTCTTTATATCAGTTGTTGATTTTAAGCACTTCTTTATACTTACGGATATGAGCATCAATCAGGCCAAAGACAAAACCAATGACAAAAATATTTTAACCAAGCTTATCTTCCTGAGAATAGAAAAACAGAGACTTAGGGGCTTAGAGACTCAACAGATGGTTTAGACAAGGAAGGAAAATTGTGATATTCTATCATTCATAGAAGAAGGAAGAGAGCAGTAGAGATTGCCTTAAATGTTGGAAAAGAGAAAAATAATCATAGCTAGTTCACATCTATGACAAATTTGTTTTGTATAAAACTGGAAATATGTTTCATTATAATGGCTGATATACTTTCTCTGTAGTTGAGCATATATATATATATATATATAGTATAGTATATATATAGTATGTATCATCTATATATATATACATATAGATGCATATATAGATATGTTTATATACATATATGTATAGTATATATTATTTACATATATATATAGTAGCACACTTATGTCATTTTTCTTTTAAATCCTTTCCTTGATACTGAACTTAAAGAATTAGTCTTAGATTGTGTTGATTTCACTGGTTCTCAGTCTGAAGCACTATGACCCTCGTTGGGTAGTATAGTAACCCTGCTGTTCCCAGGCCACTTCATGAGCTAGAATGCAGCACACAAGGATTGAAGCAGATGTAAGAGACATGCAGATACAACTGAAATGTGGCTCCTTAAAACCCACATATTTGGAAAATTCTGAAAATGTTCCATCCATAAAGAAAACCTAAAAGAACCGCACAGTAGAAGGTATGTAGAATTTGGGATGTGACCTTAAAAATGTCTTTTAAGCTTTTAATCATAATTCCATCATCTCTAAAAAAGGGATGATAATAATACTTACCTTACCTGTCCCACACGTTATTATAGTAAAAGAAAATCTGCACAATAAAATACTCTGCTTGTGACAGAGTCACATTAATTATGATCACACACATTGTTCAAAGACATTTGAGGACATTACACTGATTATTGGATTAAGAATTTAATTGCTCCCATCACATGGGAGAGATGGAAATTTCAGAACTGAGTTGGGAAAATACATTTGGGATGCTCCACAATCATTAAAACCTTAGGGAATAATGCTTCTCAATAGCAGGGGCATCACTGAATGTTCCAGTTTATCTAGTATAAATAAAGTATGCCACTGCATCACACTCTCCTGGTGGCTCAGCAGTAAAGAATCCATCTGCAATACAGGAGACATGGGTTTGAGTCTTGGGTCAGGAAGATCCCCTGGAGAAGAAAATGACAACCCACTCCACTATTCTTTCCTGGAAAATCCCATGGACAGAGGAGCCTGGCGGGCTACAGTTCATGGGGTTGCAAAAGAACTGGACACGGCTTAACGACTGAACAACAATAAAAATGGGCTATCTTAAGGAAAACCTCAGAGTCAACAGAAGTATATCGCTTGGAGCCTCTTTATCTCCCCTGGAAGCCTCTCTTATCTCAGGAGTGAGCTGCTGCTGCTGCTGCTGTTTCAGTTGTGTCCGACTCTGTGCGACCCCATAGACGGCAGCCCACCAGGCTCCTCTGTCCCTGGGATTCTCCAGGCAAGAATACTGGAGTGGGTTGCCATTTCCTTCTCCAAGGAGTGAGCTAGTCACTGAAGACCCTGGTGCAGTGCACAGACCTGCTCTCCGTATGCTTTGGACCCCACTTCTGCCCTCTTCTCATTTGTATTTTGCCTCTTCAGGATCTAGCCAGATTCCCTTCACTCAGTCTGAATGGCTGAGTTACTCAATTAATTCTCCCAGAGATACATTCATTTTAGAAGAGATTTGAGACATTCATTCACTCACTGTATATTTATCAAGCACCAGTTCTGTGTTAGCAGTTCAGGCTCTGATCATGCAGAAGAAACATACAATCTCTCCTCTCATGTAGTTACAGTTTGGTGGTGGAGAGGTGATCAAACAATCAATAATGTCAACAACAATCATAATAATAACAACTAGGGCTTCCCTCAGAGAAGGCAATGGCACCCACTCCAGTACTCCTGCCTGGAGAATCCCGTGGGTGGAGGAGCCTATAAGGCTGCGGTCCATGGGGTCGCTGAGGGTCGGACACGACTGAGCGACTTTACTTTCACTTTTCACTTTCATGCATTGGAGAAGGAAATGGCAACCCACTCCAGTGTTCTTGCCTGGAGAATCCCAGGGACGGGGTAGCCTGGTGGGCTGCCGTCTATGGGGTCACACAGAGTCGGACACGACTGAAGTGACTTAGCAGCAGTAACAGCAGGGCTTCCCTGGTGGCTCAGTGATAAATAATCCGCCTGACAATGGTGGGGACACAGGTTTGATTCTTGGTCTGGGAAGATCCCACATGCTGTGGAGCAACTAAGCCCATGAGCCACAACTGAGCCCATGCACCCTAGAGCCTATGCTTTGCAACAAGGAAGCCACTGCAATGAGACAAATTACAATGAAGACCCAGTACAGTCAAAATAAAAATTTTTTAATTAAAAAAAATGATAATATTAACAAGAACAGGTAATATTGCTGAGCACTGACTAATTGCCAGGCACTGTTCTAAGTGTTTCATGTGAAAAATTCTCCCCAAAACATGGGTACATACATATATATATATATATATATATATATACACACACACACACATATATGCATTCTCAGTTGTTCAGTCATGTCTGACTCTTTGCAACCCCCAATGGACTATAGCCCACCAGGCTCCTCTGTCCATGGGATTCTCTAAGCAAGAATACTGCCATGCCCTCCTTCAGGGGATCTTCCCAACCCAAGGATCGAACCTGAGTCTTGTGTATTGCAGTGTAATTCTTTACCATATATATATGTGGCTTTCCGTGGTGGCTCAGTGGTAAAGAATTACACTGTAATACACACACACACACATACATACATACAGTTATTATTCTCACTTCACAATTTTAAAAATTAAGTCTTGTGAAGCTGAAGTAACTTTCACACAGTTACTACCTGGCAGAGGAAGAATTTAAAACTTGGCTCCAGTACCTGCACTCTTTGGTAAAGAAATATAGGGCAGTAAGGAAATATACTCTAACACACGCTAGGGATAGAAATGAAAAGGTTTCCTGAGAAAGTGTTGTATAAACTGAGACTTGAAAAATGAGACACTATCTTTGTCAAAATGAATCTCTTACCCAATGTCCTCATGCAGGACAACAGGAGGGGATTGAAAAGAGGGAAGTTTGAGGGCAGAAGAATTCAAATCTCATCACTGAAATGGCTGCCCACTCTAATTATGCCCAAAATGGAACAAAGCCCATACATCACCCTGACAGGGCACTGCCACCAGGAGAAAGAATGGGTGGGTCAATCAAGATAAAGAAAAAAAAAAAAAATCAGGGAATCAAGTACTCCACTATACCAAAGTTAAGATATTCCAAGCTAAGAAGGGTGGGAGAGCTTCAGGATATGAAAACTAACTACGCAAACTGAAAATGCAGAACCAAAAACCCCACTAGGCTTTTGTCTCACCCTTAGCACTGCTTCTAGGGTAGAAGGATAATATTAAGTATGCATGATACATTAAAGGAAAAGGGGGTAATATAGGTAAGAGTATTGAAGAAGGAAAAGCCAGAAGAGACAGGTTTTTCTTTCTTTGTTCATAACAATCTCTTTTGCTCTCAAGGAGGAAAAATAAAGCATGATGAGTGCATAATATACATCTATATTGTGAAAAATTTAAATTCTACCATTAGCAGTAGCTTTATGGGATGATTCGTGGTATGCATAAATTTTTGCTAAGAATTTGACAAACTTTGCTGAAGCAGTACAAGCAATAACCAAACTTACTGTACAGCTATAACTTTATATTTATGGGCTCTTAGAGATTTGTGGTTGTTGTTCAGTCACTAAGTCGTATCAGACTCTTTGCAACCCCGTGGACGGCAGCATGCCAGGCTCCTCTATCGTTTACTGTCTCCCAGAGTTTGCTCAAATTCATGTCCATTGAGTTCAATTACCTTATTTTGTAAATGTGAAAATAAACTCAGAAATGAAAGTCTTGCTTCTGGTCACACAGCTAATTATTGACATCATGAATAAGTACCAGATCTTGGAATCCTATAATATACATCTATGTTGTGAAAAATTTAAATTCTACCATTAGCAGTTGCTTTATGGAATATTCATGATAAGTATAAATTTTTGTTAAAAATTCTAACAGACTTTGCTGAAGCAATGCAAGTTATTGTTTTCTCTGGAGCCCCCGGCTGTGTTAATGAGGATCCCTAGCTCCAGTGGTGACATGGCATTTCTGCCTTTTGTTGAAACATGACAGATGTAGGTGGAGATCATGAGTGCTTTCCTTTCACGATGAGCCAGCAACGCCAGAAGCACTGCACAAACTTGGGCAGATGCTACCCCTGCCAGGTGGCCTGATATTCAGATAGGAGAAAGGAATAACATAGTAGGAAAAGTAGATGACTCAGGCTGCAGAGAAGAAGGGATGGGAATTAACATCTATAATTTCATTTTGTGACTCATAGAGCCATTTTTCCTAGGTTGTATTTCAAGTGGTGCCAGCTAATTTTAAGATGAATATACAGATTTGAGATGAAAAGGACACAATGACACCAAGAAACTAAAATTAAACATGGATGTGAAGGATAAGGCTAGAAAGGGGAAACGTGGGACCTCTCTGGTGGTCCAGTGGTTGTGATTCTGAGCTTCCATTGTGGGTTCAATTCCTGGCTGGGGAACTAGGATCTCACATGCTACAGCACAGCAAATAATAATAATAAATAAAATAATCTTGAAACACATCAGAAATAACTCAATTTAAAAAAAAGGAAAGAGGAAATGTTTCCAGTAGAGGATAGGACATAAATGTGAAACAGGGGAAAGGAAGTAATTTAATAGTTAGACGGTCTCTGATGCAATTCCACACCTGCTCAGCAGGAGTGTACCCTAGGGTCTTGCCAGGAGTACAGGAAACCACCATGGGTCTTTCAAAGAGAAGACCTTTAATAGAGGGGAGTTGCTGTTGAAAACAATGAAAGAATGGAAAAGCGAGATGGAGATGGACAGGCAGAAGTGGAAAGCTGTAACCACAAGAAGAGGTGATGAAATAACAGGAGGAAATAGGTAACCAGGGCGAACCATCTGGAGCCTTCCAGAAGGAAGTGTGTCTCATGGAAGGAGGGGCTCTTTTGAAGTGATGAGAATTTAAGAAGAAATGTTGTTACTACAGGAGACAACAAGGAGCAGACACAGAAAGACGGAGACATTCGGTGGTTTTTCCCTCCTCTAGCCCTTCAATCTTCTGTCATTGCTTCATACTGGCCAAACATAAAAGGAGGGCAAAGGACTGCTGCTGCTAAGTCGCTTCAGTTGTGTCTGACTCTGTGCGACCCCATAGACGGCAGCCCACCAAGCTCCCCCATCCCTGGGATTTTCCAGGCAAGAGTACTGGAGTGGGGTGCCATTGCCTTCTCCGGGCAAAGGACATGGGAGCCTAAACAATGTAGTCCATTTGCAATGTAGTCCATTTCCAAGGCAGAAACAGGGCAGAAATGAATCTGAAATTACTGTTTGTTGACCAGAACACATAGCAGAGTTAATAAAGTCTGACTCCAGCAGATCCCCATTGCATTGATCTCTGAGCCAGTCCCAAGTGAAGCAAGTTTTCCATTAGGACTTCTGTTACCAACGGGTCTGTATTTGTCCATCCTCCTCTTCAGTACTTTTGAAGTAAGCTCCAAACTCATTGTCTATTTGCCAAACTTTAGAGTTTCCCTAAACAACCAAAGTGTCTGGGCTATTATAAAGTCAACCTCCAGCTCACCACAAGAATCCATTCTGATCCTGAAGCATTTTTCTGAGACTCTGAAAGCCTGTTAGTAAGCAGCTCTTATTAACTCCCTCCTCTAAGGGATATAAGGCCTAAACCCTTAATTTTGGATGAAGATATTGATCCACAGTGAGTAGATCATCAGCCACCTATGAGACATCCTGGATCATCACCATTATGACCCCAGGATCTGTGTCTCCACCCACCAGATTGGACCTCCTGGATATAGCCAATATAAGAATTTCCCAAGAAGCACCATGCTTTCTTTCTGAGACTACCAGCCTTGGGGGCAACAGAGCCGCCATTCAGTTCTCTGCACTCAGATTGCCCCTGGTCCATAAGCAGTCAAATTGAGCTTTCCTTCTCTATCTGTCCTTCAGTTATTTGCTATCCATGAGAGAGGTTAATCAACACAAAAGATTCAAAGGGGTCTGAGAATAAGATGGAAACACAACTAAATTTACTTTGGAATCTTGACCTTTTCTCTCTGGAGAGAATCACATGTGAGCTAAGTCACTTCAGTCATGTCTGACTCTTTGAGACCCCATGGACTGTAGCCCGCCAGGCTCCTCTGTCCATGGGATACTCCAGGCAAGAATACTGGAGTGGGTTGCCACTTCCTTCTCCAGGGGATCTTCCCCATGGAGGGACTGGATCCACGTCTCTTGTGTCTCCTGCATTGGCAGGAAAGTTCTTTATCACTAGTGCCACCTGGGAAGCCCCAAGGAGAATCAAAAAGGGTGTTACTGAAGTTTTCCACTGAAGTGCTCTCTCCATGAAGTCAGTGCGTCACTCTGAAAATGTAAATAGAAGAGCAGATGGCACATAATCCTCTTAGCACTGAGGATTCTGCTCTTTCTTCAAGGTTTCAATCTGCTCCTTCAGAGCAGACTCTGAGTTAAATAAAGATGGGAAACAGGGTGTCCTGAAACCCCAGTGGATCTGAGGACACAATCAGCTGTCAACCCCGTTCCTTCTCCCTATGGCACTTGAGAGCTGAAGATAAGAGGAAGGGTCCTTGCTTTGCTGCTAAGCCCTAGTGGCATTAGTCCTGACAGAGCAGCGGCCACTGGCAGACTGCAAATTACAGCCCTCTGCCTCTGCATGTAAACTGTCCCAGTACCACTCAAGAGACCAGGATTGGAAGCTCACATACCAACCCCTTCTTCTAGCCAACAATCTTTTAACTTCTGCCAAGGCTTTTCTCACTAAAACAAAGTTGCTCGGCCTCCAAAAATAACATCTGTTGCTCAGAGTAACATTTTCAAACAACATAATAAACTGTACTTCCAGAAAATATACACTCTGTGCTTCCCTGAGGGTCTTCACAGAATGGATGATGTGGGATTCTGGGCTCCCTCCTTCCACACACGCACTGTCTACCCTTGGACAACTGGTTTTGTTGTCACGGGTGGTGCTACGAGTTACCATGGGAAGGTGTCTCCATCTGCAGCATGCAAGGACCAGAGACGCTTTAAATAACAGTCCTACCCAGATTTGTGATGTAGGCTTTCACAAGTAGAACCTTTTTTTTTCCCCAAACCCAGGTTATGGTGCCCTGGAGTTAGTATCAGGGAGACCCAAGAAGTTTAAACAAATAGCAATAACCATAACACTCCCAGCTTGTACATTTTTAGATTCCTTGCAAATTAACTCTGGTTTCAGGGATCAGCTAACCCCATCACTCCAACCCCACAGGATTCATCTGCAATTTGCTCATCTTAGACTATTATCCTCTCCATCTCTCCCTGTCAGTCTTTTTGAGATAGAAGGACGTGCTTGGATCACAGTCTGCTCCATGACTATACTGAGCTGCCCTGATCATCTCCTCAGTGTAATTACAGGAGCTCTGAGGGAGGATGTGTAAGTGGTAGACAGTCAGCACCACTGGAGATCATGCAAGACACTCATTTCTGTATGCACAGGGTGGAGAAGGACTTAGATCCATGAGGACCCTATCATTTGTAGTCTGTCAAATGTAGACTATCATTTGTAGTCTGGGCAAAAATTCCAAAGACACTTCTATTATTATCAACCTCTTCTGCCTTGGAAGAACCCTACTCCACCTCCCCACGACAAAGCCTGACTCTTTTGAAGCAGTTGTTTTCAAAGTTCAGAATCACTAGGATCACCTGCTGGGGTTGTCATCTAGATTCCTGGACCTCCAGTTTTAGAGTTTCTGATTTAGTAGGTCTGGGGTGGTACCTGAGAACTTGTGTTTCCAAGACAACGCTGACATTTGTGTTCCAAGGACCACACATTGAGAATCACATTCTTCAGGGCCAGCATCTGTCAGCTCAGTTCAGGTCAGTCACTCAGTCATGTCCGACTCTGCGACCCCAGGGACTGCAGCACACCAGGCTTCCCTGTCCATCACCAACTCCCAGAGCTTACTCAAACTCACGTGCTGGTATCCAAAATCACTTTTTAAATGTGCCTCAAAAATAAGCAGTCTCGTGAGTTGATTCTGATGGCACCTAGCATAGAAGAAAGCACATTTAAAAATGTAGAAGATGAGGCTTCCCTGGTGGCTCAGTGGTGAAGACTCTGCCCGCCAATGGAGGAGACATGGGTTCTGTCCCTGCACCGCAACTATTGAGCCTGTGCTCTTGAGCCTGGAAATCTCAACTATTGAGCCCACGTGCCTTAGAGCCCATTCTCCACAATAGAAACCATTGCTTTCAAATGGTCAAAGGCTTTCAGATGGGCAACACAGATTTACAATTTGTCCTTTGAAAGTCTTATAAGAGTTAGGCCTTGAGAGAAGGTAAGGTCCCTTTTAGATCTGTTTTCCCCTTCATTATACTTGCAAGTTTGGCTTATGATTGCTTCCCATCCATTAAAGTGAAAGTGAAAGTGAAGTGGTTCAGTTGTGTCTGACTCTTTGTGACCCCATGGACTGTAGCCTACCATGCTCCTCCATCCATGGGATTTTCCAGGCAAGAGTACTGGATTGGGTGGCCATTTCCTTCTCCAGAGGATCTTCCCCACCCAGGGATCAAACCTGGGTCTCCTGCACTGTAGGCAGACACTTTACTGTCTGAGCCACCAGGGAAGCCCATCCATTAATAATTAACCAATTAAGCTCTTAGCCTTTCTTGTTGTCACACTCAGAGCTCCAAGGCTCCACTGTACACAACAAAATGTGTACAGTTCCTAATTTCCTAAAAAGGCTACATTTCCTGAAATTTACGTGCTCTTTTTCATTCTCAGTATTAATGACATGGCTGTGTCCCTCTAGCTTCAATCACCCACTATTAACCAGAGTGAAGTGTAAGCACAGTCCAACCTCTGCCTCACTTGGTCCGCCTGCCTGACTATCCAGTGAGCAGCCCAGCAGAGTACATGTCCTCTTCTGAATCTAAAGACAGCCTCTATCCAGCTTTAATGCCCATTGGTTCCAAAACCCAGAGAAGCCCTTGACCTCCCAGACATTTTTCCACTGTAAAGTGGAGCCAATAATCAGTGCCTGGACTACTTCACTGTTCGGCTTTGATGATCAAAATAAGAACGAGATAACAGGAGTGACTGCATTTTGGAAACTTGTGTTAGAAAACAGCAAGGTTTCCTTCTTCTTGGTGTTATGTTACAGGTGCCCTGTATTCACAGTGATGGATTGTTAGTTCGCCCTGGTCCCTGTTCATAGTGAGCAGTTTCTCAAATGTATGCCTGGATTCTGATGAGAGAGGATGATGGCTCCATACTCACTGACCACCACACAGTGCTGACATTTCTTTGCTGTGGTATGAGTAATAAAGTCGCATTCAGATACATGGTCCCTCTCAGCTATTAAATCCCTGTACAGTTATAATATGATTTCCTCCACTTTACAGATGGATAAACAAACATACAGATTCTTATTATCTTCCCAAGCATACAGTAAGGAGCAGAACCCAGTCCTCTCAAAAAGTCCATGGTCTTTCTGTCACTAAGATGCTTTTCTTATGGGAAACCACATTTAAATAATTAAAGAACAGGTAGGTAGGTAGGTAGATAGACAGGTGATAGGTAGATAGATAAATAATGGATGGGCAGATAGACAGATAGCCAACCAAAGGGTGTGATTCATCCATATACTAAAGTTTTCTCCTTTGTTTGTGAAGAAAATTACTTTAATGACTTTTGGGATGAAATAGTTTGACTTAGTTTTTAGCATTTTTTAAGGTACACTTTCTGGAGTTGTAGGCTTTAGGATCATGGTTATTAAGTACATTTCACAAACATGGAGGGGCCAGTGCCTCCAATCTCTGAGTGCAATAGATTGGTCTGAAGGCTAGATTCTAGTGTAACTTTTGGTCACCGACCCTTGTTCTGAATGAACGTGTTTTGTAGAAGAGACAACGAACAGCCACAAGGGATCCCAAAGCAGGAAAGTAAAACAAGAGAATGGGAGTTACCTCTGATTTGCCAGAGAAATGAGCCATAAGCCCAAATTTTGATCTATAATGCCCAAAGCAGTGTGGTTTAAATGGTTTCAGCTCATGACAGGTTCAATGTGTGCCAGCCTATAAAGACAGATCTGTAACATTTCTCTCAGCTAGAAAGCGCTCCCTTGTAAATGTGTGCAGAATTTTATTTTTATGAGTTCCTAGCCAGGCATTCATGTAACAGCAATCCTTTACCTATACTAAACTTCCTCTTTTAATGACTAATCCACACTCCTTTTAGATAGCAGGAGGTGGGAACATTAACAGAATGTAGACATAAGCAATGAAACAAGGAGGGCACACACCAATACATCATCCATCTAAATGTGTGGTAGAGAGAGCGAGAGAGGGGGATCTCAATGCAGGAATTCTGAGACCAGATATTAAGACTCAGATTGCACAGTGTTTTGTATTTTTAATCTTTGTAAACCCCACCAAATATAAAGTAAGACATAAATATACAAAAATGGCCATTATGACTGAATTCAACAACTCTAATGATAATCAAGACTTTGGACCACTTTAACACAAAAACACAATTTTATTTAAATAAAATTTATGTTCTAAATCATTTAAAAATAAATATTAAAGAGTGAACCCTAACATAAACTTGGGTGACTTGATATGTCACTGTAGGCTCACTGATTATAACAAATACACCCTCTGGTGTGGAATGTTGAAACTGGGGAGGCAGGAGGGACAGTAGAAATTAACATGGGAACTCTCCATACTGTCCATTCAGTTTAGCTATGAATGTAAAACTGCTCTAAAACACAGTCTATTGTAAAAAAGAAATAGTCTTCATTTTTAAGGTGCACTTTCTGGAGTCTTAAGTTTTAGGATCATAGTACATTTCTTAAACATGCAGGGGCCAATGCTTCTGATCTCTGAGTGCAATATGTCTGAAGGCTAGATTCTAGTGTAACTTTTGGTCACAGACCTTTGTTCTGAATGAATGTGTTTTGTAGAGCAGACTATGAGCAACCACAAACTAAGGAAACCTGCAGAATTCTGCAGTGTTAAGGCACTCTAGGTCAAAATGACATTACCAGCTCTCGCTGAAGATAACATAGCTTTCCCATACATGGTGCCTCCTAAATACTTTAGCTCCCCAAAGAGAAAATGACCCTAAACAATAACTTTTTTTTTTTTTTTGGCTGCATACTGCATGCAGAAATCTTAGTTCGCCGACCAGGGATTGAGCCTGTGCGCCCTGCACTGGAAGTGCAGTTTGGGAAGTCCCAACAGTCACCTTTTAAAAATATAAATCACTTCTCTAACAACCAGGGGAAACAGAAATCACCTTTTTCTTTTACTATATTTGTGCATATTGTCTGCTCTGCAGACAACTTAAGGGAGCTTTAGAAAAACTCACCTATATGCATAGGTTATTATTGTCTTTGATTTACCAACACAAAGGCTTTAATTGATGTATTTATTGGCACTCTGAATAGCACAAATGATGATTTTCAGGTTTCTTTGGCTTATGAGGATCACTGCAGCATGATGTTATTATCTTGCTTTGGGATGTGTTTATCCCTCTGTTTGGGAAGCTGTAATCACAGCTGGGAAGCTGTGTGGATTACAACAAACTGTGGAAAATTCTTAAAGAGATGGGAATACCAGACCACCTTACCTGCCTCCTGAGAAACCTGTATGCAGGTCAAGAAGCAACAGTTAGAAATGGACATGAAACAACGGACTGGTTCCAAATTGGGAAAGGAGTATGTCAAGGCTGTATTGTTACCCTGCTTATTTAACTTATACACAGAGTACATCACGCAAAATGCTAGACTGGATGAAGCACAAGCTGGAATCAAGATTGCTGGAAGAAATATCAACCACCTCAGATATGCAGATGACACCACCCTTATGGTAGAAAGTGAAGAGGAACTAAAGAGCCTCTTGATGAAGATGAAAGAGGAGAGTAAAAAAGCTGGCTTAAAATCCCACAATCAAAAAACTAAGATCATGGCATCCAGTTCCATCACTTCAAAACAGATAGACAGGGAAGCAATGACAGTGACAGACTATTTTCTTCGACTCCAAGATCAATGTGGATGGTGACTGCGACCATGAAATTAAAAGACACTTGCTCCTTGGAATAAAAGCTATGATGAACTGAGATAGCATATTAAAAAGCAGAGGTATCACTCTGCCGACAAAGATCTGTATAGACAAGTGAAGTGAAGTGAAGTCGCTCAGTCGTGTCTGACTGTTTGCGACCCCATGGACTGTAGCCCACCAGGCTCCTCCATCCATGGAATTTTCTAGGCAAGAGTACTGGAGTGGGTTGCTATTTCCTTCTCCATAGACAATGTTGTGGCTTTTCCAGTAGTCATGTACGGATGTGAGAGTTGGACCGTAAAGAAGGCTGAGTGCTGAAGAATTGAAGCTTTCAAACTGTGGTGCTGGAGAAGACCCTTGAGAATCCCTTGGACTGCAAGGAGATTGAACCAGGCAACCCTAAAGGAAATCAACCCTAAATATTCATTGGAAGGACTGATGCTGAAGCTAAAGCTCCAGTGCTTTGGCTATCTGAGGTGAGCAGCCAACTCATTGGAAAAGACCCTGATGCCAGGAAAGTTTGAGGGCAGGAGGAGAAAGGGGCGACAGAGGACAAGATGATTGGATAGCATCATCGACTCAATAGACACGAGTTTAAGCAAACACCAAGAGATAGTGAAGATCAGGGAAGCCTGGTGTGCTTCAGTCCATGGAGTCACAAAGAATCAGACTTGACTGAGTGACTGAACAACAACAATCAGAGCTGGTGACTAGAGCTGATTTTGGGCCTTCTTGCTGCCTATGTGTGAATTAATACCATTATTTTTTACTCCGCCTTGTGGTCTTCTGTTTTTTCCCCACATATCTAGACCTTGAGCTTATAGTACTTATATAGGAGATATTTAACAAATATTTTAATTAAAAGACTAATGAAATAAATGATGAATAAATGCCAGATGAGTTCAGAGACCAAATTTGCACGATTTACAGGGTTTATGTAAGAATGGCAAATAAGGCTGGCCATTGGAACCGAGAAAGGGTTCTCAGTGGGGCACGAACACTGAGAAACAGTGAAAGCAAGAAAGCACACTTCAGTAAAACTGTGACTAGGAGTGATGATGAGTCAAAATAAGTATTTAATAGACACACTGACAACACTTGCACCTTGGAAGAAAAACTATGACCAACCTAGACAGCATATTAAAAAGCAGATACATTACTTTGCCAACAAAAGTCCATCTAGTCAAAGCTATGGTTTTTCCAGTGGTCATGTATGGATGAGAGTTGGACTATAAGGACAGCTGAGCACCAAAGAATTGATGGCTTTGAATTGTGGTGTTGGAGAAGACTCTTGAGAGTCCCTTGGACTGCAAGGAGATCCAACCAGTCCATCCTAAAGGACATCAGTCTGAATATTCATTGGAAGGACTGATGCTGAAGCTGAAATTCCAATACTTTGGCCACCTGATGGGAAGGACTGACTCACTGGAAAAGACCCTGATGCTGGGAAACATTGAGAGCAGGAGGAGAAGGGGACTACAGAGGATGAGATGGTTGGATGGCATCACTGACTCCATGGACATGAGTTTGAGCAAGCTCCGGGAGTTGGTGATAGACAGGGAAGCCTGGCATGCTGCAGTCCATGGGGTCATAAAGAGATGGACAAGACTGAATGACTGAACTGATAACAGGAGGAGAAGGGGACGACAGAGGATGAGATGGTTGGATGGCATCACTGACTCCATGGACATGAGTTTGAGCAAGCTCCGGGAGTTGGTGATAGACAGGGAAGCCTGGCATGCTGCAGTCCATGGGGTCATAAAGAGTTGGACAAGACTGAATGACTGAACTGATAACTAATACTGTTATAAACATTCACTTGTATGATTCTATGTAAACATATGTTTTATTTTTATTTATTGGGTGGGTATATAGCTAGAAGAGAAAGAGAAGGAAATGGCAACCCACTCCAATATTCTTGCCTAGAGAATCCTGTGGACAGAGAAGCCTGGTGGGCTGTTGTCTATGGGGTCATGCAGAGACAGACACGACTGAAGCAACTTGGCATAGCTAGAAGACTTGCTTGACCATAATAGTAACTCTTTGTTTAACATTTTGAGGAATTGTCATTTTTTTCCCCAAAGGGCTACACCATTTTACACACCTATCAGCACTTTTTGAGAATCCCAGCTTAAAGTTGGGATTGACATCCTTGTCAATATTTATCATTGTCTGTTTTTCATCGCAGCCATTTTAGTGAGTACAAAGTGATATCTCATTGTTGGTTTTGATTTTCATTTCCTTAATGGCTAATGACATTGAGCATCTCTTTGTGTACTTATTGTTCATTGTATATCTTCCAGGGAGAAATGTCTATTCAAACCCTCTATTCATTTTTAATTTGGGTTATTCATCTTTTTTATCATTTAGTATAAAGCTTGTTTATAAAATTCTGGATATAAGTCCCTTATCGGATATTTGACTTGGATGTACTTTCTCACACACTGAGTTGTTTTTTCACTTTCTTTGTAATGTTCTTTGATGCATGAAAAATAGTTAATTTTGGTGAAGTCAAACATATCTATTTTTTCCTTTTGTAGCTTGTGTTTACATCTCACAAACCCAAAGTCATAAATACTATTATTCTTTTTTCTTCTAAAAATTTATAGGTTCAGCTCTTATGTTTAGATTTATGATCCATTTTGAGTTAGAAATGTTATATGGTGTGGTACATGGCCACATTGATTCTTTTACATGTGTATATTAACTTGTCACAAAACCATTGTTGGTAAGACTATCCTTTCATCATTCAATTGTCTTGATCCTTCAGTCGAATATTAATTGGTCATAAATATGGATTTACTTCTGGGTTGTCAATTCTGTTCCATATTTCTATGCTTATGCCAGTGGCATACTTTCTTGATTATTGTAGTTTTGTAATCTGGGGATATGAGTCGCCAATTTTGTTCCTCTTTATCAAGATTGTTTAGCTACTCTAGATTCATTAAATTTCCATATGAATTTTAGGACCAAGTTAAAAATTTCAGCAAAAATAAGCCTTCCAACCTTTTCTATCAGGCTGTCTCTGTGTTTTGGGACACAACTTCAAGGTCTGGGCAGTCAGTTTATGACTCTGCCTCAGACTTCATTTTCTGCTTGCACAGAGCTTTAGGATCAGCCACACATGAGAGACTGAGGCCCTCTCAGGTCTTTTCTGAGCATGCATATAGTTGTACACGAGTCCAACCTTCCAGATCCCCAGGAACACTACAGACTTTTCAAAACCTCCTGTGAATGTCACATTTCCCTTATCTTCTTCCTTTTTATGTTCCTAGTCAAGCTCATTTGTCTGTGATGTTAAACAATCACTACTGATTTTTTTTTTTTTCTGACAAATGCCCTGGAGATAGGGTTTTTTTTTCTCCAGCAGGTGTCCTGAGTCTGATCAAATAACAACATCCTGAATTGGGCTTTTCCGCAGACTGTGAGAAAAGTCAAACAGGGACAATGCTCTCTAGGTAGAACTTTCTGTGGGGCTCCAAACCTGACCTGCCTGTCCCTCCAGTGACTCTGAGCCTGCCGTTTTTCACAGTTACACGGTTGTGACACTGCTGTCCAAGGTCACTGTGCAGAGCTGGGAAAAGAGTGATAAAAGAGTAGATCGACCAAGTTAAAATGCCACAAACCCTATAGTTCTTAAGGTTCAGCATTTTCTTCCTGAATAAACTATTCTCAGATTGTTACAAGACTTTAGCTAATTTCTTGTGGTCTAAAATCGTTAATTTTGATGGTTTTGCCAGTGTTTTCATTGCTTGTTTGGGAAGGTGAATTTACAGAGGTCTTCATCTGGCCACTCCATAAGTCTCCTACCATTATTCATATTTAAAGACAAATGTAATTCAATTGAAACTTTTCATACAGTATAAGTAGTTTTTGATCTTTGTTTTCATATAATTTAGGAGATTACATGTAGTTCAAAGTTCACGAATTTATGACATATGGCATAAACATAAATTTTCCAACTTTTTCCAGTCCCTTCTTCATAACACATGGTTCCTCATATTACAAATAACATTAAATCTCCTTTGTAGCCCTCCTTTCTTTTCCCTTATTTTGATTGTGCCTTTGTTGCTGTTGGTACTCAGAACAGAACACAGTATTTCTATGCTGTGTTCAGATCTTTGCAGAACATAGGAGAACTTTTTTGTCTTCCTGTAACAGGTATTATAATTATATTGCTGTTGTTTTTCAGTGTACACACCTGTTTGAGTACATGAACCTGCATAGATTCTTATCAGCTTGAAATAGGACACTGAAAAATGAAAATTGTAAAACATATGCTGAAAAAGTTAGTTTTTCACTATTGAAGGTCAGGAACATTGCAGTTTGAAAATGGTCAGAAGGCTAATGGTCAGAATGCTGACACATATCTTTCAAACTGCCTACCATTATGCATAACTACTTTAGGAAATAATGGAAAGAAAAAATTCCACCCATCTTTCATGATTATAAGGATATAATTTAAAATACCAGCACACACAAAATTTTACTTGGTACTTTCTTTTGTGTTCTTTAAAGATATTTTAATTGTTTTATTTTAAATCCTAGATTAATCTAGTTTCTTCTTCCATTGGGAAATGCATTGCCTTAGAACACTTTTCTAATAATATTTGATCTTTCAAAAAAATAACTCACTCCCATTAACTAACTGGGCTTCCTAGGTGGCTTAGTGGTAAAGAATCTGCCTGCCAATGCAGGAGATGCAGGAGACATGGGTTCGATCCCTGGATCAGGAAGATCCTCTGGAGAAGGAAATGGCAACCGACTCCAGTATTCTTGCCTGCAAAATCCCATGGACATAGGAGCCTGGTGGGCTACAGTCCATGAAGTCACAAAGAGTTGGACACGACTAAGCACACACACATTAACTAATTACCCCTTACACCCCTTAAGTACGAACAATACAAACAAAAAGGGTAAACATATTTACTTGACTACTATCTTTCTGATATCTTACTAAAATGTTATCATAATGTATGAAAATGATTTTCCTTAAAATGTCATCACTCAATTTTTCTACATCTAAATGCTATACAGGTGTGTATAATCTTTTCATTTACTTTCAAATCAATTTAAGAGTATGTTTTGACATGATCACTTCTAATTTCTTAAAAACTTTAACATTCATATAGAAAAACTCTCCCTCTATAATTTAGCCAATTTGTTTATGAATTTCTTCTGTAATTCATACCACTGCTTATTGTGCATGCTAAGTTGCTTCAGTCGTGTCCGACTCTTTATGGCCCCATGGACTGTAGCCCACCAGGCTCCTCTGCCCACAGGATTCTCCAGGCAGGAATACTGGAGTGGGTTGCCATTTCCTCCTCCAGGGGATCATCCTGACCCAGGGATCGAACTCACATCTCCAGCATGTCCTGCACGGGCAGGAGGGTTCTTTACCACTAGAGCCACCTGCGAAGAGAGCACCTCGAAGTGCATGTCTTTCTAGTAAGTCCAAAGTCTCCATGTTTGACCATTAAAGGCAGCAAAAATAATCACAGTACTTCAGAATTAAAGGCAACTGTCCGCTTAAAGGAGCATTTTTATCAGTCTCACAGCCTACAAACACATTGACTACAGCTGAAAATCTAGAGAGGCCAAATACACACACACACACACACACACACACACACACACACACAAAGTCCCTTACACACAAACTTCAATTTATGGACTTTCAAAGATGTCAACATAGGTTTGCATGTCCAATCACGTAAGTTAGTTCACGTGTCTCATGTCCACACACTGTCCTGTGTGTGCATCTTCAAGTGGTTGTGCTTTTGTGTACTTTACTGACTGTACTGTATAGAGGACAGTGGTACAGGATCTCTATTTCAAGCCCAAAATGTCCGGAAACAAGCCTAAAAGCAGCGGTGAGGTGGCTGGTACAGTACTACCTCAACTCACTGGGTTGTTTTTTCAAGAGGGTAGATAGAATTGAAACCATCAAGGAACCAGAACCTGTGCCATCAACGTCAGGTGTGAGTGAAATCGCAGCTTGCCCTCTGTCTCATATCACTGATGATCCTTCAGCTCTGCCGTCTCCCACCTCCGTCAGTAACTCTTCCTGCCTGTTCACTCGCTGCCAGCCCTTGTGTGCCAGTTGCTGTCCTGTACTATTGTACTTTTCAAAGTACTATAAGGTTAAAAATGTTTTTTTTTTAATTTTTTGTGCTTGTTTACGTATTTGTGTGAAAAGTATTATAAACCTACACAGTACAGGCTATATAGCCAATTGTGTTAGTTGGGTACCTAGGCTAATTTTGGTTGGATTTACAAACAAATTGGACCTATGATTGTGCTCTCGGAATGGAACTCATTTTTATATAAGGGACTTACTATATATATTATTATATTATATATATTATTATATATAATTATTACATGTATTATAATATATTATTATTATATATTATATATATTATTATATTATAAAGACAGAACCTATATGAAGGACATGAGGAATAAAGATGCAAAAGACATAGGAGGCTAAAATTGTGATGTCTCTTGATTCCACCTCTTTTCTATTTTTATCATCTATTATTTTTGCTGCTTAAAAACATGATACACACTTTACTGTTTGTTGTATTAACCAGAAACTCAGAGCCCAAAGAACAAAGGGAGCTGGAAGCATATTTTTAGACATTTGCATGCTATCATTTCCAGATTTGCCTTTTTCAGTATTTTTCCCAAAATATTTAAAAGCCCTTCCCTGGATGGCTGAGGAAACAGAGTTCACATTTTTAATGCTAAATTAGAGCAAGGAAGGGGAAAGCCTAATGGTATAAAGGACAGATACTCTGCAGTATCTTGTAGTTTGACTATGTGTTAAGAACTTGATTCTACAATATAAAAGATTTAAGAGTAGCTTTAAGCTCTTTAGAAATTTACTGATGACATTCTTCCTATTATTTCAACCATTCTTCTGACTGAAGTTTGTATTTTCCCACTCCATTTAAAATGACATTCTTGGGTTTTCTACAATATTTATTGTTACATATTTGAAGGATTATAGTAAAAATATGAAGACTGGGACCTTGGCAGTAGTGAATAGGCTTGATCTATACTCTGAAAAGAATATCAGAAATGATTGATATAGTATCAAGGAAAGTACCCAAAACAATATCCATCTATTTCTTTTCTTTTTTTTTCATCAATTTTACAGACTGTTTTATTTGGGGAGAGAATATGCTTTGGATTCATATTTGAGTTCCAAGTTCTCTTGCCATGTGATCTTATACAAGTTATGTATTATATTTGAGCATTAATTTTCTCATCTGTAAAATATGGATAACAAAACCTGATGTGAGGGCCAAATCATAAACATAAATTAAATGATTGCATTGAAACAAAAGTTTGACTCCTACAAACCCCAGGACATTCATCCAGGACATGTACACTGCAAAATTCTCCAGATTCCTCTGTGTTTTAGAGATTAGGTATAGGGATCAACCCTTGTTGTTCAGTTGCTCAGTCGTATCTGAGTCTTCAAAACTCCATGGATTGTAGCATGACAGGCTTCCATGTCCTTCACCATCTCCCGGAGTTTGCTCAAACTTATGTCCATTGAGCTGGTGATGACATCCAACCATCTCATCTTTTGCCGTCTCCTCCTGCCCTCAATCTTTCCAAGCATCAGTGAGTTGGCTTTTCCAGTGAGTTGGCTCTTTGCATCAGGTGGCCAGAGTATTGAAGCTTCAGCATCAGTCCTTCCAATGAATATTCAGAGCTGGTTTCCTTTAGGATTAACTAGCTTGAACTCCTTGCTGTCCAATGGACTCTCAAGAGTCTTCTCCACCACCAGTTTGAAAGCATTAATTCTTTGGGGCTCAGCCTTCTTTATGGTCCATCTCTCACATCCATACATGAGTAATGGAAAAACCATAGCTTTTACTATAAGGACTTTTGTTGACCAAGTGATGTCTCTGCTTTTAAAGATGTGAAAAAAAAAATAGCCTTTACTGAAGAGGCTCTGTAAATAACTGTGTGCTTTTCTAGAGTTACAGAAATCAGGTCAACTCTCTTATCTCACTTATAAGACGTGAATACCTACAGTAAAAGTTTCTTAACTATTTACTAAAAGTTCATGTTGAAATTATAACTTTAATTTCTTTAGTTGGTGTGTTGCCTAAAACATAATCATTTCCCCATGTCCCAGTTAAATGAATATTTTGGACATCAGAGATATAAAAGGAAAAGAAATAACAGGAAGGGAAGAGAGAGAGCAAGTGAGAATGTGTAATTATATGGGGTGAGGGGATGAGGAAGAAAGTAAGCATGAGTGTGTGTGTGTGTGTGTGTGTGTGTGTGTGTGTGTGTGTGTGTGTGTAGGGAGGAGTGGCTGAGGGTGGCTGCTGTTGTTGTCTTGTCACTAAAGAGTGTCCAACTCTTTGCAACCCCATGGACTGTAGCCCACCAGCCTCCTATTTCCATGAGATTTCCCAGGCAAGAATACTGGAGTGGGTTGCCATTCCTTCTCCAGGGAATCTTCCTGACCCAGGGATCCAATCCTCGGCTCTTGCATTGACAGGTGGATTCTTTACCACTGAGCCACCACAGAAGCTCATGAGGGTGGCTACTACTTAGCTATCCTGGGACCAAATTAAACTCTTCTATTGTCAGAGTTAAATTTGTATTATATTAATTAAATTCAATTGCTTCTAAAGACAGCAGTGATTTTCTCTTACCTGATCAGCCATAACTTTTTTGCAATCTCAAAGGCAGTTTAGAAGGGAAGGATCTTCAAAACCAGTGTAATCTGGAGCAAGGCTGAAAGCTAGGGCTAGGCACTATTTTTATCTAACTATTAATAAATTGAACTGTAGAACTGCATTAAGGTCTCTGCTAGCAATCCCTGTTCAAGCCAGGATGAGAGTTCTGTACCTGGTTGAAAGCAACCTTCTGTCCCACCATATTTCAGTTCAATGTATAGATTTTGTGAATTTCCATTAAAAAAAATTGAAGTGTCTGGCTGATTCCCCTGAATGCATTAGCTTCCAAATTTAGGTTGCCTCTTTCTCCAAAAATTTGTTAGGAAACATTTGCTTGCTGCCATGTAACATCCCCAAATATCAAGACATTAAGAGATGTGTGAGAAAATGCCTACGAGTTTTCTTATTCCAATTGCCATCTCTGAAAGTCACAACAGAGTGACTCATGGCTTTTCATGGAGAAAATTACCGATCAACAGAGAAAGCTAAATGAGGCATTGAGGGATACAGTGTGGGCAGCTGCAATTCTGGTCATGCTTTCTTGCAGCTTCTCCACCACACAGCGGGAGCTTCGAAAGATCGTGTCTGGAAGCACATAGAACAGCACTTCCCAAGCTTGGACCAGATCATCAGGGTCAGTGGCCAGGCCAAAGTTGTAATGAAAAGCAGATGGGTTGAGTTTAGTAGTTGGGGAAGAAGAAAGAAGAAACAAGAAATTCACCCATATGAACATAGCTGGGGAGGTTTCCAGTGCAAGAACATAATTAAAAAAAACAAACAAACAGTATTTCTTGGCTAGAATTGAACTTTTTCTAGACTGAAAAGTCAAAAAAAATCTCATCAAACAGAGAAGAATGTCATTTCACAGGAGATCTTGGAATTTTACCGTAAAAGACTGCTATAGGAAGCGAACAATGGCTTTTAAATTATAAAATTACAAAGATGTATTAAAATGTGTCCAACACTTTGGCACCCCATGGAGTGTACCCCACCAGGCTCCTCTGTCCATGGAATTCTCCAGGAAAGACTACTGGAATGGGTAGCCATTTTCTTCTCCAGGGGACCTTCCTGACCCAGGGATTGAACCCCAGTCTCCAGCATTGAACCCGGGTAGCCTGATTCTTTACCTTCTGAGCCACCAGGAAAGTCCAAAGATATTAGGAGTGATAAATTAGGAGTTTGGGATTAACATGTACACACTGCTATATATATATAATTGATAAAAAACAAGGGCTTATTGCATGGCACAGGAAACTATACTCAATATTTTGTAGTAAACTATAATGGGTTTCCCAGGTGGTGGTGGTACGGTAGTAAAGAACCCACTTGCCAATGCAGGAGACATAAGAAATGTGGGTCCAATCTCTGGGTTGGGAAGATCCCCTGCAGGAGGGCATGGCAACCTCCCTCCATGAACAGAGAAGCCTGGCGGGTTACAGTCCATGGGGTTTTAAGAGTCAGACACAACTGAGGTGAGTTAGCACAGCACAGCCCATCAGGGAAAATAATCTGCAAAAGAATATCTATCTATAACTGAATCACTTTGCTGTGTACCAAATTAATACGACAGTGTAAATCAAATATACTTCAATGAAAAATTATAAAAAAAGCTGCAGCCCGATTTTCCAATGAAATGAACCCATAAGTCACATCCACTGTGGATCCTAAGAGCCCCTTCCTAGGGCCATTCAGGCCCTCAGGAGCCCTCTTCAAACCACCCCTTCCAGTCCTGGAGTGCGGAGGGGAGACCTGGGGCCCTGAGTGGGGGAGGCCTGAGGCCCCAGCTCTGACTCTGGCAGGAGAAAGAACCCTGCCTCTCTGCAGTCCCAACAGCCAAGCTTCCTGTGAGCAGTAGCTGCCCAGGCTGTGGCCAAGAATGTTCAAACGCAAAACTCTACACCCTTAAGGCAAATCTAATAAATCATCCCCAACAGCCTCCAACTGGAGGCACAGGCTTGGAGACTGAAGTCATACTGGCTGAAGGCAACAGGGAAAATGTGGAGCCCTCCTGTCTGCTAGAAGCTGGGTGACTCAAGCTCGTTCACAGCACTGCTGATAAACCCGAGATGGCTGTCAGCCTCACTCAGTGGTAAAAGCCTCACTGAAGACTCCATGGGGACATATTTTCCCCTTTAGATTTGGCGAGGCATGGAACTGGGGGTGGGGGGCCCTAGCTTTCAAAGAGGAAAGCAGAATTATCGAGTATTCTTTTTTTTCCAGGCAAGGCTTTCTTGGGGCCCCTGCTGCAGCAGTAGGGAGTCAGAACAAACAACAGGTTCCCTTGCTTGCTCCCCAAGGTGGGGGTGAGTTTGTTCCTTATATAGGGTAGGGATGTGTGCAGGGGTCAAGTGAGAGGGGTGGATTATGTAGTCGGCCCACTCCTTAGGTGGTATTGTGTGCAAGGGGCATGAGTAGTACCCGCTTTTGTTCAGCCTCTTCAGAAGTGGCAGTTGGTTTTTTTAGTCTCGGTATCTTTTGTCCAGAATTTGCCCTAACTGCTATATACCCAGGCAGAGCAGCTTCATAAATTTGGCAGGGAAGTATCACCTCCCTTGTCTGGTTAACAGTTAAGAAAGCCCAAAGTCCACCTGGTTTCTTCCCCTCTTAGGCCCTTCAGTGGCTATTGTTGTTCTTTTCCTTATTGTTGTTTGTTTAACTTTTTGGTTAAGTTTGTGTCTTTTAGGTTCCAACAATTTGAAGTAAGGCTCATAGCTCAAGGAATTCAGCCCATTCCAGCAGAAAGTGGCCCAGGTCCTTGTAACAGTCAGCGAGGGACTTCTATACCTCTAGGGTAGGCCAGAGTCTGAGGCCCCTGTCCAGCAGGAAGAAGTTTCAGAAGAGGCCTGTGGCTCTTTAGTCCTTAACAATAAGGGTGTAGAGTGTCTTGTGGAGAATGAGACAGGCTGGGATATGGGACCCTTTGCAATGCTGCAATGCTTGCACTTGGACACACCTCTCCTCGAGCAACAAAATACAAAGAAACTACAAGGGACTAAAAATAACTTCATGCATGCACAGTTAGGTTCAGTATTCTTTGTGTAAACTGGGGAATAAGACCACACAGCCACGTTGCTCCTAGTTTCTTAGGCAGACCATGAATTATAAAGATAACTCATGCATTCTCAGTCTCAATTCTTCTCACACGTACAAATGATGAAGAATGACTATTCTATTGCGTCCAGACATTTGTTTTTTAAACTTATTTATTTTTTTCTCTTGAGAAGAAACCAAGCACAGACATCAATAGCTTCGAAAAATCTGTTTTTGGTTCATCTTCTGCCTCCGACACTCTGATTTCATTTAGAACCAGCATATACGTAGCAATCCAAAGAAAGCCCTCAACCCCCCCAGTGGAGGCCCAGAGCTATTCCCATAATGACTGAGTCATGTGAAGTTAACCCAGGAACCCAATCGCCAGTAAAGGAGTCCTCTCTGTCATGAAGAATTTTAACAATTGGAACAATATGTGAAATAGTAAGCTAGGACACTTTTATGAAATTCCACACCCAATTCAAAAGCTGGCATGGGGTTTGTTTTCTTGTTTGTATTCACAGATATGCCATTTATCAAGTTGGCTAATAGTTGGGATTTGAAGACTTAAAGACAGAACAGTAAATAATTACAGGGAGAGAGCATCACCAACTCAAGTGAATTTGAGCAAACTCTGGGAGATAGTGAAGGACAGGGAAGCCATGTGCCCATGGGGCCACCAGGAGTTGGACACTGAACAACAGGGACATAACACAGGGTGTTGGTGCCTGTGTTGCTAGGTTTGAAATCTTGGTTGTGCCAGTTCCTTAAAATTAACCTCCTCTCCTCAATTTCCCCATCAATAAGCAAGGGATAATGCTAACTTTCCGAGAGCTGTTATAGCATAAATTTACATACATACATATATATATATATATATATATATATGTATATAATGTTCAGAACAATTCCTGGAACCTTAGAATAGCTCTGTAAATGTTAGATTTTATTATTATATCTGTATGAACATACTCTCCATCCCATATAGGAAGAAAGGAAAAGACAAAAGCCTGCTGAGATGGCCCTCTAAATTTACATCATTGAGAAGAGAGTGGAGAATAGGAAAAAGAAGGTGAGAAGGGAGGTCATACTTATAGCCAGGTGAAAAATGCCCAGGGAGGTTGTTACAAAGGTACGGCCAAACGGTTCTGGTATTCATGCACTAAAGTTTGGAAGAGTCACTGTGACCACTGGCAGGAGCCACCAGGAAATTCAGTCACTTTTTTTTTTATATATATATTTTTTAAATTACCATATTGTTAAAAAATTATTATGAGAAGGCATTTAAAAAATATTATTTTTAGTTTATGTATTTGGCTGTGCCAGGTCTCAGTTGTGGCATGTGGGATCTTCCATATGCAGCATGTGAGATCTAATTCCCCAACCAGGGACGGAACCTGAACCCCATGCATTGGGAGTGCAGCGTCTTAGCCACTGGACCACCAGGGAAGTCCCTCTCTTTCACACTTTGAAGAATTAAATTATAGTTCGTGAGACAACTTTATCTCAGAAGAAGAACTAACTGGCAGATTAAGCTTGAAAAAGGCCTCCTGGCTTCTTGCTAAAAGAACAATCCATCCATACAAAGAAAGTCCTGCCAAGGGTTAAACGTACTGGAACCAAAGGAAGGCTGTTCGCTAGTAAGAATCTCAGAAGTTAAAAAAAAAAATCAAATGTTGACTCAAAGATGTAAGATCACATCCTAAATTACGTATCTTTTTTCTTCTCTCCTCCTCTAAAGTCATTAAACTATATATAATTCTAGGAAAGATGAGTCAACTGCCAAACTGCAAAACTGCAAAACATGTGCTTTCTACATAGACATGTTGATTTCAGAATGACATCAACAATAAGTGATATAAACAGTTAATCTTTATGTTCTGAGTTAACAACAATGATCTTTCACTTCCTGATGACCTCAAAATATTTAACAGACATTATCTCATTAAGAGGGTATTAAAGGGAGATTTGTGTCCAAACATTATGAAAAAGTATGATGGAAAATATGTGGGTTGAAAGACATAAATTGCAGTGAAGGTAATAATAACTTGAAATGTAATAATAATGTATGTAATAATATATAATGTAATAATAAGTCATATCATATCATTTTTTATGGTTTAAAACATCTTTTCAGTCACATTGCTATTTAAATTTTAACATAAACCTGTGGCACAAACAGAACATATACTAATCTGTGATGGCACCCCACTCTAGTACTCTTGCCTGGAAAATCACATGGACAGAAGAGCCTGGTAGGCTGTAGTCCATGGGGTCGCTAAGAGTCAGACACGACTGAGCGACTTCACTTTCACTTTTCACTTTCATGCATTGGAGAAGGAAATGGCAACCTACTCCAGTATTCTTGCCTGGAGAATCCCAGGGACAGGGGAGCCTGGTGGGCTGCCATCTAAGGGGTTGCACAGAGTCGGACACGACTGAAGTGACTTAGCAGCAGCAGCAGAGTACTAACACTGACTAAGCAATTTAGTTTAGAATTTTAAAAAGTAAATGCTAAATAAAAATAATTTTGTTTACAAATTTAAATGTGTAATGTATACTCATTATCTGTCTTGTTTGCAACTCAAAAATTTCTGCCATCTTCCTGAAATATATACTGATACCCAAAAGCCTTTCTTTTTGGCAGCCAAAACATGTAAGCGTCTATCACAATTGTTTGGAGAAGGAAATGGCAACCCACTTCAGTATTCTTGGGCTTCCCTTGTGGCTCAGCTAGTAAAGAATCCACCTGCAATGGGGGAGACCTGGGTTTGATTCCTGGGTTGGGAAGATCTCCTGGAGAAGGGAACCCCTACCCACTCCAGTATTCTTGCCAGCAGAATTCCATGGACAAAGGAGCCCAGCAGGCTACAGTCCATGGGGTCGCAGAGTTGGACACTACTTGAGCGACTTTCAGGTCACGTTAAACCTTGGAAGGTGGTACATTGGCAAAGAATCTGCCAGCCAATACAGGAGACACCAGAGACGCAAGTTCGATCTTTTGAAGATCCCTTGGCACAGGGAACAGCTACCCACTCCTGTATTCTTGCCTGAAAAATTCCATGGACAGAGGAGCCTGGCGGGTTACAGTCCATCATGTTGCAAGGAGTCGGACACAGCTAAGCATAACAACAAAGAAGGAAAAAACAGAACAAAACCTTGGAAAGGACTCTCTCAGCTGCATTGGTCTCACAAGGGGTAAGGAAGGTCACCAATGAGCATCTCTTCATGTGCTAGGAACAAAAGCAACTCAACAACATCTCTATTGTTAAAGAAAACCAATGAAGGCAGGAAATACGGCATTCAATCCAAACTTCTAGTTCAGGTGTACAGTTTCTAACACAGGAAGGGTACTTTCCCTGATGTTATGTAAAGTTTTATGCCTTAGAGTATGTTTATTTTACAATTTGTCATTATGAGATGTCAAAAAGAAATTAGAAAGCTATTAAGATATTTTCTTTTCTTTAGATAACTGATCTGCATATATCATTTTAGAAAAATTATTTTATTACATTTCAGATCAGGTCAGTTGCTCAGTCATGTCCTGAACACTCAGGATTGATCTCCTTTAGGATGGACTGGTTGGATCTCCTTGCAGTCCAAGGGACTCTCAAGAGTCTTCTCTAACACCACAGTTCAAAACCATCAATTCTTCGGCACTCAGCTTTCTTCACATTCCAACTCTCACATCCATACATGACCACTGGAAAAACCATAGCCTTGACTAGATGGACCTTTGTTGGCAAAGTAATGTCTCTGCTTTTTAAATGCTGTCTAGGTTGGTCATAATTTTCCTTCCAAGGAGTAAGTGTCCTTTAATTTCATGGCTGCAGTCACCATCCACAGTGATTTTGGAGCTCCCAAAAACAAAGTCAGCCACTGTTTCCACTGTTTCCCCATCTATTTGCCATGAAATATTGGGAACAAAGCTAGTGGAGGTGATGGAATTCCAGTTAAACTATTTCAAATCCTAAAGATGATGCTGTGAAAGTGCTGCACTCAATATGCCAGCAAATTTGGAAGACTCAGCAGTGGCCACAGGACTGGAAAAGGTCAGTTTTCATTCCAATCCCAAAGAAAGGCAATGCCAAAGAATACTCAAACTACCACACAATTGCATTCATCTCACACGCTAGTAAAGTAATGCTTAAAATTCTCTAAGCCAGGCTTCAGCAAAACGTGAACCATGAACTTCCAGATGTTCAAGCTAGTTTTAGAAAAGGCCGAGGAACCAGAGATCAAATTGCCAACATCTGCTGGATCATTGAAAAAGTAAGAGAGTTCCAGAAAAACATCTATTTCTGCTTTATTGACTACGCCAAAGCCTTTGTGTGGATCACAATAAACTGTAGAAAATTCTTCAAGAGATGGGCATACCAGACCACCTGATCTGCCTCTTGAGAAACCTGTATGCGGGTCAGGAAGCAACAGTTAGAACTGGACATGAAACAACAGACTGGTTCCAAATAGGAAAAGAAGTACATCAAGGCTGTATATTGTCACCCTGCTTATTTAACTTATATGCAGAGTACATCATGAGAAATGCTGGGCTGGAGGATGCACAAGCTGGAATCAAGATTGCTGGGAGAAATATCAATAACCTCAGATATGCAGATGACACCACCCTTATGGCAGAAAGTGAAGAAGAACTAAAGAGCCTCTTGATGAAAGTGAAAGAGGACAGTGAAAAAGTTGGCTTAAAGCTCAACATTCAGAAAACTAAGATCATGGCATCTGGTCCCATCACTTCATGGCAAATAGATGGGGAAATAGTATCAGACTTTATTTTTCTGGGCTCCCAAATCATTGCAGATGGTGATTGTAGCAATGAAATTAAAAGACACTTACTCCTTGGAAGGAAAGTTATGACCAACCTAGACAGCATATTAAAAAGCAGAGACATTACTTTGCCAACAAAGGTCCATCCAGTCAAGGCTATGGTTTTTCCAGTGGTCATGTATGGATGTGAGAGTTGGACTGTGAAGAAAGCTGAGTGCCGAAGAATTGATGCTTTTGAACTGTGGTGTTAGAGAAGACTCTTGAGAGTCCCTTGGACTGCAAGAAGACCCAACCAGTCCATCCTAAAGGAGATCAGTCCTGGGTGTTCATTGGAAGGACTGATGTTGAAGCTGAAACTCCAATACTTTGGCCACCTGATGTGAAGAACTGACTCATTTGAAAAGACCCTGATTTTAGGAAAGATTGAGGGCAGGAGGAGAAGGGGATGACAGAGGATGAGATGGTTGGATGGCATCACCAACTCGATGGACATGAGTTTCGGTGGACTCCAGGAGTTGGTGATGGACAGGGAGGCCTGGTGTGCTGCAGTTCATGGGGTTACAAAGAGTCGGACAGGACTGAGCAACTGAACTGAACTGAACTGAACTCAATGGGACCAGATGCCATCATCTTAGTTTTCTGACTGTTGAACTTTAGGCTAACTTTTTCACTCTCCTCTTTCATTTTCATCAAGAGGCTATTCTTAGCTTTCTGCCATAAGGGTGGTGTCACCTGTATATCTGAGGTTATTGATATTTCTCCCGGCAATCTTGATTCCAGCTTGTGCTTCTTCCAACCCAGCATTTCTCATGATGTACTCTGTATATAAGTTAAATATACAGCCTTGACGTACTCCTTTCCCAATTTGGAACCAGTCTATTGTTCCATGCCAAGTTTTAACTGTTGCTTCTTGACCTGCATACAGGTTTCTCAGGAGGCAGGTCAGGTGGTCCGGTATTCCCATCTCTTGAAGAATTTTCCACAGTTTGTTGTGATCCACACAGTCAGAAGCTTTGGCATAGTCAATAAAGCAGATGTTTTTCTCGAACTCTCTTGCTTTTTCAATGATCCAAGAGATGTTGGCAATTTGATCTCTGGTTCCTCTGCCTTTTCTAAAACCAGTTTGAACATCTGGAAGTTCACGGTTCACATACTGTTGAAGACTGGCTTGGAGAATTTTGAGCATTACTTTGCTAGCATGTGAGATGAGTGCAGTTGTGTGGTAGCTTGAACATTCTTTGGCATTGTCTTTCTTTGGGATTGGAATGAAAACTGACCTTCTCCAGTTCTGTGGCCACTGCTAAGTTTTCCAAATTTGCTGACATATTGAGTGCAATACTTTCACAGCAGCATCTCTTAGGATCTGAAATAGCTCAACTGGAATTCTGTCACCTCCACTAGCTTTGTTTGTCAGAGAAGGCAATGGCAACCCACTCCAGTACTCTTGCCTGGAAAATCCCATGGACGAAGGGGCCTGGTGGGCTGCCGTCTATGGGGTCGCTAGGAGTCAGACACGACTGAGCAACTTCACTTTATTTATTCACTTTCATGCATTGGAGAAGGAAATGGCATCCCACTCCAGTGTTCTTGCCTGGAGAATCCCAGGGATGGGGGAGCCTGGTGGGCTGCTGTCTATGGGGTCGCACAGAGTCGGACACGACTAAAGCGACTCAGCAGCAGCAGCTTTGTTTGTAGTGATGCTTCCTAAGGCCCACTTGACTTTGCATTCCAGGATGTCCGGCTCTAGGTGAGTGATCACACCGTCATGATTAGCTGGGTTTTGAAGGTCTTTTTTCTGTAATTCTTCTGTGTATTCTTGCCAACTCTTCTTAATTTCTGCTGCTTCTGTTAGGTCCATACCATTTCTGTCCTTTTTTGAGCCCATCTTTGCATGAAATGTTCCCTTGGTATCTCTAATTTTTTTGAAGAGATCTCTAGTCTTTCCGATTCTATTGTTTTATTACAGTTTATCCTAAATCCATAAAAAGCAAAGTTATTACACAGGCCCATGAATAGGGTAGAAGAAAAAGCTCATCCTGATTAAGCATAAACTCACACATTTTAGGATTAGCCTGCCATGAACCCAGCTGGGAATAATGCTCAGGTTTGTGTGTGTGTGTGTTTTTTTTAATGTATTTATTTATTTCAACTGGATGATAAAATACTGTGATGATTTTTTCCATACATCAGTATGAATCAGCCATACATATACATGAGTCTCCTCCATCCTGAACACCCCTCCTGTCTCCCTCCCCACCACATCCCTCCAGGTTGTCTGTAGTATAGTTGCTTTACAATGTTATATTAGTTTCTGCTGAACAGCAAAGTGAATCAGTTATACATATACATATCTCTCCTCTGTTTTAGATTTCCTTCCCATTTATGTCACCTGATAGCTCAAGTTGGTAAAGAATCTGCCTGCAATGCAGGAGACCCCAGTTCGATCCCTGGGTCGGGAAGACCCACTGGAGAAGGAAAAGGCTACCTGCTCCAGGTTTCTTGGGCTTCCCTGTGGCTCAGTGGGCAAAGAATCCACCTGCAATGCAGGAGACCTGGGTTCTAATCCTGGGTTGGCAAGATTTCCCTGGAGAAGGGAAAGGCTACCCACTCCAGTATTTTGGCCTGGAGAATCCCATGGACTGTAAAGTCAATGGGGTCACTAAGAGTCAGACATGACTGAATGACTTTCACTCACTTCATTTAGGTCACCACAGAGTTCTGAGTAGAGTTCTCTGTGATCTACAGTAGGTTCTCATTAGTTATTTCAACTATGTATCCCTTCATCTTCTCCGAAGAGTCTAATGAAGAGCCCTAATATCTCTGCCATCACTTCTCCGTCCTACTATCAAATTTTTGTAGGAAGCCAACTGACTTTTCTAAAACTTAAGCATATGATGTGAATTTATGGAAATGTACTCTACAGCGCTGTCACTCCTTATCTCCTGTAACCAAGACACCCACCTCAAACCCAGTGACACTCACTTGTCAGAATGTGATGAGGAGCACCAATCAGAGAACGGAAGAAAGCCGTGAATCACCACACCTTTTATCCCGTTTCCTCACCCACACCAATAGTCTTCCAAGGGACGCAGGAAAAAAAAAAATTCAAACTGCTCTTTCTATTAATTTTAATCTCATCTTTTAAAAATGTGTACATTTTATACTTTTCTATGATGAAAATAATATATCAGTAACATAGTGACAGGTACTTTGCCAACAAAGGTTCGTCTAGTCAAGGCTATGGTTTTTCCAGTGGTCATGTATGGATGTGAGAGCTGGACTGTGAAGAAGGCTGAGCACCGAAGAATTGATGCTTTTGAACTGTGGTGTTGGAGAAGACTCTTGAGAGTCCCTTGGACTGCAAGGAGATCCAACCAGCCCATTCTAAAGGAGATCAGCCCTGGGTGTTCTTTGGAGAGAATGATGCTAAAGCTGAAATTCCAGTACTTTGGCCACCTCATGCGAAGAGTTGACTCATTGGAAAAGACTCTGATGCTGGGAGGGATTGGGGGCAAGAGGAGAAGGGGACGACAGAGGATGAGATGGCTGGATGGCATCACTGACTCAATGGATGTGAGTCTCAATGAACTCCAGGAGTTGGTGATGGACAGGGAGGCCTGGTGTGCTGCGATTCATGGGGTCGCAAAGAGTCAGACACAACTGAGTGACTGATCTGATCTGATCTGATAGTGCCAGGTAATGAAACTAAATGGGCCTAGTTCAAACATAAAGGGAAGATGCTCCTTTGTATATAGGACTAGTTTTGCAGGAAAGCAGGTCTTATTTCTCCTCAAATGGATCTTGTTGGGTTTTCTAAAATTTTGGCTTGCTTCTTCAAAAAAAAAAAAGAAAGAAAGAAATCTGACCTATGATTTTTTTTTTTTAGAGAAGACACAATAAGTCATAATGACCGAGCTTTTAAACCCAGTTAACTTTCCTTATGCATGCTACGTGGTCATACCAGCCTAATGCATCAGAAATGCACACAGATCCAGATCATTATTACAAGCTGTAAACCTGGGAAGAGAGTGTGTTTGAACTGACGAATTTAATAGCATCCAATGACACCAAATCACAATGACAGAGTGTGTGTTATCAAAGCCGTCAGAGGCGAATTATGAAAAATGCATAGTACTGAATCAGTTTTGGGGCAACTATACTTCTTAAGTGGGCTAACCCTCAGGAGTTCTTTCAGAGTATGAACTGAGATACTCATAATGTCTTCCGTACGTGACAAAATTTGAAATACCACAGAGAAGAGTGGTGGCAGGCATAAAGGATAGTCTGTCTTACATATAATTTTATTTTCTCTTAACCCAACTCTAATGGAAAGTGACAGAAAAGCAGCTCCAGTAATTTGTCAAACACAGACATGTGTGTTTCTTATGCATGGCACAAAAAGCCTCCCTGTAATTTCCCCAATATTTACTTTATTCCTAAGCAGGCAACATCTTAGGGAAGGGTGCATGTCCATGGTATTTTTTTTTCCTTGTGGCTATATTTATATAATATCCATTCCCCCTAAAACACTTAGATCCGATGTTGATTGCCACAGTTGCCAGAATACACATACTTTGAATCCAAATCATGCAATGTTTCAACAACTAGAATATAGAACACAAAATATTTAGTTTCTTTGCTCTGAAGATATGTTCTATATTCTTAAAATACTATCTGTTAACAAGCTAAACCTCAAATGCATTCCTTAAAAAGGAATAGTATGGACTGGGATAGAATTCCGTGAGTTAAAGCTTGATATTCTAAGACTTTCATTATAAACTTCATGTTAAAAAAAATGTGCTTCTTTCACCCTTTTTGTAGGGAGGGAAAAGTCGTGGGTAATTAAATTACCTCAATTTGTCTGATTATTTTTCCCTCTACATAAGTTAGCCCTGGAGGATTCAACAGAAAGATTCCCCTCCATATGGGAATTAATACTAACTAGAGAAAATAAGTTATATTGTTGCCAGATAGGCTGTTAAATTCCAGATATTGAGTTAAAGAAGAATTTAATCTTGTTGACTTAATTTTGGGATTAAAGAATGCAGACATACTAAAATAATCTCTACTGATCATGCTTTTTAATGAAAACTAAGATTGATTGGACAACATACAGGAATTTCCAAATGCACGTGTAATTTTATCTTTACAGCTCTATAGAGCAGATGTTAGTTGTTCCCACTTTACTGAAAATAAAACTAAGTCTCAGAATTTAAGTAACTAGTCAAAGGCCATGGAGATACGTGATTGCAAAGCACATTAATCCCAAGGCTCTCTCTTCTACTCCACACAATGCCAACTTTACTGAGTTGGTTCTAATAAATCAACAACTTCAGTAAAATGCCTGTTCAGAATATTGTGGTCAACACATACAATACAGTCACAGCACTGAGTCACAACATGTGTAAGCCACTCCGCCACCCATCTTCTTGAGTGTAAAGCCTGTGTTTGGCTTCGAGTCAATGAAATATGGCAAAGGTGTTGGAATGTCCATCCCATAATCATATGTTACACAAGACTGGAATGAGAGAGAGTCCCTGGCTGGGTTTGAAGAAGTAAGCTGCCATGTTGCAGGAAGGTTGTGTGGCAAGGACCTATGGGCACATCTAGAGCTGACAGAGGACCCTGGCTGATAGTCAGCATGGAAATGGGGACCTCAGACACACAGTTGCAAGGCAATATATTCTATGAAAACCCTAAATGAGCTTAGAAGCAGATTTTATCCCTAGTCAAGCCTCTTGATGAAACTGTATGCCAGCGATTCCTGGATTGAGATCCTGAAAAGAGAACCCATCTAAGATGACCCCTTAGGGTCAGAGGACCCATCTGAGATGATCCCAGACACCTGTCCCATGAAAACTGAGATCATAATTAGGAATTGTGTGCAGCCACTAAATGTGCAGAAATGTATTATACAGCAATAGAAAGCTAGTACAAATATTACATATCTTCATAACACACAAGGCCTCAGACATGCAAGGTCTGTGAAGATGAGAGTTAAACTGCTTCTTCTATGGTAACGCACTTCTGAACAATGCAAAGTCAGTCTCCTTAATGATATTCATCTGTGCCAATCTATAAGGCACATCCTATCCACCCCCTCAGGAATGCTAACGAAAGATGAGCTTTTAAGAGTTTCCCTCCATGGCATGCAAGTGTTGCAGAAGCCATCAGCAGCACACTGGCACTGCGCGCTTCAACATGAATCCATTGGCTCTGAGGTTTGGTTTGGAGGTCAGAATTCCTTGATTTCTGAGATGGTAAGGAAACCAGAGTGGAAAAGTGGTATTCATTTTAAATCTCTTCTCTTCCTTCACCTGCTGTCTCCAAATTTACAATAAACATTCTCTGATTTCTGGGAGTGAATGCTACCTTGAGCCCCGTGGATTCTTTTTTTTTTAATAACAATTATGCTTTCATTTTTTAAAAGCCTTTATTGAATTTGTTACAATTTTGCTTCTGTTGTTTCATGTTCTGTTCTTTTGGCCAGGAGGCATGTGGGATCTTGGCTACCTAAGCAGGGATCAAACTCGCACCCCCTGCATTGGGAGGTGAAATCTTAACCACTGGACCAGCAGGGAAGTCCCGATCCTTGGGGATTCTTCCCTTTACCTTATGTTGCTGGGAATCCTTCACTGACACTAATAATTAATTCCAGAGCAGCAGTTTTGGGAAATTCCTACCAAGCTTTATGTGTTGAACGGTCAATGGCCTCTTGAGAGGCAAATCATCTGTTTGCTTTGGTAAGGGTAATAATACCTAAATGATCAACTGGCAGAAACAGAGGCTCCCATTGCTCTATTTCCCTTCCTGAATCACCATCTTCTGCCACAGTAGTTCTAGAGTTGTCTGACTACTCTAAGAACATAATATATTAATTTGACAGCAGAGATGAGCACATGCAAAAAAGAAAACAATAGTAATAACAAACATTCATTCCCCAAAGCTACAAATTAGTTGTTCCTGTCTGTTTTGAAGACTTGTAGGGTTGATTAATTCACTATTTGGAAAACACTGCTATTTGCTCTCATTCTCAGCTATGATAAGCTAGGAAGGAGTTAGGTAACGAGTGAGAGATTCAGTTATGCAATTAGAAAACAGACTATGAACCTCCACTGTGGGCAACAAACTAAGCTGGATTCTGTGCTAGGCGATAGCTCTCAATATTGGCTTCTCACTGAAGTTAGAGGGGGACTTTAAAAAATACTGATGCTGGGTCTAGGATGTGGTCAAAGAATTTTTTTAAAGCTCCCAGATAATTCCAGTATACACTGACAGCGTGAGAGTCAGTGGATAAGGGGGCCAAAGTGGATATGAAATCCCTCAGGAAGTTTGCAATTCAGTTCAATTTGTTGTTCTTGTTCAGTACCTAAATGGGATCCAACTCTTTGTGAACCCATGGACAGCAGCATGCCAGGCTCCCCTATCCTTAACTATCTTCCAGGCTCAAATTTAATGAAATAAAATTTGAACCCTCAAAGAACAATCAAAATATTTTTTCCTGGAACTTCCCTGTTGATCCAGTGGTTAAGACTCTGTGCTTCCACTGCAGTGGGTATGGGTTTGATCCCTGGTTGGGGATCTAGATCTGACATGCCACATGGCAAAAGAAACAAACCAAAAACAAAAACCAGTTTTCCTTAAGAGGTCAGCAGTTTTTGACCACCTCTTTTCAACTTTCGAGTTTCTTTTCTCTACCTACCAGATAACCTCCACCTTTGGAAGTCTATGTCTTCTCCTTCCTGACTCATGACAGCATTCTGGGCAACTCCAGCCTTTTGGGTGGGTGTGTGTGTGTGTGTGTGTGTGTGTGTGTGTGTGAAAACTGTATTAAAGGAATTCATTCGTTCTCATTCAAAAAAATATTTATTGAACAGTTACTCTGTTCTGGGTATTATACTTGGCAGTGGGATATTAAGCAAAATCACTTAGTTCTTGCCTTAGTAACTAGAATCTAGTGGGAATATAGCATGCATGCATGCTCAGTCGCTCAGTCATGTCTGACTCTACAACCCCATGGACTGTAGCCTGCCAGGTTCCTCTGTCTAAGAGATTTTCCAGGAGTGGAGTGGGTTGCCATTTCCTCCTCCAGGGGACCTTCCCGACCCTGGGATCGAACTGGCGTCTCCTGCATTGCAGGTGGATGCTTTATTGCTGAGCCACTGGAGAAGCCTCAGTGGAAAGATAGATGAATCTTTTAATAAATAGCATACTTTTTACACTTTTCAAGGAAGATATAAAGTGCAGGAGAAAAATTACCAAAAGAAAATTTAAGTCTGATTGCTTGTGGGCTCAGTTGCTTCTTGTGTCTGACTCTTTGCGACCCTAAGGATGGCAGCTGACCAGACTCCTCTGTCCATGGGATTCTCCAGGCAAGATTATGGAGTGGGTGGCCATGCCCTCCTCCAGATTAGAGAAGTGGAAGAATGCTTCACACACAGAAAGCAAGCTAAGCCTGGAAGGATATATATTACTTTGCCTAGTAAACAAGGAGATGGCTTCTTATGGTTAGAATGAAAAACAAAAATAAAACTATGGAGGCACAAAAGAGAAGAGTGAGCACTGGATCATCCATATGAGTTTGTAGGAACAGAAACAAGGTGCTAAACAAGGCCTTCATCATTTACCAGGTTCTTGGGAAGTGTCACAGATCAGGTGTGTGCTTTTAAAATGTATTTTTGCTGAAACTTCATGGGACATATATGCATTAGGAAAATTATTCCATTTACAGATGACAGGATTGAGGGCCAGAGAGGCCAGGGGCATCGCTCCAGGATTGTAGGCAGCAGTGGTAGTTCTTATCCGGGTCTGATTCCAGAGTCTAATCATCACTTGATCCACTATACTGTCTCCATGTAAGGAGAAGGTGATACAGCTAGGCAGGTGCCAAATTTATAAGCATGTAATCATTGGGCCTCCCAGGAGAGTTCTTAGTCATTTCTCACCACCCATGTCTCCTTTGGAGTTATGAAATTAGTAACCTCTCCCTGTAACAGTCCCCTCTAGCATTGGTCTTGGCTGTGATCTAGACACCAAGATTTTGAAAGCTCCCCCACCTAATTCTAATGTGCCCCCAAAGACTGAGAATCACTTGACAGGGGAAACAAAGATGGGAAGGAACATTCCATAGGGAGCTTGCAGATCAAATCAGTGAAAATTTGCCCTTAGAATCCCTCATTCCCCTGGATCTCCTGGGAAGCCACTACTTTTCACTGGAGGAAAATATTTCATTTACTGTCAAGAAACCTCTTCAACATGTGTGAAAGCAATGGCATCACTTTTGAGCAATAATAGGGTATCTTGGGCTTCCGGGGGGCTGTGGTAAAGAATCTGCCTGCGAAGGCAGGAGGTGCAGGTTCAATCCCTGGGTCAGGAAGATCCCCTGGAGAAGGAAATGGCAACCCACTCCAGTATTCTTGCCTGGGAAATCCCATGGACAGAGGAGCTTGGTGGGCTATATAGTGCATGAGGTCGCAAAAGAGTCGGACATGACTTAGTGACTGAAAAACAACAACAAAAGGTATCTTAGGCAAAAATTCTGAGGTTGGACTCTGGGGAAAATAATGATTTTAAGAGATCTTCCTGTATTATTATCAAAGTATAGTCCTTGTTACTGCAATTAAGAAATGCTAGTGCATGATGATGTGTAAAATAGACAGCTAATGGGAAGTTGATAGCACAGGGAACTCCGTCTGGTGCTCTGTGACAACCTAGAGGGGTGGGATGGGGTGGGAGATGGGAGGGAGGTTCAAGAGAGAGGAGACATGTGTACACCTATGGCTGATTCATGTTGATGTATGGCAGAAACCAACACAGCATTGTAAAGCAATTATCCTCCAATTAAAAATAAATAAAATTTTCAAAAAGAAATTACTAGCATGATGACAACATTAAGAAGTGAAATTGCTGATTCTTTCTCCTATGCTGCTTTCATAGCCATCCATGGTGTCTGGATGTTTGCTGAGTCCTTCTTCGCTCAAGATAAAGATTAACCCCCTGTGGGGGGGGGGGGATAAAAAAGCAATGCAAAATAAATTCTAAAGCTTTAGATCTTCTGGGGAGGAAAATGTTAACAGGAAAAGAAAATGGTGAATATCAATCTGATATACTACTTAGAGAATTTGTCTTGGTGTCAAAGAGATGAGATGAAGGAGAAGAGAAGAGCATGGAGAAGAAGGAGAGGAAGAGAAGGAAAGGTCGGAGGAGGAGGGGAAAGGAAAGTGGTTGGAGGAGGAGGAGGAAGGGGAAGGAGGGGGAGAGAAAGTGGCTGGAGGAGGAGGAAGAAGGGGGAGGAGGGGGAGAGAAAGTGGTTGGAGGAGGAGGAGGAAGCGGGAGAAGGGGAAGGGAGAGTGGTTGGAGGAGGAGGAAGGAGGAGGAGGGGGAGGGGGAGGGGAGAAGTGGTGGGAAGGGGGAAGAGAGAGGGGATGGAGGAGGAGAAAGGGTGGGGAGGAGGGTGATAGAGGAGGAGGGAAGTGAACTGCTTGATTCATAAGGAAAAGAGGAAGAAATAAAAAAGAGGAAAGATTTAGAGGCTACTTTTTCACAGCCATATGGGGTAAGTGACAAAGAACAGGCCCTGCTATTAATGAAAATAAGCTGCTAAAGTACAGGACCATGCAGAAAATAACAAAGCATTTAATTATACAGTGACAGTTGCAGCCCTGGGGATTTCCCGGAGATTAATGGAGCAGCTGGGAAGAGTCGATGGCCCTGGGGACAGCCAAAATGATCCCAGTCAATGAATAATACCCAGGAAAAGCCTCTTGTTAACTTCGCTATGAAGCGGAAAATGGAGGAGGACTTGGGTGCTTGGTTTTTTGCCTTCTTCTTTCTCTCCTCCTGTTTAAAAAATAAAATTAACAAAGGGGACAATTTGGTTTCAATTAAGATTCCTCCAGAGATAATCAGACTGCCTATTTCATCTCTTACTCTTCAAGTCTCTGAACTAGGGGTAAAACTTTTCCGTTACCCCAGGCTAAACTGGGAGTCACGATCAAGATCATTCTTGAGAAGGTGGGAAGAGGGATGAATAGACATTATGAAAATTGGGATTTCAAGAGGTGGGAGAATCAGAGTTTGAGTTAAGGCATCATGATGAATCCTAAGTAAAAGACACTACTCTTTTTGGAAAGCAAAGCTTACAATGCACCTGAGAGTAAATGTAGTATTTAGCACAACCAAATGCTAAGTATGAATATATTAATGCAAAATTTAAATATCATTTGACTGGCAGTCTGAAAGGTTTTAGGTTTGGAGTTTTAGCACTGTAACTAATTTGCTCACACGTCAACAACCAGATATAACATTTTCAGCTCTTAAGTTTGACAATGTTAGGTACAAACCGGAATTAAGGTAGTACATATATACTGCTGTATATACTGCTGCTTCTTGGTATTTTGCTTATTTTTCTTTTTTTGGCCACAGTGCACTACATGTGGGGTCTTAGTTGCCTGACCAGGGACTAAACCCATGCCCCCTGTATTGGAAGTACAGAGTCTTAATGACTGGATCGCCAGCAAAGTCCCATTTTCAATAGCAAAATGAAATACTCTGAGACCTGTTTGACATTATACTAGGGGAATTATAGTGAAGCAAAACTTTATGATAATTTTATAAGACTGCATATTGCTATCCTCTACATTATCAGGAAATAAATACCGAAGATACAGGACCTAGAAAATTTCTTCCTGTCAGAGTAAATAAGACTAAATAAATAAATAATAAATAAATAATAAGTAAATAAGACTAAAGAATACCAAACTGAATTCTAGAGTGCCAGAGCTAGAAAGGTTCTTAGACAGGCAGTAATCATAGTTTAAGGATGAGCTATGGATATCCAGAGAGATGGATGACTTACTTGCTCAAAGTCACAAGGCTAATTAGTGTCAAAGTCAAGACCATAACTTATGTCCCCCTCCTTCACCCAATCCAATGTGCATGTACTGCTACCAGTGTTTTCTTTTGCTCACATGGCCAGCTTTAATGCCTTCTCAGTGAAGAGATGTTTTTCTCTCACGCTCTAACAGAACAGGCTTTCAACAAAGGATAAGAAAGCACAGTCTGCTCCAAGATCCAAGGTTGAGTAACCACTATTACTTGAAGAAGGTCACAGTGTTTCTACCGCTATATTGAGGAAGTTACACAGATATACAGAGAATTCAAATCTACTAACATTCTTCTTTGATCATCATGCATGAAGAAATGCTCAGAAAGGAGGCAGTACAAAGTACAACGACGAACAGGGAATGGTCTTTGGGATCAGTTCTTGTTCCAACACTAGCTCCTATTCTGAACATGTCATTAATTTTTTTCTGAACTGTGACTTTACCAAGAAATGAAGATATCCTTTATATACTTAGTGTGGAACTAAAAATGAGATACCACCACAATATTGTAAAGTAGCTAGCCTCCAATTAAAATAAATAAATTAATCTAATAAAAATAAAAGTTAAAAAATGAGATACCATTTTGACTGTATTTCATATATAATGGGCACATATAATGTGTTCTTATACCAGTGTGATACTTAAACTGTATTTAGCATGTAATGAATGCTCAATAGCTAGATTTTATTTGCTCTTCCTTCAAATGGCTTTTCTAGCCCAAATTAAAATTCTTAGAGAGAAATAAGGGGGCTTCCCTGGTGGCTCAGACGGTAGAGAATCTGCCTGCAATGCAGGAGACCCAGATTCGATTCCTGGCTTGGAAATAACCCCTGGAGGTGGAAATGGCAATTCACTCTAGTATTCTTGCCTTTCTACCCAAATTAAAATTCTTAGAGAGAATTAAATGTTCTACTTAATAGAAGGAGGAATTCCTTCCACAGCTCTCTGTTCTCCACTGGCACAAGTTAAGAGAACACCCTAGCCCCTCACATCCTTTCGGAGTAAAGAGATCAAGGAATTTCTTGACATCAGTCCCTAGAAGCAGCCAAGGTATTGCAGACTGTCCCTCTTCTTGATAAATCAAATAGAACTTTCTGTGATGATGGAGTTGCTCTGTATTTGCACTGTGTTACCTGAATTATTAAATAGTCTCCTGACTAGCCTCTCTCTTCCAACCTTTGGTTTCAATCTCTTTTCCCCAACACACACCATACTGCATACTTGGTGTAGAAATTAGAGTAGTTGTATTAAAACATAAGCTACATCATGTCATCCCTCTGCTTAAAATATTCAAATGGCTTTTTGTGTCATTCCAGTAAGAGTCAAAGTCTCTACAGTGACCCAGAACCAGCATGATTTCATCAGCCTCAAGAATCACTTTGATGTCTTTCTCTTCCTTCTCTCCTCTCCAACTAAACTGGCTTCCTTCTTGATGTCCTTGCTGACATCAGACCTTTGTACTCACTGTTCCCTTTGCTGGGAATGTTCTCTATTCAGATAACCACATGACTCACTCCCTTATTTTCTTCAAATCTTTGCTTTAATGCAGTCTTACTGAAATCTTCTCTGATCAGTCTATTTAGAATTGCAATCCTCAACACACTGTTTAGATTCCCAAATTTGTATTTTTGTTCCCATTACAGCCATCATCATCTGATGTAACACACGTTACAAATATTCACTTTTATCTCTGACCCTTTAGAATGCAAATTCCATTGTTTTTAATAGTTTGTTCATTGCTATATTCCCAGAGCCTCAGACAGGTGGCTGGTATATGCTGCTGCTGCTTCTAAGTCGCTTCAGTCGTGTCCAACTCTGTGCGACCCCATAGACGGCAGCCCACCAGGCTACCCTGTCCCTGGGATTCTCCAGGCAAGAATCTGAAGTGGGTTGCCATTTCCCTCTCCAATGCATGAAAATGAAAAGTGAAAGTGAAGTCACTCAGTCATGTCTGACTCTTCGCGACCCCATGGACTGCAGCTCCTCTGTCCATGGGGTTTTCTAGCAAGAGTACTGGAGTGGGCTGCCATTGCCTTAGTAGATGGTAAATAAATATTGGTTGAGTAAATGGTTCTATAGCTACAGTGTTAGGAAGAAAGCACTTCTGGGAGAGAAATTTACATGACCTTCTCTTTAAGTGAGAAGTAGAGAGCAGGACTTCCCTGGTGGTTCAGTGGTTAAGACTTCATCTTCCAACACAAGGGGTACAGATTCAATCCCTCACTGGGGAGCAAATTTCCCACATGTCTGGCAGCCAAAAACCCAGAACATAAAACAGAAGCAATACTGTAACAAATTCAATAAAGACTTTTAAAAAAATGGTCCACATCAAAAAAATCTTTTAAAAAGGGGGAGAACTTGGTATGAATAAATCCCATCCTCAAAAATTCATGAATAAGACAGAAAGCCACAGTCTCCCAATTATCACCTACTTCAGTCAGGATACAAGCCAGACATTAAGGAATCTGTATGATTTCTTAGACGCTGTACATTTCTGCTGCTGCTGCTAAGTCTCTTCAGTCATGTCCGACTCTGTGCGACCCCATGGACTGCAGCCTACCAGGCTTCTCCGTCCATGGGATTCTCCAGGCAAGAACACTGGAGTGGGTTGCCATTTCCTTCTCCAATGCATGAAAGTGAAAAGTGAAAGTGAAGTCACTCAGTCATGTCTGACTCTTAGCGACCCCATGGACTGCAGCCTACCAGGCTCCTCCATCCATGGGATTTTCCTGGCAACAGTACTGGAGTGGAGTGCCATTGCCTTCTCCCATACATTTCTAATTATGCTCTTTTCATAATCATCTATCCATTTCCTAATATTAACTTAAAATGTTACTTTTCCTTGTAATAGTAAGACAGAGAGGAGTTGGGGCTGCCCTATATAGAGTCCAGCTGAGCGATTAGATTAGGAGGTTTAAGAAGTGCAAAAATTAAGGCAGATGTTGACAGCCTAAATCCTAAAAACATCTTCCATCAGATGTTTTTGACAGGGCCTATGGTAAGGGATGCAGGAGAGCATGCAAGGCAGCTTGAGTCTATGACAGGCCCTCAGAGACTGAACAATGGGAAGACCTTTGGGTTGCTCCAAAATCTAGAAGCAGATGACACTGATCATGGGTTATGTACACATCAAGCTCTAGAGTTGTCCAAAGGTGGTAAGATGTTCCTTAATTTTTAAGTTAACCCAGATTCTGGTACTAGAGCCAAAAAGATTTTCTGATTTTTGGATCATAAGATTTTCTGATTTTTGGAACATTCGGGTTAAATTGCTGAAAATTTAAGTATGGATAAAAACAAGAAGATGTCTGGTGAAGATACTGAGAAAACGAACAGAGCTTAAGATAGGAAATACGAAAGAGGGAATAAAGGCACCTGAAAAAGTGTATTCATTTTTTGTGGCTGCATAACAAATTGCAACAAACATAGGGGCTCAAAGCCTCCTAAAGGTAGCTCATAGTTTCTTGTCTCACTACACTGCTCAAGGTCTCACCAGCTGCAATTAAGGGATCAGTTGGGGACTGTGGTCTCCTCAGAAGCTTGACTTGGGAAAGATTCATTTTCAAGTCTTTTCAGGTTGTTAGTAGAATTCAATTTCTCGTGGCTGTGGGTTCTTCATTTTGTGCTGGCTGTTGGTGGTGGGGGGCTCTCAACTCATAGAAGTTACCCCATAATTCCTTGCCACTTAGCCTTCTCAAAACAAAGCATCTTACTCCTTCAAAGCCAGCATCAGGGTCTCTCTCACTCTAGTCTGCTAAGAAATAGTCTTTTATAATGTAACTTGATCACAGGAGGTGACACTCATTACCTTTACCATTTTCCGTTGGTTAGAAGCAAGTTACAAGTTCTATCTGAACTCAAGGGGAAAGGGACCTAACTCATTAGGGATCATCTTAGGGTGTGTCTGTCACACTCACACTAGCATCATCCTAAATCTCCAAATACTCATATTTGAGTCCCAGGCCGCTGCCATACAAGATAGCATCAATCTACCTGTAGCCTAAGAAATGATTCATAGATTCTAGATGTGGAATTGAACATCTAGAACTGAACAAAAGTAAATCCTCTCTCTGCCTCACCATCCTCTTACAGTCTAGCATTGATTTCTGTTGCTTATACCTTCCTGAAACTTCTTAAATCTCTCCACTTTCTCTTTAAAGTTTCTGTGGTGGCTCAGACAATAAAGAATCTGCCTGCAATGCAGGAGACCTGCCCTCACCATGGCGTCAAGGCCATTGCTTTCCCTTGCTTGGACTTTTGCAGTAGTCTCCTACGTGGTCTCCCTGCCTCTCTAACTGTCCCACCCTCCTGTTTAACCTGGTCCTCACAAGGATGCCAGAGTGTTTTCTAAAATACAAAACTAATAACAAGTTAGCTATTTCTTTGTTTTTCAAAAGTTCTATGCTTTTTTTTTCTTTTGCTCTAATTTTTTTTTCAAGAATTATTTTTTTGACATGGACCATTTTTAAAGTCTTTATCGGATTTGTTACAATATTGCTTCTGTTTGATGTTTTGGTTTTTTGGCCTTGAGGCATGTGGGATCTTAGCTCCCCAACCAGGGATTGAACCTGCACCCCCTGTACTGGAAGGTGAAGTCTTAACCACTGGACCATCAAGGAAGTCATCTCTTGCTTCCACCTTGATATACTGTTTCTAGTGTCTTTTACCCACCCTCCTCAACCCTATATCCCCCCTCCAGTCAACCAACTTGGCTTGTTTGTACTCTTCTTCAGTTTCGTGACGTCTGATTCTCCAAGCCTAAGTTAAGCATTGCTTCTGAGTTTTCATATAGAACTATGTACTTCCTTTATCCTGGCACTTACTGCTTTGTTAGGATCTATCTGGCCAGCTAGCTGCTAAATCTCTGAGTAACTGTTAAATGAACAAATGCCAAGTTTTCTTGAAAGCTGCTATCTTGCCACCATCCTTGATGTCTTACACTCATGTATTTTCCAGTGTTGAAAAATACAAAGTGAGAGCTCAGTTGGTAAAGAATCCACCTGCAATGCAGGAGACCCCGGTTCAATTCCTGGGTCAGAAAGATCCACTGGAGAAGGGATAGGCTACCTACTCCAGTATTCTTGGGCTTCCCTCATGGCTCAGCTGGTAAAGAATCTGCCAGCAATGAGGAAGACTTGGGTTTGATTTCTGGGTTGGGAAGATCCCCTGGAGAAGGGAAAGGCTACCCACTTCTGTATTCTGGCCTGGAGAATTCCATGGACTGTATAGTCCATGGGGTTGCAAAAAGTTGGATATGACTGAGCAACTTTCACTAAATAAAAATCACAGATGCAGTAATTTTTCATTTTGAGGTAAATTGAGACTTACAGAAGAGTTATAAAAATAGAGAGCTCCGTATACCTTTCACCCACATCCATGTAATGATAATACCTCATGTAACCATGATCAAATGATCAAAACTAATATATTAACAGTGATATTATACTATTAACCAAACTACAGATTTTATCTGGAATTTACCAGGTTTTCCAATAATGCCCCTTTTTCCCTCTTCCAGGATACCATCAGAATGCTATGCTGCATTCTGTATCATGTCTCCTTAGTTTCCCTATATTCTGTGACAGTTCCTCAGACTTTCCTTTTCTCAACTTTCCTGACACTTTTAAAGAGTACTAGCCAGCTGGTTTGCAGACTATCCTTCAATGTGGGTTTGTCTGGCATTAATCCATGATTAGAGTAGGATTATACATTATTGGAAAGAATGACACTGAGGTGAATAGTACCATTTCGATATGCCTTATACCTAGTGATTATTTAATTGATTAACTTATTTACTTATTGATTTAATTTCCCCTTTAGTGCTTGTTTAAAGTGGTGCTTGTCAAGTTTTTTCATTGTAACTTTACTATTTTTTTCTTTTGCAATTAGCAAATGTTTGTTTTAGGGGAGATCTCTTGAAACTATGCAGATATCCCATTTGGGCTTAAACTTTCACCCATGAAATCCATCCATGGTTGCCTGCAGAAATAATTACAGTGGTGTTCTGGTGTTCTATTCCCTTCATTCAGTCTGTACTTATTCACTGGAATTGTTTTGTAAAGAAGGCTTGCTATTTCTTCCTCTTTTACTTATTTACTTGGTTATTTGTTTCCATCAGTGTGGACTCAAGGATACCCATGTTATCCATTGGGTTATAATCAATACTGTTATTGGATTTATGTTGTTATTTACTTTGCTTGAATTCTTCCAGCTCTGGTCAGTGGGAGCCCTTGCAAGTTGGTAAATATGCCTCTCTCCTCTCCTATTTCTCAGCACTTCCTCACTTTCTGGTGCCATAAGACGCTCACCTTTCATTCACCTGGCTCTGCCTTGGGACCCCTTCTCCAAGGAATTCCACTTCCTTTCAGTACAGAATTATACCTGTTCCTCTGACACTGTGACAGTCTTATCTGTGCACTCATTCCCACATTCCCCACAATGGGGTCCTCTCTGTTTTCTTCAAAGAAAGACACACTTACAATGAGTTTTAGAAATTCTGTGGGTCCAGGACACAATAATGGAGACATGGCAGTACAGTGTAGTAGAAAGAGCACTGAACCTAGAGCTGAGAGATATTTTGAATAATCTGGCATTCTGACTCGGGGTCTGGATTGGAATGAAAAGATATTGTAAGTAAAGGAAATGATGAATATTATTTCAAGTGAGAAAAATCTGCCTGTGAACACTTGGCTATTATTTCACCATTCATTCTCACATTCTCACATTTCAGAGGCAGGCAAAAGATTCCAGTTATTGTTGTTGTTTAGTCGTTAGGTCATGTCCAACTCTTTGTGAGCCCACGGATTGCAGCAAGCCAGGCTTCCCTGTCCTTCACTATCTCCCAGAGTTTGCTCAAACTCATGTCCCTTGAGTCGGTGATGACATCCAACCATCTCATCCTCTGCCACTCCCTTCTCCTTTTGCTTTCAGTCTTTCCCAGGATCAAGGTCTTTTCCAATGAGTCCACTCTTCGAGTCAGGTGGCCAAAGTATTGGAGCTTCAGCTTCCACATCAGTCCTTCCAATGAATATTCAGGGTTGATTTCTTTAGGATTGACTGGTTTGATCTCCCTGCAGTCCAAGGGACTCTCAAGAGTCTTCTCCAGCACTACAATTCAAAATCATCAATTCTTCAGCACTCAGCCTTCTTTATGGTCCAACTCTTACATCCATACTATTGGATGTAAGACTATTGGAAAAACCATAGCTTTGACTATATTAACCTTTTTGGCAAAGTGATATCTCTGCTTTGTAGTACTCTGTCTGGGTTTGTCAGCTTTCCTTCCAAGGAGCAAGTGTCTTTAAATTTCATAATTTTATACTATAAAATGGCGTGAATGGGGAAAAGAGGCTTGCTTCTTTTTCTTCTCGACTTTCCCACCCTTCTTTCAAGAGAATTTGAATATGAGATTTTCTATTTGCCAGCAGGAAAAAAAGGTAAGTACCCTTACAAGAACAATCAAAACAATGACTCACAAACTCAGGGCAGGGATTTAAGATTATTTCCCTGGTTTGAGAACTTCAGGGATTATGTTATATTATTTGCTGAAGGATGAAAAAGAAACCGTGTGGAGCTGGACAGCCACACTTGCCTGACATGCATTTACAGGATCCAGGCTGGACTCTAGACAACAAACCCTGACTTCCTTCAGCAACACATTCCAGGCCTGCTGTGCAGGGAGCAAAGGCAGAAGGCATTCCAGGAGGATCGTAAATGATCCTCTCCAGGTCCCTAGAAACAGATCTCTTTAAACACCCTTTTCCTATCCCTTCTCACATATGGTCTGCTGCTCCTCAGTTCTCCACATTCTCCTTCCAGAACCTATGCTTTTGACAACAGGCTTTATTAGACTGAATGTTTTTAATTAAAAGAGAAAAAAAGAAGTTTTCTGATCTGGAAAAAATAAAACTGGTGTTCAAGTGAAATCTGTAAGAGGAATGCTTTATTCTTTTACTGGCATTTCATTAGCTCAGACTCTTGCACTGTATATACAGTCGTGCTGCTAAGTTGCTTCAGTCGTGTCCGACTCTGTGCGATCCCATAGATGGCAGCCCGCCAGGCTCCCCGTCCCTGGGATTCTCCAGGCAAGAACACTGGAGTGGGTTGCCATCTCCTTCTCCAATGCATGAAAGTGAAAAGTGAAAGTGAAGTTGCTCAGTCGTGTCCGACTTCTAGCGACCCCATGGACTGCAGCCCACCAGGCTCCTCCATCCATGGGATTTTCCAGGCAAGAGTACTTGAGTGGGGTGTCATTGCCTTCTCCGATATACAGTCGTGGTGAGGTTTAAAAGCCTGGATCTCATTTTTTCCAGGCATGCTTCGCATGATGTCCAGTTAGCAGTTACAAAGAAAGACGTCCTCATTTGCTTTATTGGCTAGAGCAATGCTGCTGACAACAGTAGGATCCCTTGCTCTGTCAATTTTTCAACTTCTGGTTGCTGCAGGATACTGGGTCGATGGTCTGACCACTGAGAACTTGATGAAATCCACAGAAAAAATCATACCGTTGATGTTATGCTCTCCAGCCATGATTTTCATGCATGAATGCATGCATACATGCTCAGTCATGTCCAATTCTTTGTGACTCCATGGACTGTAGCCCACCAGGCTCCTCTGTCCATGGGATTCTCCAGGCAAGAATACTGGAGTGGGCTGCCATTTCCTCCTCCAGGGAATCTTCCCAACCCAGGGATCAAACCCAAGTCTCCTGCATCTCCTGCATTGGCAGGCAGATTCTTTCCCCCTGAGCCACCTAGGAAGCCCATGATTTCCATAACCAACTCAAAATGCACTATATCAGCAAAACCAATTTCCAGTTGCCAGATGGTATGTGGTAACTTATGTCAAGGAGTCATCCCTTTACATCCATCAGAAATGGAGTTTTGAGGATTGCTTTGGTTTTTGAAATATCCTATCTATATTATCTTCCATAATACACTGCATGGAAAAGTTTAATGCATCAACCAGAAAGCTAGAGAGCTTCTCAAATGAATGCTTGCAAAGTGACTTGGGTCTAGCCCTTGTGAACATCATTAGAGTCATGGCTAACGAACAAACATGTGTTGAAATGGAAAGATTCTAATTAGCCACCTGGAGATGCTGGCAGAATTGAGATTCCCATACTGCCTTCAGGAATAAGGTCCTGCTTTGGGTAAGGTCCCATACAGTTGAGAATGAATCTAAAGTGGCAGTAAAGGAATGAGGTGTCAATGCTATAGGACCATCTCACGCGCCCCCCACTTCCCACCTCACACACAAAGGGTGCTGCCCTGAATGCCAAGCGTGACTAATTAGGAAATGAACAATTGGATCAACAGGGGTCATTGTTAATCTCTCAGTAGTTTCTGCCCACTCATTTTTTTTTTTTTTTCTGCTAAGTAGGTGGCCTTCATTCTGCCTTGTGAATGATTATGCATCCTGGCTCTGTAGCCATCCATGGAAAAATCTCCATTTACCTTGTTAATGCACAGAAAACTTGGCTGTGGATTATTAATTTTTTTTCTCTTGTTGGTTTAGTTAATTACCCACATCCATCAGCATTTATTTGTCTCAAATTGAACCGAAGTCAAAAGAAAATCAGTTCAGGAAGGTGGGAGGAAACCAACATTGGTTGCCACAGGGCACCACACTGAGGGAAGCAGATGCCGGAAATTATATCACTGATAATGGATACACTGCTCATATGTCATCCTCCTGTCCAGAAGGCTCACAGCTTCTGTTCTGTCCCATGCTCCTGTTCCCTGATCATGGCTTAAATTGGACAACAGAAGGCAAAGAGCCGCTCAGTCAGATGATTTTAGATTTTGCATATCATGAGACACATTACAGGCTAAACAGACAAGCATGTGGATGGGATATAGCCATATCCACCCATGAAACTCAGTGGGCTGCAAACATGCCCCATGAAAGCTGAGTGTGTGAGCCCTAACCACCTGAAGAATATGATCCCATCACTTCCTGCCTCCTTTTAGGACATTTAAAAATCCAAGAAAGAGGTTGCTACTCCTTCACAAGTTTGCATAAGTGAGACCTCTCTAGTCAATGATTTGGTGAACAGGAATCATCTTGAGTTGAATGAGAAAGCAGCCCAGGAGGAGAGATGCTGTGAGAAGGAGCATACCACCTTTTACAATAAAAGGGTGTGGAGGCAGAGTTTTTATTTATTTACAAGAAAAAAAGAACATTTTGTTCTGCCCAGGCAGAGCATTTCTGATGGAAGAGTCAACCCTGGCTTCTGGGAAAAAGATAATTAACATTATCAGCTTGTTACAAGGTTGGCAGAAACATGCAAGAAAAATGACACCTTGTCTGCATCATCATTTTCCCCTGAACATGGGTTTCTCAAACAGATGCAACCCCATGCTTGGGCTTCATATTAAAGTGAAGCCATGCTCAAGTTCAAAGCCCTGGCAGAAAGGTCAATCAGGTCTTTTCTGCTACAGAGGCTGTGAATCTTATGCAAAAATATATGCTAAGAATCAACTCAAGTAAACACATTTGAAGGGAAAGCTATCTGATGTCTTGTGAGCTCTTGGTTTAAAGTGAAAGCAAAATCCACCTCTCTGGGCTGAGAAATGATTTTGAAAGACCTTTAGAAGTGGTGATTTGCCAATTACTGTCAGTAATTCATTCGGAGAAAGGTATTTTATATATAACAATACTGCAGAGGAGAGATTATTCTTCAGAATTCATAGCACAGTTTATATTTTAGAAATACTGCGTAATCTTTAATTGCTGCCACTGAAACAAAACAGTCCTAGGTGAGACTGAGAAGAGAAATATGAAAGGTCAGGAATCGTATAATAACCATACCTCCTCAAGGGATCACAGACCTTCTGGACCACAGACCAGCCACGTCAGTTTCATATACAATAACAATTGCTCACATTGGCAGAGTACCGTTGTCAGTCGCCATTCTAAGTATGTTCACGGATTCTTCCACTTAGTAGTTACAGTGACAACTGAAGCAGTCATTTATTCTCCAAATATTTATTTAGCACCTACAAAGTGTCAAGACTTCCCAGGTGGTTCAGTGGTAAAGAATCCTCCTGCCAGGGAAGGAGACCTGAGTTTGATCTCTGGGTCGGGAAGATCCCCTGGAGGAGAAAATGGCAATCCACTCCAGTATTCTTGCCTGGAAAGTCCCATGGACAGAGGAGCCTGGTCAGTTACAGTCCAGGGGGTGGGAAAGAGCTGGACATGCCTTAGTGACTAAACAACAACAACAATGTATCAAACCTAGTCTGAGGGCTGGGGCTACTGTGCACACACAAAGGCCTGCATTCTATAACTTAGCATAGCCACGATTTGAATCCAAAGAGCCTGGCTGCTGGGCTGTAAAATCATAGTTATTAGCAGGTGTCACGAAACGAAGCATCTTTTGGGGACCAGTGAGAATCTCCTAGATTGCAAAGAGTTAAATGTGAAGCAACTGGGAGAGATGTGTATTCTGTGACTGGTGTGGCTGGATTACTGAGACTGAGCTCATCTCCATGGAAATAGTTGGAGCAGGGCCTGAAACTGATGAGAGCTGGTGTTTGGAGTCAGCCAACTTGGGTTCAAGTCCTGGCTCTGCCATTTATACCATGGATGCTTAGGGGCAAGTTGTTAAACCTCTCCAAGCATCATAGGGAAGACAGAAATTATAACAAGACCTGCATTTCCTGTGTTGTGGTGAGCTATTAAATGAGATATAGCTGGAATTATAGAAAGTAAACTATTCTGGGACTCCCCTGGTGGTCCAGCAGTTAAGACTCTGAGCTTCCACTGCAGGGGGCACAGGTATGATCCCTGGTTGGGGAACTAAGATCCCATATACCTTCTAATGCAGACAAAAAGTTTTTTTTTTTTTTTCTTTTTTAAAGTAAACTATTCTTCTTTTTTCATTTAAAACAAATTCACATTTTTTGTAAAAGTCACTGTTTTGAGCACATTTCTTTGAAAAATGTTGATGGTTTTGTAATTATCTTCTTTGATTTCTTTTGCACTACAGTTTTTAGGATTCTTTTGGAAATAGTGTGACTACTGCATTTTGCAGCATGAATGGTAGTAAATGGTCTTAAGTTCTTAACAACAAATGGATTTCTCTAAAGAGACCAAAATGGTGACTTATCAGTTTTTCTTATGCCCCCTAAAAAGCAGCTCTGCTTCAGCAGATACTTGCCAGTTTTTAATTTATCCATGACTTCTCACCCTACCCCACTTCCATATACCTCCTAACATCAGCTGTCTTGTTTCATCACTTCTCTGGGGTTCAGTGTGCAGTGAGCAATTTTTGTGTCAGAAATCCCGTCATAACAAATGGATTTAACAAACTCAACTTACGTAAAGCTACCTGTGTTCTCTTCATATATCTGTAAAAAGATGTCCCTAATTGATTATGTAGTGTAAGAATAGTTGAAGATAGACCAGAAAGACCATCCGTGAATTAATTATCCTGCCTATGTAGAACAGTAAGCACTGAAGAAAACCGATTAGTTGTTACTAGCCAGTTTAACTTATTCGAAGCCTCTGTTATTTTATTGCATAATAAACTAGTGAATTAGTTGGAGAAGGCAATGGCACCCCACTGCAGTACTCTTGCCTGGAAAATCCCATGGACGGAGGAGCCTGGTAGGCTGCAGTCCATGGGGTCGCTAAGAGTCAGACACAACTGAGCGACTTCACTTTAACTTTTCACTTTCATGCACTGGAGGAGGAAATGGCAACCCACTCCAGTGTTCTTGCCTGGAGAATCCCATGGACAGAGGAGCCTGGCGGGCTGCCGTCCATGGGGTCGCACAGAGTCGGACACGACTGAAGCAATTTAGCAGTAGCAGCAGCAGCATTCTTCTTCTTTGTTGTTTAGGTGTCCGCCAACCCAGGCAAAAGAATATCAGAAACTGAAAGAAGGCATCTTGGAATGTCGGCCCTGTACTGGATAAATGCCTGACTGCACAGGCTGAGGGGAGTGGAGGTCTCCGCCCCATCTGTCTTCAGTGTGCGTGTGCATGGATGTAGGCAATAGAGAGAGAAAGAAGGCACAGCGCCCTGCATTACCCAGGGGCACTGAAAGAGAGCTCCTGTGTCAAGGAGCCTGAGTCTTTCATCCCCTATCATCAGCTGTTTAGGTCTCTGTCTTCAACATGACCTGATCATCCAGGGCCCACTGAAAGCAGAGATGCTTGAAGCTCCCTTGTCATTTCGTCTATGAGGCTGTCTCTTGGTCTGGCTGCTCGACCCCTGGGCCCTTGGTCCTCTTTCATTTACAACCCCTGTACCTAACTTTCTTTGGTTTCTATCTTCCTGTCCTCTCTCTTCGTGGGGATGCTTTCACTGGTCAGTCTATATGGTCTGATCTGTTAGTAGCCTCCTCTCTGTGCAGTACTCATAGGCAACCCCCTTTTTTACCAAGAAAGATGCAGGACTCAAGTCCTCTCAGGTCATGCCTCATCTAAGAAATTGCTCAAGGCAATTCCCTAGACTTGGAAACTAACCAGCTAGGATTCTTCAGGATATTGGTCATCCCCATCCACTTGGTCACCCTCAAGTCTGATTTGGGCTTCATTTGTGAGTTTTCAATAGGCTTCACTGGTGACTCAGATGTAAAGAATCCTCCTACAATGTAGGAGACCTGAGTTGGATCCCTGGACTGGGAAAGATCCCCTGGAGAAGGGAAAGCCTACCCACTCTAGTATTCTTACCTGGAGAATTTCATGGACAGAAGAGCCTGGTGGGCTATAGCCCACAGGGTCACCTTACAGAGTCTACCCATAATTCTTGGCTAAAGTTCACCTTCTTCTACCCTCAAAGCCAGCTGCATTACATATCTGTGTCCATTTTTTCTTATTCACAATTCCTTTTAACCTTGGTCTCTGACCTCAGCCTGGAAAGGTTCTTCTATGTCATAGGGAGTCATGTGACTCCCTACTAAGCTGGGCACACCTGAATAATCTAGGCTAAACTCCCCAATTTAAGGTTGATAACTCCAACCACACCTGTAAAATCCCTCTTGCCCTGTAAGGTAACATATTCACAGATTCTGGAGATTAGGACATCTTTGTACATCTTTGTAAAGATAGACAGATTTGTACATCTTTGCGGTCATTATTCCATCCATTGCATTCCTCTCTCTGGCCCCTAAAGGGAATTCTTTGTGCAAATATATTCATGCCATCCTAAGATCCTTAATATTTTCAACGCATTCCAGTATCTACTAAAGTCCAAAAACCCCAAATCAAAAGTCTGGAATCTTATTATCTATTTCAGATAAACTAGGATGGCTGAGGCTCTAGGTGGCAACATAAGGTAGCCTTTTTTCCAATATGAGTGTTTTAAAATAACTCAATTGCTGTCTCTAAAGTTTACACATTTTATCAAGGTTTCCACTTGGTGATGAAACTATATTTGGAAGTGTTTTTGTATTGAAAGTGTTTTTTTTCTTGCATGTTCCACCATGCCCACTTTAGGCCATTATTATCTTCCCATTCTGACTACAACTCTCTGCTCCCAGGGTGGAGCTAGTTACATGTTTTTTTCTGATATTCCTATATTCTAGGTTCGTGCTTGCCACATATGGAGAGAAATGCTAAGTATGAGACTAAGTAGAGACTAAATATTAAACCAACTAGTATCTTAAAATTTTTCATGGGTTTAAAATGTAGAAAATAGAGCCATTCATAATTGGTTGAGGTTCAGATTTTCTGAACTAGCACTCTTAGCTAACACACAGACACACACATATAGACATACATAGTCACATATACACACTCATCAGATAACAGTGGAGATTTGAAAATTATCTAATTTGATCTAATGGCTAGTCCAGTATCTTTAAAATGTGGGACTTGAAGAATTCAGTTTTGTTTCTAACTTTATCAATACATCTTTATAGAAACAGCATACCAAGATTAAAATGAACTGGATATTTCCTGGAAAATTCTTTTTGCTTGCATGTGTCTCTCAATAAAACTAAATCCTTTCACTCCAATAAAATTACTCTACAGTAATTTTTGAGCCATTTGAACTAGAACACGTTAGAAATAAAACCTATTACAGTGTGAATGCTACTGGCACTGGGCACAGGGTATGTTAGACTTGACTGAGCAGACAGACAAAGGTATTTGGGAGATTATAATGAACATACTGGGGGTTTCCCTGGTGGCTCAGTGGTAAAAGAATCCTCCTGCCAATGCAGGAGATGAGGGTTTGATCCCTGGTCCAGGAAGGTCCCTAGAGAAGGAAAGGGCAACTCACTCCAGTATTCTTGCCTGGGAAATCCCATGGACAGAGGAGCCTGGAGGGCTGCAGTCCATGGGGTCATAAAAGAGTCAGACATGACACAGCAACTGAACAACAACAATGAATAAACCAGAGGTGACCAAGTTAAATAAAAGTGTTCACTAACTATGAAAAAGCTACACTGCATAAATAAAAGATAGTCAGTTCAGTTCAGTCACTCAGTCATGTCTGACTCTTTGCGACCCCATGAATCGCAGCACGCCAGGCCTCCCTGTTCATCACCAACTCCCAGAGTTCACTGAGACTCACATCCATCGAGTCAGTGATGCCATCCAGCCATCTCATCCTCTGTCGTCCCCTTCTCCTGCCCCCAATCCCTCCCAGCATCAGAGTCTTTTCCAATGAGTCAACTCTTCACATGAGGTAGCCAAATACTGGAGTTTCAGCTTTAGCATCATTCCTTCCAAAGAAATCCCAGGGCTGATCTCCTTTAGGATGGACTGGTTGAGTCTCCTTGCAGTCCAAGGGACTCTCAAGAGTCTTCTCCAACACCACAGTTCAAAAGCATCAATTCTTCGGTGCTCAGCCTTCTGCACAGTTCAACTCTCACATCCATACATGACCACAGGAAAAACCATAGCCTTGACTAGATGGACCTTTGTTGGCCAAGTAATGTCTCTGCTTTTGAATATGCTATCTAGGTTGGTCATAACTTTCCTTCCAAGGAGTAAGCATCTTGCAATTTCATACCCCTCCTCAAAATCTTGTTTCATTACACCTTAAATAAAACACAATTAACAAAAGCTCATGTTTCCTTGTGATGGTTGGTTTGAGAAATTTCTGAATTCATATGGAACAAAATCTCCTTTTCACTGAATCTGAAAAAAATGACTTAAGAAAATTGTATGTAAAGTTTCCACTTCACCATCAAGGCTATTTACAGCAATTATTCACCCAAACACACCACCATAACATAATTTTGAATAACGAATTACAGAATCAAAAACAATCATCAACAATGATGACAGTGGTCCCTTTGCCTTTATAAGTATCCTAGTCTTCAATATTTATTGACCTATAATTCTCCAGCAATAATTAATTATGAATTATTCATAGCAGATAAAAGATCTCCAGTTATCTGATGGGATCCAATCCTACCCAATCTGCCCTCATAAAATGTTTGAAGACTTCTGGCATTTTGCCCCGTGTAGAAGCCTGAGTCTTTCAGCTATTTGGTTCACAAGAACATCTTGTATTTCAGTGGAGGAAAAAAACAACCTCCTATTGTGATAAATAATGAAGAAACTCTGCAATCCAATATTTTTAACACATCCCATCATTTAAAATTTTGACTTGACTCTCTATTTTCCTTAATCTTGACATCCCAGGACTTGAACATTTTAAAATAGCTTCTGAGTTTTGCTTTTGGTGCCCTTCCAGGTCAAATTATTAATGTATCCTCCCTTCCCACTGAGGATATTTAACACACTTCACATTTTTCACATATTCAATGTTAAGCTCTCCCATCTTTCTTTACAACTTCCACTCTCCTCCAGTAATACCTCCTTCACATATAGTTGCGCCTCCAAGTCCAATAAGAGGTTTTAGCATGAAATCATAGGCAGAATTTGGAATAGAAATATTATTTTAAAAACTGAGCTGAAGAAAACTGTAATATAAAGCCAGAATATCTCTTGGTAGTTTAATCACAGTTTCCTCTGTCCTGATTCATTTTTCCTTAGTAGTGGTTCCAGTGAAGGGAAGCACTTCTCTTTTCTTTAAGAAATGCATTCATTTTCTTTTTTTAAATTGTTTTATTCAATTTTAAATTTTTGGCCACACCCTGTGGCATGTGGGACCTTAGGTCCCTAACCAGGAATTGAACCCATGTTCCCCACATTGGAAACTGGAGTCTTAATCACTGGCCACCACGGAAGTACCCTAAAGTACTTTTCAGGCATGTATGCATGTGCGATCATTGTCATGTCCCGCTCATTGCAACCCCGTGGACTGTAGCCCGCCAGGCTCCTCTGTCCCTAGGATTCTCCAAGCAAGAATACTGGAGTTGGCTGCCATTTCCTCCTTCTGGGGACCTTCCTGACCCAGGGATCCCACCCACATCTCCTGTGGCTTCTGTACTGGCAGGCAGATTTTTTACCACTGAGCCACCTGGGAAGCCCAGAGTACTTTTCATAGATACTGATTAATCTAAATGAAAGTTCCCAAGTAACAGGGAAGAGAAGACAAGAGAAGGAGAAAGGAAGAAGGCATTCTCTGAGCATCTACAACTCTGGCCTGGAGTTTTGTTAGACATTTTTCAATTACTGAAGGTAAAAGCACAGACACAGGAGACAAACTGCCTGGGTTTGAATCTTGTCTGCTGGAGTCCCGTCTCTACCTGTAAGACCCTGGGCAACTTATTTATATCCTCCTCAATCTCCTCATCTGTTAAGAAGGGATAATAATAGGGCCATTTCATAGAAGAGTGGCGATGATTGTATGAATTCATATGTGTCAAGCCCTCCAACAGTGGTTGGCTTATAGTCAATGCTATAAGCATTAGCTAATTATTATGATTGCTGGTTATCATCAGATTTCACATGGGTTTGGTGCACAACAGCCCTAATAAAAGATGCTTATTATCCTCTGCATTTTACTGAAGACAAAACTGAAGTGCACCAAAGTTAAGCAAGCTGACCACACACACAGTTAACATATGGCCTGTCAGGCTCCAAACCTGTGTTCTTGCCACTGAAGGGAAATGACGGCTGAAGAGCTGGCACTGGGGAGCTTTAAAAGGGCCTTTCCTGCAACTGAATCAGCAGGATTCCCAAAGCTCTTCACTCTCCCTAAGCATTATCCAGTTCCTATCCCGTTCGTTTATCACTTGGTTATCCATTTTCCCCTCCTAACTCCAATATTAATGACATATGTGAAGTGGTATGAAGAAAACATCATAATTTTGAAAGATAAGAAATGAGAGAGAATCATAAAAACCCCAATGAATGTACAGTATTTCAGTCTCAGTGCCTCCCCCAAAACCTCCCCAAGTATTTCCCACTGATTTTTCTCTCTCTTCTTAATCCCTATAGCACATATGGCCTGAACTCAACTGCTAGAATGCCATCTTATGTACAATTTAAGACACTAACTTGCACAGATCTCAACAAATATAATTTCTGATAGTAAATAGCTTATAGAATTTCACCTTTTAAAAACTCATGATGAGATCTGAGTAAACCCCTTCCAGCCAAGGATGGACAAATTTGAACTTCAACAAGAATGACTACAGTAAAATAAAATACACATTGTCACTATATGACAACAGCAAAAACCACAGAAGAGTGAAGATGTATCACTTTTTGAGAAAGAAAAGGAAACAACTTATTATTCTGACAGCTGATAATAGTAAGAAGTAAGCAATTTTTTTCTATCTTTTCTGTATAAACTGAACTTCATAGTAGCAAAGTAGTTGTTAAGAGGAAGTTTCTCTTTATAAAAAATACTACAACTAATAAGTAAAAATAGATATGGACCTCTTCCATCACCAGATAAATTTCTATTGGAAAGTGCTATTCTAGAAAGCATAACTCTAGACAATGAATGTCAATTTCTACCAGACACTGATTGACAGAGATACATAATAGTACCTTACAAAACAGACAAATAAACAAAAAAACTGAAAAAAATGAATCCTCTGGATCTAACTACCAATTTCCTGTGTTTACAGGAAATACAGGGGATAGAGGACTGTTACACAACATTATGAGGATCCAGTCAGCAAAGTCCAAAGATTGTGGATCCATTTTCCTTAACAAAAATAAACCTCAAAAACTGATGGAGGAGAAAACTTAAATCTCATAATTTTTTTATGAAATGAAAGAAACATATGAAACAAAATTACAATCCACAGCCCTTATTAAAAGCCTGTTTCAAACAAACTACAAAATAAATAATTACAAATTTTAAAACAATTGAAGTCTCTCCTTCTGTATTGCTCTCCCTTTGTCTTTTCAAATGGACCCTGAGACTGAATGGTGTCAAAAATCAATCATTCTAAGAGTTGCAGCTTAGTTGTATCCATATTATACAACTGATACCCTGTCCATGTGAGTTTCCTGGTTTTGATAATGAGCTGTAGTTATGTGAGGTGTAATCATTGTGGGGAAGCTAGGTGAAGGGTATACAAGTGCTCTCTGTTTCTGCAACTCTGACAATTTTCTAAAAATATTTTGAGACATAAATTGATGAGAGGGTTGGATGGTCTCACCAACTCAATGGACATGGGTTTGGATGGACTCCAGGAGTTGGTGATGGACAGGGAGGCCTGGCATGCTGCAGTTCATGGGGTCACAAAGAGTCGGACAAAAGTGAGCAACTGAACTGAACTGAAATTTGTCAAAGTCCATCAATGGGCTAGAAACCATCACCAGCTGAATTCTAGTCAGACAGGTCCAACAAAACATAAGGTCCTTGGAGACAAGGACAGTCATAGAGTTCTCTGGACTTCTCCCACAAACACTGGCATTTTATTGGGAATATGATAGGAAGGTGGAGAGTTGGGAACATAGAAGGAATTTCACAAATCTTTATAAAGTGTTAAATGGGAGACTTTAAGAAATCATGGGTTAAATTCTGGGACTCAAGTACTTAAATGCATGGTTACTGTCCTCCTGATTTCACCTCGTTTTGGAACACTGCTAGAAAAATAAATTCAAGATATAAAACATTTGAATGGAAAAATAGTCCCAGGCATTGGAACAGACAACCATTACTCATACTACCAAGTGTGGCTGAGTCTTCCTTTAAAACATCTAACTCAACACATGTTGCCAAATGACTAGGAAGCTGGCTCAGTTATTAGGTTCAGTTGTAATTTATGAGATTCTTAATGCAAAAAGAAGTCAAATGCTTTTCAGACAGATACATAATCCCAACTTTTTATTCTAACTTAAAAATTTTTGGCTTCACCTCTTAAATGACTACCCAATGGCATAAAACAAAAGAGGACTTTTGAAAAATATTTTGAAAAAAAAAAAAACAGGAAATGCATCATTGAGAAAAAGATGTTATCTTTCAATCCAAAACAGTGGAAACTCATGAACTTTTCTCAATATTGCAGTTCTGTCTATACGACCATTGCATAAGTTTTATAAATGCCACTGTCAGCAAATGATTGAAAATTATTTTTTCCAAATGTTGGAGAAAGAATAACTATTGTATATTAATTAAAGCTAATCTACAGTAGTGGGCTTTCTCTAGCTGCGGTACATGGGCTTCTCTTGTGGAGCGCAGGCGCTAGAGCATGAAGGCTTAGTAGCTGTGGCATGCTGACCTTCTCTAGCTGTGGCTTGCAGGCTTAGTTGCCCTGTGGCAGGTGGGATCTTGGTTCCCCAACCAGGGATTGAACCCACATGCCCTGCATTGGAAGGCAGATTCTTAACCACTGGACCACTAGGGAAGTCCTCAGCATGGTTTAATAAACTCAAGCTTATCAGTTTCAATTCCTATGTGGTCTGTTTAGCTTTTCTCAGTATATTTGGTACCATGGTCTTAGACCATATTTAATTCCCGGACTCCAGTAATATAGCCCAACCTACCCCTGTGGTGGTGGTGGTTTAGTCGCTAAGTTGTATCCAACTCTTGTGACCCTATGTAGCCCGCCAGGCTCCTCTGTCCATGGGATTTCCCAGGCAAAAATACGGGAATGGGTTGTCATTTCCTTCTCCAGGGGAATTTTCCCGATCCAGGGATCAAATCTGGGTCTCCTGCATTGCAGGCAGATTCTTTTATCAACTGAGCTACCAGGGAAGCCCTAACATACCCCTACTATTGCCAAATAGCTCAAGGTATCATCTTAAAAACAAAGCTCAGTGTGTCACAGTTTTTGAGGCTTACACTGTTTTATGTTTTAAACAAAACTTATCTTGCTACGAAGTGAATAAAAAGTCTACTCTTAAGAAACTACAGAAAAGTCTCACATTCGCTCTGCCCCAGCGGAGTATTTTTGGCTCACCAGGTCTACTCCCACTGGAATATTAGCTTCAGGAGGGCAGAAAGATTGTCTGTTTTATTTACCTTTGTATCATTGGTTACTCATGACAGTCCTGGCACTCAGTGTTTATTACACGCAGCTCACAAAAAGCTTTATGCCTTTTCAAAGCTGAAAACACCTATTTCAAATGGAAACTGAACACTCGACAAACTTAAACAATGGTTCGCAAAATGCGGTCCCCAGACTAGCAGCACCAGCATCCTCTTGGAATTTGTTAGCAATACAAATGCTCGGGCCCTACTGAATCAGAACCTCAGGGATGGAGACCTGAATCCTATATTTTAACAAGTCTTCCATGTGATTCTAGGAGGCCTCCCAGGTGGCTCAATGATAAAGAATCTGCCTGCCAATGCAGGAGACAGTGGTTCGATCCCTGAGTCAGGAAGATCCCCTGCAGGAGGAAATGGGAACCCACTCCAGTGTTCTTGCCTGGAGAATCCCGTGGACAAAGGAGCCTGATGGGCTACAATCCGTGGGGTCGCAAAGAGTCAGATATACCTGAGCATGCGTGCGTGTGCGCATACACACACACACACACACACACACACACACATCTTAGCTTATCCTGAGGCAGACTGAAGTTTGTTATCTCTACCCATATAACCCAATGGAGAAAACTCTTTCCCAAAGTCATCTCTGATTTGCATCACATAAGTGAAAGAAGAGAGTGAAAAAGTTGGTTTAAAGCTCAACATTCAGAAAACTAAGATCATGGATCTGGTCCCATCACTTCATGGCAAATAGATGGGGAAACAGTGGCTGATTTTATTTTTTGGGCTCTAAAATCACTGCAGATGGTGATTACAGCCATGAAATTAAAAGACGCTTACTCCTTGGAAGGAGAGTTATGACTAACCTAGACAGCATATTTAAAAGCAGAGACATTACTTTGTCAATAAAGGGCCACCTAGTCAAGGCTATGGTTTTTCCACTAGTCATGTATGGATGTGAGAGTTGGAGTATAAAGAAAGCTAAGAGCCAAAGAATTGATGCTTTTGAACTGTGGTGTTGGAGAAGACTCTTGAGAGTCCCTTGGACTGCAAGGAGATCCAACCAGTCCATCCTAAAGGAGATCAGTCCTGGGTGTTCATTGGAAGGACTGATGTTGAAGCTGAAACTCCAATACTTTGGCCACCTGATGTGAAGAGCTGACTCATTTGAAAAGACCCTAATGCTGGGAAAGATTGAGGGCAGGAGGAGAAGGGGATGACAGAGGATGAGATGGTTGGATGGCATACAAACTCAATGGACATGGGTTTGGGTAGACTCCAGCAGTTGGTGATGGATGGGGAGACCTGGAATGCTGCGGTTCATGGGGTTGCAAAGAATAGGACACGACTGAGCAACTGAACTGAACTGAACTGAAGTTCAATTATTTTAGTACAGAACATACATACATATCCTGGAATGTGACTAGAAAATGACTTTCTGTATGGAATAGATATTTGGACCAATAAGAGTATATCACTGTTATGCCCTTTATATATAACAAGATGACTTGAATCCTAAGACAAGAATGTGTGAGACAAAAAATGTTAAATAAAATGGCAAACAAGAGATTATAACTGCAAGGCTTTCTCCCAGACAACCTATTTTATGGCACATCTAAATAGAACTTAGTTAATGAACATAGAAGTAATGTGATATGGTGTTAATGTCCTCACACCAAGAACCAAAGAGCTTTGTTTTTCTTTACTAGCTGAAAATAATCCAAAAAAACTCACTGGGATCCTTCATCATTTCTATGAGCTAAATAATACCAAAGTGGAAAATTCTACGATTCAGTAAGAGCATCCAGGGCCTAAAATGTTCCAAAACCAACATATTTCTAGATGACAGAAAGGAGTGAAGGATGATACACATGCTGGATCCAAAAGGCTCCTGACAGGCTGGAAGAATGAATTAAATTTAACAAAACAGTATTTAAGGGGACAAAATTAACTTCTGTTCCTAAATGAAATATACATACCCTCAGGTACAGGCTTGGGAAGACTTGACTCAGCAGCAGTACATATATATATATATATATATATATATATAAACACACATACATATACATATATATATAGCAATATATATATATACATACATATATATATATAGCAAAATGTATATAAAAGAACATATATACTTCATTTGCAGTATACATTCCATGAGTCAACACTGTGCCCATCGTCACTGTAAAAGCAACAGTGACCTTAGAATGTCTAAGCAGAAGCAAAGGATCTAGTATCAAAACCACAGCTGTGCTCTGATCTGGATTGGGCATCCCACATCTGAAACACCTGCACTCATTTCTAAGCCCCACACTTCATGGTATGCACAGCTGGGATAGGACAGAAAGGATGATGCTGTGGCCAGAAACTGTGATCTCTGCAGAGCAAATGAAATACCCTCTGAGTACTAGACGATAGAAGAGAAAACTCAGGCATGGGTGGAGGCAGGCTATGCATGCGTTTGTGCTCAGTCGTGTCTGACTTGACCCTATGGATTGTAGCCCAGTGGGCTCCTCTGTTCGTGGAATTTTCCAGGCAAGAACACTAGAGTGGGTTGCCATTTCCTCCACCAGGGGTTCTTCCCAACCCAGGGATCGAACCCAGGTCTCCTGCATTGCATGCAGATACTTTACCATCTGAGCCACCAGGGAAGCCCCAGAATACTGGAATGGGTAGCCTATCCCTTTGCCAGGGGATCTTCCCAACCCAGGAATCAAACCAGGGTTTTCTGCAATGCAGGCAGATTCTTTATCAGCTGAGCTACCAGAGAAGTCCCCAGAGGCATGATAGCTGTCTTCAAATATGTTCAGGGCTATCTTAAGGAAGAGGGATTTAAAGTGCTCTATTGAACTCTCCACTCCAGCATTTCTTGCCTGGGAAATCCCATGAGCAGAGGAGCCTGGAGGTCTACAGTCCATGGAGATGCAGAGTCAGATACAACTTAGCGACTAAACAATAACAGTGGAACTTTAAGGGAGTTAAGCTAATGAGTAAAAGCTGATGAACGGCCTTTGGTTCCAAAGAAGGTAAAATAACAAACTGGAAGACTTGTGATCACTTCATGAGACAGTTTGGCTGGGCTCTAGGACCCAGTTATTCAATCAAATCTTGTAGGAGTTGCAGTAAAGCTATTGTGTAGAGATGGTTAACATTTACAATCAGTTGACCTTAAACAAGGAAGATTATTCTTAATAATGTGGGTGGGCCTCATCCAATTATTGGAAGGCTTACAGTGCAAAAACTGAGGTTTCCCAGAGTCAAAGAAATTCTGCTTTGAGATTGCAATATTCACTCCTCCCTGAGTTTTTAGTCTGCCACCTTCCTTTACAGATTTCAGTCTTGCTGCTGCTGCTGCTACTAAGTCGCTTCAGTTGTGTCCAACTCTGTGCAACCCCATAGACGGCAGCCCACCAGGCTCCGCCATCCCTGGGATTCTCCAGGCAAGTCAGTCTTGCTAGCCCAGATAAATACAGACATACATAATTTGTGCAAGTGAGTGTATGTCCTATTGGTTCTGTTTCTCTGGAAGACTATAATTGATACAGTTGCCCAAGAACGGAATGGTCTATTTCCCATCATACTGAGTTCCCTTCACCCAAGATATTCAAAGGCAGGCGAGGAAACCACTTTGATTATGATAAAGAGACCATTTAAAATATGTGATTTTAAAAATCACATTTAAAATATGTGATTCTTGGATTTCCCTGGCAATCCAATGATTGAGATTCCATGCTTTCACTTCACAGGGACAAGGGTTTGATCCCTGGTTGGGGGACTGAGATCCCATTTGCCTCACAGAGTGGGTTCCCAGGTGCCACTAGTGTTAAAGAACCCACCTGCCAATGCAGGAGACTTGGGATTCAATCCCTGGGTTGGGAAGATATCCTGGAATAGGAAATGGCAACCTGCTGCAGTATTCTTGCCTGGAGAATTCCATGGACAGAGGAACCTGGCAGGCTACAGTCCGTGGGGTCACAAAAAGTTAGACACGACTGAGCACGAATGCACACACACACATATATATATATATATATATATATATATGATTCTTGATGAAATTAGGTAGCATGTATAGACCACATGGTGTTTTTAGTATTAGTTGCTCAGTCGTGTCCGACTTTTTGCGGCCCCATGGACTGTAGCCCATCAGGCTCCTCTGTCCATGGGATTCTCTAGGCAAAACTACTGGAGTGGGTTGCCATTTCCTCCTCCAGGGGCCCTTCCCAACTGTATATAAAGGAGACTTCATTAATGTGCATTAGAGGATACCCCAGGTTAACCTGTTATAGAAAACTGTCTCTTGAGTCTTTAAATTTTATACCAATTCTACACCTCTGGTTGGCCAATTGTTTCTTTATTTAGCTTTTAAGGTGAACGACCTGGGGCTATTTGTTTCCATCAACCTGACTGCAACCTGACTATTTTTCTTGCTATCCTCAGAACAGACTGCTGCAAATCTACTCTATGCTTCTCATTCTTTTCAGCTTACAATACAAATAGCTTATTATTTTTTACAACCTATGTCTTATAATAAAGCAGTGCTGAAAAATTAAATAGAAGAAAGTTCAGTTGCCATATAGGCTACAAAAATAATTTGCTGGTGGTGATTTTTAAGTTTGATTCTAAATAGATTTTCGAAGAAAGGCACTTGGGAGACATGGTTCACATTTTGCTATTTAAGGTATCTTGAAATTATAGGCTCACTCTTCCTAAAATTTCAAAAAGTGTAGAGCTTAGGCTCTTAAGGGTATAGCAGTGATAAAAGCTTTCATAATTTCTAAAAAGCAACACTTCATAGTTTTCTCTCTCCAATGGTTCTCTAATATACTTGTAGAAGGAAGGCAATGGAAAACCAAGAATAAAAATAGCTGAGCTCTCCACAATTGGGCTTCCTGCTTACTTTCCTGTTTCAAAGAAGAGAGGAGATACCATCTTGCAATAGAGGCTTCGTAGACAACTGGACTTCTCCAGTGACAGTTGGCATTTGCTGACCACATAAGTCCAACTCAGTTTATTCAGTGTATTGAGGATGCTGTCTTCATCTGCTCTGGGGACATAATAAAGAGCAGAAATAGCTACTCTGCCTTTTTAGAATGTATATGAATCCTGTACCATGAGCAAGCTATTCTAGAACACAGAGTTGGTATTAAACACATACTTGTTGAATGAATAATTGAATGAACAAAAGCATAGTTTAAGATTATAAGGAAACATATAGATACATATGGGCTTCCCTGGTGGCTCAGATGGTAAAAGAATCTGCCTACATTGCAGGAGACCTGGGTTCAATCCCTGGGTTGGGAAGATTCCCCAGAGAAGGAAATGGCAACCCACTCCACTGTTGCTGCCTCCAGAATTCCGTGACTGAGGAGCCTGTCAGTCTATAGTCCATGGAGTCACAAAGAATCAGACACAACTGAGTAACTAACACTTTATAGATACATATATTTATATATACTTTTGAGAAATCTTTCTATCAAAAATGTGTAAATGTTTAAAACTTTAATTTTTTAATAAGGATAAAATTTGACTATCAAAAAATTCTATAATATGCCATACTTCCTTCTCCAATAAGGCATAAGTTCAAATTATTTTCCCAAACCCACCTCCCTTTTTGACTCTCTTACATAATGATCCTAAAAAAATACCCCAACTCAACGTGCATTCATTTCACACATTTGAAAGTGCAAATCCCTTCAGAAGAAAATCTATAACCTTCCGATAGTCTGTAATGGTATACATTCAGCAGAAGAACACTTACAGATGACTACTGGCCTGAGCATATCCATCCAGCCCCCTGTGATGGACAGCCAGGAAACTGACCATACTGCTTTTCCAAACACAAATGTTAAGGAACACAGGGGAAGAACTGCACAGATACCAATAACAAGAGCATGATGACTTCCCTGGTGGTACAGTGCATAAGAATCTGCCTGCCAGTGCAGAGGACACAGGTTCCATTCCTGGTCCGGGAAGATTTCACATGCTGTAGAGCAATTAAGCCTGTGCTATGCACCACAACTGCTGAAGCCTGCATGCCCTCGAGCCCAGGCTCCGCAACAAGACAAGTCACCACAGTGAGATGCTTGTGCACCGCAACTAGAGAGTAGCCCCTGCTCTGCGAAACTAGAGAAAGCCTGTATGCAGCAACAAAGACCCAGGGCAGCCAAAAATAAAATTAAATAAATAATTAATTAATTTTTAAAAGAATCATTTTGATATTTGGCAAAACTAATACAATTATGTAAAGTTTAAAAATAAAATAAAATTAGAAAAAAAAAAGAATATGATAATATTAGGAGCATATTTTATATCACACTTGTACTTTTTCAAAGCACCTTCACAACCTGACTGGCATCACAGGAAAAAAAGCAAATAGATGTATCATTTGACAGATGAATGAAAAGACAGAGTGATGGATGGTTTGAAGTTTAAACCGCAATCCTGATAGTCAGTTCGGTTGGGCACTTTTTTAAAAAATTAGATCATATTGACAGAATATGGTACATCATATTCTTCTTTGATAACAGCAAAAAACTGTATCCTTTCATAGGAGATGATTCAACAGCCTTCTTATGTTCAATCCAAAGCTGTGAGAAATGGAATATTGCATTTTAGGGGAACGTCCATATACACAAGGTTGCTGAGAATGTTAACTGAATTGACTGGCAACTTATCTGGGACTCCCAGGGCCCTTTGTCACGCATTGGTAATTCATTGATTACTGGAAATCGGATTCATTTTGATATTTGGCAAAACTAATACAATTATGTAAAGTTTAAAAATAAAATAAAATTAGAAAAAAAAAGAATATGATAATATTAGGAGCATATTTTATTTATTTATTTTTTTTTTTATTCTTCCAATTTTATTTTATTTTTAAACTTTACATAATTGTATACACTTGTACTTTTTCAAAGCACCTTCACAACCTGACTGGCATCACAGGAAAAAAAGCAAATAGATGTATCATTTGACAGATGAATGAAAAGACAGAGTGATGGATGGTTTGAAGTTTAAACCGCAATCCTGATAGTTCGGTTGGGCACTTTTTTAAAAAATTAGATCATATTGACAGAATATGGTACATCATATTCTTCTTTGATAACAGCAAAAAACTGTATCCTTTCATAGGAGATGATTCAACAGCCTTCTTATGTTCAATCCAAAGCTGTGAGAAATGGAATATTGCATTTTAGGGGAACGTCCATATACACAAGGTTGCTGAGAATGTTAACTGAATTGACTGGCAACTTATCTGGGACTCCCAGGGCCCTTTGTCACGCATTGGTAATTCATTGATTACTGGAAATCGGATTCATTTTGATATTTGGCAAAACTAATACAATTTTGTAAAGTTTAAAAATAAACTAAAATTTAAAAAAATAAACTCTTTAGTTTTTTTAAACAAAATTCATATTACAAAATTCTAATGATCATTTAATTTTCTAACACGGTGTTTGAAAGGAATAGGGTATTACAAAATGAAAACATTTAGTAGCAAAGTTGCAAAAGCTTTGCACAGTCATAAACTGGGTTTCGTGACTTGGCTGTGGCTCTATGGAGCCAGAGGATCTAGGTAATAATCTTTTACATGTATATATATTTTGTGACCCCCATGGACTGTAGCCCACCAGGCTCCTTGGTCCATGGAATTCTCAGGCAAGAATACTGGAGTGGTAGCCATTCCTTTCTACAGGGGATCTTCCCAAACCAGGGATCAAACCCAGGTCTCCTGCATTACAGGCAGCTTCTTTACTGTCTAAGCCACCAGGGAAGTCCTTTCTCTCACATGTATGTATAGGAGTTTTAGATATTTTCTTATTCCAGGCTGAAATTAGCTATTTCAGGCTGCCTTGTTTTCATAATATAACTACTTTCATTTTTAATGGGATGGAGGATATTATGGTTGTTTTTCTGAAACCACATCAATTTTCAAAGGCAGCACAAGCAACAAGGACGCGTTTGCACTGGAATTTTGGCTTCAAGGCCAGTACCACCTTGAAAATTTGGCTGATTTCCCCAAACCCATAAGTTGGAGAAATACCAGTAATAAAAAGGGGAATTACAAGGATGATTTACAATTTTCTCCCCTCCCTTTCCTCAAAGTTCGTCTTTGTCAGTTGCCAAGAAAACAAGATCAAAATGGAACCAGCTAGCAACTGATAATTAACTACAGGGAAGTATTTCAACGAGTAAATTAGCTATCAGATAAAAATAAAGGACAACTGAATTCTAATAATATATTTCAACAGAAAAAATCTAGGACAGAGATATGCCCTTTTGACTTTGAAAAACAGTTCTTGATTTTGTTTGTTTTGTTTTCCAGTATCATTTCTTCCTAATTATATATATTTTTAAGAGAAAAGTTTAAGAATTGGTCACTGCCAGTCTACAAAAATGTTTAGCCACCAATAAGCAACTGATTTTGATGATTTTAATTTTTTCTTTCCTCTTCTTTCTTTCCTTTCCATTTTCTAAACCCTTATAAGCATGATCCCTCATTTTTGCTTGACTTCCTGGACATGCAATAAAGGTCAGCGTGACTTACGCCTTGCATAGAAGTCTGAGTTTTTATACATTTCCCTAGGTATAGCCTTCCCCATTGACTCAGCAGTAAAAGAATCCATCTGCAATTCAGGAGCTTCAGGAGATGTGGGTTCAATCCCTGGGTCGGGAAGATCCCCTAGAGGACAGCATGATAAACCATTTCAGCATTCTTGCCTGGAGAACTCCGGGTGGGCTATAGTCCATAGGGTTGCAAAGAGTCAGACACGACTAAAGTGACTTAGCACTCACACATAGGTAGACACCTGCAATTTGAAAACACCCTTTTATTCCTCTTGGGGTAGAACAACTGAAAGAAAATCAACTTGTTTTGGCTGTTTACCTCTTTCTGGTTTTCTATCTTTGCAGGTAAAGGAAGGTATAAAACCTCCAAGGCCACATTACCATATTTTATGACAAAAGAACAACTATTTTTCCAGCCCCATTGAAACATCTCAATGCCACTTTCCTCTCTGTGATCCAATCCACACAAAAAAAGAAACAACTACTTCTCTAACCATCAACTAACTGCACAATAACCAATGGAGCTCATTGCTGGTAATCTTTAAATTTCAACAACTACTTAGGAAAGGCGTCTTCATATGCACACACACATACACACACACAGACTTCTTCCAGGAGCCATGGAAGTTCTGCACCCACCTGAAACACAATCTGTCCTTCTTTTTACCTAAACAAATAGCTAAAGAAAATTTACAATTAAGATTATACTGTGTAGTCTTAGGGCAAGAATAAACAAGAATTTGAAGAGCTGATTGGCTCTTAAATAGGTAAAGTACAGGAGTCAATGCTCACATCATGTGATGCACACAGCTGAACCTGCTTGTTCCTGGAACTGCACCCGATGCCTAGGTGTATGGAAGCCACAGATCAACTTGCTATATCTTCATGAAGAGTCCCTTTGGGTCGCTGATTTTTAGAGAAAATAATTTTTATATTCAAACAGCATGGTATGTTAATATTCACACATTACTATTAATAATTTAATGATAATATTATATACACTGTTTTAGTTAATATTATATATTCAGTTCAGTTCAGTCACTCAGTCATGTCTGACTCTTTGCGACCCCATGAATTGCAGCACGCCAGGCCTCCCTGTCCATCACCAACTCCCGGAGTTCACTCAGACTCACGTCTATCGAGTCAGTGATGCCATCCAGCCATCTCATCCTCTGTCGTCCCCTTCTCCTCCTGCCCCCAATCTCTCCCAGCATCAGAGTCTTTTCCAATGAGTCAACTCTTTGCATGAGGTGGCCAAAGTACTGGAGTTTCAGCTTTAGCATCATTCCTTCCAAAGAAAACCCAGGACTGATCTTTAGAATGGACTGGTTGGCTCTCCTTGCAGTCCAAGGGACTCTCAAGAGTCTTCTCCAACACCACAGTTCAAAAGCATCAATTCTTTGGCGCTCAGCCTTCTTCACAGTCCAACTCTCACATCCATACATGACCACAGGAAAAACCACAGCCTTGACTAGACGAACCTTTGTTGGCAAAGTAATATCTCTGCTTTTGAATATGTTATCTAGGTTACTATTGATATTAAATTTTGCCTATATTTATGTAATCAATAAAACATGCAATAGAATTACGTGACTGTAATGAGATGCTTATATGACCCAATCCCCTAGATCTTTCTCCTCCCTTTATTTATTTATTTTTTTAAGATTTTTTTGATGTGGCCTGTTTTTAAAGTTTTTATTGAATTTGTGACAATATTATTTCTGTTTCATGTTTTGGTTTTTCAGCCTCAAGGCATATGAGACCTTAGTTTACATATAAGAGGTCAAACCCACAGCCCCTGCATTGGAAAGCAAAGTCTTAACCACTGGATCACCAGGAAAGTCCCCTTCTCCTTCTTTTGTAAAGTACCTTGGAGACAATGTTTAAGAAGCATCATACTACACTGTTCAGTATAAATGAAGGATATAGACTGGTGTAACTACTTGGAGAAGGAAATGGCAACCCACTCCAGTGTTCTTGCCTGGAGAATCCCAGGGACGGGGAAGACTGGTGGGCTGCCGTCTATGGGGTCGCACAGAGTCAGACACGACTGAAGCAACTTAGCAGCAGCAGCAGCAACTACTTGGGTAAAGAAAAAGTTCTAAAACATAAAGCTTAGTTCTATAGCATTAAGGAAATTGACCTACCAAAGACACCACTAATATTGTTCTTATTTAATACATTAATTATATGTGATCTCATGAACATAACTCAGCCACAAAGGACACATACATATTAAAGCAGTGTCCGATACATATTGGAAGAGTTACACTTAAAATCAGCATTGTCCTTGCCTGTCCTACTTGAAGAAAAAATGAAAAGAACTTTTCAAAACTTTTTGTAATTGAGAGAGAGGGAAAATCAAACAAGAGCAAGAGACGGGAAGAGAAAAAAGAAATCTCTTTGTGCCAAGGGAAACGGTATGACATGCTTGTTTGCATTTGGCACCCCAATTTACAGCCCAGCAATCTGAATCTATGCACTTAGGCCTTCACGGATGAGTGAATCAACTGGCTTTTGAATTAGAGAACAAGCGTTACTCCATTAACTTTGAGACTAGCCCTTTCAAGAAATATATTTAGGTAAGGCACACAATATTTCAGTCCTAAAATGAGAATGTCAACTGTGAAACGGAGCTAAAAATTTCAGTTGTTACTGTTCCGGCTCCTCCCACACATACTACCTATTTGAATACTGTGAATCCAGGAAGCATTTACATAATAAATATGGTGTGCATTCTAGGTTTTACAACAGGTCTTTTTGCTTTCATTACTTGTCACATTAGAGGCTGCTGCAAACATGTAAGGAAAATCTATGTCCTACATGCAATGTTATTACTGGCTGCCTTATCCTTAGCCAGAGAAGAAAAACATTTGCTCTGCTGGGGCAACAGAAAAAGGAAAGGGTTGGGAAAACTCGGGGCTTCCCTTGACTCTACACTTTGAAGCATCCACACAGTGCTCCCATGCTGAACCAGTGAGCTTGCTAAGCCAGAAAGATCACTTGAAGACAGGACTGCAAGAACTGCCAAGACTAGACAGAAGGAAGAAGAATCTTCCTGATCCAAAAGACCCTGTAAATACTGCAATGCACAGACACACACAGACATACCCCATGTGTTTGGTAATTAACACATTATTAAATTTCGTCCGTGCTGACGCGTCTAATGTCAACCTGTCAACCAAAGAGTTCTGGTTACCGTTAAAGTCTGTTTTAAACATGGAGGGCTTATCTGTTACCTGGGTTTAGGAAGCCATCAACTACATACCAGAAGCGCTTTCAAATTTAAGAGGTTTAATTTATTAAGGACACCAAAATATTTCTGGCTGTTTTTCCCCAAGATTTCCAAGATATTAGCCAGGAGAAGTATTGTTATGATCATCAGTGGTCAAGCTGTAATTGACATAAACCAGACGGTGGATTTAAGAAGAGAGAGACAGAAAGTGTGTGTGTGTGTGTGCGTGCTGAGCAGTGATACAGAATTTTGTTATTATAAGTTTTCTGACTTTTAATGAAAACCCAAACACTCACTTGAGTAGAAACATATCTTTGGATGTTTTCATTAGACAACTAACTAACAAACTTAAAGGGCACACCTTGAAAACTGTAATATACTTGAGCACGTACGCTGTGCCGGATACCAATCTAAAAAACTTGTGTATAATATTTCACTCAGTTCTAACAACAACTCTTTGAGATAGGCACTATTATAATCTTTGTATAATTGCAGAAATTGAGGATTTAAGTGCCGTGTCAAAGTTGCCAAGTTCACACAGCTAATAAAGTGTAGAACTGGGAGTCAGACCTAACAGTAGGACTCAGGGGCTTTTGCACTTGACTCCAGGCCACCCAAGCCACTGTTAGCAAGTAGACAATTGGTCTTATTTACCCTAAATGCCTGGGCTTCCCTGGAGATTCAGACTGTACAGAATCTGCTTGCAATGCAGGAGACTTGGGTTCAATCCCTGGGTCAGGAAGACCCCCTAGAGAAGGAAATGGCTACCCACTCCAGAATTCTTGCATGGAGAATCCCATGAACAGAGGTGCCTGGTGGGCTACAGTCCAAGGGGTCTCAAAGAGTTGGACATGACTGAGTAACTAAGCACACTAAATTCCAAATTGGTATTGAGTGTGGGGGAAAGCAGATAGGCCATGTCAGGTTTGGAGCCTCTGAAGCAATTCACACAGCTGTTGTTCAGTTGCCAAGTCGTGTCTGACACTTAGACCCAGGTTCAAAGCAGAGACACCCAGTTTCTACCACTCCAAGGTCACCTGCTGGCCCGCCCTTCCTAGGAATACTTTTTCCGCTGGGTGTTTGGTAAGAAATGGATTGTTTGAGCCCACAGGTAGATCATGGTCATTTGGGGAGGCATTTGAGTAGGTGAGGAGCCAAATACATTCCAGAAGGTATAATTTCTTGCAGACTGAAAAAAACGCAAAAGTTACTTACAAAACAGATACAATCTGTACAACAGGAAGGTGAAGGTAGAGTACAATGACAAGGCAGAGATGAGCAATCCATATTAATAAAGAACTAGAATAAACATGAATTCACCATGGCTAGAGTCTGGTTTCAAAGCTGATAGGTTATCAAGTCCTCTGTGGTTGTTTTCACTGAACTCTGGGAAAAGGTCTCAGAACTGACTCCCACACATAAGTTAAACCAGCACTTCTTTTTAAATGGGAGGTGTGGTTACAAGGTCTCGGGAAAACAGTCTCATGTTGAAATAGGAAAACACTGCCTGTTTATAGATGACAGACAAAAAGGCAATTGTTTAAAGGCATGTGGTCTATCATTGTCATCTTAACCTAAATGAAAATAAACACCCATGGCAGAATGTATATAAGGTGGAATGAGAAAGCAGTCCAAAGAAGAGTTATTAATCAAGAATCATAGGATTTAAGACTTGGGAAGGACCTTAACAAACAAGTTCCACTTCTGCACTTTCCATAAATTAAAACCAAGGTCGGCAGAATGTGGACTTCTTGTGCAGGTATTCCCTGAGGGTATGGAACGTGAGGACCAGAGAATAGTATGTGGAACCTGGAAGCCCCGATCTTTGAGAGGTAGGCCAGTAAACAGCAGCCCTGAAACAGCTGCTTAGGGTCAAAAAAGAGGTGGCAGGAAAGCCAAGCAGGGTGATGTAATGGGAGCCTGGGAAGGCAGGAGTTTTAGGAAAGAGTAAGCAGTAGTGTTAAATGGTAACAAGAGTTCTAAGAACTGGGAAAGATTCATTAGATTGGTTGGTTATTGATCAGTGGTGTGTGTGTGGTCAGTCATATCCAACTCTTTGAAACCCCATGGACTGTAGGCCAACAGGTTCCTCTGTCCACAGGATTTTTCAGGCAAGAATACTGGAGTGGGTTGCCATTTCCTCCTCCAGGGGATCTTCCCGACCCAGAAATCAAACCCTCATCTCTTGCGTCTCCTGCACTGGCAGGCGGATTCTTTACCACTGGGTCACTTGGGAAGCCCTGACTTTTGTAAAATCAGTTTTAGCAGTATGATCACAGTGAAAGATGTTTAAGCAATGAACAGGAAGTCAAAAAAAAGTTAAGACACTGAGGCCAGAGCCCATGTTCAATAACCTTGGAGAAAAGAAAAAGATGGAGTGGTGGACAAAGAAATGCTCAGGCAAAAAGGTCGGTAGAGAATGAGAGGAATCCTTGAGACAAGGATTGAAACTACTTTGGGGAAGACAAAGCCAGCTGAGGTCTATGCTCTGACTGATGGATCAGTCTTGACAGAAGGAGACACCCAGTTTGTTAAGAGATAATACAGATGAAAAAGGGATGGTTATAGGGTACAAGGGTTTCCCAGGTGATGACAGTGGTAAAGAACCTGCCTGCCAATGCAGGAGATGTCAGAGATGTAGGTTCAATCCCTGGGTCAGAAAGATCCCCTGGAGGAGCGCACGGCAACCCACTCCAGTATCCTTACCTGGAGAATTCCATGGACAGAGGAGCCTGGTGGGCTACAGTCCATACTATCGCACAGAGTCAGACATGACTGAAGCAACTCAGCATGCAGCATGCATACGGAACAGAAAGTAAGTGGTTCTCTCAACTGTATTTTTATTTTCATGATTCACTTTCCAAAGCATGTAGACTTTCTTTTGGTGATGACATAAGGTTTAAAAATTCCCCTTCCCTTATTGCCTGTGTTAAATTGTGAATGAATGGATGTTAAACAGTGAGCTCTAACCCTTGATCCCTCACTGGTGAAAATTCAGGCCAGCTCTTGTGGGCAGAACGGATCTTCCCACACACTGCCTCACCCTCATCCTCCACTCAATGAAACACTCTCCTCATTCTTCAGATCATTCCACCAGCTACAAAAGTTAGGTTCTCACACCATCAGGAAGGCTTCCCAGGTGGCGCTAGTGGTAAAGAACACCCCCGACAATGCAGGCAGCATAAGATACACGGGCTTGATCCCTGGGTCAGGAAGTTCCTCTGGAGGAGCGCATGGCAACCCACTCCAGTATTCTTGCCTGGAGAATCTCAATGACAGAGGAGCCTGGCAGGCTACAGTCCATAGGGTCACAAAGAGTCGGACACGACTGAGGCAACTTAGCATGCATGGAAGCAAGCATGCATGCTTGCCATCAGGAAACTAAGATGAATAGGGAGGAGTTTAACAATCTTAGAGCTTGTGAAGGCTGGAAGTTTCTTAACCTTGCCAACCGTCTACTACTTTCTTTACCTGGTTTCTGCCAAAGGCCAAAGCAAATAGCAAGTGGGAGGAAACAGTGATGGCAAAGAGCCCTCTCAAGAAAATTAAGAGAAAAAGAGAGAGAAAGACTTACAGCAGGCAGTATTTACTGCTGAAATGAAACCAGAGAGCCGATTTGGAAAGAGAGGTTGGTCACAGAATTAATGACTGCTCATATATGTTTGGGATATGAATTTGAGCAAACTTCGAGAGATAGTGGAGGACAGGGATGCCTAGTGGGCTACAGTCTATGGTGTTGCGAAGAGTCAGACATGACTTAATGACTGAACAACAACAACGATGTAAGTGTTTAAGACTATATGGATGACCTGTTGTATTGGATGATCTGAACAGGCTTCTGTCTATGAACACACACACGCTATATCTGTTAGAGCCCTTTCTTGAGAACCAAAAGCTCAGTTGCTGCTGCTGCTGCTAAGTCGCTTCAGTCGTGTCCGACTCTGTGCAACCCCATAGACGGCAGCCTACCAGGCTCCCCCATCCCTGGGATTCCCCAGGCAAGAACACTGGAGTGGGTTGCCATTTCCTTCTCCAATGCATGAAAGTGAAAAGTCAAAGTGAAGTCGCTCAGTCATGTCCGACTCTTAGCGACCTCATGGACTGCAGCCTACCAGGCTCCTCCATCCATGGGATTTTCCAGGCAAGAGTACTGGAGTGGGGTGCCATTGCCTTCTCTGAAAAGGTCAGTGGACAAAGTCAATTATGAGTCTTTCTTCTGGTAAGAGACTAAAGCAACGTTCTCTGAAAAAGCACATTACCCTGGCATTTTAGCAACACCTGCTTAGCACTCTTTAATTATAAAATCTGAGATCTGTTTTTCAAGTTGGACTAGACACATTTTTCACTTCCACCATTTTGCCCTTTACCTGAAAGGTCTGCAAACCTTTCCTCAGGTGTGGAACACTAAAGGTTCTCAGTTACTGAGAAGCACCACAATCTGGTCATTTAAATTCACCCTAGAGGTGCTGGCAATATCTGTCTCACTTGAGCTCAGACACATCCCAGCCTTCACAGTCCTCCCTGATTTTAGATGTGTCGAGTGACAACGAAATGAAGCAGAACCCTATGGCCCTTCCCCCCATGTCCTCTGCCTGCCTTTTGTCTGTGGAAAAACTTTAGCCAAAGAATACATTTAATCAGAGAAGTGAGAACATGCAGAAACAAAGGAAAACAGTCAGAGGAGACCAAATAATAATAATGTCGTCATTAAGCAAAGTCAAGGACCCTTAGTTCCTTCTCAAGGGTTGTAGATAAGATTCTGAGCCATATCCTGTGAGCTGTCTTATAGATACTGAAAGCCCTACCAGGTGGAGTGATTAACTACAGGATGACCAGACTGTAGCTGTGACATGCTGCTGCTGCTGCTGCTGCTGCTAAGTCGCTTCAGTCGTGTCCGATTCTGTGCGACCCCATAGACGGCAGCCCACAAGGCTCCTCTGTCCCTGGGATTCTCCAGGCAAGAATACTGGAGTGGGTTGCCATTTCCTTCTCCAATGCATGAGAGTGAAAAGTAAAAGTGAAGTTGCTCAGTCGTACCCGACTTTTAGCGACCCCATGGACTGTAGCCTACCAGGCTCCTCCATCCATGGGATTTTCCAGGCAAGAGTACTGGAATTCTGAGAATTGGCCTCAAGGACATGGAAACAAACTGACCCAGGGAACTGAAAATTAACTGTACTAAAAACAATCAAGATGATGCTGGTCAGACCACTGATGACCAATTTCAAGATGACTGTTAGAGCTGACTGTGTGGTCCCTGCATGTAGCCCCCTCCCTCTGTCTATAAAAATTCATGTGCCCTGATTGGGGTGCAGGGGAGTCAGCCTTTAGACAGATGTCCTCTCTCCCTGCCTGGTTGCCAGAATCCAAAATAAAGCAAACTTTCCTTTCGACCAATCTGTCCTCTTTATTGACTTTTGAGCAACAAGCAGTCAAACCCTGCTTTGGATAACAATAATAGAATTCTTCTCCTTGTAAAGACGCATTTATTCAGCACTCAACACATGCTTGACATTGAGCCGGTTGCTGAGCATATCGAGATTGATGAGATATTACATTGGCCCCTCAGGATTTCATATAGACAAAAAAAAAAAAAAGAGCAAATGTATTTTTTAATTTATCCAATCTCATTTCTCTGGAAGTCGGACATCGTTCCTTGGAATATCAAGACCTCTGACGTATCCATTGCCTTGTGTATTATCAACAGCGCTGCTTTACCATAAAGAAGCAAAAGCGGACATAAAACCTGATTATGCAAAATGAAAATCTGAGTTAAAGAGAATTCTAATAGAGCCACATAGGAGAATAGGAGATATGCCAACCGCCCCTTCCCCTCCCCCCGCCCGCTGAGTCAGTAACAAAGACACACAAAGACACACACACACTACTACCACCACCACAACAAACACCTTACCTGACTTGCCCACGCCTGCTCTCCCAAATATTGCCAGTTTGACCTCTGCACTTTTAGCCATGCTGGGTGCTGGTAGACAATTCCCTGTGGTTCAAACTAAAGAGCTGAGAAGATCTTTGTGGTTCCAGCCCTGGGATTCACCATAGCATGGTAAATCTGCAATCCTTAAACAAAAGAGATTTGCGAATTCACAAATGACTGGAGAAAGAATTTCATATTTATTAAGCATCTTCTATGTACCAGAATCATTGACTTGATCAGTATCTTTGATCTTGTGATCGCCACCACAATCCTGCAAGAGGGCTCGAGGAATTTACTGTAAACCACTCAACTAAAAAATGATAGTTCCAGGACTTGCTCTTCAATCTGTCTGGTTCTAAAACATACCTTTTTTCTTTTTTTTTTTACATAAGATAGCATTTTCAAAAGCACTTCCTCAAAGAATGTTTTATGTCAGTAATTGATAACAAATCCTTGTCTGTAAATATAAGTATTTATCATGTGCCTGTAAATACCCAATATACAAACACACACGATGGGGACAGTCACATTTGGAATTCTATTTCCCTTTGGGCTGACTAATACACATTTCTACTAGCTAACCCCACTGTAATATGATTGAATTTGCCTTTCAAGGTTTAAGTTTTATCTCCATTCACTAGATCACAAGGTCAAGTCATATGACAGATACCCACATTTCTAAAACTGATACATAACATCTAGATATTTTTACATTTTCCTAGGCACAATGCCCTGGAACACAAAAGATAAATGCTATTATAACAACCTCAAGTACATTAGTTTATAGCATTGTCCTAATACTTGGGTGCTCAGTCATGTCTCTCCTTGTGACCCCATGAACTGTAGCCTGCCAGGCTCCTCTGTCCATGGGATTCTCTAGACAAGACTACTGGAGTTGGTTGCCATTTTCTCCTCCAAGGGGATCTTCCTGACCCAGAGATCAGAACCCCCGTCTCCTGCATGTCTCCTGCACTGGCAGGCAGATTCTTCACCACTAGTACCACCTGGTAAGTGATATTATGTAAACGTAAGCTTCCCAGGTGGCACTAGTGGGAAAGAATCTGCCTGCCAATGCAGGAGACGTTAAGAGATGCAGGTTCAGTCCCTGAAGACCCCCTGGAGGAGAGCACTGCAACTCCTCCAGTATTCTTGCCTGAAGAATACCCTGGACAGAAGAGCCTGGAAGGCTACAGTCCATAGGGTCACACAAAGTCAGACACAACTGAAGCAACTTAGCACGGATGCAAGCCCACTTTATATTATGGGTGCTTTAGGAATGACGCCAAGGTCCTTGGTACCATGGAAATGTAAAATTGGAAAGTCTTGGAGTTAATGGAAAAAAAAAATCCTCCAGCCATCACAGGAGCCCTTTCATATGACCAGGCAACCATCTAATAACCACTCAGGGTCGAATTTACCACTTCCAGGAGTGAGGGGAGGAGCAGCATAACATCAACTTTTTATTTTCTTTCACTCAGAGCCCTTCAAGTACCTAGCAATTACTAGGAGCCTTTGTCCCATTCTAGACTTCTACCTTCTAGGAAAGTGAGACCAGTCCTCTTCCTTGGTTCTACACAGAGACGTCTGTTCTTGTTTATGCTTTTTGACCCTCACCTTCCCTCTTGACCATATGCAGCTCCCTTCTCTGGCATTTGCCATTTTAATCACTCTAAAAACATGGCATCCTTTGCATTCAACCCCTTGAAATGTGACCTGACAAATGACCCAGCACAAGTTTCATGGGATTCTTCCTCTTCATCAAGGCATGGTGGTTATATTCATATTAAGGCTCACATTTTTTACATGAACTGCAGGCTTCTCCATTCTGAACTTCTGCAATCGATGTTTTCATCTTAAATACAAGACTTCACTTTCAAGTCTGTTATCTAAACATATGAACCGCTCCTGCCAGGGTTTTGGCATTTACAAATTTTCTAAAAGAGCTTTTCCAGAGAAAGAAAAAAAGGAAAAGTTCTCCTGAAAAAGTATTTCTACAAAGACATTAACATGTAATTGTTTCCTTCCCTATGCATCTAAACCACTGACCTCTGCCTCACAAATTATGTATTTGCTGACTTCCACAGTGTCAGAGCTTCCTCCGAAGGACAGAAAGGTCAACATTAGCATTGGCTGCTGTTTACTTCATCAAAATAATGAAAAAACTCCTTCGTGATCATTAGTAGCACAAAACACAGAAGTTGTAACATCTGTAATGTGTCCAGTCCTACACTTTCAGCTAAAGATAAAAGAACTTTGTTGTCATTTTATGTGCATTCATTAAGAAAAGGCCTCTGTGTTTAAGGTTCAGTGCTTCATCACAGAAGCATCACAGAAGCATAATCTATTGAGATACATTAACTAAATGAATTCCAAATAAGAATGGCAAGCATTTCTTTGAAACATAGAACATGCAAGTGTCTGGAGCTTGTATAAACAGCAATTTGCTATCTCATGCAGGACTGCTCATTCCCATGCCCATAAAAATCCAAATAATTTACTATTTGATTTATGCTTCAAGAGAGTAGCCATCAAATGTAATTTGAAAAAAATAAACAAACACTTGTTAAGTCAAGTTTTTCAGTAATTCCCAAATGGCCTCAGAGGCATAGGAACTTCACATAAGAAAGAGAAATTGTGTGGGTTGAATGTTTCATATATAACGTAATAAAGATACAGCTACTTAGCATCAATTTTAGGTTATGTTAAGAAAAACCCCTTAAAGGGAGACACAAAACTGACATACATCTTTGAACATTTTCTCACATGAATATGTGAAAAAGTTACATTTGATAAAGACAGGAAACAAAGATAAATGTGTCAGTTGTATTAATAAGGGACCTGTTGCCAAGTCTCTGATGTTCAAAATAATTCAAGATCCAAGACCTTCCATAACATGGATGGAAGAAAACATTCGTTTTCATGTTGTTGGGCAGAAGTCTTCTGTCTGTGTCTCGAAGCTGCTGTTCAGTTTTTAGGTGGACAGTGTTTTAATAGAACAAAAAATTCTCAGTTTCTGTCACTACTAAAGCTAAAATCACAGGTAAGAGGTTCATTTGAGGGATTAAAGGTGTATTGATCTTTTTCCGAAACAGAAAGGTACCAAAAGAAAGCTTAGGAAGACTCCAAATTCTGTTACTGTTAATGCATGCATTGATTCATCCCACATACATGCTAATCACAAATGGTCATCTTCAAAGAGCTTACAATCCAATAGGCCTATGATATTTAGTTCACTAATAAGCTGATCTTATTTATTTTTAAAAAAAAATTTATTCACAGTAAATCCCTAAACTATTATACTTACCACAGTCCTTGCTTTCTACATCTTCTTGGGGTGGGGGGGGCGGGGAGGTGGGAAACACAAGCATCTTTATAAGGTAATAGTTGTTTCAACTTCTGTGTTTATGGTCTCATCAAAATAAAGTGCAGGTATTTAGGGAAACAAAGACTCTAATCTGACGGTGGGATGAGATTCTCTTTGGGCCACTCCTTCTCTAGCTCTGAAACCAAGTTTTGCCAGTCTCATTACCAGGAATTGTCCCTCATCTTATCACAACGCAGCACGCACGGGGACGAGGAAGATTGTAGGAGACCCCTGGCTATAGCGTTGCTCAGAAAGCAACAGGTATCCTGGAATGATAAACAAGCCCATGGTGGACTGCAGGTCACTTGCTCTCAATCTAGGCGGCGGATGGAACCTGAGTCAAAAAGGCATTTCTGATCTTAGCCCCGAACGGAGGGTGCTGTTAAGCCCCCGGCGTTGGCGCTCACATCACCCTCTCGGCGACCCCCAACCCCTGCCTGGGAGGACCCAGGGACCAAGAGGACCGCCCCCAGAGGCCGAGCGTTCAGGGGCTCCGAAGGGTTTGCAGGAAGTCATCCCGAAAGGGCCACCTGGGCACGTGCATTACACTCACCTGTTCACACTCTCCAGGCCCGGGAGAGCTGCGGTCCCCTGGCAAGTTCGGAAGCCGGTCCCCGGGACCGCTAACCCTCCCACGTTGCGCAGCGCAGTCTGCGGGGGGCGTTTCCCAGCCGCTGGGCTGAGATCGTGGGTGGGAGCGGCGGCAAGCGCTGGCGGAGCGGCCGGGGTCTCCTCGCTGCCGCTCGCTCCGACTAGCGGCCGAGGGACTGCGGCAGGACGCGAGCTCAGCCCGGGAGGCCGCCGGGATGCTGCAGTGCGGCGCTCCGGCGCCCCCTACCGGCGCCAGCGCCAGGTTCCCCTCTCGAGGCTGCCTCCAGCTGCAGAGTGTGAGCATCCATATACCCGCCTTCGCCGCACCCGAGACACTCTTCGCTTGGCCCCCCTCAGTTCCCGGCTTCTGGGTTCTCACAGAAGGACCTCGTCCCTTGGTTAAAACCTCGCGTGTGAATGCACCACTGCGTGATGTTTTCTATTCCCTCCTTCAAATCATCCTCACACCATCCTTTAGAGGCATGTTTAATTATCCCCATGAGACCCAAGAGAAAACAGAGGATAAATAACTTGTCCTGGGGCTTCCCGGATGGCTCAGCGGTAAAGAATCCGCCTGCAATGCAGGAGGCGCGGGGTCGATCCCTGGGTGGCGAAGATCCCTCGGAGAAGGAGATAGCAGCTCACTCCAATATTCTTGCCTGGGAAATCCCATGGACAGAGGAGCCTGGCGCGCTATAGTCCATGGGGGTCGCAAAGAGTTGGACACGACTGAGCGCAAAACTTGTCCCCAAGGCTAGTAAACGGTTGGAATGAAATTTTGGGCCAGATTGGAAGCTAAGATGCTAGAAGAGACATCATTTCAGTTCAGTCGCTCAATCGTGTCCAATTCTTTGCGACCCCATGACACGCAGCGCCAGGCCTCCCTGTCCATCACCAACTCCCGGAGTTCACCCACACTCATGTCCATTGAGTTGGTGATGCCATCCAACCATCTCATCTTCTGTCATCCCCTTCTCCTCCTGCCCTCAATCTTTCCCAGCATCAGGGTCTTTTCAAATGAGTCAGTTCTTCGCATGAGGTGGCCAAAGTATTGGAATTTCAGCTTCAACATCAATCCTCCCAATGAACACCCAGGACTGGTCTCCTTCAGGGTGGACTGGTTGGATCTCCTTTCAGTCCAAGGGACTCTCAACAGTCTTCTCCAACACCAGAGTTCAAAAGCATCAATTCTTCGGCACTCAGCTTTCTTTATAGTCCAACTCTCACATCCATACATGATTACTGGAAAAACCATAACCTTGACTAAACAGACCTTTGTTGGCAAAGTAATGTCTCTGCTTTTTAATATGATATCTAGGTTGGTCATAACTTTCCTTCCAAGGAGTAAGCATCTTTTAATTTCATGGCTGTAATCACTATCTGCAGTGATTTTGGAGCCCAAACAAATAAAATCAGCCACTGTTTCCCCATCTATTTGCCATGCCATCCATGACTGGATGCCATGATCTTAGTTTTCTGAATTTTGAGCTTTAAGCCAACTTTTACACTGTCCTCATTCACTTTCATCAAGAGGCTCTTTAGTTCTTCTTCACTTTCTGCCATAAAGGTGGTGTCATCTGCATATCTGAGGTTATTGATATTTCTCCTGGCAATCTTGATTCCAGCTTGTGCTTCTTCCAGTCCAGCATTTCTCATGATGTACTCTGCATAGAAGTTAAATAAGCAGGGTGACAATATACAGCCTTAATGTACTCCTTTTCCTATTTGGAACCAGTCTGTTGTTCCATGTCCAGTTCTAACTGTTGTTTCCTGACCTGCATATAGGTTTCTCAAGAGGCAGGTCAGGTGGTCTGGTATTCCTATCTCCTTCAGAATTTTCCACAGTTTATTGTGATCCACACAGTCAAAGGCTTTGGCATAGTCAATAAAGCAGAAATAGATCTTTTTCTGGAATTCTTGCTTTTTCCATGATCCAGAAGATGTTGGCAATTTGATCTCTGGTTCCTCTGCCTTTTCTAAAACCAGCTTGAACATCTGGAAGTTCAGGGTTCACCTATTGCTGAAGCTTGGCTTGGAGAATTTTGAGCATTAGTTTACTAGCATGTGAGATGAATGCAAATGTGCGGTAGTTTGAGCATTCTTTGGCATTGCCTTTCTTTGGGACTGGAATGAAAACTGACCTTTTCCAGTCCTGTAACCACTGCTGAGTTTTCCAAAGTTGCTGACATATTGAGTGTAGCACATTCACAGCATCATCTTTTGGGATTTGAAATAGTTTAACTGGAATTCCATCACCTCCACTAGCTTTGTTTGTAGTGATGCTTCCTAAGGCCCACTTGACTTAACATTCCAGGATGTCTGGCTCTAGGTGAGTGATCACATCATTGTGATTATCTGGGTCATGAAGAACTTTTTTGTATAGTACTCCTGTGTATTCTTGCCACCTTTTCTTAATATCTTCTGCTTCTGTTAGGTTCATACCATTTCTGTCCTTTATTGAGCCCATGTTTGCATGAAATATTCCCTTGGTATCTCTAATTTTCTTGAAGAGAGCTCTAGTCTTTCTCATTCTATTGTTTTCCTCTATTTCTTTGCATTGATCACTGAAAAAGGCTTTCTTATCTCTTCTTGCTATTTTTTGGAACTCTGCTTTCAGATGGGTATATCTTTCCTTTTGTCCTTTGCTTTTCACTTCTCTTCTTTTCACAGCTATTGATAAGCCCTCCTCAGACAGCCATTTTGCTTTTTTTGCATTTCTTTTCCTTGGGGATGGTCTTGATCCCTGTCTCCTGTACAATGTCACAAACCTTCATCCATAGTTCATCAGGCACTCTATCAGATCCAGTCCTTTAAATCTATTTCTGACTTCCAGTGTATAATCATAAGGGATTTGGCTTAGGTCATACTTGAATGGTCTAGTGGTTGTCCCAATTTTCTTCAATTTAAGTCTGAATTTGGCAATAAGGAGTTCATAATCTGAACCACAGTCAGCTCCCGGTCTCGTTTTTGCTGACTGTATTGAGCTTCTCCATCTTTGGCTGCAAAGAATATAATCAATCTGATTTTGGTGTTGGCCATCTGATTATGGCCATGTGTAGAGTGTTCTCTTGTGTTGTTGGAAGAGGGTGTTTGCTATGACCAGTGTGTTCTCTTGGCAAAACTCTATTAACCTTTGCCCTGCTTCATTCTGTACTCCAAGGCCAAATTTGCCTATTACTCCAGGTGTTTCTTGACTTCCTACTTTTGCATTCCAGTCCCCTATAATGAAAAGGACATCTTTTTTGGGTGTTAGTTCTAAAAGGTCTTGTAGGTCTTCATAGAACCATTCACCTTTAGCTTCTTCAGCATTACTGGTCAGAGGATAGACTTGGATTACCATGATATTGAATGGTTTGCCTTGGAAACGAACATAGATCGTTCTGTCATTTTGCATCCAATTACTGCATTTTGGGCTCTTTTGTTGACCATGATGGCTACTCCATTTCTTCTGAGGGATTCCTGCCCACAGTAGTAGACATAATGGTCATCTGAGTTAAATTCGCCCATTCCAGTCCATTTTAGTTCGCTGCTTCCTAGAATGTCGACATTCACTCTTGCCATCTCCTGTTTGACCACTTCCAATTTGCCTTGATTCATGGACCTAAGATTCCAGGTTCCTATGCAATATTGCTCTTACAGCATCAGACCTTTCTTCCATCACCAGTCACATTCACAACTGGGTGTTGTTTTGGCTCCATCCCTTCATTATTTCTGGAGTTACTTCCCTACTGATCTCCAGTAGCAAATTGGGCACCTACTGATCTGGAGAGTTCATCTTTCAGTATCTTATCATTTTGCCTTTTCATACTGTTCATGGGGTTCTCAAGGCAAGACTACTGAAGTGGTTTGCCATTCCCTTCTCCAGTGGACCACGTTCTGTCAGACCTCTCCACCATGACCCACATACTGAATTTAATGGAAATTCATATCTGTATATTTGAGAAATTTCCAAAAGCTTCACACTCTCCTTGCAAGATCAGCATTTATAATGGTTGAATTGAAGTCGCTGTCCATCGTCCTCAAAATCTAGCAATGATAATTAATAGTCATGCTATGCTAGACCACCTTTCACATCTCTTATCTCATTTGGTATTTATACACTCCTTGAGGTAAGCACTCATATTTAAAATTATTATCCTTTCATAGATGAGGAGGTGCATTTCAGAGAGGTTAAATGATTTTCCAAAGACTATGACACTTCTGGTTAGAGGAACAGGAAACACCTAGGTTATTTCTTTCCTTTGAAACATAGGTATCCTTCGCAAGATACCAGGTGGACTCCAGGAAGCTATCACGTAGAGCAGACAGGGACCTGGGGCTGAGTGTACAATCTGCAGTGTGTTCTTGATGGGAGAGATGTAAACAGGGAGGCTGTTTCCAGGGCCAGCTCACCTGAAAATCCACTGTAGCCATGAGTTGTGGGCCACGCTGACCAGAGCAGTTGGGTCTGGGACAGAGGCAGGAATCTCCTTGCAGCTTAGGAGTTGTCCTAAGAATTCTTTGAGAAATCTCAAATACTGTCTCCTCTGTGACTTTTCTGATCACAGACCTATGTCCTACTGCTAAAAACACACTTGCATTAGATGACCCAACTCTATGTCTCCTAGCACCCTGTGCTCCATTATCACATTTGCATTGTACTCATTTTTATTTCTCAGTCTTCTCCATGAAACTTTGATGTTCCTGAATGTAGGGATATAGCATAATTGTCTTTGTACCTCCAGGATCTATGATCATGGTGGCACATAGTGGGTGTTCAAAAAACCGTTGAGTGAATGAAGAGAACAAAGTGGGAGTGTACGTATTGGATTTATTTGCACATGCTTAATTTGGGATAGAATAGCTAGTAAGAAGTTGAACATATGAGTCTGAAGCTCAGGAAGGAGGTCTGAGAGAGAGATTGAAGTGTCTCAGCATACAGGAAGTTTTCAAAGCTTCTGTCATGGTGAATGATCCAGGTAGATTATATGGAATTTTATAGAAATCCAATTACGTGGAATTCTATGGCTTTAAGGTGTTTAGGTTTCACATGTTACCTTCCTCTCCTATCAAACCCTGTATTCATGGAAAGAAAGAAAAAAGAAAGTGAATTTGCTCAGTCGTGTCTGCCTCTTTGTGACCCCATGGACTGTCCATCCATGGAATTTCCCAGGCAAGAGTACTAGAGTGGGTTGCCATTTCCTTCTCCAGTATTTATGGAAGGAGTTACCAAAAATATCTATATTTGCATATCTATATGTAGATACCTATTTTCCTACTTACAGAGACTTAAGTTGAATTCCTACTTTGCCACTCTTACCTAATTGGAATTATTGAAGAGGGTCCAAGCCAGGCTTCTTTTATAACAGTTCTCGGGAACTTGTCTACAAAATCTGTTCTCTCCATCCTTCTACTTAGCCCATGTAGGTAGGCCAGCATTCCCCTTTCATTAGGGAAGCACTTGCAGGCATACCTACAGCTCTTGACATGCTGTACCCACAGAGAAGTAGCCGCCATATTGGAGCCTGATACCCATTGTATGATATTTTCAGCACATACATGCGTGCTCAGTCGCTTTAGTCATGGCCAACTTTTTGTGCCCCTATGGACTGTAGATGACCAGGCTCCTCTGTCCATGGGACTCTCCAGGCAAGAATACTGGAGTAGGTTTCCATGCCCTCCTCCAGGGATTTTTCCCCACCCAGGGATCCAACCCGTGTCTCCTGTGGCTCATGTATCACAGGCGAGTTCTTTACCACTGATCCACTGGAGAAGCCTCAATATCTTCAGTAGCCTATATTCTGTGAGAGTAATATCGCAGCATATTTGCTTGCTAGGCAGCAATAGCCCTTGAGAGAGCTCTTGTTGTCCGCTGGTCCCTCAGCCTGACTTCAGGCTTAAGTTAAAACTTCTAACACAAAATTAGTAGATGAATCATCAGTATAAGCCCAAAATACCCATTACAGACTGGAATGTGTGTGTGTGTGTGTAGTTGCTAATCATGTTCATTGCAAATAATTGGAGTAGTTGAAAAATACAGAGAAGAAAATCACTCTCCAAATGATGCCATCCAGAAATAACCATTGTTATCATAAGAGAACCTCATTAAAGATGCTGTAGAACATAAATGAATCAATGGATGTATATACTGATATTAAATGGCATGTAGATATGCTGAGGGCCATCATATCCTTTTAATAATAAATAAATGCTATTTTTTAGTTTAATAAATACACTAAATTAAGCAGAAGATAAAGAAATGAAAGTGAACCTTAAAAAGCTTGTCTTCACTTTAGATATTTACTCACTTTGAAAGTAAAAATGTTAGTCTCTCAGTCGTGTCTGACTCTTTTTGACCCTATGGACTATAGCCCGCCAGGCTCTTCTGTCCATGGAATTTTCCAGGCAAGAATACTGGAGTGGGTTGCCATTTACTTCTCCAGGAAATCTTCCTGACCCATGGATCAAACCCAGGTTTCCAACATTGCAGGTGGATTCTTTCCCATCTGAGCTACAGGGGAAACCCCTATATGGTTCATATTTAACCACATATTTTAGTCAATGTCAGTTTACTTCTTGCCATTTAATAAGGAGGAAATTAGCCTCTTACTTCCCCATCCCTCTCCCTATATTTTTACTTCTGTATTATTTTTTATCAAGATTTTATAATATCTGTATTTGTTCTGTAACTCTAAGTCCCAAAGGGGTTTAAACTTAGTCCTATATTTAAATGAAATAAATTTATTCAATTATTTTACTGTAGTTTTTCTACTCGTGATTATTTTGATTCATCCCTTTTCATTTCTTCCTGATGTAATGTTCTCAAGAAAGTCTTGGATGGGCTGTATTGTATAATGGAGTATATTCAACTGTTTCTTTCCTTGATATTTTTAATTTATTTTGTTATTACCCTTCTTTTGTGTATGTAATCCCCTTCCTCCTTTTTTCTTGAAAAACATATTTTTCTGTTTATTTTAATCAGATATCATATTTGCTGCAATACATAATAAACCAATTCTTCCTGGCTCTGTTCCTCCCTTATCTGAAACCTGTTTGTTTTTTACTGTGGAGCCATGGCTTGAGGGCTAAGCATTTCACTCTGTCTATCATGCTGAGATGTGAAGATAAAGCAAAGAGGAGAGGTCACTGCAGTTTCTGTGCAGCCTTGTTAATGGCTGAGTGCCAGGATTTAGCGTAGGCAATCAGGATCCACACTATTCCAAAGAAAAGATTCCCCCAGACTTGAGAGTCTCCATTCATTCTCGGAGCCCTCTACACTGTCTCTTAAGCCATTCCCACTGACCCTGTCCCTCTTGTTAGAAGAGGAAAAGGATAGTTGCTCAGTTTATTTCTCTCCAAAATTGGAGGTATTCATTATTGGTGAAGAGAATACTCAGGAGTTCATGACTCACTGAAACTGCTGCAGGAAGTCAGAGCCTGTCTATACCATAATCTTTTGTTCCATTAGAAGATTCATTTTAAAGTTTTATGGCAAGAAATCAAACCCATTTCCTGATTTTGTTGCTGCAAATGACTTTTTTTTTTTGGTCTGTGGATAGGCGTTATTGTTGTTATTCTCTATTTAATTAGATATTGCTCATGCTCAGTTGCTTCAATATTAGGCAAAGGAAAATCTGATTTGGGCCATGGCTGGACTTTCCCTCTGCCTGGGAACAGATGTAAAATCTTGTAGAAGATAGTCACAGAGATAGAATTCCAGATATTTGCATAGACATGCCCCTGGGACCTTGGCCAGTCCATGAGCTTGCACGTTGTCTCATGAGTCTCTGGGAGACCTAGGAGAAGAACAGCTGTGTGGTGTCTGAAAGCTGGGCGGAGATTTCAGAGATCTCAGAGTCCTCGAAGAGACACTGGAGTTGACCCAAGCCAGAGTTCAGAGAACTTGGTGAACATCCTGGACCTTTGACTGAGACCTCAGTAGGGCCCTATCCTAGGAGTGAGAGTCATGCTTGGGAATAAGAACAGGAATCTAAGAAGAATGGCAAATGTGAAATACATTCCCTCCCCTGAATGAAGACTAAGGCGAGACCTTGAGAGGGACAAGCTAATCCACCGGTAAATTAACTGCCTGCTGAAACAAAACTGTTGAGAAAGAGAACACGATCCAGAGCTTCTCTAATCATCATCTATAATGTCAGACATTAGTATTTGTCTGCTTGGGCCGCCATAGCAAAATACCACAGACAGAGTAAAGTAAACAACAGAAATTTATTTCTCACAGTTCTGGAAGCTGTGAATTTCAAGATCAAGGTTCTGGTTAAGTAGGTTGCATTATGAGGCCTTTTCTTCTGCTGGCTCTTAGGTGGCTGTTATTTCACTGTGTACTCACATGACCTCTTCTGTGAGACTGCAGAGACCCTGGTATCTCTTCTTACTGTGCTCTGTACAGTGCACAGTTGCATGCGACTCTTTGCAGCCCTGTGGACTGTAGCCCACCAGGCTCCTCTGCCCATGGAATTTTCCAGGCAAGGATACTGGAGCAAGGTACCCTTTCCTACTCCAGGGGATCTTCCTGATCCAGGGATCGAACCTGCTTCTCTTGTGTCTCCTGCATTGGCAGGTGGATTCTTTAACACCGTTCAATTAAGTTCGGATGCTCAGTCACGTCTGACCCTTTGCAGCATGGACTGCAGCACTCCAGGCCTCCCTGTCCATCACCAATCCCGGAATTTACTCAAATTCATGTCCATTGAGTCAGTGATGCCATCCAACCATCTCATCCTCTGTCGTCCCCTTCTCCTCCTGCCCTCAATCTTTCCCAGCATCAGGGTCTTTTCAAATGGGTCAGCTCTTTGCATCGGGTGGCCAAAGTATTGGAATTTTAGCTTCAACATCAGTCCTTCCAATGAATATTCAGGACTGATTTCCTTTAGGATGGACTGGTTGGATCTCCTTGCAGTCCAAGGGACTCTCAAGAGTCTTCTCCAATACCACAGTTCAAAAGCATTAATTCTTCAGCTCTTAGCTTTCCTTATAGTCCAACTGTCACATCCATACATGACTACTGGATTCTTTACCACTAGCGGCACCTTATTGCCTCTTAAGAGAACATTAGCCCTGTCAAATCAGGGCCCCACTCTTAAGGTCTCCTTTAACCCCACTTCTGTAAAGGTCTTATGCCAAAATAGAACCACATTGAGGGTTGGGGCTTCAACATACAAAATTTGGAGGGACACAGACCTTTAGTCTGTAGTACATACAGTAAAAATTACTAAATAAAAATGGTACAGATGAACCTATTTGCAGGGCCGAAATAGAGATGCAGATGTAGAGAACTGACATGTGCACCCAACAGGAGGGAAGAGGAGAGTAGGTTGAATTGGGAGAGTAACATTGACATATTTCACTACCATGTGTAAACTGACAGCTAGTGGGAAGCTGCTGTATGGCACAAGGAGTTCAGCTCGGTGCTCTGTGATGACCTAGAGGCGTGAGGTGGGATGGGGAGGTGGGAGGGAGGCTCAAGAAGGAGGAGATAAGTGCATACATATAGCTGATTCACTTTATTGGACTGCAGAAATCAACACAACATTGTAAAGTAATTATACTCCAATAATAAAATAGAATAAAATTACCAGATAATCAAGAAGCATAAAAAGATTTATCTCTAATAATATAGAGATAAAAGTCAATAGAAGTAAGCAAATAGATAACCTAAACATTGGAGTAACTAGACTAGAACTTCAAAATTTCTAGGATTATTTTTCTAAAGGAGATAGTGAACAAATACATAAAAATACAAAATATTTACTATATTTTGTCCATTTTTGGATTTTAATAGAGAAATAGAACCTATGAATATGATGAAGCCCAGATTGACCAACACAGAAGAGTAAGAAGATATGGAACTCACCTCCCTCCCACCACACACACGTGCAAAATACAGTGACATATGGAACAATTCTACTGAAACCTAACTCTAAGCTGGCAGGACTCAAATGCCGCCAAGGCTATATGAAAGACACACGTATAATCAGGTAGGACAGGAACAAAAGCAACCTGTGCCCCTGGGAGGTGACTCAGAGGAAAAGGGAGATTATGTAGGTAGGCAAACACCTGCCCTGGGGAATGAGCTGTGTGAGCCACAGATTGGAGACACAGCCCTGGAGTCCTCCGTGCAGGAGACAATTCCTCCCAGCACAGCTCATGCATGCTCAGTCGCTCAGTTGTGTCCGACCCTTTGTGACCCCCATGGACTGTAGCCTGCCAGGCTCCTCTGTCCACGGGATTTCCCAGGCAAATATACTGGAATGGGATGCATGGGTGGACCCAGAGAGTGTCATACATGGTGAAGTAAATCAGAAAGAGAAAAACAAATATCATATATTAACACGTATATGTGGAATCTAAAAAAGTGATACAGATGAACCTATCTGAAGGGCCGGAATTAGAGATGCAAATGTAGAGAACCGACATGTAGACACAGCAGGGGAAGGGGTCGGTGCAATGGATTGGGAGATTAGGATTGACATATATACACTTCCATGTGTAAAATAGATAGCACAGGGAGCTCAGCTCAGTGCTGTGTGATGACCTAGACGGGTGGGATGGGCGAGTCGGGTGGGAGGGAGGTCCAAAAGGGAGAGGAATATATGTATACATACAACTGATTCACTTTGTTGTACAGCAGAAGCTAACACAACATTGTAAAGCAACTATACACCAAAAAAGAAAAAAAAGACAACAGAACCCATTCAAAGCAGGAAAGGAGTAATGTCTTTAGGTACTGATAAGGAATGAACTCCAAGATATGTTGTTAAATGGGAAATAAAGAGCAAACCAGTATGACACAATTTGTATGTCTTAAAATTGTCTTTATATACACACATGTGTCCTCATGCATACATAGACTATCTCTGGAGGGAGGGTATACAACTCACCGGTACAGCGGTTTCTTCTGGAAAAGAGAACTGAAGGCTTGAAGAGGTACTTACCTGTCATTATATACCATTTTTACTTTATTAATATTTTACTACCTCTATGTAATTACCTGTGAAAATTTTTAAATTTAAGTAAAACTATAAAAAGTATCAGAAGATGTGTGGTTTAGTCGCTCAGTCATGTCTGACTCTTGCAACCCCATGGACTGTAGCCCGCCCGGCTCCTCTGTCCATGGGATTTCCCAGGCAAGAATACTGGAGTGGGTTGCCATTTCCTTTTCCAGGGGATCTTCCCAACCGAGAGATCAAACCCAGGTCTCCTGCATTGCAGGCAGTCTCCTTATAGACTAAGCCACCAAGATAACTCTTTAAGAAGAGGAAGGAAATATATATATAGCTGATTCCCAAATATGCTGCCCTGTCTCCAGGATGGGGAGAACTCTTTAGTACTAACCTTCCACACACACTGTTTTGGCTGCCATGAGAGTCTACAAGTATACCACACCAGATGCCCTTTGACTTGACTGCTGGCAACCTTTAGGAACTTTGACCCTGCCCCATGGCCAACAAATAACTCTGACGTAGTTCCGCTTCTCCATTTCCTGGCAATTGAACCATCCAAGTTGACTCAACACCAACCAAATTCCCCCCACATTTACCGCTGTGCTGAACATTCTCCCCTGAGGCTGAAAATCTAGCCAGGCTTCCTGGAAAACTGGCCCCAGTGCAGCACAAGTATAGGAAATCTGCAGAAATGAACCAAGATGTACCATTGGCAAATGAGTGATTTGAGAACAAAGTATGATAAAATTTCAAAAGTGAATTCCTACTATTAAGGATTTTAAAGAAAACAAGAATCACTTCTTTCTGTTCACATTTATTAGAGCAAATCATTTGTGATATTTATGCCAGCTAAGTAATTAAATCAAGCTTTCCCTCAGCCAGAACTGATTATCACAAACATTAAATCAGGGGCAAACAACTTAAAAATAGCCTTGGATGGCAATAATTGCTACTTAAAAAAAATGATGCTAAAGCTGAAACTCCAGTACTTTGGCCACCTAATGCAAAGAGTTGACTCATTGGAAAAGACTCTGATGCTGGGAGGGATTGGGGGCAGTAGGAAAAGGGGTCGACAGAGGATGAGATGGCTGGATGGCATCACCGACTCGATGGACGTGAGTCTGAGTGAACTCCAGGAGTTGGTGATGGACAGGGAGGCCTGGCGTGCTGCAATTCATGGGGTCGCAAAAAGTTGGACACGACTGAGTGACTGAACTGAACTGATGATCAAGAAAGTATATCTTTGTGCCAGAAAGCCCCTTTTCTACTTGGCAAAAACCTAATTACCACTGTTCCCTAAAAAGAAATTGATGCATTGATTGAAATTTCTAGATTCCAATGTTTAAAGTTGCTTTCTAGAGTTTAGAAAATGCTAAAAATTATCTTTCAGTCCAAAGTGGCTTCAGACAATAATGTTCCAGTGATGGATAAAATATTGTTTAAGTCATTTTGTCTTAGTTTTGAGCCTTTTTAAAGGGAGAGAATGCAACTAAACAATTGTGAAAATTAATCCTGAATCCTAACAGCTAAATCTTTGTTTAAAATTATATATACAATTTTTTAGCTCCACTAGATAATTTGAACCACAAAGTCAAAACAAAATTTATAATTAAAAGCTTCTCAGAGCCTAAGCTCTATTAGGATAAGTTGTATGACATTCTTTAACTAGAAAATGATGCCCTTCTTAGAAAGCAGATGGAGAAATATTAATTCAACTTTTCATACATTCTCAAATTTTTCTTGTTGTTTGGAGTATGATACACATTGCATGCATTCTTTAATTCATTTGAATATTCACTCATTCCAGACAAACATTTTTAAGATTATTCACTTTAACAGTGCTTGGGCAGTAAAAGCCATCAGTATATAATATACTTATTATACCTCTGCCTAAAAATGGATGTCTCTGCTCAAATGTCAACTTTCTGAACCAAATGAGAGAAGCAGCAATTATGTTTAGCAGTTCGATAAATGGGAGTGAAAATGAATACTGGCTGATTTTCTAGTCATTTTTTGCTTGGCTGGTTGGTTTTTTGTTTTTATTTTCAATTGCACTTTTTTTGTTTCAGTTCTTCTCCCAGTCCCACAAAAACTTTCAAACTGAAATGTGCCCCATGGTGCTTTCTATCTGTTAGATTTTGTTACTAATCAAACGAACTGAAGACAATTGACTTGGGTCTAAAAGGTTGCTTCATGAAGTTTTTGGTTCACTGGCACTTTTAATCTTCCTGTCAATTATAGCATGTCCCAACATGTCCCAACAACTAATGGACGAATGGACTAGGTCTGTCAAAGAATTAAAGGAACCAAAGGAAGATTCATCTCTGGTTGAGAAGGATCTATGGTGGTAAGACTTTGCTTTTATTCTTCAACTTGCTATGATACCAATCTCCTATTTTTCACCTCTAAGCTCCTTCACAAGTTCCTCCTTACCTTACTTATGAATACTGAAGCATCTTGGAGCCTTTAAATGGGCCCCTCTGCTCTCTCTCTCTGCCTAAATTTTCTCAGGTAGTCTGATACTATAAATGCTATCTTCACTACTGTATAGATGACACCTACATTTACATAACACAATGATGACTATGAAAAGAATCCTCTTGCCAATGCAGGAGTAAGATCCCATGAAGAAGGACAAGACAGTCCACTCCAGTATCCTTGCCTGGAAAATCTCATGGATAGGGGAGCTTGGCAGGCTACAGTCCATGGGATTGAAGAGTCGGACATGACTGAGCAGACATACGCAACACACAATCTAATACTTGATGAGACACTGTTTCCCCCTAAGGAGTATCTTCCTGGTCAATATCTCAGCTTGATTCTGTAAGGTTTCAGTCACTTTTGCCCAATTGGTCTCATTCAGCTTCTAAGACTCAGATCTTTTTATCTGAAGACTTTGATCTCCTGTGAGATTTAGCTGTTCTCCCCACTCCACCAGCCAGCAGGTGCTGGCAGTTCACGTGGCTCTGAGTGGAAGGACTTGGTCCTTCCTGACTCTTTCCCTCCCTGGATCTGGGGTAAGAAGAGACCAGGGTGACAGAGTGCTCTCCTCTATGGCCATCTTTGCAAGGCCTCCCCCATCTCCTTGTTTGCTTGGTGACTGCTTTTCTATCTCATTGTCTGCGAGCTGCAGTGGCTGGGCGGTAGCACTCTGCTGGGCATCACTGGTCTCTTGTAACATAAGCCATATCTTCCATTACCCTGCCATAATTGTTCCCACTGTATTCTTATGACATATGTGCCTCTTATTCCACATGAACAAGCATACGATCCCATCCTTTCTCTAGAACCTCTCCCACCCCTGAAGGGAAATGTGAGATCGATCTAAACTCCCCACATCTCAGAAGCTAGAAACCCACAGCAGGGTGGAGGTTGTCAATATCCATTCCCCTCTGATTCTTTGTGCCCATAATTGGTAGCATGTGCGTGCAGCATACTAAGTTGCTTTAGTCATGTCCAACTCTTTGCAACTCCAAAGACTGTAGCCACCAGGCTCCTCTGTCCATGGGTTTCTCCAGGCAAGAATACTAAAGTGGGTTGCCATTTCCTCCTCCAGAAAATGGTAACACAGAGGGTTCAAACACTGGGGAAGAGCCCATACAACCAAATCCTGTCAGGCTCCCCTCATATTTACCTCCCCTCACCCAACAAACTCTGAGGCTCATTTAGGAAGGATGAGAAAAAGAAAATGGAGGTTATGTAGTCACCACATTGCCAGGTTCCACGAATCTCTGAAATCTGTTCTAATTCTGTTCTTCCTAGGATTCACATAAATGAATGCATTTCCAGCTGAAAGCTTTACAAAGCGGAAAATAGTGACTCCTACTACTACACATAAACCAGAGGCACGTATATAAATGCAAGCATCGCCAAGGACCATGTTCAAGAGCAAATGAGTAGGAGTGCTTCCTTCTCTAACATGTGGTTTTCTGGATGCTGTAGGTGATTGTCTGCTTTCTTCAGTTTTAATTTATGTTTGAATAGCTCAGTGCTTGTAAAAGCATGGTTCATGACACATAAGTAAAGAAATTGAGAACTAAGAATGATTTGACGTTGACATGATATTCAAGCCTGTGCTCAGTGAACTCATCTCACTGAAAAAAGATGGGGCAATTTGAGTGTTTTCTTTATATTTCATTTTCTTAGTAATTCATTCCTTCTTGAAAAGGAGCAGTCTGTGGGGGAAAAAAAGAGAGAAGAAAGGGGAAAAAAAAGAGGAGGAGGAGACAAGGCAGGTAGACAGGAAGGAAGGAAGGGAAAAGAAAGCTAGCTCTTTTGGTATGTAGCATATATTCTCTGTAAACTGCCTGTAATTCCTTATATGAGGTGACAAGGCTTCCCAGGTGGTGTAGTGGCAAGGAATCCACCCGCCCATGAAGGGGACACAAGAGATTTGGGTTTGATCCCTGGGTCGGGAAGATCTCCTGGAGAAGGAAATGGCAACCCACTCCAGTATTCTTGCCTGGAACATTTCATGGACAGAGGAGCCTGGCGGGCTGTAGTCCACATTGTTTCAAAGAGTTGGACAGGACTGAACATACACACATACCTAGAGGATAAAATAAGTGCATAAACACCCGACTTCACCACCTTGATTCTCTTCGCTGCTAATTTACTCTCCCTCCCTCTGATGTTCTCTTTCCCACTCCTGTACTGCATCCAACTATATGCAGCTACTCTCTTCCCCACCTACCTGTCCAATTTCCTCATCACCACACTGCCAACTGCTGCAGCTTTGCTTCAATTATGTTGCTTGAAATGCTATTTAAAGAAGTGAACATAAATCGTGCTTCCTAAATAAAAATGCTCTTGTGTTCCACAGCAGACCATGATCTTTAATGAATGTTTGATGCCTTAATCACGTGTGCCTAAATTCCTTTATAGTTTATCATAAAATTGCATTCCTACCTTCTCAAGTCCCACATTTCACAGGTTATGTAAGACTCCTTTCTTTAAACTTCAGGAAAATTAATCAGTTTGCTTTAGGAAAAGCAAATAGTAAGAGAAACAAGGGGAAATGTTTACATAATGATGGTGTTACACATTTTTCTGAGTGCAATCAGTTGGAAACTCTTACTTAGAAAAGAAAGATAAATAAATTGAAATTGGTCAAGTTTAGCTCAGTTTGATTATAGAGGTTCTTTCAATACCTAAGAAAATAGTGAAGTAAGCCAGAAAGAAAAACACCAATACACTATACTAACACGTATTTATGGAATATATATGCGTTACATAGGTGTTACATATATATGGAATTTAGAAAGATGGTAACAATAACCCTGTATGCAAGACAGCAAAAGAGATACAGATGTATAGAACAGTCTTTTGGACGCTGTGGGAGAGGGAGAGGGTGGGATGATTTGGGGGAATGGCATGAAAACATGTATAATATCATATAAGAAATGAATCGCCAGTCCAGGTTCGATACAGGATGCTCGGGGCTGGTGCACTGGGATGACCCAGAGGGATAGTACTGGGAGGGAGGAGGGAGGAGGGTTCAGGATGGGGAACACATGTATGCCCGTGGTGGATTCATGTTGATGTATGGCAGAACCAATACAATATTGTAAAGTAATTAGCCTCCAATTAAAATAAATAAATTTAAATTAAAAAAAATTTTTTTAAGAAAATACCTTATTAAGGATCAACTAAGGATTGCTGTTACCTCAATCATGTTTGGCTTTTTATCAGTTAGTTTGGAATTATGTTTTTTCACATGGAGAAAATATGCCAGTGTATTTGTCCACAAGATAATAAAACAAAATTCAGAAACATTTTGGTCCTTATATTTGAGTTTCCTATCCACTTGATTAAAGATTTGGTTAAAATGAAAGGATAGAAAACAGAAAATTGGAATTTTATGAATTAGGAAATTTTAAAACATGTATGTCCAGAAATATATTACAGTAATCTAGGGCTTCCCAGGTGGCACGAGTTGTAAAGAGCCCACCGGCCAATGCAGGAGACTAAGAGATGTAGGTTCAATCCCTGGGTCAGGAAGATCCCCTGGAAGAGGGCATGGCAACCCACTCCAGTATTCTTTCCTGGAGAATCCCGTGGGCAGAGTAGCTTGGCAGGCTACAGTCCATAGGGTCGCAAAGAGTTGAACACAACTGAAGTGACTTAGCATGTGGGCATGAATGCCTAATATACATGAACGATTCTAGAAATCAGGGAAGATAAAGACAGACAGCAGTGCAACAGAGGAGATATGCAAAAAGAGTGTGTGTGTGTGTGTGTGTGTGTGTGTGTGTGTGTGTGTGTGTCTGCCTGGGGGATAATTTCATTTATTTTTCTAGAGCATAATAATAATAATGATAATTCCATTTATCATTTTAAAACATTTTTTCCTGTGTTACTGACTCTTCCATTCCAGGAATGTTATTTCTCCTCTCCACACTGAAGTGTAGCAACAGTAAAACAGCTAGGGATTTCACTCAGTGGTCTGATAAGCTCTCACAAATGCATTGTTTACAGCCGAGGAACATAAATGCCTATTTACATATATGTCTGGCAAAATTTCCTTTAATTTGGACTTAACCAGTTTCCTGTAAAAAGAAACTGCAAAGGACCTAGGAAGAATATGATGTGTTTGACTAATTTCCTCTGCCTGCTGTAGACATTAAATTAAATTTACATGCTAATTATGACCATAATGGCCCTTTGGATGATGCTACACTACAAGCCGCAACTGAAATGAGGTCCCCAGTTGTCACTGAGAAAATCAAAAGGATCTTAGTTTGAGGAGTAAATATGTGATTATAGTGATTATGTGTGAATTGTGATTATATTCTTCAATAAAGAAAACAGACTGGTGTTTACAAGTTTCCTCTTGAGAATCAATTAATGAATTAACACATATTGAACACCCACAGGGTTTCTGGAGCTGAACAAATAAATTACTTCATCAACCTGCAAAAAAAAAAAAAAAATCATCGCTAGTGCACTAGTGGGCAGAGCTGTGCAATAAACCTTGCTGAGCATGACCCTAAGCAGAACCATTAAGCAGGCAGAATTTATCTTCACTGTGGCTAGCATCTGCATTGTACGTTCTGGAACAGTTTGGACTAGAAGTCTTGTCTGGACGCTGCTTCTGGCTCTGTTACCTGCTAGCTGCGTAATAATTACCAAGACAATTTACCTTTCTGAGTTTTAATTTCTTAATTATAAAATGGGAAATCATTGCTGCGTCTTATGGAGAGTCTCAGAGGAAACAAGGAGTAGGTATTTACTTTTAACATTATAAACAGTCTACATCCATACAATATTATTTCCCTGTTTCATTTTTTTTCTCAAGACTTCTTCAAGGGGTTGGTTGTTCTCATGATTTCTAATCCCTCTTTCTTTTTCTTCTAAATCCTCACTCCAGTGACCTCACATTGTGGCCTCAAAACAGTAGCCAGTTCTCATCTCTGACTTTACTTATCCCATCAATAGTATTTGACACAATTCACAGATGAGTCCATCTTCCTTGAAACATTTTCTTCATTTTGCTTCCAAAGATACATTCTTGCTCTTCTCCCTAAACCACTGGCCATATTTTCTGTAATGGCTCTTCCTTTTCTGTCTAACATTTATCCTTAGAGTATGCAAGGGCTTAAGTTCTTAGACTTCCCTTCTCTACATCTGTTTCCTTCTTTTCTCTCTGTGTGCATGAGTGTTAAGTCGCTTTAGTCATCTCCAACTCTTTGCGACCCTATGTACTCTAGCCCACCTGGCTTCTCTGTCCTTGGGATTCTTCAGGCAGGAATACTGGAGTGGGTTACCATTTCCTTCTTCATCTTTTCTCTCTACACTCATCTAATGTCATGATTTTAAATACTATCTCTATTCTGGATACTTTCACAGCAATCTAGACATCCCTTGCAAACTCTAGACTCATATTCTACTTGTAGCCCCACTGGGTTATCTCATAAAATTTTTAGCAAAAATATGTTCATCACTTATTGACTCATCTTCTCCCTTACATCTACTCCATGCACAAATCTTTTCTATTTCAGTTGATGGTACTCCAGCTTTCCATTTACACTAGACAAAATTTTAGTCATACTTGACACCTCTCTATCTTTTTTGCCCCATAACCAATTCCTTTATCCCCCACCCCTCAATAAATCCTGCTGGTGCTGTCTTCAAAATCTATCTACTGATTACCATGTTCATCACCATTATCCTGGAGTAAGCCATCATCATCTCACTCCCTCACTAGCCTCCTAGCTATTCTCTTTACCGTTCTACAGTTCATTCTCCATAAAGCAGTTAGAGTAATCCCCTTAAAACATACCCCAGGTCAGGTCACTTCTTTGTCAAAACTCTCCAAAGACCCCTTATTTAAGCAGAATAAAATACAAGGCTCTTACAATGAACCATGAGGTCTTGCAGGATTTTTCACACATACTGATAGAGACACAGACATAGAAACACACAAACACACACACACGTACCCTTATGTCTGATCTCATCTCTAACTAATCTCCTCACTTATTCTGCCCCAGGTACAATGGCCGCCCTCTGTGCTCTTCCTTGAAAACTCTGGCTGTCTCTTGAAGTTTGGGGGAGAATGCGTACATGTATACGTATGACTGAGACCCTTCACTGGTCACCTGAAGCTATCACAATGTTGTTAATCTGCTATGACTAAATGCAAAATAAAAAGATAAAAAAGACTGTTCTGTAATGATAATGACTATCAAACTAAAAAAACCCTCTGTCTCCCTCCTGCCTCAGGACACCTGCTTTTCCAATTCCATTCTTAGGCATGCTGCTGCTGCTGCCAAGTTGCTTCAGTTGTGTCTGACTCTGTGCGACCCCATAGACGGCAACCCACCAGGCTCTCCCATCCCTGTGATTCTCCAGGCAAGAACACCGGAGTGTGTTGCCATTTCCTTCTCCAATGCATGAAAGTGAAAAGTGAAAGTGAAGTCACTCAGTCGTGTCCACTCTTGGCGACCCCATGGACTGCAGCCTACCAGGCTCCTCCATCCATGGGATTTTCCAGGCAAGAGTACTGGAGTGGGGTGCCATCACCTTCTCTGATTCTTAGGCATATACCCTAGTAATGAATCAGTGAGTATAATGACTTCTCTGCACCAAGATACATACATTAAGAATGTGAAAGTGAAAATGTTAGACTTTCAGTCATGTCCAGTTTTTTGCAACCCTATGGACTCTGCCCACCAGGTTGCTCTGTCCACAGAATTCTCCAGGCAAGAACACTGGAATGGGTTTCCATTTCCTTCTCCAGAGGATCTTTCTGCATTGCAGTCAGATTGTTTACTGTCTAAGCCATCAGGGAAGCCTAAGAATGTGTAATAAGAGGCAAAATGAAAAACAAACTTGATACACATATAGATAGCAAAGTAAATAAACAGATCAGAACATAATCTTCTTTTTCATTGTCTTATTTGACATACAAATTTATATTAGTTTCAGGTGTACACCACAGCAATTTGCTAATTTTTTACACTGTAAAATAATCCTGTCATCATCCATTGTATGAAAGTGGTTACAATATTAGATCCGAATATATTCATACAATTAAATACCTTGCAACAGTGAAAAGAAGTGAACTAAAGCTATAAGAACATGGATAACTCTCCCAAACAAGATTTTAAAAATCTGATAGGTATGGTTACCCAGGTGTTGTCTTCATAATAATTATTTATTAAACTGAATATGTGTGTGTGCATGCATGTGCTCAGCCACTCAGCCATGTCAGACCTTTTCCAACCCCATGGACTGTAGCCTACCAGGCTCCTTTGTCCATGGGATTTCCCAGGCAAGAATACCAGAGTGGATTGCAATGTCCTGCTCTAGAGGATCTTCCTGACCCAGGGATCAAACCTGCGTCTCTTGCACTTCCAGGTGAATTCTTTACCACAGCATCACTTGGGAAGCCCAGACTGAATATACATATTATTTCTCTATGTAATTATATTTCACAATTTAAGCATCTAAATTTTTTATTGGAGAAGAGTCATTCGGCCAACCCTAGTCACACAGAATCTGGGAGGGTAAAAATACAGTAATAGTAACAACAAAATTTTGTTTAAGGAGAAAAAAAGAAAGTAGGTATTTGGTAAGGAGTTAGTTAGCAAGTGTCCGCTGCACATAAGCTGTTCATTATCTGAGATACTTCAGTGCAATTATAGTTTTAAAGGTATGTATTTTTTATACAACCATGTGCATAAATAAAAGCCAATTATTCATCTGATGGTCAAACAAAAATAAAAGTTTCAAGTTTGAAAACTTGAAGCAGAAATTTTCTACACTGCACTCACTAAGAATCAATATATCCGTGGTTAACTTGATTCATTTCTAAAGGATTTTCCAGAGACAGTGTGCATACTTTAAAACTAATCCCTGCGTGAGACAGATGAAGACCATCCCACTCTGTGGATTTGGTTTTCCCCCAACTTGGCGTACTGCTCTGGAGACTGGCAGCTCGAAGTATTTCCTGACTCTGCTGAAATCCCGAGGCCATAAAACAGGCTTCAACTTTTCAGGATTTGTCATTGAACTTTCACCCCTTGCACACTTTTTCTAAATTCCAGAGGTTTTTTTTTTTTTTTTTTTTTAATAATTTACCTTTTGTAGGTTGCCTGAGTCAACACTTACCCACCACCTCCTTCTCCCTAGTTTCTCCCTAGTAACCTTCTCTTTAGGAGTGGCCTCGTGGGAGTAGAGAGACAGAAGCAGAAGGCTGCTAGGTGGGACTCCTTAGAAAACTTGGTTTCTTGGTACAAGGGACCTTCTCTTTAGTACAGTAGAGATACAGACAGGTGTGAGTGGATGTATGCGTTGCTTCAGTCATGTCTGACTCTTTGTGACCCTACTGACTATAACCCACCAGGTTCCTCTGTACATGGGATTCTCCAGGCAAGAATAGTGGAGTGGGTTGCCATCCCCTCCTCCAGGGAATATTTCCGACCCAGGGGTCGAACCTGAGCCTCCTGCATCTCCTGCACTGCAGGTGGATTCTTTACCTCTGAGCCACCAGGGAAACCCCACTGACAGGTGTATCTCTCCACAGTGAAGCAGCAGGTTTGAAGCCTAAAGCAAATATACCATAGATTGTGGAGCAGAAGCTTGGATCAAACCTAGGTCCCCATCAGGACTGCTGAGCAGCTGCAGTGACCACGAACCTTCAGGATCCCGACACCATCAATTTCAGAGGCTGCATCCATAAGATCAAGTGTTTCCAGAGCTATTAGACGTGCAGAATTATTTCTCTTCAGGGAGATAAACAGGCCCCATCTAGAACCCTATGTCATAAATTGAGTAACAGTCATTTGAAATTGGACTTAATAACATACCTAGGTAAAAGATAGTTTCAAAAGCAATTTTGAAATAAACTGTTAGTGAGCTAAAAATTATAGGAAGTCTTATATTAAAAATAAAAGCAGTGGAAACTAAAACTAAACAAAGATGAAGAGAACTTCCAGTGCTGAAGAAATAGCACTGGTTTCAGAACAGACGTTTGTGAAATTCATTCCAGATCTTTTTCTTTGTTACCTTGAAAAAATTCCTTAACAGCTTAGTCTCAATTACCTCACCTGTTATATTAGTTAATAATTTCTTCCTTACAATATTGTTGTTACATGTGGAAAACTGCAATTGCACTCCTGCATCATGCTACTTATTCAATAAATAAATAGTAGCTATCATTGCAGTTCATAAAATCAAGTCATTTTCTAAGGTCAATAGTTTTGTGATCTTGAGGTTATTGATTTTTCTTCCAAAAAAAAAAAAAAAAGTGGATTCAATTAAATGACTCCCTGCCATTCTATAGGGACTACATAACACAGAGTTGGCCCCTGTCATAAACCCACATCATATCAGGGGAACTGTTCAGAAAAAGTTTGATTCCTGGCTTCAAGTGTCAACTCTAATCCTGCCCAGATATTTGACCTTGGTCAGGCCTATGAAGGAACCTTAGAATCTTTCTCTGTAAAACTGCAGGGTTGAGTGAATAAGGTCTCCAATATGTCTGAAACTTTTGGTATCAGATCAAATTCTCTAACACTTTTGGTCCTGGAAGGCAATGGATAATAGGAAAGCAAAAGCACAAATGAATTGAAAGTTAGAGGAATTCATTTGGCTTATACCATAGTTCATGATCAGTGGCTGAGAATTGCTGTCTGGAACAATTTTCATCAAAGGTACAAGCCTGTTTGTCTTGACTCCAGTATCTAGTGTCGAAGGAACTGTATTTGAGACAAAGCATAAAGGATTATTCCCTGCTCTAGGATAAAGAGGAAGTTCCAGGCTGATGTCAATGAAACAACTATAAAGTGAGGATGAGTGCCTGCTCAGTCACTCAGTTGTGTCCACCTCTTGCAATCCTGTGGACTGTAGCCCACCAGGCTCCTCTGTCCATGGGGATTCTCCAGGCAAGAATACTGGAGTGGGTTGCCATTTCCTCCTCCAGGAGAGCTTCCGGACCCAGGGATTGAACCCATGTCTCCTGTGCATCTGTTGCATTGGCAGGTGGATTCTTTACCACTAAGCCATCTGGGAAACCCAAAAGTGGGGATAGTGAGGAGCATAAATTATGAGAGTGAAAGGAAATAACCCCAGCCAAAGGAAGAGGTCCTGAACTCCATCAGCACACACTAGACCTTACTGAAGATGTCACATAATAATTACAGAAAAGAGTTATAAGGCCCAAAACCTGAACATTCTCTTTGAATTTAAGGGACCAATTACTTGGGGCAAAGGCACTGGGTTGCAATCATGTAAATGTAAGTAGCTAGTTAATTTTGGAGGAAAAAAAGAATTTTAGAAAGCTTCTGCTCACATGACAGTCAAAAATGTGACTATGCAAAAGAGCCCAAAGCAACAGAGCTTGGCTTAGTCTGTCAGTAAGGAATCATTTATGATGCTGTCTGTGTGGTCTGGGTCTCAAACTGTTTAAAATGCTTAGACGAATTTGGTCTACTATGTTTGTGCATCTGATTTATTTGATTTACAAATGCAGGGCTTAGCAAGATGTTGTTAGATCTGTATTTGAGTATTTAAAGTAAAATCTGTATGTGTTTCAGATGATTAACTATTTGAGGCAATCCAGCTACAAAATATTGAAAATGTCACTGTAGTTTAAAACATCTGAGGGAATTTGATTAAATATGTAATGATTGGAAAAAGTTTGACGATATATCAAATTCAAAAAAACATCTTTCCCCAAAGCCCTAAATGCTAAAAATAAAATAAGGTCTTACAGAAAAATCTTAAGGAAATTTAATTTTCAAATGGTAACTTTCACCAAAGAAATACTGATTAAAATCCAAATATTAGATAGAATTCCTGATCTTGAAAAAACAAGAACCACTTGTATTTCTCCTTCACTGTTTTTCTTTCTATATCTCTGGCTAACTAAAAAAGTCCCACAAAATAGGTACAAGATTCCCTTTCTAAGAATGTAGGCAGGAATGTGAAAAACAAATTTTTATTCCAGTGCCTGCATTTGTAGTGCCACCTAGTGTTCAAGAAAGGCAATGACAGTTTTAGAAGTTGAAGTTCTAACTATTCCGCATCAAAGAAGCTGCTGCTGCTACTGGTAAATCGCTTCAGTCGTCTCCGACTCTGTGCGACCCCATAGACGGCAGCCCACCAGGCTCCCCCGTCCCTGGGATTCTCCAGGCAAGAACACTGGAGTGGGTTGCCGTTTCCTTCTCCAATGCATGAAAGTGAAAAGTGAAAGTGAAGTCGCTCAGTCGTGTCCGACTCTTAGCGACCCCATGGGCTGCAGCCCACCAGGCTCCTCTGTCCATGGGATTTTCCAGGCAAGAGTACTGGAGTGGGTGGCCATTGCCTTCTCCAATAATAATTATAAAAGGAGCATAATCTTTAAAATTATGAATTACTATATTATATATATAATATTATTCATCAATTATACTTTAAAAAATTGTTCAGAATTGAAACAAAGAAAAGAAATGTCAGTCAAGAGTGGAAACATGGACCACATTTCAGTTACACTATTAAACATCTTACCTTAAGTGCTTAAGATATAAAACCTACTGAAATTATGGTTTTCCCCCAAATTATGCCCCACTCTTTCCTTCTGAAACTTAATGAAATTTTGTATTTTGCTTTTTATATCCTCATGCTGCTACTGCTAAGTCGTTTCAGTCATGTCCGTCTCTGTGCGACCCCATAGACGGCAGCCCACCAGGCTCCCCCATTCCTGGTACATTCTATTTGTATTATTGAATATTTCTCACCTTTAGGGTTAGAAAAACTTCTACCTTCAAAGAGCTTATGTTCTACTTGTATTTATCACAGTCAGTTTATACAGAAATCGAATATATATATCCACCTCTACTTTCACTAGTGTGCTTTTTTCCCCTTCAAACTACTACTTTACTAAAAGGCTTTGCCTTGAGTTGGTGTTCAGTAAATATACGTGAAATCAAACAGGTAATTGAAGATAATTTACAAATCAGTTAATTTTATAGTTTTAGCGACCTGGCTTTTCTCTTTAGACCTTTGGTCAACAATTATTCTGTTTGTTTATTGTATGCTGGTTTTGAGAGTCCCTTGGACAGCGAGGAGATCAAACCAGTCAATCCTAAAGCAAATCAACCCTGAATATTCACTGGAAGGACTGATGCTGAAGCTGAAGCTCCAATACTTTGGCCACCTGATGCAAACAGCTGACTCATTGGAAAAGACCCTGATGCTGGGAGGGATTGGGGGCAGGAGGAGAACGGGATGACCGAGGATGAGATGGCTGGATGGCATCACCGACTCAACGGACATGAGTTTCAGCAAACTTCAGGAGATGGTAAAGGACAGGGAAGCCTGGCGTGCTGCAGTCCACGGGGTCGCAAAGAGTCAGACACGACGGAGCGACTTGTGCTGGTGTGCCCTCAGTCACCCCCTTCACCGCCCCCCCCCCGCCCCTCACCTCCCCCGCTACAGTGTGGGCCCCAAAGCCATGATTCAGGGCTTGGCTGGATGAAGGAAATGAGTTTTGAACTGAAGACAAGAAGATAATTTTTATTTAGATTTGACTGAGCATTTTCATACCTGAGAAGTAATCATGTTCTTACAATACCTAAAAGTGGCTGGAAAGCTATGGAATCACACCAATTAGAATTAACAGATGGGGAAGAGAGGTGAGACAGAGCAAAAATGAAAATAGTGACTGGAAAAAAAACATGAAACATGTGCCTGTCAAGTTCTACTCATTCGTAAACTGTTTACTTGCAGGCATTTATGGTCTCTTTTCCTCATTGCTGTATTTACAAATGTGTATAAATAATATATTCATCACTAGGCATTCACCAAGAAAAAAAATGACTTCCCTGAATACTTAAAAAAAGAGGTCCAGAGAGGAAGCTAATAATTACTGATGTGTACCATGGTTTGGGCAAAAATCCTCTTTATCCCTTTAATGCTCACAGCTATCCTAAGGCATGAAATTGTTTATCGGTTAAGGAATTTGAAGATCCAAGATGGTGAGTGATTTGGCCCAAGTCAAAGCAATTGTAAATGGTAGAGAGAGAATTAAAATTGAGTCCTATTTTGACTGAAGGGTCCTTTAGTTTCTGATAGTCCATTCTTTTCATTCTGTGAAAGAAACAGCAAATGTAAGATTGGCCAGTCCCGTCTACAGCTCTGTGGACATTTAGCTCGGGTGTTAAAACAAACATACTGGCTCTTCAGACCTCAGTCTGCCTGGACTCACCCACTTGCCCCATCCAAGGCCAAGCAGACTAAGAGGAAAAGGGGTGTGTGCAGTCTGGTTTCTAATTCAAACAGCTAAAGAGCAGGGAATGAGCTTACCTGCTGAACCATAAATCAATACACTTCACAACCGTTACCATTTACTGGGGAAGCAGTGAATTTCTTTCCTATTTGTAGAGAAAGACTCCTTTTTTAAGTTAAATTAATGTATTCAAATTCCATCCTCATTTCTGGGCATCCCTTTACCTGTCTGTACATTTTCTTTTCTCTTTTCTTTTTTTCTTTTCTCTTTCCTTTTCTCTTTTCTCTTACATCTTTCCTTTTCTCTTTCCTTTTCTCTTTGATCCATTGAAACAGTTCTTTTTTGATATTTTAAAGATGACTCTCCAACATCCTCTTTTATTCCACACCTGACAGTTATGTGAGGTTTTCTAGGGGATAGGAGTTATACTTCTTCAAGTTTACATCTTCTCTTCTTAGATTTCTGAGTTCCTCTGGTAATTGGGCACTACAATACTTTGCTCAATTTCTGAAGTACAAAACAATATTTTCTGCTTTCTGTTTCAGTTAGGTTTTTATTTTTGTTTTTGTTTTTTACTAATTTATGCCAATTATTTAGGCCACAGTTAGTCAGCATTACAGAACATTTGTTGATGCTCAGTCTCTCAGTCATGTTTAACTCTTCATGACCCCGTGGACTGCATCACACCAGGCTTCCCTGTCTTTCACCATCTCCCGGAATTTGCTCAAACTCATGTCCACTGAGTCAGTGATGCCATCCAGCCATCTTATCCTCTGTCACCCCCTTTTCCTCCTGCCCTCAATCTTTCCCATCATCAGGGTCTTTTCCAATGAGTCAGTTCTTTGTATCAGGTGGCCAAAGTATTGGAGTTTCAGCTTCAGCATCAGTCCTTCCAATGAATATTCAGGGTTGATTTCCTTTAGGATTGACTGGTTTGATCTCCTTGCAGGAGCTGGGAAAGTTTCAAAAATTTCTAAACTATCTCAAATGAAGGAGCTTGGAAATTTTCTAAACTATCTCATTTAATATATGAGGAAATAAAAGAGCTGAGTGCTGTGTTCCATATGACACAGCTAATAAGTCATGTCACCTGGATTACTGTGCTAAGAGTGATTCTGAAGTCATCTGGAGACCCTGCTGAAGAGGGACCCGGGTTCAATCCCTGGGTCAAGAAGATCCCTGGAGAAGGAAGTGGCAACAGGCCCCAGTATTCTTGCCTGGGAAATCCCATGGACAGAGGAGCCTGGTGGGCTACAGTCCATAGGGTTGTAAAGAGCCTGGCACAACTGAGCTCACACACACACACAAATACTTGCTCTTTCCTTTCTCTACTCTGCTGTCTTCTAGAGCAGTGCTTCCTGGGCTTTAATGTAGGTACAGGCTGAAATACACAGTCTGATTCAGTAAGCCTGGGGCACTAAGTCGTGTCCAGCTCTTTGCTACCCCATGGACCATATGTTGTCTGCCAGGCTCCTCTGTCCGTGGAATTTTCCAGGCAAGAATACAGGAGGGGCTTGACATTTCCTCTTCCAGGGGATCTTCTCCACCCTGGGATTGAAGCCGGGGTGCTTGGGCAGGCGTTTTCTCCTCTTTGGCAGGCAGATTCTTTTACCTCTGAGCCACCCGGGTGGGTCTTAAGGGTCTGCCTTAAATTGGAGACCAAAGGGTAGCAAACTCCAGCCTGCAGACCAAATCCAACCCACAGCCTCTTATTGTAAACCGTGTTCCTCTGGAACGCAGTCCACTTCTGTTTGTTTACTTATCTATGGCTGCATTCAGGTGCCAATAACACAGTAGAGGAGGTGTGGTGGCAGAGACCAGAGGCCTGCAAAGGTTAAAATACTTACTATCTGGTCCTTTATATTTAGAAACAAAAATCTGCCAGTCCCAGTCTTGGAGCACAGGTTGTCCACTTTGCTGCATGTCACAGTGACCTACTGAATTTTTAAAAATCCAGACGCCCATGCCACACTCAGCATCTCAAGGGAATTAATTCAGGCCATTTGATTCAGGATCCCAAGGGAATAGGACATCATTTTTTTTTTTCCTTTTCTACATATATATCTTCTTAAAATATTTACTGTGGTATAGTTGCTTTGCAATGTTAGTTTCTATTGTACAGCAAAGTGAATAAACTATTACATACACATATTTTCCCTTTTTTGGATCTCCTTCTCATTTAGGTCACCACAGAGCACTGAGTAGAGTTCCCTCAGCTATACTGTGCGTGTGTACCCGCTTAGTCTCTTCAGTCATATCTGGACTCTTTGTGACCCTGGTAGGCTCCTCTGTCTATGGGATTCCCTAGGCAAGAATACTGGAGTGGGTTGCCATGAGCTCCTCCGGGGGATCTTCCCAACCCAGGGATGGAACCCACGTCTCTTATGTCTCCTGCATTGGCCGGCAGGTTCTTTACTCCTAGTACTACCTGGGAAGCCCGAGCTATACAGTATGTTCTCCTTAGTCTATTTTATACATAGTATCAAAGTATATGGACATTATTTTTTAAAATCATTTTTAAAAAGTCTCTGGGAAGTTGAGAACTACTATTTCAGAGCAAGCATTCACAAACGTTGGTGAACACAAAGAGTCACCTGACCTGACTCAAAAATGCAGAGTCCAGGGCCACATTCCAGGGAGTCTGGTCGGACCAGTCTGCCACGGGGCCCAGAGATCTACACAAATACACCAGTGTGTCTTCTACAGGGCCCCCAGCACCTCACTTCGAAAGTAACCGTGTCTTTGCAATGCCATAGAAACTTTCTTTCTGGAAAGTTCTACACCAGTTCAGGTGTTTACCGAATTCTGACTCACAACAGTGAATCATTTTTATAAAGTACATCCAGTACCAGGGACTGGACTTCTTACCAAGAAAAACGATCCTGCACACAAAATGTTTTACTGGTGCCCTGATTTTCTTAACCTCTGAGTGTCATTACTGCCATAAACTACAGAAAAAAAGACAAGCTTTTTCAGAATGAGTCACAGTCTCTACAATTTTATTTAAGACTTTTTTTTTTTTAAGAAGCTTTTTATTTTGTATTGGCGTATAGCTGATTAAGAATGTTGTGACAGTTTCAGGTGGACAGTGAAGGGACTCAGCCATACATATACATGTATCCATCCTCCCCCAAATTCTCCTTCCATCCATATAACACTGAGTAGAGTTCCACAGATTTTGCTTCTATAAATGTGAGAAAGGGATGTGGATGCTGCTGCTGCTACTGCTGCTAAGTCGCTTCAGTCGTGTCCGACTCTGTGCGACCCCACAGACGGCAGCCCACCAGGCTCCCCCGTCCCTGGGATTCTCCAGGCAAGAACACTGGAGTGGGTTGCCATTTCCTTCTCCAGTACATGAAAGTGAAAAGTGAAAGTGAAGTTGCTCAGTTGTGTCCGACTCTTAGTGACCCCATGGACTATAGCCCACCAGGCTCCTCCAACCATGGGATTTTCCAGGCAGGAGTACTGGAATGGGGTGCCATTGCCTTCTCCAGGGATGTGGATAACTGCTACTAAATGATTTGAAACACTTGGAGAGATTTGGATCCTTCTGACTGGGTTTGAGATCTGCCTGCAGATGTGGGAGACCTGGGTTGGATCCCTGGGTTGGGAAGATCCCCTGGAGAAGGGAAATTCTACCCACTCCAGTATTCTGGCCTGGAGAATTCCATAGACTTCCATAGAATTCCATAGTAATAGTACATGGGGTCTCAAAGAATCAAACATGACTGAGTGACTTTCACTTCACTTGCAGCATTAGTAGCTCATTTTCATTTTGTTGTAATATTGAAAAAAATTAGAATAACCCAATTTCTAGGGTATAAGCATAAGGGAACCAAATCTTTAATCAAATTATGATAAATGTATTCCAGACCCAATGCATTTGGTGACTGTACAATCTGCCCACTGGCAAGAACATCAGATCAGCAGTTTGTACATGCCCTTCACTCTCTCCATGCGCAGGAGTTGTGTGTGGCAATGGCTTTCAGAGAAGCATTCCTCCCCCTTTCAGGGCATTACTTGGACAAACAAGGAGATTAAAGCAAGAGGGGGGCTCCCACTAAGCCTGGGCTTTGCATCTGCTGACCACAAATAGTGTGGCTTCATCTAGGCCTTTCACAGTCTCACTGAAGAATCACCATCTTATCACTTATTTATCCTTTGTTTATCCTCCTGTCTACAAAATGTTTATTTGAATCCTGGTTGATTTGCGTGTTTAGAAATCTGTTTCAATGGAGGGTGCAACCAAACAAAAAGAAGAAAAGTGAAAGAAAGCACTTGGAAGGCATTGTTTGCTGCTTCTGTTCCTTGAGATTCAAAGAAATCAAAATATCTCCTGTACTTTGAACAAAAAGCCCACCATACACCTTCCAGCCACAAAATTCATTTGGGTATATGGATTGAATATCTAGACTTCCACTGGACAAACATATTTTTGGAAAGGGTGAAATACATTGTTGGTTTTTTGTTTTGTTTTGTTTTTTTTTTTAAGAAGAGGAGATGCTGAGCATTAAAGAGTGCAGCTGGAAGGAAACAGGCTCGGGTCACTCTGCTTGTGGTGAAGAATAGTTCTTAAGCAGGCAATTGGCGGGTGCTTGCTATTCCCCAAAAATACCATGGACGTGGGAGCCTGGTAGGCTGCAGTCCATGGAGTCGCCAAGAGTCGGACACGACTGAGCAACTTCCCTTTCACTTTTCACTTTCATGCATTGGAGAAGGAAATGGCAACCCACTCCAGTATTCTTGCCTGGAGAATCCCAGGGACGGGGGAGCCTGGTGGGCTGCCGTCTGTGGGGTCGCACAGAGTCGGACACGACTGAAGCGGCTTAGCAGCAGCAGCAGCAGTTTCAGAATTGAGAGAAAATCAACAGAGGTCGTACCCCTGTTGGCCACAAGATGGCAGGACTTCAGCACTTTCCTGAAAATGAAAGGCATCCTCTTGCCATCAGGGTTAATATCGCTAGATGGTAGTAATTTAGGCTTGACTCTCTCCTCTCAAGAGACTTGACACTCTCATAACTGAAATACAAATACGGTTCAAGGACTTCTGTTTTATAGTTTTAAAATGTCAAGAGTCAGCCATTCATGTAATATAGTTGGCATCCACAAATGGAAAAATATGGGGAAAGTTCTGGCTTTATTTATTAATGGGTCTCTCAACTCTCTCGTTGGATGAGGTCTGGGGAACCGCCTGGATGCTGTGCTCCTTTGTCAAGGGTTTCTCAGAAGCAGCAAGTAGGAAGACTGCCATTGCAGGTACTGTTTTTGCACCTTCCACAAGAAAGCGTGGGGAAGCAAGGGGGGCAAACTTTCAGGGCAGAAATAAAGGGGAAATTGTTGAAGGAGGAATTGTGTTTGCACTTGGAGGCATGAAGGACAGACACGGAGCTGCCTCAAGCTTAGCAGAAAACCATGAACACATAAAGCTGTACCGCAGTGATTCATCCACGTGTCCAACCAATCTTTATTCAAAACTATTGACTTCCTAGGAATGTGATGTTCCCAGGAACGGAAAGAGGGACAAAGCACAGTACTGCCTTCAAAGAGCTGTTAGACTGTATCTAGAGATGACTGAGAAAAAGGAAATCTGTATATGACAGCTTGACGAACACACAGAACAGAACCAGCTATGGAACAACTGGGAAGGAAACTGGACAAGCTGCAAGCAGATGAAGAAGACAGAGGACAGCAGGCAGGATTAATACCAAGGAAGAGGAGACAGTGAGATAAGATAGAGATTAGAAAACGAAGTCACCCTAGGGCGTTGAGGGTTTAACGTTTGCAATCCAGTTAGGGCCCGCTGTGAAACTAAAATCAAAAGCAGAAGCAAAACAACTGAGAAATGGGATATTTCCTGCCATATTAGTAAACGAAGGATGCCACAGCCCTCAGTGATTGCAGTCTTGCAGTCGAAAGCCCTGAGAGAATTTAGGAAGGAATGAATACCTGCCATCTGTAGCAGCCATCAGACTGCAGCCGCTCCCAGACCACTGAGGTGCATGTCAAAGGAATGATTTCAGTAAGCCCACACGCTTGCATCTTCCCTTACACAGAAAAGTGCTAAATTCTTTGCAACACTTGGTTTGCCTTTAATTCACAATAATCTTTTGACGTTCAGACTACCTGCCCTTTGTTTTTCACAAAGCTTCTGTGTAACCTGGCTCCCCACTTCGCCTCCTCAGAGCAGTTCTCTCACGGTCACAGGAGATACTGCCTTCTGGACTTGAAGTCCTAAGAATTCCCACCGAATAAAACTTTTTTTTTTTTTTTTAAACTTTACATAATTTTGTATTAGTTTTGCCAAATATCGAATAAAACTTAACTTTCAACTTTAAGGTTATTAATCTTTTTAAGTCCACACAACATAACTGAAGAAGGAATTCATAGGGCCTGGACTCCATCTTAGGCCTGTTCATGCTGATCATGCTTGGCCACCTTTCCAATGGACTCTGAATTCTGTGTTTAGTGCCTATGAAAACAACAACAGAAGGATAAGACCCCCTCCAGACCGGGGAACCTTGAAGATCATATCTAGGTTACTCATTGCCTAAGATAAAACATACACTAATCACCCCTTCCTCCAGACAGGCCATAAATTTTTCTGTATCTATTGGAGTGTAACCTCAGGTTTATTGATTATTGGCTAATTGTTTGACTGTTTGAGCACGTAGCACGTGAATCATGGGGTTATTGGGATTGTATTTTCCTTGGTTTGTGTAAGTCTCAAGGAATTTGGAGTGGTGGGTTCAGACATATACACATCGGGTATAAAAGATTTTCACAAATGCTGGTCGGGGTCCTTGGCTAAGAGGAGACTCTGCCTTGGGCCCGCCGGTGTAATAAACTGCACTCCACTATCTGCATTGTCTTTCTGAGTGAGTTTGTTTCCCAGAATGCATGGCTACAACATAACTACAACCACAAACCCTTGGGTTTCAACCCTGACCCCAAGACGGGCTAGCCATAGGATCTTTGCTGTCAGGCAAATCTTTCTGAGCCTGATGTTTTGATCTGTAAAATGGAGCCTGTAGTGACTAACGCAGGGGGTTACTGAGAATATTAAACGGGAAACGTGAGTGGATGCCTTGCTGGCCAAAATCTTGGCTTTCTCTGCCCACCGAAGCTGAATAAAAAAATGAAGGAGACAGAGTTTGGGGGAAATAGAAAGGTGGCTTTAGTTCTCAGACAGTGGAGAGGGGATCACAGGAGGTTCACGCTTCAAGAAATGAGGACTCCCAGTCAAGAGTCAGTGATGAGGAACAAAAGTGTTAGGATCTTGTCACAAATAGGCATAGGCTGGCGTCAGTAACGCAGTAATTGAGTCTGGCAGTTTGGTAGCTCTGAGGCCTGCTTTCTGATAATATAACTACAAAGAGAAGGGTGTTGTAAGGGTAAATACCAGACACAGGATGTATTTAGCATAGAGTCAAAGGAAAATAGGTGCCAAGTGTAGCTTCTGCAGAGTTAGGGGGCAGAAAACAAATTTAGTTACAGACATACAGGGTTAGGAATGGTTAAGAAAACAAAACAAACTAGGAATGTTCAAGCCTGCTCACTGTTCTCTTTATCTTCCTTGTTCTCAGGAAAGCGGAAGAAGAAAAAAAAACCTCATCCCTCTTTTCTTCCTCTTCACTGCAACAGATGTGCCTGGCGCACACGGTTGACTACAGACCATCTATTGCTTTACTTCTCTGTCCAAGCGTTTACAAAGTTAGCAGAAAATGTAAGGAGGATAAGGGACACCCATGCTGGGCACACAAACCCATCGCGAAGTTGACCCCTGACCCTTCAACACCTCCGCGGCACTAGGAACTGTAGGAAGAGTTAAGTGACAGCCTGGGCTCCGGGTCCTGAGAAAGACGGAAGCATTCCACCAAGGAGACCATTTTGCTACTGCAGATATGAAGACACCTTGTGACAGACAGACAGAGAGACAGAGAGAGTCTAGACAGTGAACCCTCCTGTCCGCACACTCGCATGCCCGCCTCCTCTCGGTCACATGACGCTCTGAGATGTGTGTCCTGCTCTTGGGTTCTCTGTGCATGTGTGTGTCCCTATACGCACGTCTCCCCATAGATCTGTATGTATACTGGGTTGGCCAAAAGTCTGTATTTTTCATACCGACTTATGGTATGAAAAACTCAAACTCTTTGGCCAACCCAATAATTCAAACACTGCTCATTTCCAACCGAAAACCCTGTCTCTTCTCATTTCCAACCTGGAAGCTAGATATAGCCTTTTCCTATGGTCTACATAAAGGAAATTCACTTTCTCAAGTATTAGGGGGTGGTGTTAAATTTACCGATGGGTTCCTCTCTGCTAAGCATTTCTTTGTCTTTAAATGTTCTTTCATCATGCCCTCTACCACCGATTGGGGCTCTCTCCTCTTTGACGTTCTGCCGCACTACAGTGGGCACTGCACTTGCCCACTCCCACCTCTATCTTACTCCACCTCCCCCCACTTTCCCATGTACTTTGACTGTCAGGCTAAGACACTTTCTTAATGTACAGATTCAACAAAAGTGGTCTCTTCCCACAAAACAATTCCTGTGCCAGTAATTATAAAGGTTAATTTTTGTTTCATATTATAATGCCTCCATAAATGTAATCACATACCTAATTATATATATTTATAAATTTTCTTTTAACATAAAATGGGATTATAGAGTCATATTACACATACTGTTTTGTGATTTTTAGTTGCTTCTCAATTTTATATTTTATTTTTACAAGGCTTCCCTCTTAGCTTAGTTGGTAAAGAATCTGTCTGCAATGCAGGAGACCCCAGTTCGATTTCTGAGTCAGGAAGATCCCCTGGAGAAGGGATAGGCTACTCACTCCAGTATTCTTTGGCTTCCCTTGTGGCTCAGTTGGTAAAGAATCTTCCTGCAAAGTGGGATACCTGGATTTGATCCCTGGGTTGGGAAGATCCCCTGGAGAAGGGAAAGGCTACCCAACTCCAGTATTCTGACCTGGAGAATTCCAGGAACTATACAGTCCATGGGGTCACAAAGAGTCAGACACAACTGAGTGACTTTCACTTTCACTTTTCAGAAATCAATCACACTTTTTCATTACTGCATACAATTAACACTTTAATGAGAGACAAGGTAGATTTCTTTGTGCACAACTTTGGTAAATGGAAAGATACAACATAAAATAATTCAGGGTTATGATGTGAATTCATCAGCTAAGATATTAGAGACATTTATTTGCTTAGAAGAGCTATGAAATTACTATAAATTACATTAGCTATATAATACTAATAAGGAAAACTGCTCATACTTCATCAACATTTTTCTGTGTAGCAGGAACTATTTCTAACCATTTGTATGCATCATAGAAATAACCTACTACAGCTATTCCACGGGAGTAACCTACTATGGATAGGCTACTGTGGTGGCTCAATGGTAAAGAATCTGCCTGTTAATGCAGGAGACGCAGATTCTATCTCAGAATCAAGAAGATCCTCTGGAGAAGGAAATGGCAGCCCACTCCAGTATTTTTGCTTGGGAAACCCATGGACAGAGAAGCCTGGTGGGCTATAGTCCATGGGGCCGCAAAAGAGTCAGACGTAACTTAGCAACTAAACAACTGCCTACTATGTAGTAGACTATTTGGTCATTCTGTTGCAGAGAGGCGGACCCCTTCCAGGGCCCGAAACTGGGCTCTTGTCTAACACTCGGAAATGAATTGTCCGAGGAGACACATGTGCTGACAAAGCAAGAGATTTTATTGGGAAAGGGCGCCCGGGTGGAGAGCAGTAGGGTAAGGGAACCCAGGAGAACTGCTCTGCTGCATGGCTCGCAATGTTGGGTTTTATGGTGATGGGATTAGTTTCCGGGTGGTCTTTGACCAATCACTCTAATTCAGTCTTTCCTGGTGGCGCACGCATCGCTCAGCCAAGATGGATGCTAGCGAGAGGGATTCTGGGAAGTGGACGGACACGCAGTGTCTCCTTTAGGCCTTTCCCGAACTCTTCCAGTTAGTGGTGGCTTATTAGTTCCGTATTCCTTATCAGGATCTCCTGTCATAAAACAACTCATGCAAATGGTTACTATGGTGCCTGGCCAGGGTGGGCGGTTTCAATCAATGTGCTTCCCCTAACAACTCTGAGGCACACGAAAGTAGATACATTGGTCAAGGTAACAGCCTCTTAAGTGACATTGCCCAAATGCAAGGCGTCTGGCTGTAGAGTCTATATTTTTAGTCACTGTGTGGCCAATCACATCGTAGGTCCAACAGGAAAAACACTGCACAGTCTTGATTGCCAGGGGCCTGCACCAGGTCATTGACCAAAGTTACTAAGAGTTCTCCCTCCCAGGAGAGCTCCAGCTGACCCTGATGGGGCTCTCTGTGCTGCTCCAAATTGGGCAGTCAGGCCAAAAGAGACAGGTAGCAAGCAGGCAGAACAAACAGGATAAGGTCTGCTGAGCAAGGCGCAGTGCCGAGAGTAGAATGGGGAAAAACAAAACCAAGAAAAACTGAAAGGAGTTGAAAGAGAGTTTGCAGAGGAACACTGCCAGGTACCTGGCCCTGCTGAAACAGCCTCTGGGTGAGCATGGCGAATCTCAGTACCTCCCAGCTCTGAGCCCGGAGCCTAGAATAGCTGCAAGAAGGCGAGCTGCCAGGGAGGCACTTACAACAGCCAGAGCCGAGAGCACTTAATCAGATGCATCCGGTTTGTGTCCACAAGATACTAGGTGGAAATATGTGGTCAACTGCAATGAATTGGCATGCCCCGAAGTGGGCCAGCCCTCGCCGGAAGCCAGATCTCCTGCAAGTGGAAACCTAATCTCTCTTTCCTCTGAGTGCCTGCCACACAGCTAATTGATTCTGCATATTTTATCCCTTTATAATAGACTCTCTAATGAAGAGGAAATATTTCTGCCTTGTGATGACTGAACAGAAACTCAGAGTATCAGCTAGCCATACTATATCCATGGAACACTCAGGTCATGGACGCCATCAGACAAGGCCAGTCCCCTGCCGATGGCATGTCACAATCCTGCTGGTGTCATCCGGTACCATCAGCCCCAGGGAGGTCAGCCTAGAAAGCAAGACACCAGTATGAAGATGGTCAACATGACCTTTAGAACTGATGAGACTCCCCCTGGTGGCCCAGGTGGTAAAGAATCTTATTGCAATGCAGGAGACAGGTTCAATTCCTGGGTCAAGAACATCCCCTGGAGGAGGGCATGGCAACCCACTCCAGTATTCTTGCCTGGAGAATCCCATGGACAGAGGAACTTGATGGGCTTATATATAGTCCATGGGTCGAAAAGAGTCAGACCCGATTAAGTGAATAAAGTACACACTTTTCTGCCAGAAATTCTTACAAATGATGTATTGTCATTGTTGCCAGTTGATTTCAAGATCTGATTGGACTGCAATCTACAAATGAACTATATCCAGGGACTTTGGGTGTTTACTATTGTTTGGGATATTTTCTTGTCCTGAGTAAGACTGCATGGTAGATATTCTCTGTCCCTCTCCAGATTTCCTTCACCAGGCCGGACTGCCTGTCTCCCTCTTTCTATTACTGTTGCTCTCCCCTCCAGAAGGTTGCCTCTTTACCAGCATATACCTGGGGAATTATGCTATTCCCCCAAGTGTTCTATGGCCCACAACAGACTGAAGTGGGCTTATAACAGCTGGTCCTCCTTGCCTCTGGGCAGAGCAAGTCTTCTGTTGCAATTACATACTTAAATTCTCTGTAGGATCTGTCTGAAGCTAGGATTCTCCTAACATTATGGTTTTACCTAGCTTCTTCTCCTGCCCTTCTTCCCTTGAGGTTTTTCCTGAAAGCCTCCCCTTAAGAAATCACCTGTACAGAAATCCTTGCCTCAGGCTCCATGTCTCAGGAATCCAGCCTAAAACAGCATGTAAGACATTTTTGTCAACAAAAGTGTTAGTTGCTCAGTTGTGTCTAATTCTTTGCAACCCCGTGGACTATAGCCTGCCAGGCTCCTCTGTCCATGGAATTCTCCAGGCAAGACTACTGGAGTGAGTTGCCATTTCCTCCTCCAGGGGATCTTTCCAACCTAGGGATCAAACCTAGCTGTCATGCATTGCAAACAGATTACCATCTGAGTCACCAGGGAAGCTTGTCAACAAAGCCCATAAGTTATGTCCATGGCACTACAAGCAACACAGTGCAATATCTCTCAAACACTCAGCTCTTCACCTGCACTATTTGACCATATTTGCATATGACTGATGCAACTATTTATCTAAAAGTTGTTTTTAAATGGCTTTTAAACTACTTTTTTTTTTCCAGTTTTATTTTATTTATTTATTTTTTTTCCTCTAATTTTATTTTATTTTTAAACTTTACATAATTGTATTAGTTTTGCCAAATATCAAAATGAATCCGCCACAGGTATACATAAACTACTTTTTAAAATGAGTATTTCTGAAGCACGCATTTGAAATTCTAATTAAAATTTTAATATACACTAAAATATATATATATTCATCTAAATATCATTTCATCAACCATCATATGCACATGGTACAAACAGGATAAAAGTAAAAGTGCATCCATCTGATTTGAAAAATCTGTTTTTACTGGTTTATAGTATTTCTGCAGAGCTGTGTTCATATCTGGGAATTGGTGATGGACCAGGAACCCTGGCATGCTTCAGTCCATGGGGTCGCAAAGAGTCTGACATGACTGAGCGACTGAACTGACTGTGTTCATATTAGACATGGAATAATTTATTGTCGGTTTTTTTAAAAATTCAATACATATTTTTGAATTTTATCTTAATTTCTGATCTTGCCAATAATCCTAAGAGTCATGCTGATGACATAGAATAAAAAAAGGAAAGAAGTATCCATTTTTAAACAAAACAAAAATAGGGACTTCCCTGGTGGTCCAGGGGCTGACTCTTGACAGTGCAAGAGGCCTGGGTTCGATCCTTGGTCAGGGAACTAGATCCCACATGCTGCAACCAAAGATTTCAAATGCCACAGCAAAGATTGAAGATCCCATGTGCCACAACTAAGAACTGGAGGAGCCAAATACGTAATTTTTTTTTTTTTTTGAGGATTTAATTAATTTTATTTTATTTTTAAACTTTACATAATTGTATTAGTTTTGCCAAATATCAAAATGAATCCACCACAGGTATACATGTGTTCCCCATCCTGAACCCTCCCCCCTCCTCCCTCCCCATACCATCCCTCTGGGTCGTCCCAGTGCACCAGCCCCAAGCATCCAGTATCGCGCATTGAACCTGGACTGGCATCTCGTTTCATACATGATATTTTACATGTTTCAATGCCATTCTCCCAAATCTTCCCACCCTCTCCCTCTCCCACAAAGTCCATAAGACTGTTCTATACGTCAGTGTCTCTTTTGCTGTCTCGTATACAGGGTTATCGTTACCATCTTTCTAAATTCCATATATATGCGTTAGTATACTGTATTGGTGTTTTTCCTTCTGGCTTACTTCACTCTGTATAATAGGCTCCAGTTTCATCCACCTCATTAGAACGGATTCAAATGTATTCTTTTTAATGGCTGAGTAATACTCCATTGTGTATATGTACCACAGCTTTCTTATCCATTCATCTGCTATAGGACATCTAGGTTGCTTCCATGTCCTGGCTATTATAAACAGTGCTGCGATGAACATCGGGGTACATGTGTCTCTTTCCCTTCTGGTTTCCTCAGTGTGTATGCCCAGCAGTGGGATTGCTGGATCATAAGGCAGTTCTATTTCCAGTTTTTTAAGGAATCTCCACACTGTTCTCCATAGTGGCTGTACTAGTTTGCATTCCCACCAACAGTGTAAGAGGGTTCCCTTTTCTCCACACCCTCTCCAGCATTTATTATTTGTAGACTTTTGGATTGCAGCCATTCTGACTGGTGTGAAATGGTACCTCATAGTGGTTTTGATTTGCATTTCTCTGATAATGAGTGATGTTGAGCATCTTTTCATGTGTTTGTTAGCCATCTGTATGTCTTCTTTGGAGAAATGTCTATTTAGATCTTTGGCCCATTTTTTGATTGGGTCATTTATTTTTCTGGAGTTGAGCTGTAGGAGTTGCTTGTATATTTTTGAGATTAGTTGTTTGTCAGTTGCTTCATTTGCTATTATTTTCTCCCATTCTGAAGGCTGTCTTTTCACCTTGCTAATAGTTTCCTTTGATGTGCAGAAGCTTTTAAGTTTAATTAGGTCCCATTTGTTTATTTTTGCTTTTATTTCCAATATTCTGGGAGGTGGGTCATAGAGGATCCTGCTGTGATGTATGTCAGAGAGTGTTTTGCCTATGTTCTCCTCTAGGAGTTTTATAGTTTCTGGTCTTACGTTGAGATCTTTAATCCATTTTGAGTTTATTTTTGTATATGGTGTTAGAAAGTGTTCTAGTTTCATTCTTTTACAAGTGGTTGACCAGATTTCCCAGCACCACTTGTTAAAGAGATTGTCTTTAATCCATTGTAATTTTTTAAGAGAAGCAGAAATAATTCAAAAATCCTTTTGTATCTGCATTTTGTCATCAATGTTTGAATTTTCCTAGGTCATCTGACATGTTTCTGTTACCTCATTTAATGATTAAATTAAAGTTCATTTAACAAGAAGAGATCTAAAAACTTGAAATACTTAGGATGATAATGTAACATCACTCAGTTCAGATGCTTTCCTCGAAGGAGGAAGAGGCATCAGTGGCCATCTGCTCAGGTTACTGGGACCATGATTATCACAGCTGGGAGCTGAGTCAAGGATATAATCTTCAAAGAGAGACTTGCAGGATGCACCACTTTATCACCAAAGGCAAACAGATAATAAAGACCCTGGGATAGTGGCTCTTTCTCTTGGCTTTTTCCATCTTCACTGGATTGACTGTGGAATTTTTAATGACTCTTCTGATAAACAGAGTATGTCAATGTGGACGATGAGCCAGTTGTCAACAAAATACTTTAGGGTCAAGGCTTTGTTCCTCATCTCCAGCATAATAGACTTTCTCAACCACCTAGCCGTCACACATTCCTCCTGGAACAATTCCAGCACAGAGGGGCTAGAACCTTGAGATCTACTCTATCTTGAGAAGCAAGCTTTGTACACTTGCAAAAATTGCTACAGGTTGAACCCAATGGGACAAGTTTAAAATTAGAGACTATGAAAGAGCAGAGACTATGACTCAGGAAAATGAGTACAGTTCTGGTAAAATAGTTCCTACTTACTGTATCTTAAAATTCTTTCCAAAATAAAAAATTATTTTTAAAGAATATGAATTTTAAATAATTTTTAAAGAGTGAACTTCTTAATGTTTTTATCCATCTGTGCATGCCTTGTTGAATGACAAAATCTGCTGACAGCTGAACTTAAGATCCACTAATACATCAATTAATCTCTTTGCATGTTTTCTTGTGTGAGACAGTGTATAATCTAGGTGTCATCCTGATGTTTAATCTTGAGGTAGCAAGCAGTTTTCTTTTACAAGGAATTTGTTTTAATTTCCCAATAGTTCAATCACTCAGTCATTTCCAACTCTTTGTGACCTCATGGACTAGAGCACGCCAGGCTTCCCTGTCCATCACCAACTCCCAGAGCTTGTTCAAACTCATGTCTATCGAGTCAGTGATGCCATCCAACCATCTCATCCTCTGTCACCCCCTTCTCCTCCTGCTCTCAATCTTCCACAGCATCAGGGTCTTTTCCAATGAGTCAGTTCTTCACATCAGGTGGCCAAAGTATTGGAGCTTCAGCTTCAACATCAGTCCTTCCAATGAACATTCAGGACTAATTTCCTTTAAGATTGACTAGTTTGATCTCCAATAGTTACATAAGTTTAAATTTTTTAGTATGATCCTTTTATATTCATTCATCCCTAGAAATGTCCTCAGTATTAAGGTCTTAGCCCTGAGTAGATATTTTTTTTCATACAGGCTCTTGATTGCTACAGTAGTTGCTTGAGTGGCCTGTCTTTGCTTCCATCGCTCAATAGTTATAGCCTTGGGAATGTAATTCCCTCCGTCCTTGTAGTCTTCTAATTTAGTTGAGTAAACATGATAACCAAAAGCCAAACCAGCCCTCTCTGTGTTGTGAGATATAGATTACAATATGAGAACTTTGAATTATATATTTTAAATTAAAAAAATAAGAATTAACCTTTATTTTCCTGTCACATGTAGATAGATACAGGTGCCTGAGGCTGGGGGAAGGGCAGATTCTAAGTTACATTCTAGGTACAAAGTAGGTGACAGCCATGGATTCTTGCCTGAGATTTCATGCAAGAAACTTGACCTAAACATAATACCAATAATTCATAGGCTAACAGCAAATATTGGTAGACACCTCTATTCCTAGTTTGAGTTCTTTGTCAAGCACACCAAGGGGAAGAAACAATGAAGATGTAATCAGATAAGACAAGAAAGAAGCCAAAATAACTCAAAATTATCGAGGCTATTTGAATCTCACATTAGGTGTATTTTTTGCCTTGAAATGTTAGCTAATGATAATGTGGAGCCATTGCAATTAGTAAGACATTTAGAATCTAAGCAACCAGAAAATGCAGACAAACCTTTGCAATTTTTTCCACTGATGCTTCAAGCCACATAAAAACCAATTTGCTGATCTTTCTAGTGATAATAAGTGACTCACAATAATATGCTACCCATAAAATATGTTTCCTAAAATAAAAAAATATTTAATCTGTTCCTTTTAGGCAAAGATTTTAACAAGTGAGAAACTACCTACTTTTAAAAAGAGCTCCTTGACATGCAAAGTACATTTTGAGAACTGCTATCTTCTCGTGTCTCCATCACTGTGTGATTTGGAAAATGGTATATGTGTGTCATCTATGAAATTTTCATATTCACACACTTAAAAATATGACCACAGATTTACTTAAGCAGTTTCAAAAAATTTCCAAAGAGCTTTGATGCATTTTAAGTCATTTTCTTAAAATATAAAAACACAACATATTTCCACTTATGTTCAAGAAGAATGAGTGCATTTGGGGAGATAGAAATATAACAGCTATGTTCCAACAAAAATTTCTGTATAATTGATATATGGAATACAAAAATCAGTACCATGATATGGTAAGCATGAAAAACTATGTACTTCATTCATTTGCATCTATTTATAATTGAAGACATCTTTTTTCAGATTGGATAGCCATTCGAATCAATTTTCAAAATAAAATGCATTTAAGAACTTCTGTTTCTGCCAAAGACAGTAATAGTAACCAGATTTACCCTCTAGCATGAAATTATTTTTTAAGAAACAGACACAATAAATAAAATGATCATTTTTATACCACTGGAATTCAGGCATAAAGAGCAGTGACTCATGACAAGCAGTGAACAAATAAAATATACCCCTGATTGTGCCAACTTACTGTTTTAAAAAAGTGATTTGCAGGAACTAAAGGTGGGAAAACTGAGGTGGTGCCAAGTTGAGGAAACAAGCTCTGGGTCTGGGAAGACTAAAGTGGCTAGAGTTTACAGGACAGGGTACCAGAGAAGAAAGCTGCAAAGGGAGATTAGCCCAGAGATCTGCAAAAGGTGTATTCTCAAGTGATCTGCAGAACACTTAGTGCACACATGTGAGGAAATTACTCATTTCCAGGAAAGAACTGCCGATTAGAAGGAACAACAGTCAACGCTCACACAGGGCTGGAGATGGTTCTAGTTCCCACTAGCCAGATGGAGAAACCTCATAATTAATAGTGCACTGGGTAGAGTTCTCAGAAATCTTGAGGTATTGCATCATGATGGGGATTAATTCACCTGCTCAGGTCCCACAAAACAGATCAAAAACAGTCTCTACAGAATAACCAATTTCCAAATAGGTTCTCAGCTGCTTCTTGGTTTTTTGGTTAAGATCAAGTGTAGTGTGGGGGCTTCCCAGGTGGCACAGTGGTAAAGAACCCCCCTGCCAATTCAGGAGATGTATTAGATGCAAGTTCAGTCCATGGGTCAGGAAGATCCCCTGGAGGAGGGAATGGCAACCCACGCCAGTCTTTTTACCTAGAGAATCCCATGGACAAAGAGGCTGGTGGGCAGTTCATGGGGTCATAAAGAGTCTGACGCAACTTAGCACAAATTACTATTTATTAAGATAGACCATATTTGGGGTCATAAAACAAGATTTAACAAAATTAAAAGGATTTAGATCTTACAAAGTATGTTCTTTAACCAGAATGGAGTTAAATCACAAATTAATAATAGAAACGACTCTGGAAAATCCTCAAATATTTGTAAATTAAGTAGCCCGTGGATCAAGGAAATTAAAGAGGAAATTACAGTGTTTTCAACTAAAACACCATACCAGACTAAAAGATGCTTGCTCCTTGGAAGAAAAGCTATGACCAACCTGGACAGTATATTAAAAAGCAGAGATATTACTTTACCAACAAAGGTCCATCTAGTCAAAGCTATGGCTTTTCCAGTAGTCATGTATGGACGTTAGAGTTGGACTATAAGAAAGCTGAGGGCCAAAGAATTGAAGCTTTTAAATTGTGGTGTTGGAGAAGACTCTTGAGAGTCCCTTGGACTTCAAGGAGATCCAACCAGTCCATCCTAAAGGAAATCAGTCCTGAATATTCACTGGAAGGACTGATGTTGAAGCTGAAACTCCAATACTTTGGCCACCTGATGCAGAGAACTGACTCATTGGAAAAGACCCTGATGCTGGGAAATATTGAAGGCAGGAGGAGAAGGGGACAACAGAGGATGAGATGGTTGGATGGCATCACTGACTCAATGAACATGGGTTTGGGTGGACTCTGGGAGTTGATGATGGACAGGGAGGCCTGGCGTGCTGCAGTCCATGGGGTTGCAAAGAGTCAGACATGACGGAGTGACTGAACTGAGAATATACCAGACTTGTGTTAGTGTTTGTTGCTCAGTCATGTCCAACTCTTTGTGATCCCATGGACTGTAGCCCACAGGGCTCCTCTGTCCATGGGATTCTCTCGGTAAAAATACTGGAGTGGGTTACCATTTCCTGCTCCAGGGGATCTTCCCATCCCAGAGATCAAACTCAGGTCTCCTGCATTGCAGGCTGATTCTTTACCCACTGAGTGTGCTGTGATTAGTTGCTCAGTTGTGTTGGACTCTTAGCAAACTCCTGGACTGTAGCCTGCCAGGCTTCTCTGTTCATGATATTCTCCAGTTAAGAATACTGGAGTGGGTTGCCATGCCCTCCTCCAGGGAATCTTCACACCCCAGAGATCAAACCCAGGTCTCCCGCAGATTATTTATGGTCAGGCAGATTCTTTATGGTCTGAGCCACCAAGGAAACCCTTACCCCTGAGAGATGCATCTAAATCAGTGGTTCCCGACTAGGAGTAATTTTGCTCCCTCTCCCTCAGGGGACATTTAGCAATGTCTTGAGACATTTTTGCTTGTCACAGTGGTGAAGGGTGAGGAGTGAGGGATCTTACTGACATCTAGAGAGTAGAAATAAAGGGTTCTGTTCAACATTCTACAATACACACAACTTCCCATTAAAAGAATCATCTGCCCCCAAATGTCAATAATGCTTGCATTAAGAAATTTTGATTTCAAGCAATAATTAGGGGGAACTTAATAGTACTAAACACCTATATTCAGAGAAGGCAATGGCACCCCACTCCAGTACTCTTGCCTGGAAAATCCCATGGACAGAGGAGCCTGGTGGGCTGCAGTCCATGGGGTCACCAAGAGTCGGACATGACTGAGCGACTTCACTTTCACTTTTCACTTTCATGCATTGGAGAAGGAAATGGCAACCCACTCCAGTGTTCTTGCCTGGAGAATCCCAGGGATGGTGGAGCCTGGTGGGCTGCCGTCTATGGGGTCGCACAGAGTTGGACATGACTGAAGCGACTTAGCAGCAAACACCTATATTACAAAAGAAAAAACATCACAAATAAGTTAATTCAGCCTCTGCTTTAAGAAGCCAGAATAAAGAAGCAAATTAAACACAAAGTAAGAAGAATAAAATAAATAGCAAAGACTGAGCATAAATCAATTAATGAAACCAAATATTGATTCATTATGATCAATAATATTTATAAATCTTTAACCAGACTGATCAGGAAAAAAAATAAAGAGGACACAAATTATCATATCAGAAATGAAAGAAGTGCTAAAGGGGTAATAAGTTCATTCAATAAGAAATAGATAACTTTAATAGGCATATCTATAAAATATATTAAACTTTTAATTAAAAAATTTCCAACTAAGAAAATTCTAGCCCCAGATGGCTTCACTGGTGGATTCTTGAAAGTAATGAAGAAGGCCATCATACTAATTCTGTACAAATCCTTCCTGAGTATTACAGAACTGGTGAAGTGAGAGTGAAAATTGCTCAGTTGTTTCTGACTCTTTGCAACCCCCTGGACTATACAGTCCATGGAATTCTCCAGGCCAGAATACTGGAGTGGGTAGCCGGTCTGTTCTTCAGGGGAATCTTCCCAACCCAGGGATCAAACTGAGGTCTCCTGCATTTCAGGCAGATTTTTTACAGTCTGAGCCACCAGGGAAGCCCAAAGAACTAGTACTACATCCCAAATTAGTCTGAGATCAGTGTTTGATACCATAACCAGACAAAGACATTAAAAGAAAAGAAGCTACACTACGGTGTCCCTCATGAACATCGATGCAAAAAAATCTTTTAAATTATTTTGAAAATTCTTAAGGCTATTTATATATTGAAAGATTCAATATTATTAACATGTATTTCCTTTCCTGGTGGCTCAGTCGGTAGAGTCTGCATGCAATGCCGGAGACCTGGGATCAGTCCCTGGGTCAGGAAGATCCCCTGGAGAAGAAACACAGCAATCCACTCAAGTATTCTTGCCTGGAGAACCCCATGGACAGAGGAGCCTGGTGGGCTACAGTTCATGGGGTCACAAAGAGTCGGACACGACTGAATGAGTAACACTTTCACTTTTTCTTTCCTCTCCCAAGTTGATTTACAGATTCCTCATAGTCCCTATCAGATCTCAGTAGACTTTTTGTTGATATTTACAAGCCGATAAACAAATTCTTACAGAAATGGAAGGGACCTAGAATAACAAATCAACTTTGAAAAAGAATAAATTTGAAAGACTAATACTGCTAATACTAATAACACATAGCTTAATGTAAAGCTCAGTAATTTAGGCAGTGTGGTATTGGTATCAAAATAGAAAAACAGATCTAGGGAATTCACAGAAAGTTCAAAAACGGATTCCTGCATTCATGGGCAAGTTATGTTTCACAAAATTACAAAGGTAATTCATTGGAAAAAGGCAGTCTTTTTTAATTATTTATTTTAAAAGTTTTTTGTGTGTATGTGTACCATTTTTAAAGTCTTTATTTAATTTGTTGCAATATTACTTCTGTTGTTTCTGGCTTTTTGGCCATGAGGCATATGGGGTCTTTGCTCTCCTACTAGGGATCAAACTCACATCTTCATTGAAAGATGAAGTCTTAACCACTGGACCACCAGGGAAGTCTTAAGATGGTATTTTTTAAAGTGGTGATATAAAAAATATGGATCACAGACCTGAATGTAAGTTCTGAAGCATTAAACTTGTGCAAGAAAACCTGGAAGAAACTCTCTTTGGTCTATAATAAGGCAAAAATTAAAGATTTTGAGATACAGCAAATTAAAGATTCTTAGATACAACACTAGAGACATCATCCAAACAGAAGAAAAAGCATGATAAATTGAATTACATTTAAATAAAACTCTTCTGCTACTTGAAGGTCACTGTTAAGAGAATGAGCTACAAGGAATAGGCTGGAAGATAGTATTTGAAAATTGTCTATGTGATAAAGGACTTTTATCAGAAATACATAAAGAACACCTGGAACAAAAATAACAAGAAAACTAACCACTAAACAAAAAATAGGCAAAAGATTTGAACACATCACCAAATAAAATAAACAGATGGCAAATAAGTACATGGAAAATTATTTGCATAATTAGTCTTGAAAGTAATGCTATTATGGTAAGAGATACCATAACTAATATAACAACTGAGCACCCTACTGTGCTTTGGCAAGGATGTGGAGGGACTAGAACTCTCATACACTGCTGGTAAAAACCTGAAATGATACAATCATTCTGAAAGTCAGTTTGAAGCATCTTAAAATTTAAATATGTCCTCACCATATGACCCATTCATTCCACTCCTAAGTATTTACCCAGAAGAAATGAAAGTATATGTTCATTCAAAGATTTGCATGTGAATGTTCACTTCAGCTTTATTTGCAATAGCCACAAACTGAAATTGACCCAAATATTCATAGTAGATGAATGGATAGACAAATTGTGGCATTATACAATGGAATTCTATTCATCAGTGCACTATTGACAGATGCAGTGACATGGATGGATGGATCAAACTATAACGCTGAAAGATGGAAGCTAGACAAAAAGACCACCTTTTGGATGATTCAATTTATATAAAGTCCTAGAAAATGCAAACAAATAGGTTGGGAAAGAAAACAGATTTGTGGATGCTTGCAGTGAGGAGTGGCAGGAGAGAGAATTTACAAAGAGGTACATGAAACCTTTGGAGGTGATACGTATCTTCATTATCTTGAGTGTAGTGATGTTTTCAAGGGTCTGTATATATGTGTGTGTATATATATAAATACTTATATCAACATTTATTTAATTGTACAATTTTAGTATATGTGTGTACCTTATGTATATTAATTGTACTTTGACAATGATATCAGAAATATTTTAAAAATTAAATTTAGGATAGATATCAAATTGCTGTTTCATAAAATGTTCAAACTAAGGTTTTTAATATTAGTAAAACCTGATCAGTAGCATTGCTCTCACTAAAGCATATTGTTTGTAATATGCTTTTACTGAGCACTGAATGTTTTCATTTTATCAGAAATAAAGTACTTCAAATACATTGTTTTATTTAGCTATATCTCATCCTTAAGTGTATATCTTTGTGTGTTTAATAGAGTACATATTTTATTAGAAGAGTTATACATTTATGCAGTTCATAAATTTAGATAATGCTCATACTTAATGTTTCAGTACTTTTTTTAACTAAGAAAGTGAAAGTGTTAGTCACTCAGTCAAGTCTGATTCTTAGCGATCCCATGGGGTAGCCCACTAGGCTCCTCTTTGGCCATGGGATTTTCCAGACAAGAATACTGGAGTGAGTAGCCACTCCCTTCTCCAGGGGATCTTCCTGACCTAAGGATCAAACTTGGGTCTCCCACATTGCTGGCAGATTCTTTACAGTCTGCGCCACCAGGGAAGCCCCTTTTTAACTAATGAAAGAGCTTAAAAAAGCTTTAGGAGCTACTGCTTTAACAGTGTAAAGTTACAATATTAGAGGCAGTAAGGATAAATGAAGCTTCAAAGAATATGCAGGTAGGCAAGTACTATTTGTATATCTAGATACAGAATACAGCTTGAATGGGCTTAGGGGATAAATCTTCTCTAAAAAACAGATTCCTCTTAATATATATTACAAACCAGGCTGTTTCCCACTTGGCTACATCAAAAGCTTATATTTTCCTTCTACTAGTGGTCTTGATGAAAGTTGTTTTGAATTTTCTGTACCTAAACAGATATCTTTTTAGAGTCTGCAAAATGTATTCCCAGTATGATTTATGTTAGACACATGACTCTTCCTGGTTTTCTAAAGTATACATATTTTAAAGATTTATAAAACAATTATTTATTTATTTTTGGCTACGGGGTCTTTGTTGTTGCACTGGGACTTTTTCTAGCTGTGGCCAGCAGGGACTCCTCCCTAGCTGTGGTGTGCGGGCTTCTCACTGCGATGGCTTCTCTTGTTGCAGAGCACGGGCATTAGGGTTTGGGCTTCAGTAGTTGTGGGGCATGGGCTTAGTTGCCCTGCAGCCTGTGGAATTTTCGCAGACCAAGGGTCAAACCCACGTATCCAGCATTGACAGGTGGATTCTTAACCACTGGATCACCAGGGAAGTCCCACATGGCTCTTCTGATTCTCTTCTTGTGCTGTATTCTCTTTTTCTGTCTCTAAACTGTATATCTTCACTTTCATTCTGAGTCAGATATCTTCAGTCTTTTTTTGTCTCAGGAGGATTTGACCTGTACAGACTACATCAACAGGTTCGCTTGCTTTTGGTTTGGTCTGCCAGTGGGAAGCCTTGGAAGGAAGCTAACAATTATGCATGTACAATTAAGAATACACACAAAGATGTGCAAGTTTCTGGGATGTAATTCTGACCATTGAGGATGTCTGTTTGGCTGGGCACAAGACAAATACGTTCTGGGAGAATGGCAGTCAGTTATTGCAAATTTAATCAGGAGGTGATGCTAATTACAATTGTGGCTTAGAATGTGGAATCTATTAGAGAGAATTAGCAAAGCTCCTGATATGTAGCTATTTCTGTCTACAGGACTTTCATCTACAACCTGTTGTCTACTTACAGATAATCTTATTCACTGCTGTGATAGCCCATCCAACATCACATCCAGGTGAGATACCTTTATATCCTGGAAATGCAGCAATGGACTCTTCTCACAGTTCACTGATGATTCACACTTCTGATTACCCAGAAAAAACAAGCAATGAAATGGTCTGTTGAGGATTCACAATCACAGCAGCTGCTATGAACCCCTTAGATATTGGGGCGCTATTCTATTGTGTATGGAATATATCTTCAGACAACAAATACACAAGATATAAAACTGTTTTCACAATACCCATCAGGGATGGGGGTTATGCATGCCTCGACAACCTAATTGCTCCTCACCAAGTCTGGCTATCACCTCACTGCTGAGTGCCTAACTCATCAACCATATGAAATCATAGCTGAGTCCTCACATGGCATTATTTTCTACACCTTAAGCTTGCTACCTTGTGGCAGGTTGGTTACACTGGAATGCCCCCATCTTGAAGGTCAGAACTTTTTCTTCCAGGACTAGATTATTTTCCTGAGATTCAAATGTTCTCTGTCTTGTTTCTCTAATTTTCAACATATTCCCTACTCTACACAATGACAGTTTTCTGTAATCTAAAGGTGAAAAAGGAAGAAATGTATTTGAATCCCCTTAGTGGAGAAGGTGAGTTCCTTTTTGAAGACCAAACAAAATGAATTCACTTCAGGGGATTCCGTGTCATTTCATGTCATGCCTGTGTATTCTCATTAGCTAGCTTCCCAACAGCAATAGGTCAGGAATTATTTTACTTTATGTTCATTATGCAGTAGTCACAAAAGTAACTTGAGAAGAGAAGCAGGCAGAAATATTTCAAGAAAAAATTTAAGGATAAAGATCTAAAATTAGGACCATTTTGGCATTAAAGTGTGGTGATTGCTATGATCAAATTTAATTATAAAATGCCCTCACTAAATCTCATATGACGACTGACTAGTTGAAATTGAATTTCTTCCAAATCAGTGTTGCCCAAAGTCACTTACCAGGCACTCTATATAATATCAAATTAAATACTCTTATTTTATTATCAAGAGCCAGATTTTTGTTTCTTTGCATATAAGGAAAACATAAACTATTAAATGTGAGGTTCTGGGGTTTTGGCTATACTGAATAAATTGCCTAACTTGATCATCATTACTGTGCTACTTATTTTTTGATTGAACTTATCGGATAGATTGTTTTAGCATATTGGCTTAAGGGTTAAATAGTATGTACTAATAAAATAATTCATGAAAAAAACAACCACTTGCAATGTACTCACAGGACAGATTATAGTATATACCCCATATTAACACCCAGAGAGTAGATGCCTCACTGCAATATTGAAGGTGATTTATTCAGTATAGTCTGGATAAATGCCTTCTGGATTTTGTAATTGTGGTTGGGACACTCCTGGAGAAAAAAGTCACCATCCTGTTAGACCACCAGCTTGTAACCACTACTAATCTTATCAACATTTTTTAGAAAACTGAAGCTAGGTGAGACTACAGCCAAAGAGTATGTAGAGAGCTGGAGAAAGGCTTTACTGTAGGATGACAACACTGTTCCCATCCATGGAGAAGGAGGGGAAGGTGTAGTTCTGGCTATGTGCATGTGAGTGGCTGGCAGAGGCTCTGAAGCTAATGAAACTTCTTATTTTAATATATTTTTATTGGAGTATAGTTGCCTTACAATGCTGTTAGTTTCTGGCATGCAATGAAACGAAACAGCTATGTCCGTGTGTTCATGCTAAGTTGCTTCAGTCATGTCTGACTCTTTGCAACATATGATAAAATAAGAATTATTATTTACAAATAGTGCTCAGCATGGATGAGGACATGTAGAATCTGAAAAATTCTTCAGTCGTCAGACATTAAAAGTGTAAGGAGAGGATTTTGTCTTCAGTATCATGTTAATATGGATACTCTCTCCTGTCAGACATATTCTTAAATTGTATCATATATAATTATAACCAGATCATATATTTCTTTTTTGATGGTAATTAAGCAATATAAAACCAGAATTTGTATTTTTAAGGTCCAAATAAAGCCAAGAATGCATGCTCAATCATTTCAGTTGCGTCTGACTCTTTGTGACCACATGGACCATAACCCACCAGGCTCCTCTGTCCATGGGATTTTTCTGGCAAGAACACTGGAGTGGGTTGCCATTTTCTATTCCAGGGGATCTTCCCAACCCAAGGATAGAACCCACATCTCCTGTGTCTCTTACATTGCAGGCAGATTCTTTACCCACTTAGCAACCTGGGAAGCCTAACTAAAGCCACACACATACAATGAATATGTGGAAAGTAAATGCTGTATGTGTGCCAAGTGTTAATAATAAAATGTAAGTTTTGATCACCCATGCTAAAAAAAAAAAAGCTGTAATATATTTCTATTGGTCAACCAAAATGATAGTGCAATATTATTTTCAGACAAAGAGGCAACCAGAGTATGAACCAATAACTATAGGCAAAAATTACAAGATTATGACAGATAAAAGTGTAGGTTATTTTTCCAGATTTTCATGATGCCTGTGCAATTATTAACTTAAAATCTTGTAGTTCATTGTGATTTTTCTCTCATCCTAAGAAAATATTTACTTTCACATCTAATTTTAGATTTTCATTTTTTAATCTTTTTCTTTTAAAAAGCTTCCCAAACTATAAGCTTTGAGGTCTTAGATCTATCTCTGGGCTCTGTTTAGTGTCAGTTCATAGAATTATTTCTTCCTCATCAACACACACCACAAGGCTGTCACCATACATAGAGTCCAGTATGGTTATTCGACTTTGCTCTATTAAGACAATTTGGAAATTAGATTATAGTTACTTATAGAAGACAAGGAATGGAGTTTCATAGACTTGAGTTTCTAGGACCCACAATATTACCATGCACTGAGGTATGATACTTCCCCCACAAATAAAACTGAATCCTTTCCAATATCCTGAATAGAATAATGTAAATTTTAAAATATTTATTTTTAAATATAAACGTGTCTGTATGTCACTTGCTTCCACACAATTTCAGTCTTCAGAGCTGATTTCCTGGAATCTTTTATTAATTATTTAGAAACATCTCACATAAAATATGAACATGTCAAAGTACTTTATCTCTGATATGATTTGAGGGTAGATATAAATGAATAACTCTTTCCTTTTGTGACTGGATAAGTTATTATGTTTTGAGATTTAAAATATCAGAAAGACAAGTTACCAAAAAAATGCCCTCAAGTAAAAATTTGTGCTTGCTTGAGTCAGAAATATAAAAGATGTTTTACTCCTGTAATGTTCGGGATCAAATCATGCATCATTTGTGTGTGTGTATGAAAGCAGACAATCAGGACACATTTTTTTTCCCTGTCATCTCTGCTAACCATAACAGGTTAATGGAGATATCTCCCTGGCTCCATTATTTCAATACAGATGTCACTAACTTCTCTCAGACACATTTTAATTGCTGTTAGTTTCTAATGAAATTCATAATCCTGAGGGAAAGTTAAACTCATTGAAGGATCTTCCTGGCTCACTGCAGAATATTAAGCAGCACAAATGTCTGATACTGACATAATTAATAATATTGCACAGAAAGAATTTATTCTAAAGAACCAGCAAAGAATTAAATGTATTAGATATTATACAGAATAGCATAAATTTTCTAACCTCTTGTCATTCCAATGTAATACATTTGTGATAACATTGATTTTTTTTAAGTGGACTGAAAATAGCTTATTTGCAACTCACAAGTTTACAGACATTGTTACATATCTGTCTTCTGTCATAGACACCTAAGTGAAATAGGCCAACGAAGATGGCAGCATTGTTCTTAGTCATGTGGATCTAGTTTGAGGAACTTCCTCCTACAGATGTTATTCAGTATGTGACTACTCTTTTATGTCTATTTCAAATGCATTCATGGTGTTCCCACTTATATCCTCAGTATTTTCAGGTCTTTAGTAAGCAATTCATTTGCCTACTTTTCTATTAATTCATAAGGTTCTAAATCTTTCTTATAATTGGTTTTTCTGTGTATATCTATTTGGTGTAAAATGTTTTTTATAAAGCCAATGGGCCCATCATATGTATTTTTAATGTAAAATTTTTCAGCATTGTGAAAATATGTTGAGTAAAATGTAAAAGCTTTGCATCCACTCTACCTTCTTCAGAAATCAGCTCTCCTGGCAGTTTTTCCTGTCTACTTACACACATGTATATTTTTGTACAAGTGGAATTACATAATATATATTTTTCTACAAATTATTTCATCTTGGGCTTTCCTGGTGGCTCAGCTGGTAAATAATCCACCTGCAGTGCAGGAGACCTGGGTTCGATCCCTGGGTTGGGAAGATCCCCTGGAGAAGGAAACTGCTACTCACTCCAATATTCTGGGCTGGAGAATTCCATGGACTTGTATAGTCCATGGGGTCGCAGAGTCAGACACGACTGAGTGATTTTCACTCACTCACAAATTATTTCTTCTTAATAATATCTGGGAGAGCTTTACATTTCAGTCTATGTAAGAGCATCTCATTATTTTCAACAACTTTCCTTGGTTTTATCTTGTATTTGCTAACCTTTAAAGCTACATGCATTACTCATTTATTTTTAAATCTCTGTAACACCAAAATTCAGACCGGCAAATTTCAGGGCATTCATTATCTTCCACACTTCACTGGGTTTCATGAACAATTCATGGAAAGTGTGACATTTAGTTATTGATCTTGGTATTCCTAAATATGTTTTTCTCATTGAGTGCAAGTAATGACATTTAAAACTTTTTGCTTCTGGAATGATTTGCATTTTTTGTAGACGAAACTTCCCGCATTAATAATTTCTAAATTCCATTGCCCAGAAGCATGAGGCTTCTAACTATTTCTTTGTAGCTTTGGGGCTTTCTCAGACCCTGGCATATGCTTGTGCTTTTCTTTGCACATCTGTAAGTAGACAAGTTTTCTTCAGGTTGGTATGGATCTTTATCTTTATTTTATGCTCCAGTTCTATTCTGTGACTCAGTAATAGGAGGTAATTTCACGCTTTATGAAGAACCATGAATGGTTTGGGATATTTTGTTTTCAAGAGATAGAAATGCAGGTTGTTTGGTTGCTGCTATAACTGATATTATGTGACATGGTGATTTAATTTTTCTACCATTTTAAAGTTCAAAAGTTATAAGGAAGATTCAGAAGGGACATATGTTACCCATGTAAATAAATCACATTTCACTAAATCATTGTCAATATGCTCACTTAATTTGTGAGACTCAGGAAATCTGGAAATTGGAAATAAAACTTCTGCAGCTTTTTTAAAAACTATTTACCTCACCTTGCAGTTATAATCTAAAAAAATAACTATTAAGGAACACTGAGGTTTTTATTTAAGCAAACGAAAACAATAAAAATTCATGATATCAAAGATAGGCCAGTGTATGTCCTTTAAGATCAAAAGCCCAACAGTAGTTGACATGGATCAGTGGGGACCTGCAAGAATTAGTAGCTTCAGAAATAAAGCAGGGAGATTCCCAGAACATCCTTCAGCTCTTCAAGGTCATTGCCAAAGAACCCCAGGACTCCAATATTTAATTGGCTTTTTAAGCTTGAAGTAATTGAGCTCATTTGACTTTATAAGATCTTTGGATGTATCAGTTGTGGGACTTAAAAAAATCATTTTTATAACAAAGTTTCTCAACATGAAATTTTGCTGATGTTGCTGTAGGTATAAAAACAGAGTGGATGCATTCGTATTTGATTTTTGCATATCTATTTTCAACAATCTAAAAATAGCAATATTCACACTTGGTTTCTGCTAAAAATTCCAACTCAGAGTTTTTCAAAGAATAAGGAATAGAGAGATAGTAAAAATATCAATGTTTATAATCACAAGACCTAGCCACAAAAATATTGAACACATAGCAAGCACTTAACAAATAGCATTTGAAAAAGAGAATAAACAAATGAGAGCTTTTGTCTAATCAAGGGTCCAGCTAATGGAAAAACACATATTAAGCCAAAAAAGACTGAAAACACTACCAACAAAATGTTTAGTAAAGTGTATAGACATATAGACACTACATATTCAGATTGCTCTATTAAGATAGATTATGATACTTATTTTATAAATTGCTCATACTGTCAAATAGCTATCATACAACTATCATACATATAGGTGGACAATTTATCTTCACCATGATGAAGGGAGAGGAGGTTTTTCTCTTCATTTGTTTCTAGGGAGTTTACTGATGCATTTTGCAAGGCCCGAGGTTGAAATAAAGCTAATTCTCAACCCTTTTATTTCTTCTTTTCTCTATCTACACTCTCCCTTGGTGATCTCAGTTTCAAAGTTTTAAATACCATTTCTACACTGAAGTTATTTAAATGTATTACTCCAGTCCAGATTGAACCCCTCATTTCCAGAATGATTTGTCTACATCCTATCCACCTGTCTAATGAGATGTCTAATAAGTATTAAAAATTAACATGTCTAAAACTGAACTCCTAATCTAGCCTCAACACCTATACTAGCTGATTCTTCCTTTAACCAAATAATGGCATGTCCATCCCATCTAAACTAAAAACCTGGGTGTTATCTCAAGTTCCTCTTTTTACTTATTCTCACTAATCCATATCTGATTCCTGAGCAAATATTCTTCATTCCTGACTCAAACTTTCTCAGCATCTGCACTGCACATTATTTCTTATCTGCATATCTAATAGCCTTCTAACAGGTCTTCTAACCTGCTTCCAAGAGGATATTCTCAACACAGAGGCTAGGAGTGCACCTAAGGTAGACAACATCACTCCTCTACACAAGACTCTGAACTGGTTTCCTATCTCTCTGGTTAAAATCAAAGTCTTTATAACGATCTTTGAGGTCCCATGCAATCTTCTGTCAATACCTCTCACCCTCATCTACCACCAATGTCCTCTATAAACATTCCATTCCAAACACACTGGCCTTTAGGTTGTTCCTCAAACAGAGCGCTTGAACACATCAGAGAGATCACTGCCTCCAGGGCCATTCTTGGTTTTGTTCCTATTCTGAGAATTAAAACAGAGCCTGCCACATAGTAAGTGCACAATAAACATTTGTCAAGCAATTTAATAAATTATAATTTAAGACCTCTGTTAATTTAATTTGTTTTATCAAAAGGACAGATTTTTAAATTCTTCATACAGTGCCAGAAAGTAAGAATAGGCTCAATGATCAATGGAACCTAATAAGAATGACCAGAAACAATTTTGAAGGGACTCAGATCATTTAAATTGTGAAAAATGGAGTTCAGGGAGACACACACTAAGTCCGTAGAAGTGAAGCACCAAGAAAGGAAAACCAAGCAAACAAACTGAGTGACACTGTGAAGATGAGTAGGTCTAAGACAGCTTGAAACCTTGACCGAGCAAGCAGGTTCTACAGGTCTCAGGCGGAAAGCGTTTCTTTTGGCTAAACCATATGTGCGGGGCCAGGGTGTTGTCTGCGGCATGGCTCTTGTGAGTAGCAAGTTAAGGATTCACAGAGGTTTGAACATGTTCTTACCTTCACAAATCTTTTACTTCTGCAGTCACTTTCACAATACAGATTTTATAAACGATTTAGTTCAACTTTTACTAAAATTTGGAATCCCTTGATACTCTCTTTTTTCCCAATCAATCCATCTTACAAAAAAAAAGTATACTCAGACCATTTTTTTCTACAGGATCCAGTTCTGATCATGTAACTGCAAAAAATATTTCAATAGTCCGAGTTCCCTTAACCTGGCCTTTGATGGTCTCCTGGTCTAAATATATCTTTTCACCTTTCAGATCATGGTCCAGAGTGGGTTGGCTGGTGTTCTCTTTTCTTGCAAAGGCCAGGGATCAAGGGTCCTTTCATCTTAGGATTCTTAACTTCTCTAGGTCATTATAGGCTTCTCTCTTCAGGATGAAAGTGAAGATTGTGCCTGGAGGTTTTTATGGGCCAGGCTTGGAGGTGCACATAGCCTCTGCCACATTCCATGACTTATCTCAACACTTAAAGAGAAACTGGGAAGTGCAATCAAGCTGTGTGCTCCCAGGAAGAAGAGGCAGATATGTGGTGAGCAAAGGATTTTCCGTATGGCAATTTGTCTCCCCAACTCCCCTAATTACTCATGTTTCAAGGCATAACCTGGGTTTTCCAGATTCCAGGATCTTCAAATATGTAAACAGTCTCTCCCCTTCTTGAATGCTTTAAGCATTTGTCTCTACTTTTGCTTTTACTTACTGTATTTTCTCTTTTTGATAGTTCTTTTAGTATTCTATTTTTCCACCAGGTTGAAAGCTCCCTGAGCTGTTGTTGACTGTCTTAGCTGAGCCCAATATGGCACAAGATGAAAAATACATGTATGCTGAGTGACTTAATGAATAATCCATGTAAATCTCTCAGTTAAAAGGAGAAAAAATGGAAGAGAGCTAAGTAATTTCAAAAACTTAATCCTAAGACCCTGAGATATTTGGGGAGAGTCAATCACACTGTAACTAAAACACTGTTATCTTTAAACATTTTGAAATGCTCTTAGAAATGCTGATACTCCCATATAAGAACACAAAATAATATTTTCACTTTAAAAACTATTTTGTCATGGGACAGAATGCTTTTGACCATATTTAATTCTTGCATGGATTTGGTTTTTTTGCTTTTTTTAATTAAAAAATATAGTAAAATTTATTCTTATTAAGGTAAAGTTTGATGAGTTTTGACAAGTCCATGTTATGTGACTGCCAACAAAATCAAGACTTAGAACATTTCCATTACCCTAAAAGTCCCCTTGTGTCCCTTTTTAGTCACTCTCTCTCATCTCCTCTGGCCTTTGGCAAACATTGATCTGTTTTTTTCTTTTTTCCCTATAGTTGTGCCATTTCCAAAAAGTGGCATCATACAGTAGGTGAATTTTTGAGTCTGACTTCTCTTCACTTAGCATAATGTATCTGAGATTCATTCATTTGTGGCATGTAGTTTATTTTTATTCTTGAGTAGTATTCTGTCGTTGTGTAGATCACGGTTTCTTTATCCATTAAAAAGTTGATGGATTGCCTAAATTTTGAGTAAAATTATCATCCTAATTTGGAAGATCCCCTGGAGCAGGGCATGGCAACACACTCCAGTATTCTTGCCTGGAGAATCCCCATGGACAGAGGAGGCTGGCAGGCTGTGGTCCACAAGGTCACAAAGAGTCAGACATGACTGAGTGACTAGGCACAGCACAGTGCATCATCATGATAAAAATAATTCGCGCTTCTGCTTTCCTCTTCTTCATCACTCACTAGTCTTACCTGCTGTGCAAAGTTTCCCAGGATAGGTCATACTATTACTATTACTATTACTTTGCTGACACTTATCTGCTGTTTTATAAAAAAAGCCTAAGTGAACCTGGAGTAGAGATTTGCATCTTGAACAATCAGACCAAAACATTAACATAAATATTTCATATTTCAATTTTTGATAGTATAATTTTAATTGGTAATTATACTGCTTTATTCATTACACAAATAGTTTCTGGGTACTTACTTTTTCCTGAAATTGACAAATCCTCTGGAGATAGTAGCAAGCAAATACTTGACGTAATTTCTATGCTTGCAGAGTTTACTGTCTAATGAAGGAAACATTCAATTAGGTAAATGGTGATTAAAAAAAGAAAAATATCAATAATAAAAGTATTAATGGGCTCTGAAACCTGAAACTGTGAGATAAGGCTCAGGAAGTGAAGTTTGAGCAGACATCAGATTCAAGAGAAGAGAGGAGCATTCTAGAAACAGAGACCAGACACATGACTCTGTCAGGAGGAGGCATAGTATGTATGAAATTTAGAAGTTTAGAGAGCAAAGGAGATGGAGGTGTGACAAGAGACTTGAAATGAAGGTAAGAGACAGAAGGACTTAGGAGCCACAGTCAGTCAGTCAGTTCAGTCACTGAGTTGTGTTTATTTATGGAAATAAGATAATTCTGGGGGAATTATTAGGAGCTCAGTTTCAGACTTTTAAAATTTGAGGTGTTTTTATTTTTTAATTGAAGTATAGTTGGTTTACAATGTTGTATTACTTTATGGTGTACAGCAAAGTGATTTTAGCTACATATATTTATAGCTAGCACCACCTGGGAAGCCCGTATTTGGTACAGAGTCTGCCTACAATGCAGGAGGCACAGGAGATGCAGGTTCGATCCCTGGGTCGGGAAGATCCCCTGGAGGACAGCATGGCAACCACTCTAGTATTCTTGCCTGGAGAACCCCATGGACAGGGAAATCTGGCAGGCTGTGGTCCATAGGGTCACAAAGAGTCAGACAAAACTGAAGTGATTTTGCATGTGTGCACACGCATATGTGTGCACACACACACACACACACATATTCTTTATTATATTACTTTCAGTATGTTTTATTGCAATACACTGAATATAGTTCCCGGTAATGTACAGTAGGACTTTGTTGTTTATCTATTTTATACACAGTAGTTTGTACCTGCTAAACTCAAACTCTTACTTTATCCCCCTCCCCACTCTTTTTCCCCTTTGGTTAACATAAGTTTGTTTTCTATGTCTGTGAGTCTGTTTATTTGTGACATATTTTAGATCCCACATATACTTTACATCATATAGTATTTATCTTTCTCTTTCTGACTTACTTCAGTTAGTATGATAATCTTTAGGTCCGTCCATGTTGCTACAAATGTCATTATTTTATTCTTTTTTATGGCTGAGCAGTTTCTATTGTGTGCAGGCGTGTGTGTGCATATAAAGATGTGATATAGGTACACCATTCATCTGTCTATGGACATTTAAGTTGCTTCCATATCTTGCTTATTGTTAACGGTGTTGCTATGAATACTGGAGTACATGTATCTTTTTAGTTTTCACCTTTTCTGGATCTAAACCCAGGAGTGGGATTGCTGTATCATATGGTAATTCTATTTTTAGTTTTTTAAGGAAAAGGAATCTTCATATTGTTTTCCATAATGGCTGTGGAATTCACATTTGCACCAACAGTGTAGGAGGGTTCCCTTTTCTCTACGCCCTCTCCAGCATTTGTTATTTATAGACTTTTTAATGCTTAAACATTAAACATTCAAAAGGACTTCTAAGCATGCAGGGTTGGCATGGGTCAAAAGAGTGTTGTATAAAGCCTGCTGATATAACTCTTTGGGTAGTCTGCCTAGGTGGGAATTGAAACATAGTCATAGATTAGAATGCTAGGGCATAGATACAGAGGAAAGTAGTAGAAATTAAGATTAATCTTTTAACACTGCAACATTAAATGGACAGGAAGGGGAGAATAATCCAGCAAGGGAAATTTTAGAACATCCAGAGATATACAAAAAAGCCAGAAATGTGCAGAATGATGAAAATTCAGAGATGAGAGTGTTTCAGAAAGGAGGGACAAGTCAACATAGTGAATGCTACAAAGTGAGAGCGGTGTTAGAGAGATAATGAGAGTAGAAGTCATATCAGAGTGGTTTGAAGGGTAAATAGATGAGGAAAAAATGTAGACAGAGAATACACACAACACTTCAGAAAAATATTACTGTAAAGGGCAGTGGTGAAACATCAGGAGAAAGAAAATGTGGCAACTGAGAGCATGAATGATTTGGTGAAGGTTTTCTTTCCTTTAATCTTAAAGATATGAACATGGCTAAAAAAGCTAAAGGAGGGACTTCCTTGGTAGTCCAGCAATTAAAACTTTGCCCTCCAATGCCGGGGGTGTGGCTTCAGTCCCTGGTTGTGGAGCTAACATCTCACATGCCTCGAAGTCAAAAAAAAATCAAAACATAAAGCAGAAGTGATATTGTAACAAATTCAATAAAAACTTTAAAAATCTTCCACATCAAAACAAATCTTTTTTAAAAAAGCCAAGAGATGGAATATATTAAAAGGGAGGTGTTTAGAATAAGAGGGCAGGGAAGGCTGGAAGGAATGGGTTCTAGAAAATAGGTGGTGGAATTAGCTTTAGGTGGTTATTAAGAGAGAGCTCCTTGTTTTTAATAAGAAAGATAGAAACAGATATGGGTGGGATTATTTTTGCTGTCAGGGAAGACAAAAAAAGTTGTCACTTAATGGCCGATGTTTCCTCTGTAAAGTGTTAGTGGCCCACTTGTGTCTGACTCTTGCGACCCCATGAACTGTAACCCACAGGCTCCTCTGTCCATGGAATTCTCCAGGCAAGAATACTGAAGTGGGTTGCTGTTCCTTTCTCCAGGGTATCTTCCCAACCCAGGGATCAAACCCTGGTCTCTTGTAATCTGCATTACAAGCAGATTCTTTACCATCTGAGCTGCCAGGGAAGCCTATTTCTCTGTAAGGTAGAAGGTAAATCAAAGTACTGTAAGAGTCTGCAGGTCTGAGTGTTGGTGGTTTAAACTGAATAGAAAAGGTTGGAAATGACAGCTGAAATGTGAGACAGTGAATTAACAGAGACTGGCATAGGCTTGACATAAACTGATCCCTTCCTGGATTGCATTCAAATCATCCTCTACCCATATGTTCAATGCTTACCTTTGTAACAGTCTCTGCAGTATTGAATTACCAAATGAGATGAAATCTTTCATTCAACTCTTTCTCCCACACTGTTCCTTTTACAGATAGTCATACTATGCAGACATATCTAGAAATGCACAGCTTCACCATTATGTCTTTTCTTTATGTCCCTTCATGAGGAAAAAGTTATTCCCGTGGGCACTGGAATTTTTCCCAGAACATTTGTGGCTGCCTCAAAATTTTTCTTCTAGATCCTTCTGCTGAGACACCAATCTATCGGTGGCATTCTCCGTTCCTCTTTAGACTATAGTCATCTTCTCAAAGATTTGAGAATATTATTAACTTTGTCATTTTTAGCATAAAAAATTGATTTGGTGTAATTGGCCTGGAGTAAAATTGTCCATGTAATATTATTGTGCCTCTTGGTAAAGTCCTTCGCAGCTAAAACAGTGCATTATCAAAGTATGTGATTAATGTTTTCATAGTTTCTACGAAATCACTATGACCAAATTTTCCATAATTATGTATTGGCAACCATTTTTAGTAACACAAATATAGACATTATGTGTGTCACATAGTAGGCAGTGAACGCTGCATGCTACCTTTAATTTGAGGGAAGTAAGGGAAGAAGAGAAGGAAGGATCTACAGATACCACATCCACTTTGCAACAGAATATAATAAAATATATTATAAATTGTAAATATGCCTTTATTTATAAATTATATTCAAGTTTTAGTCATGCCTTTTGCTAAGCTAAGGGGCTTCCCTGGTGGCTCAGATGTTAAAGCGTCTGCCTCCAATGCAGGAGACCTGGGTTCGATCCCTGGGTCTGGAAGATCCCCTGGAGAAGGAATGGCAACCCACTCCAGTACTCTTGCCTGGAGAATCCCATGGATGGAGAAGCCTGGTAGGCTACAGTCCATGGAGTCGCAAAGAGTCAGACACGACTGAGCGACTTCACTTCACTTTACTAAGCTAAAGTGGATCCTCCCATGCAGGTGTTAATGCTTTAAATTATAATTGGTCAAGAAGCCTATTTATGAAGAAAAATTAGATGCTTATATGATATCAATGTCTGGGTGCTCAGAAAAAAATATAATTAAAGTTCATTAGCTAATGCATATAAACAAAATATAAAATAAAGCTGCATGACTTAAGGCTTTTTAGTGTATTCTATTTCTTTTAATTTTTGTTCTGTTAAAGAAAATGTCAACAGCACACAGCAATTTTAGAAAATAACTGTAAGAGGGAATAGTATCTTACAATGACCATCTGCCTTCCTGATTTAGGATCACTCATCTACAGCCTGTAGTCTGTGTCCAGTGCTAAATATTTGCTCATGTTTCCTGTTTTCTTATTCCTTTGAGTGGATAATTTTGTGTCATGAAGCTTTTACCTTGTAGTACAATATTCTTACTTGATTTTTCTTAAAACCATGTTACAGTCAAATTAAATATATATATATATATATATATATATATATATATATATATATATATGGCTTAATAGGAATTATTTAGGAAGAAAAAAGAGGTAATGGGAAAACAGACTACATGCAAAAGCAAAAATGGCCTTCTGTAGTGAATTTCACTGTTTTTCAAGTGTGGCAAGAATAATAAATCTTGGCAGTTGAAACTTGCTGTTCACCTGAGGGCTGCCAATCACTCCCATTTTGAGAGACAGAATTTGTGAATTGTCAACACATCTTTCAGGCGAGAAACCAGTGTTCATCAAGAGTAAAATGAAAACAAATGCTCAAATAAATTGAAAATCAAAATGCTTCCTGGTCATCTGATCTTGAGAACATATTACATATAATCTACAGTGCCTATGTTATAACAACTATAATATGTGAGATACAGATGACAAAATGCATGGCTCTTAGTGCGCTTCTTAGATGGATTATATTCTAGAGATCAGTGACTGGAGTTTTTTTCTGCATTCCTTAAACAGTAAACTATTTTTCATTGAGCAACTCCCATAAATACAACCCTATCACACTGAAACTGCTGACAGCCTGGTAGGCGATTTCAGCGGTGGAAGCCAGGACTAAACACACTGAACTACATTAGAGTTGGTCCCTGGAGGACAGAATTGAACTTCATTGGCAAGGGCACAGTAAGAGTTCCATTTGACTCCTCATTAAACCTCTCATAGGGATTACAGCTCCTTCTCTGTGGCTGCTATTGCTTCTCTTTCTACAGAAGAGATAGATGTGAACACTTAGTCCTGGGTATCTTTTTTTTTTTTTTTTAACCTATTTAGGAAAAGATTACTTTTCCTAACCAAAACAAAGTCTCTTGCAGATTTAAAAAAAAAAGAGTCTTCCAGTTTCTTGCTCATTAACCACCTTATTATTTCCTAAGGAAGTAAAGAGCTTTATTTCATTTTGTGAGAATTCATTTTTAAATGCCTGTCTTAGGGAATGCAAGAGATTCTGTTTTATCTGCATTTATTATTTCTCCCAGAAATGCAGCATTACGGAGGAAACAGTTGGTGCTAACGATCTCAGCCTTCTTTATCAAGCAGTGTCATTGTGATCGTGTAATCACAACAAACATTTTGAAGCATACATTACTATAGGCACCTTATGTCGCCCATGGCCATTGTTGTGGATTTGGAGTCCTGAAAATAGCAAAATAAGATTCACCATCCTTTGGAAGTACTGCACTGGAAAAAACAATCAATAGTTCAAAAAGCACACAGCAGGCTCTATGGATTGAAAACCCCACACAGGTGATGATGCAGCATTTGCATTCTTCTTGGGTGTCGCTCCCAGAAAGATTCTCAAGCCTGCTATTTTTTTAAGTGCAGTAAAAACAAATGAAAGTATTTTATCCAGCAATGGCTAAGTGAAATACCTTCTCTGAAGAGAACATTTTCTCTGATTATGAAGTAATAATATTCAGGCCACCTAATCACAGTATCAGAATGGAATATTAAAAATGTTAACAACTAATTCTTCGCTGGGGAATGCTTTACTGCTTACTGTTTACTGTTATTGTTCTCTCAAAGTGGTCCATGTGTGCAAGTGTACAAGGGCATAAAGGGCTAAGCAAATTGTGATGTAAGTGATAAAGAGAAAAACAGAAAAACAACATAGAAAAGATGATTATTGTAAAAATGCACATTATTGTGAAAGTTCTTTTTGCATTTATATGATGAATGTATGATTAGTAGACTGTATTTCTAACACCCAATGGCACCCCACTCCAGTACTTTCGCCTGGAAAATCCCATGGACGGAGGAGCCTGGTGGGCTGCAGTCCATGGGGTCGCTAGAGTCGGACACGACTGAACGACTTCACTTTCACTTTTCACTTTCATGCGTTGGAGAAGGAAATGGCAACCCGCTCCAGTGTTCTTGCCTGGAGAATCCCAGGAACGGGAAAGCCTAGTGGGCTGCCATCTATGGGGTCACACAGAGTTGGACACGACTGAAGCGACTTAGCAGCAGCAGCACACACATCTGTTAAGCCTATATCCATGCAGTATCTACACACCCATGGGTGGGTGCTCAGTCACTCAGTCGTGTCTGACTCTTTGTGACCCCATGGACTGTAGCCCATCAGGCTCCTATGTCCATGGGATTTTCCATGCAAACATATTGAAGTGGGTTGCCATGCCCACCTCCAGGGGATCTTCCCTACCCAGGGACTGAACCTGTGTCTCCTACCGCTCCTGCATTGCAGGCAGATTCTTTACCACTGAGCCACCAGGGAAGCCCATCTACACATGCATACATGAACATATGAACACACATATGTATCTTTATATATATTTATAATCAAAACATGGGCACACATACTTTAAAATCTAACTTTATTTAAAGTAGAAATTGTTGGAAACTTATGAGTGGTTTTGGCCTAAACATCTTTTTGGTTCCAGACATGAGATCATTTTACTGTCACTTTTGGGAGTGAGTGGGAATAGAATTCTGCTTTTAGGAGCTTCTGAATATAAAGAGAATATACCGAACCAGAACCCTACAAGTCTAGTCCCAAGAATAACATTTTCAGATAGCCCATGACTCTGACTTAGAGGGATGGAGAAACAACTAATATTTTCTCAAGAGAAAGAGAAGGTCCAGGCCAATCAAGTGTGGACATGAGGGCACTAAATTGAGTATGTGAAGAGAAGAAGGTGAAAAGGAAAGTAGTTTCTAAAGGAAGACACCAAAGGCATAAATTCAGACCATTATTCTATATTTATGCAAATAAGAAATCAGTACACATATATACTCATGTAAGTATATTCAATTTAAACCTTTCTAAGATGCTCAGATACATACCAGCCATCTATGCAAACAAATATGGAGTCATTATATTGTACCTCTGAAACTAATACAATGTCATATGTCAATTATAGCTCAATAAAAAAAAAAAAGTACAGAAAGGTCCCACGTACCTCCACCCAGTTTCCTTCAAGAGTAACATCTTATATAACTATAGTATTTGGGTATTAAAATCAGACAACTGACAGTGGGAGCATTCACAGACCTTATTCGAATTTCACCAGTCTGCACTCATTTGTGTGTGTTTCTGTACAATTTTATCATCTGGGTAGATTTGTGTAACCACCACCACAGTCAAGATACAGAACTACTTCATCACCACTTTTAACTTACACACCCTCTCTTTCCCCTCCTCCTACTCATACTTTGCTAGTGGGAATGTAAAATGACATATGACTCTGGAAAAGTTCAATAGTTTCTGTAATCATTAAACATTTTAAAAAGTATATAAATGTTTATATGTTTATAAATATGAGTCATATAATGTGAACAAACCTCCTCCTATATTCCACTGAGGTTTCAAAGGACAGCCCTTGCAGTTTACAAAACCTCTGACTTCAAACAGGAAAAAAATATATATATATTTATATATAAATTTATATTTATATATATATAAATATAAAATATATATATATATATATATATATGCTAGTTCCTCCTGGGTGAGTGTTGGATAGAGAGAATGAGAGTGTTTATTTATTTTATTAATTTTTATTGAGGTATGAAGTGAAAGTCTCTCAGTCCTGTCCAGCTCTTTGAGACCCCATGGACTATACAGTCCATGGACTTTTCTAGGCCAGAATACTGGAGTGGGTAGCCTTTCCCTTCTCCAGGGGATCTTCCCAACCCAGGGATCTAATCCAGGTCTCCCACATGGCAGGCGGATTCTTGACCAGCTGAGCCCACAAGGGATGTATAGTTGCTTTACAATGTTGTGTTAGTTTCTGCTGGACAACAAAGTGAATCAGCTCTACTTGTACGTGCTGCTGCTGCTAAGTCACTTCAGTCGTGTCCAACTCGGTGCGACCCCATAGACCGCAGCCCACCAGGCTCCACCATCCCTGGGATTCTCCAGGCAAGAACACTGGAGTGGGTTGCCATTTCCTTCTCCAATGCATGAAAGTGAAAAGTGAAAGTGAAATCGCTCAGTCATGTCTGACTCTTGGCGACCCCATGGACTGCAGCCTACCAGGCTCCTCTATCCATGGGATTTTCCAGGCAAGAGTACTGTAGTGGGGTGCCATTGTACGTGAGCGCATGCTAAATAGCTTCAGTCATGTCCGACTCATTGTGACCCTATGGACAATAGCCCGCTAGGGTCCTCTGTCCATGGAATTCTCCAGGCAAGAATACTGGAGTGGGTAGCCATGCCCTCCTCTAGGGGACCGTCCTCATCCAGGGATCCAATCCACCTCTCTTATGTCTCCTGCATTTGCAGGACTTTTTCACTAAGGCCACCTGGGAAGCCCATACCTGTACATATATCTCCTCTTTTTCGGATTTCCTTCCCATTTAGGAAATCACAGAGTAATCAGTGAAACTCTCTGTATCATACAGTAGCCTGGAGAATGGGAGTATTTAAATGGGAGGAAGAGAGTAGAAACCGGAAGGATTATCCTCCTGAGTGGGCTTCCCAGGTGGCGCTGCTGCTGCTGCTGCTAAGTCACTTCAGTTGTGTCCGACTCTCTGCGACCCCATAGACGGCAGCCCACCAGGCTCAACCGTCCCTGGGATTCTCCAGGCAAGAACACTGGGGTGGGTTGCCATTTCCTTCTCCAACGCGTGAAAGTGAAAAGTGAAAGTGAAGTCGCTCAGTCGTGTCCGACTCTTGGCGACCCCATGGACTGCAGCCTACCAGGCTCCTCCGTCCTTGGGATTTTCCAGGCAAGAGTACTGGAGTGGGTTGCCATTGCCTTCTGCGTCCCAGGTGGCGCTAGTGGTCAAGAATCTGCTTGCCAATACAGGAGATGCAAGAGATGGGGGTTCAATCCCTGGGTCCGGATGATACACTGAAGTAGGAAGTGGCAACCTCCTCCAGTATTCTAGCCTGGAAAATTCCATGGACAGAAGAGCCTGGCGGGCTACAGTTCATGGGGTCGCAAAGAGTCAAACACACGGGCGCGCGCGGGCGCGCGCGCGCACACACACACACACACTGAGCTCCATCACTACATTCACAACCACCACTTCCCCCAACAAGGGTTAACTGCAACTAGTAGCAGATGTAGGTAGATCTAGAGGGGACCCGGGTTCCAGTTCATGAGTTGCTCAAGAGGAGTCCGGGAAGAACTCTTGCGTCCCAGAGACTGTGGAAAGCGTCGGGGCGGAGCCTGGAGTGAGGGGCCGTCCAGCGCTGCGAGGCGGCGGGCGGACCCTAGTGGGAGGGCCCCGCGGCTGCTGTCACTTTACGAGTCCGCAGCCCGGAGCGTGAGTATCTCGGCTGCTGGAGGACCGCGGCGGGCGGCGCGCAGGGCCCCCGCCTCTCGCTCCCCACGCGGACGCCGCGCCAGAGCCTCGCCCACTCCAATCCCCACCCTCACCGTCCTTAACTGTTAAAGACCAGCCGCGCCTGGTGCGTTCCTAGAGGATCCCGGGTGCAGAAGGCGAAAGGTGGGCAGGCACAGGGGGAACTGGAAAGGCAGGATGCGCCCTCCCGGAGCAACCTCGGCGCCCAGGGTCTGAGACTGCAGCCCCAGCTCGCCATTGTGAGCCGCCGGCAGTGCCAGGCGGCACCACTGTACTCCCGGCTCCCCGTCCACGCCGCGATGGGGCACCTACCCACGAGGACGCGCGGCGGCCGCCGCCTCCTGCCTCTGCTCTGGCTCTTTGTGCTGTTCAAGGTAGGGGACCCCCCTCCCCCAGCCCCCGCGGTCCTGCCTGCGCTCGCGCTCCCTAGCTCTGCCGCCCGGGAGCCGCGCGCCCCGCGGGCGGGATGGCCCGGCTGCCGGCAGCTCCAGCTGTGCCGCCGGAGCGCACGCTTTGTTGTCCTTGCCTCTGCGTGTTCCCCACGGGCTTAAGGGATGGGCTGGAAGAATAAGGAAGTTTGCTCCCTCCAGCTTTGACCCTTTGTGCTCTTTGACCGCCTTCGGCATCTCCATCAAAGGTCGGCTCTCCGGTGGTGCTTCCTCAGACAAAATGAGGTCACTTTCCCTTCTGGTCGCTACTGCACCCCAATGCAGCTTCACCTTTCTACCCTCCCCCAACGGGGTTGTGGAGTCTTTGTCTTAATTTACCTTCTGCTGGAATGATACACCGGGGGCTGAGCTCCCTGGCCGAAAATGGACTGCCGGGGTGGGTAGTGAGCGTGATTGTCTTTGACTAAGGAGTGTAAGCATGAGCCTGGACAGGACTCCTCTCCCCACGTTCTCGTCTCCAACCTTTACAAAGTCTCTAGACTTTCCCTCACTATATTTACTGAGGATGCTACCTCTAAATTTCAGTGTCAGACATCTGTATAATTAACTTTGTCGTGTCTTCTTTGGAATATCTTCCTCAGTGTTTTACTTTGGGGAATATAAACCAGACAAGGACTGCTTTAAAAGAAATCCTAGTTTGATAATTATACTGTACGTAAAAATTTTTTAAGAAATTTAAGTTAGATGTCTTTGGAGAAGTGTTATGAAGTTATAAGGAAGGTAATTGTCTTTTCTTCGTGTCTTCCGGGTGCCTACTTCAGTTCTGTTATTTAGTCCTTTTTTTGGCAAAGCAAACTCCAGTGTCGACAGGTGACCAGGAGCTATCCTTTCAGCACCACAGCGCTGTCTTAGAAATGGATGAAATATTAATGGATGCAAACGTTTTCTTATCAAAGAGTCACTTCTTGCTCATACGCACCATTAATTATGAATGTCTGATAAAGAGATAGTGGAACAGAGCCAATGGATTGAGAACAGCCAGTTTTAAATATTCCATATTTTCATTTACCTTCGTGGAAAAAAGGAAAAATTGTTTCTGGGAGAACGAGCAATAGAGAGCCTAAACACGATTCCAAATTATACTTAATATGTTTTTACATTTTCTGAAGCTATCAATAATTTTTAAAATCTGATAGAAAATAAGCTTGGTCATATATTTTTACCCTAAGAGGCTGCTCTCTAAGTAGACACCATAAATGTGTACGTTCTATGAACATGCACAAACTTTGAAGTTCCTATTAATATTTCTATTTGTCATATTCTGTCATGTTTATTATGTCTATGCAACACTTGTCATGAATGCAAAGTGAGAAATTGAATAACCACACATTTTACTTAGTAACAGCTAGGACTTGCACATATGACATCTGATCCAAATTGAACCTTTGGCAGTATCTCAGGTTTTTATTTGAATGCTTTATACTGAGCAAGAATTTCAGAAATGATCAAATGATGAGTTTGGGAGTGGAGGAAGAGTGCCGTAAATAAAATGGAAAAATTTATGGCAGGAGTTCTAATCAGAAACTTGGTATTGGAATTAGAAATTGCAGTCAGTGATGGAAGAGACTGTAATAGATGTTTATCCAGTTCCACATAATGAATGTTTTCCTGCACATTTGTAGTTTAGTGTAACTTCTGATAGTAAGTACATTAATAAAGCTTGCCATTTAATAAACACTGTCATGGGACAATTGATCTTGTAAAGAAAATCATTACTTTATATTTCATGTAAATGCAGCATTTTATGTCTCCTGAATATAAAGTATAACAGAGAAAGGATATATATATATATGAAAGTGTTAGTCACTTAGTCATATCCGACTCATCGCAACCCCATGGACTGTAGCCCACCAGGCTCCTCTGTCCCTGGGATTTCCCACACAAGAATACTGGAGTGGGTAGCCATTCCCTTCCCTATATGTCTGTGTATATATACATATATATATATACACCCACTATGTAAGTCTTCTAGGTATTTTGCATATGCTATTTCATTCACTTATTTTGTTACAATTGACAAGAAAGTGGTTAACTAGGCACATAGAATAATGCATTTACATCTTGGAAATATTATATTTCACAGTAAATTTGGTTCACAGCATAATCTTTCCACAATTTGTAGATGCTTTTGCATTCAAGGTCCTGAATAAGTGCCAGTCAAACAGTCTGCTGGAAACTATTACAACATTGTTAATTGGCCATATTCCAACATAAAATAAATGTTTAGTAGAAAATAATTTTAAAAATTTAAAAAAGGAAACATCAGTTCATTTCAGTCACTCAGTCATGTCTGACTCCTTGCGACCCCATGAATTGCAGCACTCCAGGCCTCCCTGTCCATCACCAACTCCCGGAGTTTGCTCAAACTCACATCCATTGAGTCGGTGATACCATCCAGCCATCTCATCCTCTGTCATCCCCTTCTCCTCCTGCCCCCAATCCCTCCCAGCATTAGAGTCTTTTCCAATGAGTCAACTCTTTGCATGAGGTGGCCAAAGTACTGGAGTTTCAGCTTTAGTATCATTCTTTCCAAAGAACACCCAGGGCTGATCTCCTTTAGGATGGATTGGTTGGATCTCCTTGCAGTCCAAGGGACTCTCAGGAGTCTTCTCCAACACCACAGTTCAAAAGCATCAATTCTTCAGTGCTCAGCTTTCTTCACAGTCCAACTCTCACATCCATGCATGACTACTGGAAAAACCATAGCCTTGACTAGACGGACCTTTGTTGGCAAAGTAATGTCTCTGCTTTTGAATATGCTATCTAGGTTGGTCATAACTTTCCTTCCAAGGAGTAAGTGTCTTTTAATTTCATGGCTGCATTCACCATCTGCAGTGAGTACATAGCATCCCATTATTAAATGCCAAGTTGTTGGTGGAATCTCAGTGATGAAATCTAAAAAGGTTTATCTGTGTTGAGTCAGAATGAACCCATTTCCCTATGTGATTGACTATAACCAATTTCATTGCTGTAGCCTCAAGATGCCTGGCTAAGGAAGCCTTTGTGCACTGTTCTCTGTTCATGGTTTAGAGATGGACACATTTAATCAGGCACGTCCAATTGTTTAAATCACCCACTTTATATTGTGAGGTTAATATCTGCATAATTGATGTTTCCTAAGCACAATGTTGGTTATGAGGGTTTCTACTTTCATATAAATAGTGGGGGTATATATAAAAATAGAAAACAAAAGAAGAACTCTGTTATCAAATATACTGGGAGCCTACCAAACTCACTTGAGCTTCCCAGGTGGCCCAGTGGTACAGAATCCACTGCCGATAGATGCAGGAGATGCTGGTTCTATCCCTGGGTCAGGGAGACGCCCTGGAGAAGGAAATGGTAACCCACTCCAGTATTCTTGCCTGGAAAAATCCCACAGAGAGAGGAGTCTGATGAGCTACCATCTGTGGGGTCACAAAGACTCTGACATGACTGAGCACACACACACACAGCAATATCAAAGTGTTCTACCCATGCTGTGTGACCCCATGGACTGTAGCCTGCCAGGCTCCTCAGTCCATGAGATTCTTTAGGCAAGAATATTGGAATGGGTTGCCATGCTCTCCTCCAGGGGGATCTTCCCAACACAGGGATCGAACCCAGGTCTCCTGCATTGCAGGCATTTTCTTTACCATCTGAACCACTGGGGAAGGCCAAGAATACTGGAGTGGGTAGCCTATCCCTTCTCCAGGGATCTTCCTGACCCAGTAATTGAACCAGGGTCTCTCCTGCATTGCAGGGGGATTCTTTACCAGCTGAGCTTCCAGGGAAGCCATTCTACCCATGTGTAAATGTAAATGGAGTAGTGTTAATATTTATCTGGTGATTCTCCCTCTCTGTACATCTTCCCATAATTTCAGGGCAAACAATGTAATTTCTCTCGCCTAGCCTATCTTTACTAAACCTCTCCTTGAAAATTACTTCCTATATCACTTCACTCAACATCAGTATTTTCTCAATGAAGATGTAAATTGTGGAATATGACATTATAGGAATTAAAATTCTGCCTTCCCTGAAATGGTTCCCATTAGTGGTCAACTGGAAGGTTTCCCTAAAGTCATAGGCTTGGCATGAATCCTTCTTTCTTTCTTAACCTCCTCTCTATATTTCCTTCCATCTCTGCTCTTACTTGATATATAATCGAGGAACATTAAATTTGAAAGGGCCTCAATTACATTTTCTGAAAGAGGTTTATGTAGAATTCTATAAAGCATGTGTGTTATCATGCTGATCATAGTATTTATTCAGGAGAAATACCCACTTTCCAAGGTTTATCTGTCTTTCTCCACTTCCTTTCCCCTGCCCCTCTCATTTGATGTGGGCCATTTTTAAAGTCTTTACTGAATTTGTTACAATATTACTTCTGTTTTATGTTCTGGGGTCTTTTTTGCCATGAGGCATGTGAGATCTCAGCTTCCCAACCAGGGATGGAATCCTCACTCCTTCCATTGGAAGACAAAGTCTTAACCACTGGACTGCCAGGGAAGTCCCTTATCTTTCTTTTTCTCCCTAATTCTCTTCACCACCTCCATTTCTCTCCCTCTTCCCCCGCTTTCCCGCCCACCCCACACACATACAGGCACAGACACACAGAAAAATCTTCACTTTCCTTTTTGAGGTTTTACATTCACATTCTATATCACACAAGGTTGGCAGTTGAACTACAATCTTTTCATCTTTCTGAAGCAGCTTATACTATTCTCCTTGCAGTGAAGTTTGCTGCCATTAATTTCTTTGTCAATTGACTTCCTTGGCAAATGTTGTTGCCAACCTATTAGAAAAACTCTTTTACATGTGACATCCCTAGTAAATTGGAGAAGGTTCACTGGGCTGGACTTCTACAGGGAATTGGGTGATAATCCTTCCCAACGTGAACATCTGTTTGCTTCTGTTCTTTGCTATGTGAAAAATTGTTGCTCTGTGAAAGTATAAAAAATTCAGGCTTACCTGTTTCTCATTTTGGCTCATAAGAAAATATGTCTGTATGAATAAATAATTTAAAACAAGGGGAGTTTTACTTTATTTTTTTAAATGTAGTGCTAGTTCTAGTATTTAAATATCCAACTTACAGGTATTTAAATTTATAAGTACATTGATTCTTTTGTTTCATAAACATAATTTTGACTTGAGTCTTTAGTGTTTCCAAAGGATCTTGGTGTTGGATAAAGTTGGTACATCTGTGTAAGCCATTGTGATTGGTAGCAGCTTAGCACAGTAGAATGCCTCACAGCTGTGACCACAGGTATTTGTTTTTCATTTTCTTCCTAATATAATACCTTCAGGTACACAGTTCCAGTGGTGTTGTATTTTCAGCAGTATAGCATAGTGCAGTGATGAGCTTTACTGGAAAAAAAGCAGTGTGTTCATTCAGTTACTCCAAATACATTGTAAATGTTTTTGAAATGAAGCCAAGTCTATTGTAAATTTTGGGCTTCCCTTGTGGCTCAGCTGGCAAAGAATCCACCTGCAATGTAGGAGACCTGGGTTCTATCCCTGGGTTGGGAAGATCTAATGGAGAAGAGAAAGGCTACCCACTCCAGTATTCTTGCCTAGAGAATTCTAGGCAAGAGTTGAATACAACTGAGCGACTTTCACTTCCACTTTCATTGTAAGTTTTTGTCTTCTATTGTGCCTAGTATGCAGTGTTAGGCATATGATAGAAGTTTAATAAACAGGATTTAAATTTTTGGCATTGTATAAGTAGTTTTTGACAGAGATGTGGTATCAGTAATATTGAGTTGTGAACTCATCTTTAAGGAAAACATGAGGAAATTAGCATTGTGTGAATTAAATCATTATAATTACAATGCAATCATTATACCAAAAATAATAAAATATTACCCATCCCTTATATTAAGAACTTATAAAAGTCTTAAATCAAAACACCTACATGGTCAGTTCAGTTCAGTCGCTCAGTCATGTTGGACTCTTTGTGACCCCCTGGACTGCAACACACCTGGACAGGCTTCCCTGTCCATCCCCAACACCCGGAGCCTACTCAAACTCATGTCCATCGAGTTGCTGATGCCATCCAACCATCTGACTCTCTGTCATCCCCTTCTCCTCCTGCCTTCAGTCTTTCCCAGCATCAGTGTCTTTTCCAATGAGTTAGTTCTTCACATCAGGTGGCCAAAGTATTGGAGTTTCAGCTTCAGCATCAGACCTCCCAATGAACACTCAGGACTGATTTCCTTTAAGATGGATTGGTTCAATCTCCTTGCAGTCCAAGGGACTCTCAAAAGTCTTCTTCAACACAGTTCAAAAGCATCAATTCTTTGGTGCTCAGCTTTCTTTATGTTCCAACTCTCACATCCATACACGGCTACTGGAAAAACCATAACTTTGATTAGATGGACGTTTGTTGGCAAAGGAAATACCCATATGGTATTTCCCTCCAAAATAATACTTTGGATTGCTCCTTTATTCATCACTGTTACCTCAACTGCTATTAACGGTCATCAGTTAAAAGTTTGTGTTGAGGACTTCCCTGGTGGTCTGGTGGTTGGGAATCCACCTGCCAATGCAGGTGACATGGGTTCAATCCCTGGTCTGTGAGAATTCCACCTGTTGGGAGGCAGTTAAGCCCATGTGCCACAATTACTGAAGCCCATGCTCACCTCAACTTGAGAAAGTCTGCATCAGCAACAAAAACCCAGTGCAGCCAAAAAGAAATAATATGTTTAAAATATGATATATTTTATACAAGTTTGAGTTAAAATACTAGGAGGAATAACTTTCCTTACCTATATATATGACCTACAGCTTCAGCCAATATGCAGATACACAGGTGATATTTTTGCTTTCTCTTCCATATCACCCTTCTGTGACCAGTACCAACTGGAATTGACAAAGATTTCTGCATTCTTCTAATAGAAATCCCTCTGATTTTTTGCCATAACTTTGCTTTTAGGAGATGAGGCCTTTTCTACAGCCTGGTCTTAATCATATCTGTGGTAGTGTTCAATCCTGGGGCATAAACCAATGCAAAGCCTTAAAGAACTCTTCTGTGGTGCTCTTAGAGCCACACTGGTGTCAGCTCCTTCTCCTTAAATAAGTATGTGGGAGACCTCCTTGTGCACTTGTGTCATTGATTTAAGAAGCTAAAACAGGGTTAACATGGCACCAGTGGAATGAACACGAGTGTAAATGGGGTGGGACAAAGCTAGAGACAGAACACAAAGTCTCTTGTCCTCTCCTCTTCTGGTGCTATTGTTTCCAGCAGGTTCCATATTGTTTCTATCAATGATTCAGAGGGTATATAAGCAACCTTCTTGAACACCTCTTATGTAATCTGTCATCACTAATTACTCCTAATTGATGAGCTTGTCCTTTCCTAAGCTTGTTCTTAGTCTTCAGAGTGCTGATTTCTAGTTTTCTTTTTCCTCTGAAGATGGTGCCTTCCAATTTATTTCTATGAGTATAACCGTATCTTATCTCTGTGTCAGAAAATCATTCTCAACTGATTCATTCAGAGTCTAATTCTCCAGTAAAATGTGTCTCTTTTACCTAGGCATTCTAGATCAATTCCTCTTACTTCTAAATATACTAAAATCACCAAACAAACAAGAGGATATTTGAAACAAGGTTGTAGAGGTTTCTCTATAGAGCAGTTTTCCTCTCCTTTTTGTCAAGAAATTAAGATGAAAGAGAGAGAAATGATATATGCTTGAAAAAATCTTTCAGAAACAGAGAATCAGAATTGAAACTAGGACTCTGAGTTCAAGGGCTGTGTTGCAAATTATAAATACTCGTGGTAATTTCTGTAAGAAAGTGAATATAGGGAAAATTAAGGAATCAAAAAAAAAGTTTGATGAAAACAGTATATTGCCAACCTTCTATCTATATGTAAATGTGTTTCTTCTTGAATACTCTTCATTTGTTTGGTATCTCACTCTTCCTAAATAGGAATACTGCACAGTTCATTTTTCTAACAATAAAAATGCTGTTTTCTCTCACAAAGCAAATTAAAGCCAAATGAAACTGGTCATTTTGTACCTTTACTAGCAAATAAAAATAATAGGGATGTGATTTATCTACAGTGTAGAGGTACACAATCAGAACTATATTTTGTAACACTAATGTATATGTGATTTAAATTATGAATGTTTCTCTTGTTTTGTATCATCTCATTTAACTGTTATTTAGAAAACTGAGACTTTTGTTGCTTTTTCTCAGACCCACTGTTGTGAAAAGCATGGTGGCATTTAGGAAAATACAAATTTATACGCATGGAAATCAAGGGATGGAGGTCAGTTTAAGGAGATTCCTGAATGCTGAGCCAGAATGTAGTCTTTATCCTCTAGGTGAAGAAAACTATTGAAGGGTTTAATCAAAGCTGAATGGAATAAGATTTGCATTTTTGATAGAGCCTTTGGCTGTAGGAAAGGCTTTCTCAAAGGTATACCAGATCTGGAAGCAGTTAAACTGGTAGGAGGTTATTGTAATGATCCAATCAAGAGATATAATGCAAACCTTCACCCTAGGGTGATGGGAAAAGGGACCAAAGGAAGAGAGGTGGTGTTCAAAATAGCTAAATTGACAAGACTAGTTACATGTGGGAAATTAATGAAAGAGGAATCCAAGGTCTTTTCCAAGTAACTGATATCTTTGCCTGAAATGTTGCTACTATTATGATACCAAGTGGGCTGGTGGCATCCATTCTCCTCCAGATCAGTGTACCCCTTTCTCCACCTACAGTGCCAGGGAGCTCCCCTATAAAGGCTGCTTCTTCAGGTCCCCTTGCCCTTTGGCCTATAGTGAGTTTGACTGATAGGAAGCATCAGAGTCCTTATTCCCCCAGTGTCCACCTTGGCTGGACCCTGATAGGCAGTAGATTCAGTCTCTCTTCCAATCTTGTAGTCAGCCTTTCTCTTAAGGCCAAGTTCTGGCCAAGTTCCAGAAACAGCTTCTTGGTCCCTGTAGGATAATAGCTTCTCACTGCTGCTTCTCTCTGGGTACTTTAACATCCCTATTTAGTATCATTATTTCTGCTCCACTCCTTAATTAACAGTCTCTTGATTAAACTCTATGAAGTTTCTCCTGCCTGCACTGCTGGGACTTCTACTGCTGTAGTGCATGATGAGGTTAGTGGAGGGCCTCTTGAGTTTGACCTGCCTAAAAAAGCAGGTGCTTAGTTAGATATGAGTCTGATCTAGGGGAAAGGGCAAGCCTGAAGTTGTGAATGGGGATGTTTCAGCAGAGAGCAAAGGAGAGAAGGGCAGTGGGCCAGGGTGGGACCTTGAGGAGCACTAACATTTAATAAGGAACCTTGGAAGGTGAAGAAGGAATAGCCAGAGAGGTATAAGAATCAAGGAACCCAAGCTCTGGTTTCAAGTGGGAGTGATTTGTCAACAGCGTCAAACACAACAGAAAGGTCCTGTAAACTAAGGTCTGGAAAATTTTTGGATTGGGAAATAGTCTGTTGGTCTCTTAGAGCTTGGGAAGAGTGGCATGCTTCTGGGAGTTGAAGAGTTAAGAACTGGCCTCTTGTTTTTTAGGATTGGCATCTACGTCCCTGTCTGTATTTATACTTTGCAAATAAGATGTAGAGAAAAAAATGTATGGACACCAAAGGGGAAAGGAGGGAGTGGTAGGATTAATTGGGAGATTGGGATTGACATACATACACAGTTGATACTATGTATAAAATATATAACTAGTGAGATCCTACTGTACAGCATGGGGAACTCTACTCTGTGCTCCCTGTGACCTAAATGGGAAGGAAACTCACAAAAGAGGGGATATATGTAAACACAGAGCTGATTCACAGTGCTGTACAGCAGAAACTAATGCACTCCAATAAAAATTAGTAAAAAATAAATAAACACATTACCACTTTAACAAGAAAAAAAAGAGATAGATGTTGTTGGGCCAGAGAGACCTGATTTCAATCTCAACTCTCTAAGTTGCTGTTCTTACTAGCAGCAGGATGTGGGGGAAATTATTTCTTTTCTCTGGGGTTCCTATGGTGATTGGCTATATTTATCTCAGAGGATTACTGTCAGGAATAATTGGGATAATGACCATAAAATATCTTAAACAGTGCCTAGAATACAGAAAGCACTTAATAAATGTTGTGTCTAAAAACAAAAATAGAAAGAAACAGGATAATAAAAATAACCAAAGGAAAATCAAAGAAGATGAACAATTAAAACTGCACCTGAAGCAGCATCTTCCCAAATGTACCCCATGGAACACTAGAGACTTGAAATATTCACAGGTGTTGTTAAAAATAAACACTTTTGTGCAGACTTGAATTTGGGAAGTAATCTATTAATAACTTTGTTTTAAACTAGTATCAATTAATTTATTATTTTTTGTACCAGGATTTCTTGAAAAGTTTACTATGCTAACATTCACTGTGTTTTCAGAAGGAAGACATAGTGTGTAACATTTTCAAGTTTGACTGCAGAATTCTGTTTTTAAAAATGATTCATGTGTATGTGTATGTATGTTAGTTACTCAATTATGTTCAACTTTTTGTGACCCCATTGATTGTAATCTGCAAGGTTTCTCTGTCCATGGGGATTCTCCAGGCAAGAATACTGGAGTTGGTATCCATTCCCTTCTCTAGGGTATCTTCCCAACCTAGGGATTGGAGGTGGGTCTCCTGCATTACAGGTAGATTCTTTACCATCTGAGCCACCAGGGAAGCCACAAAATCATTCACTGGAATAGTGAATACACCATAAAATATGGAAAACATGTACATTTTTTTCTTCCAAGAAAGCTGAACATCAGTCCTTGGAAAGAAAGCAGGGAATAGTTGCTCTCCTTCATGCAAATTCTTCAGATTCTGAAATTTAGACTATGATAAATCTTACTTCTATGTTTTCCTATCATTAAGATTATTTTCTTTATTAAAAAAGAAAGACATAAAAAAAAGTGTCTAGTGTGCAAGCATATTGTTTCATATTATTTATTCACTATAAAATGCTTCATGGAAATAGTGAATACACCTTAAGAAACAATATGCTTGTACACTAGACACTTTTTTCTTTGTCTCTCTTTTTTATGAGGAAAGTAACCCTAATGAGAGGGAAAACATAACAGTAAGATCAATCATAATCTAAATCTCAGAATCTGAAGAATTTGCATGAAGGAGAGCAACTATTCCCTGCTTTCTTTTCAAAGAACTGATGTTCAACTCTCTTGGAAGAAAAAAATGTACGTGTTTTCCTTATTTTATGGGTTATGCTAACTCTGGGTTTGGTAACTATACATACAAAAATTTCTTTGGTCTTTGTTAAAAGGATGGAAAATTAATTTTAACATTATTTTTCAAATATCATTGACTTAATATATGACTTGACTTAGAACAATTTTGTTCAGTATATTTCATTGAATCTAAAACTATACTTTTCAAAGGTCATGTAATTCAATGCTTGAAGTGAAAGTGAAGTCACTCAGTCACTCTTTGCGACCCCGTGGACTGTAGCCTACCAGGCTCCTCCGCCCATGGGATTCTCCAGGCAAGAGTACTGGAGTGGATTGCCATTTCCCTCTCCAGGGATCTTCCCAACCCAGGGATCAAACCCAGGTCTCTCACTTTGGAGGCAATGGCGTTAACCTCTGAGCCACCAGGGAAGCAAGCTACTACTTATCTAATATGACTGCCAATTGGTCATCAATGGAAGAATTGCTGTCCGCTGAGATGTAACTGTCCCACTTTGGAGCAGTCACTCGTTGTTTGGTTGGGTGCTGAGGTAAGCTGGCTCTGGCTGTATCTTTCACATATTATTTCTATCCCCATCTTACTTTAGTATGGCACTGTGTTGTGACTATTCCTGCTTTCTTGAATGTTAGGAACAATTGCTTGCCAACAGACTTGTCAGGCTATAAAGATAATATGTGAGAAGCTTGTCATCACTCTGTCGTGGCCTCAGCCCTCCATCATACCACTTTAAGCTGTTTACAGCAGCCCAGAATTTCTGCCTGTTGCCATTCTTCTCTTTCATGGCCATAATAGCCATTCGGGCAAAAGACAATTCTCTTTCTTCTCAAGTTCCTTGATGAACCATCAAGAGCGCCCATCTCTGCTCCAAGAACATTCCTCAGCATGTTTTTCCCAAGCAGCCAATCTAAAATCACCCCCATCACTCCAAAATATTACCACATTTACGCAGCTTTAGTTTCTTAAGAGAAGGTATTACTCCTTCCATGACATTATACCAACTCTTTATTATGACTTAACTCCTCTCCTGGAATGCTTGTAGGTTCCATGAAGGCAGCATCTTTATTTTTTTTTGCTCACTGCTGTATCTCCAGCTGTTGGAAGGGTGCCTAGTCCAGGGTAGATGCTCAGTAAAATATTTGTTGAATATATGAATGAACATTGAATGAATACACTGAGTGAGAAAGGTCAAACAGGAGTTATGGGACAGGCTTGAGACAGAGGAAGAGCAGGTTGTAAGCAGGTGCAAGTTCGGGGAACGGAGCCAATGCACGGTGAGATGAACCAGGAGGAATAGTCCATCAGATGCGCAGTGCTGAGCAAGGCTCCAGGAGAGAGTGGAGTCAGAGTGGGAGGTAATCTTGAAATGCTATTTTATTGGTCTTGTGGAGGAAGCAGAGGTTTTATTACCACAGTGAAAATGAAGTCTTTTGGACATTAAGATAAGCTTCTTCATACATTTCCCCCCCACCTCGCTATTGTATTGTCAGAATAAAGTACTGACAAATGTATGTTCAAGCAACGGATGCATTCCCCTCTGTGGCAAATTCTCATCTGTAGTGAAGTAAAAACTCAGCCTTTCTGATCATTTATTCTCTATTTTATTCACTGATTATGCATACAATTTACTTTAATTTCCAAACAAAGTGGTTTTGGGTTTTTTCAAATCCAAAAATGTGTTCTTGGTTCTACAATTTGAGAATATCAAAAAATAAAAATAATTTTTAAAATAAAACTTTTCCTTTATTTTTCTCTCACCATGCATATTAATGTGCTCAGAATGACTGTAGACCACTAAAAACATTTTCAGAAACTCACATGACTGATTGAAACTCAGATGATTATTATTTTCCTTCAGTAATTGAAAGCTATGATTCCCTTTATTCCTTAAAAAATATATTTTTTTTTATTTTTTAAATATGTGTTAGTATCTCCTAGAAATTTTTTAATGGATTTTAGATAATGAATGTCTTCTCTTGTGTAAGATTCTGATAGGTCATTTTATATAGAAACAAATGGTAATTTTTATATTCAATTGAATACTAGATAATAAATATTTTATTATCCAAACATGGACAGACCATTAAATATTCTGATTGAATTAGTGTTGTAGTCATTAAAATGTTAGTACATATACACCAATCTTGACAATCTGGATTGTCAAGAGTTTCAAATGACTAAAATATAAAACTAGGCATAAAACAAATGCTATTTTTATTTATGCTATTCTGCTAGAGAATTGAAAGGTATTATATTGTCTTTTGATATAGTACATTTTGTCCACAGTCTACTCCTGTATTGGTAAAGAGTGAGATTTTGAGTTACTTGAAATTACTTTTCTCTATGACTAATTTTCTTTTTGTTTGTTGATAATTCAATATCTTCTCAAGAGTCAAAAACAGAGGAAAATTGTGATCAGATAACTTGTACACTCACATAAATGGCTTAAAAAGGATTTTCCCCTTCCATGGATTTATGATAAGGAGAAATGAGTGTGGAGAGTGCAAAAATAATATTAATAATTCTATGATTAATTTTTTTTAAAGTTTGTGCTTTTTTTTATTGAAATCTGCAGTTATTTATTTATTTGTTTATTTGTTTTGGCTACCCCTGATGGCATGTGGTATCTTAGTTCCTTGACCAGGGATAGAACCTGCGCCCCCTGCAGTGGAAGTGTGGAGTCTTAACCACTGGACCTCCAGAGAAGTCCAGATAAATTATTATTTTTTTAAGTTTAACAGTTTTCTTTCTTTCTTTTTTTTAGTATCAAAGCAAAATTTCTAGGCATCTCCAAGAACACAATTATATGAGTCTCTTTCTGTCTCTGTGTGGTGCCTCAGAATTTGGCTAACTGTCATAAATCATGCTTTCCTATTGAAATCAACTTAGTGGTCGAGAAAATAGATAGTCTAGTAATATTGCTTTGGGATGTCCGTTTACTTTGATGTTGTGCTGAAAACTAAAGTGTAATCCTAAAAATGGAGTGTCTTGACAAATGCCACAAAGTAGTAAGCATCATTTTTACAATAAGGGTTGACAGCATTACCATAAGAAATCCCTTATTACTTGGATGTACTTAAAAACCCCTAGATTTTATCTAGGAAGAAAAATTGACTTCTAAATTTTCTGAATGTTAAGTGGATTAATAACGTGAATAATAAAAAGCCAAGGGGATTGTATAATGTCTGTAATGTATTATTAAACAGTGAGTCATGTGGTTCTCCCTTAAAGGATTTTAGAAAAAGCTGGCTTATTATAGAGTTATTTACATATAAATATAGAGATTAGATGTGGCCAAGTTAATTTTGCATCATCATGGGGACTTTCTTCCACAGTTTCCCTGAACTAAATTATACTTTTTAATTAGTCCTCCAGAAATAACTATAGGCCTCACTCAAAATAGATAGGTACTTGGGATTTATGATATGAAGATTCTGGTATTATCAAAACTGTTCAAAAATGATTGCAAGGACTTAGATTTAAGTTCAGTTCAGTTCAGTTCAGTTCAGTCTCTCAGTTGTGTCCGACTCTTTGCGACCCCACGAATCGCAGCACGCCAGGCCTCCCTGTCCATCACCAACTCCCGGAGTTCACTCAGACTCACGTCCATTGAGTCGGTGATGCCATCCAGCCATCTCATCCTCTGCCGTCCCCTTCTCCTCCTGCCCCCAATCCCTCCCAGCATCAGAGTCTTTTCCAATGAGTCATCTCTTCACATGAGGTGGCCAAAGTACTGGAGTTTCAGCTTTAGCATCATTCCTTCCAAAGAAATCCCAGGGCTGAATTCCTTTAGGATGGACTGGTTGGATCTCCTTGCAGTCCAAGGGACTCTCAGGAGTCTTCTCCAATACCACAGTTCAAAAGCAACAATTCTTCGGCACTCAGCCTTCTTCACAGTCCAACTCTCACATCCATACATGACCACTGGAAAAACCATAGCCTTGACTAGACGGAACTATGGACTTAATCCTGAAAATTTAGCTTATCAGTTGTTCAGTTGCTAGGTTGTGTCCGACTCTTTGTGACCCCATGGACTACAGCATGCCAGGCTTCCCCATCCTTCACTATCTCATGGAGCTTGCTCAGACTTATGTGCACTGAGCTGGTGATGCCATCCAACCATCTCATCCTCTGTCACCCCTTTCTCCACCTGCCCTCAGTCTTTCCTAGGATCAAGGTCTTTTCCAATGAGTTGGCTCTTCTCATCAAGTGGCCAAAGTATTGGAGCTTCAGCTTCAATATCAGTCTTTCCAAGGAATATTCAGGGTTGAGTTACATAACAGTTTTACCTAATTAAAAAGAAGTCCCTTATCAATTGCTTCTTTTTAATTAGGTAAAACTTAAATCTGCAAAAATAAGCCCCCTACCTTTAGACGTGTTCCAGCTTCCTTCCTTGAATTTATTTTTTTGTCTATTTGCACCTGACAGAAGACAACAGTATTTCTAATTCTTTTCTGCATCTGATTGCTGCCACATCTTTTTATTTCATTTTTGAAGGCTAGTTGGAAATCTAATAAGACTCTTTCATTGAAATTCTTGTTGCTATGTTGAGGGCTTCAATTAGCCTTTTTTAAAAACCATGTGATTTCTTGTGGTTCTGAAGTAGGGAGTTCTTAATTTGAAGTAAGTCTGAATCAGGCATGCATCACCAAACACAAGAATTTTCTAAAGTGGATTAAAAATGTGAGAACTAATACGTGTTCATTGTGGAAAATGTATAAAATACAACCAGCAGAAAGGGAAGAAAGTTGTCATTCCTACACATTCAATTCTAAAATAACTACCATCTGGGGATATATCATTCCAATTTTTTTTCCCATGTCTGTGTAGCTGAGTGGGTAAGTAAAAAAAAAAAATAGCATCAAATTGTCCCACTATTTTAGCATGCTCTTTTCCCTTAAATGTATTATGATAATTTTTTCAAGACCTGAGTGTTTTCAGTTCTCTTCAATTTATGAATTAAGCCACGGGTCTGAGGGTCAATTATATTCAAGTCCCAGTTGTGTTTGCACCAGTGAAGGACGTGGATAATCATACATATTGATTATGACCATGAACTGCTGGGGATCATCACCTATATGTGTGCCTTCCATTAGCATGATTAGCTCAGAATTAGTCACAGGAAAACTTCAAAGGCTATGTTGACAGGCATTTACTTTCTATTTCTCCATAGTTAAATATCATGCAAAAAAAAAATTAAGAATAGGGACTTCCCTGGCAGTCTGTTGGTTAAGACTTCACCTTCCAATGCAGGTGGTGTGGGTTTGATACCAAGTTGGGGAGTTAAGATACCAAATGCTTCAGGGCCAGGAAAAAAAAAAATGAAACAGAGACAATATTGCAACAAGTTCAATAAAGACTTTTTAAAAAACTTAAGAGTATAGGCTCAGTCCTGAAGAAAATCAACCCTGAACGACTCTTCCAATACTCTTCCAATACTTCCAAAGCTCCAGTACTTTGGCCACCTATTGGGAGGAGTGGACTCATTGGAAAAGACCCTGATGGCAGAAAGACTGAGAGCAGGAGAAGAAGTGGGTGACAGAGGATGAGATGGTTGGATGGCATCATGAGTTTGAGCAAACTTCGGGAAATAGTGAAGGATAGGGAAGCCTGGCATACTTTAGTTCATGGGGTTGCAGAGTTGGACATGGCTTACCAACTGATCAATAACAACAACACAACAATAAACTCTGTAGTCAAAAAGATACAGGGTTGAATTTTGGCTCTGCTCTTCTAGCTGTGTGTCATCTTATGGTGTACTGACTTTGTACTGACTTCTTCACTGAAGACGCAAATTACAGTGACTGCCCAAACCATTATTTTTTCCAGTGGCCAAGTCTGCCATCTTCTCCACTACCTGCCATCTTTTGAGGAAAACGCCTTTTGGATTTGATTTTTATGGTTGGAAAGGGTCCTCCTTGACCTTAATATCCTGGACAGAGTGATCAGTCGAGGTGTGAACCCTGACCTGCGCTAAACCTAATGAGGACTGCACTTCACCACTGTCTTTGACACTGGCATGAGATCTAAGCCAAATCTATCAGAATCTTTCCCTGTAATCACTTCCAAACTGGCAATGGTTGGAAAGAATATGCTTCCGCTGTGACATGAGCTAAGACACAGGAGTTAAGACATAAGCCTGAAAGCTATCCCCAGTAAAGCTGATTCATAAGAGGAAATATTTTCTAGCAGAGAAGGAGGAGGTAGAAGCAATGGAGGAGCTTCCCTGGTGGCTCAGTTGTAAAGAACCCGCCTGCCAACACAGGAGCCATGGGTTCAATCCCTGGGTCGGGAAGATCCCCTGGAGAAGGGAATGACAATCCACCCCAGTATTCTTGTCTGGGAAATCTCATGGACAGAGGAGCCTCCCATGGACTATAATCCATGGGGTTGCAAACTGTCAGACACAGCTTAGCAACTAAAAACAACGACAGAAACGGTAGAGGCTTCAGCAAGACATCTTTCATTGCACAAAGACTATCTCATTTCTCAGACTCTAGCATCACTCTACAGCAGTCTACAAAAATGCAGTTCTATCACAGTGAAGCAGGCACAGAAATGCTTGGAATCTTTAAGAAATCTGAATCTTGTACACCTAAAGCTAAGACAACATTATAAATCAACGATACTTCCATTTAAAAAAAAAGAAGTGAGAATCCGAGTTGGTATGATACAATTTATCATACCAACTGGGGCCCTTCCAAGACTGAAAGGGATCATTATGCCAGGACAGCAGACATAAATCGGCCTGTTCTGTCCTGGGAAAGCAGGACAGATGGTTACTCATTCCTGAATGTACTAACAGGCATGTTTGATGCAGTATGGAGTCACTAGCTCCTTGCCCATGTCATCCATCTCTGAAAACTTCTGTTCTAAACAAGACAAGTTGGCCGTGTAAGAGGAATTGTAATTATCTTTGTCAAAAAACTAAAGCTGGTATAGGAATGTTTATAGTAGCTTGGTTTGTACTAGCCAAACACTTCAAATAACCAAAATGACCTTCAATAAGTGAATGGTTAAACAAACGATGGTATTTTTGGTACCATGTGATATTATTACTCAGCAACAACAAAAAAAATAAATTATTGAAACCCACAGGAACTTGAATGAACCACAAGGAAATCATGCTGACTGAAAAAAGGCACTCTCAAAATGTTGCAAAATATATAATTTCATTTATATGAAAGTGAAAGTGTTAGTCACTCAGTCATGTTCAACTCTGCCACCCCATGGACTGTAGCCCACTAGGCTCCTCTGTCCATGGGATTCTCCAGGCAAGAATACTGGAGTGGGTTGCCATTCCCTTCTCTAGGGGATCTTCCCAACCCAGGGATCGAACCCAGGTCACCTGTATTGCAGGCAGATTCTTTACCATCTGAACCACAAGGGAAGCCCTTCATTTATACAGCACCCTAGAAACAACAAAATTATGGAGATGGAGAACAAATTGCTGGTTCCCAAGGATTAGGGACTAAGTGGGGTGGAGGAGGAAGTGTACATGACTATGAAGGCATAACGTGAAAGGGGCTTATGATGAGTGAACCATTGTGTATCCTGATCATTGTGATAGTTACATGAAGTTATACATGTGATCAAAGTGTGTAGATCTACATATACACACACAGATGAGCACATTATCATTTGTGGAATCTTAGTAAATTCTGTGAATTTTACCAATGTCAATCTCTTAGTTTGGGTATTTCCTTGTTTGGGGATATTTTCTTGTTTTGGTATGCAAAATATCAACCTTGGAGGAGCCAGGGTGAAGGGTGCATGGGACCTGCCTGTACATTTCCTTGCAACCTCCTATAAATCTATAATTTTCCAATGAAAAATGTTAAATAACTTTGTTTAGTTTGTATTATCTTCTCTTTTTTCCTGTGCCAGGCACTCTGCTAAGTATTTTAACCGACTAATTGATACAGACTTTTAGTGAGGAGGACTGTATGTGAAAGACAATAATTATACATGCAGGGAAAGGAAAGCCATCTAAGCAAATGTGAAAAAAAATAAGGAAAATACACAAGGACCTCAATATAATAAGATTAGCTGCAAACTCAAATGCCTTATGAGAAAGATGACATGTTGAACGCTGATCTGGTGAGATAGCTACTGAATCCTGGAAATGAGCAAATGTTAAGGCATTCCTAGTCATAATTCCCATCCAATCAATGTTAAAGACAACATTTTCATGACTCTTTAGAGAATCAGTTAAGAATGGAGTCGTGGAAACTACCATTTGGGGAGATTAGGACAAAATACTTGAATGAAGTAATATCATTCTTCCATTCTTTTAGCAATTATTAAATGACATATCTGGAAATAATATAAATAAATCAGAATGAAATAGTAAGTTAAAGAAGAGCTTAAGAGGCTTTTACTCTTTCCTGGAAAAGCCCATGGACGGAGGAGCCTGGTAGGCTGCAGTCCATGGGGTCGCTAAGAGTCGGACACGACCGAGCGACTTCACTTTCACTAAGAGGCTTTAGCAAAACAGGGGCAATGAATGGAAGATATATGAAGGTGAACAGACTTTTAATATTTCAACTAACCTCTCATCAACAGGTATTTAACTGTAATAAAAGAAAAGTGCTGTATTCATCATTTTTAAGAGTAGAAGACAAAGTTATGGGAACTTCCTTGGTTGTCTAGTGGCTAAGAATCCATACTCCCATGGCAGGGGCCCTAGGTTTGAACCCTACTCAGAGAACTTGATCCCACATGCTGCAACTAAGACCTGGTGCAGCCAAATAAATAAACGAATATGTATATGCGTAAAGAAACAAACAAACAAAAAGTTAGGTCCTCAGGAAGTCTGTCAAACAGGGAAAACATAAACATGTTACATGCTAAACAGCTACATGTATATGACTTACCACTGTAAGAGAACCCTGAAGTAGTAACACACTAATTTGCAAAGCAATGAGACAGACACCTCTATCCAGCCAAGTGTCTCTCTTCAGATAAGGGAGAACACACTTAGGCTTGAGGGAGCACTGGTTTCATGAACAAAGACAGATTTAGATCTAAACCTTGTCTGCTGAAGCTCAGACAAGGTTAAAGAAAACATTCCAGATTGAAGAAACAGAGGCGCAAACACAGGAATGTGAGAAAATATAAGTCCTGGTTAGGAGAGTTGAATAAAAACAGGGCGGTTGGAAGCGAGGTGGTTTTGCCCAGCCATGAGCTTTTATTCATAACCTTCTGTTCAGTAGTGCTACAAAGGCAAACATTAAAATGAGCTTTAGCTCAGCAGTGGTGTGCAGAAAAAAAAAAATTATACCTCATTTTAGCTTTAATTGCTTTTATAATTCTGAATTTGCTGTTAAATGCAAATGCTTAATTCTAATACTTGTGCTCTGTCTTAATTAGATAAAATAATCCTCTGTTGCTTGGGTAGTTTGGTAAATTAGTCCCTAGGCTTAAATTCCCCTAGATCATGTTGTTTATGCATTAATCTTTATGCATTCTTTAGAGATAATGGAAAATAAATGGATTTTTTTTTGCAGAGATAAGTTGTAACTGTCAGCATACTTTCAAATTTATATCCTCCACGTGACTGAAAAATTGCCATGTTTATCATAGTAATTATTATTCACATGTATATTATCCTATACATGTAAAATTTCTTCTGCAATTTTATACTTAAAACTGCTTCAGTTAAAATTACATGTTGCTAATCAAAACTAAATAAAGAATCTAAACCTCTCTTTCATGTATTGGGTTGACCAAAAATTTTATTCGGGTTTTTCTGTAAGCCCTTATGTAGTAAAGAATCTGCCTGTCAATGCAGGAGATGCAGGTTGGATTCCTGCGTCGGGAAGATCCCCTGGAAGAGGAAATGGCAACCCATTCCAGTATTGCTGCCTGGAAAATTCCATGGACAGAGGAACCTGGTGGGCTACAGTCCATAGATGGCAAAGAGTCAGACACAGCTGAGCACCCACACAAACACACTTATGAAAAAACCCAAAGGAACATTTTGGGCAACCCGGTACCTCAACATCCTGCCACCTCAGAAATCAGCGAACTGCAAATAGTGCCGCATTTGTGTTGCATAAGGCTTGTCCCAAAGGAAGCAACCAATACAAGTGTCTTGGGCAGGAGTCAGAAGTTCCTCCAAGCCTCACGGGTTTGCTGAGAACGATGGTGATGATAACTGAAAATCACTACCGTTTACTGGGTAGCTGCTGTTTAGAGGGCATCCTTATCTAATCTTGAGCATCACCACTTTAGTAAATGGGGAAACTGAGTTCCAGAGAGGTACTGAAACAGTTCAGAAGGAAACCTTCGACTGACCACAGAACCTTTGCACACTATCCCATATTGTTTTTTGTGAAAACTCTGACACAGCTTTTACTTCCCTACTCTCTAGACTACAGCCTCTGCCTCTTCCTCTAGAAATATCTCAAGACACAGGCAACTGACTGAATTGGTTTTGAAGTCCTTGGTGAGGACTGCCATTTGGAGAGAAGTGGGAGATGGGGTGGGCTTCCCAGGTGGCATTAGTGGTAAAAAACCCAAACTACCTGCCAATGCAGATAGACTTAAGAGACACAGGTTCGATCCGTGGGTCAGGAAGGTCTGCTGGAGGATGGCATGGCAACCCACTCCAGCGTTCTTGCCTGGAGAATCCCACAAAGAGAGGACCCTGGTGGGCTATAGTCTGTGGGGTCACACAGAGTCGGACACGACTGAAGCGACTTAGCACACACAAAAGCATGGGGAATGGAGTAGCCCTGGGGACAACTGATTCCCATTCATCCCCAAATTTTCCCGCAGTTTCTCTTCTCTGTCAATCAGTCTGTGAGTCACATGTTCCCTGACCAAGGTCTGCTGACTGTCAGAGGATTCCTGAAAATTCACAAGTGTCAGATTTATGCTTTTGTTTATCACCTTCTTCAGTTTAGTGGATCTGTGGTGTCTGCCTTTTGTTGGATAATTGCACAGAGCTGAAAGGAGTGGAATGTGCTGATGCGAGGGGCCTGGGTTTCAGTTTTTGTATATATCCAGAGCTTTCAGAGTCAGTGCTAGAAGCACGAGGGAAGATTTTGCCCTGGCTTTAGAAACCTGCATGGAATTGTGTGACTTGCTTCCAATATGTGACATTTGCACCTCAGACAGGCTTTTCCCCCCACGAAAGATACCACCTGGACAAAAACAATTTTAACACTAATGTCTTCCTCTGATTGCATTAGATTTGCAAATTAAACAGATTAGTGGCAGTGTTCTGTGTTCCTCTCAGCTCTTCTGTTTAATACTCTTATCTGACAAAGTGTAAACAAAAGACATAATTAATTACTCATAACTTGCGTGTCAAGTTGAATAAAAAATTACCTCCCCAAGAGGCCCATTATTACATATCTGACTGTTCTGTGAAATTAGTTTTGCAAAGAAAAAACATACCTAAAGATAAGAGTTTTGTTTGGTTTTCTCTCCTTTTTATTTAATTTAGTAGAGTATCTGAATAAAGATATGGAGGAACAACATTAACTGTTAACATAATTTTAAGGAGGTTACTTCATGTGCCCAAGGGGATGTTGTTTCTCTTTTTAAAAAATTTTTGTGTTTGTGAGATACCAAACCCTATGAAAGTTATAAAAATGACAAAGCTTCTATAGAGGAAGGCCTCAGAATATGATTATTATCCTTCTAGAAAATGTCCTGCTGAGAAAGTTATTAGCCAAGCAGACTATGCCATACCGTCCCCTTCATAAATTGCCTGAATCCCGAGCCAGGAAATGTACTACTATGACTGAAAACAAAGTTGAGTAATTGTTAAGCCGTTTCTTCTGCTTTGTCTGTCAAGGGTTGATCTGAATAAAATGATGCTTCTTCTTTAACTGGAGAGCTTAGCATTTCATATTTAGCCCTCAATCTGTTTCATGATAATTTTTGAAGGAGCAAACTGCTCATGACAAAATGTGCTGTACTATTATTAAAGGTGTATTGCCTTTATAGATTTCTATCACTTTGAAGCAAAATGATGGCTAGGAAGAGATATTGAGTGAACGTTGTTTCTAAGTTTCAATAGCTATTTAATAACATGTACTATAGTGAAAGTGAAAGTCACTCAGTCGTGTCCGACTCTTTGCGACCCCATGGACTATACAGTCCATGGAATTCACCATGCCAGAATGCTGGAGTGGGTAGCGATTACCTTCTTCAGGGGATCTTTGCAACCCAGGGATTGGACCCAGATCTCCCACATTGCAGGTGGATTCTTTACCAGCTAAGCTATGAGGGAAGCCCAACATGTAGTATATGTGTCCCCAATTGCTCAGCAGGTAAAGAATCCGCTTGCCAACGCAGAAGACACAGGAGATGTGGGTTCGATCCCTAGGTCAGGAAGATCCCCTGGAGGAGGAAATGGCAAGTCACTCCAGTGTACTGGAGCTTGGACAGAGGAGTTTGGCTGACCATAGTCAATGGGGTTGCAAAAAGTCGAACGCGACTGAACACACACGCATACTAAATATATGCCCTGGGTTAAAGAAAACCAAATATTTGATGAAAAACATGTAAGAGTTATCAATAAAACAAGGCAACGTAAAGAAAACTTGCCCACAATCACTTAGTCACACAATCTCTCTGCAAAAATGAGGCTCATAATCACTTCCCCCTCCCAGGATTACAGTGCAGGCTAAATGAGATAATCTGTGAAATCTCTTTGTAAACTGTAAAGCAAAATTTAAATGTAAAATATTATTTTATTAAAACTACTTGCAACCCCCGTTTCATTTAGTCTGGTATAGAGGTGTTTTCTTTACCCACATGTAACTGTCCATGTGTGTGGGATGTGTCATTAAGGTCTGTAATTAACACTGCAATACATTCGTTTTCTACTTAAAAAGTAAAATTTGCTATACCCAAGTTAACTTTGGGTCTCCTATCATCATAACTTGATTATGTAACAATTTATTAAATGGGGCAAAATATTTTCAAATCAGCTCTAGCTCTCATCTACTGATCAGATCATTCTCATAAGAAAGTGGTTTTCATTTAACTTCATGATATAATATTGTTGAGCAGTCTGTTCATACAGGTTTCTATCTATGATCACCCGTCATCTTTCATACATGTTCAACAATTATCCATTCTTTCTCTCCATGAACATTTATTGAGCAACAATTGTATGCTAAATATTGTTCTGAACATGCACTGTTTCTTTGGGTTTCACTTATCCATGGTATAAATAGCTTCATATTTACAATAGTAATTCCAATTATAGAGGCACACAAAGCATCTACCTTCTTCCTACAAAGTGCTCACTCAGTATTTCTCATACTACCTAGTGGAGCATGAGCTATGGAACCCTAGCTCTTCTGGGTACCACCTCTGCCCTTCCAAGGCCTACATTTCCCTTTTAGACTTCTCTCCCATTCCACCAGGTATTACCCCTGCCAGCCCCAGCACCTTTCCTGATGCATTCAAAAATATGGGGAATTGCTGAGTCACTTCAGTCGTGTCCGACTCTGTGCGACCCCATAGACGGCAGCCCACCAGGCTCCCCCCATCCCTGGGATTCTCCAGGCAAGAACACTGGAGTGGGTTGCCATTTCCTTCTCCAATGCATGAAAGTGAAAAGTGAAAGTGAAGTCGCTCAGTAGTGTCCTAGGAACCCCATGGATTGCAGCCTACCAGGCTCCTCCGTCCATGAGATTTGCCAGGCAACAGTACTGGAGTGGGTTGCTATTGCCTTCTCCGAAATATGGGGAAAGAATCTAAAGAAGAGGGGATATGTGTATATGTAAAACTGATTCACTTTGCTGTATGCCTGAAACTAACACAACACTGTAAATCGACTATACTCCAATAAAATATTTCAAAAAAAGAAAAATAAATTTCCATCCCTTTGATAGCTAAGCCTTTCTTACTGACTCAAGCATGTATTTTTTAAAATTTTATTTTTATTGTTTTTTTTTTCTCCCCCAGGGGCTTGTTAGCCATAAGCCAAATAGATTTCTGGAATTCCTGTCCCACTAATTCTTGAAGCATGTGTAATTTCCATTTAGACATAGCTTGGTTCTCCTCCCCCAAACTTCATCACATTAACAATAGCAAAAACTACTCATCTAATTTGATCTTCCTCTTATTTGCCTTGTCCACTTTCTAGTGGAGTTGAATAAACTAGCGGACAGTGAAATATCAAATGTTTAGTAGCTAACTGAAGAATTTTTAAAAATGAAGACAACATAACAAAGAAAGAAAAAAGGTTGTGTTAAATGCATTCTGTGTTATGACCTTTATAAAACTTTTACAACTGACTGTAAAAATAATAGATACAAGGTCAAATTTTATATACATTTGATATTCTGTCTCAGGCATTTATTTATATTCCCAGGTGGTGCTAGTGGTAAACTACCCACCTGCTAATGCAGAGGATTTAAAAGATGTGGGTCCGATTCCTGGGTTGAGAAGATCTCCTAAAGAAAGAAATGACAACCCATTCCCGTATTCTTGCCTGGAAAATCCTATGGACATAGGAGCCTGGTGGGTTACAGTTCATAGGGTTGCAAAGAGTAGGACACCAGACATAACTGAAGCAGCTTAGAGTGTATTGAGATATTAAAAATTACTAAAAGTTCTATTTATTTCAAGGGTATTTGTATTTTACATTAGATGTCTGAAATAGCCATTTTACATAAATTTACAATTAAAATTTGAAAGAGCTTTATTGTTTTATGAACATATTCTAACTTAAAAGAATTTTTATACGAGTCTACTTAATAATTAGGCTTCCTTGGTGGCTCAGTGGTAAAGAATCTGCCTGCCAATGCAGGAGATGCAGCTTCTATCCTTGGGCTGAGAAGATCCCTTTGAGAAGAAAATGGCCACCCACTCCAGTATTCCTGTTCCATGGATAGAGGAGCCTGGCGGGCTACAGTCCGTGGGGTCACAAAGGAGTCAGACATGACTTAATAACTAAACAACAATCTAATAATTATCATGTCCTAGCAAAAATAGAAGAAAAATATAGAAAGCAGGTTTTGTATCTTGAAAAAAGAGAAATAATAAGAAATGTGCATCAAGATTTTCAATTTTGAACATTATTAATGTTAAAAATCCCAGAATTATGTACTATGTCATACTGTGAGTGTAGTGCTTGCTGATGACATCACTTTCAGAATGATCAGTGAGCATACTCAAATGGCTCTAAAATACATTTATTTGGAAATTTAAGTTCCAAGAGCAGATCACCTTCAAGTAAGAGGATGTATTTCACAGACATGGCACTGATTTTTCAGAGCATGTTTTCCAAAGGATTGCCAAATTCTATTAGATCTCCTTCTATAGAAGTCTTCTAAAACTGGGGTATATGCATATAAGTCAGTGAAAATAATATCAATTTCTTCCTCCTAACTCAGTAACTTAAGATTAATGAAACACCTATTAAAAGAGATGAAAGCAAATGTAGTATGTATTATTGAAATGGGTCCATGTTATAAATTAAATCTTCTATATGTGATCTTTCAGATCATAAAAAATTCACATGATATTTCCTTAAAGAAAATTTCCAACCACTATACGGAAAAAAATGTTTTAAGTTTGTGATTTCATGGCTCTTGTCATATGCTGATCTCAGTTCAATATCAAGTCTCTCTCTTTTCACAAGCCATCTGGGAGATTGACAAGCTGCATCTCACCAGATGGCCCACCATACCAACCCTCTCCCTTCCATGGCACCACACCTTCATGACAAATCCTGGAATGCTTCGATATAAAGTCCCAGCTCAGGAAGGAATCCGTAGCTCATGGCATTAAGGTTCATCACTGCCTACTTCATTTCCCAAGGTTGAAATGGGATATAACTTCCTAAACAATTCTAGAGCACAGATGACCAAAGTGACTCTATCCACCAGCTTCTCATCATCCCTACTTTCTACTACTGCATCTCTCTCTATACTCTCTGGTCTATTACTTTTATGACTGCCACACGTTATAGAGGGCTTCCCTGGTAGCTCAGTGGTAAAGAATCTGCCTGCCGTGCAGGAGACCTGGTTTTGATCCCTGGGTTGGGAATATCCCCTGAAAGATGAAATGGCAACCCCCTCCAATATTCTTGCCTGGAGAATCCCATGGACAGAGGAGCCCAGTGGGCTACAGTCCATAGAGTCACAAATAGATGTGACTGAGCATGCACACACTCACACTTTATAGAAAAATGTCCCTTTCTTCTTTCTTCCTTTCTGTTTTTCTCCTCTACAAATCATTGGAATATATACATTAAAGAATCAGAAAGTAACTACACAGTTTTGAGCTCTGTGTGAATGATAATATCATCCTGAATCTGGCATGCAGCTTGTTTATATCTTGTAACAAGAAGTTCAATTGCTTGTGTCAATTATTTTATAGAAAAACTACATATTTAAAATTTATTGCCTGTGAAGAGGCTCTCAAGGCCCTCTGTCTTCCTTTTGTCTTTATAAATATCAGGGAGACACTAGAGAATTCGTGAAGGACAAGGACACGCAAAGGAGTCTTTTTGTTTTCCAATTTAGAACTCCTCTCAGAAGTTTTAAAACTTCCTCCAGCTCTTTAGTTTTTAAGAACAAAGTGTAAATCAGAAACCTGTACAAACACAATAGGTTTCATTTATCTGGTGTCGGGGCATCTTTCTTTTTAATAGATTGGATTTTAGCTTCTAAAGTTCTGCTTTCTTTTTTCATTTTTGTTTGTTGACTTTTATACTGCCTCTGAATTCTTTGACAAAGGTATGAACTTCCCATATTCTTTTTTTTAAATTTTATTTTATTTTTAAACTTTACATAATTGAACTTCCCATATTCTTAAAACCATGTTCTGAATGTCAAGCCTGAGTACTTCCTAAGCTTTTCTTCTCATTAAAGAGTAATTGGCTGTCATAAACGTACTACCACAAGAAACAAACCTCATCATATAGAACTTTGCCTTTACAGATTTTATTTCAAAACTTTTTGCTCAAGTTTTCAATGGGCTATCTTATGTATAACTTTATTTCTCCCATTGCATGCCCCACTTGATTCTTTAGTTGCTAAGTTGTACCTGACTCTTTTGTGACCCCATGGACCATAGCCCTCCAGGCTTCTCTTGCCATGAGATTTTCCAGTCAAGAATACTGTGGGTTGCCATTTCCTTCTCCAGAAGATCTTCTTGGCCAAGGGATCGAACCTGTGGCTCCTGCCACGTTTCCTGCATTGCAGGCAGAATCTTTACTGCAGAGCCACTGGGGAAGCCTGCCCAGCTTGGACATGGTAACAGTACAGCTGTATTGTTTTCATGTATGGATATTTGCTTTTCTGTCTATCAGACACAGAGTCATAGGAAATTTTCCATGGGCTTGTCAGAGACAACTTGAGGGAACCTCAACTCAATCCAATCTGATGTAGATCCCAAACAAGTTGAACACTTCCCTCTGGTATGCTTTTGTAGACTAGAAGAACATCAGCCAATTTTTTCTAAGAATCCTGCATGTTCTCTTTGTTGTAGAGAAAAAGAGAATAGAATAATGAATGAAAGAGGACTGTCTCCATGTAGCAAGAATAGATTAGTTCCAGCATAGCAGAGGAGGAACTACTGCTAATTCAGATAGTCAAAGGATAATGGAGTTGAACAAGATGGAAATCTGTCATCTCCTCTCTCTACTTAAAACACATAAATGGCTTTCTATGATTCTTTGGAGGAAATCCACCCTTCTCCCTTAGCCTCCCTTCTTGATCTGATTTATGACTACTTTTCTGGTATCATTTCTTTCCTTATTCCTCACTTTTTATACTGTGGTCATTCTGAATTTTTCTCAATTCCTCAGCCTTCATAGTCATTCTCACCATTCTCCAGTCTTTTGTACATGCCATTTTCTCTGCCTGAAAAATTCCTTTTTCCCACACTTTCCCCTTAATTCAACAAGCACATATTTACCCTCCAGGTCTCAGCTAAGATAGCCTTTTATACAGAGACTATTCTTGCCTTCTCTCCTTCTGAACTGGGAGAAGTGCTTAAGTAAGTTTTTAACCTTCTCTTTAGGTCTCTTCTCCCCTCCATCCCTCTGTGTTCATCCATCTGGAAAAGTTCTATTTATTCCTCAAGATACAACTTAAAATCTCTTCTTATTTGAAATCATCCCAGGCTCATTTGAAGTGCAATAGATTTCTTCCTCCTTCATGCCTCACTGTAACTTGAAAATATGTTTATTATTGGTTACATTACATTGTAGTGGTGATATTTGGCAGTATCTTTGTATTTCTGACCAGACTGTAATATTACCTTTCAAAGAAAAACTTTGTCTTAGAGTATAATATGCCTTTATTATTTTTGTATGCACAGATCTGTTCTTCCCTATATGTATTTCCTACAGGTATAATTTGCTTAATTATCTGTCTCTCAATTATTCTGTAAGCCTTCTAGGGGAGGGACAATGTTTTATTTACCACTTGTCATCACATTTCACAAAACTTGGCTCACATAGAGACTTTAATACTTTTAGAATAAAAGTATGAGTTCATAGTAACTTCATACAACTGATAAATCTTTCTGTAATAAGTCACAGAAAAGACAGGGCAAAAGACTCTTGACTTTAAGTAGCCTTTACTAATAATATTGATGATTTATGGTAAGTCAGAGGTTGTAAAAAGATTCATTTGGTCTATTTGGTTACAGCTCATTTGCATTGTTCCATGAAGGGCAAACATCTAGAAAACATGATGTCTAGCCTTTCTATAAAAAGTTACAGTGAATAAACCAGATAAGAACATCAAATTAAGATAGAAAGCCCAGAAATAAACCCATGCACCTATGGGCACCTTATTTTTGACAAAGGAGGGAAGAATACGCAATGGGGCAAAGATAGTCTCTTCAATAAATGGTGCTGGGAAAACTGGACAGCTACATGTAAAAATGAAATTAGAACACTTCCTAACACCATGCTGCTGCTGCTAAGTCTCATCAGTTGTGTCTGACTCTGTGCGACCCCATAGACGGCAGCCCACCAGGCTCCTCTGTCCCTGGGATTCTCCAGGCAAGAATACTGGGGTGGGTTGCCATTTCCTTCTCCTCCTAACACCATACACAAAGATAAACTCAAAGTGGATTAAAGATCTAAATGTAAGACCAGAAGCTATAAAACTCTTAGAGGAAAACATAGGCAGAACACTCGATGACATAAATCAAAGCAAGATCCTCTATGACCCACCTCCTAGACTAATGAAATAAAAACAGAAGTAAACAAGTGGGACCTGATTAAACTTAAAAGCTTTTGCACAGCACAGGAAACTATAAGCAAGGTGAAAAGACAGGTCTCAGAATGGAAGAAAATACTAGCAAATGAAACATCTGACAAAGGATTAATTTCCAAAATATACAAGCAGCTCATACAACTCAATACCAGAAATACAAACAACCCAATCAAAAAGTGGGAAAAAGACCTAAGCAGACATTTCTCCAAAGAAGACATACAGATGGCTAACAAACACATGAAAAGATGCTCAATATTGCTCATTATTAGAGAAATGCAAATCAAGCTGCAATGAGATATCACCTCACACTGGTTGGAATGGCCATCACCAAAAAGTCTACAAATAATAAATGCTGGAGAGAGTGTGAAGAAAGGGGAACACTCTTGCATTGTTGGTGGGGATGTAAATTGATATAGCCACTATGGAAGACAGTATGGAGATTCCTTAAAAAAAAATGTAGGAATAAAACCACCATCAGTTCAGTTCAGTCACTCAGTTGTGTCCAACTCTTTGCGATACCATGGACTGCAGCACACCAGGTTTCCTTGTCTAACTCCTGGAGCTTACTCAAACTCATGTCCATTGAGTCAGTGATGCCCCAGCAATCCCACTCCTGGGCATATACCCTGAGGAAAACAAAATAAAAGGACACATGTATCCCATTATTCATTGCAGCACTACTTATAATAGCTAGAACATGGAAGCCACTTAGATGTCCATTGACAGATGAATGGATAAAGAAGTTGTAGTACATATACACAATGGAATATTACTCAGCCATAAAAAGGTACGCATTTGAGTCAGTTCTGATGAGGTGAATGAACCTAGAACCTATTATACAGAGTGAAGTGGGTCAGAAAGAGAAAGATAAATATCATATTCTAACACATATATATGGAATCTAGAAGAATAGTACTGAAGAACTTATTTACAGGGCAGCAATGGAGAAACAGACATAGAGGAAAGACTTATGAACATGGGGAAAGGGGAGGAGCAGGTGAGATGTATGGAAAGAGTAACATGGAAACTTACATTACCATATGTAAAATAGATAGCCAACAGGAATTTGCTGTATGGCTCAGGAAACTCAAACAGGGGCTTTATATCAACTTAGATGGGTGGGATGGGGAGGCAGATGGGAAGGAGGTTCAAAAGGGAGGGGATATATGTATACCTGTGGCTGATTCATGTTGAGGTTTGACAGAAAACAACAAAATTCTGTAAAGCAATTTTCCTTCAATAAAAAAATTTTTTAAACCCATCAAACTGTTTATCAATGGCCTAAAAAATTGCCTAATACACTCAAAATACCTAAATACTAATATACCTGCATACATTTATTTTTGTCACTCAGCACATTATTTATCAGTTAAAATATTCTAGGCTCTTTTAATAGGCAGAATATTGGTTTTCCAAAGTTGACTATACCCTAACCTTGGGATGTATAAATATGTTACCTTATATGACAAAGGAGACTTTGCAGGTGTAATTAAGTGTAACAGTACTGAGATTGCAATACTGAGATTATCCTGAGTAATTCCAATTGGGATCAATCTAATCCCACGTATCCTTAAAATTGGAAGAAGGAGGTGGAAGAATAGCTCAGGATGCACTCAGAGAGAATCTGCCATTGCTAGCCTTTGAGATGAAGAAAGTCAGGCACAATCCAAAGTGTGCAGCTAAACTCTAGAATCTCAGCACAGTCCTCAGCTGACAACTAGCAAAGAAATAAGAACCTCTATTGTACAACTACAAGGAGTTAATTCTGCCATCAAAGCTGAATGAGAAGAAAGATTTACCCTAGAGCTTCTAGAAAGGAAGCCCTGCCAACACCTTGATTTTAGCCTAGATTTCTGACCTATAGAATTGTAAGGTAATAAATGTATGTTTTAAGTTGCTGTAGAAATTTATTATGGCAACAATAGAAAACTAAGACAGCATTGGACTAAACTCTTGGGGGAAACATGATTAAGATATAGTCTTAATTGCAGTCTCTTCTTCAAGGATTCTTGAAGACCACAGAAGAGCCTGGTCAGAAAAACACATTTATGAACAAATAAGACAAATTTAATGTAATTAATCCTATTGCAGGAATATATAAGATTTATGATTCACAAAAGAGTGATGGAATTAAGGAAGGAATCAGCTGTATTTGCGTGGAGTCAGGGAAAGTTTCAGAAAAGAGAGGACTCTAAGATGGGTCTTTAAGTGATAAATCCTTGTTATCCACTTGGCTGTGTAGATAGCTTGTGCACCAATTGGTAAGATTTAGGTGAAGAAAGGGTGTGATGTGAGATAGAGTATATAGATGGGTAAGCGACACAGGGACTTATTTATCATATAAAATACTTTGTCAAGGGATTTGTAGTTTTAGAACTTTACTCCAGCAGCAGAATGTAAAATGAAGAATAAAGAAGGGGCAAGTCTGTATGTAGGGAGACTGCTATAGTATTCTTAGACAGAAACTATGGAGTCTCGGCTTCATACCAGCTACTATTTACCAGAACTTTGTTATGCCTCAGTAGCTATGCCAATATTGTATGTATGTAATCTAATTTAATTCTTATTAGTCAGTAATAGTGAAGTAGATGTCATCTCCATTTCCTAGGTGAGGAAATTAAGCTTAGACTGACACACCCTTCAAAAAGATAGAGGTCTGAGAGGGAGGGAATATATGTATGCATATAGCTGATTCACTTCGTTGTACAGCAGAAAGTAACACAACATTGTAAAGCATCTATACCCCAATAAAAAATGATATGCACCCCAAAGAGGAAACAAAAATGAGATCTAAGCTCAGGTGTTAATAGGGTTAGAACCTGAAATCTAATCCTTTCTGCAGTTTTGAAGCAGGGACCCAAAATAAGGGGATAGAATGGAGAAATATAATAGATAAAAATCAAGTGAGCTTAGACGGAGTAGATGTGGTAATAAGAGAGAATTACGGTTCATTGCAAGTTTCATGACTGGAATTATCCAATTAAAGATGGCACTGTTCACTAAAAGGCCATAGAGAAATTTTTTAAGTCGGGGCAAGGTAAAATAAAATTAGTTTTGGATGAATCTGAAGTGTAAATGCAGGGACTTCCCTGGTGGTCCAGTGGTTAAGACATCACCTTCCAATGCAGGGGGTGCAGGCTGAGTCCCTGCTCAGGGAGCCATGCATACGTGCTAAGGTGCCTCAGTCTTGTCCAACTCTTTGGGTCCACATGGACTGTAGCCCGCCAGGCTCCTCTGTTTGTGGAATTCTCCAGGAAAGAATACTGGAGTGAGTTGCCATGCCCCACTCCAGGGGATCTTCCCAACACAGGGATCGAACCCTGTCTCTTATGTCTCCTGAACTGGCAGGTGGGTTCTTTACCACTAGCACCACCTGGGAAGTCTGGCTTGGAGAGGCTAAGATCCCATGGAAACCAGAACATAAACAATAGAAGCAATGTTGTAACAAATTCAATAAAGACTTAAAATGCTTCACATTAAAAAAAAAAAGTATAAATGGGATGTCCAAGGAGAGATACCTAGAAGCCCCTTAGATATGTGTGCAGAACCAGGATGTGAATTGCAGATAAGGATTTGAAAGTCATCTACCTAGAGATAACTTTTATAGACTAGAATGTTTCATATGAAAATCTTGGAGAAATTTCCTATTTCTAAAGGATAATGTACGAGTCTATCCTTAACCCTGTTCTGAAAGTCTCATCTGAGGCTAGAAGATGGCTCAGCCAATACTTTGGCCATCTGATGCAAAGAGCCAACTCACTGGAAAAGACCCTGATGCTGGGAAAAACTGAAGGCAGGAGGTGAAGGGGACAACAGAGGGTGAGATGGTTGGATGGCATCACCGACTCAAATGGACACAAGTTTGAGCAAACTCTGGGAGATAGTGAAGGACAGGGAAGCCTGGCGTGCTGCAGTTCATGGAGTCGCAAAGAGCTGGACACGACTTAACGACTGAACAACAACATCAATGTGCCGACTGCCAGAGTGGGGCTGCTGGCAGAATGCCAGATGACCAAAGCAGCCCTGGATCCTACCCAGGTGTCCTGCCTAACAGGGTCAGAGCCCTGTTCCCATGGAAGACCCTCTATACCAACCAGCGTGAATTTGAGCTTTTCCTCTAGATAACATTTTAACCCCTTCATGAACATGTAGACTCATCACCACCCCACCTCACCCACCAGGTTAGCTGCATATCTGACAGTCAGCAGACTGACAGCTCAGCCAAGGGAACAGCAAAGGCCAGTTTTGCAGAGAATTGTTAAATCTGGTTTGAGTTTACAAGTGGGAAATGGGAGAAATTGAGGGCCATACTGCTTCCCGGTCCCTGACCAAAATCTTTTAAATGAAATAACTGTCTTCAAATATTCTGATATAGGATTTCTTGAAACTGTCTGGTGACTTCATTAGAGGGAGAAGCAGCCACTAACTGCAAAAGACTACCTCTGTTGTACCAGACACACAAGAAGAGGTTTTCACGATTGCAGAGCTATTTATACACAGCCAGCTTCTGTCCTCAGTTTGCGCACACACACAGCTCCCATTGATATCGGTGGAAGCTACAGACATGTGGCTAGAACAGAACTTGGCCCACGGAGCTGCAAGGCTTGGCATTCTTTTGCTCACCCTGACAACTCCAGCACAGGATCCCTCAGCATATCAGCTTTTAGAGGAGAGTTCTTGATTTCTTTTTTTCTTTCTCCCTCCTTTTCATGGCCTTGAGATACGAAAGGGAAGCCTGAGAAACTCCTGGTGGCAAGGGGCTTCTTGCAGAGAATAAACTGTGTGAGGGACGTGGAGAAACTGTGACCTCCGAGTGTCTGGATTCAAAAACTTGACAAAATAATTTCATTCATTGTTGTAGTCCCCAAGGTACAGATGAATGATCTAGCTCCAGAGTCACCCTGGAAATAAAAGCAAAAGGTATCTTGAAACAACTTTTGAACCCATAAAAATTCTCAGGTCTGACATTTAAATTTGCAAGTGACATATTTCAACATGGGGCTTCTCACATGGCTCAGTGGTAAAGAATCTGCCTGCCAATGCAAGAGACGTGGGTTCAATCCCTGGGTTAGGAAGATCCCTTGGAAGAGGAAATGGCAACCCACTTCAGTATTCTGGAGAATTCCTGGACAGAGGAGCCTGGTGGACTGCAACCCATGGGGTCGCAAAGAGACGGACATGACTGAGTGACTGAACACACACATATTTCAATAAATATTTAAAATCTATCATGAATATGTAGTTTATATTCTTCCTTATAGGAATTGTTCCTTCTCTAGTCCAAGTGATTCTAGTGGGACTATAATGGGGATCCCTGTCTCCATTATAAGGTTATATGTAAGGCTGGGCAATCAGCGTATCCAATCCCCTTGGACACAAAAAATGACACAAGTGGGCACAGAAACCAAGGAGAGATAATCAGGCTAAGCTATTTTAAACATTATAGAGGGCATATGTATACCTATGGCTGATTCATATTGATGTATGGCAGAAACCAACACAATATTGTAAAGCAATTATCCTTCAATTAAAAATAAATAATTTTTTAAAAAATTATAGGGGAATTCCCTGGTGGCCCAGAGGTTAGGACTCTCTGCTTCCACTGAAGGAGGCCCAGATTCAGTCCCTAGCTGGGGAAATAAGATCCTGCAAGCCACATGGCATGGCCCAAAAAAAAAGTTAAATTAAAAAAAAAATAAGATTATAGGGTCACAAGGAAACTGAGATTGCTCTTGAGATCAGGAGATGAAAGGATACAAAAGCACTGAGCTGTCTGGGCTAGTTTTCTACCATTTAGAGAAAACTTGACACATGATGAAGCCAACAGAGGGGAAGGTAATGTTATTAAAGGAAAAAACACACATTTTTGAGGATATCATTTAAGTACCTGGATCTAGCCATGCCTCACTGGATTTCCATAATAAGAAAGAAAGTAAATGCTTCTTATTCTCAACCTATAGAGGTTTTATAAAAAACCTTGTTCACTTAAGGTGTTTCTCTCTGTCCCCAAAATATATTTGACTGTAAGGATGACAAGAAAGCTCATTTTCCTTCTATTTTAAAGTGTGTGTCTATTACTGAATAATAGGAAGAGGAACCATTCAAAGTGCTTTGCGTACGTTGTCTTACTGATATTGCAACAGGTCTATGGAACAAGTAGAGTGACCCACATTTTACAAACTAGAAAAACAGGGCTCAGAGATATGAAGTAACCAAGCAAATGGGTTTGACTCCAAAGCTCATTCCTATAACCACTAAGTACATCTTTCTATATTGTAATGAAACTACAGAAAGGGTCTCTAAAGACTCAGATTCTTTCTGCATGTAGTTACCAGCACAGTCACTTCACCACACAGCATGTTACCCCATATACCTTTTCCTTTAGTGTAGATGGATCTTCTCAATTCTATGAATTTTGAAAGTCTAAGTAGTAAAGGAATTTAGAGTGAGGCTGAAGGGAGACAGGAAGGAAGAGAGAAGCACATAGATTGAAATGAGTTTGGAAATTAAGGTAACTATGACTCATGTTGGTGTTATTTCTCTCTGCCTCCAAACAGGGCTCTCACCCGAAATGAATCTTTTGTAGGCTGGGTTGAGTATCATTCTATAGTTCTCACTGCTTCACTCCCAACTCTCTTCTCCTCCAAAGGACTGAGAATAGTGACCAGAAATGACCTCTTCCATCAATAGTCATAGTTCGGTTTGGGTTTCACAGAAGTTAGAACTGTGCTCTCCTTTCCCACTGATTTCCATGTTCATTCATGGTCTTGGGCAGATAACTGGGCTAGGACTCTCCCTTTTCTGCTCAGCAACAGCCCAGTGCTTTCTGGGTAATTTTAGTTCCCACTATTAAGGAAACACATCAGTATGCACATATAGTGTCTGTTAAGTCTTCTCCTGAGAAGCAGCGTTGCCCTCACATCCAGGACAAGAAATGTAGGTATTTATTTGTAATCTCTGATTGCAAATCAGTCAGAGATTTGAGAGTGGCATTGTCATATATACACTGCTGCTGCTAAGTCACTTCAGTCGTGTCCGACTCTGTGCGACCCCATAGATGGCAGCCCAACAGGCTCGCCCTGGGATTTTTCCAGGCAAGAACACTGAAGTGGGGTGCCATTGCCTTCTCCACATATATACACTACAATGTGTAAAATAGATAGCTAGTGGGAACCTGCTGTATAACACAGAGAGCTCAGCTCAGTGCTCTGAGATGACCTAAAGGTGTGGGATGGGGAGGCATGTAGGCTCAAAAAGGAGGAGATAGATGTATACATATAGCTGATTCATGTTTTAGAGTGGAATCTAACATGACATTGTAAAGCAATTATTCTCCAATAATAAAATTTTTAAAAATCCTATTTTCATAGTTTTCTTCATCTGAAGTTAAAAAAAAAAAAAAAATCACACTTGAAATCTTGCCAGACAAAAGAACATTTTGGTCAGCTCTTTTAAATCTGAAAATCATGTAGCTTCACTAAAAGTTAATAGAAGGTTTAATACTTATTAGACTGAAGTGTTAGGTTGAAAACTCCTTGTAAATGGACCCTGAAGTTTTCTGTGGCTATTTGTATTATATAAAAGAAAAAAAAAGCTTTTATTCATTTGAGGAGGTAGCTGGTATTTGCTAGCAAAGGAGAACTGCCATATAATTAACTGTGTCAAAATGTTTTCTTTGTTCACAGTTAATCTAACTGCAGCTGCTAGGAGGCAGAATGCATAAATATGACTGTGTACTTTTAATTACAGAAAATGACAGGCGTAAGTTGTGACTGGAGCCTTGCCTGATATTGTTATAGGCGAAAATGTTGCTCAGAGACTCATTGAATTAATAAGTAGCCTTTTGTTTTTTTGGATGTGAAAATTTTATAGATGTTAATAGTGATGAAAATAAAATTAAAATTCTAAATTCTATTCAGCCAAAGGAAATTAACATGAAATCAACTTAACATATTGAGAAATGGTGGTACACAAAAACCATTTTATATCGAGTTTTACCCAGAATAATGTTTCATGCATGTGACTTTGTCTTGGAGAAAGAAATGTCCCAAATATGTGAATTTTCTAGAGGCACTGGTAATAATCAAATTTTTTTTTTCCAATTTCCTTTCTGTTCTTTGCAAAGTAACTCCAAATTTAATTTTGATCCTGGGTGCTCTATTAATAATGAAGAAAAGTATAATTCATATTTGCTGACTTTTGTGATTCTGATGATACGTAGTAGCCCATACAGGGAAAAATGGGTACTCCTGGGCCCTCAAGTTCACTCACCTCTAAACATTTATGCTTATTCAATTCTCTTAACTGCAAATGAAGCAGCACTTCATTCTTTGAGACACTATTCTCTTCTTGCTCCTCTCTCTTCTTTTGCTGGATGGTATAGCAGAACGTTCACTAGGTTTTACATCAAACAACATGTTTTATCTTCTTTGTAATCCCGAGCAAAGTATTTAAAATCTCTCTGAAAACCATTTCATTCTTCTCTAAGTATGTAATAGAATAATCTGTATTTAAATCCTAAATCCAGTGGTTGCTCAAAATGTCATTTTTTTCCTTTGTATGTCTTTCCTCTATGATTATTTTTTAATTATCCATTTTCTTTTGTTCTTTTTATTTATTTTTTTCTGTACAGTGTTAGACAGGTAGAGGGTATGGTTTTGGTTAGAGACGTTTCACAAGTCATGGTCAAGGCTGTTGGATAAGTGCTGTTTTCAGCTTCCCTGTTGCCTTCATTCTACTGTTTAATCCCCCTATGTGGTCACTGTGGGGGTGGCTGTCACCTTGGTGACAGCAGTTTTGTGCAGCACACGTGGCGTGAACGCTAGGCCCGTGCGAAGTATAAACAGGACCTGCTGTCTCAAGTAATTCACTATAAGCAGACAAGCTATTGCCTTTGTTCTCTTAGCAGCTCTGCCGCTGAAATACACTAATAATAGAACATGCTAGTTGAAATGGTGCCTCTCCATCTCTAATTACTGCATGCCAACGTATTCTGACTGCTACCGTCAACAGTTGATGGCTGGGGGTGGGGGTGGGGGTTGTTTCAGCTTGCGCTCAAGGGAGTTCTCCTGCTCATCCTGCCTTCACCCCCTGCATGGCATGTGCAGTGACTTGACTGATTCATTTCAGTATGCTGAATGGTTTCAACGAAATAGAAATGAACATTAAGAAAATATTTTCAGATGAGCAGATGTTCCTTGTGGGTTGATTCTGTGGAAAGGGAAGTGAACAGTCATAGAAATTTCTCAGTTAAGACAATGCATCCATTCTTGACTCCAACGTCTCTGCTCTTGTTAGAGACAGTTATTCAGTTTCACCTCTACAACTACCTGCTCCCCCCAAGTCTCCCTATATTTCAGACAGTCCTTAAACCATGAACCTGGATTTCTTCCTGCTGTTGTTGTTGCTCCATCGCCAAGCTGTGTCTGACTCTTTGCAATCCCATGGTCTGCAGCACACCAGGCTTCCCTGTTCCTCACCATCTCCCAGGGTTTGCCCAAGTTCATGTCCATTGAATCAGTGGTACCATCCAACCATCCCATCCTCTGTGGCCCTCTTCTTCTTCTGCCTTCAATTTTTCCCAGCATCAGGGTCTTCCTGCTGCAGATAGTCAATTCTGCTCAGTCAGACGTTGAGGGTTTAGGTAATCTGTAATCCAAGTTGCATAAGTGAAAGAAGCTTGATGCTAAATGATTTGGTCCACGTCCTCCCAGCAGTTAAAGCAAAGGTAGAACAAAAATCCAGGTTTCCCATCTGTTGATCTGTGTGCTTTCTTCCTCACTTCATTGTGTCTTTTACCTGTTAGTTCAGGTCACAGATGTTGCTGATAAAATGTGAACAGAAATTGGCAGTGGCAGGTACGAATCCCAGGCCAACATGGAAAGTTTGCCACTGCAAGAACTTCTGTTCAGTGTTAGTTACATCTGCTAGAGACTTTATGCTCAGTTTGCATGAAGCTTCCAAAAGACTCTTGGCATTTTTACATCACTTTCATTTACTCTCATACATTTTATGGCATAGATCAAAATGCTGTGTACAGTTTACACATTTCTGCACTCAAAGTTGAATTTTAGGTGCATCCCAGAATTTGGTCTAATTCTGTAAAATAAAACCTGAGTTGATATTGGGCTACACACCAAAACAAGTAGGATATACGTGAGTTACAAAGACATCGTGTGTTTTCTAGATCCAACCAGCAATTTCTTAAAGAAACAGTACATGATCTCAAAGACCACTAGAAGCAAATTGTGGGGAGTTTTGCCTTTAAAATGTATTTACTTATTTATATTTAAAATTACTTTTTATTGGAATTTAGACGATTTAGTTTGTAATGTTGTGTTAGTTTCTGCTGTACACCAAAGTGCGTGTTATTCATATACATATATCCACTCTTTTTTAGATTCGTTTCCCATCTAGGTCATTACAGAGTGTTGAGTAGCGTTCCCTGTGCTATACAGTAGGTTCTTACTAGTTATCTATTTTATGTGTAGTAGTGTGTCTGTGTCAATCCCAATCCCACAGTTTATCCTTCTCCCCCCAACCTTTCCCTCCTTGGTGTGTGTTGTATGCTCAGTCGTATCCGACACTTTGTGACCCCATGGACTATAGCCCGCCAGGCTCCTCCATCCACGTGCATCTATTATCAAAAAAACACAAATAATGTATAATAGTAATGAACACACATGATAAAAATTGTAAAATGTCCTGTTTCAATAACTGTCCAAACATAGTATGCAGGAAAAATAACAAAAAATTAATGCGTTATTAACCACCAGAATTTAAACAGTCTATATACTTTTTAACTTGTAACATATAGTTAGCTACTAAAAACATATACCAATAAAAGAATATATATGATAAATATTTAATAAATAGTTCAGGAATGACTTGCTTAAGAAACTCAGGATAGCAGAAGAATGGTGCTTATTTGGTCAAGGTTCATTAACAAATTGTTCTGCTAAAGAACCTAGCCTCTACCACAATAATAAAAGGCTATTTTGATCTGTCAAAAAAATGAATTGCATTATCTAGTAGTGCATCTGGTTTTGTTGAAGAACACAAATGACTAAAGGAATCAATGAGTTAAAACATTAAATTAGTTGTGATGTTTGGTGAATGTTAAAAAAAAAATCAACTTTGAAATTCTGTCACCATGTAGATTCTGTGTTACACTATACTGCTCCTAATAGTCAACATTAAATCAAATTTGTGTGTAGAAGAGATTAACTATCCCTTCATTATTCCTACTCTTATACCATACTCTTCTGGAACAAGCATAACCTATGAACACAAACTCTCCCATTGACCCCATTTATAAGGACTTTCTGTGTTTCTGTTACTGGAACACACACTGCCGTTGCATCCCGTTCTCCAAGCTTCTGAATAATCTCTGAAAATCACTGAAGACCCCAGGTTCACCATGAACTGTGAAAGCCATCAGCTACTGAGAAAACAGTAAAAATGAAGTGAAACCCTGGTTGTGGACAGTACATATGGATTAGGATACTGAGTCCACGTGAAACATTTTCAGCCTCATTCATCAGAGCTAAATGTCAGGTTTTGTACAATGGTGTCACATGTACTAAGTTGGCTAAAAAGTTATTTGGGGTTTTTCTGTAACATCTTGAGGACAAACCCAAACAACCTTTTTGGCCAATCCACTAGTTTTATTTCACATATAAAGTATAATTCCAGTTTAGAAGTTCACCTATAGCATTGACATTATACACTACCATGTGTAAAATAGCTAGCTAGTAGGAAGCTGCTGTATATATAGCACAGGAGCTCAGCTCAGTGCTCTGTGACCACCTAGATGTGTAGGATCGGGGTCGGGGGTGGGAGAGAGGCCCAAGTGGGAGGGGATATATATATATATATATATATATATATATATATATATATATATATATAGTTATGGCTGATTTGCATTGTTGTACGGCAGAAACTAACACAATATTGTAAATCAGTTATCCTCCAATTAAAAATTTTAAAAATTGCTTTGAAGTTCATCTATTCTTAAATGTTTCTAAGTACATTTTATCTAAATATTTTCTTAGATTTACTTTGAATAGGTCAGGCCTTTATAAAGCAAACAGCAAATAGAAAATACTTGATATTTACAGAGCATTTCCTCAGGTTAATGTATCTTATTATCATATGCCCTTTCTTCTATGATATAGTTTACAAAGTTTTAGAGTTTACCAGAAAATGAATTGGGACTTAGGAACTGGGTCCAGTAAAACAGGAACCAATACAACAAAAGGAATAATTTCTTAATTTAGAAGTAATTTAAACTATAATATAAAGTCTAGTTCCAAATAAATGAAATTTGACATGCATATTCCACAGATACTAATAAATTACATGATACTTTTTAAAAGTATAAATCTGAGTTAAGCATTTTCATTATTATAGACTAATGCACACAGAATTTTCTAATTCCAAATTGGAAAAGTTAAACCTATTCACTAAAACATTTTTAATTGAAACATTTTTAAAACATTATATATATTTTCATTATTACTTGAGTTTTCTAAAGTATACAAATTAATCTTGAGAAACCTTGCAAAATGTGATTGAAATGAAATTTACAAGAAAGACTAAGCTGTAAATTCAAGATGGTAGAAATTTAATTTCTATGCTGACCTTGAGTATGTCTTGGGATGAAAATTGTCATCCACTTAACAAAATAAATCCAAGCTCAGTTTCTGTATGGAATGAAGTTTAAAGTGAATATAGAATGAAAGTAAATATTTAGAATATTAATTCCTTGAGCTCCTCAATATCTTAGTTTTGTAAAGACTTCAAAATCATCTTCTCTAGGGACAAAAGAAAGTAATTACCTCTCCTCCACATGGTGTTTAATCATGGTCTATTTTTCGAAGAACAGCTGTGTAACACTGGCTGGGCTACAAAGTAAATACACCTCCTTCAACTTGCCTAGATTTAAAAGATAATGAATGTGTTGGGTGACAGAATCTGAGTTTAAAGTTGAATAGGCTGGAGCTATAGGCTGGAGAAGGAAATGGCAACCCACTCCAGTGTTCTTGCCTGGAGAATCCTAGGGACGGGGGAGCCTGGTGGGCTGCCGTCTATGGGGTCGCACAGAGTTGGACATGACTGAAGCGACTAAGCAGCATAGGCTGAGAAAGAGATGAAAGTTATCAAGGATAAATATAACTCTTGTACTTGAGTCCAGGAAATCAAGCGAGCAAACACAAGGTGAAGAAGGTGTGACTTAACAGCAAGAGAGCAGCAAGGGTAAATTAAAAAACACAAAATCTATTTGACAAGGAACTAAATATGCCAGTAGTTCAATCTGATTAACAGAAAAAGAATGTGACTCACACTACATTAGTAAAAGCATTCATGAATTAAAACCTTAGTTTGACACGACAAAAAATAATTGTGGTGGACTTATGGCTCTTTGAGGCTTCTCTTGTGGCTCAGCTGGTAAAGAATCTGTCCATGATTTGGGAGACCTGGGTTTGATCCCTGGGTTGGGAAGATCCCCTGGAGAAGGGAAAGGCAACCGACTCCAGTATGCTGGCCTAGAGGATTCCATGGACTGTATAGTCCATGGGGTCACAAAGAGTTGGACACAACTAAGAGACTTTCACTTTAATGCCATCACTATTCATTTAAAGTTTCGTTACACAGAGGTTGAAAGATTTGCACTGACATTATTACCAGTAATACTAAAACTCCAAGAGATTCTTTTATGATGGAATTTGTAAATTCATCAGTACTTGGTGGCATCAGAATTTTATGTACATGAAAATATTAGCAAATATGCAATACATAAATCAATGATACAGCATGCAGTAAAATGAAATTATAGTGGGGAACTAAATATTTAACTTATACCTCACTTGTTAATGGCTTCCCCAATGGCTCAATGGGTAAAGAATCCACCTGCAATGCAGGAGGCACAGGAGACGTGGACTAGATCCCTGGGTGGGGAAGATCCCTGTTAGGAGGAAATGGCAACCCACTCCATTATCCTTGCCTAAAAAAATCCCATGGACAGAGGAGCCTGGTAGGCCACAGTCCATGGGGTTGCAAAGAGTTGGACAAGACTGGATGATTAAGTATGAATCCCTTTTTAAATCTACATTTTCATGATTCTGGCAAGCACTGATCATTTCCCTTTGCACAATACAGAAGAAAAAATACGGTCAACATAAAAATCACAGGAGGATCTGGGACTATGACATATAAGACATTTTTGAGGCTTCACTCTGGAGAACAAAGAGTGCAACAAGACACACGTGCCAGCAGATAAGATAAACCTCTAAGCATATGTAAAATAGAGAGGTTATTAGTACCTTTGTGAATATTCATTATTACAGAATTGGTACATTTCCTAGGTGGAAAAAGTGTTTTCTTGGCTTCTCTCTACAAATAAATCACTATAATAAAAACCCTCAAAGGAGTGTCAGGTGGATTTTCTGGTAATGTTTACCATAATTGATTTCTGTGGGTTCCTAAATGCTTTAATCCAAAACCTCATTTATCAGCTTTCTGTCTATTTCATGGTAATTACAGGGTTTCCTATTACTGTATCATGGCAGGTCAAAGCAGTGTTGTGACAAGGAGCCCCTGTATTAGAAGAGAAGCACATTCCACATACCAGCCCAGCAATCCAAGCTCTTGACTGTAATTAAACTTGCAGGGGAGTTATCCTTGATGACAGGGCGGAGGTGGGATGATTTGTAGGACTTACTAAGTCTTAACAACAATGCAGATACCTGCCCCCAAACTTAGCTTGAATTTTTGCAGCATTTGTACACATCTGGCTGAAGAAAAAAAGACCGAGTAATTTTATTCTGCAACAGAGAGAGACACCCTGATATTTCTGAGCCATACCCTTGAATCCTAGAATCATTGGTCACATTAATTGAACAGTAGGAACATGCCCTTTAAAGAAACTGATCAACCAAATTTTGCTATTTTACTGCTACTTCATTGCAGGTAGAGACTTCTGGCCTGGAATCCAGAAACAAGGTCATTTTTGAAATGGGTTGATAGCTAAATCTATTAACACTGCATTCTGACCTAGTCTTTTTTTTTTTTTTTTCCTGAATTTGACTTATTTTTCTTTTTACTTATTTATTTTTCAAGTTTTCTTTTATTTTTAATTGGAGGGTAATTACTTTAAAATATCATGTTGGTTTCTGCCATACATCAACATGAATCAGGCATAGGTATACATATGTCCCCTCCTTCTTAAGCCTCCCTTCCACCTTCCAGACTTTCCCACCCCTCTAGATTGTCAAAGAGCAACTTTGTCCTTGCTCTTCCTCACTTCTATGGCTTTGACTATTGACTTCTATCTTTATCAAGAACTTAGAATCTGGTTTTGACTATACTGCTTCTTCTTCACTAGGCAGGGCCTCTTACCATTAATGGCAGTCCTGAGGAATCTTATATTCTAGATGCCTGGCTCTCTCCCTTCTTCCATCCCACCCCCGGCCCCTAAAGTCCCACCAGAAATCTGACCAGTCCACATGACTGTTCAGTTTTTGTGAGTTTCAAACAAAAGTGTAATACAAAATAGAAGTGATTCAGACTTTTGAATAGTACTGTTTGAAACATGTTCAGGTCCTCTGGGATTCAAAAATTTGCTCATTGCCACCTGGTTTTTCTTTTGCCTCCGGGGGAGAGGGGAGTAGTTTTATAATAGCTGAAAATCTATTTTAATATCTATCTTCTAAAATAGCAAGACTTTATGGTATGTAACTTGGAGCACCTGGAAGTTGTATTTTAATCCAAATAATACATTTCTATTAAAGGAAAAGGCCCTTTAAGGAAAATGTATTAAGCTAAATTAGATACAATCCAGAATAGCTTTGAGTAGGTGAGCAAATCCTTGGATGATGAGGGTCACTTCGGGCTCACCGTCATGAGCACAAGTTCCACCAGACAAGACACAACCATACAGGCTGCATTTGCTAAATAGTATCCCCACTCACTCAAACTTCCATGGCTGCTACAGAAAGTAAAAAGCCTTCCTTATGGAAAATGGCAAGTAATGAGCTTGCTACTGAGAAACGGTATATTTCTTGCTATATCAGTAAACAAGGATATCACAGTCATCAGTGATTCCAGCCCTCTAGGGCACTCAGAAAGAAGAATACCTGAGCCATGTGGCAACCATCAGGCTGTAGTCACTCCCTACAGGGAACCCTGAAGAACTCAGGATATAAAAAATTGCAGAATACTGACCCCAGATAGCTGAGATGCACATGAAAGGAATGATTTCAGTGAGCCCAGACTCTTGCATCTTCCCATATATAGAAAAGCACTAAATTCCTTAACTTGAGTTACCTGATTTTCTTTAATTCACAAAAATACTTTTGGTGTTCAGACTACCCGCCCTTTGTTGCAAGCTTCTATATAACCTGACTCTGTACCTCTCCTCCTCCCCATCCCACTCCCTCCAAGGAGCACTTGAGGCTACTTGAGGATGCTGCCTACCAAGTTTGAAGTTCTAAAGATTCCCACAGAATAAATCATAACTCTCAACTTTTAGGTTGTGACTATTTTTTTAGTTGACGCTACCAAACCCTGATTTTGGCTACTGCGTACGTCAAGCTGTAACTGCTCATTTTTATCCTTTGGGGAAAGGAAATGGAAAGATATCAGCAGAGTTGGAGTCTGAGACAAAGTTGAGAGAGAAGTTAAGAAAACAGAGTTCCCAGAGTAAGATTTAAAGGAAATCAGGGGGAAAATAAAAGAATTAGACTCATGGTGCCTTTCCTATCTCTACTTGTGTTGATCCCTGTGCTGCTTGTAGGAATTTGACTTTCTGTCCCTTCTCACAGCTTCTTGACTGTTTCTTTTGTTTTCTTTACTTCAACTCAAAAAGTATGGTTTTAACTCCTCAAATAGATCTTTATTATTATTCTCATTTTACAGATGAAGAAGCTGCAGAACAGTGAGGCAGATCACCCAGTTAATAAGCAGTGGAGCAGACTATTTAACTACTAATGTGCTCAGTTGCCGAGTCACGTCTGACACTTTGTGGGCCATGGACTGCAGCCCACCAGGCTCCTCTGTCCATGGAATTTTCTAGGCAGGAATACTGGAGTGGGCTGCCATTTCCTTCTCCAGGGGATTTTCCCAATTCAGGGATTGAACCCACGTCTCTTGTGTCTCATGCATTGACAGGCAGATTCTTTACCACTAGCACCACCTGGGAAGCTATGTTGTTGTTCAGCCACTAAGTTGTGTCTGACTCCTTGAGACCCCATGAACTACAGCATGCCAGGCTTCCCTGACCATCACTGCTTCCCAGAGTTTGCTCAAATTCACGTCCATTGAGTCTGTGATACTATCTAACCGTCTCATCCTCTGCCGCCCTCTTCTCCTTTAGCCTTCAATCTTTCCCAGCATCAGGATCTTTTCCAGTGAGTCAGCTCTTCGCATCAGGTGGCCAAAGTATTGGAGTTACACTGCCTCCAAAGGAATCTAAAGGTAGTAATATGAACTGGTGTCTACAGTGGTAGCAACAAGATCAATAAAATGAATCAGTTTTTTGTGATTCTTGTTTATTATAGGCTATGTACGACTACCAATAAACAGCATTATTTAAACCCACAACACAGAAGATTTTGAAATACTTGTTTCAAGGAAATGGCAACCCACTCCAGTATTCTTGTCTGCAGAATCCCATGAACAGAGGAGCCTGACAGGCTACAATCCATAAGATTGCAAAGAGTCAGACACAACTGAAGCAACTTAGCACGCAAACCCACAACACAAAAGATTTTGAAATATTTGTTTCATACAGACCTAGCCTAAAGTTTTCTCAATTTTTCTGTGGCTACAGAAACTTTACTGTGGAATATCCTTTGCATATATAAAGCATCTTTTTATACATCTGATATATCCTATTTTAAAAAATCAATCAAATAAGACAGTGTCTTTTTCTCCATTCCATTAACAAAGAACATCCTCTTCAACCCAGTAGGTTGCTTAAAAATGCATGCTTTTATCATAAGAAAGGCAGAACCAAAATTTGGAGATGGATCAGTATGCATCCAATACTTGCCACTGAAAGCTAAGAAGGGTAAGTGCTTGTGACTGGATGTGCTGTGTGTGCTTAGCTGCTCAGTCATGTCTGATTCTTTGTGACCTCATGGACTGTAGCCCGCCAGGCTTCTCTGTCCATGGGGATTCTCCAGACGGGAATACTGGAGTGGGTTGCCATGCCAAATGGTGGCAATGACTAAATATCTTAGGAATAGCATTAATCCTGGATCTCAACCAAGCAGGTGTTTGGGCAAGAGCTGCTTACACACACAGTTGCTACTTTCAAGTAACTCATAGCTAGTTGATAGAATATGTAAAACTACATTTAAGTACATCTGTAAAATCACTTTCGTAAGTGAGGAGTGCCAGAAAGAGCCAGGTGCTCCATAGTGCCAGGTATCAGTGAAAACATCAGGTGCATCCTCAAAGCAAAGTCAGTTATTAGGTGACAAATACCTCGCAAAACTTTTGCATGCTGTTTTGAGTTGTAATTTTTCTTCTGTTCTTTTTGTGATGTTTCCATGTGGTATTTCTTAAAGATAAATTATGTCTGATTAGAGTGCCAAAATATTGATACTTTAGACTGCTAGTTCGTAGCCTACTCTTTACTAAGAAGGTTGTCATTCATGTTTTTCTGAGATCATAGAATAGCATTTCACAGATAAGTTACCAGTAGTATCCAGTATCCTTAACAGAGGGAGGGGGAAAAATTAAAATGATTGATAGACTCTAAGTAAACATTTTAATTTATATTCTATACTAAATTTATATTTAATTTAATTTATATATACTTCATTCTGCTATCTATATTTTTACTCTAAGAATGCTGTTTTTTGAAAAGCATAGGTGAAACTTGAAAGTCCCATTTTTCTTATATGTAAAAATATTTAGTATAATATTTATAGGAATTTCAATGAAGATTTTAAGACAAAAATTGTACCCAAAGATCCTTTTGTTAAGAAATATATGGGTCATATAATTAAGATAGCACCTAATTCATACTAATAGAGAAAAATTCTTAAGTTTGTTGACTGAAATGTTACCTTTTTACCTGTTGAAATGTGCGCATGTATGTTTGTGTGTGTGTAGATTCTAAATATAACTGTCTGGTGACCAAAAAACTAAGCAGGAGATGGTATAAATTAATAAATGTCAAAGTTAGATCAGATAATCAAACTACCGACTTGTTTCAGGTAGTGCCTGAATATTTGAATATTTCGTTTATGTATCTTATATTTATTTCAAATTAGCCAAAGATTTTATAATTAAAAAATTAAGAAGGTCAAGGAAAAAATGCAAAGTTACTCACTAGTGACAAAATTGAGTGAAGGAGATAATGAAATAACTCCACTCCATAAATACACACAAAGGTACGTGCTATTCCTGAAAGCAGGAGAAGGAAGTTGTGATGATTCATTTCTTCATCACAGCTAAATTAAGTCAATACATATTTTCTGAACATCCATTTTAAGATAGCAATTTTCTAGGCTCCTCAAGAATGCAGATATGCACAGCCTTTGGTATCATATCTCCAACAAAAACATTTATAAAGAAACATTTAAAGAGCAGGAATCAAATTACAGCACAAGATAACAAGAAGCACTGCAACAAGATAGTAAGTAAGCAGTACAAACCACTCGTGTACCATGACTGAGGAAAACCTTACCTCGAAGCAGGGAGCTAAAAAACTGCTAGAAGTCTGATGGTTAAAAAGAAGAGGGAAGAATGTTCTTGAATACTGTGAGACTGGTAGGCTACAATCCATAGAGTCTCAAAGAGTTGGACACGACTGAAGCGACTTAGCACACACATGCACATCATGAGTAACAAAAAAAGGTAGTAAACAACTCTGAATGGCAGTTTCAAGTCTGTCATAATCAATTCAATGAAAAAAAAATTAAAAACCACAATAAATTACAAAATAACTAAAGACTTGTATTCAAATTAAAACTGTAAAATAATTTTCAAAAAATATGTGAACAGTAATTTGATTATACCATGTGGAAGACTTCTCAAAATGTAATTCTATAGGCATACAAATTTAACTCTCTGTATGTCAAATTTCATTATAAATAAAATTAAAAACCAAGAAAAATTAAGGGGAAAGGATCATTCACTATGTAGGCATCACAGGTATCCTAATTTTTTATGTTCCTGATGCTTTTAACATATTAAGGATTTTAAGATGAATATTTCAGTAGAAAAGTAGGCAAAGGAATTAATGAGTGACTCCAAAACAAATTAAAAGTGTCTAAGAGCCATGAAAAATATTAATAAATATTGTAAAAATTTACAAGGATTTATCTTTTTTTGCACAAAAAATATAATTCTCTTTGTTAGAGTGATACAGGAAAACTATAAACTTCTCAAGAGCAAGTGACATTAAAAATCCAAAGGCTTGCAAATGTGAATATATTTAACCCAGTAATCCTACTTAAAAATCTATCCTAAGGGATTAATAAAAGATGATACAAAACCTTTGTCAAAGATGACTAAAATGATACATATGAAGAATATTCATTGCAACAGTACTTAAGATATTAGCAAAATTAAGCAGCCTAAATTTCCAACCAGAGATTATAAGTTAAGACATATTTATACTTTGTAAGCAAGAACATTAATATTGCATAAAATTCCAGCAACATAAAAAATGTTCATGATGTATTGCTAAATGGGCTTCAATAACTATAAAACAGATAATAATATGGAAGGATTTTCACCAAACTATTTACATTCACTTTTTCAAGTTGGTGAGAGAATGATTTTCCAAATTTTCTGCAATGAGCACATATTATATTGATATTTATAGTTAGCAACATACTTATATCTTGTAAAAGTTGTAATACTTTGCAACCAATAAGTAATCAGTAAATGTTAAAATAGCTAGCAAAATCTCAAACTCACATTTTGATTTTAACTACTGATTACATGAAAATGAGATTCCTTAGCATTCACTTAATCAGCCATTTATTGCATGTATGTGTGTGTTTGTAATTATATTCCATATGTGTGCAGGATTTTTATTTTTTGGAAATTAAAAATTATCTTTTAAAGAAGTTTCACTTTGTAAAAATTCTTAAATTATGACTCCTCTAAAATATATTGTGTTCACTAATTTAATTCTTCTGTATCCCAGGTATTTGTGGTATATTAGTGGTGGTGTGTGCTCCTAATGTATCACTCACTGGGACGTACTAAGAATGTTTTCTGCCTTCTTAGCATATGTGTGGGTGCTAAGTCACTTCAGTCACGTCTGACTCTTTGTGACCCTATGGATCATGAACCCCCACCCCCATTCCCTCAGGCTCCCTGTGCATGGAGATTCTCCAGACAAGAATACTGGAGTGGGTTGCTATGTCTTCCTCCAGAGTTTCTTCTCCACCCAGGGATCAAAGAGAGTTGAACATAGGCTTTGCTGTCTTGGACCATTAATACTAGCATGGTGATGGCAAATTGTCTTGTGAGAGACCCACAATAAGACAGGAGAAGAAAGGAATTTGGGCCCTGAGACTGGCATCACAAATGAGGTTTCCAACAGCACGTTTTCATGAGTTGTTTTATATTGTTTCATACTGGAAGAACTTTTGGAGAGGCAGATCTTAGGAGTGGTGGAAACTGAGAGATTTCTAAAGTTTCCCAAAGTTTATTTTGAATCTCTCCTCAATATCATCAGTAGTTTTTTTATCTTTGTCCCTCCACCCACTCTGCTGTTTCTTGAGTATAACATATTATCAAACTATACTAGTTTTTTTATTTAGGGCAGTATTTCTCTATCAAAAGTTAAGGAAACAGGAAGGCTGAAATAATATAAGTAAAGTAGTGTTTATGCAAAATATAATTAGACACCTAATATGAACAAATCATTTTATATAACATGATGACTGACATTTAATTGGCACTCAGTAAATGTTGATTTCATCTTTTGTGTTTACTACCAGTGAGAAACTTTTTCAGAGACAAAGATGGTAGAAAATATACAAATAATGTTTATAAACAAATGTAGCATAAAACACTGAGAGAAATTCTTTATCTGTGTTCCAGAGATATTTTAGGGATTCAGGACCATAAACACATTATTAAAAGTATGTATTTTTGTACTCACATGTATATATTGGGAGTGAAAGTCCATACCATTCATTACATTTTTTCAAAGATTCTACCATTCCCCAAATCCAAAGAACAACTGATTGAAGAAAAGGAGTGAGGATATTGAACCAATTAAAGAAAATGCTGATTTGTACAGAGATTTGTTAATAATTTTGCTTTGAAAATATTTTGCAATATATTTATTACCTAGTTTGGAATGGTTCAGAACAATTCCAAGACTAATATCCATATGAAAGAACAGTCTCATTGAAATATTGGAGAGTAAGGTAAAAATAGGAGTCAATAAAGGGACTTGGAGCTTTTAGGATATCAGAGTGAGAACTTCCATAAATCTACTCTAAAAAAAGAATGAAAATAGTCCCTCCTATACCTGAAAAAAAAAAAAAGGAGAATGAAAACAGATAAGAAATTTCTAAGTCAATTTTTCAGAGCTCTAGAAATTCACCAGTTTTACAACAATCTGAGATGCATTTATTCAAGAAAAGCTGCTGAACCTCAGTAAGAACAAGATTTATGGCTATTTAACTTGACCTACACTTATTCCCTGCTCGCTCCCCAGTTCTCAAGCAGCCTTGAAAACTAACAGACTTGGAGCCAAGACGGAGGCAGACCAAGTCTGGATCTTCTCATATAGTCTCATCCTTAAAGCATCAATATTATTTGATTTGTCTCAAAGCTTCTTAGAAAATCTCTGTTCATAGGTCACTGTCATTATTTGACCTGATTTAGAGCTCAAAAGTCCTACCTCCAGATCATTTGTTGAAAACAATCAGTAGAAATTAATATCACAGATGCCTACATTAATAATTGTGGCAAACAAAAGCCTGGAAAAATTATAAAAGGAAGATACATTAATGAGATGTTCATAGGGGTTTTTGGAAAGCTCTGATATATTGCTGAGAATTTAGAAGGGCATATACTTGCTCCTTGGAAGGAAAGATATGACGAACCCAGGTAGCATGTTAAAAAGCAAAGACGTCACTTTGCCGACAAAGGTCAAAAGCTATGGTTTTTCCAGTAGTCATGTAAGAGTTGGACCATAGAAAAGCCTGAGCACCTAAGAATTAGTGCTTTCAAATTATAGTGCTGAAAAGACTCTTAAGAGTCCCTTAGACTGCAAGATCAAACCAGTCAATCCTAAAAGAAGTCAACCCTGAATATTCATTGGAAGGACGGATGCTGAGGCTGAAGGTCCAGTAATTTGGCCACCTGATGCAAAGAGCAGACTCATTGGAAAAGACCTTGATACTGGGAAAGACTGAGGGCAGGAGGAGAAGAGGAGATGGTTGGATGACATCACCACCTAAGTATACATGAATTTGAGAAAACTCTGGGGGATAGTGAAGGACGGGGAAGCCTGGCGTGCTGCAGTCCCTGGGGTCGCAAAGAGCTGGACATGACTGAGCAACTGAACAGCAACAGCAGCATATTCTGTCTATAAGAAACGCACTTCAGATTCAAAGACATGAATAGATTGAAAGTTTAAAAGATGAAAGAAAAATACCATACAAACAGTAACCAGAAGCAAAACCTCTTAATAGAAATGAAGGAAGAAATAGACAGAATTCAGTATCTCACTTTCAAAAAATGAATGGAACAACTAAGGGGGAGATCAGCAAAGAAATAGAAGACTACAGTTCAGTTCAGTTCAGTCGCTCAGTCGTGTCCGACTCTTCTTGACCCCATGAATCGCAGCACGCCAGGCCTCCCTGTCCATCACCAACTCCTGGAGTTCACTCAGACTCACGTCCATCCAGTCAGTGATGCCATCCAGCCATCTCATCCTCTGTCGTCCCCTTCTCCTCTTGCCCCCAATCCCTCCCTGCATCAGAGTCTTTTCCAATGAGTCAACTCTTCGCATGAGGTGGCCAAAGTACTGGAGTTTCAGCTTTAGCATCATTCCTTCCAAAGAAATCCCAGGGCTGATCTCCTTCAGAATGGACTGGTTGGATCTCCTTGCAGTCCAAGGGACTCTGAAGAGTCTTCTCCAACACCACAGTTCAAAAGCATCAATTCTTCGGCGCTCAGCCTTCTTCACAGTCCAACTCTCACATCCATACATGACCACTGGAAAAACCATAGCCTTGATTGGACAAACCTTTGCTGGCAAAGTAATGTCTCTGCTTTTGAATATGCTATCTAGGTTGGTCATAACTTTCCTTCCAAGGAGTAAGCGTCTTTTAATTTCATGGCTGCAGTCACCATCTGCAGTGATTTTGGAGCCCCCCAAAAGAAAGTCTGACACTGTTTCCACTGTTTCCCCACCTATTCCCATGAAGTGGTGGGACCAGATGCCACGATCTTTGTTTTCTGAATGTTGAGCTTTAGGCCAACTTTTTCACTCTCCACTTTCACTTTCATCCAGAAGTTTTTGAGTTCCTCTTCACTTTCTGCCATAAGGGTGGTGTCATCTGCATATCTGAGGTTATTGATATTTCTCCCGGCAATCTTGATTCCAGCTTGTGTTTCTTCCAGTCCAGCATTTCTCATGATGTACTCTGCATATAAGTTAAATAAGCAGGGTGACAATATACAGCTTTGACGTACTCCTTTTCCTATTTGGAACCAGTCTGTTGTTCCATGTCCAGTTCTAACTGTTGCTTCCTGACCTGCATACAGATTTCTCAAGAGGCAGGTCAGGTGGTCTGGTATTCCCATCTCTTTCAGAATTTTCCAGTTTATTGTGATCCACACAGTCAAAGGCTTTGGCATAGTCAAGAAAGCAGAAATAGATGTTTTTCTGGAACTCTCTTGCTTTTTCCATGATCCAGAGGATATTGGCAATTTTATCTCTGGTTCCTCTGCCTTTTCTAAAACCAGCTTGAACATCTGGAAGTTCACGGTTCACGTATTGCTGAAGCCTGGCTTGGAGAATTTTGAGCATTACTTTACTAGCATGTGAGATGAGTGCAATTGTGCAGTAGTTTGAGTTTGCTTTGGCATTGCCTTTCTTTGGGACTGGAATGAAAACTGAGATTTTCCAGTCCTGTGGCCACTGCTGAGGTTTCCAAATTTGCTGGCATATTGAATGCATCACTTTCACAGCATCATCTTTCAGTATTTGAAATAGCTCAACTGGAATTCCATCACCTCCACTAGCTTTGTTCATAGTGATGCTTTCTAAGGCCCACTTGACTTCACATTCCAGGATGTCTGGACAACACTATAAACCAACCAAACTGAACAAATATCTATAGCATACTCCATCCATCAATAGCAGACTACACAGTCTTCTCAAGTGCACACCAAATATTTTACAGGATAAAAAATGTGCTAAGTCATTGAACAAACCTCAGTAAATGTAAAAGAATTGAAATAATCAAAGTACATTCTCCAGTCACAATAGAATTAAATTATAAATCAATAAGGGGAAATTTGAAGAATTAAAAAAATGTGGAAGTGAAACAATATGTCTAAATAATCAATAGTTCAAATAAAAAATAGCAAGTAAAGTTTAAAATGCTTTAAAATGAGTGAAAGTAAAAATACAAAATACTAAAACTTATGAGGTGCAGCTAAAATAATGTTAACAGGGGAATTTATAGCTGTGAACATCTGTATTAAAAAAGAAGAATCTTAAATCAATAATCTAATTTTCCTCTTTAAAAAACTGGAAAAAGAAGAGAAAGCTATATCTAAAGCAAGCAAAAGGAAGGACGTCATTTAAAAAGTTAGAGCATAAATAAATGAGATAGAGAGTAGTAAAGCAATAGAGAAAAATCAGTGAAGCCAAAATTGGTTCTTTGATCAGCAAAATTAACAAAACTTTGCTAGAATGATCAAGAAATGAAGAGAACAGAATCAAATTACTAAAATCAGGAATAAAAAGGAGACAGCTTACATAACTTAGACAAAAATGACAAATTTTTAGAAAAACACAAAATGCCAAAAGTGATTCAAGAAGAACTAGAAAATCTGTACCTCTATATGTTTATTGGCACATTTCCCCGCCTTTGTTTCCTCTTTCCCTAAATTTTAATTAAAAATCCAATAATAGATACATTTGCCTTTTTTAATGGCAAAAATCGACTTAAAATGTTTAATTCTTTTCTCCTTTTTTTTTTTTTTTCCCTAAATGGAAAAGATCTTTAAGCAGTGTTTATGTCTAAGCTTCAAACTCCTAGTTGGAAAAATATTTGCATTTAATAAACATTTTGTGGCTTTCTAACTATAAGTGACTTTTAAACTGTGAGTTTAAATTTTCCTTATCTCTAAACTGGAGGTATTATAGCTTATTGTAGCCTTTGATAGAGGATTTACTGAACAAAATAATTTAGGAAAATCTAAAAATATTTCTTATTATTTCTACAGCTATCCTTGTAAAGCCCAGATTCTCAAGCAAACAGAGCCTTGATGAAAGCTCTTGTGTTATTGCTTTATTAGGAAGGGCAATTCTCAGAAAAGTAGGAGGAAGAAAAAAGGGAGATAACATAGAATTGAGCACAGTCTGTGTGTGATTACCAAGCCTGCCACTGCTTGGTACCAAGCAAACTGCAGCACATATTTTTGACAGTCTTTCAAGAGGCTGGGTGAATCATCACATCTCAGGATGGCCCATTTGGGAGACGAATAAAGAAGAGTTTATCTGCTAGCTCCCATCTCTCAAAACTCCTGAGATTTACCCCAACAGACATTAACTTCCCCACACTTCTAGGTGACGGTACAAGGACTCTGAGCAGCCTTTGTTATCACATGTCTCAGCTCCAGCAGGGAAGCCTTGGAATCAGAGAGAAGAACCCCCACAGCACAGGCTCTGATGAGAGAGACAGAATAGACCAGCATGATGTCCATTAGAGCCCGTGCATAGATGAAAAGGTGGCAGCAGCAGGGGTTTCAGAGACAGGTGACCCGAAGAGGGAATGAGACAGGGTACAAGTGTGTCTGATTCAACATCCAACCACAGTCTCCAAGTAAAAACTAGGCACGTGTTTGTGCATGCTAAAGGCTTCAGTTGTGTCTGACTCTTTGCGACCCTATGGACCATAGCCTACCAGGCTCCTCTTTCTATGGGATTCTCCAGGCAAGAATACTGGAGTGGGTTGTCGTGCCCTCCACCAGGAAATCTTCCCTACCCAGGGATCGAACCCACATCTCTTAAGTCTCCTGCATTGGCATGCAGGTTCTTTACTGCTAGCACCACCTGGGAAGCCCAGACACTAGGCAGAATATTCAAATTCAATGTAGGAAGCCTTTTTAACGAATATGGTATTGTTCTGTTCTCGGAGAAAAGACAGTGTTAAAGGCTTGATTATAACCACTTCCAAAGAACCATAAAAATTAGAAATGTTTTAGTACATTGCATCAGAGCACAACTTTTGGCTCTCATTGTAAGTCTTTATATGTACTCTAATTTTTATTGATCAGTTCGCTGTATTGGTCATCTTGGGCTGACGAAACAGAATGCCATGAATTGGGGGCTTAAACAACAGAAATTTATTTTCTTATGGTTTTGGAGGCTGGGAAGTCCAGGTCTGCTCCTGGTGGGCACTGTCTTCTGGTGTGTCAGTGGCTGCCTTCTCACTGTGTCCTCCAGAGCAGAGAGAGAAAGAGATCTCTTTCTTCCTCTTTGTATAAGACCGCCAGTCCTATCAAATTAGAACTCATGTCTCTATGATCTCCTGCGTGTGTGCTCAGTTGCTCAGTCATGTCTGACTCTTTGTGACCCCATGTACTGTAGTTCACCAGGCTCCTCTGTCTATGGATTTTTCCAGGCAAGAATCCTGGAGTGGGCTGCCATGTCATTCTCCCGGGGATCTTCCTGACCCAAGGACTGAACTTGAATGTCATACATTGGCAGGCGGATTCATTACCCCAGAGCCACCTGGGAAACCCCTTTATGATCTCATTTAGTCTCAATTACTGCCTAAAAGTCCTGTCTCTGAATACAGTCATGTTGGAGGTTAAGGTTTCAATGTATGAGTTTTGAGGACACACAATTTAGTCCATAGCATTCATTTATCACAAAGAATAATCTACTGAAATGTTAAAATAAAATGGAATTTGAATAATCCAAAACATTTACATTTTTATAAATTACTATAATTAAAATATCTTTGGGTGCCAATAATTTTGAGGTATCTCCATATACGACACAGTTTTTTTCTCAAAAATAAGACGTGTGAAAAAATAGAAAGTATCACTGTAACTCTGAAAGTATCACTTCCTTGTCAAGTTTTCAGATAAGAATATTTTAGATAGTGCCACTAAAATGATACATATATGAACCAGTAAATATATCCACACTGATTTGTTTGAGCCTAATCCTGGGGCTTCCCTGGTAGCTCAGACGGTAAAGCATCTGCCTACAATGCGGGAGACCTGGGTTCGATCCCTGGGTCCGGAAGATCCCCTGGAGAAAGAAATGGCAACCCACTCCAGTATTCATGCCTGGAAAATCCCATGGACCAAGGAGCCTGGTGGGCTACAGTCCATCGGGTCATAAATAGTTGGACACAGCTGAGCGACTTCACTTCACTTCACTTCAATCCTGGTGGCTCAGTGGTTAAAAAAAAATCCACCTGCCAAGCAGGAGAAGCAGGTTTGATCCCTTGGTTGGGAAGATTCCCTGGAGAAGAAAATGTCCACCCACTCCAGTATTCTTGCCTGGGAAATCCCATGGACAGAGGAGCCTGGCAGGGCTACTGTCCATGGGGTTGCAAAAGAGATGGACAACTGAGTGACTATACAACAACAACAAAGCCTATACATGCGTCTACGATTAAAGATGCACTATATGAGTTTTCCATATAAAGGCAAAAAAACCTCATTATCACTCAAAATTCTGAGTCCTGTCTCATAATAATAATATGTTTGCAGGGTTGTAGATCCCACCCGCAAGGTTGCATCACTTAGCTCCACTCATGATAAGAATGCTCAGTATTTAACTGGCTTTGTCAGACACTCACCCATACTTCCACCTCTTCTTCCATAACAGACAAGTATCTAGGCCTAAGGCTCTCGTTTCCCCTGGAAACTGATTGTATACATAGCTACGCCACCTTGCTCTTTATTTTGGGCTGCCAGGTATTAGTAACACCAGATATTAGGTTGGAGACTCATTTGAAATATCAGTTGGAAAGCTTTTCTGTTTTCAAGTTACCATAGCCCATGAAAACTTTCATGAGCCACATCTGTCTCAAAATGAAATAACATGAGCAACCTAAAGAAAAATGTTGCTTTCTTTACAAAGTGCCATGTTATTGCCCCAGGGAAAAAAGTCCAAATCCCTTAACAAGCTGTTACAATGAGTTGGGGCAGGAGGCTGCCCTCATACCACAGAACTTGTAATATCCTGCATATAGTCACTCCCTCCAGAGCTCCATGCCTTTCCTCTTGCTCTTCCTGTGCCCATAAATTCTTCCCACCTGCCTGGTGATGCGTACCCCTCTTCCTCAAATGTTGTCTCCTCAGGGAAGCCCTTCCTGATGTCCTCAACAGAGTTGATGTTTTTTCCTTTATGCTCCCTTGGTATTTTCTTTTTTTAATTTTTTAAAAGTCTTTATTGAATTTGCTACAACATTGCCTCTGTTTTATATTTTGGTTGTCTGGCTTTGAGGCATGTGCCATCTCAGCTCCCCAATCAGGGAGTGAACCTGTACCACCTGCCCAGGGAGGTGAAGTTCCAACCACTGAACTGCCAGGGACGTCTCCATCCCCTAGTTTTTTATTCATCTCTCCGGCTGCCTCGCCCACTTGGCCAGCATTCACTTTTGACAGGGGTCCTGCCATCTGAGTATATCTGTATCTAGAACATACCTGGTACTGTATCTCTCTACTGAATGAATGATGTTGTTGTTCAGTCACTCAGTTGTGTCCGACTCTTTGCAACCCCATGGACTGCAACACTCCAGACTTCCCTGTCCTCCGCTGTCTCCCAGAGCTTGAGCAGATTCATATTGATTGAGGTGGTGGTGCTACCTAACCTTCTCATCCTCTGTCATCCCTCCTCCTTTTTGCCTTCAGTCAGTCTTTCCCAGCATTAGGATCTTTTTCAGTGAATCATCTTCCAATCAGGTAGCCAAAGTATTGGAGCTTCGGCATCATTGGCAGTCCTTCCAGTGAACATTCAGGGTTGATTTCCTTCAGGATTGACTGGTTTGATCTCCTTGCAGTCCAAGAGAATCTCAAGATTCTTCTCCAGCACCACAATTCAAAAGCATCAATTCTTCAGCACCTAGCCTTCTTTATGGTCCAACTCTGGTTGGAGTGATGTCTCCATGGTCCAGAGTCCATGGAGTCTGGTCCACGGTCCAGAGTGATGTCTCTGCTTTTTAATATGCTATTTAGGCTTGTCATAGCTTTACTTCCAAGGAGCAAGTGTCTTTTATTTTAATGGCTGCAGTCACCATCTGCAGTGATTTTGGAGCCAAGAAAATAAAAATCTGTCACTGCTTCTTTTTCCCCATCTGCTGAATGAATGAATCAACCAGCAAATGCATTAAAGACCAACGATGCAAGTTACTGAAATAAAAGAAATAATGCTTGAAGACTAGTGTTTTACTTCATAACAAACCAGAAAAATCATAAACAGTGGTTTTCAAGGTCAGAAGCATATCCTTCTGATGATACCAATCTTAGAAGAAGAGTTTCTCTCTTGGTATTGTTATGCTAGAATTCAAAGACTTTTTTTCTGGTTATTCCAGAGACTGGAGCTGTACATCTACAGGACTAGTTATTTCTCTGATCCCACAGTTTAATGTATGTGAATCACAGCGCTCTACAAGGAAAACAAAAAGCTATAAACAGTGTTCATAATAGCACAGCCTCCAGTAAGGCCATTGCTGGAAGCCTGTGTGCATGCTTGTGCATGCCCAGTTCCTTCAGTCATGTCCAACCCTTTTTCAACCCCATGGACTATAGCCCGCCAGGCTCCTCCATCCATGGGACTTCCCAGGCAAGAATACTGTCATGGGATGTCATTTCTTCCTCCAGGGGATCTTCCCAACCCAGGGATTGAATTCAGGTCTCCTGCACTGTAGGCAGATTCTTTACTGTCTGAGCCACTGGGGAAGCCCACTGGAGGCCTTAGTGAATTCTAAAAGAGAGTGCAATTTTTTCCTTGCAAGTACAAATTACTTTTTAACTGTAAAGTGCAATGTGCAAATTTGTCTCCCTAATGGAAGTATGGTTAATTTTCATCATGTGAGAAAACAGTATATAAATTTCAAGGAAAAAAATATTTAAATTCAAGAAAAATACTGCATATAAATTTTTCTATACCTCTTTTGGATGCTGTAGAAGAGCCACCCACCTGCCCTCACACCAGTTTTGTTATAAAATTCTATTTTTTAATTAAAAATACATTGAGGCTTTTTTTCTTCCCATACTTTAAGCTGTTCAGAAATGATAAGATTTGAAAGACCTTTGATCTTCGCCAGAGAGTAATGCCATTAACAAATGCAAAAGAATAATAAAATGCCTAAAACGATAAGGTATTAGGGTCTGAGCTAAGTAGTCCTTTAATTGGAAAAGGTTCATGTGTTAATAGTCAATGTTAAGCAGTAACTAGTAGATATAATATGTGCTTTTTTTTAGTAGAGTAGATAAAAACTTGTCCAATTTTAATGTAAATTTAGTGGAAATTTTAATGTTCCACTCTAAAATGCTATGATTAGTTTCAGAGGAATAAAAAAAAAAAGTCTTTATCAGTGAGCACATCCATAAGGTTTTAACAACAAAGTTCCTTAAATAATTTTACTCTCTGAAATTGTTTCATAACTGGCAAGAAGATTTTCATGTTTAATAAGTACATATTATATCCCTTGTTTAAAAAAGGAAATCCAAAAAACTGTTCATTCTTGTCTTCATCTTAGAAAAGCTGTTTGACCTCTTTCCTTGCTCTCACTGAGTGAATTTTTTAAAACCTATTTTTTTCTGTCTTCTTCAAGAAAGGCATATTTTGACAGTATTTTTTTCCTCCAGGGAATCTTTAAATAGCCAGGTAACAAGAATTCATTGTGCAAATGGTACAGTGAATGTGAAAGTAAAGAATGACATTTAGGACAATTTTTACTCTAGTTTCATGTTCAGGGATCTCAGTTTATTAATGAAGAGATTTGGTCTAACCATGTTCCCCAAATATTGCTGTCACATTAAATAATTTGCTGGGTTTTATTTAATCTGAGAAGCTCATCCTTTCTCACAGCTTTTCTATCATCCAATTCCTTCCTTTCACCTTAAATAAAGTGTTGGAATGCCAAAAGATTTCTGGATGAAGTCCATGTTCAGTTCCATCATCTGAGATTAGACTGTTAATTTCCCCAATCCAACATGTAGCTAGCTCCTCTCTCAACATTAGCTGTTTCCCATTGACAAAACCAGTTGTCTATCCAGGCTCAAGAAGTTAGTATGCAGGTTCTATCTTCCCCTTCACTTTATGTTTCTAGAGCTGTTGTGGTTTAGTCACTAAGTCATGTCCAACTCTTTGCCTCTGGACTGCAGCACTCCAGACTTCCCTGTCCTTCACCATCTCCCATCTTCATCGTCTCAAACTCATGTCCACTGAGTTGGTGGTGCCATCCAACCATTTCATCCTCTGTCATCCCTTTCTCCTCCTGCCTTCAGTCATTCCCAGCCTCAGGGTCTTTTCCAATGAGTCAGCTCTTCACATCAAGCGGCCAAAGTATTGGAGCTTCAGCTTAAGCATCAGTCCTTCCAATAAATATTCAGGGTTGATTTCCTGGTTTGATCTCCCTTCTGTCCAAGGGACTCTCAAAAGTCTTCTCCAGCACCACAGTTCAAAAGCATCAATTCTTTGGCACTCAGCCTTCTTTGTGGTCCAACTTTCACATCTGTACATGACTACTGGGAAAGCCATAGCATTGACTATATGGACCTTTGTCGGCAAAGTGATGTCTCTGCTTTTTAATACACTGTCTAGATTTGGCTTCCTTGGTGGCTCAGACAGTGAAGAATCCCCTTGCAATGTGGGAGACTTGGGTTTGATCCCTGGGTTGGGAAGATTCCCCTGGAGGAAGGCATAGCAACCCACCCCAGTATTCTTGCCTAGAGAATCCCCAGGGACAGAGGAGCCTGGCAGGCTACAGTCCCTGGGGTTGTAAAGAGTCAGACATGGCTGAGTGACTAAGTACACACTAGCACTAGATTTGTCATAGCTTTTCTTAGAAGGAGCAAGCATCTTTTAATTTCATGGCTGCAGTCTCTCTCCACAGTGATTTTGGAGCCCAAGGAAAGAGAGTCTGTCACTGTTTTCATTTTCCCCCCATCTATTTGCCATGGGAGTCTCCCAAAAAAAGTTTCCTTCAAAAGCATATTCAAGTCCTATGTTAAACTCAGTTTCTCCCTAACGCAAATCAGAGATCACTGCTTGTATAAAGGTAGCTTATTTTACTGAGGAATATAATCTTAGAGATCAAGCATGGGGAGTACAGATTTTGAACAGGGAAAGAAGAAAAACCAATGTGGAGATGTGTTACTGATAAGACACCACAAGTACAACCATTGTTCAGTCTCACAGGATCTTTTGGAAGCCTTGTGTTTCAGAACTGATGACTTGGCGGCAGGAGGAGGAAGCATTTATCCATTGGTCCTCATCTCTAGTACTTAAGGTTGGAACTTAAGTGGTACACTTCTGGTTTGTATACCTTGGGGCCAAACATGGTCCCATGGGTATCCCACACCCTTGGCCAAGCAGTCTTATGGCAGGAAGTAAGAGTTACATGGTGAAGGCCCCAAATCAGGTACTGTATGACTGAACCAGGGTGAAGATTGTTGCAGTATTTAATAAAACTAGTCAGCACAGCAGTGGTTACAGTCAGAGATGGGCTGAGAGGATATGAAATGGTCAGTATAGCCCATCCCTTGCACCACCAGATCCACCATGCCCTCCACTAAGTGCAATCTGTCAGAGTCCCCTTCAAAGTCATGATCAACATTAATCTGTGAGCAGACTTACTTCCAGGATTTATTGGGACAAACTCTAGTCCCCACTTTGCAACCAGTAACAAGGTCAGAGTTGACATGAATCATCTCCCTTCTTGTCTATTCACTCTATTGACTTCCCTTGCTCTTACCCAATGCTTTGACTGGCTTGGATTTCTTGTTGCTGAGATGACCTTGATTCTCATACTTGAGAGATCTGAGCCCTTAGTTGCCTTTCCACTTGGTGGTGTATTTGCCGTAATGGCCCATTCACATTATCTCTTTGCAAAAAAAATACAAATATTTACTCCTCATGTATGTTACAGTTCCATGCATATTCCTTCCTGTTCCCGTTATGTATCACTAATCCTAGCACCGCACAGACATTTGAGTCAGTTGCCTCCACCTCATGCTGCAATGGTGTGAGCAGCCCAAATGACCAAGAGGTAGCTGTAGCTTCAAGTTAGAGTGGAAAATAAGAATGTAGTTCTACTTTGTCCTGTGGTAAAAATAATCCCTTTCCAGAGATCAAGCCCACTTATCCAACAGAATATTTTTGGAAATGGGGAGCACACATTCCACAAGTGAGTCCCTGAAGAGTGGTCAGATGAATCCTACTCCTTGTTTCTGGGACCCACATATTCTAGCTGCTAGAGGCAGCAGCATATATTAAAGCCACTGATTTGTGCATATACACATCCTAGAAAGGGCTTCCCTCGTGGCTCAGATGGTAAAGAATCTGCCTGCAATGCAGGACACCTGGGTTTGATCCCTGGATTAGGAAGATCCCCTGGAGAAGGAAATGGCAACCCTCTCCAGTATTTTTGCCTGGGAAATCCCATGGACAGAGGAGCCTGAGTCCATGGGGTCACAGGAGTTGGACACTACTTAGCAACTAAATCACCACCACCTAAAGGATTTATAAATACTTAGTTGCTCAGTCATGCCCAACTCTGTGGCCCCAGGGACTGTAGCCTGCCAGGGTCCTCGGCTCATGGAATTTTGCAGGAGAGAATACTGGAATGGGTTGACATTTCCTCCTCCAGGGGATCTTCCCAACCTAGGGATTGAATCCTCATCTTCCGCATTGCAGGCAGACTCTTGACCACTGAGCCATCAGGGAAGCCCGGCACTAACACGAGACACAAACAAAAGAATACTTTTGTGCCCAAGGCCACAGATCCCGTCACATGCATCTTCCTAAGATTTCATTGTCTCATCTTCTAATTATCTTTCTCCAGAGTCCTGACTGAATAACCAAACCATTTACTCTGCCCAGGAGCCCAAAGCCAAGGCCATTTTTTCTTCCATGCGAGGTGAACTTCCAAATATTAGTTTTGAAAGTTTACTTCCCTCACCATGTCCTAAGTGAGCCTGCTGCTGCTGCTGCTAAGTCGCTTCAGTCGTGTCTGACTCTGTGCGACCCCATAGGCGGCTGTAGCAATTATCCAGTAATGCTAGCATGAGTAAATTATTGGGTTGGTCAAAAAGTTCATTTGGAAAGATCCTGTGGAAAAACTTGAATGAACTTTTTGACCACCTCAAAGCATCAACTTATCTGTGAAGCATGCCTCAGTTGTTGTCACCTCTTTTATTCAGTCATGGTGGTGGGAGGGGGTTGGTACCATACAAATGACTTGGGCGCTTCACCACCTGTTTATGTAATTTACTTCTGTCTTTTGGACCTTCTCAGACTTCATCTTGAATGGTACTTTTATTAGATATCACTACACTTTCTGCCCAAACTTATGACTCAGTGGCTTAGATAATATACAGTTCTAGTCCCATAGTCCGGAGAAGGCAACAGCACCCCACTCCAGTACTCTTGCCTGGAAAATCCCATGGACTGAGGAGCCTGGAAGGCTGCATGCAGTCCATGGGGTCATGAAGAGTCGGACACGACTGAGTGACTTCACTTTCACTTTTCACTTTCATGCATTGGAGAAGGAAATGGCAATCCACTCCAGTGTTCTTACCTGGAGAATCCCAGGGATGGGGGAGCCTGGTGGGCTGCCGTCTATGGGGTCGCGCAGAGTTGGACACAACTGAAGTGACTTAGCAGTAGCAGCAGCAGCAGCAGCAGAATCTACTGTCATGCCAGGAACTGTTTTTCAAATGTTACATAATTGTCTACTACTCAGGAAATTGTCTTGCTCTAATACACTAGGGTTTTTTTGTGTTTTTTTTGCCATGAGCTTTTGTCTATTGAGGTTTGCCCTCTGGCACATAGGCAGCTTATTAGGATGCCTAAAAGTACTGGCCAATTACTGCTAATCATGTTCAATTTCTATTTATGTCAGCAATATTATAATCCAACTTGAGGTGTTACAGAATATAAAAATGATCAAGGTCCCTGCAGACTATATAGTGACAGAGAACAGGAGATTTAGTTTAGCTCTGAGGGAAGAAAATGAATGTATATTGTCCTTTCTGTGGAAAAGTGACCTGATTTTTATTTCTGTTATCAAAGAGAGTTATGGAGAACATGTCCACCAGATCACTAGTTGCCACAAGCTACCACGTCTAAGAGGCTGACTTGATCTGATACCAAAAAAGGTACCTCTACATGTGGTAATTAGGATGACCACTAATTAAGCTCTGATGTTTCATTGTCATTTGCCCTGATACATCTGGATTATTCAAAGGCCAGACAAATTGATTACATGATATTATAAGGAGAATCTCCACTTTTGCAACCCTTAGGATTTTAACGGTGGTACGAATGTCTGAAATTCTTCTTGGAATGAAGTACGAGTTCTGACTGCTGTCTTTACTGGAGGTGGCAAGGGCGGATACAATTTCTAGGGCTTTTCTTAGCTTTTCCTGCCATAGTGACTGCTTCTTCTTAATGAGGTACAGTTTTTCCAACTTCAGAGTATAGCTATCTCCAATTTATACATTCAAGAGCCTGGGGAAATAACGAGGTTTTGTCCATGTTCCTATTAAATATTTGAGATGGACTTGAACCCAAACTCAATTTATCACCTGTAGAGGACACCACAGGAGTGGAAGAAATCATGTATAATATTGATTGGCCAAAAAGTTCCTTTGGTTTTTCCATAACAGCTATGGGAAAAACCAAATAAACATTTTGGCCAACCCAATAGCACAGATGAGAACTCTGATAATATTTAAGAGGAAGGCAGAGGGGAAACTTGCAGTAAAAAAAAAAAAAGAGAGAGAGAGAGAGAGAGAGAAAGAGGAGTCAGAAAGGAGAATGAAGTGAGAGCAATAATCAACAAATGTAGGGAAGAAAATCTTTTCAGGAAGGAGAAGTGATAATCAATGTGAAACAGTGCTGAGTATCACGTTCAAAGTTGGAATGATCTGAAGTCAATAGGTAGAGACAATATGAAGACATTTTCCCTTTGCTTGAACAAATGAAGCAGAAGAGCATGGGGCAAATGCCAGATTGCAAGGGGCTGAGAATTATAGGGAAACTGAAGAAACTCAGGCAATGAGGCGGCTCAGACAGTAAAGAATCTACCTGCAATGCAGGAGACCTGAGTGCAATCCCGGGGTCTGGAAGATCCACTGGAGAAGAAAATGGCAACCCACTCCAGTATTCTTGCCTGGAGAATCCCATGAACAGAGGACCCTGGCAGTCTACAGTCTATGGGGTCACAGAATCGAACATCACTAAGTGACTAACATTAAGCTGTTTTAATAAATTGACCCATGAAAAGAGGACATGAAGGGATGATGATTTGAAGGGAAGAAGAACCAGAGTAAGGTGTGGCTGTTGCTGTTTTTATTTGGTATTGAAACAGTATGAATGAGTTTTAGTTAGATGAGAGAGAGAAATCAAAGTAATAAGAAGGTGAATAAAAAAAGATTCCTTTTTCCCCTGAACGCTTTTATTCTTCTAATTCTTATGTGAATAATGAAAGATTTTCCCATAGACACCTCTAGAATCAAATTTTTAGTTTCTTTTATTGGCTCATTTTACAACCAACATTTTAATTTTATTTTCTTATTGCTTGTAGCTTAGTTCAGGAAGATTTTGCAAAACTATTAAATGTTACACTGCAGCATAAGAAAAGGCAGGCATAATTCCACAATTACCTTGCCCAAATTGAAGCTGTCCAAATTTGAATTATTAGAGCTTTTAAAGAGATAACGACCTATTTCATTTTATTGTCTCTTAATATATGACAGCACTGTAGAATTAAAGATCACACACACTGATGATGAAAGCCCTTTTATTGGAAAATGGGATATTCCGGTATGCCTGAAAAGATTGATTAAGAAATGAACCAAGATAAGTGTGTGGTTGTTTCAAAGTAATCAGGCCTTTGGGACTACTTAAGGTTATAAACAGAAGCAGGTGTCTAATTCTTCATGAGTCGTTTTTACCACTGAGAACACAGATCACATTGTGTGTGTTTGTTTGTGTGTGTGTGTAGCATATAATTTCTGGAAGATACTGTATGCTGCAGAAATTAATTTCCTTTAGTTCTTTTTACAAGTGGGGTCCTTCTTTGGATGTATTCTCATGGAAGTATATCTGAATATATGTGATGTGTTATGTACAAGTGTATTTGTGAATTTGCACATAAATACACAGGTTGGTATGTATATATAGGTGCATATATTTGTATGTTTGTATGTGCAAATTTAAGTTCAGTCATTGGTGTTGGACTCATTTGAATCACCCTTGTGTGTTCAATTATGATTTTAAAATTTCCTTTCAGGTGTGGGAAAATAAGTCAGTTAGGTATGTATGCTTAGTTTGGAGAAAAACATAGATAAGTCATATATAGCCTTAAATGCTACTAAATTACTATATTTTACTGAGAAATAATTGACATACGCCACTAAGGCATACAGCATGAAGATTTGATTTACATGTATTGTGAAATTATTATTGCAGTAGTTCCAGTAAGCATCCATAATCTCAAAGTTACAATAAAAAGACAATAAACAAGAAAAAAAATTTTCTCCTTGTGATAATTCTTGGGATTTACTCTCATAACAACTTTCCTATATTATCATATGGCAGTAATTGGCTATTGTTATCATGTTGAACATTACAACTCTAGTACTGATTTATCTCACAGCTGGCAATGTGTACATTTTGACCATCTTCCTCCAATTCTCTCCTCCCCCCACACTCTGCCACTGGTCACCACATATCTGATCTCTCTTTCTGCAAGTTTGATTGGATGGTAGGTTTAGGTTCCATATATAAGTGAGATCATACAGTATTTGCCTTTCTCTGTCTGACTTACTTAGTTTAATGCCTTTAAGGTTCACCCCATGTTGTCACAAAGGTTAGAATTTTCTCACTTTTTTATGGCTAAATAACATTCCATTGTGTGTGTATACAGATACATTCTTTTTACCATTCCTTTCCATTATAATTTATTGAAACATATTGACTACAGTTTCATATACTATAACTAGGACCTTGTTGTTTATCTGTAGTAGTTTGCTGATATCTTTTATTTACTTGCCTGGTTGCTAAGTGTAGGTACCGTGTTGATAGGAGCGGTAAGAGTGGGCACCATTGTCTTGTTCCTGACTGTAAAGATAAAGCTTTCAACCTTTCATCATTGAGTATAATATTAGCTCTGGGCTGGTCATGTAGGTATTTATTAAGATATGTTCCTCCTCTGTCTAATATCTAATTGTTACCATGAATGGATGCTGAATTTTGTCAAATGCATTTTCTGTACCAGTTGAGATGATTATGATTATTCTGTTTCATTTTTTTAATGTGATGTATCACACTGATTGATTTGCAAATGTTGAACCATTCCAGGGATAAATCCCACTGGATCATGGTGAATGATTCTTTTAATGTGCTGATAAATTTAGCTTGGAAGTATTTTATTGTGAGTTTTTGCATCTATATTCACCACTAGCAGTTTTCGTTTCTACTGGAGTCCTTTTCTGGCATTGGTATTAGGATAATGCTAGCCTCACAAAATGAGTTTGTGAGTGTTCTCTCTTCAATTTCTCAAAAATGTTTCAGAAGGGTTGATGTTAATTCTTCTTTAAATGTTTGGTAAAATTCACCAGTGAAGCCATCTCAGTTCAGTTCAGTTGCTCAGTCCTGTCTGACTCTTTGCAGCACCATGGACTGCAGCACGCCAGGCCTCCCTGTTCATCACCAACTCCTGAAGTTTACTCAAACTCATGTCCATTGAGTCAGTGATGCCATCCAACCATCTCATCCTCTGTCATCCCCTTCTCTTCCCACCTTCAATCTTTCCCAGCATCAGGGTCTTTTCAAATGAGTCAGTTCTTTGCATCAGGTGGCCAAAGTATTGGACTTTCAGCTTCAGCTTCAGTCCTTCCAATGAATATTCAGGACTGATTTCCTTTAGCATGGACTAGTTGGATCTCTTTGCAGTCCAAGGGACTCGCAAGAGTCTTACCCAACACCATAGTTCTAAAGCATCAATTCTTCAGCCCTCAGCTTTCTTTATAGTCCAGCTCTCACATCCATACATGACTACTGGAAAAACCATAACCTTGACTAGATGGACCATTGTTGGCAAAGTAATGTCTCTGCTTTTTAATGTACTGTCTAGGTTGGTCATAACTTTCCTTCCAAGAGCAAGCATCTTTTAATTTCATGGCTGCAGTCACCATCTGAAGTGATTTTGGAGCCTAAAAAGTAAAGTCTCTCACTGTTTCCATTGTTTCCCCATCTATTTGCCATGAAGTGGTAGGACCAGATGCCATGATCTTAGTTTTCCTGAGTTTTAAACCAACTTTTTCACTCTCCTCTTTCACTTTCATCAAGAGACTCTTTAGTCCTTCTTTGCTTTCTGCCATAAGGGTGGTATAATCTGCATATCTGAGGTTATTGATATTTCTCCCAGCAATCTTGATTCCAGCTTGTACTTCATCCAGCCTGGCATTTCTCATGATGTACACTGAATATAAATTAAATAAGCAGGGTGACAATATACAGCCTTGATGTACTCCTTTTCCTATTTGGAACCAGTCTGTTGTTCCATGTCCCAGTTCTAACTGTTGCTTCCTGACATGCGTATAGATTTCTCAAAAGGCAGGTCAGGTGGTCTGGTATTCCCATCTCTTGAAGAATTTCCCACAGTTTGTTGTGATCCACACAGTCAAAGGTACTGTGTCAAAGACAGAGTCAAAGGTACTCTGTCAAAGACAGAGTCGGACACTACATAAGTGACTTAGCAGCAGCAGCAGATGTTTTTCTGGAACTCCCTTGTTTTTTTGATGATCCAATAGATGTTGGCAATTTGATCTCTGGTTCCTCTGCCTTTTCTAAATCCAGCTTGAACGTCAAGAAGTTCATGGTTCACACACTGTTTGAAGCCTGGCTTGGAGAATTTTGAGCATTACTTTGCTAGTGTGTGCTGCTGCTGCTGCTAAGTCACTTCAGTCGTGTCTGACTCTGTGGGACCCCATAGATGGCAGTCCACCAGGCTCCCCTGTCCCTGGGGTTCTCCAGGCAAGAACACTGGAGTGGGTTTCCATTTCCTTCTCCAATGCATGTAAGTGAAAAGTGAAAGTGAAGTTGCTCAGTTGTGTCCCACCCTTAGTGACCCGCGTAAGATGAGTGCAATTGTGCAGTAGTTTGAACATTCTTTGGCATTGACTTTCTTTGGAATTGGAATAAAAACTGATCTTTTCCAGTCCTGTGGCCACTGCTGAATTTTCCAAATTTGCTGGTGTATTGAGTGCAGCACTTTCACTGCATCATCTTTCACGATTTGAAATAGCTCAACTGGAATTCCATCACCTCCACTATTTTGTTCATAGTCATGCTTCCTAAGGCCCATTTGACTTCACATTCCAGGATGTCTGGCTCTAGGTGAGTGATCATATCATCATGATTATCTGGGTCGTGAAGATCTTTTTCGTACAGTTCTTCTGTGTATTCTTGCCACTTCTTCTTAATATCTTCTGCTTCTGTTAGGTCCATACCTCTTTTGTCCTTTATTGTGCCCATCTTTTCATGAAATGGTCCCTTGGTATCTCTAATATTCTTGAAGCGATCTCTAGTCTTTCCCATTCTGTTGTTTTCCTCTATTTCTTTGTATTGATCACTGAGGAATGATCACAAGATCACTTTCTCATCTCTCCTTGCTCTTCTTTGGAACTCTGCATTCAAATGGGTATATCTTTCCTTTTCTCCTTTGCCTTTAGCTTCTCTTCTTTTCACAGCTATTTGTAAGGCCTCCTCAGACAACCACTTTGCTTTCTTTCATTTCTTTTTCTTGGGGATGGTCTTTTTTTTTTTTTTTTTTTTAGAGAGAGAGCTTTATCTTTCTTTCTTTCTTTATTTTTAATATAAATTTATTTATTTTAATTGGAGGCTAATTACTTTACAATATTGTATTGGTTTTGCCATACATTGACATGAATCTGCCATGGGTGTACTCGTGTTCCCCATCCTGAACCCGCCTCCCTTCTCCCTCCCCATACTGTCCCCCGGGTCATCCCAGTGCACCAGCCCCGAGCATCCTGTATCATGCATCGAATCTGGACTGGTGATCTGTTTCACATATGATAATATACATGTTTCAGTGCCATTATCCTAAATCATCCCACCCTCACCCTCTCCCACAGAGTCCAAAAGACTGTTCTATACATCTGTGTCTCTTTTGCTATCTCACATACAGGGTTATTGTTACCATCTTTCTAAATTCCATATATATGCATTAGTGTACTGTTTTGGTGTTTTTCTTTCTGGCATACTTCACTCTGTATAATAGGCTCCAGTTTCATCCACCTCATTAGAACTGATTCAAATGTATTCTTTTTAATGGCTGAGTAATACTCCATTGTACCACAGCTTTCTTATCCATTCATCTGCTGATGAGCATCTAGGTTGCTTCCATGTCCTGGCTATTGTAAACAGTGCTGCAATGAACATTGGGGTATACGTGTCTCTTTCAATTCTGGTTTCCTCTCTAGGTTGCTTCCATGTCCTGACTATTGTAAACAGTGCGCAATGAACATTGGGGTTCATGTGTCTCTTCAATTCTGGTTTCCTCGGTGTGTATGCCCAGCAGTGGGATTACTGGGTCATATGGCAGTTCTGTTTCCAGTTTTTTAAGGAATCTCCACACTATTCTCCATAGTGGCTGTACTAGTTTGCATTCCCACCAACAGTGTAAGAGGGTTCCCTTTTCTCCACACCCTCTCCAGCATTTATTGCTTGTAGACTTTTGGATCACAGCCATTCTGACTGGCATGAAATGGTACTTCATAGTAGTTTTGATTTGCATTTCTCTGATAATGAGTGATGTTGAACATCTTTTCATGCATTTGTTAGCCATCTGTATGTCTTCTTTGGAGAAATGTCTGTTTAGTTCTTTGGCCCATTTTTTGATTGGGTCGTTTATTTTTCTGGAATTGAGCTGCAGGAGTTGCTTTCATATTTTTGAGATTAATTCTTTGTCAGTTGCTTCATTTGCTATTATTTTCTCCCATTCTAAAGGCTGTCTTTTCACCTTGCTTATAGTTTCCTTTATTGTGCAGAATCTTTTAGGTTTAATTAGGTCCCATTTGTTTATTTTTGCTTTTATTTCCAATAGTCTAGGAGGTGGGTCATAGAGGACCCTGCTGTGATTTATGTCGGAGAGTGTTTTGCCTATGTTCTCCTCTAGGAATTTTATAGTTTCTGGTCTTACATTTAGATCTTTAATCCATTTTGAGTTTATTTTTGTGTATGGTGTTAGAAAGTGTTCTAGTTTCATTCTTTTACAAGTGGTTGACCAGTTTTCCCAGCACTTTTTAAAGAGATTGTCTTTTCTCCACTGTATATTCTTGCCTCCTTTTTCAAAGATAAGGTGTCCATAGGTGCGTGGATTTATCTCTGGGCTTTCTATTTTGTTTCACTGATCTATATCTCTGTCTTTGTGCCAGTAACATACTGTCTTGATGACTGTGACTTTGTAGTAGAGACTGAAGTCAGGCAAGTTGATTCCTCCCCTATCTTACTCAAACTCTTACAGAAAATTGCAGAGGAAGGTAAACTTCCAAATGCATTCTATGAGGCCACCATCACCCTAATACCAAAACCTGACAAAGATGCCACAAAAAAAAGAAAACTACAGGCCAATATCACTGATGAACATAGATGCAAAAATCCTTAACAAAATTCTAGCAGTCAGAATCCAACAACACATTAAAAAGATCATACATCATGATCAAATGGGCTTTATCCCAGGATGCAAAGATTCTTCAATATCCACAAATCAATCAGTGTAATACACCACATTAACAAATTGAAAAATAAAAGCCATATGATTATCTCAATAGATGCAGAGAAAGCCTTTGAGAAAATTCAACATCCATTTATGACAAAAACCCTCCAGAAAGCAGGAATAGAAGGAACATACCTCAACATAATAAAAGCTATATATGACAAACCCACGGCAAACTTTATCCTCAATGGTGAAAAACTGAAATCATTTCCCCTAAAGTTAGGAACAAGACAAGGGTGCCCACTCTCACCACTACTATTCAACATAGTTTTGGAAGTTTTGGCCACAGCAATCAGAGCAGAAAAAGAAATAAAAGGAATCCAAATTGGAAAAGAAGAAGTAAATAAAACTCTTACTGTTTGCAGATGACATGATCCTCTACATAGAAAACCCTAAAGACTCCACCAGAAAATTACTAGAGCTAATCAATGAATATAGTCAAGTTGCAGGATATGAAATTAACACACAGAAATCCATTGCATTCCTATACATTTCTCCCTATTCAATGAGAAAACAGAAAGAGAAATTAAGGAAACAATTCCATTCACCATTGCAATGAAAAGAATAAAATAGTTAGGAATATATCTACCTAAAGAAACAAAAGAACTATATGTAGAAAACTATAAAACACTGATGAAAGAAATCAAAGAGGACACTAATAGATGGAGAAATATACTGTATTCATGGATCGGAAGAATCAATATAGTGAAAATGAGTATACTACCCAAAGCAATCTATAGATTCAATGCAATCCCTATCAAGCTACCAAGGGTATTTTTCACAGAGCTAGAACAAATAATTTCACAATTTGTATGGAAATACAAAAACCTTGAATAGCCAAAGCAATTTTGAGAAAGAACAATGAGGATGGTTTTATCCCTGCCTCCAGTACAATGTCACGAACCTCCATCCATAGTTCTTCAGGCATTCTGTCTATCAGATCTAGGCCCTTGAATCTGTTTCTCACTTCCACTGTATAATTGTATGGGATTTAATTTAGGTCATACCTGAATGGTCTAGTGGTTTTCCCCACTTTCTTCAATTTAAGTCTGAATTTGGCAATAAGGAGTTCATGATCTGAACCATAGTCAGCTTCTGGTCTTGTTTTTGCTGACTGTATAGAGCTTCTCCATCTTTGGCTGCAAAGAATATAATCAATCTGATTTCGGTATTGACCATCTGGTGATGTCCATGTGTAGAGTCTTCTCTTGTATTGTTGGAAGAGGGTGTTTGCTATGTCCAGTGTGTTCTCTTGGCAAAGCTATTACCATTTGCCCTGCTTCATTCAGAATGTTTCACCTTCATTCCAAGGCCAAATTTGCCTGTTAGTCCAGGTATTTCTTGACTTCCTATTTTTGCATTCCAGCCCCCTATAATGTAAAGGACATCTTGTTGGGGTGTTAGTCTAGACGGTCTTGTAGGTCTTCATAGAAACATTCAACTTCAGGTTCTTCAGCATTACTAGTCAAGGCATAGAGTTGGATTACTGATATTGTATGGTTTGCCTTGGAAACGAACAGAGATCATTCTGTCATTTTTTGAGATTGCACCCAAGTACTGCATTTTGGACTCTTTTGTTGACTATGATGGCTACTCCATTTCTTCTAAGGGATTCTTGCCCACAGTAGTAGATATAATGGTCATCTGAGTTTAATTCACCCATTCCTGTCTCTTTTAGTTCACTGATTCCTAAAATGTCAATGTTCACTCTTGACATCTCCTGTTTGACCACTTTCAATTTTCTTCATTGCAGATTTTCTTATTACTGATTCAATCTTCTTACCAATCTATTCAAAGATTTTATTTCTTCCTGTCAGTCTTGGTAAGATGTATGTCTCTAAGAAAGTTCCTGTTTCTTCTAGTCTGTTGGTGGTGTATAGTTGTTCATAATAGCATTTATAATCTAGGAATTATGACCAACACTTCTGGTAAGATGAGGCTGTAAGAATCTCTTTAAAGTGGGTAGGGCTGTGACTCAGCACCTTTGCCTGGGTGCAGGCAAACTGGGTTTGAGGGCCAGTGAAACTCCTCATTAGAGGACTCAAGTCAGGCAGATCTGAGTTCCCTGGTCAGAGTGCACCCTTGACTTGATTGTGCAGATGAATAAAGCCACTGGTTGGGAGTCCTACTTGGGCACTGCAGGTAGGAACTCAGTCTGTCAGGATCCTTGTGCTGGATATTGCAAGCCCCTCTGCCCTTCTCCATCACAGATTCTCAGTGACTGAGCCCCACAGATGCCACCACAATCCATGGGGTGTGAGAACAGAGCAGGGCTTCCCACAGAGAAACACAACGCTGTGAGTGGGAGCTACTTGTTCCCCTTGGATTTTTCTTTTTCCACTGGAGGGACTGAAGGCTCAGGAAAGACCTCTCTGCACTGTGTTAACCTAGAGGAGGAGCAATACAGTTGACAAGTAGCTGTCCTTGTACCCTTCTAACAGAGTCTTTCTTGGTCTCTAAGGAGAAAGGAGGTGGTTTAGCCTCACCCCCATGTTGTAGAATTCTCTCAGTGGTATCTTGTTCTTGAATAGCTTTGGCTTTTAATAGTTTTCTTCTTATAAAGAGGAGGAGCAAAATCCTAGGAACACTTGTATCACCATTCTAGTCATATCGCTTCTACTCTTTTTTTTAATGAGTTTTTGCATTTATTAATTTATTTTTATTATTCTGTTATTTATTTTTTAATTGGAGTATAACTGCTTTACAACATTGTGTTAGTTTCTGCTGTACAACAATGTGAATTGCTATATGCACACTTACATCCCTTCCCTCTTGAGGGGATCCCACCTCCCCGTGCATCCCATCCCTCTATGTCATCAAAGAACACTGAGCTGAGTCCCTGAGCTATACAGCAGCTTCCCACTAGCTATCTATTTTACACCTGGTAGTGTATACAGGTCAATCCTACTCTCTCAGTTCGTCCCATCTTCTCCTTCCCCAACTGTGTTCACAAGGCCACTCTGTTTTTTAATTTTCCTTTTCCTCCACTCTTTACATAGTTAAGAACTGTGTAAAAATTTGAATCCCAAGTATAATTCTTACAGTGATGAGATAATAATACATGATTAGGAAAAAAATCAAAAGGAAAATTTTCAATGAAAAAAGAATCCAGAAACAAAAATTTATAGGGCCAAATAAGGTATCTACAGGCTCATTCCCTATTAGGTTTTTCATCTGACATCAGCTCACCCTTCAACATTATATGAACTCTTATAGGGAAAGAAAATAAAATCAAGTTAAGACAGCATCTTTATTAGGTCATTTACTCCTCTTAACATAGTCCTTCCATTTGAACATTTACAATAAAACAGACTTCTTTGCCTCCCTATGGGAAGTTTAACAAAGAAAATGGAATTGTAGAAGGAGCCACAAGTCATAGACAAAGTATTTTTACAAACTCTCCCAAGAAGTGACTGAGTTCTGTGACCGATGCAATTAAAACCATCTCTGGGAGTTTTGCCATTGGATATCTGGGAGCTGGGCACATATGTGAGTTATTGGATATTTCTCCTTTACTTATAATTCATCACTAAATTCTAAGACCATATGATATTTGTCCTCAATAGAAAGGTACTATGATACACTGAAATAATTTAGTGTTTTAGTCACTGGCCTACCATCAAAATTTGTAACTCAAAGTTTATGTTTCTTTCTAATTACATTTGCTTTCCTTAGTCACCAAGATCTAAGCCACTGATAATATTTATATCTCTAACAACTGTGTTTTATTTATACAAAGAAAGAACACAAACAAGCTTTCATTAAGCAATGACTGTGTGCCAATCACTGTGAAATATGCTATCACATGTGGTGTTTACTCCTTGCAATAACACTAAGGGATTAATATCATTATCCCCATTTTACAGGCAATACAATGAAGAAGTTAGGTTCCAAGCGAGTTCTGTCTGATTGAAAAGCCCTGGCTTGTGCTGACAGTCAGAGGAAATGAGGATTTTTCTTCCATTAGATTTTTTGGAGTCGGCCTCAGTTATCCAGTGTTTTTCAAAACAGTCACACTGTTTATTAAAACTTGGATTTCACAAGCTCATTTCACCTTTAAAAGTGAAAATGTGAATATGTACAACAGTCCATTTGGTCCTATTCATCCACTCATCAATCTTTATTGAGTATCAATGTGCAATCTACTATTTAAGGACCTGAGAACAAATCAGGAAAAGCTCCAGCCATCAAGAGCCTCACATCCTAGTGAAGTCTGTGAGGGAAAGCTCCATCTCCATTAATGAAAATAATATACAAGAGTATTATGAATACTAATTGACCAATGCTATTGAAATACGCCTTAGGAGGGTATACCCTCCTAAGGTACGCCTTGTGGAAGTGGGTCTTATGCATTACTATGGCAATGGTTTATCTCCCAGACCTCAAACTTTTTTTTCAGTTACCCTGAAGAATTAAGATATAAGGAGTAAACTCCGAATCAAAACCAGTGTCCACAAGACAGTCAGTATGGAGACAAGGCAAGAATTAAATGATGCTTCCAGCACAGTGCGACTACCATCTTTAATGTGAAGATAAATATAAGAGAGATAAGGAGAAATTTAAAGTGGTCACAATGAGACTGATGTAAATGAATGGTGAGCCACTCTATATAATGACAATATGGTTAGCAGCACATAAAAAGGCTGTATATTTTATTGGTGAAATTATTTATTCATACAATAGCACTGTTTGAATATTCAGAAACAGTCTTAAACCTCTCCTTTTTTGGCCTACCATTTTTAAGTAATTGTTCTTTGGCACCCTGAAGTCAATTCTTTCTATGTGCATTTTTACTTCTCTTTTTACTTTTGCCCTTTAAATCTTTGGATTCAGTGGGAAAAAACTGACAGAAATGTGTGCCAATTCTAGGTCTGCTATTTATATACCAGCTACAGTTACATTTATTTGAAAAATAACTCTCTGAATCTTGGTTTCTCAGTTACTTTACTGTAAGAACAATACTAAACTGTTGTTTAGTTGCTGAGTCGTGTCTGACGCTTTTGCAACCCCATGGACTGTGGCCCATTAGGCTCCCCTGTCCATGGGATTTCCCAGGCAAGTATACTGGTGTGGGTTGCCATTTCCTCCTCCAGGAGATCTTCCTGACCTAGGGTCGTACCTGAGTCTCCTCCATTGGCAGGCATGTTCTTTACCCCTGAGCAACCAGAGAAGCTCATCAAAACAATAATACCTACCATAAAGGTTTGTGAAAAATAAGTGAAATTTAAGTTGCCTATCATGTAAGTAGGAATTTAGTAAATTTAGTTAAATCCCTGGAATATCTCTTCCTGTTTCAACACCATATAAATGTAGTTCTTTACAGAAACTTAGTTTTTTAAATTATGTGCCTAATTCAAAGTAGGTCTTCAATAAATACCTGTGGATTAAGTGCTCATATTTTATATTTCAGGTATTTTAAATTCAATACACTTAAGGAAAGTAACTATGTACAACTTAGTAAGTATCATGTTTGGGGCATATCAAATTATTTTGCCACTAGTGTATTAATTCAGGATGGAAACCCAGTCTTAGTGTCTTCTTTTTTTGTTTGTTTTAGAGTTTGGTTCAACCCTTGAAGAGCTTTCTAACCACTAGAGCTACCTTACAATGGAATGGCATGAATTGTTCAGAAGTAGGCTCCAAATTTCTGCAAATGCTAACAAAGCCTGAATAGACATCCATTAGGAAAGTGGTAGAGATTTCTAAATTAGTTGGAAATTGTCCAAGATGATTCCCAAGGTCTCTTCTCTCTCAATGATCTCATAACTCTCAACAGCATACAGTGCTTCACTTAGAGGCAAGTAAGAAAAAGAAGCTAGGATTTCCCAGTGTCTTTCACAGGAACACTTAAAGTATTATTTCATCTCAAATCCTCTTTATAGGTAATAATAATAGCTAGCAATATTGTGACTCCACCAGGCACTATTCTGAGTTCTTTATGTGCATTCACTCATTTAATCCTTACAATCCTAGGAGGTAGGTACTACCAGCATCGCTATTTTACACTGGAGGAAAGTAACAAGTAGAAAAAGTCAAATAACTTGCCCAAGGTCAAGTAAGTAAGTGATGGAGCTGGGAATCAAATCCAAAGGAGGTCCAGCTTTAAATCCTACTAGTATGCAATACAGAGGGTCTCACACAGTACAAGCCTGTTTCTCACAGATCCAGAGTTTGTCCCACTAAACTAGAAGTTCATAAAAGCGCAGACCATATCTATTTATATTCATCCTTGAAACTATGGCACCACCCCACTCCCGTACTCCTGCCTGGAAAATCCCATAGACAGAGGAGCCTGGTGGGCTGCAGTCCATGGGGTCACTAAGAATCAGACTGAGCGACTTCACTTTCACTTTTCACTTTCACGCATTGGAGAAGGAAATGGCAACCCATTCCACTGTTCTTGCCTGGAGAATCCCAGGGAAGGGGGAGCCTGGTGGGCTACCATCTATGGGGTCTCACAGAGTTGGACACGACTGAAGTGACTTAGCAGCAGCAGCAGCAGCAACACATAATAAGTAACCAATGAATGATTTTCTTGCTGTATTAAGATTAATCTGGCTCCTCTTTTTTATGTTTTTTTAAAAAGTTGTGTATTGTTGTTTAGTCACTAAGTTATCTCTGACTCTCTGTCACCCAATGGATTATAGCCCATCAGCTCCTCTGTCCATGGGATTTCTCAGGCAAGAGTACTGGAGCAGGTTGTCACTTCCTTCTCCAGGGAAATCTTCCCGACCAGGGGTTGAACTCACGTCTCCTGCATTGCCAGGCAGATTCTTACCACTGAGCCAAGGAAGTTCCCATTTAAAAGTTATATCATAGAAAAATGTGTTGTTTAGCTCTCATATTAAGATTATTTACCTGATTAGAGATAAGAAGTAGTTCAGAAATGCTTGTTTTCACTATATTTAGAACCAAAATGCTGAAGCTGAAGCTCAGCAAAATGCTGAAGCTGATGTGAACAGATGACCTATAGAAAAGCCTCTGATGCTGGGAAAGATTTAGGGATGAAGGAGAAGAGGGTGTCAGAGGATGGGATGGCTGGATGGCATCACTGATGCAATGAATATAAACTTTGGCAAAGTCTGGGAAATAGTGAAGGACAGGGAGGCCCGGTGTGCTGCAGTCCATGGGATCACAGAGTCAGACATGACTGGGAGACTGAACAGCAACAGAACCAAAAGACCTTTAAGATAACTTAGGATGAATACCTAAAACATGCTAGGATGACCTACATTAGAAGTAGGTAAGAATAAAAAGCAAAACCAAGGGCAGAAACATACCAAGGAGACAGTTTAATATATATACACATGCTGTCCCTTACTGTTACTTCAAGTGGGACACACGTTTGTTCTGAGCTTTTCAAAACACAGTCACGGGAAAAGGGAAATTGATCAGCTTCAAATTTTAGCTGTCCTCAAAATATAAAAAGAATATTTCTCAAGAGAAGCAAATCTATTCTTAGTGTCAAACTAGGAAAAAACCTCTTCCAAAAAAATCAAAAGAGACTTCAAAAGGAAATGAACAATGTCTTCCAGAAAATTCTGTGAGTATTTTTCTTGACACTACCTTTTATATGAGATTAAGGTCTTATACCAAATCTCTTTAGTTGGGAGGGGGCCACACAGACAGCAGGTTCCTCCTCTGTCGGTATTTAGTTTCAATCAGAAGACTGAGGTGAATTGCCAAGATCCAAAGTGATAGTCCAAATCACTGTTTAATTCTGAGTTAGAGTTAGCAATAAATTGAGTCAATATCCTGCATAAACTCTTTTTTTCTTGCTTTGTTTTCTCTAAATTTTACTTTTTAAGGGGTAGAGACTTTGGGAAGCTCATGTACACACTGTTATATTTCAAATGGAAAACCAACAAAGACCTATTGTATGGCATATGGAACTCTGCTCAATATTATGTGCCAGCCTGCATGGGAGAGGGGCTTGGGGGAGAACAGACACATGTGTATGTATGGCTGAGTCCCTTCACTGTTCACCTGAATTGATCACAACATTGTTAATCAGCTCTACCCCCATACAAAACGTTTTGGTCATAAACTCTTTATTTTTAAAATTTTTTTTCTAATTTATTATTATTATTATTATTTTGCACAGCAGCTTGAATCTAACGGTCCCTTCAAATGCTGTCTCCCATTTCCTTAGGCTAAACCTGCAATTCTTTTTTGGTTGTTGTTTTCAGTTTTCTATTGCAAGATAATTGCTTTACAATTTTGTGTTGGTTTCTGCTGTACAACAAAGCAGAACCGCCGTAAGTATACACATATCCCCTCCCTCGTGAGCCTCCCTTCCTTCCTTCCATCCCACCACTTTACGTCATCACAGAGCGCCGGGCTGGGCTCCTTGTGTTATACAGTAACTTCCACTAGCTTTCTGATTTACGCTTGGTATATATGTCAGTGCTACTCTTTTGGAGAGGGTTGGAGGAATCGAAAGAATAAACCTACAGTTCTTAACAAGATCCACAAGGCTCCCCAGCAGCCTCACCCACCACGCCTTGTTCCACTGTACCTACTGTTCCCTGTCCTTAAGCTAAATTACCATCATTTCTTCCTAATGCCATTGTCATTCCATGTCAGTGGTTCTGCACATGCCATTGTATTTGCTTGCAACTTGTTCTCCTTTCCAACTGTGCCATCCCTTACCTAGTTAATTCCTGCTTCCCAAAAGTTACTCTTGGACCAGGATGTCGTCTCTACTCCCCTTATGTGGACTGGGCACCTTGCATCATTACCAAAGGTCTTCACACTCTGTAAAAAGTATCAATACTTCATGAGCTCATTCACTTTATCCTTCATTTATTCAACAGTTAATCTCAGATGAGCATCTCCTTTGAACTAGGTACGTTTCTAGCCCTGAGATAGGAGCAAACATATTTCACAGAGGAATTCATTCAGAGAAAGGACATGGTTTTTATCTTTGTCACATCTAGTCCTCACTGTGATTCAGTCTTCTTTTCCTCACATTTTCTCACAGCCATGAACAAAATATACAAATATTCCTACCCTCACGTAGCTTTCATTCTAGTGTGTGGTGCTATTAATAAACGTCTTCACTAAAATACAAGCATCATGTGGTCATTCACAATTTCTATCTTACTCACTGATGCAACCCCTAGCATCAAGCACAAGATGTTGCATAGAATTTATATCAGAATAGCATGAGTATAGACATGGAAGCAAATGACCCGAAAACTGCAGTGGCTTAAAGCAATACAGGTTTGTTTTCTGACCATTTTATGTGACTGGGATCTCTTCCTATCCTCCCATCACAGTCATTCAGGGACATAGATCAGAAGAAAAGCCATCATTACAAATACTGCTGATAATTACACTAGAGAGAACTCTCCAGAATTTTAACCAGGAGTAAATATCTCTCCAAGGTTTTAACCAAGAGTTGAATACTCCACGCCTGAAGTGCTACACAAGACACTTCCACTTATAACTCACTGGCCAAAATTAGTCAAATGAGTCACCTGGCCATATCCAACAATTAATACAAAGAGCCAGAGGGAAGAAACAGGTATTTGGCAGCTGCCACTGTTGATTGTAACAGAGAGAACTCAATGAACATTTGAGGAAAAGAAGACTGAATCACAGTGAGAACTAGTTGTGACGAAGATAAAAACCATATCCTTTCTCTGCGTGAATTCCTCTGTGAAATATGTTTGCTCCTATTGTGCCATATGTAAGGATTAAGCTAAGGATAAATTGAGGATGCATTGTTTCTGCTCACATCATCTACTCATAGCTTGATTAAACACAACCAGGGATGGCAAAATTGTTATCCACAAAATATAAAGCAGATATCCTTCAGGCAAGATAACTAAAATTTCACTATGTACTAAAGTGATTATTCAAATGAACTATAAAATATTTCATAGGTCGACTTTCATTAGATTAGTTCACATGGCTATTTTCTTTGTACTGCCTTGCAAATCAACCTTAAACACATTCTGCAGAGTTGATTGAAAAGCAAAATCTATTACACATTTTGCTCTCCTTGCCAACTATAATTTTGTATTTTGCCTGAATATTCAATTTTCTATATTTAATTAAAAATTAATTAAAATTCATTAGAGTATAAACTGTAGCTCATCATTCCACTGAATCCTAACTATAGGTCATGCTTCTTAAACGCAGAAATGGCCTAGCATTTTATTTCAATATGAGTGGAAGAACTGTCAAGATTATAGTATTTTAGTGCCCAGATGGGGATTTGGTTTTTGTTTGACTGAATTCTGTCTTTAATTTAGGACCTGAAAGGAGCTTTGGGGACTTAAATTAGAACGTTTAGCCAGAGCAATAAGAAAACCTAATAGGGCGAGCCCAGACAGAAATGCAGGTGGAGAAGCCTGAGCCAGAGCCTGACCAGGAGCAGGTCTCTGGGGCTCCAGCTGTGGAGACTGCTGGGTCTGGCAGTGGTGGTGATGCTGTGGGCTGGCCTATTAAAAAAAGAAAGAAAAAGAAAATCCAGCAGGAAATTCTTCTTGAAATTTAGGGGTTTTTTTGTGAGATATGTTTGCCTCTGCTTAGTGGGATTTTTAACTATATAATTCTGACAATTATGAGCCCCTACCTGAAGGACTAATCCACAATACTATACTTTAGAGCTGTGCTTCCCACCTGAGGTCTTAGGACATACAGTTGGGTACCTGGACATTTCCTATGTAAGTTCTTAAGTGTTCCATTTCTATTTGATAATGATTCAAATGCATAGATAAATAAACACATATACATATAAATATTCTAGATACTCAAGATGATAAATGCCCTTATTCCTTTTATTTCTGACTTTAATCTTTGTTTGAATTATATTTATTTATTTCATTAAGAATATAGCATGAGCTCTGTCCTCTTACAATACACTATTCTTGACTCTCAGTACCCTGTTAGACAGCAGATCTCTAGAGCTTATTCATTTCACTTAACTGAAACTTTATGCCTAACCTATTCAGTTCAGTTCAGTTCAGTTGCTCAGTCGTGTCCAACTCTTTGCGACCCTATGAATTGCAGCACTCCAGGCCTCCCTGTCCATTACCAACTCCCGGAGTTCACTCAGACTCACGTCCATCGAGTCAATGATGCCATCCAGCCATCTCATCCTCTGTCGTCCCCTTCTCCTCTTGCCCCCAATCCCTCCCAGCATCAGAGTCTTTTCCAATGAGTCAACTCTTCGCATGAGGTGGCCAAAGTACTGGAATTTCAGCTTTAGCATCATTCCTTCCAAAGAAATCCCAGGGCTGATCTCCTTCAGAATGGACTGGTTGGATCTCCTTGCAGTCCAAGGGACTCTCAAGAGTCTTCTCCAATACCACAGTTCAAAAGCATCAATTCTTTGGTGCTCAGCCTTCTTCACAGTCCAACTCTCACATCCATACATGACCACAGGAAAAACCATAGCCTTGACTAGATGAACCTTTGTTGGCAAAGTAATGTCTCTGTTTTTGAATATGGTATCTAGGTTGGTCATAACTTTCCTTCCAAGGAGTAAGCGTCTCTTAATTTCATGACTGCTGTCACCATCTGCAGTGATTTTGGAGCCCCCAAAAATAAAGTCTGACACTGTTTCCACTGTTTCCCCATCTATTTCCCATGAAGTGATGGGACCAGATGCCATGATCTTCGTTTTCTGAATGTTGAGCTTTAAGCCAACTTTTTCACTCTCCGCTTTCACTTTCATCAAGAGGCTCCTTAGTTCTTCTTCACTTTCTGCTATAAGGGTGGTGTCATCTGCATATCTGAGGTTATTGATATTTCTCCCGGCAATCTTGATTCCAGCTTGTGTTTCTTCCAGCCCAGCACTTCTCATGATGTACTCTGCATATAAGTTAAATAAGCAGGGTGACAATACACAGCCTTGACATATTCCTTTCCGCCCTTCCTTCTAGCGTTTGGTGACCATCATTTCAGCCTTTGATTTTATGAATCTGACTCCTTTAATTTTCTCATATAAGTGGAATCAAGCAGTGCTGGTCTTTCTGTGGCTTAGTTCACCTAGCATAATGTCCTCAAAGTCTATATATTGTCCCATATCATAGAACTTTCTTCTTTTTAAAGATTGAAATAGATCACGTTTTCTTTATCCATTCATCTGTTGGTGGACATTAAGGATGTTCTCACATCTAATCTATTTGAATAGTTCTACAATGAACAGCAGTGTCCTTGCATCTCTTTGAGATCCTTATTTCTGTTATTTTACTGAAACCTAGCAGTGCTACTTTAGTTATTCTGTTGAATATATAGAATGCAATAGGAAAATTGAGAATTTAAGCAAGTGAAACATAAATAATAAGCTATGAAAGAGTAGTTGTAAAATAACTAGAATAAGATTGGTGTTAATGTAAGTACATATAACCAAGAAGAACTTAGACTGTCACAGTTGGTGCTAAATGCAAGCATCAAATGCAATGCAGTGTCAGCAAAGAACATCCACCACATAAAATCAATGTGGCAATTTCAGTTTTATCAGTTGTGTAATTTTACTTCCATTTGATTAGTAAATTTTTAAAATGTAATTATATTTAATTGAAGATAATTACTTTACAATGTTGTGTTGGTTTGTGCCATACGCCAATATGAATCAGCCATAGTTATATATGTGTCCCCTCCCTCTTGAACCTCCCTCTCACCTTCCACCCCCTCCCATCCCCCTAGCTTGTCTCAGAGCCCCGGTTTGAGTTCCCTGAGTCATACAGCAAATTCTCACTAGCTATCTATTTTACGTATGGTGGTGTATGTGTTTTCATGCTGCTCTTTCCATTCACCCTCCCTCTCCTTCCCCCCGTGTCCACAAGTGTGTTCTCTATGTCTTTGTCTCCATTGCAGCCCTGCAAGTAGGAGTACCATCTTTATTACTTCATCAGTACCATCTTTCTAGATTCCATATACATGTGTTAATATACAATATTTGTTTACCTCTTTCTAACTTAACTTCACTCTGTATAATAGCTCTAGGTTCATCCACCTCATTAGAACTGACTCAAATGCATTCCTTTTTAGGACTGAGTAATATTCTGTTGTATATATGTACCACAGCTTCTTTATCCATTCATCTGTTGATAGAAGACATCTAGGTTGCTTCCATATCCTAGCTATTGTAAATAATGCTGCAGTGAACATTGGGGTACATGTATTTTTTTCAATTATTGTTTCCTCAGGATATATGACCAGTAGTGGGATTGTCGGAGAAGGCAATGGCAACCCACTCCAGTACTCTTGCCTGGAAAACCCCATGGAAGGAGGACCCTGGTGGGCTGCAGTCCATGGGGTCGCACAGAGTCAGAGATGACTGAAGCGACTTAGCAGCAGCAGCAGCAGCAGCAGCAGCAGTGGGATTGTTGGGTCATATGATAGTTTTATTCCTAGTTTTTTAAGAAATCTCCATACTGTCTTCCATAGTGACTATATCAATTTACATTCCCACCTAATTGGTAAATTTTTAGTTTATATTCTACCTGCACAGTAAACATTTGCTTTCTTATTCATTTGAAAGTTTGTATCTATTTGATGTTGCACTAAGAGTAAAATTCAAACCCCTTTCCATGATCTGTAAGGTCAGGATAGACCTGGTCTCTTCCCACCTGGCCTCTTGCCATCTGGCTACACTTATTGTGTCACTGTGCTCCAACTCCATCGGCTTTTCTGACAATTCTTAAAGCACATCTAGCCCTCTCTTAATTCAGTGTCTTTATACTTGGTGTTTCCTCTGCCTGGAAACTTTTTCAGGCTCTTAACAGAACTAGTAGCATAGTAGTGTCTCATCTCTACAGTTTTAGCTTAAAATACCCTTCTAAAAGGGGCTTTCTCTGACGTCATTATCTCCTCTACCATTATTTTCTGTCCGAGTCCCTGTTTATTTCCTTCATGGTACTTAGCTCATTTACAACCTTTTGTTTATTTAGTTGATCATTGCTTGACTCCCCTGAACAACACACACACCTCAGAATATAAAGTCTGTGAGTACAATGATCCCATTGTCTTATTCTTCATTTTGTCTTCATTTCTTAAAAGAATGCTTGGTCCATACAATCATATTTGACCCAATAAAATATGCATCCATCACAAGTCTCCAGTACTATCTTTCTTTCTAAAAATCTATGTTAATTTCATCAGTGAAGGTTGGCATGTTGTGTTTTATGTATTATTTATTGTTTCTAATTACTTATGACATTGAACATTTTTACATATTTATTGGCCATATATATTTTTGCTGGAAAATTTCGTGTTCTTTGCTCACTTTTCATTAAGGGGAATCATTTCATTTATTAGTAAGCATTATTTATATAATCAAGATTTTGATCTCTTAACCATTTTGTCCATTACAAACATATGACTTGCAATATTTTATAATTTTTGTACCCTGTACTTTCTCTTTTTGATATGAGAGTTTTCAGTGTTTTTCAAGTGGATGTTACTAATCATATTTCACAGGTGAGTAAACAGAGACTGAGAGAAAAAAATTTACGAATGATTCATTTTTAATATGAATTCTCTAACTCAAAACTCATAGTTTTTTCATTCTCCAGATCAGCTGATTTCTGCACATTTAGAGATGCAATATGTCTCTATGTCTGACAGTGGATATTTAGCCAAAGTTACATTTCTGTGCGTATGTTTAAGAGAAGAAATAAGTCTGATTGCTTTATGTCACATTCACATGAATATATCATGATGCTATCTAGTAAAAGATCTCAGGCCCCAGGGGGAATAAATTAGCAGTTTGGGATTAACATATACACACTTCTATATATAAAATAGATAACTAACTAGGACCTACTATATAGCACGGGCACTATATTCAGTATCTTATAATAAAAAAGAGTTTGAAAAATAACTGTCACTTCGCTGTACACCTGAAATTAACACACGTTTGCAAATCAACTAGATGTCAAATAAATAAATAGATTCATGGAATCTCAATTTGAGAAAGGCTGTTCTGGTGTTTTTCATGGAAATTGCTCATTTGCCTGCATGGAGATCATATAGGCTAACTGAAATCTATATTTCTGAACTAAGGGCTAACTTGTTTTATAATCACCTCAGCATGGCAGCAGTGATATCTTGTCCTAATCAGACCCTCTAATTGATAGTCCTATATATCCTTGGCTAATACAAATGGGAATATGCATGATTTCCTAATTAGCTATTAGGTGGACAAAAATGTTTAATAATATAGAATCCATTTGGGGAGAAGAAAATCAATGGTATTCCTCTTTGTTAACAAAATAGGAACCATTATCCAAGATTATCTTTATTTGCATTTGACTGTACAGAATATTTGTGTAACACCTAATGGTAGGTGAATAGAATACCTACGATTAAGGGATAAAGTACAAATTCCAAATGTTTTTGGATAGTTACTAAAAGAAACTGCATTTCATATTAAGATATTAAAGTCAATAAATCTAATTTTTCATTGTGTTGTTTAATTATTTTATTTTAATTGGTGGTTCTTTTTGCCTTTTGGCCTACCATAGCATAAAAAGGTACTGGCAGTATTGGGACCAGAATTCAGGGGTCACTGAGTCCATTATAATATTCTTGTAACCATAACTGACTATTTCTAACTCAGAGGATAGTTTGATTTGTAATTATCACAATTATATATGCAACCCATCTTCTACTGGCCACTATGTATGCAGTTATTCAACATGCAACCCCATGGATATAGCCCACCAGGCTCCCCTGTCTGTGGAATTCTCCAGGCAGGAATACTGCAGTGGGGAGCCGTTCCCTTCTCCAGGGGAACTTCCCAACCCAGGGATCAAACCCAGGTCTCTGAATTATAGGCAGATTCTTTCTATCATCTGAACCACCAGGGAAGCCTGGTACATTGCACATGGATACTCTTAAAGCAAATTTCACAAAGTGTGTAAGGATATATGGCAGGTTTCTTTAAGTCCAGAAAAGATATAAAGGATCATGAAACATCAAATGCAATTCATGTTTCTGGAGCAGCCAAATCAATCATGAACCCTGAAACTTTGAGCATGCTTTGATCAGCTTATAGCCCTATGTACACTGTCTACCTTGAAATATTGTCATTTTTGAAAGTAATTTAGGTACTGATTTTTAATCTTCTTTTTATTTTTGGTATTACATACAGACTTTTGTTTGCTTATTTTCTGATTAAACTGCCTTATATGCATTTTTTCTCTAGTGAACTTCCTTGGTTAAACAAAGCTGATAATGACATGGTCTTAGATTAAGTTTGGTGATGATTGAAGATTTGAAATTAGGTCACAGTAAAAAATAAGTGCTGTCCCAATAATAATTGTGCTAATAGAAAGCGCACACAATGTCACATAAATAATGAGACCCCAAAAGTATTATTATAATATTTTGTTAACTTTCAATTTAATTCTCAATTTACATTTGACCCATCAGGATAAGGAATCAAAAAATCATAACAAGAGAATAATTTTGCACCAGCATAAAGTGGAATAGTATTAACACAATATTTATCTTTAAAAAAATAAAAAGTTTTACTAGTCATTAAAGTGGTATGGACTTAAGAGACTAAATGATATTATCCTGATTAAAAACTAAACTAAAACAAAGATGTGGAAATAGTCAGTGGTTTGGGTACATAAAGGATTTTATAGCCATTTATTATTTGCGCTATTTAATTTGGTCACAATCTGAGAGATTTTTCCCAAGTTTTGGATCACAGGAACAAGATTATCACTTTTACATGGCTTAGACAATAAAGAATCTGCCTGCAATGTGGGAGACATGGGTTCGATTTTTGGATCAGGAAGATCCCCTGGAAATGAGAATGGCAACCCATTCCAGTATTCTTGACTGCAGAATTCCATGGACAGAAGAGCCTGGAGGGCTACAGTCCATGGGGTCACAAAGAGTTGGACATGACTGAGCAACTAACACTTTCACTACATACTTCAGGGTTGTGGTCCCTTCATCATTTTCCTTAAGATAAGCTTCATCTCTGAGTTAAGGGTAAAAATGTATTCTAACCTCCAATTTAGTGCCTTTTTTAGACTCAGCATTATTTAGAAAAAAATCTAAGAACAATGTCATTCTAGATCCTACTGTGGCTTGTAATCAATAATAGAAGTTATTTAAAGGCTCATGAAAATTCATTTTGTACATAAACATAAAAATACCAACTTCTTTTCTCAGCTTGAATTCCTGGAATTTAGTACAGTGTCTAATCCAAAAAGTACTAAAGAATATCAATCTGTGAACAATTCTGGGCTCTGTGAAGGAAAACAGGATAAGTAGAAAATGCATTTTTCCTCTTCGGTAGCTTACTATCTGGGAGAAGGAAATGGCAACCCACTCGAGTACTCTTGCCAGGAGAATCCCAGGGACAGGGGAGCCTGGTGTGCTGCCATCTATGGGGTCGCACGGAGTCAGACACGACTGAAGCGACTTAGCAGCAGCAGCAGTAGCAGCTTACTGTCTACTTAAGAGTGCCAATACAGAACAAAGAAAGAACAAAACTATATGCATATATATATTGCATAATAAGCTTCTGTCCAATTCTGCAATTACAGCTGGGATTTCTAACTTTTCTCTTGCCATAACCCCAAACATTTTTATTCTCTTCCTCTTTTTTATTATGTTCATCGAATATGAAAATTAGGCCTCAGAGGATTTCTAAAAGAAGGAGGAGAAAATGAAAATGAAGAAGGACAAGACTGTAGATGACTATTCCTTCAAGTGTTTCTGTGGTCTTCATGCACGAGACTTGAAACTATCTATTTATTTATCAGGCTCATTCAGTTTGCCTTCCTAGCAATTTCAAAGTTGACTGCTCCTCCAAGATAAGAAAATTAAAGGATGAGAAAGAGCAGGCGCAGATGGTATGGAATGGAAGATTGGATCGAAAGGCTGATTTGATTTCCTTAAAATCCCAAACTCTAGCTCAAGATTATTTTCTTCAGTATTCTCCCTTATCATTATTTAATTTTGGTCTCCATGATTGAGATACTGTTGTCCCAAGAAAGAATACATATTTTATATTAACCATTTGAGTATTTACCTCCTTTGGATACGCCTGAATGTTTCTCTATGTTGAGGGAGGGAGATTTTTAATGGTGTCGGCCGTTATTGGTATCTGCTAGAATCATCACTGTTTTCTTCATTATCATATATTAGAAAAGCAGAGTGAAGTTTTTTTTAAATATTAAAGTAAATACCATTTTTACTTTAATACTCTATGAAAGGCTGCATTATCAATATCTCTTCCCAAATAAGGTCACTGACATTCTATGTTTGATAAAATGGCCATAGTTTTGGAAAGCAGACCAGTCATATGAGGTTCCATTCTCTCTTTAGGTAATTTGAAAAAGGTTTTAAGCTTGATGGAAGTCAAATTTCCTGTTTTTCACAAATGTTATCTCTGAGGTGTGAAAATACAGGAAATGCACCTTATTTTCCATTAAAGGTGATCTAGCATACTATAATTTCCCCTCAGCCGTAATTTTTTACCTGTAAAATGGAAGTGCTCATAACAATCTGCTTGAGTTGTCAAGAGCATCAGGCATTTATAAAGAACTAAATTGGACACATAAGGATCAAATAAATGGTACTTGCTATTGTTTGTAATATACTGTCTACTTTTTCTTCAAGGTTGAATTCAGGTCCTAATTTTTCTTTGAAAATCTTCCCTGAAAATTCAACCCTTTGTGATCAGTACCTATTCTAAACACTTCTCTGTATTTGTCATATATATTTTGGTATACACTACTTTGTACCTGGGCTTCCCAGGTGGTGCTAGTGGTAAAGAATCCGCCTGCCAATGCTGAAGATGCAGGTTTGATCCCTGGGTTGAGAAAATCCTCTGGAGAAGGAAATGGCAACCCACTCCAATATTCTTGCTTGGAGAATCGCATGGGCAGAGAAGCCTGGCAGGCTATAGTCCATGGGGCCCCAAAGAGCTGGACACAACAGAGCTGAGCACACACACTCTTTGTACTTATATTTGTGTTTTTCATGTTTGTCTAATCTCCCCAGATAGATTGTAAACCTCAAGAAATAACAAATAATAAATAATGCCGTTTTGTATCTCTAGGATCGATCTACCTAACATAGTACCCTGTGACTAGTTGACTCTCAATAAAAATGGAGGATAATTCAGTAATATTTCAGCTTTCATACTTTCATGATAAATGTGATTTCTATATTAACATTTTAGAGTTAAATAGTATTTTATAATAATAACTCACTTTGAAATTCCAAAGTGTCATTGGAATCTAATGAAGAAAAAATGAATCTGGTGGAAGTCAGCTAGTAAATATCACAATTGTGTCAAAACACTACACCTGATTTCAAAGCCTGGCTTTGATTCTCACTCCGCCAATTTACCTTCCCCAAGATGTTCCAAGTTGGTGAAGAATCTGCCTACAGTGCAGGGGACCCTAGTTCAGATCCCTGGGTCAGAAAGATCTCCTGGAGAAGGGAATGGCAACTTACTGCAGTATCCTTGCCTGGAGAATTCCATGGACAGAGAAGCCTGGCAGGCTTCAGTCCATGGGGTTGCAAAGAGTCGGACACAACTGAGCGACTAACACTTTCACTAAGATGTTCCGTCAACTATAAGGGTCCTGACAACAAAGAGCTCAGAGACGTTGCCAATGTACACAGACCAATGGCTTGGTTTCCTCTGTTGAGAAACATGCAGGACGTTTTGTCTGACATTTAGAGTTGGGAAACAGCACAAGCCAAGAGAGTATCTGCTTTCATTTGTCAACTAGCAGACAAGTGTGTAAAAGTAATGTTTATTGTAATAACTATCCACAGGAAGTAAACTTTTATTGGCCTATAAGATGCTGTTGCTCTCTCTCTTACTCTCAGAGTAAGGACCACTAAACTCAACAAGCTGAGGAAAATGTAGCAGAAGAGAGAGCCTCATGGCAATGATGCCTGCCTGATTAAGGTACACTGCAAGGTTATTGGTTCAAAAATGATGAGAAAAAAAGACAGAAAAAAAAAGAATGGGGAAGAATATTTACAGATGTAAATAAAAAGAAAAGGAAATAAAAGACTGCATAAAGATGACACTAGAAATATCAAATCAATGAACAGAACTAGTGAAACATATATAAGGAAAATAGTTCCCTAAATGCAACAGGATCTTTGATGTGAGAGCAAATGTTAATCAGAATTAGCACAAAACTTCATGACCATTTCTTTTCCCCTCACAGGTACACAATGAATCAATAGGGTTATTGTTGAATACATTACCACTCAACATCAGTGTGCCACAGGGAAAGAACAAAGTATGCAAAGATCGATGGTCTTGATTTTGAATCAAGTTCCTCTCATTCATTTTCTTAATGTGTAGCCATAGTAAATTATTCTGAGTCTCAGTATCCTAACTTAATAATGGAGTTTTTTCCTTCCTGATGATTGAGAGTATTTTATTAATAAAATGAATGGACATTCAGTATGGTGGCTCCTATTGTATCCTATTTGTATAAAGTTTTGGACTTAAAAAATGATAATCAAATTTAACACTGTGATGACTTAATTATTGAGGGGTGGCCAATAATGTCTAATGTGAACTGGGCTAGGTTGTGAGCTGTGTGCTTTGAGGGAAAACCAGAGAACTGGAAGAGCTATGAAGGAGACTGACTCTGGGAGGGTGAAAGTGAAAGTTGCTCAGTATTGTCCGACTCTTTGCGACCCCATGAATTATAGAGTCCATGGAATTCTCCAGGCTAGAATACTAGAGTGGGTAGCCTTTCCCTTTTCCAGGGGATCCTCCCAACCCAGGGATTGGACCCAGGTCTCCCGCATTGCAGGCAGATTTTTTTACCAGCTGGGACAGAAGGGAAGCCCAGGTATGAAGAGATAAATCTAGAAAAGGGAAGAAAGGAAAAAGTTCTGGTATTGGGTACCATGAGTGTGAAAGCCTTGATGATGAGATATCCCAGAGGCAAGGCAAGAGGTTGCTGGGATAGTGGTAGATTGTGCAGTGGTGGAGGGGGGCGTGAGGGGGAGGTGGGGAGAAAGGAAAATGCTGATGTTTTTGAACTAGTTAACAAAGGGGGTTCATAAATAACACTGTATTATTGGAAATTCTTTAAGGTAATCATGTTTGTTTACTTTCATTTCCAATATCAGGTTTCAGTATCTATTATTTAAGCTAAAATAATAGCAAACTAATAATAATATGTAATATTTATTATTTGCTATTTATATCATATTTACAAGACTTCCCTGGTGGCTCAGACAGTAAAAGAATCTGCCTGCAATGCGGGAGACCTGAGTTCGATCCCTGGGTTGAGAAGATTCCCTGGAGGAGGGCACGGCAACCCACTCTAGTATTCTTGCCTGGAGAATCCCCATGGACAGAGGAGCCTGGCGGGCTACAGTCCATGGGGTTGCAAAAAGTCGAACACAACTGAGTGACTAAGAACATTTACATCATATGGGTTTATGGACTGTCTCTAAGTATTAACTGTGTTTTCATGACCCAAACACAACAAAAGTGATTCTGTGTGAATCACTCCTTTGTAGTTCATGTGCACTGGCATTTTCTGATTCTTTTTTACCAAGAGAAAAAGAAGTGAAAATGAAATTCATGTTGATGTATTGCAGAAACCAATACATTATTGGAGAATAATTATTATCCTCCAATTTAAAAAAAAGAAGCAAAAATCATGCTAGAAAACCAAGTGGAAATTGAATATAATCCTATATATTCTGTATTAATTAAGTTGCATATACTTTGGGTGAAAATGGATTTCATTAATAATCAGATCAGATCAGTTCAGTCGCTCAGTCATGTCCGACTGTTTGCGACCCCATGAATCGCAGCACGCCAGGCCTCCCTGTTCATCACCAACTCCCGGAGTTCACTCAGACTCACGTCCATCGAGTCAGTGATGCCATCCAGCCATCTCATCCTCTGTCGTCCCCTTCTCCTCCTGCCCCCAATCCCTCCCAGCATCAGAGTCTTTTCCAATGAGTCAACTCTTCGCATGAGGTGGCCAAAGTACTGGAGTTTCAGCTTTAGCATCATTCCTTCCAAAGAAATCCCAGGGCTGATCTCCTTCAGAATGGACTGGTTGGATCTCCTTGCAGTCCAAGGGACTCTCAAGAATAATATCCAGGTATAATTGCAAAGATAAATTTACATTATTCTATGGAAACAACTTAGTCTATGAATTAAATTCAGATCTGCTTATCATCATCAACTAATGGAAAGTCCTGCCAATCATAAAAATATTATTGCATCCTAATAGAAATGTAAGTGTTATGATAGAGAATACTGTAATCAGGGGGGTGAAATTTAGAATCATTCAGGATCAGGAAACCACAGGTTCCTCATTGAAAAAGTGATTTATTATTGATGTTCACATGTAATATAACACCTCGTATTTGACAGTAAAATTGGAAGGAGAGTGATTTAAATCTTGGCATGAAGGAAATTAAGTGTCCCTGACAGTTAATTTTCCAAGCTGAGATCAGGATGCTATGCAATTAACTTCCTAAAGGAATTACATGGACAATTATGCAATATTTTTGGTAATGAGGAAATGTTAACTCAGTAAATTAAAATCTGAGGAAGTAAACTGTTATGAGAAATGTGAAGTTAATGATTTCAAAAATGATATTTGAACTGTATCTTAAAGATAATGAATGCCCTTTAGGTCATCCAGTAATTTTAAAAATTACTTAATTAAAAAAGTAAGAAGGATATTTGGTAACTTAGACTGTATCTTTTACTTAGACTGTATCTTTTCTTCAAGTCAATTAAAGCAATGATTCAAATCTTTAATCCCATCACCTCCTAATTGGTATACTCAGATAACTGTATATGGTTCAAATTAGTTATTTGCCTACATTTTTTCTGAATATTTGCTTCCATTGGCTTCATGTAAAATGTAAACTACTGCTTGATGTAAAAATAAAATAGAGTTCTGCGCAGGGGTTTTTCCTGGTAATAGAGCAGGTTTGCTTCAGAGTAAGTAGTCCTATTTTTAACTTCTTTAAATAATCTACTTTTCTTGCTTCTCCTGGGCATGTGCCTTGCCCTTGGGAAGGGAACAGAAAAGGTTAAAATATCTGTAGAGAAGCTGAGGGCAAAGTAGTGGAGTTATAGAATCTCCACGTATTCACCAGTGACTGTGAATTGATACAGAATGTTCTAATGTGTACAAATCACTACCATTCTAAAGTCTGACCATGATACTTGACCACATTCAACCTTGACCTAAATAGTTTGGTGGACACTTTTGATATTTAAGATAGAAAGTCTAAAGGACCACACTAAATACTACCATGATGTTTAAATTAGGCAATCAGAATACAATCTCCTTGGAAAGTGATTTCCTGTTATTTCCTTTTTTTTTTTAAGAACTTAATCCTCACATAATTTATCACAGAGATTCAACATGTTTTGGGGTCATTTTACTCTATGTAACTTAGCCCTGTCACAGTTTGTGAGAAAATCAGCTATATTGGCCAAGCTGCATGCTTCAAGCAGTCTAAAAACCGTCTAAACTATTATCATTGAATAAGAAAAGAGACAATCATCAAGTGACTGGGAGAAGGGTTTGTGGGATGTTTTGCCAAGACCAGTTACTACCACGTTTATTGTCTTCACTCACTGGACTCTGACCCAAGTGTCAGCAAAATTGCAAAATGTCTTTGGGGTCACTCACATGTGGCTGGGAAACTATGAATTTTTAATTTAGAAACACCAGATTTTCTGGTGAGAATAAAAATTGAAAGATACCTGATGCTATTTTAAGATACCCAGTGTTATTATTTCTTGTCCCAAGGGATACTGTTCCTTTTGAAAACCAATATTTAGAAATCAGTTTTTTCAGTATTTTGTATGTCTTTAAACCTAGGTACACTATCAGTTACATTTTATATACATTTCAAGAGAGGTGAGGCTTTTTTATTAACAGTGTTAAAATCTGGCTGATAAAATGCTTCAAAATAAAATGTTTTACAGTAAGAAAGGATATCATGAGGTCATTGGGTTATCCAAAATGTTTTTGTTTCTTTCTGTTTGTTAAGATATGTTTAGCTGCTGCTGCTTTGCAGATGAAGAAAACCCTTAATTAGAAAACTCTTAATTACTGTAACTTCTACTCTTTTTTTTTTTGTCATCCTAGTTATAACTAGTTGAGTCATTATAGGAAAACAACTTAATAAACAAACCTAAGTAATTGTATTGAATAGTGTTTATTTTTTATCTTCTTATAATGTATATTTGATCATCTTTACCTTCACGTGCTCACCATTAATTACTAGAAATAGTTTGTAGTTGTTGCTTAGTCGCTATCATGTTCGACTCTTTGTGACCCCATGAACTGTAGCCAGCCAGGCTCCCCTGTCCATGGGGTTTCCCAGGCAAAAATACTGTAGTGGGTTGCCGTTTCCTTCTCCAAGGGATCTTCCTAACCCAGGGACCAAACCTGTATCTACTACATTGGCAGGCAGATTCTTTACCACTGAGCTTCCAAGGAAGCCTAGAAACAGTATTATAAAGCTCTCAAAGCTGGAAAAGGCAAAGAAACAGGTGTTTCCTTGAGCCTCCCTACGGAGCAGGTTCCTGCTAACACCTTGATGTTGGCCCCATGAAATCGACTTCAAACTCTGACTTGCAGAACTGTAAGACAGTGAATGTGTGTTGTTTTAAGCCAAAACAAGACAAAAATACCCCTTTGTGTACTTGTGAAAAATTACAGGCCAATGAACAGATGTTCTCATTACAATTAATGTTTGGCTATGACTATAAGTGGGATGACTATGCTTTGACTAAAAATAGTTATCTATTTTAAATCATACTTTTTGAGATTGATAAGGTTTTAAAATATTTTAAATAATTAAAAGATTTGTTAAGTGGGAAAAATATTTATTTGATCTAATTGTTCCATGGCTAAAGAGAAGATTTAAAATGACTGACATCTATTGTATAGCACAGGGAACTCTGCTCAGTGTTATGTGGCAGCGTGGATGGGAGGAGAGTTTGAGGGGAGAATGGATAAGTGTATATATAAGGCTGAGTCCCTTTGCTGTCCACCTGAAACTATCACAACATTGTTAAGTTTAATTAAAAAAAGACTGACATGGCATCAAGGAACATATTTAAAATTAAAGTTTAAGTGTCAATATGTTAAATAAATATTCCCATATATCTAAGTACAAAATGTAAATTGAAAAATAATTAGAAGAGAAACAATTGTTCTTTACCCCATCAGCTTTTATACATTATTTATCTATTACAACATTTATCAGACTCATCTAATCGTAAGAATTTCCTGGGTCCCTTGTTAAAATATGATTCCCAGAAGTAACTGAGCACATCCTGACATACTTTTAGGAAATGTTGATTTATTTTTTGCATTAGAGATGGATGCCTCAAAACTTTACATATGGATGATATTCATAAGATTTAGGACTCTTATTAAAATGCAAATTTAGATACATTTATTACAAGCTCCCAAAATATACAAACAGTGCTGTTCTATAGACTACGCATTGAGTCAGCAAAGCATTCTAGAAGCATACAAACCCCCACCACAGTGTCTCCTATGTAGCAGGTCCTCAGCAAATGTTTGCTGCTCAATCAGAATCTAGCTAGAGCCATTAAAAATAATGAAATAATGCCATTTTCAGCAATATGGATGGACCTGGAGATTATTATATTAAGAGAAGTTAAAGAAAGACAAATATATAATATTGTTTATATGTGTAATCTAAAAAACAATGATACAAATGAACTTATTTACAAAAGAGAAACAGACTCACAGACTTAGAAAACAAACTTATGGTTACCAAAGGGGAAAGGTTGGGAGGGAGGATAAATTGGGAGTTTGGGACTGACATGTACACATGTTACATGTACCATTATATTTAAAACAGATAACCAGAAAGGATCTGCTGTGTAGCACAGGGAACTCTGTTCAATATTCTATAATAACCTAAATGGGAACAGAGTTTGAAAAAGAATAGATACCTGTATATGTATAACCGAATCACTTTACTGAACACCTGAAATGAAGACAACATTGTTAATCAATGATACCCCAATATAAAATAAAAATTTTAAAAATCTAGCTAGATGCACTGATATAAATCACCTCCTTTTCTTTTCTTCTTTGTTATCCCTGTCTTAACTAAATCCTCTACAAGAAGCTATTTTATCTTATCCTGGTAAATTGAGCACTTATGTTTGTTCTGTGGGAGTTGTGCCCTTTCTGTGGAGTAGCTGTCTAATGGTCTGAGTCATACTTCTGACAGTATTTACTTCAATTTTTCAATTTATTAGCTACTTCAATCATAATCATAAATTACTTTTTAGGAGGGCTTCTTTTCTTCACCATTACCTTGACCAGAAACTCAATTTGCTGAACACCTGTAAGAGAAGTAGACAGTGTCTACTAAACTTTTATTTTCAAAAAGCACCAAAAAGGGAGGAAATGGATGTGATTATTTTTTCTTGAAAAGGAAATTTAGTCATCTAATACAGTCATTTAGAAAAGTACCATTCCCGAATCTGTACTTGATTTTCTATGTTAAATTGGTCGAAATCTATCCAATTATTTTTTTTAAGCCTATAAATGTTACCACAGAGAGTGTGAAGCCATTACTGTCCATTAGTTTCTTCAAAAACAAGCTCAGAAGCTAACTCCACCAAGATGGTGTGGACTCTAACAGCCATTTATAGCATAAGAAACTCTAATAAGAGAAATGGTGGTACGCAGGCATAGCTCAGATGGAAAGGCCAAGAAAGAACTGAGACTGGATTCAAACTCGGCTGCCATGCCCACTTCATAGGAAAACACTCAGATTTTGGAAAATCCATAAATCATCTAAATTGCTTTCCTTGCTGACCCATCTGGCTGTCCAAAGGCAAAATGCCCTAAATGGCCTCTTTGCAGTCTCCCAGATAATTATCAGCTTGCTCAGGAAGAGGTAAGAGAAATTTGCTGTTTGAAATTGTCCCCAGCATTTTCTTCTCATGCAGCTTCCTATTCTATAAGACAGGGTTTTTATTAGATGAAACAAGTGTATGATACACTCTGTTGTTGTTCAGTCACCGAGTTGCGTCCAACTCTTTGTGACCCCATGGACCACAGCACACTAGGCTGTCCTGTCTTTCACTATCTCCCAGAGTTTGCTCAAATTCATGACCATTGAATCAGTGACGCTATCTAACCATCTCATCCTCTGCCGCCCCTTCTCCTCTGGCCCTTCTCCTTCAATCTTTTCCAGCATCGGGATCTTTTCCAATGAGTTGTCTTTTTGCATCAGGTGGCCAAAGTATTGGAGCTTCAGCATCAGTCCTTCCAATGAATATTCAGGGTTGATTTCCTTTAGGATTGACTGGTTTGATTTCCTTGCAGTCCAAGGGACTGTCAGCACCACAATTCGAAGGCATCTGTTCTTTGGTGCTCAGCCTTTTATAAAGAAATGCAGCTCTCATATCCATACGTGACTACTGGGAAAACCATATCTTTGACTAGATGCACCTTTGTTGGCTAAGTGATGTCTCTGCTTTTAATACACTGTCTAGGTTTGTCATAGCTTTCCTTCCAAGGAGCAAGTGTCTTTTAATTTCATGGCTGCAGTCATCGTCCGCAGTGATTTTGGAGCCCAGGAAAATAAAATCTGTCAGTCATTCCACTTTCCCCCCTTCTATTTGCCATGAAGTGATGGGACTGGTTGCCAAGAGTTTTTTTAATGTTGAGTTTTAAGCCAGCTTTTTCATTCTACTGATTCTATAAGGAAAATAATGTGCAAAGAATTAACTATGTGTATTTCTATTACTCTTTGGAAAAAGAATAGTGTTTAGTTTAAAGAAGTATCTAAATATAATTATGATAGCCAGCCTCAATTATTAAAAGGTTGTCATGATGAAGATAGCAGAAGTTTCATTTTTGCTACAGAAAAAAAAATTAACAAGTGTGACTCACATGATAAAGAGCTTTATTATAATCAGAATCTCAATAACATCTCATTTAAGCTCAAGGATTGTATAACTTAGACATGGGACAAATAGCATTTATTATATATTTTAATCTCTAATTTATTTTTCCATAAGTTCCATCTGTATGCAGTGAACTACTTGAGGCCAGGGACTATTTCTCATTCATCACTGTATTTCCTGAATCTATACAGTATCAAGCTCATATTCCCTGAACACGTTTTACTGAGCAGTACTAAAAGTCACAGACTCAAGTCTTTGGAAGCTTTGCCATGGCACTGTGAATGAATGGATGAGTCATGAGTCTCAAGCATCCTTAACATTTCCCACTTGCCATGATTAATGATCAGGCTAACTCTTAGCTCCTCTCTGTCAATCCAATTTTCTGAGCTCTTTATTGGCAGCCCTATGCTAGCAGTTTCTTTATATTCTGGCATAGTTTTACCACTTTCTCTTTTCTTGGCAAATTGACATGCTCATCTCTGTGACTAAGTGGAATTGTGCAGTATTTTCTCTAACTTGTAAACAGTAACACAAGTTCTCTGACATTTTTTTCATTACCCTTATAAATTTGTGCTTATGTCTGTGGTTGGCCAGAGAAAACCAATAGTAATATAAAATCAATATACCATATGAGAAGTGGAAAAGTGGCTGGTATATAAATTTTATATTAAATTTATATCTAAACACTCTTATACAGATTGCATGTAGTTGCAAGATTCTCTATTTCTTATTTACTCTAGACCTATCTGTGCCTTCCTAGGAGTCATAGGACTCTAGACTCAAGTGCTTTATGAAATTATCTGAACAAATTTATGGGAATGGTCAGGTCCTTGATTCCTACACAGTCCACCTACCTATATGCAAAGGGACCCAGCATAAGCTTTGAAATTTTAATTAACAATACATGTGAAAACATAAGTATCAAGAGAAAAATGAGTGAATTCTACTCATATTACTTATAAGTTTTTTAATAACTCTGAATATAATAGAGGATCTTTAATTCATATCTTCAGAAGAATATGTTGACAGTGACTGAGCCCAATTTGCTGTAATGCTGTGTGCTTTGAACTGTAACTACCAGAAACACCAAACCTCATGACTCAGTGTGATCCACTATCCAGCAGCATTCGAATTGTCTGGAAGCTTGTTAAAACTGTAGAAACTAGGGCCTGCTCAGACTGACTGAATCAGAATCTAATTCTTATTAAGGCCCTCAGGGGATTTGTATGTACATTATGTTTGAGAAGATACTTTAATGAGTACATAGTAAGTATTGATCACACTCCAATTCCTTCTCAGAAAGGAGCTGATGTAGTCTTAACCGGAGTGATATAAAGAATATAATTGAAGGACAGGAACACTGTCCTGTTTGAAATTCACTTCTGTGTCTGTGTTGCCTCCAAAGTGAACTCTGAATTGGGATTCTTTGGGGCCTTTAACACTAGGATTTCGTCTTTCCTTAAGCATGTTCTCAAATCATAGCTTCTGTGGACTGAGTTCACAACTGATCATTCTCAACAAGGTGGAAATATGCTCTGTGTAGTAGTGAGTCACTCAGTCTTGTCCAACTCTTTGCGAACCCATGGACTGTAGCCCATCAGTCTCCTCTGTCTATGGAATTCTCCAGGCAAGAATACAGAGTGGGTAGCCAGCCATTCCTTTCTCCAGGGAATCTTCCCAGGACTTCTGCATTGCAGGCAGATTCTTTACCGTCTGAGCCACCAGGGAAGCCCAAAAGGGAATGTACTCAAAAGCAATGCAATTCAAACAGGTCAGAAGACTGGTTGCCCATCTGCGAATTCTTTCTTACTAGTCTTCAGCCAGATAAGGACCTTGGTAGAATATGAAGGATGACATCAGAAACTTGTGTAGAATATGAATTGCCTACATCACTAGAAAGTGAAGTAAAAGTGAAAGTCGCTCAGTTGTATCTGACTCTTTGTGACCCCATGGACTATGAAGTCCATGGTATTCTCCAGGCCAGAATACTGGAGTGGGTAGCCTTTCCCTCTCCAGGGGATCTTCCTAACTCAGGGATTGAACCCAGGTCTATAGCATTGCAGGCGGATTCTTAACCAGCTGAGCTGCAAGGGAAGTCTCTTAATTTCTGCTACTATTTTTTTTCTTAAAGAGTTTTTCAACGAAGGCAGCACTGTGTTGATTTCCGAGTATGAGCTCATGGACTTTGTCATGGAAAACAGGCAAAGAGATTAAATGAAGAAGTTTTCTGTATTCACTGCAATGTAAACATGCTTAATCACTCCAAGCTCTTCATACTATAGGAATGCCCTGGTGGCTCAGCTGGTAAAGAACCTGTATGCCAATGCAGGAGACACAGGACATGTGGGTTTGAAACGTGAGTCAGGAAGATCCCCTGGAGAAGGAAATGACTACACTCCATGGGGTCGGGTAGCAAAGAGTCAAATGTGATTGAGCACACACATGTTTCATAGTATAGCACAAATCACGGTATAGAATAATTTGTCCATAAATACCATTATTTTCATTGTATTCACTACTGAGTTTCTGAAAGCTAGCACAGAGATGGACTTAAGTAAATGTCTATAGAACAAACAAACCACCTAACTCAATTCCTGCTATAGTTGTTTTCTTCTTTTCTGGCTTGGATTATGAGCTTTTTGAGGTATAGATGTAGTTGGTCCTCTTTAAAGGGCCGTCAGCAGACACGACTTTAGGAACCAACCACATTCCACACGTGCATACACACACATATACACACACCAAATATTGTAATAAAAGTAGAAAATTTTGATGCTTTTGAAAGCCTTAGGAGTCATGCATATGTACCTTTGTTGTACTTATGGTCTTTCATTGAACTGATTTATTTTCCTGTATTTCCTTCTGGGCTCTGAGTCTCTAGCTTGCTGGCTAAAATATGGTAGGAGGTCAATAAAGGTTTTTTTTTTTTTTTAAAGGATGGGGAGAAACAGAAGAGAAGGGTAGAAAGAAGAAAGGAGAGAGGATCACATAAAGAAGTAAGATAGCTGACATTAAAAGATATGATATAGGGAATTTCCTGGTGGTTCAGTAATTAGTACTCATGCTTTCATTACTCAGGGCATGGTTTCAATCCCTGGTCAGGGAACTTAAGATCCTACAAGCTGCATGAGTTGGTCAAAATAAAGAAAAGATAAAATATAGTACAAGTAGTGCCTGACTGGCATTAAGGACCAAAATCAGAGTTCTAGAGAGATGACTCAGAAACCTGTAAATAGCAAGGTCTAATTTGTGGGGAGATTATTACTTCATTGTCTGGACCAGGTAGGAATGAAGAGAGAGAAATAAAAGCATGTGATTTTCTTATCATCAAGGTATCAGAGTGTTTTCCTTGGAGTCTGTATCTCTACCATATTCCCAATAATATATGATATTATTTATCATTTCTTAAACCACTTCAGTATTCTTTCCTTGAGAACCCCATGAACAGTTTGAAAAGGCAAAAAGATAGAACACTGAAAGATGAACTCCCCAGGTCAGTAGATGTGCAATATGCTGCTGGAGAAGAGTGGAGAAATAACTCCAGAAAGAATGAAGAGAGGGAGTCAAAGTGAAAACAATGCCCAGGTGTAGATATGATGGGTGATGGAAGTAAAGTCTGATGCTGTAGAGAACAATATTGCATAAGAACCTGGAATGTTAGGTTTATGAATCAAGGTAAAATGGAAGTGGTCAAACAGGAGTTGGCAAGAGTGAACATCGACATTTTAGGAATCAGTGAACTAAAATGGACTGGAAGGGGGGAATTTAATTCAGATAACCATTATATCTACCACCGTGGGCAAGAATCCCTTAAAAGAAATGGAGTAGTCAACAAAAGAGTCCAAAATGCAGTACTTGGGTGCAATCTCAAAAATGAAAGAATGATCTCTGTTCATTTCCAAGGCAAACCATTCAATATCATGGTAATTCAAGTCTATGCCCCTACGAGTAAGGCCGAGGAAGCTGAAGTTGAATGGTTCTGTGAAGACTTACAAGACCTTATAGAACTAACACCCAAAAAAGATGTCCTTTTCATTATAGGGCACTGGAGTGCAAAAGTAGGAAGTCAAGAGATAACTGGAGTAATAGGCAAATTTGGCTTTGGAGTAGAAAATGAAGCAGGGCAAAGATTAACAGAGTTTTGCCAAGAAAATGCACTGGTCATAGCAAACACCCTCTTCCAACAACACAAGAGATGACTCTACACATTGATGTCACCAGATGGTCAATACTGAAATCAGATTGATTATGTTCTTTGCAGCCAAAGATGGAGAAGCTCTATACAGTCAGCAAAAACAAGACCAGGAGCTGACTATGGCTCAGGTCATGAACTCCTTTTTGCCAAATCCAGACATAAATTGAAGAGAGTAGGGAAAACCACTAGACCATTCAGGTATGACCTAAGTCAAATCCCTTATGATTATAAAGTGGGAGTGAAAAATAGATTCAAGGGATTAGATCTGATAGGGTGCCTGAAGAACTATGGGCAGAGGTTTGTGACATTGTACAGGAGGCAGTGATCAAGACCATCCAAGAGAAAAAGAAATGCAAAAAGGCAAAATGGTTGTCTGATGAGGCCATACAAATAGCTGAGAAAAGAAGAAAAGCTAAAGGCAAAGGAGAAAAGGAAAGCTATACCATTCTGAATGCACTTCCTCACTAATAAGAAAGACTTCCTCACTAATCAATGCAAAGAAATAGAGGAAAGCAATAGAATGGGAAGGACTAGAGAGCTCTTCAAGAAAATTAGCCATACCAAGGGAATGTTTTGTGCAAAGATGGGCACAATAAAGGAGAGAAACAGCCCTAACAAAAGCAGAAGATGTTAAGAAGAGGTGGCAAGAATACACAGAACTATACAAAAAAATTTTTAATGACAAGATAACCACAATGGTGTGATCACTCACCTAGAGCCAGACATCCTGAAGTGTGAAGTCAAATGGTCCTTAGGAAGCATCACCACAAACAAAGCTAATGGAGGTGATGGAATCCCAGTTGAGCTATTTCAAATCCTAAAAGATGATGCTGTTAAAGTGCTACACTCAATATGCCAGCAAATTTGGAAAACTCAGCAGTGGCCACAGACTGGAAAAGATCAGTTTTCATTCCAATCCCAAAGAAAAGCAATGCCAAAGAATGTTCAAACTACCACACAACTGAACTCATCTCTCAAGCTAGTAAAGTAATGCTCAAAATTCTCCAAGCCAGGCTTCAACAGTACATGAACTGTGAATCTCCAGATGTTCAAGCTGGATTTAGAAAAGACAGAGGAACCAGAGATCAAATTGTCAACATCCACTGGATCTTTGAAAAAGAAAGAGAGTTCCATAAAAACATCTACTTATGCTTTACTGACTACGTCAAAGCCTTTAACTGTGTGGACCACAACAAACTGTGGAAAATTCTTCAAGAGATGGGAATACCAGACCACTGTACCTGCCTCCAGAGAAATCTGTATGCTGGTCAAGAAGAAACAGTTGAAACTGAACAGGGAACAGCAGACTGGTTCCAAGTTGGGCAAGGAGTACATCAAGTTTGTATATTGTCACTCTGCTTATTTAACTTATATGCAGAGTACATCATGAGAAATGCCACACTGGATGAAGCAGAGGCTGGAATCAAGATTGCCAGGAGAAACATCATTAACCTCAGATATGCAAATGACACCATTCTTATGACAGAAAGTGAAGAGGAACTGAGGAGCCTCTTGATGAAAGTGAGAGAGGAGAGTGAAAAACCTGGCTTAAAACCCAACATTAAAAAAAACTAACATCATGGTATCTGGTCCCATCACTTCATGGAAAATTAATGGGGAAAAAATGCAAACAGTGACAGGCTTTATTTTCTTGGGCTCCAAAATCACTGCAGATGGTAACTGTAGTCATGAAATTAAAAGACGCTTGCTCCTTGGAAGAAAAGCTATGACCAACCTAGACAGCATATTAAAAGCAGAGACATTACTTTGCCAACAAAGGTCTGTCTAGTCAAGGCTATGGTTTTTCCAGTAGCCATGTATGGATGTGAGAGTTGGACCATAAAGAAAGCTGAGCACCAAAGAATTGATGCTTTTGAACTGTGGTGTTGGAGAAGACTCTTGAGAGTCCCTTGGACTGCAAGGAGATCCAACCAGCCCATCCTAAAGGAAATCAGTCCTGAATATTCATTGAAAGGACTGATGCTGAAGCTCAAGCTCCAATACTTTGGCCACCTGATGTGAAGAGCTGACTCATTGGAAAAGATCTTGATGCTGGGAAAGATTGAAGGCGGGATGACAGAAGATGAGATGGTTGGATGGAATCACCAACTCAATGGGCATGAGTTTGAGCAAGCTCCGGTAGTTGGTGATGGACCGGGAAGCCTGGGGTGCTGCAGCCCATGGCGTCGCAAAGAGTTGGACACGACTGAGCGACTGAACTGAACTGAACTGATCGTTACTGAAGGATTACTTTGTTTAAACCATGTGACATCTAGTGTGAAAAAAAAGAAAGTACAAAGCTCAAATGTCAGATTGCCTAGGGTCTGATTCTAGTTTGACCTTAACTAGCTCTGTGACTTTGAGTAAGTCACTCTGTATTTCAGTTCTTCATTTTCAAAGTGGGACAGTGTTAGCACCAACCTCCTTGTATTGTTGAGAATACATGATGTTCTTAAGACCACATCTGACTCATGAATTTTTTAAAAATTTTATCTATTAATATTGAAGTCTAGTTATAAGAGAACAAAGAAATAAATGTGACGTTTTTACTTAAAAAAATAAAAGAAAGAATGATTCCCTCTCAGATGCTTCCTTTGCCACAGAGTTGCTTACGCAAAGCTTTGCAACAATTCTAGAATAACTTACCCCAGGGAGTGGAATTTGAATATTGCTACACTGAGGATTATGTAGCCACTACATAAATATGAAGGTGAAGACTTGGTACAAAGATGGCTTTCTAATGGGTGAAATAGCAATAAATAGCTTGAAAGAGAATTATATAGGTATGTTATCTAAAACTGAGTTCCTGATGTGTGCCAAATATTTCATATATTGGGTCAAACCGAATAACATTGACAGTAGTTGATATTTCTAAACTGAGAAATTGCTACATAATAAGAATCTGCCTAATTGCACTGCTTCCACTCCTCTAAATAGAATTTTTATTTTTCAGGAATGAAATTGGAGCTCAGGGAAGTTAGGTGACTTGCCTAAACCACACAGCTACAAAGGAACAGCATGGCGAAGTGGGTCCAGGTTTCGAGGCTCATCTCATTAGTGGCTAATTCCAACATTCTTCACATATTTCCTGGTCATGTGAACAGTACAAGTCACAATACATGTTTGCTATATAAATGAGAGACTGGGCAGTAAGACAGTAAGTATTTAAGAGAGGGTATTTAGTGATTAATTCAAGATAGCACAAAGCATGTTGATGTTTTAGCAGAAAATATGGATTAAAGATGCAAGTCCAATGTCACATAAAACCAAAGAACGTTTCCCCTCTGCATAATAATGAGGTAATTACTATCTGTCACTTCCTGTGTATTAACATTGTACATCCTTTCTCCCTAAATTCTAAAAAGTTACGGTCATGTTTATATGTAAAGGGAATTTATTATTTGTTTGCTTAACTTTTTAAAGAGAGAGTAAGAAAGAGAAAATATTATGTATTCGGGGAGAGAATCATTTTTGAGAAAGTGAAGGAAAGACTGAGTGGAGGCAGGGTCATGGTGGAAAGTGCCCCTTCCCACCCCCTCCTGGAACCCCTGGGAGGAAGAGGAACTGAGCTCCCTGTCCTGCTTCTCACTAACTGCTGTGAAACCTGGGAAAACCCCCTACCTGGGCCTCCAACTCCCCTTCTATAAAGTAAGGTGGTGGAATCATTTTCTTCTCTGGATATATGCTCAGGAGTGGGACTGCTGAAACACATGGTAGCTCTATTTTAGTTTCTTAAGGAACCTCCATGCTGCTCTTCACAGTGGCTGTACCGATTTAAATACTCACTAACAGTGCAGGAGGGCTCCCTTTTCTCCACATCCTTACCAGCATTTATTATTTATAGATGTTTTGATGATGGCTAGTCTGGTTGGTGTGAGGTGATATCTCATTGTAGTTCTGATTTGCATTTCTCCGATGACACCACCCTTATGGCAGAAAGTGAAGAGGAACTAAAAAGCCTCTTGATGAAAGTGAAAGAGGAGAGTGAAAAAGTTGGCTTAAAGCTCAACATTCAGAAAACAAAGATCATGGCATCTGGTCCCATCACTTCATGGGAAATAGATGGGGAAACAGTGGAAACAGTGGCTGACTTTATTTTTGGGGGGCTCCAAAATCACTGCAGATGGGGACTGCAGTCATGAAATTAAGATATGCTTACTCCTTGGAAGGAAAGTTATGACCAACCTAGATACCATATTCAAAAGCAGAAACATTACTTTGCCAACAAAGGTCCATCTAGTCAAGGCTATGGTTTTTCCAATGTCATGTATGGATGTGAGAGTTGGACTGTGAAGAAAGCTGAGAGCTGAAGAATTGATGCTTTTGAACTGTGGTGTTGGAGAAGACTCTTGAGAGTCCCTTGGACTGCAAGGAGATCCAACCAGTCCATTCTGAAGGAGATCAGCCTTGGGATTTCTTTGGAAGGAATGATGCTAAAGCTGAAACTCCAGTACTTTGGCCACCTCATGCGAAGAGTTGACTCATTGGAAAAGACTCTGATGCTGGGAGGGATTGGGGGCAGGAGGAGAAGGGGACGACAGAGGATGAGATGGCTGGATGGCATCACTGACTTGATGGATGTGAGTCTGAGTGAACTCCGGGAGTTGGTGATGAACAGGGAGGCCTGGCGTGCTGCGATTCGTGGGTCGCAAAGAGTCGGATACAACTGAGCAACTGAACTGAACTGAATCATTAGCAGCACTGAGTATCTTTTCATGTGCTTCTTGATCATCTGTATGTCTTCTTTGGAGAAATGTCTATTTAGGTCTTCTGCCCATTTTTTGATCGGGTTGTTTGTTTTTACGTTATTGAGCTGCAGGAGCTGTTTGTAAATTTTGGCGACCTTGTCGGTTGCATCATTTGCAAATATTTTCTCCCATTCTGTAGGTTGTATTTTCATTTTGTTTATGGTTTCCTTTGCTGTGAAAAAGCTTTTGATTTTAATTAGGCCCCATTTGTTTACAAGGATCTCTATAGGACAGGAAAGCCTGTTCAATATCCTGTAATAACCTAAATGGGAAATAATTTGAAGAATAGATGATGTATATGTATAACTGAATCATTTTGCTGTACACCTGAAACTTACACAACATTGTCCATCAACTATGCTTCAATAAAAGATAAATATAGTAAGTGAGGTGGCTGAGCTAGATGCTTTCCAAGGCTTCTTAGAGCTTTTATAATGTATTGATCATGTAAAATTAGACAATTATCTTTTGAATGTATGCTTTGCAGAATGCTGTGCTTAGTTGCTCAGTCATGTCCAGTTCTTTGCGACCCCACGGACTGTAGCCTGCCAGGCTCCTCTGTCTGTGGGGTTTCTCCAGGCAAGAACACTGGAGTGGGTTGCCATTCCCTTCTACATTGCAGAATGCTAAGGTGTAAGAATAGATTGGTAAAAACATGAATTAGTCTGTGATTGGAAACAGTCTATTTAATTATAGTTTATTTCTTACAGGAATATAAACTGAGGTGGGTTGTAGTTAAACCAATATTAGGCCAAAGTGTGAAATAAATAGCTCAGTGTGCTTAAATATTTTTGAATAATCAGGAATCATTGACTCTTCTGTCCACAAACTCAACTTTACTATCTACTTCAGCCTTAAGTTAAAAGCAAGCATTTTGATTCATTCATATCTATCACAATTTGGGGGACATAGAAGGGGTTTTTTTTTTTTTTTTTTTTTTACATTTACACATTGGCAACTCAGGTTTATGTGGTTTTAAGAGTTGCTTCTTGGCTTTCAATATCATTCTGATAAGGCAAGAAATAGGACAGTTGGAGGTTCCCTCACATATATTGCTTCTGGCTGCCAATTACTCCTCTAACCCATTTACATGACTCAGTGCCTTGAATCCTGATGATAAGAGATGATGGTAGGAGTAACTTACTGTAGTTCCATCCCATCTCTCTGCTTTTACCTTTCCTCCAGCTGAGAATTCAAGTCCACAAGTTGAGAAGAATCTGGTCATCAAAAGGGAATTCATTAGCCTTTTAAAATATGACAGGCTAATTGCCCAGGCAACCTACAAGGAAAAGCACTTCTGACTTGCAGGACAGCATTTCCAGTCATCACCAATTTTCTGGCACTTTAAGTTTTAACTCAATAGCCTCAAATAAATACTGTAAGAAAATGAAAGGTTGCATATATATTACCTTTTCAGTGAAATATATTATTTATTTGCACAGAACACATTCTATTTTAAATTTTGTATTTAGGGAACATCAAAATTCACACATTTGACAAGCTCTTTTTTTCTGTAGAGGCTTTCTCCACTAGAGCATGAAGATGGGAATTTAAAAATGACATTGACTGATGCTTACATTTTCCTTTAACATTTGAAAATGTTACATAATTATGTTTTTAAGTAACAGTGGACCTATTACTGTAGAATCAACTTGTAATTATCCACAAAAATAGAAGTATTTTAAAATAAATATTATTCATTCATCATTTACAAAGATTAAGTCTCTAATACAAAAACTAACAACTAAAGAAATAAACAAATGATCCCCTGGTGCTTAGGATGATTGTAATTTTTTGGAGACATGTACACAGAATGAGAAAACAAGTCAAGAGATGGTGATGAACCCATAGTTAATATATAAACCAAAAAATAAGTGCATGAAAGAGGGGACTTTTTATCCCTTTTGAGATGCTAAAGAAGATCTCCCAGAAGAGAAGACATCTAAAGGATGCACAGAATAGTCCCAGGATGAAGAAATAGAATCAGGTCGTTTCAGATGGAGGAAATACAAACAGATGTTCATGAGGTATGTGAAATATTCAGGGAATGGTTGCAAGGCCAAGGCTGTTCAAGAGTAAAGGTGAAGGTGAGCTGGGGCCCCACTGTGTAGCCCATTTGATGTGAACGATTATCACTCAGTAGGAACCAGGTCTCATGTGTGAGGCTAGATAGAGGTCCCTCTTCTCCCTCAAACATCAAGTCATTCCTTCCTACAGCTGTGGTTATTTCAAAATCTTTGTATTTTCCCATTTACTAGAAGTTACAGTAAGATTGAGGACTTCCCCTGTGGCTTAGTGGTAAGGAATCTGCCTGTAATGCAGGAGACAAGGGTAGGCAAGGGTCCAAGGTTCCATCCCTAGGTCAGGAAGATTCACTGGAGGAGGAAACGGCAACCCACTCCAGTATTCTTGCCTGGAAAATTCCTTGGACTGAGGAGCCTGGCGGGCTACAGTCCATGGGATCACAGAGTCCGACAGGACTGAGCACACATGCACAGTGATTGAGCCTCTTGGCTTTCATCATTCTTTGATTTATATTTTCCCCCTATTTTTCTCATTAGCTATAGTTTTCTTTGTGATTTGCTTTTACAAATAATAATGGTTTCCATTTGTTATTTTTATAGGTTCTTATGCTTCTACAATATTTTGCTTGTTTTGTTATTTTGTGTATGATTTTATTCCCACACACAAGCTTTATTTTTAAAGTTTAGTTAACAAACACTTGTGTGCATGGGTGCATGCATGTATGTGCTCAGTTGTGTCCAACTCTTTGTGACCCCATGGACTGCAGCACCCCAGGCTTCCCTGTCCATCACCAACTCCTGGAGTTTACTCAAACTCATATCCATTGAATTAGTGATGTCATCCAACCATCTCATCCTCTGTGGTCCTCTTCTCCTCCTGCCTCCAATCTTTCCCAGCATCGAAGTCTTTTCTAATGAGTTGGCTGTTTGCATTGGTTGTACTATAGGCTCAAGGATGTATTGTAGAACAGGAGAATATAGCCAATATTTTGTGATAACTGTAAATGGAAAGTAACCTTTAAGAATTAAAATAAACAAAAACGACAAAGAAAAAGAAATAGGAATCGTCCAAAGAGTTTGAGGCAGAGAACATGACCAGTTTTATATATTGAAAAGATTATTTGAATACAGTGTATAGAAAAACTGAAAGGGTATAAGAAGAAAATACCATAGAAATCCAGGCAAAATTAATGAGGGAATGTGGGCAGAATTAAGAAATTAAAAAGGATGGGGCTTGACAAGTTAAAGAAGACAAGAGAGTGTAAGGGTGAGAGTTGAGTTGGAGGTGATTCCCTCATTTTCAGATTGTGCAAAGGATGGATGGTGGACCATCTTCAGAAACAGGGGAATACCTAATAAAAGTTAGGTTTAGGAGCAAGGTTTAATTTGTTTTAAGAATCCTGAGTTTGAAGTGTCTTCCAGACATTCAAATAGGTATTTCAAGGAGATAGCTAAATATACAGGTCTAGAGCTCAGAGGAAATACCAAGGCTGGAGAAACAGATTTGAGAGTTTTCAGCACAGATGGTTGGTAACTAAACTACAACCCTGGATGAGATCACCAACAAAGATAGTAGAGGGAAGAAAAAAATAAAAATCTAGATTATAGGGGAATTCCTTGGCAGTCCAGTGGTTAGAGCTCTATGTTTTCACTACTGAGGACCTGGGTTCAATCCTGCAGGTCACAAGGAATGGCCAAAATAAAAAGAATGTAGAACATGAATATAAAAAACATGCAGAAGGAAGATGGTAGCGGCAGGCAAAGGAGATTGAGGAGGGGCTAGTCAGGGAGAGGTTACATGAGGAGTTTGTGGTGAAACAGAAGCCCAGAGGGAGCATCTGTATAGAGAGGTCAAAGAAGATGAGGAGAGAAAATGAAATTTCAGACTATAAAAGGGGTCTGAAATGTTACTGTCAGGACAAGGTATGACCAATACCTCTTCAAGTCTGTAATGTGCATGTCATGTGTTAATGTTTAAACCACGCTGAAGCCAGATTCTCAAATGATCCTAATAAAGATTTAGCTTTGTTGAAAACAGTGTTTTCATAAAATACTTGGAAATAGTAAAGTAGATTTCAACACAATATTTTGATGTTAACCTCGATTAAAAATTGTTTATTCATTTGAAAGTAAAAGTGTTAGTTGCTCAGTTGTGTCCAACTGTTTGAGAGCCTGTGGACTGTAGCCCGCCAGGCTCCTCTCTCCATGGGATTCTCCAGGCAAGAATACTGGAGTGGGTTGCTGTTTCCTACCCCAAGGAATCTTCCCATCCCAGGGATCAAACCCAGGTCTCCCACATTGCAGGCAGATTATCATCTGAGCCAACTTCCAGTGACTCAAAGGACAAAATGATTGATGACTATTTCCAGTCCTAGGATGAAATGCCCTGAGTACTTGGCACAGGAGTTCATGGTTGGTCCTTGATTTAAAAAACAGAAAAGAAAAAAAAAGAGTAGCTATTTCCCTCAGAGACACTGCTGAATATCACAATATTAGACTCTAAAAGGGCTTCCCTGGTGGCTCAGATGGTGAAGAATCTGCCTGCTGTGCGGGAGTCCCAGGTTTGAACCCTGGGTCTGGAAGATTCTCTGGAGAAGGGAATGGCAACCCACTCCAGTATTCTTGCCTGGAAAATTCCGTGGACAGAGGAACCTGGTGTGGTACAGTCTGTAGACTTGCAAAGAGTCAGACACGACTGAGTGACTAACACTTTAACTTTCTTTCAGACTCTAAAAATTAGAATTGTAGCCAAACAAGGCTTTCTTTAGTGTCCAAATGAATGGAGTTGGGTTTGAGAAAGCAGATGGACTGGCATTCCTCCTCCTCTCAGATGGTATTTATTCATTATTTCATTCACATTGAAAGAATGTTTTTTTCAAAAATTGAACCTACTGGAAAGCCATATCACTTAATCATTTTTCTCCCCCAAATATCATGAAGTATTTCATTTTTCTCTCACTTCAGGTCTTCAAAGTTTTTACAATAAAGTGCCATGTTCAATTATCTCTTTTTGTAATTAAAATATTTTAGTGGATGAGCAAACTGATTGCCAAACTGCACAAGACCTATGGTTATTTTAAGAGACAATTATCATTTTAATGGTTCTAATCATCCTAATAGTTCAATGAAATAAGTTTTTCGTGGATGCAGCTATAAAAGCAAATGAAAAAAATTCAGATACTTTTCAAAGGGATTATTTACTCTTGCATTTGGCTTTTTAGTTTAGAAAACAATTAATATTAGAAAAACTTTGCATGAGGTTTTGAAGTTATAACCAAAGGACTATATATTATTTAAAAGCCTATTTACTAATGTTTAATCATTTCCACTACTGTATAGCAAGGAAATTATATTCAATATCTTGTAATAATTCACAAGGGACTATAATCTGAAAAAAAAATGGAATCTTTGTGCTGTACAGCTGACACTTACATAATATTATGAATCAACTATACTTCAATTTTTTTTAATTTGTTTTAGATCTGCATTGTCAACCTAGAGGAGCATGATTAGTTTCACTTCATAATTATGCTGAATATTATCACATGGCAGTCTTAGCTAATATTCTCTGACCACTCAAGCACCTTTAATTTGTTTAAATTAATGTGCATTGTGATTTTCAGTTCAGCAGTTTATTTTTTCTTTTGGGACAAAATGTTATCCTGTGTCTTATCCAAAGTTCTCTGTGCATTAATAAATACTTGATCTCTGGGTCACCATGTAGCCACTGAAATTCCTTTCTGTGCCTGTATCACGGGTCCTTTTTACCCAACATGTGCAAAAATTGCATATTTAAAAGGGAGTCATCCTGTAAAAAGTCCCTGGCAGAATTATTTCCATTATTAGTATTACAAATCTTATTAAATCTTGGCACAACTGCAGGAGACATTTTATTATTTTTTAAAATTTTTATGGGAGTATAGTTACTTTACAGTGTTGTTAATTTTCACTGTACAGCAAAGTGAATCAACTGTACATTTACATAGACCCCTGTTTTTTGGATTTCCTCCCCATTAGGTCACCACATAGCACTGAGTAGAGTTCTGCAGTTATCCCTTTTATACATAGTATCAATAGTGTATATATATCAATCCCAAACTCCCAATTCATCCAGTCCACCCCATTTCCCCCCTTAATATCCATGTTTTTTTCTTTACATCTGTGTCTCTATTTCTGCTTTGTAAATAAGATCACCTGCATCCGTTTTTTCAGATTCCACATATATGCATTAATATACGATATTTGTTTTTCTCTTTCTGACTGCAAGAGACTTAAAATCATTCAAAAATGATTGCTTTATCAAGTGAAAGCAGATGTAGACTCAGATGAAATATTTTATGTGCAAATGTGTTAATTTCACATTTCACATAAAATTTTAAAATACCTGTAGGTCTCAATTTAACATTTTGGTTTTGATCCACAAGCAAAACAGTGACACTAAAAGTAAATTCATTTGGATGGCATGTCTCCAATATAAGGAAAATTAAGGAGATTGAAAGCAAGTGCTTTATTTTCTTTCAGGTGATAAAGTAGCAAAGACTGATATTTCCTAGAAAAGGAAAAATTCTAATGGTTGTGCCAGAGGTCTGAAAATCCATTTGAATAGCAATCATAGTTCACAGAAAACATAGAAAGTATGACTCACACATATATGCATGGGAATTTTTTTCCAATTTTATAGGTGCTATTATGATTAATACAACAGAGTTTATAGCAGCCTTTTGAAAATTTGACCAAACTGAATTGACTTCTCCTAGCAACTACCAACATTTCCATCTAGTGAATGTCTGAGAAACTCTCTGACATTTAAAAGAACTTTTGAATTGTGTGTAAAGGTTTATAGGGCTGTTCAGTGTATCACTAATTATAGCAGAAGATGTGAAGTGACCTAAATACATGAAAATAGGAGTTTGATTAATAAATCATATTATATCTATAATTATGTCCCTTTAGGTTGCAAGAACCACAGACACAGCCAGTTTCAAAATAATCGTAGTTACTGCAAAGAAGCATAGCAGCTGTACTATTGGACACAGCTCCTGGGCTCATCCTTCTCTTCCCAAGGGTCTCTATTGGTATAGCTCCTGCTTTCCCAGATGGCTCAGACGGTAAAGAATCCACACGCAATGCCGAAGACACAGGTTCATTCCCTGGGTCGGAAAGATAATCTGGAGAAGGAAGTGGCTACCCACTCCAGTATTCTTGCCTGGAGAATTCCGTGGACAGAGGAGCCTGGTGGGCTACAGTCCATGGATTACAAAGGGTCAGACACAACTGAGTAACTAACACTTTCAAACTTCACAGTTTCTCTTATACTTAACTTGTATAAGCAGAGACTGTCTGATCATTCAGTCACTATCATATATGAAGCATCTCCCACAATCATAACATGTGGGCAGGAAGCTAGGATGGAGTCCCTGACCTTCCCAACTATCAGACGGTAAGAGTAATTGCAATAAAAATATGACAGCCTTCTCAAAGTATATGAAATTAGCCATTCAAATAATTATTCATAAAACATGATTCTGTATGATTTAGGGTATTTTTACAAAACACAGTTTACACCTATCTTGAAAACTAAAGCAGAGAACCCATAAAATTTTTTGTGTAACTGACATGACATATGGGTCATGTTGTCCCTGCTTTCTTAGTATTTTGTCATTCTTTCAAAAGTAATTTATTAATGTCAATCCTGATGCAATATTGCATGGGCTATAAATTTGTTCTTTTAGCATTTGGGCTAAGATTGACTGCAGCTATTTAGTAAATGAATTCACAAAGCATTTCCCCTCTCCTTGGCAATCTCCCTCTAAAATGCTTCCTTACCTCTCTCAATTTTTCTCTTTCTCCATATTTCCCACTCTATATCATCCTGTTTTCTTCTTTCTCCTGATTCAGGAGATCTGGGGGCAGGGAGTCGGGGGTGGGGATGGTCTAGAGTAATGAGCTCTCCAAAGTTAGAAGAAATCAGTAGCAGCAGCAGCAGCAGTGGTAAATGATGGTTCAGTACCATGGAGAGCAGAACACGTGCTTTCCAAAATACTAACCCATACCCTACCAAATGTCAGTTGCCATGTTATTGAAAACATTCTTATCAGCCAGCTATTGACTCAGACTGTGATTCATGTCAAGAAGTTCTAGCAAGATTGGTTTTACCTCTTTAACTATCTATGCTAAAGGAACAAGTACCCCTCCCCCAACCTAGATGGACCAATACTTCATCAAAAACAAATGTATGAAAAGTTAAATTGAGTTAAGGCAGACATATAAAATACAAGTCCCAATTTGTTTTTCATTACTGCATGACAGCAGACATAAAACAGTGTGGCAAATTGTGATAAATGATTTTGATACTTACCCTCAATTGATGTGCTTACTTTGTCACAGATGATTAATAAATAGCTATTAGACTGGTTCTGTCCCACAGACCTTCCTTTGATTAGTAATTACTGAGGATCATAGCACTTTTTGTTTCATTATGGGCTCCGTAGTTAGCAAACCTTATAAAGTTTCAAGTGCCCCCAAAGTGGAATACTACACAGTCACTCAAATAAAAGGAGAGAATATTTATTGATGTGCAGAGATTTTCCCCATATGCTAATTTGTAAAAGCATGTTATAAAGAAGCATAACCCCATTTTCATTAAAAAGAATAGTTACATGGTGAAAGGAGGAGGGCATGGCAACCCACTCCACTATTCTTGCCTGGAGAATCCCATGGGCAGAGAAGCCTAGCAGGCTGCTATAGGGTCTCAAAGAGCCGGACATGACTGAAGTGACTTAGCACATAGAACAACATGGAAAAAGTCAGAAAATGTAACAGTGTTTCCTGGGTGATGGATATATGAAGTACTTTTTGCTGTTAACTGTTTCTTTCCTATATACTTAAAATTTTAATGCCATGATTATTTATTAGAATATTGAGACTCATGGAAATGAACAATTATTTTTTAATTGATCATTCACTCAATATTTTTGCATTTCAGTTCAGAGTCTATCACTATGTCTCTATATGCTTTGATAAGTAACTGGTTTCAGTTCAGTTCAGTTCAGTCGCTTAGTCTGGTCCAACTCTCTGTGACCCCACAGATCGCAGCACCTCAGGCTTCCCTGTCCATCATCAACTACTAGAGCTTGCTCAAACTCATATCCATTGAGACAGTGATGACATCCAACCATCTCATCCTCTTTCATCCCCCTCTTCTTTGGCCTTCAGTCTTTCCCGGGATCAGGGTCTTTTCCAATGAGTCAATTCTTCACATCAGGTGGCCAAAGTATTGGAGCTACAGCTTCAGCATCAGTCCTTCCAATGAATATTCAGGACTGGTTTCCTTTAGGATTGACTGGCTTGATGTCCTTGCTGTCCAAGGGACTCTCAAGAGTCTTCTCCAACACCACAGATAAAAAGCATCAATTATTTGGTGCTCATCTTTCTTTATGATCCAATTCTTACACCCATATATGGCTACTGGAAAAACCATAGCTTTGACTAGACAGGTCTTTGTAGGCAAAGTAATGTCTCTGCTTTTTAATATGCTGTCCTGATTTGTCACAGTTTTTCTTCCAAGGAGCAAGTGTCTTTTAATTTCATGGCTGCAGTCACCCTCCACAGTGATTTTGGAGCCCGAGAAAATAATCTGTCACTGTTTGCATTGTTTCCCTATTTGTCATGAAGTGATGGGACCAGATGCCATGATCTTAGATTTTTTAATGTTGAGTTTTAAGCCAGCTTTTTCACTCTCCTGTTTCACTTGCATCAAGAGGCTCTTTACTTCCTCTTCACTTTCTGCCATAAAAGTGGTGTCATCCACATGTCTAAGTTATTGATATTTCTCTCTGCAATCTTGATTCCAGCTTGGGCTTCATCCAGTCTGGCATTTCTCATGACGTACTCTGCATATAAGTTAAATAAGCAGGGTGACAATATACAGCCTTGAAGTACTTCTTTCCCTATTTAGAACCAGTCCATTGTTCCATGTCCAGTTCTAACTGTTGCTTCTTGACCTGCATACAGATTTCTCTGGAGGCAGGTCAGGTGGTCTGGTATTCCCATCTCTTGAAGAATTTCCCACAGTTTGTTGTGATCCACACAGTCAAAGGCTTTAGCATAGTCAAAGAAGCACAAGTAGATGTTTTTCTGGAACTCACTTGCTTTTTCTATGATCCAGCAGATGTTGGCAGTTTGATCTCTGGTTCCTCTGGCTTTTCTAAATCCAGCTTGAACATCTGGATGTTCTCAGTTCATGTACTGTTGAAGCCTAGCTTGTAGAAGTTTGAGCATTTCTTTGCTAGCATGCTAGCCCATGAATAGTGTATACATCCTGTATGTGTGCTTAGTCTCTCAGTAGTATCTGACTCTTTGTGACCCCACAGGCTATAACCTGTCAGGCTCTTCTGTCCATGGGATTTTTCAAGGAAGAATACTGGAGTGCATTGCCATTTCCTCCTCCAGGGGATTTTCCCAACCCAGGGATCGAACCTGTGTCTCCTGCATTGCAGGCAGATTCTTTATCCACTGAGCCATGGGGGAAGCATGTAAAAGAAATGTAGAAACATTTATTATATGGAAGTGAAAGGGCTGATCTTATTTGATTTTTATTTTCAAAACATTCAGTTTCAAAGATGTATTTGATTAAATATCAGAAATTTCATATGGCTTACCTAACATTAAATGAGTTATAGCTAAGTAAGATTTCCTGTCCCCTTTTTCTAAAAATTATTTAAGTTCCCATAACAAATAGATAATCATTAATTTTATCTATTTTACAAAATATACCTTGGCATCCCCATGTAGAAAAAAAATACTCCAATATAATGTTCCAATCTTAACTGACTGACACAAAAAAACAAGTTCTGCAAATATCTGCTTGGTTTCTGCATTGTAAGTTATCTTTAATTAATTAACTCTTATCTCTATAGGGCAGGCCTTTGACATGTCTGGAACAAAACTCAGCCAAATTTCATAATAGGAGGCACAGAAACAGCTCAAATGAAACACACCTGCCAAGTCCAGCTTAGATGAATTTATTTCTTCTGGGGCAGAAAACACTTATGAAATTGATATTTATAAAGTAGAGTTGGTAGCATATTTATAAAAATTATTAAATACATACTTTCCAAAAAAGTTTTGTTGGAGGATAGCGCTTTGCAATATTGTTTTGGTTTCCTATATACATCAGCATGAATCAGCCACCTGTATGTCCCCTCCATCTTGAACCTCCCTCCCATCTAGGTTGTTGCAGAGTACTGGGTTGAGCTCCCTGTGTCACACAGCAAATTCCCACTGGCTGTCTATTTTACATATGGTATTAAAATAGTGAATCACTTATAACTCTAATACCTCATTAACACATCATTAATATATTTAGAAAAGGCATAATAGAGCATTATTCCTCAGTAGATTATTCTAATATTCTTCAATTTGTACAGGAATAAACAATCCCAAACTTTTTTCTTAAACTTTTGTTTTTTTTAATTTAACATTAATTTAAAATTAAATTTAAATTTTAAATTAAAGTTAAATTTTATGTTAACTAAATTTTACTAATATATCCACATCTCCATACTTAAAGTCCCCTTGTCAGGGTAAAGAGAATTATTCAATGAAACAGAATGAGAAATACATACATTTTAAAACCTTCTAGGGACTTTCCTGGTCGTCTAGTGGTTAAGACTTCACCTTCTAATGCAGGGGGTACAGTTTCAATGCCAGATCAGGGAGCTAAGTAAGATCCCACATGCCTCAAGCCCCAAAAAAACCAAAACATAAATCAGAGGCAATATATTGTAATAAATTCAATAGAGACTTTAAAAATGGTCCACATCAAAAAATCTTAAAAAGTAAAAATAAAACCTTCTAGTCCTCTTCCAAGAGATGGGAGGCTAGAGGCCCCACAAATGTAGTAGCTGCTGAAACACCTCAAAATCAGATAGCCCACTCTTATTTACAGGGGACTCAAAAGCAAAGGAGGGAAAGATTCCTTTCGGTGCCACCAAGATCCATCTGATGGTACCAGCAAGGAGTGTTTTAAGAAAGACTTTCTTGTGAAGGGGTTTCTCTGGTGGCACAACGGTAAAGAATCAGCCTGCAATGCAGGAGCAGCAGGAGATGTGGGTTTGATCCCTGGATGGGAAGACAGAGGAGCCTGGCGGGTGACAGTCCATATGGGAGTCAGACATGTCTGATGTGAGTTAGCATGCATGCACGCTGTGAGCTTGGAAAAAGCAGACCAAGTTGTACTTGTCTCTTTTCTTTTTGTCATTAGAAGACAGAAAAAAAAGGAACACCTGCACAGATCCTACATTACTGGTGCTTGGGTTAATTACCATGCCTCCTATGTGCCACGCCCCCTTCCCTGTATGTTGGCTCACAGCAAGCGGCCCAACCTCCATGACTCTTGTGGTATTTGCTTGCAGCCGAGGTACAGCATAAGAATCATCAAGCACCCCCAGCAGAGGGCTGCCTGGAAAAAAATAAGATTTCAGCTAGAAAACCAGTTCTATGGTTGAATCTTACTGTATAACTCTTATGGCAAGTAAAACAGGATAACCACCAGTGGTCACACTTTTCTCTTTGTTAATGGATGTCAAGGGGGAAAAGGCTGTAGAAAGGGTAAATGTCATAAAAAAAATGAATATCCAGCTCCAAAATTGTGCACAAGTAAATCTGAAAAAAAAGAATCACAGCAGGTTCTTATTGCTCAATTCCAGCCCATTGACAGAGAATAAAAAGGCAGAGCAATATGAGTGTAAAGCAAGCCATCAGGCTCAGCAGGACTTTGCCACCTTAGCTTTGCATGCTGCTGCATTTATGAGTTTAACTCTTTTGCTACCAGCCTTCTCTGATCTCACTTGATCCAAAAAGATGGTGAAGGTCTGGATGAACTAGGCTCCGCTCACACAAAATTGCTGTTGTTGTTAGGTTGCTAAGTCGTGTCCGACTCTTTTTCGACCCCATGGACTGCAGCCCACCAGACTCCTCTGTCCATGGGATTTCCCAGGCAAGAATACTGGAATGGGTTGCCCTTTCCTTCTCCAGGGGAATCTTTCCAACCCAAGGGATCAAACCTGCATCTACTGCTTGGTAGGGAGATTCTTTACCACTGAGCCAGCTAGAAAGTGTGGACACAAAACTAGGTCTAGGAGTAAGATAACACATACCATGATGATGGAATTACTAACTTAAAACCAACTAATGAATTCCTGGTATAAATCCTGATGGATGCATCCAGTAGTTGATCCTTGAATTAGTCACAAACCTAAATGCCTCATAACTATTATTTGCCACACACACACACACACACACACACACAAGATCCCGGGAGCAGTTTTTGAGAGCTAAATTTGCCAGCAACATAAGTGGGTTGCATCCTACTGTCTTCAAACAGAAAAGAACAATTGCAGGCATATTGGATTGCTGGTTCTTTTAAAACTAAGGATTCAGTACTTAATTTCATGTTCATTTCTAAAGGATTGCCATTGATAAAAGAGAAATTGTGGATTTCATGTGCGTCTTCTCAGAAAATGTTTATTTCGGGTTGAAGTTTAATTTCAGTTGAGCTGCCTCACAGAAAGAAGTAAACATTGCTACTGTTGTCACTGAGATTGTGATTTCAGTTTTCAAAAACTTATACATTGTGTTTACTTCTGGGGAGTGTAACAATAGAGTCACAAATTGGTAACAATATTATAGCAATATAGCTGCTACTGCTGTTGCTACTGCTGCTGCTAAGTCGCTTCAGTCCTGTCCTAACCCCATAGACAGTCCTGTCCAACTCTGTGCGACCCCATAGACGGTAGCCTACCAGGCTCTCCCATCCTTGGAATTCTCCAGGCAAGAACACTGGAGTGAGTTGCCATTTCCATCTCCAATGCATGAAAGTGAAAAGTGAAAGTGAAGTCGCTCAGTCGTGTCCGACTCCTAGCCTTCCCCTCTCCAACAAATGGAGGGTGTTAACTACTTGATGACCATGAGCACGTAGCCCTCGGCCTCCTGAACCCAAAGGACTGGTCATGTTCACTGCTGTGACACCACCCAGCTACCTCACTATCAGCCAATCAGAGAATTGTGCACTAGCTGATCACAAACCCTGCCACCACCCCCTCTTCCTCACCTGGCCTTTAAAAGTGCTTTGCGAACCCTCTGGGAGAGCTCAAGGCTTTTTATGGCATGCATGAGACACACGGTCTCCGTGCATGGTCCTGCAGTAAACCTTTATCTGCTCCAAACTCCAAAGATGATTCAGTTTGTTTGGCCTCCCGGTACATCAGGCACATGAACTTGCACTAAGAAATTCATATACCTTGTAATTTTGAGAAGCCCTACTAAAGTATGACATGCATTTTTGTAGTACGAAATAGTATGAAAGCTATTTCTCTTATGCTATGATAACTTTTTGTATGTTTGTGCCTAAATGCAGTGAAAACCCCTCAATTTTTTGTTTTGTGTTTTTAATTTGTTTATTTGTTATAAAAAAAATGATCAATTCTGCAAGCAATCTCCATCTCTCCTTGGAAAATAATCACTTGTATACAACAACAGACTCCAACTCTGTCCACTCCACTCATGTGAGTGCCAAATTTACCTTGTTGTTCAGGCACTAAGTCCTGTTGAGCTCTTTGCAACTCCATGATCTGCAGCACGAGAGACTCCCCCGTCCTCCAGTATCTCCTGGAGTTTGCTCAAATTCATGTCCATTGATTCAGTGATGCTATCTAATCATTCTATCCTCTGTTGCCCTCTTCTCCTCCTGCCCTTAATCTTTCCCAGCATCAGAGTCTTTTCCAATGAGTTTGCTCTTTGCCTCAGGTGATGAAAGTATTGGAGTTTCAGCATCAGTCCTTCCGATGAATATTCAGGGTTGATTTCCCTTAGTAATGACTGATTTGATCTCCTTGCAGTCCAAGGGACTCTCAAGATTCTTCTCCAGCACCCAAATTTGAAAGCATCAGTTCTTTAGCACTTAAGTCAGCTTTATTTCTTGTGGCAGAAATAGAAAAAAATTAATTGATTTGGTAGGTTTGGGAGGATAAAGTAGCATCATGGAAATATCACTGGGGTGAGTTCAAGAAGATCTGCATTTCATAGGCATCTTCCTCTAACCAGGTGGATACCCCTAGGCAGACCCTTTCCCACCTCCTGGGTTTGGATTTCCTCATCTGTATTAAGGAGTTTGGACACCGTAATCTCCAAGCCTCAAGCTTGCTTCCCACCGATAGCTTGTAGGGACTTTACTGATTCTTCCTTACTAGATCTCTCATTGCCACCCTTATCTCCTTTGCCACTACCACATCCAGATAAGTCTTGCTTCAACTGTTACCACAGCTTTCTTTTTTAAATAGCTTTATTTTATTTTTTGAATGTGCTTTTTGTACACTTTTTTATTGGATTATAATTGCTTTACAATGTTGTGTTAGTTTCTGCTGTACAACAACATGAATCAGCTATACATATACATATATCCCCTCTCTCTTGGGTCTCCCTCCCACCCCTAACCTGACCCTCTTGGTCATCACAGAGCACCAAGCTGAGCTCTCTGTGCTATACAGCATCTTCCCACTAGCTGTCTAGTTTACACATGGTGCATACGTCAATGCCACTCTCTCAATTCGTCCCACCACTTCCTTTTCCTCCTTGGTACCCATATGCTTGTTCTCTACATCTGCTTCTCTATTTCTGCTTTGTAAATAAGGTCATCTAAACCATTTTTTTCAGATTCCACATATATACATTAACATATGATATTTGTTTTTCTCTTTCTGACTTATGTCCATCTACCTCACTGCAAATGATCCAGTTTCATTCCTTTACCATGGCCTTCTAACTGATCTACTTCATTTCACCCTCTCTCCATCTGAGCTCCACACCACTACTTCTTTTGTTCTCAAAAGAAAATCTACTGGTGGCCATCGATACTTAGACCACTTCAGTGGTCCCAAGGTGATGCCCAAACACGTGAACATGGTCTGCAAGTCCCTTCCTGTTCCTTGAAGATGCTCCGCTCCCCCTGTCCCTGTACACACTGCTGCTCTCAGCCCCTTTCTCCTGAACCATCCTCTATACTCTAGCCTGTTGACCACTGAGTCCTGATCTATCTTTTAAGCAACAGCCTCATCATCACTAGGTAAGGTATTCTTGGCTACCAGAGGACATTGGGCTTCTCGTCATAATTTTTGCTGCTCTGACTGTTATGGTTCACTTAGAATTAATCTTTGTGAGGGCTGAACTGGTCTCCCTTGCTCACTGTCACGCTCTTGTAGCCAACACCAAGTAAGCATTACAAATTATTATTTGAATTCCATCCTCTGCTTCCTAGTTATTGATAAAATAATAATAAGTGCTAAATATTGCTTTAAGGATTAGGCATAATTCATCTAAACACCTAGAATAAACCTTGGCATATGTTAGGCATTTAATATATGCTAGCTGTTACTATTGTTACTATTCTTTTCTTTCTTTAATTATAGCAGTTAGTATGGGCTTAATTATAATTACCTGATAAGTAAAAATCTCTTTCTTACTTTCAATGCTAAATGAAATACACAAAATAGATGCATTAATCAACTAAACAAATGCATCAGGTTAATGGTATTTCTTATTCCAATGAAACAGAAAATCATTTTGTTATGTAGTTAATATATATAATTAATCATATCTATTGTAAATTGTACAGCAATATAGTTGGAAAATATAGTATTGAATTTTCATAAAATATTACTAAATTCTTCCAGTAAATGTTCCATGTTTTGTTTCCTTGAAGCTTAAGCTAATGGAAAAGACTTGAGAGAAATTGTCATTTTGAAGAAAACAGACCGTGGATACTCATGACCTAAAAGAAAATCTGGCATGCATATCTTAACATTCTTAGAAATTACTCTTAGGTTCAGCTTTTATTAATTCATAACTCTTCAAAGTTATTAATTGAAAGGGGCCCTGTAGCCCAATCTCCCACTCAATATTTGAATCTCCATGGCACCATCTTAGCCAAGTGGACGGACAGCCTCTGCATGGGCAGTTAGATGATTAAATCTCTATTATTTCCCATAGCAATGTATGATTCATTAATGGTTTATCTATGAGTCTTTAAGAATATATTATCTGCAAGTCAGAAACAAATTATATCATAGTCACAGGAGAAAAAAAAAAGATAGTGGCTATGTATAAGGAAACAATTGAAAGATTAATAAAAATTTAGCTTGATTTTTGTCTCTATCATATATTAAGTTAATAACATAGAGGTGTGACCAGCAAAGGTATAAAATGTGTCTTATTCTGCCTCTGCCTTATTGTTCACAATTACTTATTCCAAGTTAACACGTTTTCTTCATTATCTCTCACCCACTCTTCCTTTATATCCCTTTAGTCTTAACTCTGTGCCTAATTCCTGCTTTCTCTCTACTTACTTCCTTGCCTTTCTCCCTAATATGTTTATTACTTTCGCCGAGTATTCTTTTGGTTTTAAAATACAGTGATATGATTTTGCCATAATAATCCAGAAACTGAGCTGCAATAAGAAATTCTCTGACATGTAAGAATAAGCTGAACAGACACAGAAAGAATATGTGATTGAAGGCTCAGTAACTGTAGGGTAGGTGGATGAATGGATAAATGGATGAATTTCAGTTGATAAATATTAAGTTCCAAATAGTAAATTGCTGCATTAGATTCTGTGGTAGACAGTGACGTCTGCTTCTCTGCCTTTAGGAGGTTAAAATCTACAGGAAATTTATACACAGGACTAACCAAACATGGCGCAAGACAGACAGTGAGGAGCAATGTGAAGGGGAAGAAAAACTGGGGGAAGGGGAAGGCAGAGAAGAAGGGAGACATGGAATATTATTCAAGAAGGAGGACATAAAAAGTAGAGTAGTTAGCAAATAGAAAGTTAATATTGAATAAGTATTATATTTCAGGATATTCAAGAAAGGAAAGCTGTGTTTTAAAATTTAAAGCACATGATATTAATTTGTAAAAAAAAGTCATATAGATCTCACAGTCACAGTACTGCATGCTATGACTTTAATTAAGGCTGTGTGTGTGTGTGTGTGTGTGTGCGTGCACGCGTGCGCGCTCAGTCATGTCCAACTCTTTGAGACCCCATGGACTGTAGCCCACCAGGTTTTGTTACTAAAGATATTTTGTTTAACATAAATTGTGTAGATTATTGCAAATTGGCATGAGGTACTTGTATCAGGCCACCAGTAACAGCTGTTGCCTTTAGGAACAGAAACTAAAATAGTAATCAAAGATGTAGAGAAAGATTTGAACATTTCTGTACAGAATACTATGAAAAAGTTTTACCTTTACCATTCATTGCTGTCCCATCAAAATGTTCTAATGGTAAAAATCACCTTTAAAATTATTTCAAGGATACAAACATTTCTGTTTTTGTCACCTTTTCAATTACATCTTGTACAGGCCAATAAGAAGCTATTTAATGATGAAATGCCAATTAACAACAAGAGCAGTATGTCAAGTAAAAGTAATGATATTTCCTCACCAAATACCACAGCATGATTTATAGAAATGCCATCCTTTCTCAAAGAATGGGATCCTCTCATTTGGTGCAGTAAATTGCATACTGTCTTTTTACAGCTGTTCCCAAAGACAAAGATATTTTTGAGCTTCATTTATAAAACTTAAATATAAGATTGTTGTTCCAACTTCTTGTAACTCAAAATAGCATCAGCGATGGCCAAACATATTATTCATGCAGTGGAAAGTAAGAAATGGTGACGATTTAAAGTTAACATTGTGAAATGAAGATGAATGTGTACAATGTTAACCTCAAATGGTTCAAATAGATGTTATGAACAATTTAACATGAGGCTAGCAGGATCTTGGTAAAAGAGCCATTCAAAATTATTTCCACTTCCTACTGTAAGATAGATGAAATTATATTTATCTTAGAAGGTTTTAAAGAGGATTAAGCAAAGTAATGCATAAGAAGTATTAACACAAAGTATATTCTTTTCTGTTGACTGATTGCCCCTTGTATACCCCAATATCGCATCATCATGCTGGCTCTTCATTTTCTTTCCAGCCCCTCCTCTCTTATCAGGGTTTTCCTGGTGGCTCAGACAGTAAAGAATCTGCCTGCAATGCAGGAGACACAAGTTCTGTGCTTGGGTTGGGAATATCCCTTGGAGGAGGGAATTCCTCCCTACTCAAGTATTCTGGAAAATCCCATGGACAGAGGAGCTGGCAGGCTACAGTCTGTGATGTCGCAAAGAGTCAGACACAACTGGATGACTTTCACTCACCCCTCTATTATCTGTCTGCCTTTCTTTCTGGAATAGGCCATTCTTTTCTTTGTAATTTGAATAATAGCTTAGCTGTCTTTTGGGGGGATTTTGTTTGTTTGCCTACATTCCTCTGTTCATACTGTTAGATTGTTACTTTCTGTCCCAAATGGTTCCTTATCAAGTATTTTTTCATTAAAAGTTCCCCCACTAAGAATTTAACATAATAAATGTAGTAGTTAACATAATAAATGTTTTGCTTCTATTGCAGAAAGCAAATCTGATTGTTTCACTCACCTGCTTGATAACCCATATGTGGCTTTCCATTGCCTTGAGAAGTAAGCCTCAGTTTTTTCAGAAGGACTTACAAAGTAGCCCATGATCTAGTCTCCACTATAGGGCATTCTGATGTCATTCTGGTTTCTCAAATACCTTGTGCTTTCTCCAGCCCCTAAATCTCCATATATCGTATCTTCTTCATAGATCGTATTTTTTCTCCAACTCATCAGCAGTCCAACTCTTACTGTAACTTGTACTTACCTGCAAAGGCTCTTGCTTTCTCGAGGGTAATTCTATTGCTAGGTCCTCTTTTATCATCATTCACTTCTTTACAAAAGTGCCTTTTCCACTTATAATTATTTAACTATCTAAAACATTATAATTCTTTTCTGCTATAGACTCCAAACACCCCTGGGACCAGGACCAAATTTCTTTTCTTCACCATCCTGTCTGCATACTGCAGACACTCAATTTTCAAAACTACATGAAGATGCACGTTGAATAAAGCATGTGTGTAAAGTATAGCATGTCATCCTTGACTTCTGGGCTTTAATTTATCTGGCATGGGGGGAATCCATCTTCTGAGAAAATCATAAAATTCCAGTAGTGGTGGAGGGCATAAAAAACTATTTGCCTTAGAGGTCTGGAAGCTCTGCTGTTGACAATGTTAACAACTCAATGAGAAGGGGAGTCAAAGGGCAATGCTTACAGAAGGTCACAGGGATCCCACCTAAATTTGCCGTGAACTGTGTGTTTTGTAAGCAGATGGCATTCTTTGTTAACTGTCCTCGGGATTTATTAATAATTAACTGCTGTTACAGTTGGAGAAATGCTTCATGCCTGTGGAGAAATTCGACTGAATTCAACCACTCTAAAACAAATGATTAATAGATACCTAATGAGAACCTGCTATATATCACATGAACTCTACTCAATTGTCTGTGGTGACAAAGAGGGCCTATATATATACGAATAGCTGATTCACTTTGCTGTACAGGAGAAACTAACACAACATTGTAAAGCAACCTAACTCCACTAAAAACATTTTTTAAGTATTTAACTTTTTACTGTATGTCCTACAAAAACTTACCTTCCTGTCATTCAACATTAAATTTTTATATTACTTGGTGGCTCAGATGGCAAAGAATCTGCCTGCAATGCAGCAGACCTGGGTTCAAACCCTGGGTCAGGAAGATACCCTGGAGAAGGGAATGGCAACCCACTCCAGGATTCTTGCCTGGAGAATCCCCTGGGCAGAGGAGCCTGGCAGAGTTGGGGCGGTGGGGTGAGGGAGGAGGCAGGGCGTGGGCACTACAGTCCATGGGGTTGCAAAGAATAGAACATGACTGAGCAGCTAACACACTTTGGGCTTCCCTGGTGGCTTAGATTGTAAAGAATCTGCCTATAATGCAGGAGACCCGAGTTTAATCCCTGGGTGAGGAAGATCCCCTGGAGAAAAGTGTTAGTCACGCCAGTCATGTCCAACTCTTTGCAGCCTCATAGAAGAAATGGTAACCCATTCCAGTCTTCTTGCCTGGAGAATCCCATGGAGAGGTATCTGGTGGGCTACAGGTTGTGGGGTTCCAAAGAATCAGACATGACTGAGAGACCAACAAAAAAATAAATGATTAGCACCATCATCTTTCACATTATCTTTCAATAAGTGGGACAGCTACATTTTTTACAAGCATCTTTCTGATGCTTAAAACCTATAAATCCTGGCAAGAATAGAGAAGAGGGATGGGGAATTTAAAAATTCAGGCAAAATAATGTTTGTCAGGGCTTCACGTTATGAAAATAACACTTTTTTCACAGAACTGACCTGTCAGGGACCCCTATTTTTCATAACATATTAAGCCAGAAGAATGTCACACATTGCAGAACTTGCCTGGTCATTGAATTGTTGAGAACAGATGTATGTCATGGCTTCCTGGATGGCGGAGCCACCTCCTCCTGAGTGGATCATCAGCAAGGCATAGCTTCCCAGGTCTTTAAACTTGTCAACACAGTAGGTCTTAGAAACTGTTCCCATAGTAACCTTCAGTCAAACAAGTTGGCTCAGGCTGTCACGTACAAGCATGATAGAAAAAAAAATGCTGGCCACTCTTGTTCAGGATGCCACCAAAGGGGTAATATTAATTATTCAATAAGTAGACCAAAAGAGTGGTTATGGAACCATTTATGATCAGTGTCCTAAGAAGATACATCTGCTAAAATTTACATGTCCCTAAATATATAACTTGCTTGCTTGCTAAGTCGCTTCAGTCGTGTCCGACTCTGTGTGACCCCATAGATGGCAGCCCACTAGGCTCCTCTGTCCCTGGGATTCTCCAGGCAAGAATACTGGAGTGGGTTGCCATTTCCTTCTCCAGTGCATGAAAGTGAAAAGTGAAAGTGAAATTGCTCTGTCGTGCCTGACTCTTAGCGACCCCATGGATTGCAGCCTACCAGGCTCCTCCGTCCATGGGATTTTCCAGGCAAGAGTACTGGAGTGGAAATACTGGAGTATTGCCATTCTCTTGCTTTTCTGGAGCCATTTTATCTATAATTATTTGATGGGGAAAGTAATAAATTTCAGGTTGTTGTTATTCAGTCACTAAATTGTGTCTGACTCTTTGTGATCCCATGGACTATGGCATGCCAGGCTCCTCTGTCCTCCACTATCTCCCACAGTTTGCTCAAATTCACGTCCACTGAATTGGTGATGCTATCTAACCATCTCATCATCTGCTGCTGCCTTCCCCCTTTGCCTTCACTCTTTCCCAGCATCAATGTCTTTTCTAATGAGTCAGCTCTTCACATCAGGTGGCCAAAATACTGAAGTTTCAGCTTCAGCATCAGCCCTTCCAAATTCCAGGTAGTCTATTGTATTTTCTAATTAAACTTTCCCTTTTAGGTACACATGCATACACACACATACATGCATATGTATACATATATGTATGTATATATTATTTTTATATATAATGTAAATCTTAAATAGGACCATGATTCTATTCCTGTTGGTAATCTCCCAAGAAAGTAAAAATAAATCAAATTTACATACCCCAAAGAGGGGTATGTAAAAAGAATCAAGGAGAAAATTAGGTCATAAATAATGTAACAACAATTAGCTATTGTTTTTGAAGGCCCTAAGTATTTGGTATTCAAGTAGGTAATACACACATGTGATCTTGTTTTTCCCCCCAAATCTGATTATAATAGGTTCTAGCTTTTCCATAATTTACGAGAAGCAAAGGAGGCTCAAAGAATTAAAATGAGAGACTATCACTCAAGTGAGATTTGAACTCAGGTCAGCCTACCTCCAACATTTCTTTTTTATCTCCCAAACTGATTTTTTTCATGATATCACACTTTTTTTTAGCATGGCTCAAGCATGACCTAGAGGAAAAAAATCATAGCTTGTGTTGAGGGAGCTCACCACCAATTAAGGACAGCCACAGGGCTTCCCTTGTGGCTCAGCTGGTAAGAAATCCACCTGCAGTGCAGGAGACCTGGGTTTGATCCCTGGGATCAGAAGATCCCCTAGAGAAGGGAATGGCTACCCACTCCAGTATTCTGGCTTAGAGAATTCCATGGACTGTATTGTCCATGGGGTCACAAAGATTTGGACGTGAATGAGCGACTCACTTTCACTAAAGGACAGGTAAGTGGCTTAAATGGTAAAGAATCCACCTGCAATGCAGGGGACCTGGGTTCAATCCCTTGGTCAGGAAGATCCCTTGGAGAAGGAAAAGGCTACCTACTCCAGTATTCCTGCCTGGAGGATTCCATGACAGAGAAGCCTGTGGGGCTACAGTCCATGGGGTCACAAAGAGTCAGACACAACTGAGTGACTAACACTTTCATTTTTCATGAAAGTTAGCTTTTGGGAAATCTTTTTGGCTCCAGGATCTGACAGTATGGGACTGTGGTAAAATAGTCATAAAATTTGTAGTTCAAGCATTGCTTTGAGCACCAGCTCCTCCACATAACAGTAGAGTAGCCTGAAGAAACTTTAATTTCTTTGTGTTTCAGTGTGTTCATCTGTGAAATGAGATAATAACTTAATGGAAGTTTCTGAGGATTGAATGAGAAAATTTATTTGAAGCATTTTATAAAATATAAAATTACTGTTATAAATTACTGTTATAAATATAAAAATTACTGTTATTTTATAAAACATAAAATTGCTATTGTTATTATCTTACATATTATATTCAGTCTTGGCATATATCTTCACCATAAGTTTCTTTACACTTTAAAAAATGCCACATTGAATTCTTTCCTCAAATTAAATTAATGTGTTTGCTTTAATCCACAAAAGTTAAGAGTTCCACAGAGCTTCTACCCCAAGTCTGTATCAAGAGTCAGGAAATAATTCCTGCATTAGTATATATAATAAAATGCCATTTTAGTCATTCATAGGCACACACACATGGCAACTTGCTAAGGAAATATTATCCATATTTATTTAAATTAATGCTTAATGGGTAAAAATTGACTTATCATTCTACTCTGGTTGGACAGAGCAAACAGAATGCTGAGAGTGCAAAGATAATCTATTTAATCAAGGACATGGCCAGTGCAACAAATTCAAGGGTTATAATCCAGTAGCCTATGGGCTGAGACTGAACTGCAAATGTATTCTTCTTCTTTTTTTTTTTTTTTGTTTTTTTTATTTTGGTATGGCACTTTTTATTTGTAACACTTATTTACAATATAACCAATGTTCATGAACCCAGAAACTTACCACAACTCCAAAACAAAGCTAATATGAACATTCTCGTACATGTGTGCATTCATTTCTGCTGAGCATGTATCTAGAACTAGAATTCCTGGGTCATGTGCTATTTAAATATTCAGCTTTAGTAGATATTGCCAGTTTTCCAAAATGCTTAAGCTAATTTCCACTACCACCAGCAGAGAATGAAAACACCTCTTGGCCTGAATCGTTGTCAACACTTGCTTGTCTTTTAAATTTTAACTATCCTATGGGTATGTAGTTTATCTTACTCTTTAACTCCTTAAAAGTTGTCTTATGCTTTTATTACTTTATACTAGTAAAAGATGTGCCCTTTAAAATGTCACTAATAACTTCTTTTTTATCTTAATTTTTTATTTTATTTTTTAACTTTACAATATTGTATTAACTTCTTGATGACCAAATCTAAAGGCTTTTCTTCAATCCTTGCCCTTCGTCTCTTAGCAATGTCTGACACCACTGACCACCACTTTCTTCTTGACGCTGTATTCCTTCAACTCCCACGATATTGCTTTATCCTAGAAGATATACCTTTTTTTAATTGGAGAATAGTTGCTTTACAATGTTGTGTTAGTTTCTGCTGTACAACAACATCAATCAGCTATATGTATACATATATCCCCTCCCCCTTGAACATCCCTCCCTTCCCCTTCCCCCATTCCGCCCATCTAGGTCATCACAGAGTACTGAGCTGAGCTCCCTGTGCTATATAGCAGATTCCCACTAGCTATCTATTTCACATGTGGTGGTATATTTATGTCATTAAAAAGCACCATTACAACAAAATAAAGATATACTGGCCAAAGAAAACACATGTGTTTGCCCCTAGGCAAACATAAAATAAAGGGTATACTAGACTTTGGAATTGTGGATAAAGATGTACTTTCTATTTATGATAGATTAGGTTTGACATTATACATCTTTATCCACAATTCCAAAGTCCCATATAACCTTTATGTTATGTTTGCCTAGAGGCAACCAAATATGTTTTCTTTGGCCAGTATATCTTTATCTTTGTTGTAATGGTGCTTTTTAATGATGCTTTACGACAATGCCTGTACCTTCCCATTTGCTAACTATTCCATCATTCAATCCTCTTATACTTGACTGCTTCACATATTTATATTACCTGGCTGACATTTGAGTTTAGGCCCCTTTACCAAGAGACCAAAGAAATGAGGGCTCTGTCTTATGAAGTCACAAAGACAGAAATGGCTGTGTCTGAGCATGTTAAAACATGAAAGGCAGAATTGGTATGAATGTGGACTCAGGCACCTGGTTAGAACTGATGTATTCCAACCGAAAAGATACATTTAAGTGTTAGTCGCTCAGTCGTGCCCAACTCTTTGTGATCCCATGAACTGCAGCCCACCAGGCTCCTCTGTCCATGGGATTTTCCAGGCAAGGATACTGGAGTAGGTTGCCATTTCCTTCTCCAGTGGATCTTCCCAACCCAGGGATTGAATCCGGGTCTCCTGCACTGCAGGCAGATTCTTTTAGGACCCACATAAAGAAGTCTGGCAGTACAGAGCAGATTGTAAACATATTCACCCAGAAAGCCATTATCAAGGACCTGCTGTTTGATGAGTGAATTAAGTCAGACAGAGAAGGAGAAATATTATATGACATCCTTTATATGTGAAATCTAAAAAGAAATGATACAAATGAACTTACAAAACAGAAAGAGATTCACAGACTTAGAGAATGAGCTTATGGTTGCCAGGGGGAAGGGATAGTTAGGGAGTTTGGGATCGACATGTACACACTGCTGATTTAAAATGGATAGCCAACAAGGAACTAGTACAGGGAACTCTGCTCAGTGTTAAGTGGCAGCCTGGATAGGAGGGGAGTATCAGGAGAATGGATACATGTGTATGTGTGGCTGAGTTGCTCTGCTGTGCACCTGAAACTATCGTAACATTGTTAATTGGCTACAACACAATACAAAATAAAAAGCTTAAAGAAAAGAACCTGCTGTATGAGCTTTCTACTAGCACATAATAAAAACTGTATAAATTAATGTTCTTTATTACAATAGGGTCATCATTGTTGCCATTGTCATTGCTATGATTATTGGTCAGACACAATTCTAGGAAGGACAGAGTCACATAAGGCCTGTCTTTCTCTTTACTCACAAATTGAATATATCCCCAATGTCTTGCACAATTCCTGATATATACTGGTTGCTCAAAACATTTCTGAAGAATAATCAGAATAAATAATGGAAGATTAGGGAGAGGCCATCCTTAGCCTTTGAGACCAACATCCAAATTCTCCTCTGACAATTTCTGAAAGACATTTGTCAATCATTCTAGGAAGTTGTCAGGGCAACTCTAGGACTGTGATCTTCCTGAAGGAAATGAAAGGAAAGACTGTGTGTGCTCAGTCATGTCTGACTCTCTGTGAATCTACGGACTTTAGCCCGCCAGACTCCTCTGCCCATGGGGTTTCCCAAACCAGCATACTGGAGTGGATCACCATTTCTTCCTCCAGGGGATCTTCCCAACCCAGGGATTGAACCCGCGTCCCCTGTGTCTCCTGGATTGCAGGTGGATTCTTTACCACTGCACCAAGACTATCTTGTTGGAAAAGCTTTCCCAGGAACCAGACAGGAGTCTAAGTGGATGCATTACATAATGTCTGCAGAGAATTATGGTCGTAAGGGCTATATAAGCACCAGACACCATTAAGATTACTATTTAGAGAAATGTCTATTTAGTTCTTTGGCCCATTTTATGACTGGGTCATTTATTTTTCTGGAGTTGAGCTGTAGGAGTTGCTTGTATATTTTTGAGATTAGTTGTTTGTCAGTTGCTTCATTTGCTATTATTTTCTCCCATTCTGAAGGCTGTCTTTTCACCTTGCTAATAGTTTCCTTTGATGTGCAGAAGCTTTTAAGGTTAATTAGGTCCCATTTGTTTATTTTTGCTTTTATTTCCAATATTCTGGGAGGTGGGTCATAGAGGATCCTGCTGTGATGTATGTCAGAGAGTGTTTTGCCTATGTTCTCCTCTAGGAGTTTTATAGTTTCTGGTCTTACATTTAGATCTTTAATCCATTTTGAGTTTATTTTTGTGTATGGTGTTAGAAAGTGTTCTAATTCCATTCTTTTACAAGTGGTTGACCAGATTTCCCAGCACCACTTGTTAAAGAGATTGTCTTTAATCCATTGTATATTCTTGCCTCCTTTGTCAAAGATAAGGTGTCCATATGTGGGTGGATTTATCTCTGGGCTTTCTATTTTCTTCCATTGGTCTATATTTCTGTCTTTGTGCCAGTACCATACTGTCTTGATAACTGTGGGTGTGGAGAAAAGGGAACCCTCTTACACTGTTGGTGGGAATGCAAACTAGTACAGCCACTATGGAGAACAGTGTGGAGATTCCTTAAAAAACTGGAAATAGAACTGCCTTATGATCCAGCAATCCCACTGCTGGGCATACACACTGAGGAAACCAGAAGGGAAAGAGACACGTGTACCCCAATGTTCATCGCAGCACTGTTTATACTAGCCAGGACATGGAAGCAACCTAGATGCCCATCAGCAGATGAATGGATAAGAAAGCTATGGTACATATACACAATGGAGTATTACTCAGCCATTAAAAAGAAAACATTTGAATCAGTTCTAATGAGGTGGATGAAACTGGAGCCTATTATACAGAGTGAAGTAAGCCAGAAGGAAAAACACCAATACAGTATAATAACACATATATATGGAATTTAGAAAGATGGTAACAATAACCCTGTGTACGAGACAGCAAAAGAGACACTGATGTATAGAACAGTCTTATGGACTCTATGGGAGAGGGAGAGGGTGGGAAGATTTGGGAGAATGGCATTGAAACATGTAAAATATCGTGTATGAAACGAGATGCCAGTCCAGGTTCGATGCACGATACTGGATGCTTGGGGCTAGTGCACTGGGACGACCCAGAGGGATGGTATGGGGAGGGAGGAGGGAGGAGGGTCCAGGATGGGGAACACATGTATACCTGTGGCGGATTCATTTTGATATTTGGCAAAACTAATACAATTATGTAAAGTTTAAAAATAAAATAAAATTTAAAAAAAAAGATTACTATTTAAAAAAATTGAGCATTCCATCATTCCCTATATGGTAACCTTAGCACAGCAGAATTGTTTAAGTGTTCCCTCTAAAATCCCCTCTGATAAGACTAATCATTGACTGGATTGCCAGCTGGTGCACTGGTAATTTTCTAGAAGTATATCACACAGACGGATCAACATGGGCAGATCTGGCGCACTTGCTTGGAGACCGCTCAGGTCTTACGCGAACTGTTACAACAGCCTCCTTACTTTCTCCTGGCCTTAGATGAGCCCAGTCAGACAACTCCTAACTATACTTGTCCATCCTCCTAACTATATCGGCCTTTCTAAATTGTGATCTGTCTAATCATGTCACTTTTCTACATTAAAACTGTTCACAATTTCTTTTGGGCTAAAATACATCCTGATTCCTTAACAAGGCACAAATTGTGCTAGGGCTCTCCAGCTTCTCTTCTGAGCATCCTACCACTATCTAACTACTCCACAGCACTGTGGAGCCTCTTCCCACTTCTCTAGGAACTAGTGTATAGAAAAGTCTAGGTGACTTTTCTGACCGTTGTACCCCTGGGAAACTCCTAAGTAGCTTTCAAGCATTGCTTTCACCCTGAAACCTTCCCTGATGTCTATCCAGAGAAACAGAATGGATCGCTGTCTTCTTTACACGTCTATAATACTGGATAATATTCTTCTTTCAAGATCTTTGGCTGCAAATTTTGGAAGTCCAGCTTTAAACAACATAAGCTATAAGCTGGAATTTATTCACTCATGTCACCAAACTGCATGGTGGGTGGGCCTTATGATGACAGAGACTGGGGCCTTTGAACAAATCAGAAATTCTCCCTCAAACAATGATCTTCAAGGGGCAGAAATTACAGACACTGACTTCCCCAGGTCTGCATCCACACACACAAGAGACCAGAAGAGAAGGGCTCCTTCTCACTAATTCCAGTTAAAACTTTTCAGAGGAAGCATTTCGGTTGTCTGGCTTGGTCCACGTACGTGTCCCTGTAACTGTCTTCATGGGGAGGGGATAGGTACTATGATTCACCCAAACTGAGTCCTGGGGTGCTTTCACCTGGGAGTTGGGCACCATAATCAGCAACCCCATCAGCATCCTTACGGGCTTTATAATGGAGAAGAAGCAGTGATCCAGAGAAGAGGGCACAATCTAAGTAGGGATTTCAGATAGGCAGGAAAAACAGGTATCAACCAGTTTTTCAAAGTTTTTAATGATTTTCAGCTGGGTTATAACTATGCACCTCTCCCTGGAGTCTGAGCTTCTGGAGTTTAAGTATCCTGTCTTACACACTTCTCTTTCACTAACACCGAGCACGCTAGCACTATGCCTGATGTCATGTTGTCAGTTAGCTAATGTTTGTCGTTGAATTAATAAATGCTATTTCTCCAAGGATCTGTGATTAAAACATCCAGTGAACATAACTACTGAATTTGGCTGGGTTTTGAAGTTCGTTAAGTGACTATTTACAGAACCTCTATAGTTTAAAGGTCATTCAATGGTTCAAAACATAACTAAAACAAAACCTGTTTTTACACACTCCAAAATTTATACATACACATAAACTTAGAAAACAACGTCAAATTTTATGAATCCAAGAGTAGGGATATCTGCATTATATGGTCTTAAAAATGCAAGCAGTCAGTAAGTTATCTATGATGTGGCATTTTGAATTTGATGTGGTGATGGAATGATATCTTGGGTTTTTTTTTTTTTTATCTCATGGTCTTTGTGTGAATGACTTTTATTTTCTTCATTAATTTGAAAGACATGCTAAAACAGAAAAAAATAGAACATCCACTGAATGAAACGTTTATACCATGCAAGACAATACCATCAGGAACATTCCAAAATATTCCCTTTTTTTTTTCTTGTTAACTTATTGGGAAAATTTTAGTCCATGATGTTAATTACAACTTTAAAATTTTTTGAAGCTTGGAATGGAATAATAATTATAAAATAGATATCTCTATTTTGCTTAGTCAGTCATGGGTAATTATTTTTACCATCTTTATGGAGGTATAATTGACAGATACAAATTGTACATATTAAAGTTTGATTTTTTAAAGTTTTATTTTATATAGGAGTATAGCTGATGAACACAATAATTTTTGAAATATAGCTAATATTAATTGATTTCACACTTTTAGCACTTTTGTAAAAGCCATCTAACCCTTACAAAAATCCTAGGAGTTATAGGAATTATCCCTATTTTATATATTAAGAAGCTATGGTTAAAAGATCCCTGGGATTTCCCAAGTTCACAAGGGTAATACTCTGCCCAAAAAGAATAGAAACTCAGACCATCTGATTCCAAGTCCATTGCTGTTTTCTTAAGGAAATTATTTAATCTCTCTGAGTAAAATAGGAATAACACTGATTTCTTTTTTAATTGATTATTTACTTATTTATTTATTTTTGACTGCACTTGGGCTTTCTATAGTTGTGGCAAGTGGGGGCTACTCTTCCCTGCATTTCTTGGGGTTTTCATTGCGGTGGCTTCATTGGTTGTAGCTCACAAGCTCTAGAATGCAGGCTCAGTAGTTGTGGCACACAGGCTGAGTTGTCCCACAGCATGAGATCTTCCCAGGCCAGGGGTCAAACCCTTGTCCCTTGCATTGGCAAGTGGATTTTTAACTACTGGACCACTAGGCAAGTCCCAATAACACTTACTTCTAAAGATGGTTGTAAGGAATAAAAGGAACATATACATAGGTATGTATCAGTTCAGTTCAGTTCAGTCACTCAGTCATGTCCAACTCTTTGTGACTCCATGAACTGCAGCACGCCAGGCCTCCCTGTCCATCACCAACTCCTGGAGACCACCCAAACACATGTCCATTGAGTTGGTGATGCCATCCAACCATTTCATCCTCTCTCATCCCCTTCTCCTCCTGCCCTCAATCCCTCCCAGCATCAGGGTCTTTTCCAATAAGTCAGCTCTTTGCATCAGGTGGCCAAAGTACTGGAGTTTCAGCTTCAACATCAGTCCTTCCAATGAACACCCAGGACTGATCTCCTTTAGGATGGACTAGTTGGATCTCCTTGCAGTCCAAGAGACTCTCAAGAGTCTTCTCCAACACCACAGTTCAAAACCATCAATTCTTTGGTGCTCAGCTTTCTTTATAGTCCAACTCTCATGTATATACATATACATATATACATATCAGTCAGTTCAGTTCAGTTCAGTCGCTCAGTCATGTCCAACTCTTTACAACCCCATAGACTGCAGCACACCAGGCTTCCCAGTCCATCAGCAACTCATGGAGCTTGCTCAAACTCAAGTCCATCAAGTCACTAATGCCATCCAACCATCTCATCCTCTGTTGACCTGTTCTCCTCCTGCCTTCAATCTTTCCCAGGATCAGGGTCTTTTCCAGTGAGTCAATTCTTCACATCAGGTGGCCAAAGTATTGGAGCTTCAGCATCAGTCCTTCCAATGAATATTCAGGGTTGATTTCCTTTAGGATTGACTGGTTTGATCTCCTTCCTGTCCAAGCGACTCAAGAGTCTTCTCCAGCACCACAGTTCAAAAGCATCAATTCTTCAGTGCTCAGCTTTCTTTATGGTCCACTCTTACATCCATACATGATTATTGGAAAAACCATATCTTTGACTAGATGGGCCTTTGTTGGCAAAGTAATGTCTCAGCTTTTTAATATATATATTATATATATATATATAATGCCTAGTGCAAAGCTTCATCCAGATCAAGGGACAGAGAGACAGGTCAATGCACCACAGTTGCTACTTTTGTCAAGGATGCTAGAAGAGATTCTTGGACTTATGATGAGTCCATACCTGTGGCCAGTTCACGTCCTTATCCCATATCCCAGGGGATTCATCCCCCATTTTTTCTCCTCTTTAGTGCTGCCCACTCTATTTCCAGTAGCTTCTTTCTCCCAAGACTGGCTATAGAACAGGTGGCAGGCTCCTGGGCTCCCCTTCCTTGCTGAAGCCAAGCCCCCAGGCTCCGTTTTGCTGCCTTAAGCCAGGTACCTCCAGTTTAGGAAAAGAGAAATACCAAGGGGCACCAGAACGTGTGGATCCCAGACCTTGTTCTGACATCGACTATCTGCCTGACATTTGCACCACTGTTCTCTCAAGTGTGAAATGAGGGTGTTGGACCAGAGAAATTCCTATATTAAACTTTGTTCTGCAAAGGACATTTCAGTGAAAATATTTTTACTGTAGAGTCAAGCAATAGCATTACCAGTCTCAGAAGGAAAAAAAAAAGTTTTAAATATTTTTCTAGCCACCAAATAAATCATCATTGGCCTTGCCTAAGTGCACCAGATCCATTTCGATTATTCCTAACGCTTCTTTCTGGCCCTGCTTCTCAGCAAGGATAGCATGCCTGCAGCATACATTCAGAATTTTTTCCTGAATATAGATTCCAGGAAAAGCTAGAGCAAAGAGGACAGAGAAGAAAGAAATAGCATAGATGACATTTCTTTTAGGCTCACTGCCTAGATCGCACTTGGCCTGCTGCCTTCTTCTCATTAGTTCCACTGACTGAATCTGATTAGCCCACCCTGATTTATTTTTGGCAACCTGGGAGCACATGGGCCAATGCTTATTTTCATGGCTGATACAATCATCCTCAAAGCTGTTGTTAGCATTTGGAAGATTAGTTCCTTTCCCTGGAAGCTGTTACTGTCTACAAAGCATCGTGACACATGAGACATATATTTCTTCAACACGCTACAAAATTGAGTTTATTTATTCTTCTTTTCGTTATCACAAACACTTCCAGTTTACTGGCTGTTAAAACATACAGCAAAGAATTCTTAGCAATTGCATATTCCATGTCTATAAACTTATTATTCTCTGAATTAGTGAATCGACTTCTGTAATCAATAATGTATAAAAACCAGGTTTCAGGTCTATTGGATATTCAGTGCTTGCATCAGCCTCATGTTCCACCTGACCACTGCCAATGGAGAATGGGTCATGTTTTAGATTTGACCCCAGAAGTACAGAACTCAGTTTTAAAAGTCTGCACATGTATCAGAGGATGAGAGACAAATGTGAACAAAGGGATCTGGGACTTTCCTGGTGGTCCAGTGGTTACGACTCCGTGCTTCCATTGCAGGGGGCATGGATTCAATCCTTCATTACAGAACTAAAATCCCACATGCTACAGGCTGTGACAAATATTTTTTAAAGCAAATCTAGGGGCTTCCCAGGTGGTGCCAGTGGTAAAGAACCTGCCTGCCAATACAGGAGACATAAGAGACCTGGATTCGACCCCTGGGTCAGGAAGATCCCCTGGAGGAGGACATGGCAACCCACTCCAGTATTCTTGCCTGGAGAATCCCATAGACTATGGAGCCTGGTGGGCTACAGTCCATACCGTCACAAAGAGTCGGACATGACTGAAGTCATGCAAGTGGTACTGTAGTTATTGTTTGGAGTCCATTTCACTAACATAATATAAATGTATTAAAAAAAATAAAGTAAATCTGTACTGACGATCCATTGTTAAAGAAATTTTCCCAGGCCTATTCAGGTCACAAACCACTTGGCATATGCCATGTGCTGGTCTTAGACCTGAAAACACAGCTACAAATAAGATGCAGTCTCTGCCCTGGAGGACTTACAGACTAGTGAGGTAGGGATGTTATGAACACTATTAAGTCTACTAAATGTTAACATAGAATTAAACTTCTCTTAATAGCCAGATAGTCTTTATAAGTGGTGCTAAGTCGTTTTCATCATGTCTGACTCTGTGTGACCCTATGGACTATAGCCCACCAGGCTCTTCTGTCCATGGGATTCTCCAGGCAACGATACTGGAGTGGGTTGCCATGCCCTTCTCCAATTCTTTATTAGTACCAGGACCTTTAAAAACTAGATTTCTTTAAAAAATTAAATAAGAAGAAAAAAATCAGTATATTTTTACGTCTTCTTTTAAAGGACTGATGTATCACATGCTTGATTTGTCTTGACACTATGCGAGGTACCAAAATCAATAAGCAGATTAATTCTAAGAGGAGAAGGCTCCCATATAATTAATATAATCAGCAATCCTTTCATTCATTTTACAAATGCTTATCAGCTATATACTGTGTGTCAGTCTCAATGTTAGGAAAATAAGTCAAGAGGAGAAGACAAAGAAGTGTGGAAAGATCAAACTTGATACTTGTGTAGATCAGTGGTTAAGAGTCTGAACTGTATGTGTGACCTGGGATCAAGTGACTTACTCTTTCTGGCTCTCAGTTTTCTCAGCTACAAGCCGAGATTAAAAATAATAATACCTGTCTCCTGACATCCCTATGAATCTTAAATGTGATGATTATGTTTACCAAGCCTGCCTACCTTGGTATCTGGATGCTTGTAAGTCCTTGACAAGTTTCAGCAATTTTTCTGTCCCACTTTCATGGAAGAAAAACCTGAGGCTCAGAGCAATGAAATAATTTGTCCTGGACATCACACACACCCAGAAGGAAAAGTGAAACAGAACAGCAAACGTTACAAAGTACACGAATTTTGTCAAGATCAGAGAACAGAAGTCCCAGTCTGCCTATGGAGTGTGGGAAAGAATCAGGAAGGAATATTTAAACCAACTACACAAATGATTTTTCAAATACTGTTCATAAACAGTTACCTGGGGACTTGGAGCAAAGTTTTCAGTGCACTGACTGCTGACTTTTCCATCAATGCCCACGGCTTTTCAGTCCAGTCCCTTCTTCAAAGAGCATCATGGTTTCTTTTAATGAGGACTGGCTAAAATTTAAAGAGAAGGATAATAAGGTTTCTCAGCCCTGATTTTTTTTTTAGTTGTCAGAACTGGCAGGTGAGATGTCAAGGAGAAAATAACTGCGTTGAAACATTTTTCTAGAATTTTCTTAGGACTACAGCAGGACTACTCCCTCCCAAGTAAAACAGTGCTTCTTCAAACCATATAGCTTTTTCAACAAAGATGAAACCAAGGACTTCTCTGAAAGTTGAGTGCCAAGATGATTTTCATTCATTTATTTTTACACAGTTCCATGATGTTTTTATTTTGTGTTTACTAAATGGCACAATCCGTGAATTGGAAGTAGCTTTTCAATCTGGAAGAATACTAAAAGTAAAAAGGCCTGAGAAGATCAATAGCCACAATAGGGCTAATATTCCTCTTTTTGATTTTCCACATATACTAAAAAAAACCTGTGTAACCTTATTTCAGGAAGCAATACTTGTCACAACATTAATTTTGGGGGAAATTATCTCAGTATAATTTTAATGAAAATAATCTGAAACTTGACCTCCATTTTCTTTTTCTCTGTTTTCTTAAACAGGATGCTACCACATTCCACGTAACTGTCCGAGATGATAATAGCATCGCTGTCTCTTTAGAAGCTTCAGACATCATGAGTCCATCATCTGTGTATGTTGTGAAGATAACTGGTGAATCAAAAAATTACTTCTTTGAATTTGAGGAATTCAACAGTACTTTGCCTCCTCCCATTATCTTTAAGGCCAATTATCATGGCCTATATTACATAATCACTCTGGTGGTGGTAAATGGAAATGTGGTTACCAAGCCGTCTAGATCAATCACTGTGTTAACAAGTAAGCATCATATGTAATATGATCCTCTGTGTTTCTTTATTGGGTGTATTCTCTTGTAGTTCTCAGTCAGTCCAGAACGGCAAGATCAACTGCCTTCAAATCAATTGACAAGGTTCAAAGTTCTGCTTCACTTGGAATATAGTTTCTCACAGAAGTTGATCACATTATATTGTAACCTTCTGTTTAAAAAAAAAAAGTGTTTTAAACAAAAAAGTCAACCTCAATAGTGTATTTTGAGATTGAATGGCCATTTTAGATTCATGATTGAACCATGTAATTTGCTATTATATAACTTAATAGTATGATCATAATTAAGTTTTTTTTTTCCACTAGAACATATAGTCTCATGTTAAGCAACTTGCTTTTTGAAGTAAAGAATTTACACTCATATTTAGCTGGCTCAAATTCCAATTACACATTTTTACCTGAGAGAGAATAAAAGACATCACTTATCAGTTGCTTTTCCCCACCTCAGCCTGAAAATAGCCTATGTTTCCAATGCCCAAGAAAAAACCTGAGGAAAAAAAATGTCATTGACATTTTAATCCTTAGTAACTCCTGCCTTAAGAGGTCATGCTGATATTAGAAGTTTTTTAGGAGTGGTTTTATCTATATATGATTTTTACTTTACTCTCTGACTTTAAAACCTACTCTCAAAATAAAATTCAATTCTACTGTATAAGGTGAGGTTGTTGTTGTTTAGTCGCTAAGTCGTGTTGTGGACTGTAGCATGCCAGGCTCCTCTGTCCATGGGATTTGCCAGGTAAGAATACTGGAGTGGCTTGCCATTTCCTCCTCTAGGGGATCTTCCTGACCCAGGGATGGAGCCTGAGTCTCCTGCATTGACAGGTGGATTCTTTGCTGCAGAGCCACCAGAGAAGCCCCATAAGCTGAGGTATAGATGAAAACTGTTATCTATCAGTTCAGTGGCTCAGTTGTGTCTGACTGTTTATGGCCCCATAGACTGCAGCACGCCAGGCCTCTCTGTCCATCACCAACTGTTATCTATTAGATGGTAGAGTTTATCACTTAAGCAATGTAATGTCTCAGCAAAGTTCTTTTTGTTCATTGTTCCTCAGTGCAAATTTTCCAGCGACTGTAACCTTTTAATTGCCATCTGAAAGTGATCTTTCTGGCCACAGTTAAGGAAAAGGACATAGTGATATTTACATTGGGGTAAAAAGAAAGAGAAACACCAAGAAGCAAGAATGCAGAATCAAGCTAAAGGACCTATTTTTAACATGTCTGTCAAAAATTATTTAAAGTTTCCCTTGGCAGAATACCAGGAACAGTACTGAGTTCTAAAAATTAGGAATGGCACAGACTCAAGACCTTCATGGTTTAAAGATATAATGAACAAATCTATAAGCTCACTGAATCAAAGAATGGACTTGCCTGGTGAAATACTATCTTAAGCTTCGGAAATAGTGAATTAGGAGCTAATAGAGCCAGGCAGCAGATCTAGGTACATAATGCCTGTAATATAACTCCTTGAAATCAGAAGCCCTCTACTTTATTCATCTTCATAATGTCAAAGGAACATCTAGCATAACCCTTATGCTTAATTGGTGATAAATAAATATTAATTCAATTTAGTTAAGCGAGTAACAGGAAAAAAGAGCCAGGGGAAAAAAGGGCTAAGACACAGAGAAAAATAAAGCTGTAGTGACTTTTGCTGACCCAACACTCATTAACATGAGCTCAGCTACTCTGGATTAGACAAAGCTGGAGAAGTCAGCTTTTAGTTAACGGTTCACAAAGAAATTTAAGTAAGTAAATAATGAAAGATTTCTGAAATATATTGTTGATATTTTAGCACATGAAGTAAGTTCTATTCAAAGTATCTTCTATTTTCTTTTGTGATTTTATTCTTTGATATGCGGGCTGGGAGGTGTGTTGTTGATGATCCAAAAACTGGGCAATTTTGCAGAGACCTTTTTGTTGATCTAAGTAGATGAGAGACCGTTGTTGCTGTTCAGTCACTGTCACTTTTGACTCTTTGAGACCCCATGAACTACAGCATTCCAGCTTCCCTGTTCTTCACTATCTCCTGGAGTTTGCTCAAACTTATGTCCACTGAGTCACTGATGCCATCCAACTATCTCATCCTCTGTTTCCCCTTTTCCTACTGCCCTCAGCATCAGGGTCTTTTCCCAGAATTGAGGTCTTTTTCATTGAGTCAGCTTTTTGTATCAAGTGGCCAAAATTGGAACTTTAGCTTCAGCGTCAGTCCTTCCAATGAATATTCAGGGTTGATTTCCTTTAGGACTGACTGGTTTGACTGCCTTGCTGTCCAAGGGATTCTCAAGCATCTTCTCCAGCACCACAGTTAGAAAGCATCAGTTCTTCAGTGCTTAGCCTTCTTTATAGTCCAACTCTCATATCCTTTTATGACTATTGGAAAAACCATAGCTTTGACTATATGGACTTTTGTCAGCAAAATGATGTCTCTGCTTTTTGTCTAGGTTTGTATAACTTTTCCTCCAAGGAGCAAGCGTCTTTTGATTTTGTGGCTGTAGTCACTGTCTGCAGTGATTTTGGAGCCCAAGAAAATAAAATCTGTCACTGTTTCCACTTTTTCCCCATCTATTTGCCATGAAGTGATGGGACCAGATGCCATGATCTTAGTTTTTTGAATGTCAAGTTTTAAGCCAGCTTTTTTACTCTCCTCTTTCACCCTCATCAAGAGGCTGTTTAGTTCCTCTTCACTTATGCAAATTCAATCGAATGGCCTATCTTGTTATGCATTCTGTGAGCACTGGTTGAGTGATGTTTTAATAAATGTCAATTTAGGTCACGTTGGTTGTTCAAGTCTTCTATCCTTAATGATTTGCTTTCAACTTGTTCTAACAGTGATTGACAGAGAGTGTGGGTCTGTTTATTTCACATTTCACTTCTTTTAATTTATGCTTTATCTATTTTCAAGCCCTATTGTTATGTTGTTAGGTGCAAATAATTTTAGGATTACTATGTCTTCTTGTTGGAGAAGGAAATGGCAACCCACTCCAGTACTCTTGCCTGGAAAATGGGTTGAGCTTCTTATCTGTATGCAATGTCCTCCTTTATCCCTCATCAAATGACTTGTGTTGAAGACTATTTTGTCTGATATTAATATAGACATTTTAGTTTTCTTTAAGTATTTTCATAGTTTACTTGTTTCATCTTTATACCTTAACCTACTTACATCTTTATAGGTAAATGGGTTTCTTGTAAACAGCATACAGTTGGTTCTGCTTTTTCCCCCAATCTGAAAATCTCTGTCTTTTAATTGGAGTGTTTAGACTAGCACTAGCCAATAATCACATATGTAATATTAAATTTTCTGAGAGACACATATTTTCTGAAAAGGTGAAATAAATTTTAATAACATAGTTTACTTAACCAATTGCATTCAAAATATTATTGTTTTAGCATGTCAACTTAAAAAAAATACGCACAACCTAAAAGTTGAAAGTTAAGTTTTGTTTAGGGAACATACGGAAAACTTCAAGCTCTGAAGGCAGCATCTCAAGTGACCCTGAGAAAACTGCTCCAAGGAGGCAAATGGGGAGCTAGGATATACAGGAGTTTTGCAACAAAGGGCAGATAGTAGGAACAGCCAATTGTTAATAAAAGCAAATAAAATATCTCAAGGAATGTAGCCATCTTCTATGTATGGGAGGGACTTCCTAGAAAATGCTAGTGGGAAAGAATCCACCTGCCAGTGTAGGAATTGCAAGAGCTGTGGGTTCCATCCCTGGGTTGGGAAGATCCCCTGGAGTAGGAAATGGCAACCCACTCCAGTGTTCTTCCCTGAAGAATCCCATGGACAGAGAATCCTGGCAGGCTACAGTCCATGGGGTCACACAGAGTCAGACACGACTGAGCATAAATGCACACACACTGCCTGTATGAATCAGGAAAATGCTAGTTGCTTTCTTCTCTCCGGCTTTAATGGTGCTCCTTCTTTCTGTCGTGCCCTACTAAAGGGAAAAGAGTTGCTGTGTCCCCTCTGGTGTCCCAGAGGGGCTCATCTTTGGAATTTAGCTCATTTGGTTGCCTTGCAATCTCATCTCTCTGATAAACTCAAGAAAAATTATGTCTCACGCATTATTTGGCTTTTTCTTCTCACTGTTAGATGTCGAGGGATAATATTGAATTGCAGTTTTCTGCATCCTAATTGAAAGAGGAAACTTGCATTGATATCTAAAGAGTAAAAATTAATTAATGATGGTTTATTGTCTCTCACTTTCTCTTGCATTTTCAAATACTTAATTACACCATCCCAGTTTTGAAAGCAGTAACAGTTTGGGACTATAGGAACTGGGTTTTTTTGTACAAATATTTCTGGGACATTAGTGATATTTAGGTTTCAGCTTCCTCTTTTAAAAAAGAGAGGGTTAAAATGGATGACTAAGATTACTTTTGAGCTCTAAAATTACCATTATTTATTAGCTAATGATGTATTTTTCCCATCTTTATTTTTCTAAGGGGAAGGCTTCTTGAAAGTTTACAAAACATTTGTAGGATCTGCTCCCATAGCTGACAAGTTGAGAATGAAAGGGTACATTTGATGCAGTCATTTATTGTCTGTTGCATCTTTGTCTTCATGAAATAAGCAATGACAAAGCAATTGGCCCTAGGGCAGTCCTTTGATATTTCTCCACAGTTGTTCTGAGTCTGGCACTCTCAGAGAAAGCTGAGGAACATAGCAAAGAATAAATTCAGCACAAACAAGTCATTTGGCCAGTTCAAGAGTTTCATAACCCTTAGGCTCTGACATCTGATTAATATTTAACTGTTTGAGAACCTTCAGCATATCATGGGCACATTAGAAACAAGGAGTAGTTTCTCAGGAGATAAAATAATACATGAAAACAACTTCTTAGAAAGTTGGGAAATCCTGTTTACACACTGCTGTCTCCTGTGTTTGTTAAGTCCTAGAGACATGACTACAGAACATATATGGGACATACAATTCAGCCATGATAAATAAAAATAATGTCTGAGTTTTTACTTTATATATTGTCTACATTCTCTATGCCACATCCTAGGTGCCAGAGAAATAAATAAAATGCCCGTTCTCAAAGATGGTATACAATAGTGGAAAAGATAAAGAAAACATTACAAATATATGATAAGTGCTGTAAAATAATTATGTAAGAGACTACCCAGCCTTCTTAGGAAACATTGGGAAGGCACCTCAGAAGAAACAATGATGAAAAATTTAGTGAAAATTTGCCAAATGGATAAGCAATGGAAAGTGTTACACTCAGACTTAAAGTGAATCATAGATTTTTTAAAAATGCAGGCATAGCATTTTTTAATAGCAGGGCACACCTGTGAACTGCAAGAGTGAAGATGGCAAGCATCTATGATTCCAGAAAATGAAGAAAAAGGTCACTAGAAATATTGGGAATAACCTTGAATACTTTACAAAAGTGTTTAGACCTTAATCTTTAAGTGACGAGGAATGAGGACAGGTCTTATACAAGGAATGACACACAATTTGATTGGGGGAAATCTCCTTCTTGTAACAGAGCTGCAAGGCACATGGTCTGAATCTTGCCTTGGAATGGACAAATTATCACACAGATATTTTGAATAGTGGATCAAAGCATGAACTTTAGAGTCAGAGAAATCTGGGAACCATAATGTAGACTTTGGCAGATTATTCCATTCTTCTAGTTTTCTAATTTATAATCTATTCCACTGGTTAGCCAACTTTTCCTGTAAAGACCTAGGTAATAAATATTTTATGATTTGTGGACCATATGGTCTGTGTTACAGTGATTCAACTCCACTATGTTAGCAGAAAAGCAGCCATAGATAACATGTAAACAAATAAGCATGGCTGTATTCTAAGGCAACTTTATTTTAAAACACCAAAATTTGAATTTCATATAATTTTCATGTGTCATGAAATAGTATTCTTCTGTTGAGTTTTGCCAACCATTTTAAACTGTAAATAGCCTTCTTTGCTCAGAAATCATACAAAAACATGTGGCAGGCCAGATTTGGCTTGTGGGCTGTTGATTACTGATTTGGTAGTGGGTGCTATTAAATAATGTAAATTTTTTATACTAAAAAATTTAAATAAACTCCTTAACATAGTTTGTAGCATCCAGTATAAGATCACTAAGTATAATTAATACCAATTACATTAAACAGAAAATTTTTCAAGAGGCTGAGAGCAAAGGAGAAACAGAAAAGATCAGATGGGGAAAAATCAGTGAGGTGGAGGTGACAGATTTAAAAGAGACTGACAAAAGTGAGAATATCAAGTAGCCTGAACGCTTAAAACGTTTAAACAGAAATAAGAAAAATTAAGGTGAGGTTGGAGGAAGGAAGAATAATTTAGAAAGTTGTTTAAATATTCCAGGGAAATGTTGGAGAGGAAGAAATTCTTACCTACCCTTCTAGGTTTTTCCGGCTGGTCTGAGAATTAAACTGATGTGAGACAGATGAACAAAAGAAAATCAAACTGAAATGTAATCAATTGTGTAGATGGGAGAGACCCAGGAAAACAAGAATTCTCCAAAATGGCCAAAACCTTCACCTTAGAAACCATCTTCAGCTAAAGACAAAAGAAGATGTTGGGGGTAGTGATTTGAGACCATAAATGAGGAGGAAGGCAATGTACATGAATGGATAGAAAAGCAGATGTTTGATAAACAAAAGCTGGGCCCTGAAGAGACCACAGGACACAGAGAGGACTCTGATCTCCAAGCCACTTCCAGCCCATATTCTTTGCCAATCCCCCTGGTGATACTCTATTCCAGGAACAGGCCCTCTATCTAAATTCTTCTAGGCAGTTAGGGGGAAGATCAAAGTTTCTTCCTGATTCGTCTGTTTCTTAAAAAAGCCTCATGCCAAAGAGACACATTTTGTGGTGGCAAATTTTGCTCTCCTACAAAAGAAATGATGAAGACTTGAACTAAGTTAGTAGATCCTTCCTGGGCCACAGGTGGCTGCTGCTGCCAGCTCAACTCAGTGGCCTGCTTGGATACAGCTGAACCATTAGGTCAGGTCCCAGGCTGTTATCTAAGCATCAGACAAGAGCTCTGGCCTGGGACCTGGATGGTTCCCTTTTCCCTACTCCTGACATCAGAAGTTGGGGACTAAGCCCAGGTTTGTCTCCATCAAGAGGATCATGTCAGAAGACACATGTCCTTAGGTTGGTCACATCAGAAGCAAAGGATACTGAGCTTTCCTTTTAGTTCCTAAAAAACAGAGCAATCACAGGAAGAAATAACCTCAGCAATTAGCAGATATTAACAAGTGCAAGCCTACATCTGCTTGTTTTTTCATCTTCTAAGATAGTCACATACAGAACTTTAAGAGTCTTCCTATTCAGGAACTGTCATGATGGTTCAAAGGGAATTAAGAAACAGGAAATATTGTTCAATTTGAAGATAGTTTTTATTATGTGGGCCACCTAATGAGGAAATAATGATACTATTAAATGCCATTTTTAATTTTTTATTACAAGAAAAAATGGGACTCTGTGGTAGGATTTTTTAGTAAAAATAATGCAGTAAATTTCTGCTTTGTCATATATTCTTTGCTCCCACCACAAAGTGAAAAGCAAACCAGAAATATATTTCTAGGCTCAGAAATAAGACAGGTGTCTCCATGAATCAGAAACTCAAAGTACATTAAACCAATACAATGTTGTAAAGTAATTAACCTCCAATTAAAATAAATAAATTTATATTAAAAAAAATAAACTCAAAGTAGGGAAGAAGGCTGAAGTCATGGAACCTTTGTGCTCTGAGTCTGAAAGAAGACAGTACTGAGTCTGGGTCACCATAGAGTAGGAAGGATTGAATTTTTACACGTTAGATATGACCCAGAGCCAGGTTCATTGTTGAAAGCAAAGATTCTTCCTGCTTGCCAAAAAAGGCACATGAGGAGTCCTAAGGATGCAAGAGACACATAGTCTTACTATCAAGTACCAAGCTTATTATCCTCTTACTCAGAGAACGAGTTTGTGAAAACAGCTATATCATCCATAATATCAAGAACCCCAGAGTGATGTTATATGCCCTGGCCCTAGACTACAGCTTCTGGTGAGCTGAAAGGATGCTAAACTGCCTCAAAACAGTGAAGAAAAAGCAATAAATGGGACAATGAGAAAGCAAAATTTGGCCAAAGGCTTATGGTTTAGAACAAACAAAATCTATGCTAAACAAGACAGATATCAAAATTATTATCACATTTTGGATTATGTTTTATGTAGCAACATAACAAAAATTTGTAGTATGTTATCATCTATAAAATGATAGATGAAAGAATTATACTTATTTTAAAAGATTAAGCAATAATGAAACAAACATTGGCAAAAATAAAACAGAAACATTTAGAATATAAATTTATAAAAACAACAAAAAAGATATTTAGATTGAGACAAAGTAGGTACTTGTTGAATGCACTAAGTCAAATTTTGGTTTCTTATGTTATTGAAATTGAAATTTCAAAGTGTAAAACTTAAACTAAGTTCATTTCTTTTGTTTTGTTCTTTTTTTTAATTTAATTTATTTTAACTGGAGGCTTCATTTAGGCTATAGATGTCCAAGAATCCTCTCAATGCTAAAACTTTGAATCAAAATCAGTTTTTTCTATAAGATTTGATTCGTGCTTTGTTGCTCAGTTGTATCTGACTCTGCAACCCCACAGACTGTAGCCCGCCAGCCTCCTCTGTCGATTGGATTTTTTAGCTGAGAATATTGAAGTGGGTTGCCATCTTCCCCATTCAGGGATTGAACCCATGACCCCTGTGCCTCCTGCTTTGCAGGGGGATTCTTTATCCACTGAGCCATCAGGGAAGCCAATAAAGAGTTGACTCCATGCCAAATTGTTTTAAATATTTTCTTGAATGAAATGCATGCTAGTAAGATTCATTCATTAATCCCTACTAAAGAGCGAAGGGACTCTGGTACTGTACAAGACTTGGGCTGAAAAGTGGGAATGGAGGAGATTCAGACATAAATCAATCAATCGGTAAAGTTTTGTGATGAGTTAACAACTCATACAAAATACAAATAAACATTTTTAAATTTCTGTAGAAAGGCTGGTAAATATTATGAACTATAATTCTCATAATATAGGATGGTTTGCAATCTTATACTTAATATTTAAAAAATGCTAACCTCACATGAAGAAATAACTGATTATTAAAACATTTATGCCTGGTCAGAGCCAAAACATATTTTCTATTGTACTCAGTCATGTCCCACTCTTTGTGACCCCATGGACTGTAGCTTGCTGTTTCCTCTGTCCATGGAATTTTCCAGGCAAGAATACTGGAGCAGGTTGCCATTTCTTCCTCCAGGGAATCTTCTCCACCCAGGAATCCAACCCAAGTCCCTTGCATCTCCTACATTGGCAGGTGGATTCTTTACCACTGCACCCGCCTCCCAGGAAGCCTATTTTCTGTTACTTGTCTGTTATTAATATCAAATTTTCTTGACTTGGGGGAAAAATGAACTAGGAATCTGTAGATACAGACTCTGCCATGTCCTTGTTAAATTACCATTGACAAGTAATTTAAAGTCTCAGTTTTCATTATTTTTATATGTTGAATGGTGATATGAATATTTGCTCTTCCTAGATCTTAGGGTTGTTGCAAAAGGCAATTGGAAAAATGAATATGAAAGTTCTTTGAAAAGCAGAAATCACCACATAAAATATGCCTTATTAATTACTGCTAAAGAGAACAGTCAGCTCAGGAGTACTGAGGAGTTTAGTGTCTTACAGATAATTAAAGTATGTGTAAAATGCTAATAGGTGTCATCCTTGGCACTTCCAAGTATTAATAATGGTATTTTGCTCTTTTCCCAATTCCCCTTTCTCCATTAACTTTCCTTCTGCAGAACCTCTTCCTGTAACCAGTGTTTCAATATATGACTATAAACCTTCTCCTGAAACAGGAGTCCTCTTTGAAATTCATTATCCAGAAAAATACAATGTTTTCACAAGAGTAAACATAAGCTATTGGGAAGGTAAAGACTTCCGGACGATGCTATATAAAGGTAAGAGGCAACAGAAAGATGAAAAATGATGACTCTTACATTTTACATAATTTCTGCCGAATGGCCTTGCTCTTGCTCTGAAGAAGTCTTATAAGTCACTGTTTGATCATAATGAACCAATAAAAATAGTTACTGATGCATGAAAATATTGTTATGAGGAGACTTAAAATGTTTGGTTCATTATTTTAGAGTCATGTGTCACGCATAAACATAAAAACTCAAATTATTATGACTTACATGTTATTCTTGCCAAATATTATTCCTGCATGTCTGGTGTAGGAAACAATTTAAATTTAGAAGCACAGCACCTAATCATTTCCTTCTGAGTGCATTAAGGCATTTCCAGACCTGGGAAGTTAGATGGGGGTCTTTCAAAAAATTTCATTTGGAGATGGTCCAACATTATTCTCGAATGCTTAAGACAATACTTTTCAGTTCCTTTGTGTATATTTATCTGTATGACTAGTTAAATGACTGCATTAATATACAAAAATGGGTTTCACTATTTTTACTGGCTTGATGGGAATCTTGTGGTCAGAGAGAGAGAGAAGAGGGTCCAGGGGAATTAAAAATTTCTAAAGAACCCCAATCAATTTCTCTGAATAGACTAGAGGGCAGAAGTGGGCCAAGTGGGAGAGGGACAGGGAGAGGACAGAGGACATTCAGTTTTGGGAACTGAACTGGAGAGACAAATATTCTCAGGACACAGAGCCACTACACTTATCTGCACCGAGTGTAGGTGCTGGTCTCAAAGCTGATTAGTTGTAAATGAAAACCAGGTAGAGGATACTTACTCAACCACCTAAGCCATGATACCCAGAAACATCCCACTTTGACTTGCTACTTTTATAAATTCCTGAATCTTCCAAGGATTTTTTTTTTTTAATGAGACAGTGTTTAAGGCACATGCAGTAACTCTACAGGTTTTTTTTAAAACTTAAAAAAAAAATCAAATAAACAAAAATAGACTCTATTACTGCATTCTTTGTTTTCAATGAAAACAGATTACCTGAAAATTAGTAATTGGGACCTTGTTTGCTTATTGATCACATGCAAATATAAGTTTATAAATAACTGAAAACCATCACTGACACTTTTGTTGAGCTAAATTCCATGAATTTAAAAATGTTAACTAGTATGCTCCTTTTTTTAAGTTAATTAATTTTGCAAATTATTTTTGGCTTTTCATTCAATAAGTGGTATTTTCAGTTCCTTTCCCTCATTCCTTTCCAACTTGGATTGGGTTTTTAAGTTTATTATTATCTTCCAAAAAAAACATTTTCTAAATAAAATTCAATTTTTAAAATTTTCTTCTTTTTTCAGGAAGGTCCCATTTGCCAAATGACAAATCATTTTCTTTTAAAAAATAGGCTATATTTTACAAGTGAGTCTAGTGAAAACATTTCTTGTAAAATTATTTTTTCCTAAGTCATAAATTGGCAAAATACCTTGGGTTCTTACAGTAAATGATTAGCATAAACCTAATCTCTACAATTTCTATATGTTACCATTTCCACTTAATACATCAAATGTTCCTATAATAAAATTTTAATTCCAATTGTATCTAATTCTTGCAGAAAAAGCCTTTGTGTCTAAAAATTTCAATTTTCATCTCAAGCCTTAAATCAAATTTTTATTACTGACTATACTAGAAGTCACAGGAAATATTATTTGACAGATAGTCATAATTGTTCAGAACTTTCTAGAAGTCTGTGGCATTTAGAAAACCAAAAATTTAATATAATTGTTTTTATTCCTCAGATTTTTTTAAGGGAAAAACAGTGTTTAATCACTGGCTGCCAGGAATATGCTATAGTAATATCACCTTTCAGCTGGTATCAGAGGCAAATTTTAATAAAAGCACTCTTGTGGAGTACAGCGGTGTCAGTCATGAACCCAAACAGCATAGAACTGGTAAGTCATTTGAAAAATCAAATTTAGTGAAAAAATAATTAAATTATATGTTGTTGTTATATATATTCTTTCTGTCATCCTAAGGAAAATTCTGTTCCAGAACTCAGAAAAAAATACATATTTCAATAATCTAAAATGAATTTTCTATCAATGTAAAATGAACTGAGCAAAATACTCAATAAAAAATTTAAATATCAATGAAATCACAGATTTTTAATCTTTGAATAAAATAGCATGTGATATTACCAAAAGTTATAAGTAAGTAACTTAACTGAATCAAGTAGACATCAGTAAATCTACAATATGACATAATAACCATATGGCAGAAGAACAGATGTGAGATGTTCTAGTATAGATTATCTGATTATTAAAAGAAAATATTAGGATTCAGATACACCTAAAACTTGGCAGTGCTTAACTTAATCATAGGATGGATAGATGGATGAATGGATGGATAGACAGATGGGTAGGAAGGTGAAAGAATGGATGGGTAAAATAAATACACACATGCTAAATACCCATCACCAATACCAATAGAACTGACATTTTCCCCAAAAACATGCTTAAGTATTCGATAAGCATGAGGAGGCACAATTCATACAAACATTGGGAATGGGTTATAATAGATCACCAACAGACCCTGCCAATCTGAAATTTTAAGATGTCATGATTCTCATTCTTTAGGCCAAAACAAAGAAACTATTTCAGCTAAATATTAATATTCTATTCACCTTACATCAACACCTAAGATTCTACTTGTAGTTTTCATTATTCAAGTAAAGAAACTAGTTGAGCATCTTTTACCTGGGAGATTTTTTAAGTACTGGGCGAGATGAAAACAAAGTCCGCTGAAATGGTTTCCTGGCCTCAAAAACGGTAGAGGTACTACTGGCACTCATGGGCTTCTCTGGAGGCTCAATGGTAAAGGATCCGCCTACCAACGCAGGAGACATGGGTTCAATCCCTGGGTCAAGAATATCCCCTGGAGGAGGAAATGGCAACCTACTCCAGTATTCTTGTCTGGGAAATCCCATGGATGGAGGAATCTGATGGGCTACATCCATGGGGTCACAAAGAGTTGGACATGACTTAGCAACTAAACAGCTATTGGCAATCATACAAGGCAGAATGCAATAAATATTATTAAAGAGTTGGACATGACTGAAGTGACTGAGCATGTACACACGAAGTTATATAGCAGCATGAAAGAGCAAAAGATTAATTTTTATTAAAAGCTCCTAAGAGGCGAGTGTTGAGTTGCTGTTTGAAAGATATGTAGAATTTGTTGTAGGTAGAGACCATTCAGTGGCCTTCATAATTTTCTACCACTAGAAAAGCATACTTCCATAATTCATAAACTTATTTTGTGGGCATAGTTTTCATTTTGAGAGGTTAGAAGCGAAGCCATATTTGCAATATGTGTGTTAAAATTCCTAAAGGTAATTTCAACACACAACTCTCTTAAGTGCAACTATGTCATAGGGAGTATTTTTAGCCTTGATAGCTATAAGACACTATAGTTGCTTTTTTGTAAAAAAGCCAAGACATGGAAGCAACCTAGATGTCCATCAGCAGATGAATGGATAAGAAAGCTGTGGTACATATACACAATGGAGTATTACTCAGCCATTAAAAAGAATACATTTGAATCAGTTCTAATGAGGTGGATGAAACTGGAGCCTATTATACAGAGTGAAGTAAGCCAGAAGGAAAAACATAAATACAGTATACTAACGCATATATATGGAATTTAGAAAGATGGTAACAATAACCCGGTGTACGAGACAGCAAAAGAGACACTGATGCATAGAACAGTCTTATGGACTCTGTGGGAGAGGGAGAGGGTGGGAAGATTTGGGAGAATGGCAATGAAACATGTAAAATATCATGCAGGAAACGAGTTGCCAGTCCAGGTTCGATGCATGATGCTGGATGCTTGGGGCTGGTGCACTGGGACGGCCCAGAGGGATGGTATGGGGAGGGAGGAGGGAGGAGGGTTCGGGATGGGGAACACATGTATACCTGTGGCGGATTCATTTTGATATTTGGCAAAACTAATACAATTATGTAAAGTTTAAAAATAAAATAAAATTAGAGAAAAAAAAAAAAGATCTAGTGACAGAGACTCGGTTTTTTAGAAAGGAGATTGTGATAAGCTGAAAAATATGTGTGTAACTCTACTTTGGAAGTGGTTCAGTCACCACTTTGACTAACATAGTAGCATTATTTAATGTATTTGAAGTGTGACTGATGATACGATAATGTGTGCACATCATATACAAAATCTTAAGTAGACATGTACTTGAAGTGACACTTGTTCTTGATGTAAAAGTACAATAAAACTGTTTTCTACAATATAGTAAAGTTTAAAAATAAAATAAAAATTTAAAAAATAAAAAAAACTCTGTTTTCTGAATCTGCTTTTATGTTTGACTCATTAATAAAGTATTCATTATAATAGTTTAAAAATACATAAAATGATAATTCTCTTTCTTATAGCCCCTTATCCACCTCAGAATATCTCAGTTCGTATAGTGAACTTGAACAAAAACAACTGGGAAGAAGAGAGCGGCAGTTTCCCAGAGGAATCGTTCATGAGGTCACAAGATACAACGGGAAAGGGCAAAGTCTTCCATTTTACAGATGACACTCCTGAAATTCCCTCTGGCAACATTTCTTCTGGTTGGCCTGATTTTAACAGCAGTGATTTCGAAACAACATCCCAGCCATATTGGTGGGACAGTGCATCTGCGACTCCTGAAAGCGAAGATGAATTTGTCAGCGTGCTTCCCACAGAATACGAAAACAACAGTACACTCAGTGACATGGAGAAATCGGCATCCAGCTCTTTCTCTTCTTTCCCTGTACAAATGATATTGAGTTGGTTACCACCAAAACCACCCACTGCCTTTGATGGGTTCCATATCCACATAGAAAGAGAAGGTAAAGTACTAGGAAATCAGAGGACTTAAATGGTGCAAAGGTAAAGAAAATGGGAACTTTTAAAAATTCCATTTAGAAAGAAAGACTGAAGGTAGACAGTTAAGATATAAAGAAAAATGGTAAAGAAAATGAAGAATTTATTGAATATCCCAAGGCAGACTGAAACCAGAAAATGAAAATGAACAGATTGGGTCAGAACCCAGTTTGGGTAGTTCACACATCGCAAGTATAGGCAATTGTACACATTTTATTGCTGACATTTCACCTCCCCCAGGCCACTGAGGAAACTTTGAATAGATTTTGAATTAAATTTCTTACCATCACAAATTACAGAATATCCTGGAGAAGTGTTCTGTTTTCCCAGCACACAAACTTGTGAAGCATGCAACAAAAGAATCTTGCTGACAACATGGCTACTTTCCCTAGAGTATCAGACCTATGTTCTGCTTATCAGGCTAGTCTTATTCCCCTCTAGGGGTGCTCCCCTGGAACCAGCACAACTCACATTTTTCCAAAGAGGGACTGGTAGTAGAATAAAAATACACAGCAACTGGTATTCCCACTCTAGCTACCATATTATATATATGGTATTCACTTAGCAACCAAGAGACATTCTTTGTATTTAACCCATTACTTTATGAAAAATAGGGCCATGGCATTCAGTAAATTTGAGTCACGAATCATATCTGACTTGTTGTTTGGTAGATTTTCATACTTATTTGTTGTTTATTTTGTTTTTATAATGACATACTTCATTTTTTGCTCGCCAGTCTAGTAGTTTGAGTGGCAAAGGTTGTCAAGCTGTCAAAATTTGAGGTTAAATTGACAGCCTTACTTACATGCTAGGGTATTCAAATCATATAGTCTCATAGATGACATACTGTTTGCCCCTATTTTATCCAATAGAATGAAATACAAGATTTGTGAATTCCTCTATATTGGAGTATAGAGCGACCAACAATACCCAAATATTATATAAAATTGAAATCCTTTGTCATTTATAATTATTTGAGTCAAAAGTCTTAACATCTGCCTGAAATTATCTGTATTTTTAAAAAGTTCCCTTAGTCTTTTATTTTTCTGTTGCTCGATATAGTCTCTGGAAAATAAGGTCTTATATCTTAGAATATTTTGTAATGCCTATTTCCATGAAAGTTCAATCATGCTTTTATCTGACTGCAGTGTGTTCTGTTGAAGGCTACTCTGGTCACCAAATGATAAAAAAAAAAAAAAAAAAAAACTTCAAATGAAGTAATAAGCAGCAGGAGATGGACTTTGAAGCAATGTAAAAATCATTTTTACTTTTAAAATTTCTGGAAGTCAGCCAATGAAGCAAAATATAATGTGTCAGAAAATATACCCAGAGGATTATTTCTAACTAGAAAAATAATTCAATATATTTTAAGACACTTACGGATATTTAATGTTATCACAAAGAACTTGCACAACATTTGGTACTGTTTCTTTTAATTCTTTATATCCAAATGAGAAAGTTGATCATTGCTATCTTCTCCTAACATTATACTTCCGTTTTGTGTGTATCATTTTACTGCTGACAGTATGTAAGAATGCAGTATATATGTATCCATATTTTTATTGATTTGGACACTGTATTTTAATTTTGTTATTTTAAAGTACTGTAAGAAAACAATTTGAACTCTTAACCATCTTTTTTCAATAGCAATTTTTGTTTGGAGGTATAATTCAACTCAACATAGGGAAAGAGGCAAAATAAGAAAATACTTTTTTAAAAAATTAATTGACCTGTCTATAGCCAAGGCTATTCCAGATATCAATTCATATATATTCTCTTCTTTATATATGATTTAGAAAACTTTACTGAATATTTGACAGTGGATGAAGAAGCACATGAATTTGTTGCAGACCTGAAGGAGCCCGGGAAATATAAGTTATCTGTGACAACCTTTAGTTCCTCAGGATCTTGCGAAACGCGAAACAGTCAGTCAGCAAAATCACTCAGTTTTTATATCAGTAAGTACCAAAGAGATTATTTTGCACTTACAGAGGAGCTAGAACAATGGAGTTGGTGTGATGAATGATGCTTAAGCATCAATTATTCATCAAACCTTAGAGACCCTGAGAATTCTTCAAGGTCATGAGAGGCCCAAATCCATGTGGTTTTTGACAGCAGAGAAAATATATGTATGTATCATAGTAGCAAATTTATCCGGGGATTTAACTTGAGGATTTTTTTTTATTATTGAGAAAATTGAACATTTGTTAAACTGACCTTTTGCACTAGTGGTAACAAACTCTCCAAGGACATGGACACATAGTTAAGGAAAGAGGACTTTTGTTTGAAGCCATAATGAAAACTGGTATTTTTGAACTGTCTGAAAAGGCTCATTGAGTTTGAGGAGCTTGAAAGAAGCACAGAGATTCAAATGTAGTAAGACCTAGGTGGTCTCTCCAAAAATTAGCACAAACTAAGATAGAGCATGGGACTTCCCTGGTGGCTCAGATAATATAGAATCCACCTGCAATGCAGAAGACGCAGGTTCAATCCCTGGGTCGGGAAGATCTCCTGGAGAAGGAAATGGCAACCCAATCCAGTATTCTTGCCTGGAAAATCCCAGGGACAGAGGAGCCTGGTGAGCTACAGCCCATGGAGTCCCAAGAAGACAGACATGACTTAATGACTAAACGACAACAACAAAGCTGTAACATCATGAAAATACCAATACCAAGTCTTAGGGCAGCTTCTACTGATTCCATCAGGAATAATAGCAGGCCAATAACTAGCCTCAGAAAGCTATACAAATAGTGCACATAGGTAACGTTTTCTGCTAATCTGACTATGCTTACCAAAAGTTTAGAGGCCAAAAATCTGTTTCCTAGCTTATCCGGAGTTAATGTGCCTCTGATCAGCAGAAAAAAAAAAAAACAAACCCAGAAGGCAGTGGATAAAAACTTCATTCTGAGAAGGATGATCACCATATGTTATCTCCAAAGGCAAAATACCACCTTTCATTAAATGACCCTCAAAAAGACAGGCGAGATAACAAGGAGGAGGGCAGAGGAGAGAAATCAGTTTATTTAGCAGCCTAAAAATGTTGAAAATACCCTATATAACAATTTTTCTAAGGAAATCAAAAATGTCACCACTTGTGAAAGGCTTGAAATATCCACTAGACAAGCAGAAAAAAATATCCATGATCAGCTTGCATGTCTGTCAGTTACAGGAGATCTTTGACATGGCATCATTTGAGAATGAAAGCAAAGTTTAGTATTGAGTTCTTCCCATGAGGCTTAAAATGTTTCATTAACCCAGAGATTCCCTTGTCTGCCAGCAGAGATCCACTGCAAGTTCCAGGAAAACTCCCACAACTGTTCAGGCCATTAGCTCTTCCCTGCTCTGAATTTCTACTGTGTTTCATAATGAAGTGAAAGTGTTAGTCGGTCAATCTCATCCAACTCTTTGTGACCCCATGGACTGTAGCCTACCAGGCTCCTCTGTCCATGAGTTTCTCCAGGCAAGAATATTGGAGTGGGTAGCCATTCTCTTCTCCAGGGGATCTTCCTGGCCCAGGGATTGAACTCAGGTCTCCCGAATTGCAGGCAGATTCTTTACAGTACAGAGCTTATCTCTGAGTGTGATATTTTTCTAGATGGATTTTATTGGGTACCTCTTGTTTTTCATGCCACATAATAAAACCCTAAGTTGGGGTTATACTCTTTGCTTAGGTTATACTCTTTGCTTATTTATTATTTCTGTTGTACATTCAACAAATATTTATTGAATCACTTTCCAGTGATAGGCACTTTATTTTTAGATTATCCAAACTGACCAGAGCTGCTGAGAATGTCAGAATTGCTCACAAATATGATTCTTTTGAAGAGATGCATGTTAATATTCATTTAGGAAAATACTAGAAATTTTGCTGTTTCTTTGCCAATAAAATAACCTGTTTGGAGTTTCAGATACTCTGTTCTGCAGTAATGAGTTATTCAGGTGTACTATGTATATACCTTTGATTTATAAGAATACTGTATTTATGTAGTTTTGAAGGCTTTCCTCAGAGGTGAAAATTAAGGTAGAAATCTGCATTAGTCTCCCAAAAGCCTTCTGAAGGGAGCATTGCTATTATCTCCATTTTTAGGTGGAAAAAAAAAAACCTAGACACAGAAACTTTAGCCACTTAGTGTGAGAAGGAGAATCAGACTCTAGAAATCTTTAGTAGCAGAGTCCATTTCCATGGAGTCTGCAGTGACCTGTTACCTTGGGTTGATTATCAGGTCCATCCTATTATAAAGCCATTAAATGAGTGATTTTTTTTTTGCCTCCATCCACCCTCGCCCCCACCACCTCAGATCTTCGTAAAAGTAATAGCACTTCACATTTGATAGTTTTCTAATACATTACAATCTCATTTGATCCCAGCAACAGTCTTGTAAAGTAGACTAATCATATGGCATCTTGGTGAGTTAACACAAAGCCCTGGCCCAGGAGATAGGAACCCCAGGTTGTCTCTCAGTACTCACTCTGTGACACTGGGCAGGTCATTCACATCTCTGGGCCCCAGTTTCCCCATCAGTAACCCACACTGGAACTCTAAAGTCCTTTCCAATCCTAATGTCCTATGATTTGTCCATTTGACAGATGCAGTGACAGAGATTCAGAGAAGTCATTTGCCCAACATTGTATCGCTAATAATGAGCAAAACTGAGTTTGGGGCCAACTTTCCTGTTTCCAGATTCATCCTTCTCACAGTTTCATAATGCTCCAGGAAGTTTCACACAGGGTTAAGAGTATGGATTTTGAAACCAGACTTCTTGTGTGTGAATCCCAGCTCTACTTATTCTATCTCTGCCTCAGTTTCCTCATCTGAAACTGAAACCAATTCAGTACTTATCTCATAAGTTTAGTTAAGAAAATTAAAGAATTAAAATATGTAAACACAAATAAGCTTAAAAGAGCCTGGCAAACAGTGAGTCCTACATCTCTTTGCCATTGTAATGATCATTTATATAATTTTTATTTTCTTTGCCCCATTTCCCATGAGCTTGAGACTGCTCTCCCCAGCAGAGTCACTTATTCCTCCCCTTTTCCTGGGCTCCAGGAATACAGCTTCTTATTGAGAGAACTGAGAAATGTATCCTAAGCAAATAAAAGAAGTTGCACATTTGCATTTTAACAGGGACTTTCAGGAGATAATAATCACCTTACCATTTCTTGGGTCTTCACTATGTGTCAGGCACTGTGCTAATAACCACTTCGGAAATTTAAAAGAACAAAGCTAATGGCGGGCACTTTTAGGGAGATATTTTAAAATTAGGATCCCACCGTGTCCTCAAATTATCACCCAGGTTTCCACCAGCTTCTGTAATTGAGCCTGTCTGTTGCCTATTTCTTCTCTAAGGGAGTCACACTCTGCTCTTTGATCCTGCTGTCGCCAAATTTAAAATTTTCTTCACAGGATTGCAGTAGAGGCTAATTTGAATCTCAACATAATTATTTCTAGAGCCCAAAGATCCTAACAGCAAAGGAATCACAAACACTCATGAAACCACACTGCCACACACACTCTTTGTTAAAAGAGAAATAAATTCTCTCTGGTGTAGAAGTTACCAGAATAATCTCAGAGGCATGTAATAAATGAAGTGGAGCTTCTGTCTCTCAGTAGAATTCGTTTCATTGCTGCCACCAGGCTGTTGCTTAGGTCGATGGGGAGGTCACCCAGTGGAGACCGTAGCTAAGCAGAGGATGTGAAGACTTGCCAGTCTGGCTGCCAGTCTAACTTGGAATGTCTTTGTAAGGGCGAAAGGAAAACAGCATGATTTTTAAAACTATAGTCTATCTCAACCCGCTCAGCCTGAAACCTCCCCTGTGCTCTGATTTGACATCCAGGTCCTTCAGGAGAATGGATTGAAGAACTCACGGAGAAACCCCAGCATGTGAGTGTCCACGTTCTAAGCTCAACCACTGCCTTGATGTCCTGGACGTCTCCCCAAGAGAACTACAATGGCACCATCGTGTCTGTGGTGTCCCTCACCTGCCAGAAACAAAAGGAGAGCCAGAGGCTGGAAAAGCAGTACTGCACTCAGGTAAAGGAAAGGAAGGGCCGTCAGGCTCACTCACCTCCTGCAGCCCAGCCTCGCAGGAGATGCCAGGGTGCCACCGTGGCAAGCAGCTGTGCCAAGGTCTCCCTGGTGCATCATGGATACAGGAGCCAGGAAGTCAGGGCACAAGGCTCTGCAATCACAGTCACCTTCCTTTCCTCTCTTAGAACTACTGTCTTCCTTTTACTTCCATTCCTCATTCAAGAACATATCCTGAGCACCTGTGATGTGCTGAGTACTGGAGGAGATCGTGGGAATCTAGATGATTTTTATACATCCTGCTCTTGCTGAGTTTATAGTCTAGAGAGAACAATAGTAAGAACACATGTTATTACTGCAGAGTATAAGACCTAGGCTAAAAGTAAGTGAAGGTGGGGCTACATGAATTCACAGAAAGAAGGGCATGAATAAATATGGATGGGGCAAGAGGATTTGAAAACTGATCAGAAGAACTTTACCTTCTAGGGGAGGAGACAGGAAGCAGAAGGTTTAGGGGAGATTTGGTGCAGATTTTTTATTTTTTCCATTTTTCCTTGTTGTCTTAACTATAAAGGTAATACATGCTTACTGAAAAAAAAAAACAATTAAAAAATTTCAGGTACATAAAGTGAAAAACAATCCCCTTACTAATATAAATGGAGACTTTTAAAGGATAAACAGCAGTTAGCTGAGTGAAAGGGGTAGGTGGGGGAGGTGGAGAAACCTGGGAATCTGTAGTTCCAGGCGTGACTACCAGAATGAACTGCCATGCCCCGTCATCAGTTCTGAATGAAACCACCAACCTGGGCATCTAAGCAGACTTTGTTCTCGGACTCCCTGAATACATCCACTGGAAGCCTGAAGCCAGTCCTATTTTCCTAAACCTGGTTTTACTTTTTTTTTTCCCCCATAAGATCAAAGAAACTGATTCTTAGTGTCTTACAAACACAATACTTTAAAAATTGGAGTGTAACTGCTTTACAATGTTGTGTTAGTTAATGCTGTACAATGAGCTGAATCAGCTACATGTATACATATATCTCCTCCCTCTTAAACCTCCCTCCACCACCTCCCCCACATCCCACCCTTCTGGGCCATCACAGAGCATCCAGCTGAGCTCCCTGTGCTATACAGCTGCTTCCCACTAGTTGTCTGTTTAGCATATGGTAGTGTATATAGCAGCAGCAGCAGTGTATATATGTCAATGCTGTTCTCTCCATTCATCTCACTCTCCCTACCCCATGTCCACATATGCATTCTCTACTTCTGCTTCTCTATTCCTGACCTGCAAACAGGCTCATCTGTACCATCTCTCTAAATTCCATATATATGCATTAATATACATTATTTCAAACACAATCTTTTCTTGCTTAAGGGCAAAAAAAGTTTAATTATTAATTTATGTGGAGTATACTGGAAATAGAATATGCACTCAAAACAGGTGTTTGCTGTGTGGAAGCTATTTGGAGTGTTTCCATTTATCTCATGAAAATCAGGCATTTAGTGCTATTCAAAGGGTGAGAAATTTTAAATTAAGAAGATAAATTCAGGAATCATGACCCTTGGAGCTCTCAAAAACCCTAGAGAGCTGAGATAAGCCCAGCATGAAGATGAGGCTACCCTCTCAGCTTGAATTAAAGAATAAACACGCTAAACAGATTAACTGGTCATCACAGCCCACTGTGCCGTTTATTAGCTTCCTTCCCTGAGTGTACCCAGCACGACTGACTCTTCACATTGATAGAAAATGTGTTGTGCCCCAGAACGTGACTAGAACTTGACTGCTCTCAGATATGATTTTTCTTCTTCCCTCTAATGTATGAGTTACATATCTTATACATAGAAGTGTTAGCGTTAGTCGCTCAGTTCAGTTCAGTTCAGTTTAGTCACTCAGTCTTGTCCGACTCTTTGCGACCCCATGAATCGCAGCACGCCAGGCCTACCTGTCCATCACCAACTCCCAGAGTTCACCCAAACTCACGTCCATCGAGTCAGTGATGCCATCCAGCCATCTCATCCTCTGTCGTCCCCTTCTCCTCCTGCCCCTAGTCCCTCCCAGCATCAGGGTCTTTTCCAATGAGTCAACTCTTTGCATGAGGTGGCCAAAGTACTGGAGTTTCAGCTTTAGCACCATTCCTTCCAAAGAAATCCCAGGGCTGATCTCTTTCAGAATGGACTGGTTGGCTCTCCTTGCAGTCCAAGGGACTCTCAAGAGTCTTCTCCAACACCACAGTTCAAAAGCATCAATTCTTTGGCACTCAGCCTTCTTCACAGTTCAACTCTCACATCCATACATGACCACAGGAAAAACCATAGCCTTGACTAGATGAACCTTTGTTGGCAAAGTAATGTTTCTGCTTTTCAATATGCTATCTAGGTTGGTCATAACTTTCCTTCCAAGGAGTAAGCGACTTTTAATTTCATGGCTGCAGTCACCATCTGCAGTGATTTTGGAGCCCAGAAAAATAAAGTCTGACACTGTTTCCCCATCTATTTCCCATGAAGTGATGGGACTAGATGCCATGATCTTCGTTTTCTGAATGTTGAGCTTAAAGCCAACTTTTTCACTCTCCACTTTCACTTTCATCAAGTGGCTTTTTAGTTCCTCTTCACTTTCTGCTATAAGGGTGGTGTCATCTGCATATCTGAGGTTATTGATATTTCTCCTGGCAATCTTGATTCCAGCTTGTGTTTCTTCCAATCCAGCATTTCTCATGATGTACTCTGCATATAAGTTAAATAAGCAGGATGACAATATACAGCCTTGACGAACTCCTTTTCCTCTTTGGAACCAGTCTGTTGTTCCATGTCCAGTTCTAACTGTTGCTTCCTGACCTGCATACAAATTTCTCAAGAGGCAGGTCAGGTGGTCTGGTATTCCCATCTCTTTCAGAATTTTCCAGGTTATTGTGATCCACACAGTCAAAGGCTTTGGCATAGTCAACAAAGCAGAAATAGATGTTTTTCTGGAACTCTCTTGCTTTTTAAATGATCCAGCGGATGTTGGCAATTTGATCTCTGATTCTTCTGCCTTTTCCAAAACCAGCTTGAACATCTGGAGATTCACAGTTCATGTATTGCTGAAGCCTGGCTTGAAGAATTTTGAGCATTATTTTACTAGTGTGTGAATTGAGTGCAATTGTGCGGTAGTTTGAGCATTCTTTGGCATTGCCTTTCTCAGGGATTGTAATGAAAACTGACCTTTTCCAGTCCTGTGGCCACTGCTGAGTTTTCCAAATGTGCTGGCATATTGAGTGCAGCACATTCACAGCATCATCTTTTAGGATTTGAAATAGTTTAACTGGAATTCCTTCACCTCCACTAGCTTTGTTTGTAGTGATGCTTCCTAAGGCCCACTTGACTTCACATTCCAGGATGTCTGGCTCTAGGTGAGTGATCACACCATCGTGATTATCTTGGTCGTGAAGATCTTTTTTGTATAGTTCTTCTGTGTATTCCTGCCATCTCTTCTTAATATCTTCTGCTTCTGTTAGGTCAATACCATTTCTGTCCTTTATCGAGCCCATCTTTGCATGAAATGTTCCCTTGGTATCTCTAATTTTCTTGAAGAGATCTCTAGTCTTTCCCATTCTATTGTCTTCCTCTATTTCTTTGCATTGATCACTGAGGAAGGCTTTCTTATTTCTCCTCGCTATTCTTTGGAACTCTGCATTCAAATGGGTATGTCTTTCCTTTTCTCCTTTGCTTTTGGCTTCTCTTCTTTTCACAGCTATTTGTAAGGCCTCTTCAGACAGCCATTTTGCTTTTTTACATTTCTTTTTCATAGGGATGGTCTTATTCCCTGTTTCCTGTACAGTGTCACAAACCTCTGTCAATAGTTCATCAGGCACTTTGTCTATCTGATCTAGTCCCTTAAATCTATTTCTCACCAGGATCCTCTGTCCATGGGATTTCCCAGGCAAGAATACTGGAGTGGGTTGCCATTTCCTCCTCCATATACATAGAAGCCAAAGGCTAAAAGTGTAGAGAGATATTGTAAATTATATATGAACCAGAAAAGTCTGGTCTAAGTGCTTGCTGACAGTGGCTTCTTTGAAACGCAAATGTGAAACTGTTGATGATTGTAGGCAAGAAGGGAAAGTAGAGGGCAGAAACTGGACCACTGTTCTAGGTGTTACCTCAGTTACCAGAAGAGGATTGTGGTAGTATTACATCATTACATTATCATCATCATCACACACATGTATATTTTCAAAGAAGGAAACATCAGTTCAAAAATCTCAAAAATTGGCCTAGAGAGGAATCCAGAATATGCTCTCACCAACCCTGGTCTGTCTTAGGTTATTTCTTAAAGCAACCATTATCCAGAGGGAAATAAATTATATTTCTTCAGTTCTCTTTTCAGTGGTATGGTGATTATGTTAAATCGAAAATTCAAAATGCAGCTCAAAAATAAGAGTGATTCTAAAGTCAAACACAGATGAATAATTAACCACAATGTTTTATTCTCTCATACTTTCCTTCTCCCTACTTTTTCCCTACTGTCATCTCATCACCTGTACCACAGGATTACTGCTTTATCAGTTACCATCACCCATGAGATTCAGTGCTAGTTCCCCTGCTCCTCCCCACAGTTTCATTGATTTGTTTTCTAGGAGGTTCTGTGTGAGATGCTAGAAATAAGAACAAATTTGATTTGAGCCCTGATTTCATGAAGCTTAGAGTCTAGCGTTGCATGTAGATATCTTGAAGTGAAGTGAAGTAAAACTCATTCAGTCATGTCCAACTCTTTGCAAACCCCACAGACTATAGCCCACAAGGCTCATCTGTCCAAGGAATTCTCCAGGCAAGAATACCGGAGTAGGTAGCCACTCCCTTCTCCACGAGATCTTCCTGATTCAGGGATCAAACCCAAGTCTCCTGCATTGCAGGCAGATTCTTTACCATCTGGGCCACCAGGGAAGCCCCTTGGTACCTCTCAATTTGAATTTGTCCTCATTAAGTGTATGTACTTCACGTCTGGTTGCTGTTTTGTGTGAGTTCATATGTGAATATTCATGAGAAAGAGAGTTTTGTAATATGTCCCTGTTAACAAGCATTGTAGTTCTATTCACTAATAAGCCTGTGTCAATACAGTGAGCATAATAAAGCCAGTGCTCAGTGTCATATAAAGGACTCTCCAAAGACTTACACACAATTACAAATTTCAGAATAAAGAAGCATCATGTAATATATGGATGTATATTTAATATCTTTTAAAGGCCAGGTCCATTCTTTTTTCCATTTAAAAAATTTTTATCTTCACACATGGCATGTGGGATCTTAGTTCTCCAACTAGGGCTCAAACATGTGCTCCAGCAGTGGAAGCATGGAGTCTTAACCACTGGACCACCAGGAAAGTCCCAATGTACATTTATTTTTACACGTGGTCTGCTTGGTCCATACGTGTTTGGTGACAATTTACAGGAGTGTATAATAACTAAGTGACTAAATTGGAAAGAAAGACCAATCAGTCAATCAGTTTGTTAGCTTTACAAATGAGGAAATGATAGAGCTAAGAGGGTGAATATTGAAGGGACCTGCCTGCCGTCACACAACTGATTAGTATCAGAGCTGAGACCCCATCTCAAGTGATTTGACTTCTAGGAGAGAACTTTTTCTTGTGCATTACAGATGCTACACTAGGGGAAGGTCATCCTCACCACTCATCCTGATGGAGTCAAGAGTGTTGGCTAAAAGCAGAGACTCTAGACTCAAACAGAATTGAGTTTCAGACCTGATTTTAGCAGCTACCAGCTCTGAGTTCTTTCTTTCTAAGTCTTACCATCTGAATCTGTAATAGAAGGAGAAGCATATCACCTCATAGAGCTGTAATAAAAATAAGAGGACTTGATGCTTAATGCAATGTTTGGAACATACCAATAGTAAGGTGTGCTGGAAATTAACTTTTATTATTATGCAGACCTAACTGAATACTTTTTGTGTCAAGGGAAGAAGATGAAGAGGTTCTAGAGATTCTCCATAGAAACTGAGTAACTATAATAAGTATACAGAAAGATGTCATGGAAAGAGGATTCCATAATATATACATAAGACCATTTCTGGGGAATTCCCTTGTGGTGCAGTGGTTAGAACTCCAAGCTTCCACTGCCAGGGCCCAGCTTCAATCCCTGGTTGGGGAACTAAAATCCCAGAAGCCATGTGGTTCATCCAAAGAAAGAGAGAAGACCATTTCAGACATAAAAGAACTCTCATCTAGTTTAACCTCCTTGTTTATATTTCCTTTGCTCTGTGGTGTATCTTTCCTCCATTTCTTTAGCTGAGAAAGGATAGGGCCAGGGCCTACATGGAAATGCTTTGGGCTGGATTGAATTCTTTGGAATGGAGACAAAGCCAGTCAGAAATAAGAGATAGGAAATACTGGAATGCAAACATGGGGTGAAAATTGGAGAAGGAGTGTGGAGGAATCCTCTAGAGAACGAAACATGTTATTTAGTAAGTAGAGTATTACTACTTGGGGCTCTCCATGTGGTGCTAGTGGTAAAGAACCCATCTGCCAATGAAGGAGAGGTAAGAGAGGCAGGCTCAGTCCCTTTGTTGGGAAGATCCCCTGCAGTAAGAAATGACAACCCATTCCACTATTCTTGCCTGGAGAATCCCATGGACAGAGGAGCCAGGCAGGCTGTGGTCATAGGGTTGCAAAAGAGTAAGACATGACTGAAGCGACTTAACACTAGTATAGGAACATTTCCCCTGCCCACATCCAATCCACCGCTTAGCAGGTCCAGGATAAAGAAAAAGGTAGGAAGGAATAGAAGTGATGTAGGTGCGTCAGTAAATATTTTAAAAATAGGAGGAAATTAGTATTTATATTAATAGTTTGTAACTAAAGTTCAATATCATTTGCCCTCCTCTCACTTTTTTAGTAGTGTGATACATATACACATTATTGGTTCTTATTTTTTTTTTTTGGTTCTTATTTTTTTTTAAGGCAATGTAATTTTCCTGGGATGAATTTATTAGGATAGCATATTTAAGTGGTTATAATTCCAGGAAGTCATTTGAATAATTAGAATCAACCACTGCCTAAAATATTATCAAACCAAAGAAACTTTACCATCACTCTGAAACAATCTACCCTCTGTGTGTTTTTCGAGATACTCTAAATGAAAGCAAGGTTACATTGGCAGGTATGTTCACATGTTTACAATTGTTGTTAAGTTTAAAGGAAAAGTTTGGAGCAATATTTATGGTATAACACCTGTATGGCTCAATACTTAATTGTTTATGGATATATGTATCAAAGAAGGTCTAGAAGACTGCCCCCCAAAATGTGGGAAGTGGTGAGAGGAGACCAGAAAGGCTACAAATTGACCTCACTTGCTCTTCTACAGTGTGACCAGTTTTAACAATGAGCACTATTAGTTTTACCACTTAAAATGTGTTTTAAAGATATAAAACAGTACTAGAATAAATCCCACTTGATCGTGGTGAATGATCCATTTTATGTATTGTTGAATTCAGTTTGCTAATATTTTGTTGAGAATTTTTGCATCTATAGTCATCAAAGATATTGGCCTGTAATTTTCTCTCTTGGTTTCGGTATCAGGGTAATGGTAGTCCTGTACAATGAATTTGAGAATGTTCTATCTTCTTCAATTTTTGGAATAGTTTGAGAAGGATAGGTATTAACTTTTCTTTATATATTTGGCAGAATTCCCCTGTGAAACTGTCCAATACTGGACTTTTGCTTGCTGGGAGATTTTTTTTTATTACAAATTCAGTTTCACTACTAGTGATCAGTCTGTTCCAGTTATTCTTCCTGATTCAGTCTTGGCAGGTTGTCACAGTAGCCTTGTAAAGTGCCTGCTGCTGTGTCTTGGTGCTTTGCCCATATCATGGAGTGGAGGTCACGATGCTAGGCTTCCAGTACCAACACTGATCCAAATATGTGACCTTGGCTATTCTCTAGCTTTACCTTCTTGATCTACTAAATGAGAGATTTGGACTAGATAATCTCTGAGGTCATTTCCATCACTATAATTAGATATTTTATGCTTCTAAGTGTTGAGAGACTAAAAGACATTCCTGCACTGATCTTTGTATGTAATCAGCTGACACTACAATTTAGGATGTCAGACTATCCTTATTTTATTGCTGATTTGATTTTGGTTAGAGGCTGATGGGTCTCTAGTGTACATAATTACAGTTGACATTGATGGGTATAGAGCAGTTCACAAGGTTTATTAAAGCCAGCCATAGAATTTGAATGTTCTGGGTTCCCTTCAGCCTTCTCATAAACTATAAATCATCCTAATATTGAAACTTGACCTTCCTCAGTATGAATAAAGGCTTCTGGATTTCAAAGGCATTTGTGAGTTTGCAGTGTCCCTGAATACAATGTTATCCTCTGAGTCACACGCTGAAAACCCAGTTCTAAATAGATCTTATTGGGTGTTTGGTTTAAAGGTGAACTCAAGCAAATCTATTATTGAAAATCTCGTTCCTGGTGCCCAGTACCAGGTTGTGATGTACCTAAGAAAAGGCCCTTTGATTGGACCACCTTCAGATCCTGTGACATTTGCTATTGGTAAGTTGCCAGCCACAAGAAAAATACCTTTATCAGAGTACTGTTTGGAGGGGTGCCATGTCTAAGTTCTAGTCATTATCATCAGTTATGGGAGGTCCATACTTGTTCTCCCAATATTCAACCTTCAGAGTAATTAATGACCACAACTGTATACCTGGAAGACATCCTTAGCATTCATTACTTAGGAAAAAGAAAATCTCAGGCAAATATGGTTAGTTTTCACTGATTGCATCAAAAAAGTGAAATACCTAGTCAGTCAGTAAGTAGAGATGTGAAGCCATTGTTAAGATATTAAACATTCCTTCTTGACTTTCTTTTTTCACTCCCCTCCCTTCTTCTTAGTTCCAACTGGAATAAAAGACTTGATGCTCTATCCCCTGGGTCCTACAGCAGTGGTTTTGAGCTGGACCAGGCCTTACTTAGGAGTGTTCAGAAAATATGTGGTCGAAATGTTTTATTTCAACCCTACAACAATGACATCAGAATGGACAACCTACTATGAAATAGCAGCGACTGTCTCCTTAACTGCCTCAGTGGTAATTTTCCTTAACCAGCTGTCACATTTTCCTGTGTCAACATGCATTCACATACTAACTGTGTCTGAAAAAATTATTATGTCTGTAAACTAGATCATTTGTAAACACATGCAGGTAACTTGCTACTTTCAAGTTTGGGATTGTTTTAGCTCTTAATTTTATTTTTGTATTTTGAGAGAAAGAGAAAACTGTGTGAAACTGGCTTTCACTCTTAATTGAGTGTATTTGCTAATCCCCAATTTAGACCTGTCACATGCTTGCTTCTTTGGTGGCTCAGCTGGTAAAGAATCTGCCTGCAACGTGGGAGACCTGTGTTGGATCCCTGGGTGGGGAAGATCCCCTGGAGGAGGGCATGGCAACCCACTCCAATACTCTTTGCCTGGAGAATCCCCCTGGACAGAGGAGCCTGGTGGGCTATATAGTCCATGGGGTCACAAAGAGTCAGACATGACTGAGCAACTAAGCACATCACATGCTTATTGTTCCTTTCTGCTCCTAAAACAGAAAACATGTTTTCCTTTAGTTATTCAGTAGTGAGTGGATACTTCTTGAGTGATGACTATTCTTAATATCAACAAATCAGTTAAATACCTGCAATGTCAGACCATTAGCAATGTTCTTCAAATGAGCAGGTAAAGATTTCTCTTTCTGAGACTGGAATAATTTTAGAAGTACAGGTTATCTACAGGTCACACAGAAAGCAAACAACTGTCCACTACTCAGCTGACAACTCTCATGATTGTCACCCAGTATGAACACATGCTAACAGTCCAAGATGAGAGAATGTAGAATTGTGAAAGATCATGTCTTAGAAATAGGAAGATGTGTCCGTCCAGTCACTTACAAATAAGTGCCAGTTCACTTGTGTAATTTAAGAAAATGCAAATGAAAACCCATTTTCAAACTATCTGTATCTTCAAATAATTTTTTAAATTGTGTTAAATTTATGTGTATCATTTTATTTACATCTCACTTAATTCCAAAAAGAATATTTTAATGGAAAATTTGAGAAGTACAAAATCAACTGTAGACAGTAAGTTTCCTCTGTCCATGGGATTTCCCAGGCAGCAATACTGGAGCGGGTTGCCATTTCCTTCTCCAGAGGATCTTCCCAACCCGGGGATTGAAGCCGCATTTCCTGCATTGACAGGCGGACTCTACCACTGAGCCACCAGGGAGGCCTCCCAAAGGCACAGAAAGGAAATTAAAAATTACTCATTTTTTTCATAGCCTAAGAGAAATATATAACTCTATTCCAAAAATATGATTTTTCTTCTGGGCCTTTTTCTTCTTGCTTTTTTTAGAGGATAGCGAATCTGTTGCCAGCATGGTACTACAACTTTCGAGTTACCATGGTAACGTGGGGAGACCCGGAACTCAGCTGCTGTGACAGCTCCACTATAAGCTTCATAACAGGTGAGTGTGTGGGAAGTGGTCCCATGAGAACAGATGCTTATTTTGAGGGAGTTCTGAAGGGGCTCATCTCCAGAAAATGCCAGTCCTTCACCCAGGACCGATTGAACATCACTTTCATGGAAGATGCTGCTTCTGCTGCTGCTAAGTCGCTTCAGTCGTGTCCGACTCTGTGCGACCCCATAGAAGGCAGCCCACCAGGCTCCTCTGTCCCTGGGATTCTCCAGGCAAGAATACTGGAGTGGGTTGTCATTTCCTTCTCCAATGCATGAAAGGGAAAAGTGAAAGGGAAGTCGCTCAGTCATGTCCGATTCTGTGGGCTCCCATAGACGGGCAGCCCACCAGGCTCCTCCATCCATGGGATTTTCCAGGCAAGAGTACTGGAGTGGGGTGCCATTTCCTTCTCCTTTCGTGGAAGATGATATACTTGATTCTGAAAGTTCATGATTTGTTTAAATGATAGCCTTTAAAAATTAAAATACAATTTTTCTCTGAGTTACTGTCCTTGATTTCTTTTTATCCTGAGTCACTGACCTTGATTTATGCACCACTGTTTGGAATTGATTAGAATCGAGATGTAACAGGCAGAGCTTTCAGCTTCACACCGCACTGAATTGATTTTATCCATTTGATAATTGTATTTGCTAGAGTGCCTCCATTTCCTTATTAATTAAGCCATTTGTAAAGTCACAGGCTGACTGCAGTATGGTCCATGGCAGGAATTAAAACAGGCTTGCAGACTTGTAGACTTGGGTGTGAGTCACAACTTTGCTGCCTCTACCTGTAAACTCCAGCAATTCTTCTAAGTCTCAGGTTTTTTCAGTTGTAAAATAAGGATAATAATAGTATCTATTATCTGTTACTATTATCTATTATTAGGCCCCAATTAAATAAGCTATTTAGCAAAACACATGGCCCAGACTTAAAGTACTTACAATACTATTAGTGATGGATCCTCAGAACCTTAAATTATGTATTAATAGTTCCGTATCATATGTCAGAGACAGCAGAGGTGGGCAGAGGTAGCAATTAAGAAGAAATTCAACCAAGAACAGTAACCCTCGTTGTCTGAACTAAGATTGTTCAAGAACTTTTGATGGGACTGCAAAGCTGTCATTAGAGTTATACTGAGAAAAGAAAAATATTGTTTAGATGAAGAATAACTGTCAAAATATTTCCCTCACTGGACAGCTAGTTTTATAGGCTTAAGATGTATCAATTAAAAAACAATGGAAAGATAGTAATCTTGTGGATTCTTATACAGTTAACTTACATAGTTCACGGCTTTTCTTTACTGGCCAGTGTCTGGTACTTCCTTTGTTCCAGATGTTAGTGGTAATATTAGAGTAGGAGAATGAAAGGCCACCATAAAAAGAGAAAATGCCAATTATTTGACAAGCCCTGTGTTAGGCTTTTTGACTGCATTAATAATCACATATTTAATTATAATTAAACTTCACTGTGTAAGTAATTCATACACTTAACTTGATTGAGATGAGTGGTCTGAGAATGCTCTTTCCTTGTCAGAAGGAGAAGCTGTCTAGAAAAAGCCCAGACTTCACATCTGATCACTTATTGAGCAGATCTGACCTTGCTAATTTCCAGCTACAGAACTTTGAGCAAATTAACTTAAGGATCCTGAATTTCTATTTTCTCACCAGTAAGACTGAAAATATTGCCTAACAGGTGGCTAATTGGGCAAAATTAACTGTCTTAGAACTCACTGCAGTGTCCAGAAACTACCTGGACAGAGGCTCTGTGGTGTCTCCCAGGGGTGACATCATAAGCGAAGTATTAATAGGATTTGGAGTTCTGGACCCAAGTGCTTTAGGTGTGCCTTTCAAAGCTGGAACCACCTGGGAATAGGCAGAAATCATGAGATAACAGTTTAGGTGGACAAAGCAAGTGTGCATTCATAAACTTTGGTTAGTAAGCAAGCTACTTGCCTGGGTGAGCAGTCTGTTGTCTCCAATGAATTGATCTTTGGGAATTTCGGATTTTTTCCTGGGATCAACTACTAAGTCCTGCTGACACTGGCAGTCCACAGTCTTACCTAAGCATATTGACACAGATGGCCTCAATTTCCATATCTATAAAATGGGCATAGGGACTTCTTTGGTGGTCCAGTGGCCAAGACTCCTTTGCTCCCAACGCAGGGAATTCAGGTTGCATCCCTGGTCAAGGAACTAGATCCCACATGCCCCAACTAAAGATCCTGCATGCTGCAATGAACATCGAAGATCCCACATGCTGCAAATGAGACCCAAGGTAGTCAAATAAATAAGCAAATAATTTTTAAATGGGCATAATAATACCTCACAGGGTAGTTGTGAGAATTAAATCATGTAATCTAAATTGTTATTAAAATATATATGGTACCTGAGCTTTATTTTTATAACTATATCTAAAACTATTTGAAAATTTAGCCTTTTTAGGGGCAAAGGGAGCTTTCTTCCCTCATTTCAATATTAAAGCAAGTGAAGATCTGATACTTCACTTTCATATGCTTTTTAATCGTGATCCAAATTGACAAATTGTGTAGTATAAGAGAAAATAGGAATAAAATATTTGAATAAGGTCTGATTTTTAGGCCCTCAAGTCTACCATCTGGCAGGCAACTTGTCTGCAAGTCAAGTTCGTAATCACACTAGTGTACCAAGTAATGTTCAATAAACAAATAGTGACCTCTGGTGGTCTTTCAGCAACACACCGGATTTGAAAGCAACAACATCAAGGAGAATGATCTGAAGACTTGGTACTTGTGATGGGGAGACGTATATGTCTGGCTTTGTAATTTTATTTTTTTTAACTCTTTATTTTGTACCAGGGTATAGCCAGTTAACAATGTGATAGTTTCAAGTGAACAGCAAAGGAACTCAGCCATACTTGTACATATATCCATTCTCCACCCAAACTCCCCTCCTTTCCAGGCTGCCACATAAGCAGAGTTCCATGTGCTGTACAGCAGGTCCTTGTTGGTTATCTATTTTAAATATAGCAGTGTGTACATGTCCATCCCAAACTCCCTATCATTTTAAATATGTGTCATGTCTTCACTCAAATTAGAACATGAGAATATACCCTTTGAAGAAGCATTAAGCATAGGTACTTGTAAATAATGAAGTATGTAGAAATATGTTAAGCCAGGGTTATTATGCTTTATTAGAATTTTCTGCATTATGATATGGGTTTGTGCTACTTGTTATAGATATTGTTGACAATTTAAAATTTTCATTGTCAAACATATAGAAATGCTATTCATACACAGTATGAAACAGAAATGTATTTTTTACTCTGTTGAAATCTCTTCAGTAAACAATTATTTCTGAAAATATATGAATATTCATTATATGTATTAGGGCATGTTGAAAAAAATGTCTTTTTTTCAATTATGATTTATTATTTTATTTATTTTTGGCTGTCCTGGGTCTCTGTTGCTGCACGCAGACTTGCTTAGTTGCAGTGAGTGGGGCTACTCTTCATTGCAGCGTGTGGGCTTCTTATTGCAGTGGCCTTACTTGTGGATCACATGTTCTAGGTACATGGGCTCAGTAGTCATGGCATTTGGGCTTAGTTGCTCCCGAACATGTGGGATCTTCCTGGACCAGGGATCAAACTCATTTTTCCTGCATTGGCAGGTGGATTCTTTACCACTGAGCCGCCAGGGAAGCCCCAAAATAAGTCTTTTTTAATGTGTAGAAATTCTCCTGCAACCATTAGTTGATTTGGGGCTGAATCTTGCAAAGAAAACTTGCTTGGCTATATTCAAGATCACATGGAATTTAAATTCAACTGTGTATGTGTTTGCTGAAATCTTCAGAATTATCAGTTACTCTTAAAAATAATTAAAGTATGCTTTCAGAACTTATGTATTACAAAGCTTGTGATGAACTCTCGTCCCCTACTGGGATTCTTAAAAATTTTGAAGTGTAAGATTATAAAATAAATTAATAAACTTGGTGTTAGAATTTAGCTTTGAAGCATGATTTTCAAAATCCCTTCCTTCCTTTCTTTAATACTTGCTTCAGCAACTTTATTTAGAGCCCTACCTTCCACAAAGCACTGGGCTACACAGTCAATGCCATTGTCTTGTTATCTTATGGACATATTATTTATTTTTCTGTCCCTTTACTCACTGATTCTACTGTCTATCCTGTAACCTTCTTTGCTGCCACAATAAAAAAGATTTATTTTTACAGGACCCCAGAGTTTTCAGTACTGCTTGGAAAATAAGTTCACCAGTGCCTTAATAATATTAATTTATTGATGCAGCAACAAATTAACCGAACAATTGACCCAAACTAGTTAATGTTTTAGTAATCTTATAACTGAAATTTTTGTAAAAAGGCGTGCTCTCCTCAGGCATAGTTGAGTCTGACTGTCCTGGGTCTGAGCCACGCAAGGTAACATCCCACAGAACAACTGCCCACCTCATACCATCCAACTTCATTATATTACAGACATGTCCACGAGTCCCTAGGACTATCATGCGTGCTGTTGTGCATGCATGCTAAGCCACTTCAGTTGTGTTCTAACTCTTTGCAATGCTATGGACTGTAGCCCTCCTAGTTCCTTTGTCTATGGTATTCTCCAGGCAAGAATACTGGAGTGGGCCAGTATTTCATTCCTGCCCCAGGAATGAAACTCCCATCTCTTATGTCTCCTGAATTGCCAGGCGGGTTCTTTACCACTAGTGCCACTTGGGAAGTCCATCATGAGGTGTGAATTTTAATTCTTTAAACTCTGTATAGAGTTTGGTTTCCCTGGTGGCTTAGATGGTAAAGAATCTGCCTGTAACATGGGAGACCTGGATTTGATCCGTCTGGGGATCCCTTTAAGAAGATCCCCTGGAGAAGGGCATGGCAAGCCACTTCAGTATTATTGCCTGGAGAATCCCCATAGATGGAGGAGCCTGGCGGGCTGCAGTCCATAGAGTCACATAGAGTTGGACACGACTGAGTAACTAAGCACAAGCTCTGTATGGGGTTTCATGTTCTATTGATAAGTTCTTTAATTACTGGTAGTCTACTAAATTAAAGTGTGTTTCTTTCCTCCATTGTAGCCCCAGTTGCTCCAGAAATCACGTCTGTGGAATATTTCAACAGTCTGTTGTACATCAGTTGGACCTACGGGGATGACACCACAGACCTCTCCCATTCTAGAATGCTCCACTGGATGGTTGTTGCAGAAGGAAAGAAGAAAATTAAAAAGAGTGTATGTTTCTTTGAGTCCCAGTATTGGGCACCTGACATTTATTTGCATATACTATTGAAAATCATGAAGCAAACATTTACTGAGACATTAAACAAGTGTTTGCATGCCAATTAGCACTGTTTTTGGTTCTGGAGATTGTGTGTGTGTGTGTGTGTGTGTGTGTGTGTGTGCATGCGTGCGTGTGGACGCACACGTGCTCATGTGCATGCTCAGTTGTGTCTAATTCTTGCAACCCCAAAGACCGAAGCCCGCCAGGCTCCTCTGTCCGTGGAATTTTCCAGGCAAGAATACTGGAATGGGTTGCCATCTCCTCCTCTAGGGGATCTTAGAATCCAGTCTCTCTTGAGTCTCCTGTATTGGCAGGCAGGTTTTGTTTTTTTTTAACCACTAGCACCACCTGAGAAGCCTCTCTGGAGATAGGATAGTGAACAAAATTGAAGTCCTTTTTTGATAGAGCTTACCTTTTAATTTTTAATAGTTGTAGTTGTTGTAATTGATTTCACCTATATTTAAAGTTACGATTTGAGCTTTTTCTTCGTAATACCAAACATTTTCAAGAAAATCACAGTATTTTCACTTTTTTCTCCATATGTCCCTAACATCCTCAATATTTGGAGACTTTGGAAGTACTGATTTCTCTCCTGGTTTATTAAGCTTTTGCATTGTACTAGTTAGGGTACCAACTAAACAATTGAAATAAAAAAATTTTTTAAGATTATGGTTTAAAAAATATCAACATCTATATCTCTCTCAAGGTGCCCAGGACTAAAAGGGTACCTCTGCCATGAGAGATTATTCAAGAGTCCAGATTTGTTCTATTTTGCTGCTCCATCTGCCACTGCGTATAGTCATCACCTGCATAGGTTAACTCCACTCACCTTTACAGCCACATTCCAGCCTGCGGGAAGGGAAAAAGAGAGGATGTGGAGGCCCAGCACTTAAAAGGTGTGAACAAAACTCTAAGTTGACCATGAGACTTCTTCTAACAATCCATTGATTGGAATTGGGTCACATGGTCCCCACTATCAATATTAGAAACTGGAAAATGTAGTCTTTAGTTAAGAAGCCAGGTGTCTGTGGATATGGCTAAGTTTCCTCTGAGCTTCTCAGCTTGGGCTGAGCAATGTTCCTATTTTTGCAACCCAGTAATTGCTTTTTCTAAAATTTGCTGTGAATGCAAGAGGGACAAAAAAAATCGTAGTAATACGTACTCCAAACAAAGGAATTAATCACAAAAAATTGTTCTGATCTGTGTTGTGCTTATTTAGAGCTACCTTGTATTTGGCTCAGTTGAGGAATTTGTATCATTTTCAGAGGAAATAACATATCCATAAGGTTTAATCAGCTGTAGACTGCAGCACAGAACAGAGATGGGAGCCTGTGATAGCCCTACAGCTTGATTTTGGTGATCTTGCAGGTAACGCGCAATGTCATGACTGCAGTTCTCAGCTTGCCTCCTGGAGATATCTACAATCTCTCTGTAACTGCTTGCACAGAGAGAGGAAGTAACACCTCCATGCTCCGTCTTGTCAAGCTAGGTAAGAAGAGAACACAGGTGTGTGTGTGCAAGTAATCATGCTGGAGGACTAGTGTTTGTATCTCTTGGTTTAGCATGGTCTTCTCAACTCAAAGAAATGGAAAAAATTGGCTCAGTGTCTTTTATAAATGCAAAAAAGACTTTACACTATCAAAAAAAGTACATTCAACATATGTTTCTGTGAGGACAGTGTCTACTGTGTTGGGAGAAGGGAGTTCATTGTTCATAATAAGATTAGAAGAATCACAGAGTCTTAGGATTTTAGAGATGGAAGGACCTTAGCTATTATCTAGTGCGATATTCTCAACCCTATCAGATACTATTTCCCTTTTACATAAATAAAGCTGAACTTCATACATAAAATAATCCACATATTGATTTTTCAAATTTGATGTAGCATCCTAACTCTAAGATAAAATCAAGATAATAGGACAATAATTTATATTAAAAAAATAACATGGATTCCCTATGTATGTGTTCAGGTACAGCTTTTCACTCTTCTAAAAGTCGTAATGGGACTACTTGATGACTACCTACAATGAAAATGAATAAATATGAGTTTGTAAGAAGTAACAAGAACTGTAGTTCTTCCATACAAGAAGGATAAAAATAAAGGAATGAACAAATTCATATTAACTCATTTATTACTATTAATTAAAAATAAATAACTGTCAAGCTTAAGTGTAGCTGGGCCCTAGAATAAAAACTAGAGTTAGGAGAAATATTAAGACAGTAGATATATTTGCTTATGATGAAAGAAAGTGGAAGATAATGTTGGTTAGAATGAGGATAACATGTTAAGAAAAATGATGAGCTATAAGAGAAAATGAGGAAAATATATTCTTACAAATGAGCTGGAACTTATTGCATGGTGTTAAAATAATTATATTATGAAAAGCAACTGGGAAGTGACACTATGTAATGCAAAACGCATCTTCTACACTCAACAATACCATGTGTTAAAATATTTAGTTTCCGGTACTTAAAGGGACCTCAGAGATGATATCCTATAATTGGCAAAAGAGAACATATTGGCAAAAAGCTGGGTGGTAGACTTCTTGGGCAGTGTCAGTTTAAGGATGATAACCCCACAATAAATGCACATCAATACCCAATTTTTACAGCAGAGACCTCATCGTTTTAATCATTGAAAATAAAGTCTATACGTGACTAGATGTCATGAGATCATTTTGTGATCAATAAAAATATTGAATAATTACATTGTACACCTGAAACTAATGCAATATTGTGTATCAGTTATAATTCAATAAAAAATGAATTTACATATAGAGTGGCAATAAAAATGTTTTCAAAACACTTAGTGCAACTTACTGACATCATCATTTCCGATGTCTGCCAGCTTGTACTCTGTGTCGGAGTCTGTCCATAAAAATCTCAAATCTCTCTAATATGTTCTATGTACTGCTTAAGTGAAGATGAACCAGGGTGATTCAGTAGCAGCTTAAATACCAGGATCAGTAGTGCTGTCAGTGATGCTTTAGGCTCTTGGAAAATCTGAGACAAAACAAAACACAATATTTTCTCAGATTATCCACTATTTGCATTTTCTCTATAATTCAATGCACAAGACATTAAGTTTTAAATCTTTTTTGTCTCCTATTTGCCGTGATAAAAACTAAACTCTTGCACTGAAAACATTTAGAATTAAATAGATAATTGAAAATGCATGATGTACTAAATAGACAATATGGGCAGTAAACTATTGAGTAGTTTTTCAGTATCACTTTTAAAAATGTATTGAAGTACAGTTGATTAACAACGTTGTGTTAGTTCAGGTGTCCTGCTAAGGGATTCAGGTAGACATATACATGTATCCATTCTTTTTCAGATTCTTTACCCATATAGTTTATTAAGAATATTGAGTAGACTTTTCTGTGCTATACAGTAGGTCCTTGTTGGTTATTTATCTTATATATAGCAGAGTGTGTTTGTTAAATCCAAGCTCCTAACTTATCCCTCCCCTTCCCCACATTTTCTTTTCAGTAACTATAGCTTTGTTTTCTAAAACCATGAGTATGTTTCTGTTTTTCAAATAAGTTCATTTATAGCATTTGTAAATTCAATTCCACCTATAAGTGATATCATATGGTTTGTCTTTCTCTTCCTGACTTACTTTATTTAGAATGATAATTTTTTCCAATATTAATTGTGTGATTAAGTACTTGTAACTATATTTATAATGAATTTATTCTGGTCACAAAATTAGAAGTTTATGTGGAATGTGGGACATGGGACAATTTTTCTCTTTGGAACTTTCTCGATCATAGAAAGACATCTAGAACTTCTGAGCCCTGCCCACAGAAGTCTGATTGACTTTGTGACTTTGTGATCTTTTGTGACAGCTAAAAACATTTCTGCAAATTTCCAAGCACCCTTAAGGGGGCTCTGCTGCTCTTATCAAGACTCATGAAAGTGAAAGTGAAGTCGCTCAGTCGACTCACTCTTTGCTCACTCTTTGCTCAGTCTTTGCTCACTCTTTGCGACCCCATGGGTTGTAGCCTACCAGGCTTCTCCGTCCATGTGATTTTTCCAGACAAGAGTACTGGAGTGGGTTGCCATTTCCTTCTCCAGGACTCATCAAGACTCATGAGTTAAGTTCAATCTTTCTTGCACTGCCCACAATCTACTCCTCCCTAGCAGTCTATACTAGAATTTCAGGAATGTGGAGATCACCAGTTTCCAATACTAGATGATCTATTTATTAAGAAAAAAATAATCTGCTTAGCAATTCCAACCATTATCTCTGATTTTTTTAATTTAATTTATTTATTTTAATTGGAGGCTAATTACTTTACAGTTTTGTGGTGGTTTTTGCCATACATCGACATGAATCAGCCAAGGGTGTACATGTGTTCCCCCATCCCAACCCCCACTCCCACCTCCCTCCCCATCCCATCCCTCTGGGTTGTCCCAGTTCACAGACCCTGAATGCCTGCTTCAAGCATTGAACTTGGACTGGTCATCTATTTCACATATGGTAATATACATGTTTCGGTGCTATTCTCTCAAATCATCCCACCCTTGCCTTCTCCCACAGGTCCAAATGTCTGTTCTTTACATCTGTGTCTCTTTTGTCTTCTGTATGAATGTTAGTTCAAATTTGCTTCCAGGTAACTGGAATTACTTGAAGACTCTGCCTGCGTTCCCCAGGGCTTTCTCTTTCCAAGTTTCTAGATGCTTTCTCCAATTCATTTGGTATGTTGGTCTCCCTTACAGTGAAAGTTGAAGGGTGGTCTTACCAAAGTAGCCTTCAGTGGCCTATTGCTTTGCTGTCATTTTTACGTGACATTATGAATGATCTATGAAGTCTCAGGAATATGGGTTAAAGTCATAAACTGGAACAATTACACTCACACAAATAGGAGTGGGAGTAAGAAACTGACTTTGTTTCCCAAACTTGCCATTGGGTTTTGAGCTTCCATATTTCTCCATTAATGAACAGGATTGCCTATACCAATTTAGGAAGTTCCTTTAAATGTTTCAAGTAGGGAAGCAAGTTACCACAGCAATTATTTCTAGTGAATCATTACCCTTAGAATCAATCAGCTTTTCCATGTTGGTATATTAATATCAGACAGAATATTCCCTCAGTCTTGTTCCTCTCTGAAAGCAAGACAATCTTTATATAATATATCTGTCCTCAGCCTTTTTTTTCTGGAAACAAAATAACATACTTTTTATCCATTTGTCTAAAGGTCTATTTTCCATTCTCTAATCATATTATTGTGTTTTATAAGCTATTTTAATTTTCTACAACACAATGCCTTCTCTGCTGTAGATACTTAATAGGTATTTGTTGAATGGAAATGAAACTACAGACTTCAAAGTTGAAATTATTATTATTGTTAATATTTAGCCAAAACAAGTTCCATCTTTCAGAGAAGTGAAATATTTTGCTTTAGTAATAACTGAATTGCAAGTTTTTTTCACAAAACATTCATTCTTGCCATCTGAGGAAAGAAACCATTCTATCAGTGAATCCAGAACAATATAAATTAATCCAAAATGGTATACTACCAAAATTATCTGATTATTATGTCATCAATGGACATCCAGGAGAAGACAGTACTGCTAACGGTGCTGTTTACAAGGCTTTGAGCCAGTCATCCCATTAAGAATTTTAGATTGCCAAGAGTTTCATGGTACTACAGTGATAAATGATGGCAGTTCCCTTTGGTAGTCAACACAAATGTCAATCAAATCTGCATTAAGACTTGTCATTTTACAAGTACTCATTGGTCTGCATGCAATCATGGCTTCAACCAGCAACCAGTCATAAATTCTAGTCTTGGTGAATCCACCTGGAGCTCTGGTGAAACATTAGGAGGATTTGTAAGTTTACATCAGACAATCAGTTTTCCAACTGAAAAAAAAAGGAAAAGAAGGAAGGAAGCAGTCAGGGAAAGAAATAAGAATGAAAAAAAAAAATAAGAATGAGATTCATAAAATAGATCGATGGTAATGTTGCAGGAAGAAGGACCTGAGAGTGGGCCCAAGAGTGGGCTTTTGTTTAACACTTGGAAATGAATTGTCTGAGGAGACACACATACTGACAAAGCAAGAGATTTTATTGGGAAACGGTGCCCAGGTGGTTAGCAATAGAGTAAGGGAAACCAGGAGAACTTCTCTGCCATGTGGCTCACAGTCTAGGGTTTGATGGTGATGGGATTAGTTTCTCTGGGCAATCATTCTGACTCAGGATTCTTCCTAATGGCACACACATTGCTCAATCAAGATGAATTCCAGCAAGAAGGATTCTGGGAGGTTGGTGGGACATTTGGACTGAAATTTCTCCTTTTGATGTTTTCTGAATTCTTCCAGTTGGTGGTAGCTTGTTAGTTCTATGTCCCTTACCAGGACCTTCTGTTGTAAGATAACTCATGCAAGTGGTTACTATGGTACCTGGCCTGGGTGGGTGGTCTCAGTCAGTGGTTCCCCTAACAGTAATAGCATATCTATTCATTAATTTATTTAACAAATATATGCTGAGAAACTTCTAAACACTGTTCAGATGCCAGACTTCTTATGTATGTGTGCTCAGTTGTGTCCAACTCTTTGCAACCCCCCTGGACTGTGGCCCACCAGGACCCTCTGTCCATGGGATTCTCTAGACAAGAATACTGGAGTGGGTTGCCATTCCCTCCTCCCAGCAATCTTCCCAATCAAATCCAGGTCTCCCACATTGCAGGCAGATTCTTTACCTTATGAGCCACCAGGAAAGAGCATTAAAATAGGGCAGTACAATGCAGATGGCTTTCCAGTAAAAGCTTTCTCTGAAGAAGCAATGAGAAGAGATCTGAATAACAAGAAAGGACCAGCCACAAAAAGGTTGGGCAAGAGCACCTGGGCAGAATGAATCAGGAGAATTCAGATTATATAGGATTATAAGGCTTGGAGTTGAGATTTTATTTTCAGGTTGCATATGTGAAGTCATTTAGAGAATTAAACAAATAATCTGACTTATATTTAAAACAATCCTTCTGGTTGCTCAAGGGAGAAAGGATTTGGAGGTCAAAAATAAAGGTAGGGAACCAGTTAAGGGGTTAGTCATCACTAACCTTAAAAACAGCATTCTAATTCAAATAAGTGCCATGGGAAATGATGGTGACTTTGACCAAAATGGTAGGAAGGGAGATGGAGAGAATTGGGCAGAATTCTGGAGCTGTTTTGGAGGTTGTGGCCACAGAACTTTCTGATGGGGTGAAAACAAGAAATGAGAGAAAGAGAAAGAACAGCTCCTAGACTTTGCCCAGAGAAAGAGAAAGAACAGCTCCTAGACTTTGCCCTTGAGCAACTAGGGTGGGGGTCGGGCAATTTATTGAGATTGAAAGGACTAGAAAAATTAGAAGAGGAGTTACCTGGGCACAAGTTGAGAGTCAAGGATTCTTCCTCAGACATTAAAAAAAAAAATGCAGTTGTCGAGTAAAGAGACTATTGATATGTAGTTAGTGTTAGTCACTCAGTTGTGTCTGACTCTTTAAGACCCCCTGGACTGTAGCTTGCCAGGTTCCTCTGTCCATGGAATTCTCCAGGCAAGAATACTGAAGTGGGTGGCCATTTCCTCCAGGAGATCTTCCAGACCCAAGGCTCGAACCTGGGTCTCCTACACTGCAAATTCTTTACCATCTGAATCACCAGGGAAGCCCATTGATATATGTGTCTGGAGGTCAGGGGAGAATTCTCGGCTGGGAATATAAATCTGGGAGTGACTGAATAATTAGATACTAATTAAAAATAGAGAAAAAGAGCTCTGGTCTAGGCAAGAAGAGCTACTCCAGTATTTAGTGATTGAGCAGAGAAAGAGGAGACAGCAAGAGAAACATGGAAGAAAGAGGCAATAAAGTCAGAGAAAGGAAAAAAACTGTATGTACACCAACATTGTAAGAGGTCTGTTTTATCCTGACCGCAGACGTGTTCAGACAGGTTCAAGGTAAGCACTCAGATAACTTTAGCTCTGGAAGAGATTTGGAAACAATTTAGTGTCATGTCCTCCCTTGGGCAAGCTGAAATCTAGAGAAATCTGACCCACATTACACACTGTTGAGCCTGGATCTAGAAACAGTACTTTTTAATCTGTTTAACCTTTTTAATCTGTTTCTTGCCTTTTCCTGGATTGGGGGTGGATTTTTTCTAAAACTTCATGTATCTATGAACACATTTAACAGAGCAGGGAAGAGCCTTACACCCATTCCTGTGGCTTTCTGTTCCTGTTTGGGAATTTGAGCATTGTGAAGTTGACTTGATTTCCTAAGTCTCAGTCATGAAAGTTTTTATATAGATTAGAAATCTTTAAAACATAATTTGACTATGGACACAAATATTAGGAATTGGAAGGGATATTTGAATCTTCTCACTTCTCCTAACTTTCTCTCTCTCACACACACATCAAATTTCAGTAGATTACAAATAATTATATCCATTTTGATGAAATGTAATTTCTGACTTTATAAGAGCCCAGCCATTGCAAGGTGCTGGCCTTCTGAGTCTCATTCTCAGTTGAGAAAATGTGTTTAATTCTTGTGTTGAAGTCACTGAGTTTACAATTTTAAAAATAGTTACTTAGGTATAGGCAATTCTTATTTTTGGTAAGAAGTGAGTGAAGTGTTGTGAGTCACAGCCAACTGATGTCTAAAGTACCACTCCCGGGCCACCCATTCCTTTCTGTGAATCCTCTTCCAATGAGTGACTAACTTGTTGCTGCTGCTGCTGCTGCTGTCGCTTCAGTCGTGTCCGACTCTGTGCGACCCCATAGACGGCAGCCCACCAGGCTCCCCCGTCCCTGGGATTCTCCAGGCAAGAACACTGGAGTGGGTTGCCATTTCCTTCTCCAATGCATGAAAGTGAAAAGTCAAAGTGAAGTCGCTCAGTCGTGTCCCTGACTCTTAGCGACCTCATGGACTGCAGCCTACCAGGCTCCTCCGTCCATGGGATTTTCCAGGCAAGAGTACTGGAGTGGGTTGCCATTTCCTTCTCCAATGCATGAAAGTGAGAAGTGAAAGTGAAGTCGCTCAGTCGTGTCCGACTCTTGGGGACCCCATGGACTGCAGCCTACCAGGCTCTTCCGTCCATGGGATTTTCCAGGCAAGAGTACTGGAGTGGGGTGCCATTGCCTTCTCCGGACTAACTTGTTATCCCCCACCAAAACAAATAAGCAGAAATGAGTTCAATAATAGGATGAATACATCTGTGTCAATGTAGCACAGAGAGGGGACAGGAAAATGGACGAATGAATGGATTGAAGGGAAGAAGGAAGTGAGAAAGGAAAGAAAGTATGCATGTTATTTATATCTATACATAGAGACAGATATTTGTATTTCGGTTTCCCTGGTGGCTCAGAAGGAAAAGAATCTGCTGGCAATGAAGGAGACCTGGGTTCAATCCCCAAGTCAGGACGATCCCCTGGAGAAGGAAATGACAACCTATTCCAGTTTTCTTGCCTGGGAAATCCCCTGGACAGAGAAGCCTGGTGGACTACAGTTCATCGGGTCATAAAGAGTCAGACACAACTGAGCAACACTTTAGGTAGTTATTCTATTAATTTGGGGTAATCGTATGACTGTGGTGGCTGGCACAAAGTTTATTGAGTAGAACATATATATATACACCACCAGTCAATTAGCAGCTAATAAAATAACTAAGGTACTCTACTTTTAAAAAATTAATTTATTCTATCAACAAATCTGTACTTAACATTTATTGTGTGCTACACACTAATCTAGGTGCTGATGATACAGAAATGAACGAAGTTGACAAAAATGTCTACCCTCATTCTCATGGAGAAAAAGAAATGATCAAATAAGCATAAGGATGTCAAGTGGTGATGAGTTTTGTGGAGAAAAATGAATCAGCAAATGAGAAAGGAAAGGAAAGTTCTGGGCAGCTGGGGGGATGCACTTTTTGCAGAAATGGAGATAGAGTAAGCTTTACAGTGAAGATGCTATTTCAGACAGATCCTGAGGCAGCTGCGGGAGGGAGCTGGGCAGGTAACTGGGAGAAGTTATAAGAAGCAGCAATGTAGGGAGGGAGGTAAGAGGGTGGCTCAGGATGGGAGGATACATGTGCACCCATAGCTGATTCATGTTGATGTAATGCAAAATCCATCACAATAGTGTAAAGTAATTATCCTCCAGTTAAAATAAATTAATTTTTTAAAAGAAAAAGAATACTATATAAGTGGAATTATACAATATGTAACTTATCAGGAATTTTTTGTTCGCTTGGCATGATTTTCTGGCATAAGATTCATCCAAATTGTTGCATGTATCAATTGTCATTCCTTTTTTAGTGCTGTGTAGCAGTCCATAATGTGGCTATACCATAGCTTACTTAATCATTTATCCATTGAAAGCCATCTGGATTGTTTCTATTTTGGGACTATTACAAATAAAGCTGCTATGAACATTTGTGTAAAAAAAAAAAAAATCAGCAATGTGCCCAGCAAGTTCAAGGAAAAGTCAGGAAGGCAGTATGGCTGAAATGGAACGAACAAGAAGAGGGAAGAAGGGCAGCAAGGGAGCAAATCATGCAGGGTTTTTGTCTTTCATGTTTTATCTCTGGCTGCTCTGGGTCTGAGTTGCTGCGTGAGGGCTTTCTCTAGTTGCAAAGAGCAGGGGCTACTCTTTGCTGTGGTGCACAGGTTTCTTATTGTCACCTGCGAAGCCGAGAAAATGGGCAGTAGCTAATGATAAAAGGATCCAGTGGCATTTGTTTAGCTGGTTTTTGTTTTATTTTTCCTTCCCTTTAAGTGGATTGAAAAACCTTGTCTTTGAGCTAATCAGAATGATTCAACAGAGCAGGGGAAATGATGATGCAGGATAGTTAGAGGTGAGATTTGTTGGGGTGGTGTCTTTAATTGGGCCAAAGGATTTTGGACCAGTGGAGGGGGTGGCCTTAGGCTGGGTGGCTCTGTAGTAAGGTAACAAATGACAGAGTACATGGGCATTATGGGGGTGTGTGAGTAAATGGAATTAATGGAGGAAGCTTGTAACAGTTTTCATCTGTTTGACCTCTTATAAACACATGAAATTTCCTTTGGTTTGCAGAGGAAACCCACTTGCATTGATTAGGCTGCCATGCATATCACTGTTGCATGGCTCCATTCCTGGGCGCAAGACAAATCTATACCTGTCCTCAACATATGTCTCCCCCATTTCTCATCACGGTGGTTTTCTGAGTAACGCTGAAATTTGCCAGCTGTCCACAGCCCTGTCACACTTTCAGCAATTCCTTAAAAGCATTTGTCCTCCCCACTGTAAAGTGACTTGCATGTTTTGCTTGTTTCTCTTCAATATATTACAAGAATCTGGATGCTGGACTGATGGGGCAGCTATTGTGATGTCTGGCACAGATTAAATACACAATCAAGTTCCTGCTCTGGAAAAGTTGGTCTTCTGGACAAAGGAAGTTTCCAGAAGTTTCATCATCTGGAAGTTTCATCATCCCCTGTTATATGGAAGTTAATGGAAAATGTTCCTATGTTTAGGAAGGAAGTCGGGTGTAGAAGGGAGACCCTTAACTGGGAGTATTTGCCTTCACAGTCAAATTGTGTCATCTTAGAAAGATGACTCAGGCCCTTTGAATTTCAGCCTCCTTTTCTACAGAATGAGGTTCTGGACTAAGTGATCTTTAATGTTCATTTCAGTTTTAGGATTTAGTTCATAACTGAGTTCAGAGTAAAGGCAATGAGGCAGATGACACAGTAAGAGTAGTGACTTTTGTCTGGGAATTGTGCAATATGTAAGTTCTAACTTAAAAAAAAAATGCCAAGCAAAAACACATATTCCTGGAACTAACAAAGGAGGAAGTAAGATCTTTTGTTTTAAACTAAGTAAAGTTCAAAGAGAGATTTCTCTGAAAAATGCTGTAAATCTATAGAAGCTACTTGAGCTGTACTACCATAAACTTACCCAATGATTCATAGAAAAGGATTTTACTCTTGCCATCATTTAGCCATCAAGAATTTATTTAAAGTGTAATGGAAACAGCAGGACTTCCCTGGTGGCTCGGTGGCAGCAAATCCACCTGCCAATGCAGGAGACAGAGGTTCAATCCCTGGATCAGAAAGATCCCCTGGAGAAGGAAATGACAACCCACTCCAGGATTCTTGCCTGGAAAATCTCTTGGACAGAGAAGCCTGGTGGGCTACAGTCCATAGGGTTGCAAAAGAGTTGGACAGGACTTAGCAACCGAACAACAACAACAATGGAAATGAAGGGATTCCTGAGAAAAGTCTATGTTCTGTACATAAAATGGGCCTAATATAATTTAGTGCTAAACATTTGCCCGAATTATTATATATTCTCCAGTGTTACTGTAATGTTCTAATTACTTATGAAGTTTATGTAGGAAAAGAAATCTGAAGTCAATAAGAGAATAGGCCTGAGAAATGTCAGATCTACCAAAAGTGTCTTCTTTAATAAGCATTTTCCTCTATTTAATTTCATGGCATATCAATCTTAACTCACCCTTAGGGTTTTTTTTTTTTTTTTTTTTCCTTTCAAAGAGTGCTCTCTTCTGCAGATGTTGTTTTTAACCAAGTTGAATGTAATTTATGCAGCTTTAACCGCTTAAGTCACAGATGTTTTCTTTGGCCAAGTTCTACGGTTTACACTGCTTAAGGTAGAAGACTTGAGTTGAGGAAAATAAAAATAGATTTCAAAGACTTACTATACTATAAATGTTAAAGACCAACTTTTGTGTGAAGAGGATGGTAGCAATTTACTGTCAGTCAGGCTGAGGACTGAAAATAGATTTTGCCATGTCAGTCATTTTTTACAATGTTTTTCTATTGAATTCTCCATATCTTCAATGTCACACATTTGTAAAACGACTCACTAATTTTAAAGGTGTAAAACACAAACAGAATAAAACCAGTTGGCTTTCCTGGATAGCATCTTAGCCTCATTAACATAATTCAATCAGCAGCTAAACAAATGGGTCACATTAAACTAAGAAACAATATAATAACTGTCAGAGAAAGATGGATTTTAGGCAATAAATATCTTCCATTCTGATCCAAGGCTGAATGTTATACCTGACTCCCTTTGGAATTCCCGAGGAAAGAAAGAGATTTGTGCTGGAGCAGAGAATGAGAATCAAATACTTGCTCATACTTCACTGGAGGTCACTTCACTCCCCAGAGATCCAGTATCGTGAACCTCTCATAACCAATCCTACATTAAATGGGAGGGAGAGCATCATGGCTCTCCATTCAGCCCATGTTCTGTGCCTGGTACTTCATTTCCTATAAAATTAGGTTGGATTCCCAACTCAAACAGGAGTGGCATTGAAGGGGAGAGATGAGAAGGAAAGAGAGGGCAAAGCAGTCCAATATAACACTTGCAATGCTGAGAGTATTTAAAAACAAACAACGCTGTGGGCCTTCCCTGCCTGTCCAGTGGTTGAGACTCTGTGCTCCCAATGCAGAGGGTGCAGGTTCGATCCCTGGTTGGGGAACTAAGATCCCACATGCCACAGAGTGTGGCCAAAAATTAAAAACAAACAGCTGTGTATCTACATCCCATTTTGTAAAAATAGCATGTCTGTCTCTTTTCTCTGTGTCCATAGATTCGCAAATCAAATGTCATGGATTTTGAAATTATTTTAAACCAAAAGACATCAGACATATGGAGAAGAGGAATTTTGAAAAAATTTTAAAATATCATTTAGATAGAAAATGATAACCAGATCTTCCGTAACTAGTATGTCCATGACTCTTTGTTATATACAGTGTCTTGTATACATTAAATTAAAGCTCATTTACTCTTCATAACATTAACAAAGTCTTCATATCTCTCCCCTTTGTTAACTAGATTGAATTGGAAGAGACTGTATTAGTACAAAATAGCCTCATTGTACAAAGTATTAGCAAATTTTGGGGCTGCCAAAACAAAATACCACAGACTGTGTGGCTTAAACAAAAGAAATATATTTTCTCAAAGTTCTAGAGGCTATATGTCTAAACCCTAGTGAACTGTGCGTGCAGAGTATCCAGGTTGTGCCCTCCATAGTTGCAGGAAAACCAGCTCAGGGCTCCCGCAGATACTACATTATGGTGAGTTGTATAATTATTTCATTATATATCACAATGTAATAATAATAGAGAGGCTTCCCTGGTGGCTCAATGGTAAAGAATTTGCCTGCCAATGCAGTAGACGTGGTTTCAATCCCTGTGTCAAGAAGATCCCCCGAGGAGGAAATGACAACCCAATCCAGTATTCTCTCCTGGGAAATTCCATGGACAGAGGAGCCTGGAGAGCTACAGTCCACTGGGTTGCAAGACTTGGACACAACTTAGGGACTAAACCACCATCATAATAACAAAAATAAAGTGCACAATAAATGCAATGTACTTGAACCACTCCAAAACCATCTCCCACCCCACCCTTGCCCCAGATCAGGGAAAACTTGTCTTCCACGAAACCGATCATTAGTGCCCAAAAAGTTCAAGACTACTGTTCTCAGCCATCCTAGGCTATTGGGCTGAGCTGACCTTGCCTTCTCATGAGAAGAGACACAGCAGCAGGGGGACCCTCTGACCAGTTTCTGCCAAGAATTTGCAAACTTCTCTACCAAACAGGAAGGAATGTTCTAACCCAGCATTATCCAATTCAAATATGGTGAGAGCCACTTATGTAATTTTAAATTTCTAGGAGCCACACTACAAAACAGTAAAAAGAAATAGCTGAAGTTGAGTTTAATATACTTTACTTAACCAGTAAATCCAAAATAGTTTCATTCCAATATGTAGTCAGTATAAAGAACTATTAATGAGATATTGTTGTTCTTGCTTCATAGTAAAATAAAGTCTTTGACGTCCAGTCTGTATTTTACTCTTATAGCATCTCTCAATTTAGATTAGCCAGATGTCAAGCATTCAGTAGCCACATGTGGCTAGCAGTTACTATATAGCCCAATACAGTCCTAAAATTTTAATACATCCCCTGGGGCAAATGAGGCTTCCCTTGTGGCTCAGCTGGTAAAGAATCCACCTGCAATGCAGGAGCCTTGGGTTCTATCCCTGGGTTGGGAAGATCCCCTGGAGAAGGGAATGGCTACCTGGAGAAAGAAATAGCCACCTACTCCAGTATTCTGGCCTGAAGAATTCTGTGGACTGTATAGTCCATGGGGTCACAAAGAGTCAGACACAACTGAGTGACTTTCACTTTCGCTGGAGCAGATGTCGTCCTGAGTAGTGAAATTTAATTAGAAGTCACTCCTTACACCTCCACTTATGAAATATTATGATAACTTTCTTTATTTTCTTCAGAATAGCAGGGTGGAATTTCTCCCCAGTTTATCTAGGAAAATATCCCTACCACAGAGATCATAAGTATTTTCAAGCAGGTTTCTTGTGAATATTTCTCATTGACCTATAGAATGCATGATGTCTTTCAGAAAAAGATGCAGAAATAATGGGAACAGTGATTTTGGAATAATCTATTGCCTCATATACCACCTGAGGGAGGAAAAAAAAATTGTTACTTGGCTGTTAGAGGTTCCAGATCCTTTGGATATTTTCCTAAGGATACACTCATCACCTGCATCCACATTCTCAGCCAGACCAGAGGAAACATGTATTCCAGTCTCTAAGTCTTATTTCTTCGGTCACTGAAAATACTTCTAAATCACAACAGTCGTTCACTCTGCCCCTGAGAGCTGATGACTTTTTACAAATATAATCACCATACAAAGGCAGAGAATGTCAAAATTCAATGCCGATGTGTCTGATCTTACTTGATGCTTGAATCCTAACACCTCTGGTTAATGAATCTTGACTTAGGTTTTAAATCTGTCAACAGGTAAGATTTATTGCATCCCTACACGAGGCTAGATCAAAATGAAGACAAAATAATTTATTACACATGACCGCAGTTCTTAAAGGACCCAGTGGAATCAGGACTTCACTCACACAGATCACATAAGAAATAGTTAAGGGTGAGAGAAGGTCAGAGAAGGGACAGAGCCTCAAGAGACAGTCATCAGATAAGCCTTGAAGGAGAAGGTGAGGCTTTTTCTTTAAGGTGATCAGAAGAGCAGAAAGAACACACTGAGGGTTGAGAAATACATGAGTTGAGAAAGAGTAATGCCTGTGTAATGGTCAGTAAGAAGACTGGCTTTATGAGGACAGCGTGTCTGTGCAGGAAAGATGGTGGTGACGGGTAGCAGGTGGCCAAAGTATGTAGGATCCTTAACACTTAGCATACGGTAAACTCCCTACATACTATGAGTTCCATTCCAAGAGCGTGTTTATAAGTTCAACAAAGGTGGCCTAGGTACCCAACTAACACATTCAGCTATACAGTACTGTACTGTGATAGGTTGATAATACAGGCAGGAAGAGTTACTGGCTGGAGAAGGAGAGGAGGTGGGAGATGGGAGATGGTGGAGCTGAAGGATCGTCAGCAATAGGAGACGGAGGGCAAGTTGAAATTTCACTCACACCTGTTTTTGATGGCCCAGGTTCTGGTTCCTTGCTGGATTCAATTCTATCTATAAAGATCCTATACCGCTGTACTCTATACAGTACTCTACAGTTAGGTACACAAAAGCACAGCCACTTGTAGAGGAAGCACACACGTGACAATGTATTGCCAGACATATGCACTAACAACATAATTGAACATGTGAATGCATTCGCATCTTTGAAAGTTTGCAGCCTGAAGATTCATATGTAGGGGACTTGACTGTATTTGGATTTGACACATTAGAAATTGATCACGGTAAATCATTGTACAGATAGAATCTAACAGGAGCAAAGTGGTGTTTTTATTTATTTATTTTTCGTTATTCACATAAGTGGTGTTTTTAAACAATTTAAACCATCATTGACAAAACAAAGAATCAAGTAAGAGACAGGGAAAAGGAGTAAAGGGCTGTTGTAATGATTGCTAAGTGTGATGGCAAAAGCCTGGGTGTGCAATATAATAAAAGAAATAAAAGGAAGAGATGAAAGGAAGTTTTAAAAGGTAGTGCAAAAAAGGAAGAGGAGAGCCTCAAAACTGTCAGCTTAGACAATTGAAATGTTGTTCATGAAAGTGTCAGGGAGAGGTGGAATGCAGAATTGATTTGTGGAAAGGCAGGGACTCCATGTTCCATTTTAACCTTATGGAGTTTGGTGTTAATAGTGAGATACCTGAGTAAACACACATGGAAAATCAATCAGATTTGGAGATCAAGATCTGGATAATGTTCATATCAGATGATACAAGGGAAACCCAAGAATACTGGAGTGGGTAGCCTATCCCTTCTCCAGGGGATCTTCCTGACCCAGAAATCAAACTGGGGTCTCCTGCATTGCAGGCAGATTCTTTACCAACTGAGCTATTAGGGAAGCCCAAAATACAACTCCTTCTTCCCCAGGTGGGACTCAAACCCACAGTCCCTGACTTAAGGGGCCAGTGCCTTATCCATTAGGCCACAGGGGCTGATTCATACCAGATAGCTGAACTGAATTTATCAACCCAATAGGAAAAAAATGTAGAGATGTTCTAGGTGTTCTAATTACTGTCTAAGAAACTCACTCTGAGGAGCAATTCTGTAGTGTGCATCTTTTAAAGAGGCATAACCCAGGCTCAGCCTAACGAATCACCCGTTTCTGCCTCAGACAACGTCACACTTGCTTCCAACCATTCAGGTTCTACAGGAGTCAGAATCATTGGAGGATTTGGTCTCTGGCTCATAATCCAAATAGCAGTGACGACTATGAAGGACCTAAGAAGTGGAAGTAAACCTCTGTGTTTCATCAACAGTCTTCATCAGAGGGGAAGTGAGACGGTACAATGTTTAGAGGAGTAAATAATTTATAGCAAACGAGAAAGGGGTTCTGACATCTATTGTGAATTATACTTGCCCAAGACCAACTCATCACTTTATTCCTTCAACTCTTCTGCCCAGCCTTGTCAGGTTGCCTCTGGAAAGGAAAAATGCTTCTTTTACAGTTGGACACAAACTTACTCTACTGCGGTAGGTCACAGCAAGGAGGATTCTGACAAACTTCTTGGTTCTGGTCATGATGATGATATTCCAGAAAGAAGGTCCAGACCTTCCCCCACAAAGACATATCATTTCTCAGAGTAAACTGCCCTCTAGGGCTTTTTCAAGCCCCACTAAATGCCAGGAGCCTTAGAACAGACTTGGGAGGGTGGGACCGAGAATGAAAAGAAATCCAAGTGACAGGTAAACAGTGCAGTAGTTGCCTGTCATGCCTGTCATGCTAATGGGCTGAGTATGCCACTACGTGAACCTGATGGCTAGACACATGCAGGTAAGAGGGACCCTGGCTTAAGAACTTGGATGCAGGCAGAGCATTCTATGTATTGGAGGAACTTGAGAGAAGGGCTCAGAGAAGAGGGGCATAGGCAGGGGACCAGGAGAGGTTCAGCAGTGGGCGAACAAGACGGCAGACCAACACCCAGAACTGACGGACAGCAAGCCCAGGGCCTCAGTACTGGAAATGTATATGAAAGGGCACAAGCAGAATGGTTTGCTTAACTAGTGGATTAATACATTGATCAAGATTAAATGTCCAGGGATTCCATGAAAAACATCTATTTCTGCTTTATTGACTATGCCAAAGCCTTTGACTGTGTGGATCACAATAAACTGTGGAAAATTCTGAAAGAGATGGGCATACCAGATCACCTGATCTGCCTCTTGAGAAACCTGTATGCAGGTCAGGAAGCAACAGTTAGAACTGGACATGGAACAACAGACTGGTTCCAAATAGGAAAAGGAGTACTTCAAGGCTGTGTATGGTCACCCTGCTTATTTAACTTATATGCAGAGTACACCATGAGAAACTCTGGGCTGGAAGAAGCACAAGCTGGAATCAAGATTGCCGGGAGATATATCTATAACCTCAGATATGGAGATGATACCACCCTTATGGCAGAAAGTGAAGAGGAAATAAAGAGCCTCTTGATGAAAGTGAAAGAGGAGAGTGAAAAAGTTGGCTTTAAGCTCAACATTAGAAAACTAAGATCATGGCATCAGGTCCCATCACTTCATGGCAAATAGATGGGGAAACAGTGGAAACAGTGGCTGACTTTATTTTTGGGGGCTCCAAAATCACTGCAGATGGTGATTGCAGCCATGAAATTAAAAGATACTTACTCCTTGGAAGGAAAGTTATGACCAACCTAGACAGCATATTAAAAGGCAGAGACATTACTTTGTCAACAAAGGTCCGTCTAGTCAAGGCTATGGTTTTTCCATGTATGGATGTGAGAGTTGGACTGTGAAGAAAGCCGAGCGCCAAAGAATTGATGCTTTTGAACTGCAGTGTTGGAGAAAACTCTTGAGAGTCCCTTGGACTGCAAGGAAATCCAATCAATCCATCCTAAAGGAGATCAGTCCTAGGTGTTCATTGGAAGGACTAATGTTGAAGCTGAAACTCCAATACTTAGGCCACCTGATTTGAAGAGCTGAGTAATTTGAAAAGACTCTGATGTTGGGAAAGATTGAGGGCAGGAGGAGAAGGGGATGGCAGAGGATGAGATGGTTGGATGGCATCACTGACTCAATGGACATGGGTTTGGGTGGACTCTGAGAGTTGGTGATGGACAGAGAGGCCTGGGGTGCTGTGGTTCATGGGGTCACAAAGAGTTGTACACGACTGAGTGACGAACTGAACTGAACTGAATTCCATGATGGTTCGGTGGTTGAGAGTCTGCCTGCCGGTGCAGGGGACACAGATTCGATCCCTGGTCTGGGAGGATTCCACATGCCATGAGGCAACTAGGCCCATGTACCAAACTAGTGAAGGCCAGGCACTCTCCATGCACCACAATGAAGACCCAGCACAGCCTAAATAAACAAATGAAATTATTTTTATAAAATGATTAAATGTCTATAGAAAACAGACTTACAGACACAGCAGGAACAGGAAGTGATGAAGTGAAAGTCGCTCAGTCATGTCCTACTCTTGGACTATATATACAGTCCATGGAATTCTCCAGGACAGAATACTGGATTGGGTAGCCTTTCCTTTCTCCAGGGGATCTTTCTGACCCAGGAATCGAACCAGGGTCCCCGTATTGCAGGAGGATTCTTTACCAACTGGGCTATTAGGGAAAAATTGAGAGAATAGCACTGAAATATACATATTACCATATGTAAAATAAATAGCTAATGGGAAGTTGCTGTTTAATACAGGGAGCTCAACCCTGTGCTCTGTGATAACCCAGAGGGATGGGATGGGGTGGGAGGTGGAAAGGAGGTTGAAGAGGGAAGGAACACATGTATACCTATGGCTGATTCATGTTGATATATGGCAGAAACCAACACAACATTGTAAAGCAATTATCCTCCAATTAAAAATAAATAAATTTTTAAAAGATTGCCTAAAAGAATAAGATAAAGAAATCAGTCCTCTAAAAGTTTACCAATAATCAACTCCTCTTTCATCAATCTTTTTCTTTAAAAAATTGTGTTATCTCTTTAGCTTTACGTGTCTTAATTTTGTCTAAATTTTCAAGAAGCTATTCCTCTGACTAAATGATTCCAAATGATCTCTCGAGAAAGGAAGGCAGGTTTTTGGCCTTGACACCAGACTGGATCTCTCCATGAGAAGGGAGAACATCACTTTCATTTTTCTGTCTTTTCAGTACTGAATTCTCACCCAGGAAGTTCTGTACCTATGGGCAGTGCTAATTCCATTGTAGTTGCAGCAAAGACTATTAATAGATTATGCCTATAATAAAGCTGAAGTAAAAAACAGAAGTGTCCCAAAAAGAGAAGTATAAAATGAAAGAGGATAAAAAGGCAAAAAATTTTGCCTTCCAAGTTAGACGACAGTCTTGTTGAAAGGACATATTTCACAAAGCAATAGAAAATCTGTAGGGTGCTTTTAACCATCTGTGTTTGGATTTTTTTCCACCTATTTTATCCTTCTGATTAATGAAGGAAGGATATGTTAGATGAAATTAATGCTTTAAAACTTATCTTTGCTCAGAACCAGCTCCTCCAAAGTCCCTCTTTGCGGTGAATAAAACCCAGACCTCGGTGACTTTGCTGTGGGTGGAAGAGGGAGTAGCTGATTTCTTCGAAGTCTTCTGCCAGCAAGTTGGCTCCAGTCAGGAAGCAAAACTCCAGGTACCGTATGTTTGGATTTTCCTTTTCTGAGTTAATTTTAATTAAGGCTCATTATCTGAGCAAAGTGAAAAATCTTTCTTTGAATGATATAAAAGGAAAACTCTGCATGTGTGGTTTTGTGTTCCAGTGATAGAAATTTAAAATTATTCTTAGAATGGGCCCCAAATATGTTAAAACTAACTTGCCAAGTCACAAAGTTTATTTTCATCTTTGTATCAGTCTTCTGTCTCCAGTTTTTATCCACTCTGGGTCATGCTGGAGAATTAAATTGAGGCGGTTGTCTGTTGGCCATTAAATTGAGGTAAGGTATAAAAATACACTGCCATATAAAATATAATTTAACAAATATGAACTAATTGGCCTTTATGTGGCAGATGTTGTAGGGGACACAAATGTTAGAATCACTATTGTTGTTTAGTCATTAAGTTGTATCTGACTCTTTTACGACCCCACTGTAGCCCACTAGTCTCCTCTGTCCATGGGATTTCCCAGGCAAGAATAGTGGAGTAGGTTGCCAAGCCCTTCTCCAGGGGATCTTCCTGATCCAGGGATAGCACCTGAGTCTCCTACACTGGCAGGCAGGTTCTTTACCACTGAGCCACCAGGGAAGCCCTGGTATAATCAGGGTGCTTTGCTGTGCTTAGTCGCTCAGTCATGTCCGACTCCTTGTGACCTCATGGACTGTAGCCCTCAGGCTCCTCTGTCCCTGGGGATTCTCCAGGCAAGAAGACTGGAGTGGGTTGTCATGCCTTCCTCCAGGGAATCTTCCTGACCCAGGGATTGAACCCAGGTCTTCTGCATTACAGGCAGATTCTTTACCATCTGACCACCAGGGAAGCCCAAGAACACTGGAGTGGGTAACCTATTCCTTCTCCAGAGGAACTTCCCAGCCTAGGAATTGAATCGAGGTCTCCTGCACTGCAGGCAATTTTTTTACCAGCTGACCTACCCAGGAAGCCTGGTATAATCAATACCTTCAATTATTTTTTCATTTAATTCTGGATATTACACTAGAGTGGAAATAATTAAAATGAAGTGTAAGTGCCAGAAGTGAGACCCATATTACTAAGAGAATTTAAAAGACATTAGTAAGGAGGATAATTTTATTTGGGAAAAAATGAAGGCTGAGATAGGTGAGTGTTAAAGCTTTAGGGTCACAAATAACAGATAAGATGAATACTGAGTTATCCACCAGGTTAAATTGAATGGAAGGAGACAGATGAGCCTTGGGGTAACAAAACCACAAGACAAAACTACTTTATAGTCAGACATGGAAGAAAAAGGACAAATTTTTGAGGCATGTCACAAAATACAGTGCAAAGATGAATACTATGAACATAAATAATTGATGATTTTTAAATAATGCAGCTTATGAGATTGAAAAGAAAAAAGGATTTCTAGCAGTATGAATCTTTTTATACTGAGTGTTAAACATAATTTGCTTTGATTTCTCTCCCCTTTTGATAGTCTGGTCTACGAACCAGACTATCTCTTTTTGATTTGTACTGAACAGCTGGATCCTTTGGATCCCAAGAATCCTTTTAGAAAAAAGCTGCTCTGCCAGTAATGAATTTAATTCTCTGCAACTACAGTAATGTCTTCCTTTAAGAAAATGATGATCAGGCAGCTACTTTATACAACTGAGGCCTGTTAGCAAAAATCTTTTCTCGGAAGCATTCTTTTATAGGATAGTGAAAGAAGTGAGAGTGTGAACTCCTTGCTGATGGCTCTCATCTCTTTAGGTAGAGGCATTTCTGACCCTTGTTTTGAAAAAGGATGTTATGCTGGTTTATATTGTATAGTTGTACTTGTCAATGGATGGCCATTGGCCCACCAAATTAACAACTTTTACTCAAGAATAAGTTAACATTAAACATTTTGGAGAACACAGTGTCTTTATGCCTTTGGTGGATGCTATTTAAAAGCAGAGAATGTAGACAAAAGGGGTAGTGTTCTTAATATACAAAAGTGAAAGTCACTCAGTCGTGTCCAACTCTTCCCCATGGACTATACAGTCCTTGGAATTCTCCAGGCCAGAATACTGGAGTGGGTAGGCTTTCCCTTCTCCAGGGGATCTTCCCAACCCAGGGATCGAACCCAGGTCTCCCGCATTGCAGTCAGATTCTTTACCAGCTGAGCCACAAGGGAAGCCCAATATTCAAAGATCTACTACAAATAAAAAAGATAAAGATCAGCAACCCAAAGCAACTATTTCATAGAAAATAAACATAGAAGGCTCTTAAACATATAAAAAGATGATCAAGCTCACTCACTGTGAAAGAAATGCAAAATAAAACTATAGTGAGGGACAGTTTCCACTAATAAGATGGGAAAAGTTCAAAAAGTTTGCAAATTGTATACAATTTGTTGCATAAAAACAAACGTAGGGAAATGGGTATTGTCATGCTCTGACAATAGATGGGTCCCTTGGAAAATGTCTATGGAAGATAATTTGTCTATATCTTTCAAAATTAAAAAGATATAACTTTTGACCCAGCAGTTCAACTTCTAAGAATATGAGTGTTTGTATATGTATGAATATTCATATACATACATACACACAAATATATTCACAGGTTTTGTGTATGAATGTATATATGTATATATTGTTGTTGTTTAGTCACTAAGTCACTCTTTTGCAACCCCATGGACTATATAGCCCATCAGACTCCTCTGTCCATGGGACTTCCCAGGCAAGACCATTGGAGTGGGTTGCCATTTCCTTCTCTGGAGGATGTTCCAAACACAGAGATCTAACCCACGTCTCATGCTTGGCAGGTGGATTCTTTACCACTGAGCCACCAGGGAAGCCCTTCTATATATACACATATATATATACATACATATATAAAATGAGTGTGTGTACATATGCATATATTCCCATTAATTGTGAAACTGTTGAATTGTTTATAACAACAAAAAATCAGAGATCACTTAAACATTTATTAACAGAGGACTGGCTAGATAAAGTATGTTCTTTCAATGGATTTGTGTGCAGCCCTTAAAGTGAAATAGCTTTATCTGTACTGGTATGGAAAGAGTGCCAAAATATACTGATAACCAAGATAAAAATAAGTAGAATGGTGCACAAACTATGTTATCGCTGTATTCTTATATGTTTATACATCCATAAAACACAGATGGAAAGAAAAAAAAAAAACTACAACCGTGGCTGCTTCCATGGAAGGTAATTGGGTAAATGGGAAGTACAGGAAGAAGGAAACATTTTTCATTGGTTCCTTTTTTGTTTTTTTTCAGTTTTTCTACTCTGTCCACACGTTATCTACTCAATTATGAAAAGTAATTTAAAAGCCAAACTAGATGAATAAAACATAACATTTATCTTATTTTCTGCACCTCCAGGAACCAATTTCTGTTTCCTCTCATGTGGTGACCATCTCCAGCCTCCTTCCTGCCACCGCCTACAACTGTAGTGTCACCAGCTTTAGCCATGACAGCCCCAGCGTCCCGACATTCATAGCAATCTCGACAATGGGTAAGTACAGGCACCAGTGGAATCTGGTATCTTCGGAAATTACATCTTTCCTGATTTGCCTTAAATTTTCCTTTTAAATATAAATAATTCATCATTTTTAAAAAGAAAACTCACATTTCACTGAAAAGTTTCAGGCTCTGAGTTCAGGAAAACTTTAATTCCAACCCCAAACTGTGCTTACCAGTTATGTGATTTAGGGAACGATAATTACTATTCTGAAGCTTTGTTTTTCCATCTGTAAAGCTGGAGTAATAATATGTACCTGTTGACATGTTTTGAGGCTTAGAAATCAAGTACCTAAAGCTCTAGTACATGCTGTCTAAATGCTAGTTGTTTTCATCATCAACTTCATCATCCCCATCACCCTCTTCAGTGGTACCCACAGTACTGTAAACAACTCAGGTGCATCTGTTGTAGTCCTGACCTTGCCCTTTCACTGATCGAATAAAGGTGAACCTAAATTACTGGACCAAAACTAAAAAATTTCTAGTCAAGTAGAATGCATAATTGGGGAAATTAGAAATTAACGAAAGGCTCGGTATAATGCTATTCCCTTATTCTTTTTCTGAGTTATATTATTTGTTTCACTCCTCTGCTTGAGTCTAATTCTGTCATCTAAGACCCTCCCTGAAGCTGCCTGTAATAAAGTTACTCTTACCATCACATTACACTTCTAATGGGTTCACTTTCATTTACGTATGTAAGCATTAATCATGTTTAGCCACTATATCCAGTGACCACTAGAAGAAACTTTTTTTTTCCTGTTTTTAGTTTCTGCTTTTTCAGAAGAGCAAAAATAGACCTGAAAAGCATACTAATGGTCTTGCATTTCAACACCTTTCCATTTTCTAAAAATACTTTAATGTTCATGATTCCTTGTCATCTGTACACCAACCCAGTAAAACAGGTGATATTATTAAATGTATTTGCAAGTGAGGAAAAGTAGGCCAGGAGAGACTGCATCAGAGCTTCCCCAAATGGAAGGTAGTAGTCAAGCGAACTTGAACAATCTCTTCTATGAGTCTAACATTCTTTCTGTTCTAATACTTCTGTCTGTACAGTGGAGTCAAGCTGGCCCACATGGGAAGTGGCAAATGCCCAAAGCCTTAAGGACTGTGCGGGTTGGCCAGTACTGTGATGTCATGATCAGTGCCGAGAATAGTGTCTCCTCTTTTCCTCTGATCCGCTTTTAAGAGCTTTACAAAAATCTTTGATGTATATTCGCACCTTTAACATCCTGATCTTCCAGGTAGTATGTAAATTAGGCAATGTGTAAGTGCACTAAAGGATGGATCATAGGAAACCTAGTGTGTGAAAGAGATACAACCCCTGTTCTTAAAGGCCCTAAATGTATTAATAAGTTTAATCTCTTGAGTTATGCAGATAGAAAAACCCCTAAACATATGGTTACAGATCATCAGAAAGCCTGCTGCTAGCGATGCGTTAAGTGCTGCAGCAGATGGCAGGGTGCTAATGCCTTTTTCATATACGTTATTCTGTGAGGGGAATACACAGTTGTGCTTTCTGACTTGAAAGCCATGGACATAAAATAAGAGCCTGCCTCTCTCTAAGCTTTTGAAAATGTTAAACAGTGATGATACATGATAATGACTTCTAGCATTTTTGTTTTCAAATGAGCTTAAATCATGGCACAGGCATTATATACATTTCACGGTTTCCTTTAATAAGAATGTCCTGAACGTGGGCCTTTGAAGTGGACTCAGTTCTTCTACCCACCCAAACACTGTTTGCCAATCTATTCTACCACGTAAGAGTTGACCAGCAAGAAGCCATCACTGACTCGGAGAAATGTCATTGTTGCTGTTGTTGCTATGGTCATAAGTGTGTTAGTCTTTAAATTAGATGAGATATGATGAATGGTGCTGTTAGTTTCCACGTCATGGAAGCTCCAGTGAAGATGTATGGCTTTTATCTTTAGTTACAGAAATGAATCCCAACGTGGTGGTCATCTCCGTGCTGGCCATCCTCAGCACACTGTTAATTGGACTGCTGCTTGTTACCCTTATTATTCTTAGGAGAAAGCATCTGCAGATGGCAAGGTAAGTTGTATTTTGCTCAACTTTTACCCACAGGCTTTAGAATATTTTTATCTATCATGTGGGCTTCCTGGTGGCTCCAAAGGTGAAGAATCTGCTTGCAATGCAGGAGACCTGAGTTTGATCCCTGGGTTGTGCTTATCCTCTGGAGAAGAGAATGGCAACCTACTTCAGTATTCTTGTCTGGAGAATTGTATGGACAGAGGAGCATGATGAGCTATAGTTCATGGGGTCCCAAAGAGTTAGACACGATTGAGTGATTAGCATATTTACCATGTACGCGTAGCTTTTACATGTAGGCTTCCCTGGTGGCTCAGTGGTAAAGAACATGCTTGCCAATGCAGGAGACATAGGCTCGATCCCCGGGCCAGGAAGATTCCCCTGGAGAAGGAAATGTCAGCCCACTCCAGTTTTCTTGCCTGGGAAATCCCATGGACAGAGGAGCCTGGCAGACTATAATCCATGGGGTCACAAAAGAATCAGACACAATTTAGTGAATAAACAACACAACAATGGCATTTACACACCTAAATTGTACAGGGGTGAGTTTACTTTTAGTTTTTAATGCCTATTTCTATTTTTTGTTTTCTAAGTAGACTTTTCAATATTGTTTTAGAAAACATTACCATTGAAATAGTAAAGCAAAGGATGGTTTGTTTACACAAAGTCAGACCTCTTACTGTCAACCTTATCATTTTAAGTAGCCCATATATTGGGATCCATTCACTGTATTTGGATACTTCCAAACATATTTTGGGCTTCCTTGGTGGCTCAGATGGTAAAGAATCTGCCCAGAATGCAACAGATACAGATTTCATCTCTGGGTGGGGAAGATCTCCTGAAGAAGGGAACAGCAACCCAGTCCAGTATTCTTGGCTGGAGAATTCCATGGAAAGAGGAGCCTCGTGGCCACAGTCCATGGAATCACAAAGGGTCAGACACAACTGAACTACTAACATTTTCACTTTCATTTGAAAATATTTTGGGGTAAAAGAAACATCTGTCCCTACTAAGTATGATAAATGAAAGGAGTTAATACATATGGAGACCACAAGGAAGAAAAGAAATCCCTTTCCTCGTTAGTTCTGTTGAAGCTGTTTTATCAGAAAATATTTGCTGAGTTTATGAAAGGGTCCTTTTGAGTCCCCCTGTTAGTTCTGTTCCTTTTACACAGGTTTGCAGGCAGTTTCATTTTTCTTGCTGTTAGGAAAGCCTTTTGATTTACGGTTTTGTGGATTCCCTATTCCTTTGACCACAGATGCATTTCTTATCAGAGCGCATCCTCAAGTACTTTCTGTTTGGGAGTTCTTAGCATACAAATGGTATTAAAGCTATAGACTGGAGGTAGTCCAGGAATGAAGAGTAAATTAGAAAAGAGGGCCCTGGATTAAGCACCAGAACAATCTAAGATTTTTAGGGAGAAGATGAAAGATAACGGCAAAAACAAAGCTGACAAGAGGCACCCAGTAGAGTGGAAGAAAAATTAGGAGAGTGTGGTAGCCTAGAAGCAAGGGAAAGAGCGTACATCCAAAAGAGATGCTGACAGTCCTGCATTAGAGATTAGTTAGGAACAATACTGGGAGAAGGCAATGGCACCCCACTCCAGCACTCTTGCCTGGAAAATCCCATGGACGGAGGAGCCTGGTAGGCTGCAGTCCATGGGGTCGCTAGGAGTCGGACACAACTGAGCGACTTCACTTTCACTTTTCACTTTCATGCATTGGAGGAGGAAATGGCAACCCACTCCAGTGTTCTTGCCTGGAGAATCCCAGGGACAGGGGAGCCTGGTGGGAGGCCGTCTATGGGGTCACACAGAGTCGGACACGACTGAAGCAACTTAGCAGCAGCAGCAGCAGGAACAATACTGCAACAATAGCATAGTGGCATAGGAAGCAAGCAATAAATGTTAGCTGTTAATAGCAATAGTGAGGGGGGTTGGTAACAGAAGTAGAAATGGGAGTAGGGGTATTTATGAGTAGGGGTATTATGCAGGAGCGTCCTTTGTGATGGATACAGGCAAATATTTAGGAGGAATGATTCTACTTCAGCCAGCTTGTCATCAGAGCAGAGAGTCTTGATATTTTTTGTACATGGTTCTCTCTGGCAGTCTGATGAAGCCTGTTGATCTCTTCCAAGAATAGTGTTTTCCTACTAAATGCATAAAATAAGACACATAGGATTAAAAAAGAAAATAACTATATGAAAATGTGGTAATCAAAGTGTTCAGAAAACAGATGAGTTGTATGTTTCTTTATTAACACAGTTGATAACAATATTTAGTAGGAAATCTAAGAACTCTCAAATTTCATCAGAGTGATGATGATGAACAATATTTTAATACCTGCAGCAGGTCTATTGTAGAAAAAGGCCTCTTACCAAATCTCCTTACCAAAAGTCCTATTACCAAATCTCATAACTGCTAATGATGTCATTGGGGCTTGTTGTATACTTTAATACTTGGAGCAGTTACTAAATTTCAGTTATAAGTTGTGAAAATAAAGATGTGTTTTTTTCCCCACATATGTTCATAGAGCTATAAATTCTATCCTTGGATCCTAGATTAAGAACCCTTGAGTTAGAGAGTAAAAGAAATCCCATATACAGGAAATTGATATAGGAAAATTAATTGATGATATCCAATTTATAATATATACCACATGACATAATAATATGTTAGTGTGTTTTTCAAGGAAGAAAGCTATTCTTAGAACACTAATGAGGACAGACAGATAACTGAAGTAATGACATGGTGGTGCCAATAATGTCAGAATCTCTGCTTCAATTCTGAATAAGCCCATCAATTTTATAGAGAGAAAAAAATGAAATGTATGCACCCCAGTGAGCTATGTTATTTCCACATGTTGTTAACCAAAAGTCGGAGAAAGCATGAGAATTAGGTTTACCTTTTCCCTCCACTTCTGGGGGAAAAAAAAAAAAAAAAACTTTAACAATATTTTCTACTGACTACATAAGCCAATCTATTTCAGTATGTATCACTTTTTTATCTCAAGTGATGAATAACATGGGCATAACAACATAAAAGGAAAGTTTTGGAGGGAGAAAACAATTCAGTTTGATCCACCATCTATTAAAGAGGAAATCAAAATGCTATAAAAACAAGGAATAGTTGTTAAAAATGGAAAACCTTTAGTCTATCTAAGAGCATTTCTATACCTTACTAGTGAAGGTTCTGTAAAAAAAAAAATAATAATAATAATGAAAGTATTCTACCTACTATAGTTCGTTCAACAGTTAATGTTACGATCACGAGTGCACTTTGGTAAGGATTGTGAACCAAATCTTTTCGGCTTCAAATAACTTGACTTGGGTGTGTGCACCCCCGTGAAAGATTTTGTCTTTCTACTTTGCATCATATCCAAATGCAGAATGCAAGCAACTTATATTGACTTTTTAAATGGTTAATGCCCTGATGATTAAAGAATCTTTTTTGTTGTTGTTCAGGAACCCAGCTGTGTCTCACTCTGAGCCCCCGTGGACTCTAGCACACCAGTCTTCCCTGTCCCTCATCATCTCCCAGAGTTTGCCCAAGTTCATGTTTATTGCATCAGTGATGCTGTCCAGCCATCTCATCCTCTGAGATGACATCAAGGCTTTTTACCTTAAGATAACTTTTTACCTTGACATAAAGACTCTTTTGTATCAAAGTAAAACGTGCTCTGTCAAACGCTGATCTTGATTTTGTGGTTCTTTTCCAACAGGGAGTGTGGAGCAGGAACTTTCGTCAATTTTGCATCCTTGGAGCGGGATGGGAAGCTCCCATACAACTGGTGAGTACTGTTTTGGAACAAGTCTGTAGGTAGCTTGACTATGCTGTATGTGCTCCAAACTTGATTGTGCTGTATTTGGAAATAGATGGTTTTGCCTGGTTACCCTTTCATAATTTCAGTGATGGTGAACTTGAAGATGACTTCTTCACAGAGTACATTAGCTTATATAAGCTTAATTTAACTAAGGAGAGAAAATGAGGTGGTCAGCTCTGTACTGATACATTACACAAAGGAATGAAATGAAGCAGTTGTGTGAGTTGCCCGCAGCTGGGCTGATGAAGGGTTAATGCAGGAGGGTCATGGAGGAAGTATGGCTGAAGATGGAAGAGGATAGTCCAGGCAAGTAGACAAGAGACAGAACAGCATCTCTGTTTAAAACTCAGGCTTCAGCGCCTGAGCCACTACTTCTGTTGAAAAATCAAGAAGTATACAGTTTGGGGCTCTCAATTCTTATGCTTACAGGAAGATAAATACGAAAGATTCCCTGAGAAAGGTAGCCTCGTTATTTCTATATGCTTGAGTATTAAGGACTTGGAGGGAGGAGGTATTCTGAGAACTAAGAAAGCATTGTCATGAAGTTAAATCAGTTGACATTATACCTAACAGTAATCCATATGAATTAATGATCCTATGTACAGCAATGAATACCCAACAAAATTGCCAATTAAATAACCTTTTAATATGAAGCCAGCACTGCTTATATGTTCTAGTTTCTTTCACAAGCAACTCCATGCAAAATACCCTTAAAGATATACATTTCATATTAATCCTTGGTGATTTTTTTTTCTATTTTCCTAACCCCCTAAAAATATTTAATCTGAAAGAAGTATGTATGTGATACTAGAAATTTTACTCTCAGAATTAATGAAGGGGGTGCTTTATTTAAACTGTAAATGCTAAATGCGCAACTAGTTGAGACCACTTTAGCTGAAAATCTATGTGATATCGGATTATTTTTAATAAGGCAATATGCTGTGCTATTTTAAAATTTCACCCTGAATGGAATTTTGCTATTCAAATATGATTCATCCAACTGTCAAGAGTAACCCATAAACTCTTGAAAGTAAAAAGTTAGAAAACATTTCTAGATTTGTTCAAATATTATTAGCACTCTCTCCAAGATTAAGAGACTGACTCACTGATATTCATTTCTTGCCTATGCTCAGTCACTTACTTGTGTCAGACTCTTTGCAACTCCATGAACTGTAGCCCACTAGGCTTCTCTGTCCATGGAATTTTCCAGGCAAGAGTACTGGAGTGGGTTGCCATTTCCTACTCCAGGGGTTTTCCCCAACCCAGGGATCGAACCTGCATCTCCTAGTTGGTAGGTGGATTCTTTACCACTAGCACCACCTGGGCAATCCCATTGCTTGCCTGTCTCACCTTTAAAAAAGACCCATTCACAGAGTAGTGATGAGGGACCCATCTAGAAACTGATAACATTGTACTTGTGACTCAGATCAATATATTTACTAACTACACAACTGGTCACAATTTACAAACTTTATGAGAGATCAGTTATGGGAGAACTGAAACAAAAGAGAATTCATTTCAGGACATTTCTATAAAAGTTAAGAAAAATTGTTGTGCAGCTCTGGGCCAAAGACAGTTTTGCCAACGCTAACATTTTCTGGCTAACTGAAAATACATATCTCAGTGAAGATGTATAATAACTAAAGTAACAAACTGACAAAGTCATTTTCCCGAATTCTCAGAATAACTATACATACAACCAAAGGATATTTTAAGATCTACATTAATACATGTTTTATTTTACTAGGTTGTAAATCGCTGACATTTGATTCAAATCAGGCATTTTTAAATCAACAGTCTGCATTAGAATTAACACGAAGCTAAGTAATTTTGCTCCCACTCCATGGAGTATAAGATTAGAAACTAGGCAGTCAGTGAGCTCCATAGTCATATGTTGGATGAATGGTATGTGGATGTAATGCCATGCCCTTGTTTTAAGGATTATTTTGAGGAATGGTGTATTATAATCATTTATATTTTAAATAATATAGAAAGCCATACCTAGCAGTGCATCTTTATAAGAATGTGTTCTGAAAGCTTGTTTACCAGAATCAGTATACTCAAACTAACCATTTGTATTCCTTACACAAGCTGCTGTTAGCTATCAAATGATGTTATAGATTTCTTAAAATAGCCTTAAGCATTGCAAGGGTAATATCCAAGAATAAGACTGGAGGTAACTAATGAGGCATTTCAGAGCCTCATTTAAATGAATGCAAAATGTAATCACCTAATAGCAGGCTAATTGACACAAACCAAGTTGAAAGAAATATATCTGATTACAATAAGGCCGCATGTGAATAAAACTGATTTGGGCAATATTATAGCATTTAAGCCCTCATGTTTAAATTTCAGAGAATGGAATAATATTTAACCGTAATTAAGGTGCTTGTCATTTTAATTGATCCCAGTCAGTAATTTACTGATCTCTGTTCACAGTTTGTATTACTAACTCTTGCCACTTTTTCATCTTTACATCTGTTATCTATCAACGCTCACAGGCGTAGGAGTATATTTGCTTTCTTAACCCTGCTACCCTCATGTCTTTGGACTGATTATCTTTTGGCATTTTATATTAATCCTTGGTAAGTGACTTTTTTACTGTTTACCTAACACAAAATCTTTAAAAGTTAGCTTTCAAGAAGTAAACCAAAGAGAAAACCCTTTTTAATGATTTTATGTGTTTAGCAGCATGTGAAATTATTAGTCATGTATTGAAATGGAATAAAGCAGCTAATGGTACCCAGATGCTAACTATAATGTTTTCCCAATTAAATTTTCTTCTTGTGATGTTCTTGGCAAGCTTTTCTTCCATCTATTGTTAAGTCATTCATTTCATCGTTGAGTTAGTCCATGGCCTCTCATCTTTAAAAATGATGCATTCCATTTTTCTCACAATTTCCATTGGTTAGCTCCATATTTCCAAGAAGGAAAAAAAAAAAAAAAAAGCAATCAGACAAAGAAACCCAAAACACTGTTCTCTGTTTTGGGGGGAATTTATGTTTTTATAATAATACTCACTCAGTGAATATTGAACCACTGACTATGTGTGAGCCTCTTTGTATGATCCTTTGATTTAATTGTCCCCACACCTCTGCAAAGAGTGTTATCAGCATCATTTTACAGTGGTAGAAATAGAGGCGAAAGGAGATTAGCTATCTTGACAGCCCATGACTATATAGAAAATTCAGATTCCAAACCCAAGTGTCTCTGAAATCTATTCTTTCCTCTCTAAAAAGCCTCCTTTAAATTCTTATTTTCTTGACTTGTAAATCATTTTAATAATCAAATCTCAAAGAGTATCTTTTAATTTTTATAAAGTATAATGATCATGATCTTGAATTTTGAGATTAATGTATCCGGAAGAACTATTTCTTTTTCTGAACCATAAGTCAGTATAAGGCAGCAGTTTCTCAGAGGAAAAAAAATCATTGTCCTTAAGTATTAGTCCACGGTGTTTAAGTACTAAATTATGTACGAATGGATCCAGAAACTGGACAACTTGAGAAGGACTCAGATAAAAACAATAAAAACAGTTCACGGACTGGAAAAAGGTCTCATGGTGGGGGAGGGGACAGAATTCAATATTTAAAGCATTCTGGAGAGTTAGCCATTCAAATAGAATTGATCAAATGTTCGGCTTCTCTGAAGACAGAGGAAATACAGTGGGCAAAGTTAGAACTTTGATTTGCAATGGGAAAAGTATAAAAAAGAATGTCCTCACAATGGAGATTGTTAATACCAGAATTTGTATTTTCTTTATTAAAAAAAAAGGACTAGTTGAAAAACTTCTGAAACATGGTAGACAAGCTGTATAAGTAATAAAGACAGAGGAATGTGCTGGATGAGAAAGACCCCTTCACTATTATTCCTAGTTTATTCTTAATAACAGTCTTCTGTATAGGACTTCACCACAGTCAATCAATATTTTAAATATTTGACATCAGATGGTGTTCATGTAGAGTGGAAAATGAATCGCTCAATCATGTCCAACTCTTTGCGATCCCATGTACTATAACCTGCCAGGCTCCTCTGTCCATGGAATTCTATAGGCAAGAATACTGGAGTAGTTAGCCATTCCCTTCTCCAGGGGATTTTTCCAAACCAGGGATCAAACCCAGGTCTCCTGCATTGCAGGAGGATTCTTTACCGTCTGAGCCACCAGGGAAACCCAAGAATACTAGAGTGAGTAGCCTATCCCTTCTCCAGGGGATCTTCTCAATCCAGGAATCCAACTGGGGTCGCCTGTGTGGCAGGCGAATTCTTTACCAGCTGAGCTACCAGGAAAGCCTTCCCACTGATGAACACAGGTTCAAATTTCAGCAACCCCTTCAAGGTCTGTTATTTATAGTACTGCTCAAATAGCATGCGACCCAACTTCGGAAGGGAAAAACCCACTCAGTAGTTTTTAAAAGAATGGTCCTGAGGCTATAAACAGTTATCTCCAGATGAGAAGAGAAAGCAAAAGATGGAGCCCCAGGCTTTCTGCATTTTCCATCAACTGCACACATAACAAGCAATGAAAATATACTGAACCAGACTGTGTTTCCAGCCCTAGACTTGTGCTATGCAAGATATAAAAGAGGTAAAATGAATGGTCCCTGCTCCTTCAGTTACAGTTCAGTACTCAGAAAGCCACCCAAATTCGCTACTCTATGCTATTTTTCTCTTTATCTCATAAATTGTGGATATTTTCCCCTGCTTTCATTTGCTAGGTAGTCTTTTAAAATCCTCCTTCAGATGTGTCTGTCTTCATATTTCACCTCTCTATTAACAACCACCCCAAATAACAGAGCCATCCCCTTCTTTCTTAACACTGCCTGGCTTCATGTCTAACCTGTCAACTTCTTGGATAGATATGTTCCTGAAGATTGTATAAAGTCCTCTTGATGCTTCTCATGATTTGTGTGGAAATCCAGAGACTCTTTCTCCCTCACATTGATCTCAGGTGGCCTCAGCTGGCAATGGCTTGGAGTGGGGCTTGGTTCCCAGCCAGAGATTGGGCTGGGTCACAGCAGTGAAAACACCAGATCCTAGCCACCAGACCAGTGGTCAATGACAAGACCCCTGGCCCTTTGGCTTTGCAGGAAAGAATTTCACAAAGAGGGAAAGTCATGAAACAGGTAGAGTATTTATTAAGAGGAAAAATGTACAGTACATGTGGATGGACACACAGGCAGACTAAGGGAGAGAGAGAGTTGCTGAGTCGCACCCTCATGGCAGTTGAATTGCTTTTATTGGGCATTTCTTCTGGGTTTCCTTCAGCCAAACATTTTGCTTTGCTTGGTTCACAGTCCATATTTGATATATCTCAGGATCCTGCCATGTTGTGGGAGGATCCTCCCACACATCTCTACCTCAAAGGCATCTGGGCAGAGCATCACTTGACATTAATCCCCCTTTGACCTCCAAGGAGCCTTTCTCTGCAGGTGTAGTCAGGGAGGTCTCCTGACTTCAGGAACAAGAAATACATGGTCTGAGCAAGGCCTAGCCTCCTCCCTTAATTGTCCTGCTATTCTTTTCTTGCCAATAGAGAATGAATCTCCAATTGGTTTACCCTGCCAGGCCCATCTGTCTCCTGCCTAAATAGGGTGGCTCAAATCTTTTCCCAAGTAGTGGCAGAATCACCGTGGAGCCTATGTGCCCATTGGCTTAATCTTAAAATTGCATTCTGCCAGGATTTCTGACTTTAGTGATCTCAGATTATATTTCCTGTTCAAAGAAAACCATCTCATTTGGACCAGCTCTCTCCAGATTCAGTGTTGTTACTCTCTTTTCTTTACTATCATAGTCACCCCATGCTCTACTCACATACTCATCTGCCTGTTCTAAATCCTTAATAGTCAGTATTTTAAGCATGTTGCAATATTGCTGCTCAGCTTTACTCCTGTTTGTGGCATGTTCTATTCAGAGAATGACATAACTCTAAAGACCTATTTAAGGTGTGAAGATTTGTGTTTGTATCATGAAAAAGTACACAATGCTTAGGAAATTTAGAGTTTTTTGACTTTATTGTTTTCAGGTTTACTTTGTATTTGTTTTTAACCATCATAAACCCCATGTCTCTGCCATTGCCTGATATTCCTCTTGGAATGAATTCCATTCTGGTAGGCTTTCCAAGACAGTCATAATCATGAAGAACTTATAAATAATGCATCTTTTTTAAAAAAAATGTATTTATTTTTAATTGGAAGATAAGTGCTTTACAATATTGTGTTGGTTTCTGCCATACATCAACATGAATCAGCCATAGGTATACATATGTCCCCTCCCTCTTGAACCTCCCTTCCACCTCCTAATGCATCTTAACTTCTTGAAGTCATTAGGGTTTTGAACCTTATCTAATGAAAGTGAAAGAGAAAAAGTAAAGGAAGTGCATAATCCTATATGTGTATATACTACATGTCACATGAGTGTTATTAATCAGTTGTTCAGAAAATCTTTTGCAATGACAAGATGATGACCTCAACATCATCCAAAATGCTCACTGTGGCATGCACACACTCATGATCTCTGTCCATAAAGTGATGAAGGGAAAACTGCTAGCAAAGCCTGAACTTCATGTTTAAAAGCGAATTTTCCCTTGCTTTGAGTCATAGGATCAGTACAGCCATTGAAAATGTGGGAAAATTCTCTCAGTCTTGCTGTGAAGTCCCACAATTCAGTACTGGCATGTCCCATAGCTTTACATAATAAGAACCCTTGGGAATCTTCAGCAATTCAGTAAAATCTAATCAGAACAATGAAAGTCATACACAAACTATGAAGACATATACTTAAGAGCATACAAAACATGTGGTAGAATTTCATATTGTATTTTAGGTTCATTCAATCAGTGAATGCGACAGAAAGAAAAAAATAGTACCTCTCTCCCATGAATCAGGTTTCAAGACAGCTGTGGAATAGTAGCAGCTTAATATTTCAGCACTACATTTATTCAGTGTCACCCTACCACAGACATTTATTTCCTCCTGGTTTCCCTTAAAGTCTGTTTGGATCAGAAAGGTTTTGTGTTTTTCTTTTTTTAATTTCACTCTGAATTACAAAATATGTTGGCAACCTCCAGAGTTACCAGAACTGTTCCTTATTATGCTAAAATTCTGCTTTCATCAGGCACTAAAGTGATGGGCTCCTCATACAGGAAGTAAATGTATGATTCCTAAGGTTAAGTAAGTTATCATTACAGTTCAGTTCCGTTCAGTTGTTCAGTCGTGTCCAACTGTTTGTGACCCCATGGATTGCAGCACACCAGGCCTCCCTGTCCATCACCAACTCCCAGCGTTTACTCAAACTCATGCCCATTGAGTCGGTGATGTCATCCAACCATCTCATCCTCTGTCGTCCCCTTCTCCTCTTGCCTTCAATCTTTCCCAGCATCAGGGTCTTTTCAAATGAGTCAGTTCTTCGCATCAAGTGGCCAAAGTATTGGAGCTTCAGGTTCAGCATCAGTCCTTCCAATGAATATTCAGGACTGATCTCCTTTAGGATGGACTGGTTGGATCTCCTTGCAGTACAAGAGACTCTCAAGAGTCTTCTCCAACACCACAGTTCAAAAGTATCAATTCTTTGGCACTCAGCTTTCTTTATAGTCCAACTCTCACATCCACACATGACTACTGGAAAAACCACAGCCCTGACTAGAAGGGCCTTTGTTGGCAAAGTAATATCTCTGAGATCGTGCATGAGACAGGGTGCTCAGGGCTGGTGCACAGGGATAACTCAGAAGGATGGAATGGGGAGGGAAGTGGAAGGGGGTTTCAGGATGGGGAACACATGTAAACCCAAGGCTGATTCATGTCAATGTATGGCAAAAACCACTACAATATTGTAAAGTAATCAGTCTCCAATTAAAATAAATTTTTTAAAAAAGAAATTCACACAGATTAAGAAAAAAAATAATATCTCTGCCTTTTATTGTGCTATCTAGGTTGGTCATAACTTTTCTTCATTACTAGAGCAGAGTAAAGTAATTATTCAGTAGCACAGGAAGCTCAGCTTGATGCTCTGTAATGGCGTAGAGGGGTGGGGGAGGGGTGAGAGGAAGGAGATAGAGGTACACACATCGTCGATACACTTCTTTGTATGTTAGAAACTAACTCAATTGGAAAGCAATTACTCCAATTTAAGAAAATTATTCAAGAAGTAATTTCTTTAGGTTCCCAAACACCTATGTGGCACAGCTCTGTCCAATATGACGGTGGATTTTTGTTTTGGGGGGGTTTCCTGTGGGGGAAGACGATGAAGAGGCAAAGTAAAAACCTGAATGTTTATTCCTTCTAAATCCCAAATATGGAAGACAAAAAGAAGCTGAGGGAGAAAAGAAATGTCAAGAACTATTGAATGGATTATCTTCACTAAGAATTGGGAAGAAATAGAAACCCTCTGAAACTAGAAAAGGAAAAACAGAAACATCACTTTCGTTTATGAATGTGTCCTTCCTTCTGTTATTCCTCTTCACCCACAAGTGCCATCTCCCCAGTGGGATCCTTCATGAGACCAAATCTAATATCCAATTCTTAATTGCATCATTAAGCAAAATTGTGAGGATGATATAATAAAGATGTTTTGTTTCAATTCAATTAAATAAGCATTTATTGGCCACCCTCTGGTGTTCCATGAACTGTTCTCAGCTCTGAGGGCAAAGGACAATCTAGCAAGGAGGGCATGCACAACTCATCATCAGACCACATGAGAAATACTCCATGAATCAAGTGCTATGAAATTCCAGAGGAAGTAGTATTTCATTTGCTAAAGACTTTCCCGAAATGGGGGTACCCAAATATTCATAATTTTAAATATCAATAAATATTTTGCCACCTAAGAGTACTCAGATCACAACTGGCTATTTACTACCTATTGTTTGTGCTCTGAAGGTCTGGGTGCTCCCATCAATATTTCAAGACCTTTGAAAATTACTTATAAAAGTTGTAACACTCAATCATGTATCAATATCATTTATTTAAGACAATCTAAATAGAATAATGAAGCCTTTCAGCAGATACTATCCTAGCTTTAGGTAACTTAGGTCAGTTATCTTACATGTTGGTAGAAAACAATAACCCTTTAAAATACTCTTAAAATGTAACTAGCTGAAGCATAATTAGTATTATATGTATTTGAGTTTGCAGACTACTAATGAATCAGAAACAAGCAGGTAATAGGTGCAATTCTTCAGATAGTTTAAAACTTTGTTCAAAACTGAATAAGAACAATGCTATAGGAGAATTTATGACACATGGCAATGCTGATAGCACAAATTCACATTCTTGTTGAAAATACCTTAAAAATGTTATTTTTAGTCTTTAATTAAAAAACCAGTATGTCCATTCTCTGTCCATCAGCTGTCACCTTTATTTCCCAATTTTTTTCCTTCTTGCTTGTAGAACCTGGAGTGTTTACCCAGTAGATATTTCTACGTATTTACAAAACACTTCAGCAACTTAATACCTAGGAGCAAGAAATTATATTTCTAGAACTCAGCTTTTTTGCAAATCTGAAATATAAAGTATAGGTTGCTTCTGAAATCTAAAGGAATTTTTTTTAATGAATCTGAAATTTTTATCATTATCTTTTCATTTAAGGGAAAGTAATTAAACAAATTAGGCATGTTTAATAAAAATTTAATATAATAGAGGTGCCTGATATACAATAATTATTTAAAGCTCCCTAAGCTTAATCATATGTTAATCAATTCTTTAGCCCAGATAAATTTGCTTCTCTTTTTTTTAATTCTCAGGAGTAAAAATGGCTTAAAGAAGAGGAAACTGACTAAGTAAGTTTTTCTTACTATTTCATTTAAAAATATTCTTCATAATGATCTTCACTTTCCAAATTGAAAAGATTGTGTGTCTTTAATAGAAGGAAGCTTAAGAAAGAGGCAAATGCATATTATGTGTTGCTGTTATGTGCTGGTGTGTTTACACATATGGATGTCAGTGACCACCAAGAAAGTGTACCAACAGAACACTTTTCAAGAATAAGGAAAACTCTCACTGCGTGAAATCTGAGGAAGAATGGGTTGTTAGGAATTATAGAAGTCTTACAGAAGGATGTCTACTCTTCTACATCTATAAAAAATATATAATGTTTAGCTGCATCAAAGTAGTACAAAAACCTTTGCCATTTTGTAGCTTCAAATTTCACGCTTATTGCAGGAAAAAGGCTTTTATTCTATTTGATGTTATAACAAATACTTTGATAAATGCTGTCTCAGGAAATCTTTATAATAAATCAAAAAGGATAATTGCTTTAGCTTGCCTGTGGTTTCACTTATCTACTGCATGGTTAAGTCATAAGAATTATAATTCTGAGGGGTGAAAATGAACTATCAGTTGATTTCAAAAGCCTAATTAGAGTATCACCTCTAGGCTTTTAGTTGAAAACTCTACACATAAAGAGTCGATCGTTTCTATAAATAGACTTTATTCTTGATACTTGCCTGGGACAGAATATTGGTGAATTCATTAAGGAGCCAATTAAGCCAATTTCCATCAGTTCTATGGTATCTGTGCTAATGCAGTACATAACACAAAAGAAACGTTAATCCAAAATATTTCTATTTGGCTTTGAGTGACATATAATGCTTTGGCACATGTAGATGACAGAATATTTTTTTTCCTGAATCTATTTCAAATTAATACTCATTCCATTGGCATCTATCAAGTGAGGTAGGAGAGACAAGACCAGCCGAAGCAGGGGAGAGGAGCTGTCAGCTGGAAGGAATGATTTGACAGAAACACTTTGTTGCCCAAAATTTTTAGTTGAGTTGTTAAGTGAGGTCCGGAGGCATAGATTAGAGCAGTTAGAGGTTGGAGTCTCAGGACCAAGAGGGGACCTAAGATGGAGGCAGAGAGGAGAAGCAGGAGGTGGACCAAGTTTGGCGTGGTGTATAGATGTGGTGGAACCTGCCCATAAGCCAAAACCCCATGTCAAGCTAACGTCCTCCTTCCCTCTCCTCATTTTCCCTCTAGTCCTCTCTCCTTCTTTACAGGTCATTTTTTAGGTACTCTTCCCATCTTTCCATTTACTTTCTCTTTATCTTTTCTCTTTCAGTCCAAATGCCCCACCATTACCACCTTCCCTCTCTCCACTTACCTTCATTCCTCTCCTTTCTCACCTCCTCTTTCCCACTTTGGTCTAAATCCTCCCCCCACCCTCCGCCCCCGATTGATTTCTGCTCCTTACCAGCTTTCTCTCTCTTCTCCTCCTCTCCCTGATGTCCCTCCTTCTACTTTCTGGTCCTTCCTCTGACTTTCTTTTTCCTCCCCTTCTTGCTTTTGCTTTTTCTAATCCCATTTTCCTCCTAAGGGGATGAGAACTAGAATTATCAAGCCCAATTTTAAGGTCACTGTATTGCTCAAAGACAGTAGGGAGGGGACCCTCCCTGCCCCCCGCCCAAGTTAGCTGTTCTTTTAGAAGGATGGCAAGTTTGAATGAGAAAGCTTTTAACCAGGAGTCCTTCTCCTTGGTTATCCTTAGCATTCTCTGGCTTACTTCCCTGGTGGCTCAAAAGGTAAAGCGTCTGCCTACAATGTGGGAGTCCTGGGTTCAATCCCTGGGTCGGGAAGATCTCCTGGAGAAGGAAACGGCAACCCAGTCCAGTACTCTTGTCTGGAAAATCCCATGGTCGGAGGAGCTTGGTAGGCTACAGTCCATGGGGTCACTGAGCGACTTCACTTTCACTTTCTCTGGCTAGTAGCCCTGAGATCTTGAACTCCTCACTTAACTGTCTCAGCCTTGGCTCTCTCTGGAGCACCTTCTGAAAAGTGAAGTGAAAGTGTATGCGGGTTACTCAGTCATGTCCTACTCTTTGTGACCCCATGGACTATAGCCAACCAAGCTCCTCTGTCCATGGGATTCTCCAGGCAAGAATACCAGAGTGGGTAGCCATTCCTCCCCCAGGGGATCTTCCCGACTGAGGGATCAAACCCACATCTCCTGCACTACAGACAGAGTCTTTACCATCTGAGCCACCAGGAAAGCCCAAGCACGAGGCTAACGTTCTCCATGTCTAACCTCAACCATCAACCAAGCAAGATAACGCATAAGCATATTTACAGTTTATAGTATGTTTTAAGGGTACAGAGCTTCCCTGGTGCGATTTTCACATACACACACACACACACGCACTTAAGGGTACCAGTCAGTGTTATTATTATTAAATAAAACCATTACAATTTGTATTATCTAGGAGGCATAATACCCTTAAAATCTACTAAAATCTTAACATAAATAAATCAGAGGAGCTAATTAACAACTTTGAACAAATATCTATTATATGCTATGTATTTGCTAATAAGAAATAAGACTACAGGTGGATGACATAAGCTGAGTAAGTTGCAGCAAGACTGAGAGAAAGGCTAACTCTGTGGACCCTGGTAAGGTGGAAAGGCTTGGGTTAGGTGACAGAGTGCTGTGTCCTGCAGAAGCTCCAAGAACAGATTGGGACAGGTAAGCCCTAGAAGAGATAAGCAGCTAGAGACAACTACAGAAAATAGAACTGAATTCTTATTCCACAAAACAAAAATAAGGCGGGAACTTCTGTGGCATATGCAGAAATGTAAAGTCGGATGTGCTACCTTATTTTATTTACGAAGAGTTTTGAGACTTCTAGAGATGTGCAAGGCTCTGAACACAGCCCTCTCTGAGCGAGGCACTGGGAACTCCCTGGAGATGTGCTTCCAGCCTTTTCTCTGGGGAGACAAAATTCCCTGCCTTTGTCAAACCGTTTAAATTTACAAGTGTCTATGATATACAAATGTCAACCTTGCGATGTAAGTGTCCCTATGATATTTCATAGATGAGCATGTTAAATCTCAGGAGAGTTAAGTAAATAAAGTAAAACTATAATTCAAACAGGTCTTCAGGCTAATCCTTTGTTTTTCCCTATAAATTGGAGTTTTCTAGAAACAACACATATACCTGTGTGTATATGAATATGTGTGTGTGAAATATGTTGCTGCTAAAGTAAAAGTCAATGGAAAATCTAGAGATTTTTCCTATCTCAAGGAAGTTAAGCACATAGGGCTCTCTTTTTTAATTATATAGGGATTGGTAATTTTAACCCTAAAAAAATATGAGTGCTAACCTGTGAGAAGTAAAACGTCTGTTTTCTGCAAGGAAATTGTTCATGTTTGAGAAGTAAGGCGTTAAACATTGTGTGACACCTATCAGCAGGATTTTTAAAATGTACTTTTCTTTGTGTTTGACAAAGCCCGGTTCAACTGGATGATTTTGATGCGTACATCAAGGACATGGCCAAAGACTCTGACTATAAATTTTCTCTTCAGTTTGAGGTGAGTAGATAAAGTATTTCCTGCCCTCTGGGGGCATTGGAACTGGCAGACTTGTACCTGCATCAATCCTCTGCTCACTGGGCAATGCTGAGTGTGATTCATAAAAGGCAGAATGATCACTGGGCTCAGGGTTGTGTAGGGTGGTGGTTCAGAGCGAAGGATGTCATCCCTTAGTAGGTCAGTGTTTGGGTGGCACAAATGAAGGAAAGGAGAGAATAGATGTAGGCACTGGGGTGAACAAACATGGCAACAGGAGACGTTTTCCACAGTAGCACTGAAAACCAGGGGATGGAAAGTGAGGGGAAGCAAACTGAGGATTGAGAGTCAGAACAATTTCTCTTTCTGGGGATTTTTACTGCGTTTCTCATGTCATTTAGGCCACGGTAAGTGTGGATGGTGGATGAATTGGACTGGAGCCCCTTGTCTCCTGAGCATAGAGGAGCCTGGTGTTTCTTATAACCTCAGGAGTTTGGCAGTCTATTGGATATGCGAGGTTTTGTTTGCTTTTCTTGGAGAAATTAGAGAGAGTTACACATGCTTTGTGTAGAAGAAGTACAAAATTAGCGACATCTCCTTTTTCTGGAGCACACTTTTTTCTTTGAATCCAAGAATGTGTGTCAGAGTAGATGGAAATGAGTCTAGGATCTCTGTAGTGTGAGGGGTACAGCTGGTCCCCAGGTTTTCTTCTCACATATTTCACAGCTCAGCATACAGTCTGGAGCCTTCTACAGCAAGGCTCAGGTGACTCGTGATTCACGAAGACCAAAAAGACAGGAAAGATAAAGTGATTTCTAAATTGTGTCATTTTTTTTAAAGCTTTTTAGGCTTTTTTTTCCTGTGAGACACTAGGCTGTTGAATAAAGCTGCCTTCTCCTCATTATCCATATTCATTTCTTCTTTTCCTGCACTAGCCAAGAATAGCTTTGTTCTGCAAGAAGCAGCAGGAGTCCTGGTGTGGATATTCATCCCAACAGGGGATTTAAGGATGAGAAGAGTCTCATACATTATCAAATACAAAGCCCCCAACTATCACCTGTGTCTTGAGAAATGTCACATAAAGCCTGACTGAGTTATCCATTGTATGCAGCTGGCATATGAAATTATAAATGCTACACCAGATGCTCAAAAACAGAAACCCAATTTGAAATGGAGATCTATGGGAGGGTTGGGGGCTTCCGTGGTGACTTAGTGGTAAAGAATCCACTTGCCAATGGGGGAGACTCAGGTTCAGTTCCTGGGTTAAGAAGATCCCCTGGAGAAGGGAATGGCAACCCACTCCCAGTATTCTTGCCTGGGAAATCCCATGGACAGAGGAGCCTGGCAGGCTACCGTCCATGGGGCCACAAAAGAGTCAGACATGACTTAGCAGCTAAACAATAACAAAATGGGAAGATGATATTTCAGAAAAGTATACCAACGAAAGAAGGAGGCTTTTTATAAGAAAACATAAGGCTAAACTCAAAAGAAAATAAATATCTAAATAATTCTCATCATGGTGATGAAAATGATTGGGTTAGCCAAAAAGTTTGTTTGGATTTTTCCATATCACCTTACGAACAAATCCAAATGAACTTTTTGGTCAATACAATATAGCACAGGTACACTTTCAACTTCGTTGAAGGCTGCAGTCATTTAATTCCTACTAGCTGACTTGATCTCAGTGGCACAACCAGGGTCATTGCCTTTGCTGGCAGGCAAACTTCAGTACTTTGCTGAAGTACTCTCAGTTCATGCCATCAAACCCCAGTGTAGCTATTACTGTGCTTCTGAATTGCATCACTAGTTTTAAAAAAAATTCAGAGAATCATTTTCCAGTAAAAAAATATGTTTTTTTTCCAGACAGAAAAAAATTCTGTGAATGACAGAAACACAATTCAAACTGGTTTAGACCAAACATAAAGGGAACTTGTTCAAATGAAAACTAAGATATCTCATATAATCAAAGGGAGGATTGAGTGACTATACCGGGAGGGGAGCAGGGAAGCAGCTGAGACTCAGAAATGGCTAAAATCAGGGGCAAGAGAACCCCTCTTTAGAGAAATAGAAATCTCTCATTTCTACTTCTCTCTCTGTCTTGGCCTCACTTTCTCTGGCCCAATCCAACCTCTTTCTCATAGTGGATTATGGAACCACCGACAGCCTCAGAGTGTTGCTGAAAGTGGAATTGCTCAAAAACCATTAGAGGCCAGATGGTTGGAAAGGCAAGTTTGCTTTATTTTGGATGCCTGTCCAAAGGCCAACTCTCCCCACTAACGACCAATGGGCAAGAGCTTTTATAGACAGAAGGACGGAGCTACATGCAGAAACAGGAGTCAGTTCTGACAGTCATCTTGAAACTGGTCATCAGTGGTCTGACTAGCATCATCTTGTTGTTTTAGGTACAGTTACTCTTCAATTCCAGAGTCTTGGTTGTTTTAGGTACAGTTACTCTTCAATTCCAGAGTCTATTCGTTTCTGTTTCTTTGAGGCCAATTCTCACAATTGTGGCAGCTTGTGTCATGGCTACAGTCTAGTCATCATATAGTTAACTTCTTCCACCTGGTGGGGGTTTCAGTATCCATAAAACAGCTCACACTGTCTGCAGCCAGGGAGGGCAGAATCACAGAAGAACAGGAATTCTTACTGGAACCACGTGGCTAAACCAGAGAGAGAGAGCATTATTCCCAAAATTGTTATGTTGAATTATGTTCAGTTTAAAAAATGGCAACCCACTCCAATATTCTTGCCTGGAGAATCCCATGGACAGAGGAGCCTGGCAGGCTACAGTCCATGGGGTCGCAGGGAGTTGGACATGACTGAGTGACTATCACTCAGTTTAAAATCTAAACTGTTGCTGTGCATGCTTGCCTCAGTCGTGTCTGACTCTTTGTGACCCCATGGACTATAACCCACCAGGTTCCTCTGTCCTTGGGATTCTCCAGGCAAGCATACTAGAGTGGGTAGCTATTCCCTTCTCCAGAGGATCTTCTTGACTCAAAGATTGAGAACGTTGGTCTCCTTAATTGAAGGCAGATTTGTACGGGATCTGCTGCATTGGTTATGCACTGCACAACTCCAGGGAGCACCATTCTTGTAGACCACAGCATAAATGATGCCTCCGAGGAAGGATGCCTCTTCCTCCCAATGCCCACCATGTACACATGAACAAGAGATCATGGAAGCACACAGCCATGATGGTGGCCACTTACAAACAAAGGGAAGCCTCACAATGAAACCTACTTTGAAGTGAAAGTGAAAATGTTAGTCACTTACAGTTAGACTTAGTGTACATTATACACACACACACATACGCACCTATATGTGTGTGTGTGTGTTAGTTGCTCAGTAGTGTCTGACTCTTTGCAACCTCATGGACTATAACCCATGAGGTTCCTCTGTCTATGGGATTCTCCAGGTAAGAATACTGGAGTGGGTAGCCATTCCCTTCTCCAGGGGATCTTCCTGACCCAGGGATCAAACCCAGGACTCCACATTGCGGATAGATTCTTTATCATTTGAGCCACCAGGGAAGCCACCACCGAAACCTACCTTGCCAGTGCCGTATTCTTGGACATCTTAGCTTCCACAGCTATGACAAGTGCATTTCTGTTCCAGCTGCTCAGCCTGTGGTATTTTCTTACAGCAACCCAACCTGACAAACACAGTGAGTGTGTTTGTGCTCTGATTTTCAAGACTGTATGCTTCAAACACAGCCAGCACAACACAGACTGCCACTGGCTTCAGTCACTCTCTTAGTTTTCTGGGGGGCTGCCACAACAAATTACCATAATCATGATTACTTAAAACAATAGAAATGTACTTTCTCACAGTTCTAGAGGCCAGATATCTAAAATTAAAGTGCTAGCAAGGCCATGCTCCCTCCGAAGGCTCAAGGGGAGTATCTCTCTTTGTCTCTTCCAGCTTCTGGTGGACCCAGGCATCTTTGGCTTGTAGCTATATATAGCTCTAATCAATGCCTTCATCCTCATATGGCTCTCTTCTTCTCTCTTTTATTCTGTTATATTTTATTTTGTTTTATTTTACTCTTATTTAATGTTGGACATTGCCTCCATCTTTTTTTTTCTTGATCATGCCACATGGCATGTGGGACTTTACTTCTTCGACCAGGGATTGAACCCACATCCCCTGCATTAGAAGCCTGGAGTCTTAACCACTGGACCACCAAGAAAGTCCCTCCTTGGGACTTTTATAAGGACACTTACCATTAGCTTCAGAACCCATCCAGATAATACAGAATGATCTTATCTTGTGATTCTTAATTACAACTGCAAAGACTCTCTCTTAACAAGGTTCCAATATGGACATATCTTTGGAGGGATCAGATTTAGCCCATGATAGATGACTGAGTAACCTAGGAAAAAAACCCACAATGATAAATTATATTAGAAACAAAACTGGCAAAAGAAAATTCAAAAATGATGTATGTGGGTTTCAGGCTATCACCTCATACTTTGCGCTCATGAAGATTTAAGCCACTGGAGTTTCCATCTGGCTGGAAAGAAAATAACTGCGAAGCTACTGGGCTAGAAACTTAGTATTTAATTCCCTACCTAGTGACAGGCTAAATTACAAAAGATTGCAAGGCATTTTGTGTACCTTTGCCTTCCCTGCTTTGCTGCAATTTAACTTTGGCAATTTACATTTACAGTGTTCAGCCAATTAAACGTCTCTTATCAACTTTAGGCATTTATAGCAGGAAGGCAACACACAATTAAAGTTCTATCAGCTAGTCAGCTCCCATATGTGCTCCAGTGCTCGCTCTCAATCTGTTTCCACAGTTTCCTTTCGTACCAGAGGCCTTTTCCTGTGGTTGATCAGTCTGTCTGCAAAGTGAGGGCTTAGCGGAGAGAGTTGTACAGTTAGCACAAATGGCAAAGGAGGGAGAAATAATGGAGCCAGACAAAGCAAAACAAAGAATCCTAGCAGAAGCATTTCAGTCATGATCAGTAAGTGTTGCGTTGATATTAACTAAGCTTAATCATTCTGTATGATAGTCACCATATATCCGAAAGGTATGGAAAAATTATTAACCTTATCTTACACATAATTAAACTAACAACAGGTTACAGAGAATTAAACAACGAGAGAACTAGTTAACCTACTTTTTCAAGACCCTACAGTTTATAAAGGCTTCCCAGGTGGCTCAGTGGTAAAGAATCAGTCCGCCAATGCAGGAGACACAGGTTCGATCTCTAGGTTGGCAAGATCCCCTGGCAGAGGAAATGGAATCCACTCCAGCATTCTTGCCTGGAAAATCCCATGGATAGAGGACCCTGGCGGGCTCCATGGAGTCACAAAGAGTTAGACATAACTGGGCATACATGCACACCCTTTATAAGTGCTCCACCAAAATAAACCAGGTATTTACATAAATAAATAAATTTATTTATATAACTTTATTTAAATGAAATAGATGAAAATTTAGACAGTTTTATCTATAAAGACACTCCCCAAAGGAGTTATTTTTCCAAAATACTTTAAGCAAAGGAAACATCATTTAAGCTTAGAGCTGCCAAAAGGAGGTAACTTAAAAATAACACTGGTTAGGTTGAAGTTTGCTAAAAATAAGTTTTGGTTCTTACAAGAACAATATTATCAGTCTTTGACAATCATTTTTAAAATGAAAAAAAAAACAGTTATAAAGGAAAAATGACAAACTTCTGTTTGATGGCATTTGGCAAACAAGGATTTTGACTGAGATAGGAAAAACACCCAAATGTGTAAATTGCAGATCAAAGTCAGCACTGTTGGTCTTGAGATTGACTTCGACTTGGGCCAAGAGCTTGACATTTTGTGAGTTTGAATAGCCAAAAATGATTTTTAAAAAAAATCAAAGGAAGAGAGAAATCTGGATAATCAAGTCAATTTATCCATGCCGTCTACAGCTTGCATTCCAATTTCATTTAACACACACCCTAAGCTACCGACAAACTTCTTTGTGGATGCAGCAGGAATCCCAAGAACTGGGTGTCTACAATATTTGCTTTGCATGAGCACTTGAATCAAGACACTAAAGGCACATACATACACACACACACGTACACACACACACAGTTTCCCTGTTCAATTTCTCAAAACATGATCAAATGTCTCCAGCTCCTCTCAAAAGTCTTTCAAAGGCGCTCCAAAATTCCTTCCCCTGAAAAGTATTCCTCCAGCTTCTGATTCTTTGAAGTAATAATTAGGAGGAATCATGAAGAGTAGCATCCTGTGCAGGCTCAGTCGCTTCAGTTGTGTCCGCTCTCTGCAACCCGATGGACCATTGCCCGCCAGGCTCCTCTGTCCATGTGACCCTCCAGGTGAGAATACTGGAGTGAGTTGTCATGGCCGCTTCCAGGGAGTCTTCCCGATCCAGGGATTAAACTTGTGTCTCCTGCGTCTCCTGCATTGTAAGGAGATTCTTTACTGCTGAGACACTGGGGAAGCCCCAGCATCCCATGTAAGTAAATAAAGTTTCCAGCAAGTGGTGTCTATACATCTTCACTTAATAGTCATTTAGAAAAATGCATACTATCTATGTAACCCCATTTGTGGTCGGTTACCTAGACATATGGTTACATAATATTGCCTTCAGATTTGTATGGGATCTGCTGCATTGGTTATGCACTGCACAACTCCAGGGAGCACCATTCTTGTAGACCACAGCATAAATGATGCCTCTGGGCAAATTCAGGTAGTCTGACTCCAACCCCTTGTTTCCTTCCACACACATAACATAACAGCTCAGAAATCCCCTTTTCCAGTAATGTAGACTTTCTGAGGTATGTTGGTTGTCTGTATATATAAAAATTGCTACAGCAATGCAGTTTCTGATAACAGAATTTATAATAGTCCTGATACACACAAGCAAATATTTGAATGTTCCTATTTTCATGGAAGGGTTCGCCCACCCACTACTGCTCCATCCTTATTTTGCAGTTTCATTACCAGATTTCTTTGTTGTTATTCAGTTGCTCGGTTGTGTCTGACTCTTTGTGACCCCATGGACTGCAGCACTCCAGGCTTCCCTGACCTTCACCATCTCCTGGAGCTTGCTCAAACTCATGTCCGTTGAGTTGGTGATGCCATCCAACCATCTCATCCTCTGTCATCTCCTTCTCCTCCTGCCTTCAATCTTTCCCAGCATCAGGATCTTTTCTAGTGAGTTGGCTTTTCACATTAGGTGGCCAAAGTATTGGAGCTTCAGCTTCAGCATCAGTCTTTCCAATGAATACTCAGGATTGATTTCCTTTAGGATGGACTGGTTGGATATCCTTGCTGTCCAAGGTACTCTCAAAAGTCTTTTCCAACACCACAGTTCAAAAGCGTCAGTTCCTTGGAGCTCAGACTTCTTTATGGTCCATCTGTCACATCCATACTTGACTACTGGGAAAACCATAGCTTTGACCATATGGACCTTTTTTGGCAAAGAAATGCCTCTGCATTTTAATACACTGTCTAAGTTTATCATAGCTTTTCTTCCAAGGATCAAATGCTTTTTAATTTCATGGCTGCAGTTACATCTGCAGTGATTTTGGAGCCCAAGAAAATAAAGTCTGTCACTGTTTCCACTGTTTCCCCATCTATTTGCCATGAAGTGATAGGACTGGATGCCATGATCTTCGTTTTCTGAATGTTGAGTTTTAAGCCAGCTTTTTCACTCTCCTCTTTCACTTTCATCAGGAGGCTTTTTAGTTCCTCTTCACTTTCTGCCATAAGGGTGGTGTTATCTGCATATCTGAGGTTATTGACATTTCTCCTGGCAATCTTGATTCCAGCCTGTGCTTCATCCAGCCCGTCATTTCTCATGATGTACTCTGCATATAAGTTAAATAAGCAGGGTGACAATATACAGCCTTGATGTACTCCTTTCTCAATTTGGAACCAGTCTGTTGTTCCACATCTGGTTCTGTTTCTTCTTGACCTGCATACAGGTTTCTCAGGAGACAGGTCAGGTGGTCTGGTATTCCCATCTCTTTAAGAATTTCCACAGTTTGTTGTGATCCACCTAGTTAAAGGCTTTAGCATAGTCAATGAAGCAGAAGTAGATGTTTTTCTGGAATTCTCTTGCTCTTTCTATGATCCAACAGATCATAGAACAGACAGACTTCTAGTGACTGTCAATTCAATATCTTGTAACATGGAGAGTGTTGCATACTTTTTGTTCCTCACTCTCTCCTTTATTATACTTTCTTGAAAGTTCATTGCTTATAGGAGAAATACCTACAATTTCTCATAGAATAGGAAATATTTTTGCAAAGTGCATAAATTTCAAGTTACCTTGTATTCCTGAAAACTCTGAAACATATCTGTTTTCCAATCTTCCACACCCTGAGAGTGTAACACACAATTTTTACCTTCTCTCAGGGATCACCTAGCTATCCAAGATATTTATGTATTACATTCGTCAGCCACTACTGCGGTAAAATTACGTAAGACATGACCTCAAAATCTTGGTGACCTACAACACTTATTTCTCTCCCTCGTGGGGCTGGGGGACAGCTGAGATGGTTCTGCTTCAGGCTGTGAGTCAGGGTCAGGTCTGTTCCATGCGTCTTCTCATCCTGGGATTAGCAGTTTCTCTGGGCACATTCTTTTCCACCATATGGCAGAAGCCCAGGCAAGCAAATCAAGCTGAGCAAACACATTTAAAGCTTCAGATTGGACATGAGTTCCACCCAACTTCGTTGGCCCAAAGCAAGGTGACAGCAGTAGAATGGAGATGTTTCAAAAGGGAGCTGAAAGAAAAGTGAAAGTGTTAGTCACTCAGTTGTGTCTGCTCTCTGTGACCCCATGGACTATAACCCACCAGACTCCTCTGTCCATGGGATTCTCCAGGCAAGAATACTGGAGTGGGTTGCCATTTCCTCTTCCAGGGGGTATTCCAGACCCAGGAATGAAACCTGGGTCTCCTGCATTGCAGGCAGATTCTCTACCATCTGAGCCACCAGGGAAGCCCCTGCAACATCATAAGACAAAGGGGTGTGATCATTGTGGTAGTTCTATTAGAGGCAAGAAGTGAAAAATAATCCACTATGAGCAATAATCCAGTGTGGACAATAATCCAGTTCCACAGGAGTGGGATTGCTGGATCATGTGGTAACTCTGTTTTTAGTTTTTAAGGAAACTCTATACTGTACAACATACTGGCTACACTTTTCCACTCTTAACTTTTAATATTTTTCTTCTTATTCTTTGCAAATGACTTCTATCAAATAATCCCTCTGATGGAATCTTAAATTTTTTCTGTCATTTACAGGAATTGAAGTTGATTGGACTGGATATTCCACACTTTGCTGCAGACCTTCCACTGAACCGATGTAAAAATCGTTATACAAACATCCTACCATGTAAGACGGTCAATAATGCTGATCCTGCTCTTGTCTTCCAAAGGCAGAAAGGCTGTTACGGCAGATGAATCAGTTCCACCAACCTCTAGCCAGGCCAGGAATGATCTGTATCCCCAAGGCCATGTCTGCAATTGCATTGACTGCATTGGTGCTTTGATATCATTAGATCTTGTTGTGTGTAGGAAGATTTAATTATCATGCTTTTAAACAAATTGTATCTGAACAGAAAAAACTGACCCTTTGACCCTCGGGAGATCAAAATGTCTTAGCCAAATAAGGGATAAGATAAATTGTGCTCATAACCTATTTTCAATCAATTCATTGACAGTGGAAGGAGGCAAATAGAAAGGAAATGCAAGGTGTGAAAAAGGCTTCTTTCTTACTTCTGGCAAGTTCTGCTCTTCCTTAGGATTTTGCAGTAAAAGCAACATTCAAAGAAAAAGTATCACAAAGTACTTAATAGGACCATTAAAACACATTCTAATATAAATTTAACATTCTTCTTTGCTACACTCTAGTGGGGGCTGGGAAAGAAGGGAAAATTGCAAACCTTTACAGAGAAGCCTCCTTCATGAGGGTTTTTGACAAAATTAGGTAGGAACTGTGGAAAATTCTGAAAGAGATGGGAATGCCAGACCACCTGACCTGCCTCTTGAGAAACCTGTATGCAGGTCAGGAAGCAAGTTAGGACCAGACTGGAAAAACAGACTGGTTCCAAATAGGGAAAGGAGTACATCAAGGCTGTATATTGTCACCCTGCTTATTTAACTTACATGCAGAGTACATCATGAGAAACGCTGGACTGGAAGAAACACAATCTGGAATCAAGATTGCCAGGAGAAATATCAATAACCTCAGATATGCAGATGACACCACTCTTATGGCAGAAAGTGAAGAGGAACTCAAAAGCCTCTTGATGAAAGTGAAAGTGGAGAGTGAAAAAGTTGGCTTAAAGCTCAACATTCAGAAAACGAAGATCATGGCATCTGATCCCATCACTTCATGGGAAATAGATGGGGAAACAGTGGAAACAGTATCAGACTTTATTTTGTGGGCTCCAAAATCACTGCAGATGGTGATTGCATCCATGAAATTAAAAGACACTTACTCCTTGAAAGGAAAGTTATGACCAACCTAGACAGCATATTAAAATGCAGAGACATTTCTTTGCCAACAAAGGTCTGTCTAGTCAAGGCTATGGTTTTTGCAGTAGTCATGTATGGATGTGAGAGTTGGACTGTGAAGAAGGCTGAGCACCGAAGAATTGATGCTTTTGAACTGTGGTGTTGGAGAAGACTCTTGAGAATCCCTTGGACTGCAAGGAGATCCAACCAGTCCATTCTAAAGGAGATCAGTCCTAGGTGTTCTTTGGAAGGAGTGATGCTAAAGCTGAAACTCCAGTACTTTGGCCACCACATGCAAAGAGTTGACTCATTGGAAAAGACTCTGATGCTGGGAGGGATTGGGGGCAGGAGGAGAAGGGGACAACAGAGGATGAGATGACTGGATGGCATCACTGACTCGATGGACGTGAGTCTGAGTGAACTCCGGGAGTTAGTGATGGACAGGGAGGCCTGGCGTGCTGCAATTCATGGGGTCGAAAAGAGTCAGACACAGCGACTGAACTGAACTGAACTGAATATTATTGTGAGCTTCCCTGGTGGCTCAGTGATAAAGAACCTGCCTGCAATGCAGGAGCTGCAGGAGCTGCAGGTTCGACCCCAGGGTCAGGAAGATCCCCTGGAGGAGGGCATGACAACCCATTCCAGTATTCTTGCCTGGAGAATCTCATGGACAGAGGAGCCTGGAAGGCTGCACAGTCCATGGGGTTGCACAGAGTCAGACAAGACTGAAGCGACTTAGCACAGCACAGCACAATATTATCATATAACACTTTCTGTCTGTATGCATTTCAGGATTTATTATCTTCATTTGAAGTCCATTTACAAAAAGCCCATCAACACCATCTTCTTTTCTCTAGGCTTCCCAGAGATAGTGAGTTCTCTGGATATCCCAGAAAGTGAAAGTGAAAGTTGCTCAGTCATGTCCGACTCTTTGCTACTCCATGGACTGTGGAATTCCCCAGGCCAGAATACTGGAGTGGGTAGCCTTTCCCTTCTCCAGGGCATCCTCCCAACCCAGGGACCAAACCCAGGTCTCCCTCATTGCAGGCAGATTCTTTACCAGCTGAGCCACAAGGGAAGCCCAAGAATACTGGAGTGGATAGCCTATCCCTTCTCCAGTGGATCTTCCCAACCCAGGAATCAAACTGGGGTCCCCTGCATTACAGGCAGATTCTTTACCAGCTGAGCTACCAGGGAAGACTTGAGTGAAATGGAAATCCTAGGTTTAGGTTACATTCGATAGCCTTCATACAACCCACCAGATATTTTAGTTCCTCTACATATTCTCCACAATTCCCTGCAAATCTAGAGACCACTCTTTTAAGAACAGGAAGGCTGGTGGGGAGGAAATAGTGGTTGGGAGATATTTATATATTTATTTAAACAAGAAACTAAGATTGAGATATGGCTAAAATATAAAGCTAAAATAAACTTTACCTACCCTATCACTGACCAATTTAACTTGATTTGGGGTACAAATATTGAGTATAGAATTGTCTTGACAAGTCTTCATTACATTCTGAATGTTTTTCTTTTTTTCTCTTTTGTTTTGTATCTATTAATCCCAAGCTCCTAATTTATCCCCCATCCCCCGCCCCACTCATTTCCCCTTTGGTAACCATAAACTTATTTTCTATATCTGTGAGTCCATTTCTGTGTTATAAATAAGTTCATTTGCATCATTTTTTTAAGATTCTACATAGAAGTGATAGATGATATTTGTCTTTTTTTGTCTGACTTACTTCGTTTAGTGTGGTCATCCCTAGTCCATCTAAGTTGCTGCAAATGGAATTATTTCATTCCTTTTTATGCCTGAGTGCTATTCCATTGTGTATGTTTACCACATCTTCTTTCTCCATTCATCTGTTGATAGCCACTGAGGTTGTCTCCAGGTCTTGGCTACTATTAGTAGTGCTGCCCTGAACGTTAGGGTGCCTGCATCTTTTTAAACTAAACTTTTCATCTTTTCCAGATATACACCCAGGGTGGGATTGCTGGATCATGTAGTTACTCTGTGTTTAGTTTCTAAGGACCCTCCATACTATTCTTCATAGTAACTGCACCCTTCTGCTGTTATGTTTAATATTTTTCTCTTTATTCTTTACAGATGACTTTAGCCGAGTGAGATTGATCTCCATGAATGAAGAGGAAGGTGCAGACTACATCAATGCCAACTACATTCCTGTAAGTAAAAAAAAAAAAAAATTCCTTAAATCAGGCATCCAAAAACAGACAAACAAACAAAATCAGGCATCCAAATTCTACCCCAGCCAGAGGAAGACTATTACAGCTGCAGAGAGGAGTCGAACAGTTCAATAGAGAGTCATTCTTCACCAAGCAGTTCAACTATAAAGAACAGTTTCCATTATTCCATTTTAGAATAAAGAATGGCAGGGAGGGGAGGGAGCCCAGAGAATAATAATGTTCAAATATCTTTGAAAAGGACTAGTGAAAGTAGATAATTATACCAAAGGTCTACTTTCCTATGCTTAAATTTCAGTGTCAGCGCCAACCTGTGCTTTTAAAATGTATCTGTATAGACACGTGATTGTTATTGTAGAAAGGCGTGGGTGTGATTTTGTAGCTTCCCAAGAAAAATGTTTAAAACCACACGGATTTGTGCAGTTAGTTACTATGACTGTCTCTTTAATGGAAAAAAAATGGAGAAAACATAATATAGGTGCATGATCCTTTACCAGGTTTCTCCCCAGTAAATTCTCAGTTGCTTCTCATTTGTGTGGAACAGCAATTGGTGTTGATTTTAAGGCTTTCCTGGTGGCTCAGATGGTAAAGAATCTGCCTGCAATGCAAGAGACCTGGGTTTGATCCCCGGGTCAGGAAGATCCCCTGGAGAAGGGAATGGCAACCCACTCCAGTATTCTTGCCCAGAGAATTCCACAAACAGAGGAGCCTGGTGGGCTACAGTCCTTGAGGTTGCAAAGTGTTGGACATGACTGAGTGACTTTCACTTTAGCTCCTTAAGTGACAACTTTGTCTTTGTCTTCCAGGGGTACAATTCACCCCAGGAATACATTGCCACACAGGGGCCACTGCCTGAAACCAGAAATGACTTCTGGAAGATGGTCCTGCAACAGAAGTCCCAGATTATTGTCATGCTCACTCAATGTAATGAGAAGAGGAGGGTAAGTACTTTCAGTCCTTTGAAAGTAAAGAATTCAGTCTCACTTAGCAGTAAAACCTCACCAGCCACTGCCAAGGAATGTGCTCACCGTGGCGGGGAAGGGAGGCTTAGAAGGGAGGGGACATATGTGTACCTGTGACTGATTCACGTTGCTTTATGGCTGAAGCCAATACCATATTCTAAAGCAATTATCCTCCAATTAAAATTTTTAAAAATGTGTGGGTGTAATTTTATAGGCTTCCCAAGAAAAATGTTTAAAATCATATGGGTTTATGCAGTTAGTTACTATGATGGCCCCTTTGATGGAAAAAAAAAGGAGAAAACATTACATAGATGTATGTTCCTCTTGCTTCATTCTTTATTCTCACAGTAATCCTATATGATCCTTTAGAGGCGAGTCATTTGCTTTCTCTAAATGATCACTGACTGTTTCTTCCCCAGCCTGTTGGTCTTAAAAGGTTATGCTATTGCCCCCTCAGGTGAAATGTGATCATTACTGGCCATTTACAGAAGAGCCCATAGCGTATGGTGACATCACGGTGGAGATGATGTCGGAGGAAGAGCAGGACGACTGGGCTTGTAGACATTTCCGGATCAACTACGTAAGTCAGGAGCAGGGTTTCAGGGGCCATCCCCACGCTGAGGGAATCCCCAGGGTCAGGAAGCCCATCCTCCTTCACGGGAGACTGTGAGTGCTTTAGACTTGGTGACACTGCTTCCTCCAAGAGAAAAATGCCACATACAATGTGCTTGTTTCCCATCTCCCGGAGGGTGATGTGGATAAGATGCTTGGTCCAGACAACTGGAGGACATGGAATCAGAAGGCTGCACTATTCTGTCTCAGATTCACCCAGGGTAATAGAAGACATGGTGACCCACGGCTCACCAACATGACTAAGGAAAGGAGTGTTGCCACTACTTATACTATGTATGAATATAAGGAGGATATGCAAAATCAGGATATACTTACACTATAAATTAAAATGTAATTTTAGAGGTAGTGGTTTGGGTTTTGTTTGGCTTTGTTTCTTATTTTGTTGTAGTTTGGTTTTTCTTATTTCAAAGGTACTTCTGGACCTTATTAATCATGGTTTCATGGCTCTTTTGAAATGCTGTTGATTTCTGGTGGTTAGGATGTCAGAAATGTCTGTTTTTCCTGAAGGCAGACTTTTGAGCTCAAGCTGAATGTTGGTGTACTAGGCTAGGTGCTGACATCAATCACAGTCACCCTGGTTCCTTCTTTATGGCTCCTTCACAGAGAGCAGTCCTAAAAATAGGAGGGAAGTTTTACTGGTACTGTGTTCTCCAGTGGAGTGTGCTCTCTGTTGAAGACAAACCATAGAAAATGCCTCATTAAAACTCACTTCTCTGCTTAGATACAACCCTTCCTCACAGTATGGATCAGGGGATGAACAAAAAGAGGCTGCTTTGTGAAACCTTTGCGCTAAGAATGAGTTTTGCCTTTTAAAAGTTGGAAAAAATTAAAGGAAGAATACTATTTCACAAGAAATAATATATGGAAATTATATAATTAAAATACCAATGTCCATAAGTAACATTTTATTGAAACATAGCCACAAACTTGTTTACTGATTTCCTATGACTATTTCTGTCCTACATCAGGCTTGAATAGTTGCAGCAGAGACTGTATGATCCACAGAATCTAAAATATCTGTTTGCCCTTTGCAGGAAATGCTTGCTGACCATTTAATATAGACAATGGAAACAATGTTTCAATATAACATAAGCCCTCAAGAACTCACCATTTATTGATATTTACAAGAAACAAATCACTTCTTAAGGGCTAGCAGTTAACAATGGCTTTAGCTGCATTAAGAATGTAGGCAGATCCCAGTGTAACTGCTCCATGCTGTTCCATCCCTTTGAAATGCTCATCTCCTCCCGTTCTCTAAGAACATCCCTACTCAAGAGTGTCAGCTCAAATGTCATCTCTTTATCAAGCCTTCCCTCATCTTAAGAGACCCTTCTCCCTTTCCTCCCCTGCTCTAATCCCATGTGTATCACTCCATCACAGTGCACTGTAAGTGGTCACAATTCTCTGATTTCCTGTCTGCCTCCTCCATGTGCTATGAGTTTCATATACAAGTATCCTGTTTTGATAATCCTTGTAGGGACTTCCCTGGTGATATAGTGGTTAGGACTTTACCATCCAATGGCAGGAGTGTGTGTTTCATCCCTGGTCAGGGAATTAAGATCCCACATGCTTCCTGGCCAAAAAAAACCAAAGCATAAAACAGAAGCAATATTGTAGCAAATTCAATGAAGACTTTAAAACGTGTCCTCATCAAAAAAAAAAAAAAATCTTAAAAAATAATAATCCTTTTAATCCAAATGGTTAGCCACTTAATAATCTTGTGAAATGAAAAAAAAATCAGTGAATGGATGTTTTCAAAAATAAGGGAGTATTAAGAAAACATCAACTGATTTAACCATCAGAGAAATATTTAACAATAGGAATTTCATTTGAACTCTGCTTTCTGTCTTGGCTATGTCAACCAGAAAGCAGTGCAAACTGCTAGACAAATATAGAATTGATTTGAATAGAATAAATCTTTCCCTAGGTTTTGCATATAGGAGAAAAAAATTGCAAAGCAAACATAAGGTATGTTCCCTTGACAGGAAAGAGTGATATCAATTATGGTATGATTCATATTACACTTCTTGTCCTTGATCTTAAATGATGATCTTTCAATGACAAACGTGTGAAGGGCTTGAAGCAGACGAATAAAATGTTTAATGACAGAGTTTTCTGGAAATATTTTTATAGTCACAAGCATCTGGTCCCAGAGTGCCCCCTTTGGGTCATAAATATACAGAATCTAAGTTTTAAGCTTCTGCAATAAATGCTAAACTAAAGACTGTCCTGCTATTGTTGATGAATAGATTTTTTTTTTTTACTTTTTTTTAATTTTTGGCTTATACACTTCTTTATCTCCTCCATATTTCCCTATGGAATCTTTCATAGTAAAACCAGATAAAATTACGTAAATGAGAAAGTCAGAGACGTTTTGGAATGGCTAAGATGTAACCAGTAAGGTTTTCTCATTTAGTAAGAAAGGAGGAAAATGACCGTAACACACAATTTATCACTTTCCAGTACTTGAAACTTGACATGAACTGAATAATAATTGGAAACTAAAAACCAGCAAAAACTGGTTTGTTCCCATTGACATGTGCCTTGCTATTCAGCTAACAGGAATCAACCATCTGGTGCAAAGACCTCTGCCTTGCAGCTACAGAGAGACGGACGACAATTTAAAGAATTCCTATTTTTGAACCACTTGCATATTTTACCTGGATACCTTGTCAGATCAACCAGAGGAGATTTTTATATATTCTATATACATAAAGATACAGATATAAGATTGTATATATTTATATATATGCATGTATATCCTACAGTGTACAAGTCTTGTGCTCAGTCTGCGATCCTTATTTGAAAAGAGCATTTTCATGAACTTTTCTGGGCAACCACAGCTATGTGGTGATGAAGTATCCTTAAATCCTCCTAGTGTTGACTAATTCATTCATTCTGCACAATTTATTCTGCTTGAATTACTTTCTTGCCATACTTCCTGAAGACAGCGGTGAAGCTGGCCAGCGTCTTTGCAGATTTCATGCTTCATGTATCCAAGACAAAGTCCTTGAACCTATGCAGAGAGGGAGGCATTGAATGTGGCCGGGGATGTATGGCCTTAGGCCAAGGAGACAGTGGGTCTAGTTGAAGTGCTAAGATATATATATATATATATATATATATATATATGTGTGTGTGTATATGTATATGCTACTGCTGCTGCTAAATTGCTTCAGTCGTGTCCGACTCTGTGCGACCCCATAGACGGCAGCCCACCTGGCTCCCCTGTCCCTGGGATTCTCCAGGCAAGAACACTGGAGTGGGTTGCCGTTTCCTTCTCCAATGCATGAAAGTGAAAAGTGAAAGTGAAGTCACTTAGTCGTGTCCGACTCCCAGCGATCCCATGGACTGCAGCCCACCAGGCCTCTCTGTCCATGGGATTTTCCAGGCAAGAGTACTGGAATGGGGTGCCATTGCCTTCTCCGATATATGTGTGTGTGTGTGTGTATATATATATATGTACAAATATTATATTTTATTTATTCTTATTTATTTTTGTAATTTTACCTCACCTAAGACCACAGACTCATTGAAATTCATTTCTCTTTAATACTTGAAAACCTAAACTTTATATCCAGACAAATTCTTCCAAATTACAATATAATATTCCATCTCCTGAATGGATTCAAGAGTCTTAGCAAGTTTGGGAGATGAAGGGTGCATTAGATCTTTGTGAGGCTTGGATTTGGAATATTTCTGGTAGTTGATAACAAGAGCAGAATAAAACTGTATGCTTATATGGTAGTAGGGGCTAAAGCAAGTAATTCTTGAAGGACATATATCTTAGTTGTTATTTACTCAGGTCAGAGAGAATAATATTATGTTTGGTGTATGGGTTCATATGAATAGGAAAATATAGAAAATATCCACTTACTGGGATTCCCAGAACCACTTACTGAAACGCACTGTGCGGGGGACTTCCCTGGTGGTCCAGCAGGTTAAGACTCTGTGCTTCTACTGTGGGGACAGAGGTTCGATACCTGGCTGGGGAACTAAGATCCTGCATGCTGCCCAACTTGGCCAAAAAAAATAAATGAAAGGAGAATGTTTAAAAATAATAACAATTTTAAGAAAAGAAATGCACTGAGCTGGATGAGAACAAGTGGTAGTAATTATGTTGCAGCAGTGATGAAACTCTCTAACAGAAACCACCCTTCACAGACATGCTCACACTTAATTCTCACAACAACCCTTGTTAAAAGTATTATGAGACCCTCTTCAAGTAAGAGAACACTGGTGTTCAGTGAGTGCATCTTGTGTTAGGTCCACTCGTATCAGAATCCAAGACAGGGATTGTCACACATAGGGTTTTTTGAAAGTGTAGTATTGGGAGAAGGCAGTGGCACCCCACTCCAGGACTCTTGCCTGGAAAATCCCACGGACAGAGGCGCCTGGTGGGCTGAAGTCCATGGGGTCGCTAAGAGTCGGACATGACTGAGTGATCTCACTTTGACTTTTCACTTTCATGCATTGGAGAAGGAAATGGCAACCCACTCCAGTGTTCTTGCCTGGAGAATCCCAGGGACGGGGGAGCCTGGTGGGCTGCCGTCTATGGGGTCGCACAGAGTCGGACACAACTGAAGCGACAGCAGCAGCAGCAGCAGCAGCAAATTGGGTGAAATCCATACAAGAAAAGGGAAGCAGGAGAGGACAGGACAGTTGTCTTAGCCTGACATTTTGCTCCCTGGTATCCATCACAAAGGGGCTTGCTTCCCTTGTAGCTCAGTCGGTAAAGAATTGGCCTGCAGTGCAGGAGACCCGGGTTCGATCCCTGGGTTGGGAAGATCCCCTGGAGAAGGAAATGGCGACCCACTCCAGTATCTTTGCCTGGAAAATCTCATGGACAGAGGAGCCTGGTGGGCTGCAGACCATGGGGTTGTAAAGAGTTGGGCACGACTGAGCGACTAACACTTACTTACTTATCAATCACAAAAGGAAAAGCGGGTGGCAGAGGATGAAATGGTTAGATACTATCATTGACTCCATGGACATGAGTTTGAGCAAACTCCAGGAGAGAGTAAAGAACAGCAGAGCCTGGCGTGCTGTGGTCCACGGGGTCACAAAAAGTCAGACTTAGTGACTGAATAATAACATCATCCATCACTCAATCACTGTCGTCTGCCCTCAGCCTGGGAACCTGATCTCTTAGGCACTTTCCAGCAGGCAGCTCCCTTTAGTGGGAGACAGCTGTGAGGGATGGGGCTGCAGCCAGATGCTACTAGCAGCACCAGGGAGAGAATGGATCACTCGGCCAAGCGGACCCAAGCTGGCCATCAACCACGTCTTCCAGTGTTTAATTCATTGCCCAGAACTGATGTAACTTCTGAATGGCAGAACAAGGATGCAAACCCTGATCTGCTTAAGCTCTTATCATGACCCAGGCATGGATTAGCCTATTTATCCTACATAGGATAAAGTTTGAGGTTTTATACAATTAGTATTTGTTTTTCTCAGGGCCTGCTTTGTGCCAAACACAATGCTGAGAGCTAGAAAGGGAGGTGTGCTGACCGGGAGTAGAATGCAGCCTTCCCATCACTCAAGAGCTGCCGCGGAAGCCTGAGCCATCCTGACTGTGGATTGAGAGATTAATGCTTGTTTTTCTCCCAAAGGCTGACGAGATGCAGGATGTGATGCATTTTAACTACACCGCATGGCCTGATCACGGGGTGCCCACAGCCAATGCTGCAGAAAGCATCCTGCAGTTTGTACACAAGGTCCGACAGCAGGCTATGAAGAGCAAAGGCCCCATGATCGTGCACTGCAGGTAACCTCCTCAAAGGCGCTGGCTGTTAGAAATCATGGAAGGAATTTCCCATCATTCCATAAACCTCTGATCAGATTGAATTAACTGGTCAATGAGTTATAATTTTTAAAAATTTAAACAGTGGAGAGGGAGGTGGAAGGGGCATTCAGGATAGGGGGTACACATGTATACCTGTAGCTGGTTCATGTTGATGTACGGCAAAAACCATCATGATATTTCAATTATCCTCTTTTAAAAAATAATTTAAAAAATTTTAAAAAATTATGATGAACGAAGTCTTACTAAATACATGATTTACATATAATATGACTATCTTAGGGCTTCCCCGGTGGCTCAGAAGTAAAGAACCCACCTGCCAATGCAGGAGACACGAATTTGATCCCTGAGTTGGGAAGAGTCCCTGGGGAAGGAAATGGCAACCCACTCCAGTATTCTTGCCTGGAAAATTCCATGGACAGAAGAGCCCGGCAGGCTGCAGTTCATGCAGCCTGCAGACCCTGCAGTTTTGCAGGGTCACAAAAGAGTCATATACTTAGCAACTAAACAGCAACAACATTGTTTATCAGAGGTAGCAATGAGACAAAGATGTCAGAGGAGGCATTGGTAGCCAATAAGCCTGGACCTAGCACTTTGGGCTTTGTGAGATAGAATGACTAAGTGTGTGTGTGTGTGTGTGTGTGTGTGTGTCAGGTGGAGGGGTGGGGGGTGGGGGTGGTAGTGGCAGTATGTGTCTCCCTGGAAAGAAAAATGCTTCATAAGCTACCAAGTTTCTGACTAAGGAGGCTGCACTTGCTGTCAGTCATTCCCAGGCCAAAAAGCTTTGCTTCACAGGATGAGGTTACCTAGTCTCAACATGTTTCCTTCCAAGAGCAGAAAATAAAGCTGCTCAACCCTGGTCAAACACGTGGCCTCCTTTCATGCAGGGAGCAGGTACAGTTCTGGATGTGGCTTCATGAGTGTTCACCCAGGCCCAGAAACATTTTAGGTGAGAAGATAAGAGGGAAGAGTTGCCTGGCAGAAAAAGCAAATCCGGGCTCTGAACTCGTGGTTTTTCATGTTGGATTTCTCTCCCAGCAAATCTCACAAGTAGATTGCTTTTGGTTGCTTTTCATTTCCTTTTTCTCCTGAGTGCATGTGCATATGTTGTGAGTCATGTCCAACTCTTTGCGACCTCCATGGACTATAGTCCACCAGGCTCCTCTATCCATGGACTTTCCCAGCAAGAATACTAGAGTGGGTTGCCGTTTCCTTCTCCAGGGGGATCTTCCTGACCCAAGGATCAAACCTGCATCTCCTGCCTTAGCAGGTGGATTCTTTACCATCTGAGCCACCAAGGAAGCCCTTTCTTTTTCTTGTATTTCCTCATAATTCAGAGTTCAGAGTCAGCTGGCACTTCAGCCCATGAGTGATTGGAAGGAAAGGAGAGCTGAGTTTATCTGTGACACTGGGGACTGTGGTGATGAACTGGTTAGCCTGAATCACTCCATTTCCCTTTATATTCAGAGTCCTGGGACTTGGGGACTGAAAGATACTGGATCCAAATATTAAATCTGATTTTGAGGCAATTATCTCAGAGATCCCTGGGTGACTGAAGCAGACCAGCACCCACTAGCAGGGCAGACAGGCTCTAAGGAAGGTCTGAGACAGTAAACTTGACCTAGGGCTGAATGGCCCCAGTGCTAGAGCTAGAGTGTGGGCATCTCAGCTAGACTTTAAAGTTGGACAGGAGGGTTTAACTCTGAGGCTCCTCAGAAGGCTGGAATTGTTTACATGTATCAGCTTCTTGGGCTTCCCTGGTGGCTCAGTGATACAGAACCCACCTGTCAAAGCAGGACACACGGGTTCAATCCCTGGGTCGGGAAGATGTTCTGGAGGAAGAAACAGCCACCTACTTCAGTATTCTTATCTGGGAAATCCCATGGACAGAGGAGCCTGGCAGGCTACAGTCCATGGGGTTTCAAAAGAGTTGGACATGACTTAGCAACTAAACAAGATCATCTCCTTGAGAGCTGGTTCTTGCCTGGTTCCTGCTGTTTCCAGCAGGTTCCTTATGAATCCTCACTTTCCTAAGGAATAGAGAGCCCAGGGGCAGGAGGGCCAGGGGTGGCCAAGGCAGGCCCACAGCAGTCTAAGGGAGGGAGCAGTGATAAAACTGTAACATTAGGAGACACACCAACCAGGACTGCATACTTAAACATCAGGGGGGTAAGTAAGTTCACTTGTATCATTTCTTTTTAGATTCCTCCTGTAAAGAGTGTCATACGATACTATTTACAAAACAGAAACAGACTCTCAGAGAAATTATGGTTGCCAAGGGGGAAGGATGAGGACAGGAAGACAGTTACAGGGCAAGGGAGTTTGGAATGGGCGTGTACACACTGCTGTCTTTAAAATAGATAACCAACAAGATCCTACTGTATAGCACATGGAACTCTGCTCAGTGTTATGTGGAAGCCTGAATGAGAAAGGAGTTTGGAGGAGAATGGATACATGTCTATGTATGGCTGAGGCCCATTGCTGGGCACGTGAAACTATCACAACATTGTTAATTGGCTATACTCCAATATAAAACAAAGAGTTTTAAAAAAATAAGGGCGTCCCTGGTGGCTCAGTGGTAAAGAATCTGCCTGCGAATGCAGGAGACATGAGCTTGATCCCTGATCCAAGAAAATTCCGTATGCTGAGCAAGTAAGACCACATGCCACAACTATTAAGCCTGTGTTCTAGAGCCTGGGAACCGCAGCTATTAAAGCTGGTGCACCCTAGAGCCCTTGCTCCACAACAGAAGAAGCCACCACAATAAGAAGCTGTCAAACCACAGCTAGAGAGTAGCCACCACAACCAGAGAAAAACCGGTGCAGCAATGAAGACCCAGTTTATAGCCAAAATCAATAAATATGATTTTTTTAATCAGTTAGTGGGAAATGATGGTACATATAGTTTTGGTGGATTTTACACTTATTTGTTTCCAACAGTGTAGAAAATGAAAATGAAACTGAAGTTGTTCAGTTGTGTCTGACTCTTTGCAACCCTGTGGGCTATAGACCACCAGGTTCCTCTGTTCATGGGATTCTCCAGGCAAGAATACTGGAGTGGGTTGCCATTTCCTTCGCCAGGGAATCTGCCCAACCCAGGGATCGAACCCGGGTCTCCTGCATTGCAGGCAGACGCTTTAACCTCTGAGCCACCAGGGTAGCCCCTATAACAGTATAGAAGGGCAGTCTATAAGTGACGTGGTATTGGAACCTCTTTTTCAGTGCTGGAGTTGGTCGGACGGGAACGTTCATCGCCCTGGACAGGCTCTTGCAGCACATTCGGGATCATGAGTTTGTCGACATCCTGGGGCTGGTGTCAGAAATGCGGTCATACCGGATGTCTATGGTACAGACCGAGGTAGGAACTGAATCATAGGCATTTTTAAATTGGGGCTTGACTGAAAAACTTCCCACTAGTCAATCCCATATTTCAAAACCATTGTCTCAAAATGTTTTTTGCATTTGCTGTTCCCAGTTTCTTACTGTGTGCATTCAAACTGCTCCAAGGTATAAAAGAAACAGATAACCATTCGGTATATAGTGTCTGCACTTTTATTGGTGTCCTATGCCCTCCAATAAGCCAGAGCACATGGATGTATCTATAATGGAATAAAACCTCTTTGAACAGACCGAGAGTTCAGTGAGGGTAACAGCCATCTGGGGAAATGCCACCAAGTGGAGACTTGGGAATTGGTGTGATTTAATTTCTATTTAAAATGCTAGACTCAATTCTGTAAGTTTGTCATTAGTTTGCCCTTCATGTGACTCTCTTCACTTGTGAGGATAATGTGTGTTGCACGTGTGCTTTCTGATGAGATAAAATCTTTATGATTTTAAGGATTTCCAGCCCTTCATCCACCAACACAGCCAGTCTCCTTGAGCTAAATGAATGGATTCCTTATTGTAACAATACAGAGGCATCTCCAGAAATAGCCATCAGTTCTACCTGCCCCCCTCCCCAGGCCTCCTCTTCTCCCAAACCCTTTCCTCCCGTGAAGCCTTTGAAATGCCCTCAGGCTGGAATGGCAGCCCCGCCTGGTGCCCGCACACAGCATCACAGCCTCAGAGAATCCGTGGGTGTACACCTGTGTGTGCCCCAAACCAGAGCACAATAGCTTCTTGGTAATCTTAGTCACCCAGCCGTACTCGCAACTTCTTAGCTTCAGGCGAACAATAATAATCCTCCTCCTGGAGGAGTGTGTGTGGGAGGAACACTTGTGGGATAGAACACAACCTGGCCTGACCGCTGATTTCAGTTCCCAAGGGATTAAAGCCTGCCTACTTCTTCCCTCTGCTTTTCCCGCCAACCACCACTAGATGTCAGTGTAGCGCAAAAGCCTGCTGTCCTGGCTCCTGTCTCAATGCTTCCGGTTTTCTCCCTTTGCTTGCCCTTTCCCATCTGGCCAAGGTTCTGCACAGCCATTCATTCCAATGTGTTTATTTCTGAGCTATAGCAACATCATAGCACTTTGGAAACAGTAACTCATTCACGTTCAGATGGCTCAGGGATGATTAGGAAACAAGACATCTATTCGTGTCCTCCTTGAGATCACTCACTTCCCAGCCCGGCTGCCTTCTAATTTACTGCCGTGGGGACATGAACATCACCTTGTTATCGTAAGTTTAAAAATGTCCCGGTTTCCCAGACAAGCCCAACTACCTAGTAATTAAACATTGCTTTATGAATCCATCCATATTTTTGGTTTTCACTTCTATAAATCCATATCCTACTATGTGATTAAAACTCCCTGTTATGTATATTAATCCCCAAGCTTCAAAGGCCCACTCCTTATTTTAAGTATTTTGGATTTGATGAATTGTCTGCCCCCATTGACTTAATTTATACCTTTTATAATTTTATAGACTGTGATTATAGCCTGTTAGCTTTCAACTTCCCAACAACAGAATCTTAATCCCTTTTTAAAAACTACCTTCACACGGCAGACCCTCTATCTGGTTTCCAGCATCATTATCCTTCTTCAGGTGTGGACATGAGACAAGGGCTGCCACAATGTTCTGCACAGCTGAGAAAAAAGTCTGATTCCCTCCCTAACTTTCTTTCCTCAAATTTTGATTGCTGCTTTGTTTATGGTAATATTTTAGGTTGACATCTCCAGGGAAGATGGTCTTTTTAAAGTATGATATCCCTTCCCTGAACTCACGTGGGAAAATTCAAGGTCTGCAGAAGAGGCAGAGGTCACCACGGGTCACTTATTTTTCCCAGCTGTTCCAGTCCACTCTCAAGTTCCCTCAGGATTTTGCTGGGATCCTCTCTAGCTCAAGTTGTTTGTTTATGTCAACTTCATCGTTAGTCATGTCTGGAACATCTTGTCCATTGGTTTACCTCTGTTTTCCCTCATTCCTATGCTCTTTGTGGTTCAGCCTGTAACTTGAATGTTAGGATTTTTCCTAACATGCTCCTTGAGCTCATTCATGCCAGAGTTATGCAGCCTCCTAGTTTACTGATGGTAATAAATAAAAACAGCTGAGTAAACAATTATTTTCCTTCAGCATCCCAAAGCACTCCTTTGCCACTAATGGTTTTCAAGAGGCCAGAGTAATTCTCCGGCTGAGTCCGTGTAAATACAGAAACCACAATGCTGTGTACAGGTTACCTCCTAGGCTAGTTTCTGATTTTTCTAGGTCCTCTCGATGGCCCATCACGCCAACCCCTCTACAAAGAGCAGAAGTCACTGATTAATTTGACCTCGTCCTCAGATGCACGTTTCAAGTGCCTGCTGCATGGGCTGTATCGTGATGAACCCTCCTCCTCTTTCTTACCTGAGCAGATGTACCGTGTGGGTCCCTACACAAGAGCAGAGAGTAGGGTGGTCAGATCAGACTCTGCAAGAGGCCTGAGTCCCAGCTTGACCACCTCGCAACTCACTTCACCTCTCAAAGCTCCCATTCCGATGAACAGATACACACAGATATATAAAATAGATAACCAACAAGAACCCTGCGAATAGCACAGGGAACTCTGCTCAATATTTGGTAATAACCTATAAGAAAAAGAATCTAAAATAAAAGACATAGATGCGTATATAACTAAATAAATGTCCTGTACTTCCAAAATGAACACACTAGGACTTCCCAGGTGATGCTAGTGGTAAAGAACCCAACTGCCAGTGCAGGAGACGTTTAAGAGTCTCTGGTTCAATCCCAGCGTCGGGAAGATCCCCTGGAGGAGGGAATGGCAACACACTCCAGTATTCTTGCCTGGAGAATCCTGTGAACTGAGGAACCTGGTGGATTACAGTCCATGGGGTCGCAAAGAGTTGGACACAACTGAAGCGAATCAGCACACATAAATCAGTTATGTGCTCTGTCGTTCAGTCATGTCCAACTCTTTGTGACCCCATGGATTGTAGTTTAAAAAGTTAAAAAAAATTTTTTTTAATGTTTTTTGAAGTTCCCATTTCTCATCTATAAAATGCAAAGGACGTTCACGAATTGTTTGTTGTAAAGTATGCATCAGATGAACCGATACCATCAAGATAAGTGCTTTGAAACTATAAAGTGTGGATGGCCTTCACCTCTCCTGAGCTCTCTTCTGTTTTCATCAAAGGTTTTCTTTCATTTTCCTCTCACAGACTTTCTCTGAAGGTGGGCTAGGTAGGGCCTTGCTTTGAGCCTCCAGGCCTCCTGATCGGCAGCTTAGATTTCTCCTGAACTCTCAGATATGTGTCTGTTAATAGTCTTTTGTTTACTTTTCCTGTGGCCTAAGTACTTTATTTATTTATTTATTTTTGACACAAAGTTTCACCACTGCGTCATTATGGGTTGAGAAACCAGGCACTCTCTGCCCTTATCAATGCCCTGTGCTTGACTAAACACCAGAGACCATGGAGGGATATGTCATAATGAGAAAGGGAAGTTCAGTTACTGATGTGATATTGTCATGAAATAAGGGAAGATATTTTCCCCCAATTTAAAAAAGAAAAAAAATACATGTGAGTCAAAGCCAGGGAAGTCTAAAGTCTTTAACCTTATCGTGTGTATGAAGTTGTCAAACAAAAGACTCCTTAAAATCCTGTGGATATTTTAACTGGTTCTTATTTAAAGATTATTTTTAATGGTATTACTTAGAGAGAAAGTCTGAGAAATAAGGAAAAGGAAATGGGATAAAGATAGCTACTGTCAGCATTTTGGTATTCGGAAAGATTAAAGGCAGGAGAAGGGGGTGGCAGATGAGATGGTTAGATAGCATCACTGACTCAATGAACATGAATCTGAGCAAACTCTGGGAGATAGTGAAGGGCAGGGAAGACTGGCAATGCTGCAGTCCATGGGGTCACAAAGAGTCAGACATGACTTAGCAACTGAACAACAGCAATAACAATGTCTCGGCCTTGGTCAAGTATAATGTTCACATAATTGTACTCATACGCTGTATACACATATCATAATTTTACATTCTGATTTTTCACTGAATATTTTGCTACATGTATCATCCCAAATTGCCTAAAACTCTATAAATCTCATTTTAGAGACTAAATACTCCCTCACTTTAGATATATCTTTGCTTATGCAAAACATTCTCCTTTTTCTATGACATTAAATTGTACTCCTTCCTACTTTCTTCTATCCATCCACACAACGTCATTTATTAGCAATTTATTAATTGTACCTCCACCAACTGGTTAAAAATGGCTGCTTCAACAAATTCAAATCATCATTGAATGCTACTTTTTGTTTAACTTTACTCACTTTGTAGATTAAAAAAAAAAATTGTTTTCGTTTACAATTTTTTTTATTACTTGGCCATTTTTTTGTACATGTTTTAATATTTTCTCAGTTTACTTCAAAAAACATTTAGTAAGTACAAACAATGTGCTGGGTATTAGGAATAAAAAATACCCAGTCCCTGCCTTTCAGGAATATTTGGTCTAGTGATTAGTATATTTTATTTGTTTGCCAATTTAAGTGTGTGTGTTACTGATGTGGATGAATTTTAAACAAAGATAAAGGTATTGACATTTGTCATAATTCTTGAAAATATTTTTCCCTCTTAGTTTCTAGTTTGCCCTTTATTTTATTCTTTTTTCTGCTTTTTACATACAACAGTTTGACATCTTTGTTCTAATTTATTTCATTGTTTAAAGTTTAGAAAGCCCAGGGGCCTCCCTAGCAAGCCAGTGGTTAAGACTCTGTGCTTCTGATGCAGGGGGTGTGGGTTTGATCCCTAGTCCAGGAACTAAGATCCCATATGGGGCATGGCATGGCCAAAAAAAATTTAGAAAGCCCTTCCTTAAAGTAATCAGAGAAGAATTAATCTATATATGCCTTTATATTTTTATGGCTTAATTTATTAAGTTTCCTGGAATTTACTTCAGTGTATTATGAGGCAATGTACAATTTTTTTTGAAAAAGCCCCTTGATTTACTGATTGAATATTCATTGCCTTTAGCATTAAGTAGTGATAGTCTAAATCCTATTATTAAATAAAATATTTTTACAGTTAATTCTCTTGGATCTTCTAGTTTTGAAATTGTGTTTTACAAATAATGAAGATTGTTTCCTTTGACATTCATCATAGTATTTAATACTCCCATAGTATTAACATATTATATTTTTGCACAAACATATCTTTTCTTATTTTTGGCCATGCCATATGGTATGTGGAATCTCAGTTCCCTAACCAGGGATTGAACCCATGCCCCCTGCAGCTGAAGCACAGAATCTTAACCACTGGCCTCCAGGGAAGTCGTTGCATAAGACACCTTGCTTTAAAACATCTTTATCTTTCGCTCCAGGAGCAGTACATTTTTATCCATCAGTGTGTGCAACTGATGTGGATGAAGAAGAAGCAACAGTTCTGTATCAGTGACGTCATCTATGAGAATGTCAGCAATTCCTAGCTCAGAATCCCAACAGTAAGTAGAGAAGACTCCATCATGGGCACCCTGTCTTAGAACAGTGAGAGAGGATATGATGGGATAAAGCAAAGACGGCAGCAGCTATTTGCACTGACTCTGCCCCCACAGAGCTGGCCATAGGGAGAGACACAGTAGCAGATCTTAGAGCTTCAGTGTGCCTTGGTTGGTGAGGGTGGCATGCAGGAGCTTCAGCAGCTCATAAAGATTGGACCTCCATTCCCTCCTGCCTGAACCTTAAATTACTCTGATATTGAATCTGTGCCTGCAGGATCCAGTCAGGACATTACCATCCAACCCTATTTGCAACCCACTCCAGTATTCTTGCCTGGAAAAATCCCATGGACAGAGGGGCATGAGGTCACAAAAGAGTCAGAAATGACTTAGCAATTAAACCACCATCACTACTTGTCTAGATACTTTATGCAAATATTTTGTTGACTACAAGTGCCATAGAAAGAGTTACAAAGAAAATATGAGCTGAAGTCAACACTCCCAAAGAAGAAAAACAATATTGACAATAGTCTCAGGTTATCGGAGTTCGGAAATGCCTTGATTTCATCTATTATATGAGCAGTTACTTGAGGACATCCTGAAAAAATTATACCACAGTCAATGCCTTGTTCTCACATTCTCCGTAGATCAGATATTGGAGGTGCAGATAATTGTGCCTAAAGTAACAAATAATCTTGTAATTCAATTGGGTAAACAGAGCATGGCATGTGTCTGAATATATTGGTATTGGGGGCACCACTGACAGGGAGAGAAAGGAGAGGGGTGCCTTATGGAAACATGAAAGGGTATGGACCAGTGGGTACCAGGATAGGATTAGCATTGGTCCTTTACATCCGTCAACAAAGAGAGACAGGAAGCACGAGGAAGGAGGAAGGATAAAGAATAAGAGAAGGCATGTGTGTGTCCTAAGTCGCTTCAGACACGACTGCAGGACTCTTTGAGACCTCATGGACTGTAGCCCACTAGGCTCCTCTCCATGGGAAGACAGACAGAGGCAAATTTGCAAGTAGAGGGAAAGGCTTTCAGAGCCATAGAAAGGAGGACTTACACAAAGAAAGATGCACAGGTAAGCCCACATCCTCATGGGCTGTGGGGTTGAGTGTAATGAGAATTAGGATGGAGTCAGGAAGTGATCAAAGCACTTCCAGCCACAGGGTTGCTGATGAGTGGCTTTACTCTCCCAGGCTACTTACCATCTCTCTCTCTCTCTTTTTTTTCTCTCTCTCTCTCTCATTTACAGGACAGAACATGATGTGTACCCGTCCCCTTTGCTCCCAGAGTTTTTTAGGGGGCCCTTACTAGCCATTCGCTAAAAAAGAGCCCCACTTGTAGTATGTGGTCAAGGAGATAATTTATCTCATATGAGCACCGGGAAGACTTAGCCTTAAAGAGCCTACTGTGTCTTTTGGACTCTTTCACTTCTGGACATTCAATAATGGACCAAATTCGACCAAACACCAGAAAGGTCCAGATGCTCTGCAGAGGGCAGGCAGCACAACACTTCCAAGAGTTTCACTGGCCCTTTACTGGTTGGGCTGAGTTTTTTGTTGTTGTTTTTAAGTGCAATAATTTTTGTACCTGTGTGATTTTATCAGAACATTACCTTGTTTTCTGCCCGCACTGTTGATCAAATTCATAGCCCAAGAAGGAACAGATATTGTTAGTGTCACATGATACCTCATTGTTAAAAAGAGGCATGGCCACACATGAAGAAATAGCACTTCTGCTTCAAGGAAGTTGAACCAATCATATCTGTACTCCAACACAGGCTATTGATTAGGATCGGGGAGGTAGATGGGGGTAGAAAAAGGGGTTCTCCCCACGGACCAAGCGCATATCTTTTCCAGATATGAAAAGCTGTAATTCATCTTCAAAGTAGAGTAGAAAAAATATTTAAGTCTTAATTGTTCTAGTTTTTTATTTTTTATTTTTTCCTGATTAACACTTCAGTGTTTCTTCCTTGGCCCTCTTGGACTAATATCACTGTTCAGATTCTTTTTCAACAAACTAGATCTGATTCAGAAGACTCTGTGAGGTCTGACTCTTTAGACTCCGTTGCTATCTGGGCAGTCTTGGTGCCTAGAGTTTGCATTCTTCTTTCTGTTGACCTGCATACACGTAAAAGCTATTTCTTTGCAAGCTATAAACACGCACTTTCCTCCAAAGAGCTGGGAATTTATAAAGTTGTGGCAATGAACTGCAGCATGCTAGGACAATGATTTGGCTACATTTTTGGGGGGGTAATATTGTCAAGCGTCTCTCTGGATTCCGACAGAGATCTCTTTCTGTTTTGTGTTCCTTTGGGCTGTCAGTTTCATTTTAACCCGTGTAACTAGCAACACTTTATTCTTTGCATTTTGTATAATTACAGTACATGATGGTGTCTTGTGACATGAACTGCTGTCGAAATGGACACAGATGGTATCCTGAAGCCTGTTACTTTGTGTCGCTTTCCTGAGAAGGAAGAGGTGATGATTCACAAAGGAAAACACTTTGAGTTGAAAGTAAACACAAACTGGCTGCCTCGCCCGGGCTGTCCTGAACTGTCCTGTGTGCGTTTCAGGAGGCTGTGTCCCCCATCTGTGTATCCTTCCCTCGCCCTGGCTCTCCCCTATCCTGAGACCCTTCAGGAAGCCATGCACGTGACATCAGTTTCATATGTGATCAGTGACCTTAGCGCTGGTGAAGGATGCCAAGGGAACAGCTCTGCACCCCACTGTCTCTTGTCACTGAGAATGCCTGGCCATAACGCAGCTTGGCACAATCCTCTGCAAGACCTGGCCAGAGAGTCTCAGGTTGGCATCACGGGGGGAATGGGCAGAGGTGGTCCAGACCCTGCAGGTTAACAGCTTGGTTCTCTGGGTGTTATCAGTTTTGACTTGCACTCCCCTCCTTCCCCTTCTCACCTCCCCATTGCCCCCTCCTTCTCTTCTCACTCCCACACCTGAGATCCCTTCTTGGACATGTTCATAATGTATTGCTCCATTCCCAGGAACTAAAGAAAAGTGCCAAGTGTTTATGTGTGACTTCCTTAGGTGTTCGCACACAGACAGGTCAGGAGTGAAGTGTGCACCCTGGGGTGAACTGATAAGACACCTGCTGGTATTAGTGCATTTCCCATGCTCACAGACTGGAACTTTACTTCCCTGAAACTTAAAGCGCTTTGTAAATATTTTATGATTGTCTTGAGCACCCCTTCTTGGTAAGGATCAAATAGTCCCAGATCAGTTTTCCCAAAAGAGAAGATGAAGTATCCAGAGATAGAGGGAAGATTCGGAGAAAACTCACACCAGCTGCTTTATCAGATCCTTCGTTCAAGGGTTTTCACAGCCATCACTCTGTACTCCCCTGGTACACCAGTGCTCTTAAAATTGTAAAGTTTATGGTGGGAAAAGCATCTATCTGTCAGAAGACTTGGATTTTCATCCTATTAGGGGACTTTGAAATTATCTGTCCTGAGTCTCCATTGATGAACTGTGGAAGTGCCTACTAAAAGCACCGTATTTCACAGGTGTAAAGGGTATCAGATATGATAATTCATGCAAAGATGCTTTGTATCTTATTCTTTCTTGTACCCTAGGGGATTCTCGAACCAACTCAATTTCCACTCTAGGATTCAACTTTAAAAATTGAGAGCAGAGGCAGTCAGGGCCTCTGTGTTATTAACTAAGGTATTTTTTAATCATCTGAGTAGTGCTACAGCACAGTGAATATGGAGGCATTAGCACATGTGATCCACAGTAGCCTACATGGTGCTTAGAAAGAGCTGAAGATTCTGATTTTACATAAATAGCTTAGAGAATATCTTTACAAACCCCGGTTTCCTAATATATTTGTGTTACAACACATGACATAAAAGTTTTTGCAGAGGGGTGGGTAAAAGTGAAGAGAAAGGAGAGGAAATAAGATTTCAAAATGAACCATCAGTGATAAGCCTAGATATTTGGCAATTATTTCCTTATAAAAATCATGGTGTATAAGTTTGAAACATATCAAAAGTGCAGTGCATCAGTTTACTTAAAAAGTCAGTAGTGTCAAATGTATTTTTTTGGGCAACAGATTTCTCTTTCTAAATATATTCTGAGTCACATAATTTTGGATTAACAAGATATTTAACTTTGAGTGATACTGAGATCAAATTTCTGGGCTTCAAAAGCCAATTTCTGAAGTTGATTGAGAAATGACCTCGAGGCTCTAATTTATAAATTTAATATCTAATACCAATATATCCATACCTACACATTATATTAGTCTTCCCTTATAGCTCAATTGGTAAAGAATCTGCCTGCAATACAGGAGACCCAGGTTCAATCCCTGGGTTTGGAAGATCCCCTGGAGAAGGAAATGGCAACCCGCTCCAGTATTCTTGCCTGGAGAATCCCAGGGACAGAGGAGCCTGGCAGACTACAGTCCATGGGGTTGCAAGAATCAGACATGACTTAACAAATAAACTACCACCACACATTATATGGCTTTATTTAACTTGCAAAGGAAGGAAGGTGAAAGATGGCAACCTTTTGCTGTGTTCTAGTCCAGAATTTATCATTTTCCACTACAAAGTCAACACTGCCGCTCAAATTTAAAATGAGAAAATTTAGTAAGGTTTTTTTTTTAAGTTCCTGTAAATCTTTAATTCGATTTTATAATCTCCCCCCTTTTCTAAAATCTGTCCCTGCCCCCAGAAAGGTGATACATCTCTCAAACAAAGCTGGGGTGTAAACATGTAAAGCAGGGGCTGGAGACTTTGAGAGTTTTTTTGCAGACCTTATGAGAGCTGCTGGCTAGGGCATTGGCTCTCAACCAAGGAGGTAAAGTTACTGAATTCAATCTCTAAGAGCCAAAATCCTCCCTGCTTTCTAGGAGGCCTTCCTTTCCTCCTCGGGAAATGTCTGATGTAATGTGCTTCAAACTAACTGGCTGCATTCCTAGCTCACCGATCACTCTCCTGGGGCTTGGCACAGGCTCAGAGGCCTTACCCAGCTCTGAACAGAACATCCACTTTGGCCAAAGGGGTTAGAAAGCAGCAAAAACCTAACATACACCAACTCCTACCTCTGCCTCTGGTTTTTTAACCATCCTGTTTGGAGGCATTTGAAGGAAACTTAAGCCGTCATCTCTCTAACTCCTGGCCTTCCAGAACAGCAGGATTTTTGTTTGTTGTTTTCAGTTTCAACTTACACTTATCACAAAACCTGATCCTGGTGGGCCACTCAGTAAAAGATGAAGGACCATGTATAGCTCTGGGAGTTGTACTATGAGGGACATGAGCAAACTGAAGATTGTCCAGGGCGGGTCACCAGAACCCTCAGCAATGCCGAAGGCAAAAGTGATGACCACCAGACCTCGACTGACTGAGGCCATTCAGCCTGGAGTCAAGGACGAGTCACTGGTTTGTTGAATCATTCGTTAAACAAATATGTGTTTTTGTAATCACTTTAAATGAACCGATCAATCAACCAAAGAAATATTTTTTGATCACTTACAATACTCATACATGAGAGCACAAATCTAGAGAAGGGAATGGCAACCCACTCCAGTATTCTTGCCCAGAGAATCCCATGGACAGAGGAGCCTGGTGGGCTACAGTCCATGGGGTAACAAAGAGTCGGACACGATGGAGTGATCCAGCACACACGCAGAGCACGAATGGTTGCCACAGGCTAACTTGGAAAAATACGGAATCAGAGTTTGGTTGTTGTTGAAAGGACTAAGAAAGCAATTAGACAAATGAAACAAGTTTTTTTCTACATTTTTCACTTGTGTAGCTCAAATGTCAATACATCTGTAAGAGTACACCAGTAATGGTGGTGTACGTTTTGTCCCAACAGCTCATAGAACAGAAATACCACGTTCTCGTGGCTTTTGTTACTTATCAATCACCGTAGACCCTGACATGCTTCTTCTTCATGAGGATCAGCAAACCAGCCTAGTCTCCTACTCAAAATCAGACTCTCCTCCACCCCCATCCCTGGCAGATGGCTAATTCTTTTCTATGAACCACTTCCAGTATGCTTCTGGAATTGCCATCTCTAGGGCAGCCCATCGCTCCATTCATCAGAAAGTGTTTCCTTCTCTTGCTTACACATCTAAGGACCTTACTAACAATAAGGGTGTCTGGCTCTGTACCTCTCATGGAGAGAGGCGTGAAGTCCAAATCCACTTTCCCATTTTGGTCAAAGGGCACTGTCCAGGTTACCTTGACAGAGGCTGACTTTCAAAACATTCCATTTGAGAAAAACAGTAGATTTATAGCTCTCAAAGAAAATTATTTGTTGACTCAACATCCCACTCTAGGCACCGTGGAAGTGACTGGGGTTGTGACATAGAGACAAGGTCACTGCTTCAGGAGTTTATATTCTAGCAGGTGGAGTCAGTGGTAAAGAACCTGCCTGCCAATGCAGGAGGCTCAAGAGATATGGGTTCAATCCCTGGGTCTGGAAGATCCCCTCAAGTAGTAAATGGCTACTTACTCCAGTATTCTTGCCTGGGAAATCCCATAGACAGAGGAGACTGACAGGCTACAGCCCATAGGGTAGCAAAGAGTCACGCACGACTGAGTGACTGAGCATGCAGTTACACAAGGGGACTTAAGAATGGAAAGTAAGGGCAGCAGAGTAGTACGGATAATGTGATATGTGCTTGCTAAGTCACTTCAGTCGTGTCCAACTCTTTGCTACCGTATGAACTGTAGCCCACCAGGCTCCTCTGTCCATGGGGAATTTTCAGGCAAGAATACTGGAGTGGGTAGCCATGCCCTCCTCCAGGAAATCTTCCGCACCAAAGGATCGAACCCGGGTCTCCTGTGGAAACTGCATTGCTGATGGATTCTTTACTGCTGAGCCACAGGGGAAGCCCACAGATGATGTGACAGAAATACATAAAGCAGAAACTGTCAACCCAAGAGCACAGATGATTTCTTTCTGGAAGGGTCAAGGAAGACTAGACTGCCATATTAAAGTATTTAAGACTACAGAGCTACACTAAGGGCTGCTAAGGCTGTACACCCTACTCTGCAAGCAGCAAGCATTCATAAAACACCCACACCGTCCATTGCTGGGGCTCATATGGGTAACCAAACCTCCAAACCCACCTTCTGAAGCTTTTCTTCCTGGCTGACTCTCAAAATGACAATTTCTTTCCAGGACTCCACAGACCGCTCCAGCTCATGTGTTTTTCAGCAGAAGCAAGTGGGTTTACCATCACTGCAAACATAATTGAACATACCAGGAGTCACATTGCCCAGGCACTTAAAGTCAGTTTTGCTCAATGGAAGGAAGGCAGAAGTAGAAGACTCTATTCCCTGGCCCCTGGGTCCCGAAAATCAGCCTGGAGGAGTCCTGCCTACCCCTCCCTCCATCTCCCCTCCCTTTACTTACGTATCACCTCCAGATAAACATTTGTTGCTCTTGTTGTTTAGTTGCTCAGTCATGTCTGACTCTGCGACCCCACGGACTGTAGCCCACCGGTCTCTTCTATCCATGAAATTCTCCAGGCAAGAATACCGGAGCAGGTTGCCATTTCCTCCTCTGGGGCTCTTCCCAATCCAGGGATTGAACCTGCATCTCCTGCTTAGCAGGAGGATTCTTTACCACTGAGCCACCTGGGAAGCCCGCAGGTAGACATGGTGGTGGCAAAAAGGTGGAAGGGGGCTGGGTCCCTGGGTCGACACCTGGAGAAGCCCCTGCCTGCACTGGCCCATGGTGTGATCCAATAACACATTTCCACTGTGTCATCATGAGGTTCTAGAGTTGTCGGTTATGGTAGTCAGCGTGCCCTTAACTCATATGGCAGCACAGGGATAACCTTTCTATTATGTTCCATCTCAGTTATGGTGGGAGTTTCTCAGGGCAGTGGTGTGTGACTATCCAATAAAATTTGCAGAAGACAGGTTAAAGGTGACACAGAACAGAGAAAGGGTAACACACAAGGCAAATAATGGCTCAGGAAGAGGTCACCACAACCGTGATGCTGCTTTTAAAAAATAAACTTTTCTATGGAAATACATACTCTTCTCCAGAAGTGGTTTTCCTCCAAGTTAGAGCTCTCCTACTCTCTATCTTTTTTGTCCCTTCCCAAAACCCGTAACAGGGCTTCCCTGGTGGCTCAATGATAAAGAATCCACCTGCCAATGCAGGATACCTGGGTTTGACCTTTAAATCAGGAAGATCCTCTGGAGGAGGAAATGGCAACCCACTCCAGGATTCTTGCTGGGGAAATCCCATGGACAGAGGAGCCTGGTGGGTTGCAGTCAGTAGGGTCACAAAGAGACACAACTTAGTGACCAAGCAACAACAACAACAAACCCATAATGAGACCATTACGTAGGAAACACACTCAAATTTTTCAGCCATACTGGGGACTATGGACTCTGAATCTGATTCCTGGGTTTCAGCAAAAAATAGGACCCTGGGTGGTTCCACATCAATGAGAGATCAAATGTATGGGAGGCCATGAGGCTTGGCACATGGGAGCTGCTGAGCCCAGATGTCATGGTAAGCCCAGGGATGTGGAAAGGAGCTCAAAGCCAGCTGACACAACCTAATTTTGTTCAGTTCTAAGAACGCCAAAAGTCTATGGGCTGTTTCAACTAAGAAAAGTTAGCTGCAACCACTACTGCCTTTACAAATGCAAACAACAGAATGGGCTTGGAAGGGTTCTTTCATGTTCAAAACCAACTAAATCACATTCTCCCTTAATCAGCAAACTTGGGAAGCCGGACAGGATAGGGCCTAGCAGTATAGCAGACGAAGCAGTTTAGAACCACAGACTGTGGTTGGAGAGAGATTCGAGCTAAGCCTCAGCCCCTTGCTATGACTCAGTGGCCTCATCTGTGAAATGGATGTAGTGACGGTAGCTTTTTCTCAGGGCTTCAACAAATAGATGATGTGCAAAGGGCTGAAAACCCTTCCTGGAATGACTTAATGTGTTACATAGCTCTCCAGTGAACAAGTAAACTTACCATCTCCAAGGGCCATCTTGGAATTCTCGAATACATTTGATAAAAGCGTCTAAAGCTGGTGCCTGTGCTGGGCTGGCTCGGTGCCCCCGGAGTGACACCTGAACCACCCCGCTTCCATCCCACTCCCAATGGTCAGGAAAACTTTGGGATATAGAACAGGTCCAGGCTGTGACCCAAGGAGGACCCTCATGCCATAGACACGTGGTGCCTAGCAGGAGCCGATCCTCTGGATCAGAGCCCTGCACCACCCGGGCCTGGCTTTTCAACTGTGAATCTCCTCTGTCAAGTGCATCATGAAACCCACACAAGCGGGTTTCCCAGAAAAGCAATGCCAGGGCTTGGTCCACATTCAGTGGAAAAATCTGCAGTAGTAGTGCAAGAAGCCTGTGCAAATCTGTGGCAGTAAAACCCTGTCTGAAAAGCCAGCTACTTGTTCTGAAACAAAAAATGCCAACTTGTGATTACAAACATCAATACCCAAACCCACCTGGGCAGGGCCAACAGTGAACAGGTATCTCTGGTGAACATCACCGAATCACTCTGAGAACTGGTTGTCTTGTTCATGTGAGAGAGGGAAGTGAGTGAAAGTCGCTCAGTCGTGTCCAACTCTTTGAGACCTGGTGGACTATACAGTCCGTGGAATTCTCCAGGCCAGAACACTGGATTGGGGAGCCATTCCCTTCACCAGGGGATCGTCCCAACCCAGGGATCAAACCCAGGTCTCTCACATTGCAGGCGGATTCTTTACCAGCTGGGCCACCAGGGAAGCCCAAGAATACTGGAGTGGGTAGCCAATCCCTTCTCTAGGTGAACTCACCAACCCAGGAATTGAACCAGGGTCTCCTGCATGGCAGGCGGATTCTTTACCAGTGGAGCTACCAGGGAAGCCCTGTCTTGTTTGAGACCTGGAATAAGAAGAGCGTCCTCTACAGGGCTGTGCTGAGAGCTGCTTGCTGTGATGCCTGGTGGTTTAGGGACGTGGAGTGACATGGTTAAAACAATATAGACTTTCGAGTCATGGTGCTCTGCCACCTAGCATCCCTGTGCCCTTGAGAAGTCACCTACTATCTCTGAGCTGAGAGTGAAAGTGTTAGTTGCTCAGTCATGTCCGACTCTTTGCAACCCTGTGGACTGTAGCCCACCAGGCTCCTCTGTCCATGGGATTCTCCAGGCAAGAATACTGCAGTGGGTTACCATTCTCTTCTCCAGGGGATCTTCCTGACCCAGGGATCGAACCCAGGTCTCCTGCATTGCAAGCAGATTCTTTACCATCTGCGCCACCAGGAAAGCCACCTATCTCTGAGCCTGAGTGTCCCACAAGACACAAAGCACTGTCTACTTTGTGGAGTTGTGGGAAAACTCAGAACTGGTCATGTACAGCGTAAGCTGAGGACAGAGTCAGAATGGAATACATGCTATGTGATTCTCCAATTTTCTTTCTCTCTGTACATTTAGACCAGTAGACCTTCCCCCTCATTCCAGCACCCAGACATCTGCAGAGTGAGCCCACCCAACTGAGTTCTCACCACCCTGGGTGCACTGATCGGGAGACCCTCTCCAGTAGATGGGCTCCCCACACTGGTGGTACCAACCCTTTGTGCTAAACGCTGCCACACTTGGCATCAGGAGCTCTGAAGGAGAGGCTTATCCACATACATCTATCAGGATTATGGGACACTCACTTTGACAAATGCTAAAAACAGTGGGACATATCTGAGCAATTCTAGATAGCTGTTTTAATTTGCATTTTGCAAATTACCGGGGCATAAAATAACAATAGTCATTCCCTCATTTTTTTTCCTGTTGCTGCAAGATAAATGAAATGATTTACCCAAACATCCACATCCTGCCCTATGATAAGATTGGTTTTAGAGACGAGGCAATAAACTAATTCCCTGTTGTTTAGTCACTCAGTCGTGTCCCACTCTCTGCCACCCATGGACTATAGCCCACCCGGCTCTCTGTCCACGGGATTTCCCAGGCCAGAATACTGGAGTGAGTTGTCATTTCTTTCTCCAGGGTATCCTTAGATCCAGGGATTGAACTCAGGTCTCCTGTATTAGCAGGTAGATTCTTTACCACTGAGCCAGCAGGGAAGCCCATACCACAGATTAAATCGCAGCAAGTGTGGATCCATTCCTGGTTCTGGTGTGGCTATCGTAGGGAAGACTGGAATGAGGAACAGCTCGTTTTGCCCTGATGTAATAGCATCTGACATAATTCTGCTCCTAAGCAGTATGCAAGGGTGTTCTCTTTGGTGAGGGCAATTCTTGGACAAGGTCTTAGCTGTGAGTTACCAGCAGTCGCATCCCCCAACAGCAGGGGGATGAGAGTGTCCCATGGGGGCAATCTGGTAGTGCATGGAGGCATCTGCTCCACTCTTCCACTCTCAGAATTCCCTGATGCCCCAGAAAGCCAACTCTGTATGCAAAGCTCCAGACTGAAGAAAAGATTCTCATCTTTAGACATCAGAGCGGAGGAGGAAGGCAGGTATCATAGCAGGATCTAGAAATAAGGAACTGTGAGAGGATGTCAATGGCAATTATCTTGTCTCAATAGAGCAGTGTTTTGCAGGGGTGATCAGCCATCTGAAATTATCCCAAGATGTAAGTGACTGTTGTGACCAAGCACTGTATTTCCTGGTCTAATTGTTGCTATGGAATGATTAGTTTCCAACCCACCTTCCCGTTCATCTGCAAGGGCCTTCATGGAGGAGGAGCTCTGTGGAATCTGGACCAGTGGTTTCCAAATGAGGTTCCAGGTCTCCTCTTTGCAGCTTCAATGAGAGGAACACTGAATTTTGCCTGTTTTATACAGTGAGATACCATATAAAATTTCATATTTTAAAAAGATGATTTTTCTGTTTAAAATGTTTTTTATACACTGACCTATGATATCTGAGAGAAAAGATTTGCAGGATGTAGAAAAGTCTCTGCGTTAGATCAGATTTCAGTTGTTCCACTTACTCTGCAACAAGCTACTTAATTTATATCTGAGTTTCATTCTCCTCATCCACAAAGTGGGGAATATATGTGAAAGCTTTCAGCACACAAGAGTTCACTTTCCATTTTCTTTTCTTTAAGAATAGATGAAAGGTAGGCTTCCCCGGTGGCTCAGTGGTAAGGAATCTGTCTGCCAATGCAGAAAACATGGGTTCAGTCCCTGATCTGGGAAGATCACACATATCGAGGAGCAACTAAGCCCGTGTACCACAACTATTAAACTTGTGCTCTAGAGCCTGGGGGCTGCAACCACGGAGCCTGTGTGCTGCAGCTACTGAAGCCCATGCTACACAACGAGAGAAGCCACCATAATGAAGAGCACACACACTGTAGCTAGAAAGTGGCCCCTGCTCTCTGAAACTAGAGGAAAACCCTCGCAGCAACAAAGACCCAGCATAGCCAGATAAATTAATATCAAAGGCTTCCCAAGTAGTGCTAGCAGTAAAGAATCTGCCTGCCAGTGCAGGAGACATCAGAGACTCAGGTTCAGTCCTTAGGTTGGGAGGATCCCCTGGAGGAGGGCACAGCAACCCACTCTAGGATTCTTGCCTGGAGAATCCTATGGACAGAGGAATTTGGCAGGCTACAGTCCATAGGGTCACATGGAGTCAGACATGACTAAAGTGACTTAGCATGCATGCATGTATAAAAAAAGAAATGCACACACAATCCTCACAGGATTATAAACAAAGAACAGATGGGAGTAAAGAAGGCCTTAGTGTATGACACCAGTTCAGAGTAAGAAACCATAAAATAGGACAAGCTCTTGGAGACCTAGAGATAATAATTACTTACCATTCATGTGTGTGTGTGTGTGTGTGTGTTTTATTCTCAGATTTTTTTGTTATCTGAAAGAAACGATGTGTTCATTTGGAGGAGTAACAGGAATGACTGAAGCTAGAGAAATTATCTTCTACTCCATGGCCACGCTTGAGGGATAAGGCTGACTGTTTCAGGGTCCAGGAGGTGGGGCAGCCCAGAAAAGCAGTAAGACTTGGGCCAAGTGTCTGGAGCCACAGTCAGGAAGGGAAGAGCCCAGGCAACCAGCCAGCACCAGGACCATCTGGGCCTGGCAGGAGCCCTGGTTCATTGCCCACTTGGTCACAGCAGCAAACTAGATGAAGTATGCCTAGGGCCTTCAGGAAGCGCATCAGCTGTTAGAATATCCCTAGTGGTACAGACATGACTGAAGCGAGTTAGCAGCAGCAGCAGCAGCAGCAGCAGCGGTATAGAACCCAGTTTCGGAACCTCACTCCCCTCAGAGCATCTGATAGACATACCTCACCCCAGTTCAGGTCAGTGTTTAGGAGGATGGTTCTCAGTAATTCCTTTTATCTTATCAGAATTTTACTTGCTTTTTATCTGATAACCTTTCCCTCACAAATGTGATTTGAAACACCTGAACATTTGGGTACTAGGAGATTATTTCTTTTCTTGGTAACTGGGTACCTCCTGCATCAAAAAAAAAAAAAACACTGAGGATTTCTCATAAAACTGAGCTCAGAGCACTGGCTTCTTCACCTTCTTTTCTGTCCCAAACATGCAAAAAGAAAGTAATAAATAGGCGAGGAAAGGAGGCTGTGAGTGATATAAGGCCAGTGACGTGGTGTGAGGCTGTGATGCAAGCTGGTGAGAGCCTGTACGTGGTGCGAGGCTGCGAGGTTGTGTAGGAGTCAGTCCTGGAGAAGCCTGCATTGAAGAGGGGATGGAGGACCAAGATGGTAGAAACAGAATGGGTTGGGCCGGGGGGTAGATGGGAGTACTGAGTAAAATTCCTGTCTGGGACCCAGAACTGCTGGAACTAGACCCCTTCTCTGGAAATTGCCTATAGCAGCCACGACTTTTTTGAGCATGTTATGTTTTAAGTAAGGAAAAGAAGATCCAAGAGGAGGGTGGTAAAATGGTAACTACTTGATACTTTCTCCTGCTGATTCATCCCCAGGGGCCCTTGACACAACCTTACAAAGACCTCTGAATAGACTAACTTAAAAGCATGTCTTTTGGGAAACACCCAATGTCACATGTATAAAATCACAGTCTCTGGGAAGTCAGCACTGATTTTTGGTGGTTTTAAGATGTAATTTGCCCCACAAGTGACCAATAAAATTAATCTCAGGGATAAATACAGCAAGTTGCCAACAGTTCTTCAGATTGTATATCCTCTGAAGGCAGAGGATACCTCTAGGATTCTCACTGAATATGCAATTGTTAAAGCAGACCCTTACAAAATGTTTACTAAGCGAACATTGTCTTTTCCTATTCAGAAACAACCAGTCTTTATAAAAATCCCTGTGAGTGTGTACAACTTTTTAATATTGTTCCATGTAAGCACTGGGAAGAAAGAGACCGGAACCAACCTCATGAGATCTTCACTCAGCAGCAACACAGCCTCTATAAAAAAAGGCTAAATGTAAATTCTGGGACTGACAAAATACAATAACTGAAAAGAAGATTCACTGGATTGTCTTGACACATACTGGAAGACAGATCACAGGGGAGAAAACGAGTTGGTGAAGCTGAATACATTACAAAAAAATTTTTATTGTCTCTTGGCCGCACCATACAGCACATGGGATCTTCATTCCTCAACCAGGGATCAAATCCATGCTCCCTGCAGTGGAAGTGCAGAGTCTTAGCACTGGACCACCAGGCAAATCCCAAGCTGAATACATATGGATATAAATTTCTAATCTGAAGAACAGGGGAGAAAAGATTTTTCATATATTGAACACTAGGCAATAAAAGCTGAAAAATAAATGCAGAAAATCCTACAGTTGCTCCAATTTTCTGCCTAGGTATGGCTTTCAAAGTTCAGTGCAGGGAGAGAGAACTGAGGTGGAGTTCAGTAGACTCCTTGAGTTGAGGAGACAAAAGCTTAGAGAGTGACAAGGGCAAGGGAACTAAAATTCATAGCACAGAGTCACAGAGCAAAGAAAGCTGCATCAAGGGAGAGCTCTGGAGATACACATAGGGTCTCCGTAGAGTCATAAGTGGAGGATGGCTCATTGCATGCCTATTAGAAAACTGCTCAAGCCTGAGGAAAAGACTCACATGAGAGGACTTAGAAGGACAATTCTGAGCTCACCAGAACCAGGCATAGTCCCTATTATCATCTGTTACAGTGGGAAACATAATGCATGGAGTAATAGGTTGAGGATTCAGGAGAGTTTTGCTTCAATAGTGCAATAAAATTGGTTGTAATATAAATATTGCTCTGGTTCCACCTAAAAATACATAAAGAAAGGAAAGATCAGAAAGGATCCAACTCTTACTAAGTAATTGAATAGCATGCCAAAACTAAGCACAATAACATTTGAAGTTATACAAAAGTATCCAGCAACTAACAAGGTAAAATTCACAGTATCTGGCATCCAATTAAAAATTACATTAAAAGTGAAAGATACAGAAAAGAATCCTGAAAGTGATCAGAGCTTTTAAAATTTCAAGCACACAAAGAAGCAAAAAAAAAAAATTCATTAAAAAATCAATCATAATTAACCTAGAAGATATAATGATGACAGAATTAGTAAGTAAGAATACTAAGATAGTTTCACTGCCTTCCATACAACGGAAAAAAATCAAAGAAATATTGAGCAAGTCAAGTAGGGACAGGAAAGATATTTTTCAAAAAGTAAAACTTTTAATGATGAAAACCCTAATATCTGAGATGAAAAACACAAATGGAAAAGATGAACAGCAGATTAGAAATTACAGAAGAAAAGATTAGTGAACTTGAAAACAGGAACAGAAACTACCTAAAATGAAATGATATCATCAACTCAATGGACGTGAGTTTGAGCAAATTCAGGGAGAGAGTGAAGCCTGATGTGAACCCTGATGTGCGCTGCAGTCCATGGGGTCGCAAAGAGTAGGACACAACTGAGCAACTGAACAACAACAAAAAATGAAACACCGAGAAAAAAACTCAGTAAAAAATTATCAGTGACCTTAGGAAAACTTCAAATGGCTCAGCATACATGAAATTGGAGACTCCCAAGGACAGAAGGCAGGAAGGACAGGAAAAAAAAGTAATAATGACCGAAACTTGACCAAAATTAATAGAAAACTATAATCCTAGTTTCCAAAAGCTCAATGAACATCAAAAACAAAAACAAGAAATATACAAAGGCCGAGAAAATTCAGCCATAAGCAAATGGCTTAACACCAGTGATGAGATCTCCACTTTGGCAGCAACAGTTGATTGGTGATTAGGTGATCCTAGTTTCTAGTTTTTTCCCTCTGTGTTTTCAGAACCAGCATCACTGCACCACCCCCTCCCCACCCACCCCAGAGGTAAACTGTCCAGAATCGCCTCCCTCTCCTTCGAGCTTCCATGCCAGGTCTCCAGGGGTTCTCTCCTCTGTGTTCATGAGGCACCAACATGAGACAGTGCCTTCTCTTCAGTGGTCTGTGTCCCAGCTCCCAGGGCCCTTCCCCTCCTCAGACTTCTAAATGCTGGCAAACCCAAGCCCCTTCCCTATGCAACGCTAGCCCAAGGGGCAGGGGCTTCTTCCTATTATTCCCACCTCTGTGATGTCACAGTGTTTTCTTTTTGCCTGTTTAACCAATTCCTTCTGTTAAATACTGTTTAAACAACAGAGAAAGATGACTGCATCTTGTTGGGTAAAAGAATAAACATTTATGTGTATGCTTATATATTTTTACTTTATTCTTGTTGCTCCCACTAATGTAATCTTAAGGAAAGACTTTGCCAGTCTTTTCACTATGGTATTCAGAGCATCAGAACCATTCCCAGTACATAAGTGGATAAATACACGAAATTTTTACAAGTTGGATGTTTGCTATAAGAGATTATAGAATCCAGTTCAAAATAAGACTGCAAAGTGGAGTTAGAGACAATTTAAGTCGGGCCAGGAAGTTCATTTTTACAAAGATCTAACCATTTAACAGTTCATTTTACAAAGATTTATTGAGCATCTACTATGTATCAGACACTATAGCAGAAACATGTTTTGATCATTTTATAGAATTTCAAAGATGTATAAAAGAGTGTATATGTAAGCCAAGTAGCCAGAGTTGAAACAGGTTGATTATTGAGCTGTTCTTTCAGTTTCAAATCTACCTGCTTTAGTCTCAGCTTTGCAATTTGGGGCTTTGCCAGGTGGGTGACCAATAGATTCTGCCACTGGATCATAAGAAGCTAGACAGGGAACAAGGGACTTGCTTCCTTCTGTTCTACTTCCTGTTTCTGTCAACATCACCTTAATAATAGCCCTCCACTTTGTAAGTAGCAATTGATTCCCAGTAGGTTCCAGTGACTCCCAAGAGCAGCCTCCTTATTCTCCCTCCGGAAATCCCAGTTTCAGCTGCCTGGCCTGCTGTCCTTAAGTATCTGAGTCCCAGCTCCATGGATTTGCCCAACTATTTTATTTCTTTTTACTTTTTATTGGAGAATAGTTGTTTTACACCGCTGTGTCACTCTCTGCTATACCGCAAAATGAATCAGCTATACATATACATACATCCCTTCTTTTTTGGACTTACTTCACATTTAGGTCACCACAAAGTGCTGAGTAGAGTTCCCCGTGCTATATAGTTGGTTCTTGTTATCTATTATTAGTTATTAGTTATATTAGTTATCCATTTTATACATAGTTAATAGTGTATATGTGTCAATCCCACTCTCCCAATCCATTCCCATCCTCCTCTTTCTGCCTTGGTATCCATACGTTTGTTCTCTGTCTTTGTCTCTATTTCTGTTTTGTAAATAAGATCATCTATACCTATTTTTCTAGAACCCACATACATGTGTTAATATATGGTATTTGTTTTTCTCTTTCTGAATTTATCCCACTACTGGGCATACACCCAGAAAGTCAACGTCTCTCAGTCATGTCTGGCCCTTTGGTACCCCCATGGACTATACAGTCCGTGGGATTCTCCAGGCCAGAATACTGGAGTGAGTAGCCATTCCTTCTCCAGGGGATCTTCCTGACCCAGGAATCGAACTGGTGTCTCCTGCATTGCAGGCGGATTCTTTACCAGCTGAGCTACCAGGGAAGCCCCACACCCAGAGTAAACCATAATTCAAAAAGATACATGTTCACTGCAGCACAATTTACAACAGCCAGGACATGGAAACAAACTAAATATCCATCAACAGCAATGGATAGAGAAGATGTGGTACATACATCCAGTGGGATTTTACTCAGCCATAAAAAAGAATAACACCGGGTCATTTGGAAAGACGTGGATGGGCGCATAGACTGCCATACAGAGTAAACTATTTTTTTTTCCAGCTGAATTATTTTCTGAATTCCTGAGGCAACAGCACCAGTTAGGCTGTGCCCCTCTTCTGGGAGGTCTGTTTATTTACCAGTGGTGGGAACTTTTCTCCAAATTTCTTATCCCAGTAACCTAACTCCTCAGATGTCTGGCTCAAATTCTCCCTCCAGCTTTTCAATTCCATGAATTTCAACTCTTCTCTTTGTCGTCACCACCCTGAAGGAGGTAACTACTTCCTGCAATTACTACCTCTGTGATATTTTCCTTTGGAATTTTATAGCATAAAGACATACTTATAAATGACACCAATTCTTTTTGAATCAGATTATGCTTCACGACCCAGGTAATCACGATGGTGTGATCACTGACCTAGAGCCAGACATCCTGGAATGTGAAGTCAAGTGGGCCTTAGAAAGCATCACTATGAACAAAGCTAGTGGAGGTAATGGAATTCCAGTTGAGCTATTTCAAATCCTGAAAGACGATGCTGTGAAAGTGCTGCACTCAGTATGCCAGCAAATTTGGAAAACTCAGCAGTGGCCACAGGACTGGAAAAGGTCAGTTTTCATTCCAGTCCCAAAGAAAGGCAATGCCAAAGAATGCTCAAACTACCACACAATTGCACTCATCTCACACACTAGTAAAGTAATGCTCAAAATTCTCCAAGCCAGGCTTCAGCAATATGTGAACCGTGAACTTCCTGATGTTCAAGCTGGTTTTAGGAGAGGCAGAGGAACCAGAGATCAAATTGCCAACATCCGCTGGATCATGGAAAAAGCAAGAGAGTTCCAGAAAAACATCTATTTCTGCTTTCTTGACTATGCCAAAGCCTTTGACTGTGTGGATCACAATAAACTGTGGAAAATCCTGAAAGAGATGGGAATACCAGACCACCTGATCTGCCTCTTGAGAAATTTGCATGCAGGTGAGGAAGCAACAGTTAGAACTGGACATGGAACAACAGACTGATTCCAAATAGGAAAAGGGTACCTCAAGGCTGTATATTGTCACCCTGCTTATTTAACTTCTATGCAGAGAACATCATGAGAAATGCTGGGCTGGAAGAAACACAAGTTGGAATTAAGATTGCTGGGAGAAATATCAATAACCTTAGATATGCAGATGACACCACCCTTATGGCAGAAAGTGAAGAGGAACTCAAAAGCCTCTTGATGAAAGTGAAAGTGGAGAGTGAGAAAGTTGGCTTAAAGCTCAACATTCAGAAAACGAAGATCATGGCATCCGGTCCCACCACTTCATGGGAAATAGATGGGGAAACAGTGGAAACAGTGTCAAGACTTTATTTTTCTGGGCTCCAAAATCACGCAGATGGTGACTGCAGCCATGAAATTAAAAGACGCTTACTCCTTGGAAGGAAAGTTATGACCAACCTAGATAGCATATTCAAAAGCAGAGACATTACTTTGTCAACAAAGGTCTGTCTAGTCAAGGCTATGATTTTTCCTGTGGTCATGTATGGATATGAGAGTTGGACTGTGAAGAAGGCTGAGCACCGAAGAATTGATGCTTTTGAACTGTGGTGTTGGAGAAGACTCTTGAGAGTCCCTTGGACTGCAAGGAGATCCAACCAGTCCATTCTGAAAGAGATCAGCGCTGGGATTTCTTTGGAAAGAATGATGCTAAAGCTGAAACTCCAGTACTTTGGCCACTTCATGCGAAGAGTTGACTCATTGGAAAAGACTCTGATGCTGGGAGGGATTGGGGGCAAGAGGAGAAGGGGACGACAGAGGATGAGATGGCTGGATGGCATCACTGAGTCGATGGACATGAGTCTGGGTGAACTCCGGGAGCTGGTGATGGACAGGGACACCTGGTGTGCTGTGATTCATGGGGTGACAAAGAGTCAGACACGACTGAGCGACTGAACTGAACTGAACTGACACTATACTACACACAGGTTATTTTAACTTTCCTATCCTAATTTATTTTGTCTTATTTCTACATTTTCAGATATTTTCCATAAGGGCTAAGTTATAAATGTGCATCAGGCAACTTCCTGGTGGTCCAATGGTTAGGACTCTCTGCTTCCACTGTAGGGGGAAGATGGGTTCAATCCTCAGTCAGGGGATTAAGGTCCTGCATTCCATGTGGTATGTCAAAAAACTTTTAATTAAAAACATTTAAAAATAAACAAATAATTGAAAAATAAATACATGTGCATCCATGCTTATGAAATGGGAAGATATACAACAATTATTATTCTAATGTTTGTCTCACTTTGTTTGAGGGACAGTGCTTTGGGGGAACTGAGAAATGGAAAACAAGAGCCTCTCTTATTCCTCATGATTTGGGGAAAATTAACCTCTAGGAAGCTAATCCTCCTATAATATCCAACTCACAGGTTACTGTAGCTCTCTAACAAGGCATTTATATGGCGGCATTTCATAATCACAAATGCGGGGTATAAGTTTGTTTCTACTGCTGGGATCAAGTGGACTTGATGGCAGAAGAAAATGTGATGAAATAAGAGGGGTGGAAGGAAGAGAAACAACTGAAGAAAGTAATCTAGAGCAGCTGTTACCCACTCAGAACTCCACTGGAAATCAGTTTAAAAAGGAAAAAACAAAAGTGGGCCTCTGTTTTTCCCATTCCACTCAACCGTGATCCCCACTCTTCATGCCAAAGGTCCCTTTTGCCAATGAGACACAAGCCATTTATTAACATACAGCAAATACTGTTTATTGCAGACTTTCCAGCTGACTCATGTGAAAAAGGCACTATGAAAATTAATGAATCTAGATAATCTCTCTAAATGGGTTTATGTTAAAATATACAACATTCTTACATAACATCTGTTTTATATATGTGAAATAATATAACATTTAATGACAAAAATCATGTTTCCAAAAATAACTTTGTTGAAGGTTAGGTCTCTTTCTTTTCTCTACCTAGAATCTTTCACAGGATCAAAATATGTGTAGATTATTTCTTAATATCAGAAAAACTTGACATGGATAAACACATAAGATGGCCTCAGTTTACTTTTAACTACTTATATCAATATTCAGAACTGGGGCCTTCATTAAGCAAAATACTGTAACACACACCAATGCAGGCTATTTCCTGTGACAGATTTTGAATGTACGTGACCTCTTTTACACTTGTGCTTTCTTAATATATAAGAACACAGTATAGATAATAAGTAGAGTATAAACTAAATCAAAATACAAGCTATACAAGGAATTGTGAGCAACAGAGCCGTGACAAATAAAATGTCTCAGGAATGTTCTAAAGGTTTCTATTTGTATGTCCAAGGCCTTGTTGTACTTTACAGTTCATTAAATGTTTCAATTTTTTTTAAACTGTTGGCATTAAGAACTTTAAATAAATCTAAATAGTCTATATGTCTAAGAAGAGACCTAAGTAAGCAGAGACTAGCCTAAAGCAAGCTACACCCTGGATGATACACAACACAGTCACAGGCAAACCTAAAAATATTTAGATTTTGAATCATGGGCATATCTATCTTTTTGCTTTGCTGCAATAAATAAATTCACCACTGTCAAAAATATCTGCTTATGCATTGAGACTGAGATGAAATAATTAATCCATTAAAGGAAACCTCACCTTGGTCGAATATGCAAAATATTTCCCAAGGTCAAAACTTCTGCTTAAAATTTTTAATTTTCATAAAAATAATGGGCCCAGAAGCAAGTCCTCTGCTTACTTAGGTTTGCATTGTTTCTTTATGGCGATAAATTCTGTATACCAAGAAAGAAGAATCTGACATTCCTTTCATGGCTTCTTAAAACAAAGCATGGTGGAAACATGCCAAGAATGATGGAATTTTGAAACTAATTAGTGATGCTTCCCTCATCAAAAGACTCCACTCCTGAGTCGCTTGCAGCAGCACTGATTTTTTCCTGTCGTCTTCGCATGATTTCTTGCAACTCAGAACTGCCACTGTTATCCTGAAAAACAAACATGGTTCAGACAAGATGGTTAGTGGTCTGTGAGGCTGCAGATCACGTAAGGAAATGGCTCAGGCTAAAAGTTCTTTGTGTTTTTCTTCTCACGTCTCTCGGCGGGGAACTGAAGGCTGCCCTTCACCATAAGTGATGGTTTGGACTCCACTAACCTCACTTTTTCACTGATAGTGTCTAAAGACCATTCATTCACCATGCTTTCACTTGAACATGTTAAAGGTAAATCAGTAATGCATGTGGAATGCTTTAGATTCCCTGGGAGAAAGAAGAGGTTGTATGAGCACAAAAAGATGCTAACTTATCAAAGAATGCTCTTTAGGTCAAGCAAGATATTCATCTATCTGCTGTAGGGGATTCTAAATCAGGCCCAAAGACTGGGCTCAGAAAACACCAAGTTTCCTCACACCAAAAGGTTCTGACCATCTGACATCTTGTTGGTTCTTGTCCTTTTGAAGTCTGACCTACAACCCCTATGCACCCACTATAATCCCCTTTCATCTACAGAAGTCTCTGGCGACACAGGTGAGTAAACAGTGAACTAGATACAAGAGAAGGGCATGATGGGAAGGTGCCTGGGGAAGATGCAGAACCTTAGGTAACAAGTCTCTGCCTCCATTCACATCCAGAGGAAGAGGAACAAGAGGCCAGGAGGACATGGGCAGTCAGGGAAAACGATAGCAATAGGGAGTCAGGACTGAAGGAACTCAGAAGTGTTAGGATTATGGAACTTACTTAACCCTTAACATTCTCAATAAAAACAGAATGCATAATTGTAACTAAACAGCCTGAGGAAAGATATAATCCTGACTCATATTCAACAGACAGAAAGCCTAATATAGAACCAAGAAAGATCAATGTGGTAGGAAAAAATTTCAAGGGAAAAATTTCTCCTGACTGAGAATGGTTATAGGGTTGCATGCACGAGGCTATTTTAGTTCATTATTTAACTGCTGAATTTATACAATATACCTGCTAGAGATAATTGTGTATTGATTTCACACCAAAGCCTATATCCTTTCATCTGAATCTGAGTTTAATTTTCATGAAAGCTATTAAGAGCTGTGAGATGTAACAGTTAGAAACTACTACCCTTACATAGCCCATGTTAAGCAGAGAAGGATATTGGAAGCTTAAGTATATCCAATCTAGAAAAAATTTATTCTCCTGCTTTCACAGAAACAACTATAACTAAGGAATAAATAAATAAAAATAACTAATATTTTCTCTCTGATTGTTTATATGTATAAGCAGGTCTAGGCTTATCTGATAGCTCAGCTGGTAAAGAATCTGCCTGCAATGCAGGAGACCTGGGTTTGATCCCTGGGTTGGGAAGATCCCCTGGAGAAGGGAAAGGCTACCCACTCCAGTATTCCTGGGCTTCCCTTGAGGCTCAGCTGGTAAACAATCTGCCTGCAACGTGGGAGACCTAGATTTGATCCCTGGGTTGGGAAGATCCCCTGGAGAAGGGAAAGGCTACCCACTCCAGTATTATGGCCCGGAGAATTCCCTGAACAGTATAGTCCATGGGACTCTAAAGAGTTGGACACGACTGAGCAACTTTCAGTTCACTAAGCAGGCCTAAGGCATACAGCCACGTTTTAACACTTTATAACCTCTAACCTGGGTTTCCCTGGTGGCTCAGTGGTAAAGAATCTGCCTGCCAATACAGGAGATGCAGGTTTGATCCCTGGGTTGGGAAGATCCTCTGAAGAAGGAAAGGGCAATCGACTCCAGTATTTTGCCCTGGAAATCCCATGGGCAGAGGAGCCTGGTGGGCTGCAGTCCGTGGGGTCACAGAAGAGTCAGAGACAACTTAGCAACTAAACAACAGCAATCTCTAACTTGCTAGAATCTACAAACTAAATGTTAAGGACAGGCAAAAATTTTCTGGCCTCTTAGGTCATTTATTCACTTGAAGTAAATGAGTAAATAAAATTCCTATAGGAGTAGTTAGCACATACAAAATTAAAGCATTAGGCTTTTTATTAGACATCCCAAAATACATGAAGTTCAAGCTTCATTTTGCAGGCACACTTAAAATAAATTAATCTCCCTAAAAGTGGTCACTGATGACTCCAGTAACAGATTATTAAACCTGATTCAAGTTGAATTCAGCTCTGTATGAAAGGCAAAGAGAGTGACCAATATGGACACAAACATTATTTCCAGAGCTTTCAAACTGCAGTCCACCCTCATGACTAATACAGAAAAACACCATCTTGGGTTGATAAGTCATACCTCCAATGCAGCTTTCTGAACAGTGATTTGGCTAAAGACTCTGGCCCCTTCCGGGCAGACGGTTCTCAGTTCATCTTTATTGAGAGAGAAAAGCTGTGCACCATTTAATACTCCAAGACTATTAACAGTCCTGAGAAAACAAAAGAAAGAAAAGAAAAAAACAGAGCATTAAAAATACTGTCTGAACTTGTGGTGGCCAAGGGGCAGGGACGAACTGAGAGTCTGGCGTTGGTAGATGCAAACTAAGATAGGATGGATAAGCAACAAAGTCCTACTGTAGAGCACAGGGACTATATTCAGCATCCTGGGGTAAACCGTAGTGGAAAAGAATATAAAAAAGAACGTACACAGATGCATAGCTAAGCCACTTTGCTTATAGCAGAAATTAACACGACACTGTAGATCAACTATATTTATATAAAAATAAATTATACATACATACATACATACAAACTGTCTAGAAAAAACAAAAGAAAATTTCTGGTCCTCTACAATCTCTCTTCTCCAGGTGTTCTATACACTGAAAATCATAAATGGTACTAGAGTGCTTAGGGGAATGACAGGGGGCTAGCTTGGTAATGACCTTGAGGTCATTATCACTAAAAAAAAAGATCACTAACCATAAACTATCAAAAAAGCACTATCTGGGTTTATTATTCTTATTATGTAGCAGCAATTCCTTGAAATGTGGTGTTTTGTAGAAGGAATAGATAACTTTCTAGCAGTTGGGCAACTGACTAACCAGCATGCCTCATTCTTTTCAGTCATAGGTGAGTCCCATGTGTCAGGTTCTCTTGAATACGTATTGTTCAAAGAGTTCAAATACACATGTTCAAATACGTGTACCAAATATACACAAAATATTTACAATTTTTTAATAGAAAAATAGAAACTTCCCTATGGAGTTCTGAAAGGAAAAGCTCTATTAGGTTATAACCCAGGATAAGTAATGTCAGCTATTTTTTATTTGCTTGGGACCTACATGCTGCAGCGGGAGGAAAGTTTCTGCTTTGTGTCCTCTGTGGCCTAGGGAGTCTAGGTTAAGACCACAGTCTACACATGTGACCTTCTGAAGGATAAAGACAGCTGCCAACAGATTGCTTTAGAAGCCAAAGATGAACAGACCCCACCATCTAGAAAATGGGGTGCCAACAAAAGACAGTTATTTCCGCATCTTGCAATTCGTTTTTTAGCTATAAATGGCTAGAGTCATTTCCTAAGTATAATGGATACAGCTTGGGTTCTCACATTTTCTAGGAATCACTTGTGCATCTTAGTGATCAAATTGAAAACACTGCATGTTTTACGCACAGAACTGTAAAGGATTCCCAGAGAGACTTACACAGGGTTGAAGCCCTTTGACTGCAACCACGTCTTCACTTCCTCTGGGGTGGAGTCATAAGTGATATTGACAACTGGCACATTCTGCCGTGGCACGTGGAATTTCTTCTGGGCGGCGCTCCGACCAATGGTCAGTCTGTGGATAAGTTCATCCTGCACTTCCTCCATCTGAGATTTCCTCCCTAGATACCAACACAGAGGAGGTTATTTTATTTTTTAAAGCTCCAACAACTCACTCTCTCCAGAACTCCAATGCCAACAATCTTATGACCCCAGCAGGGCTGACAATCTAGTATTCCTCCTATCTTCCCTTTCATTCTCACCAAGCATACACTTCATAATCAATTATTAAAATCACTCCCTGTTTCTTCTCTGTCTTCATTGTATTCATTTGGCAAGACCCCCACCCTTGTTAAATCTCACTTTTGTATTCTGTGCTACACCTGCACACCGAATAGAAGCCAACAGTGCTGAGTGAGCTCATGTTAATTTCATGATCATGAACCTCCACTGGGCGGTTAATGCTCCCTGATAATCATACTACATTTCCCGAGGCCAGTGGTTTTCAACTGGGTGGGGGATTTTGACTCCAGGGGACATCTGACAACAGCCAGAGACATTTGGAAGATGTCACAAATGGGGGTCAAGAAAGAAGGAAGCTATAATCATGCAGTGAGTAGAAGCCTGACATAACAAGACAGGCTGCAATGCACGCAGGTCAGTCTCCTATAGCAGAGAATTACACAGCCTCAAACGTCCACAGGGCTCAAGGTGAGAAATCCCACCCTGGACCATACAATTGCCTGCTGTTAGACAAACATTTCCTATGTTCTTCCTTCTGTGAACCTCCCAACACCCAGTCTCCAATCCTCACCCTGAGCTGATGATCTCATTTTCATCATTTCTGAGTAAAATAAAGAAGTTAAACTTAGATCCCTAAGTTTCCTCAGCAGCTCTCCCCGCTAAGATTCCCTAGTAGCTCTCCTCACCACCAGCACTTTTCCTGTACACTCTGCCAGCTGTCCTTCTATTACATTATAGACAAGTGACTCCTCAGTCCTCAGGCAACCCCTCTACAAGTGCACTAGACGCTACGTCCTCTATTTAAATCCTCTGACAGTAATTTCCCCCTGCTTCTTCCATGTTATCAATTTTCCTCTGACTGAATCATTTCAACCAATTACAAACATGCTATTATTTTGTTACTTCTCTCACATCTAAATAAGTTCCTTTTTTACTAAGATTTTTAAGTGGACCATTTTTAAAGTCGTTACTGAACTTGCTGCAATACTGCTTCTGCTTTTATGTTTTGGTTTTGTGGCCGTGAGGCATATGGGATCTTAGCTAGCTTCCTGAGTGAGGATCAAACCTGCACCCCCTGCATTGGAAAGTGAAGTCTTAACCACCGGACTGCCAGGGAAATCCCTAAATAAGCCCTTTCTTAACCCCATGTCCCCTCTCAGCTACTCCCATTTCTCTGCTCCTCTTTTAGCAAAACTAAAAAATCTGTCCAGACTAGCCTACTGAAACTCCTATTCTTCAGTTTCCTCTTAAATTCACTGGAATTAGGCTATTGGTGCATCTCTCCACATCATTTTGCTAAAATCCAGTGGTTGATTCCCAATGATTTACTTATGTCATCCATCAGCAACATTTGAAGAAGGCAATTCCTCCTTGAAACACCTTCTTATGGCCTTCAGGACACACACATGCTCTGATTTTCCTGTCTCACAGGCCTCAGTATCCTATTCTCGGAATTGTTTCATCTCCCTAACTCTCCAGGGCTCAGTCCTTAGATCTCTTTTCTTGATGCACTCTCTGCATCAATGATCACTGCGGGTGGTCTCATGGCTTTAAACACCATTTAAAAGCTGGTGACTACCCAAATTATTTCTGCAGTCCAGGTTGGTCCTCAGAACTCTAGACTCATATTATACCAACTCTCTACTTGATATATTCATTTGGATGTCTACTAGATATCTCAAATGTAACATGTCTACACTGGAATGACTCATCTTTTCCTGAAGCTTGCTTTTATGCTAGTTAGTTAGGAATTCTATTTTTCCAGTGCCTCCAGCAAAATACCACTGAAGTATGCCGGATTCCCCTTTGCCTTCAATTACATCCAATCCACTGGCAAAACTTGTTGGTCCTACCATAGAAGATGCCACACATCCAACCACTTCACTCCATCTTTTTTCTGTTGCCAAGCTTGGTCTGATCCACCAGCCTGTTCACAGATCTCTCTGCTGCTTCTCTCCATGACCCCACCCTTTGTTCCTCATTCTTTTCTCAATACAACAGCTAAGTTGATCCTTTTAAAATCTTAGTCAGAGACATACACATACATATTTGTAGTATATCACCTTCAAGGATTAAGTACAAAGAACTGATACAGTAATCCAATTTAACTAACTTGGCAAGTGACAGTGACTTAGTCACTAAGGGAGCTTTTGTGACCACTCTTCTGATTCTTTTTTTTCAGGGAGAGTATTTCAGAAAGTATTTGGTGTCCCTGGGAAATAAGTGAAACTGTGAAATAATAAGATAGTGTTATTTTAGCCTAATTTTTTTTTAATTCCTCAAGTACCCAGGAAAGCTTTTGAAGAAAAAAGAAGTCAAAAGAAAGAGAAATAAGTGAAAGGAAGAGAGAGAAGGAGGGAGGATGAGAGGCTAGAGAGAGAGGGAATATTACCAATGGTTACATTTAGCTAATACACAGCATGCATTTTATTAGTTAACTCTTTTAAATCACTACGATTTAGTCACACTGCCATACAACAGAGGAGAACATCTCAAAGAAATAATAAAAAAAAGTATCACCACACTAAAAGATTTATTTCCTTATCTGTTGACTTAGCCATCTCCAGTCTAAAGTACAACCTCTTTCCAGGGAATATAAAAACCTCTTGTGATGTGTTCCTGGCTTTGGTTTCCACTTGCAATGTTCTAGTACATAACAACACACTAGACTACCTTTACACCTCTCTAAAACAACACTTCTTATATTACTAAAGATTAAACTCAAATAAAAGGAGTAACATTTTAAAGGAAGCAGAAGACATGCAAAACAACTAAAGTATTGATCTCTTCAAAAGTGAGAAGAGGAGAGCCTTTTTGAAAACTATGATGAATAGAACTGAATAGCTTATACGACAATAGAAAACAATAGAAAGGGGAAGATTAGAGATCTCAAGAAAATTAGAGATATCAAGGGAACATTTCATGCAAAGATGGGCACAATTAAGGACAGAAGTGGTATGGACCTAACAGAAGCAGAAGATATTAAGAAGAGGTGGCAAGAACACACAGAAGAACTATACAAAAAAGATCTTCATGACCCAGATAATCACAATGGTGTGATCACTCCCCTAGAGCCAGACATGCTGCAGTGAGAAGTCAAATGGGCTTTAGGAAGCATCACTACGAACAAAGCTAGTGTCCATCACCTAGCTGGAGGTGATGGAATTCCAGCTGAGCTATTTCAAATCCTGAAAGACGATGCTGTGAAAGTGCTGCACCCAATATGCCAGCAAATTTGGAAAACTCAACAATGGCCACAGGACTGGAAAAGATCAGTTCTCATTCCAGTCTCAAAGAAAGGCACTGCCAAAGAATGTTCCAACTACCACACAATTGCACTCATCTCACACACTAGCAAAGTAATGCTCAAAATTCTCCAAGCTAGGCTTCAACAGTAAGTGAACAGGGAAATTCTAGATGTTCAAGCTGGATTTAGAAAAGAAAGAGGAATCAGAGATCAAACTGCCAACATCCACTGGATCATAGAAAAAGCAAGAGAATTTCAGAAAAACATCTACTTCTGTTTCATTGACTACGCTAAAGCCTTTGACTGTGTGGATCACAACAAACTGTGGAAAACTCTTAAAGAGATGGAAATACCAGACCACTTTACCTGCCTCCTGAGAAATCTGTATGCAGGTCAACAGTTAGAACTGGACATGGAACAATGGACTGGTTCCAAATTGGGAAAGGAGTACATCAAGGCTGTATATTGTCACCCTGTTTATTTAATTTATATGCAGAGTACATCACACAAAATAATGGGCTGGAAGAAGCACAAGCTGGAATCAAGATTCCCAGGAGAAATATCAATAATCTCAGATATGCAGATGACACCACCTTTATGGCAGAAAGCAAAAAGGAACTAAAGAACCTCTTGATGAAAGTGAAAGAGGAGAGTGAAAAAGTTGGCTTAAAACTCAACATTCAAAAAACTAATATCATGGCATCTGGTCCTATTACTTTATGGAAAATAGATAGGGAAACAATGGAAACAGTGTCAGACTTTGTTTTCTTGGGCTCCAAAATCACTGCAGATGGTGAGTGCAGCCAATGAAATTAAAAGACACTTGCTCCTTGGAAGAAAAGCTATGACCAACCTAGATAGCATATTAAAAAGCAGAGACATTACTTTGCCAACAAAGGCCTGTATAGTCAAAGCTATGAATTTTCCAGTAGTCACATATGGATGTGAGAGTTGGACCATAAAGAAAAATGAGTGCCAAAGAATAGATGCTTTTAAATTGTGATGCTGGATAAGACTCTTGAGAATTGCTTGGATGGCAAGGAAAACCAACCAGTCAATCCTAAAGAAAATCAACCCTGGATATTCATTGGAAGGATTGACCCTGAAGCTGAAGCTCCAATACTTTGGCCATCTGATGCCAGGTACTGACTCATTAGAAATGACCCTGATGCTGGGAAAGATTGAAGGCAGGAGGAGAAGGGGATGACAGAAGATAAGATGGTTGGCTGGCATTACCAACTCAAGGGGACATGAGATTGTGCAAGCTCCGGAAGTTGGTGATGGGCAGCAAAGCCTAGTGTGCTGCACTCCATGGGGTCACAAAGAGTCAGACACGACTGAGGGACTGAACTGAACTGAACTGAGCTCATATGACCCAAGGATCCAGCAGCTGGTTTGAATCAATGGACCTGTTGCCTTTTTTTCCTTGTCCATGGCTATCTGGTAACATTTTTATGGGTGAGTATTCAAATTACAGCTCCTTCAATTTTATTCTTATCAGAAGTCTTATCAGGCTTATCAGAGACCATATGCAGAGAACATAGGTAGCACAAAATGTATATTTGAAAGAAACCAGGCTACCAATAAAGAAATGTGTCTGTTTGCTTCGAAAAGACTGTTGAGAAGCCCCAACATTCATTCAGAAGAAATGTTCTCCAAAAAGTACTCACAAAGATAAAAAATGATCAAGAGAATATTTGTTTTACCCAAAGGATTATCTTTATTTACTGACAAACTATTTTTTGAGCTATCTCTAAAAGGAACGTTATATAAGTAAATGTAGAATGTTACTAGTTTAAGAAAACAGGTACAAGTGTTAATTTGGGGAGAGATGTTTATGTTTTACATACCAATGTCACCCTTTTACTTATGAAAAACAGACTTAAAAATGATGAGTCACAATTATCAGGAGAGTTCTCTATCTTTAAAGAATTCTAACCATGCCTCTTTCCCATCAGGTTATTCTTAGTTTCTTAGACTAGGACAAAGAACAAATTGTCCCAGCCCACAGACTGTTCCAAAATTGGTCCTGGATGCCTATGAACCCTGATCCCAGGCCTGGAAAAAAGTGCCACCGTGTCAAAGATTACTGCACTGACGTATCAGAGAAGGGAGATATTATAAACTGGTGCTAAGAATGAAGAAACTCTCTGACAGCAATATTTTCCTTAGGGAAATCAACAAAAACATTTATAGAACTTTCTCATCTCTAAACTGTGTCTTTACTGTCTGAAAAAAAAAGAAAAGCAACCTTTTAAAAAAATACACGGAAATGTAGCCAGTTTAAAATTTAGTAGCCAATTATACACACACTCTCAACCACACACGTGTGCAGACATAGTTGTTTTTGCTGCACAGAAAATGTTCATCATTTTTCCATTAGTTTCTTTGGTAAAGTCAAGATATGGGTAAGAAGGTAATTTAAAAGTTAATGTACTTTAGTTAAGAAAGTAATGTATAAAAGTAGGTTTGTGCTTATTGTATTTAACCAGAACTTCTAGAACAATTAAACAGTAATAGTTTCAGTGTCTTCTTTTAAAAAAACTCTTAATTTATCAAGAAGGACCACAACTGAATAGATGGGGCTATGATTTACCAAGATGAAAACCTGAATCTCATGTATCCCATCCAGCTATAAAGTTAATAGTTCAAGACATGTATCTGGATGCCAGAGACGAGATTTCACACGGAGATGAATTTTCGAGTTACTCCAACAGTATAAACAATAATGAAATAAAGAAAATAGAGTGATCATCTACAGTAAAAGTATGTTTATATGAGAAAAGAACAGAATTCAGAACTAATTATATTAAGCTAGTGTGATTGTGTGTGTGTGTGTGTGTGTGTGTGTGTGTGTGTGTGTATACACCATATATGTGACAGGGACAGAGTAAAGGGATGAAAGAAAGTGAAAGTGTTAGTCGCTCAGTCCAACTCTTTGTGACTCCACGGACTGTGGCCCGTTAGGTTCTGAAGTCCTAGGAATGCTCCAGGTAAGAATACTGAAGTGGGTAGCCATTTCCTTCTCTAGGGTATCTTCCCTACCCAGTTGTCAAACCTGGGCTTCCCACATCGCAGGCTTTATCATCTGAGCCACCAGGGAAGCCAAATAGGTGATTAAATAGTTAATCCCACTAGAGGATTGTAAGTAAAAACTATGGGAGACCCCTGTAAGTTAATGATTACTCGGGAAAGTAGCTTTGCTTAACCACAAAACCAAGCAGACATACTTAGCAACAAAACCATGCAACAGAAGCACGAGACATGTCCCCAAACAATAAAACAATGGTGGCATGGGACCCACATCCTGCCAGCGAGCTCAGTAAATCAGTGATCACGCATACATAAACAATAGTTTGTGGACCTAGTTTTACGAGGCAGGGACAAGAAAACTCCCCTGCCCGACCCGGAAGAGGAGCTGATAATGGAAGCATGACGTCCACTCAACAAAGACAAAGAAGTTCTTTTTCCCCTCCTGATGTTTCCTTTGATTATAAAACTGTAGCCCAGTAAGTTCTTGGGGCAGGGTATCTCTCGTCCACCAGTTCATAAGCCTCACAAGTGTCCTATTCTAATAGATCACTTTTTATCTGTCTCTGTGCCTCTCGCTGAATTCTTTTTCTGCACTGAGACATAGAGGACTATGGTACTAGAGCTCTTCGGAGCCCCTGAACCAACACCCAACAGTTTCAGATATATATTTAGGCTTCCCTGGTGGCTCAGATGGTAAAGAATCTGTCTGCAATCTGGGAGACCTGGGTTTGATCCCTGGGTCAGGAAGATCCCCTGGAGAAGGAACTGGCAACCCAATCCAGTATTCTTGCCTGAGAAATGCCATGGACAGAGGAGTCTGGTGGGCTAGAGTCAGATATTATGGGTTTACAACGAGTCAGATATTAAAGTATAGAGAAAATGATTACATTGTTGAAGGTCTCATGGCCAGCAAGTGATGTTTCACTATACAGACTCAAGCCTGTCTGGCTTCAGAGTCTGCATTCAGCCACCACAATATATTGGAATATGTGTAGAAATACACACATTAGAGAGTAAAGAGGACTTCCTGTTTCTTAGAATTACTTGGAGGATGAGAAATGAGATATAAGGGACTTTGCAATCAGTGAAGCACCATGCAAGTATAAAGGACTATTAAATATACTTAATAATATTTATTACCAGCAGAGGGGCTTCCCTAGTGGCTCAGTGGTAAGGAATCCCTGCAATGTAGGAGCTGCAGGAGACGCACGTTCAATCCCTGGGTCAGGAAGATTCCCTGGAGGAGGGCATGGCAGTTCACTCCAGTATTCTTGCCTGGAGAATTCCATGGACAGAGGAGCCTGGCGGGCTACAGTCCACAGAGTCACAGAGTCGGACATGACTGAAGTGACTTAGCATACACCAGCAGAAACAACACTCAAAACTTTTTACCTAGTAGTGCTTGTAATTCACAGGAGAAACTGAGTATTTTTGCCTCCCGGGGAAACTTACGGTCCACAGGAACTTGTTTTTGTCGCTGGCTGTCTCGCACAATACTGCCACCACTGTCGCTGGAGCTGCTGTTTTGACGGGTTATGTTTGCCGGGAGCTTTGACACAGGAATAGGTGCTGGAGTGGAAGGTGGGAGGGGAACAGGGACAGGAGCTGGTGTTGGAGGAGGTGACGGGGCAGAAGGAATGTCGGTTGCTCTTGGGCCATACTCCATTCTTTGTTTCTACAAAGAAACAAATAATTTATTCAGAATTGTGAAGATATAAACCTAGGCTAGGAAAATAAATCATATTTTGGATGTTGTTTTGGCTATGTATTTGTAAACTTACTTGCAGATCCACAGCAAATTTGTGGGTGTGTTAATGTACACACATGCACACATATAACCCTCCAATCCTACATGATGCAGCAATTATTAAAAATTACTTTTAAATATTCTACACATTTGTTCAGAATCAAAATGTAAATTCAGCAGTCAAAAGTGTATACTAATAGCAAACAGGAGTACTAATGACAGTAATAAATGACAAGAAAACTAAATTTGAACCAGGAATCATACAACAGCAGGGTAGGCGAAAGATTTCTGATATCAACAATATAAGGCATTAGTTACTCCTTATTTTAAATGTATGTTTTATTCAAAAGTGTTTAATTCTGTTATTTCCAAGTAATTTTCTAAAAAGAGGCACAATATTTCAATAGGTAAAAGGACTATGCTTTAAAATAAACAATTTTAAAATACTGTTAATTTTTTCAAACCATAACCTTTTGGCCATCATCTTAAAGCTAATTTGTTAAATTTCTTGTTAAAAATAGGAATGTGGTGAGGGTCGTGAGATAATCTTTAAGTGTTTATGACTACATCTCAAAGCATATTATTAGAAAAAAAAGGTCACGTGGGGATTTGCATTTTAAAAGGTAGATGTGACAGAATATATAACTTTCAGTTATTTTTAAATGATTTAGGCTATTATAAAATAATATTTATATATCTATTCCCTATTAAACTAAAAACAATACTTAAAGCTTTAAACAAAACCTGTATTAGAATAAGTTCCAAATTCTCAAAAGGCAATTTTTTGGATCTGCTCAAAGCCACACAGAAATGACTTATAATTTAGGTAAAGTTTAGATACAGTACTGGCACAATTCTAATTATTCTCAAATTCAGGATTAGCCGATAAAATGCAAAAAGCAAGCCTTTTGGTAATCTGGTTCTTTGTCTAGAACAGTTTTTTAATTTCTAAATTGGCCCAAATATAAGGCAGTGTTGATTTTAAAAGAGGCCTTCCCAATTTCCACAGAGATCAAAAATATCAACACACACCACACACATTCATCACTCTTTCTTAAGAAACAACACACCATCCTCAGAGGCACCGTCACCGCAAATGAGTAACACCTGTGGAAACCAGATGGGGACGCAGCACCGGTTCACTGCTGTCTCTTTAAAAGCTTCCATACACCCACCGTGGGTAGGGGAGGCAGGAGGGTTATGAGCCAAGGATGGGAGAAGAACTGAGAGCAAAGTTCATCCTGCTGCTGTTTCTTGGAGGGGGATGGGAGTGAGGAGGAGTTAAATTCACAGAGCAAGCCATGGAGTCAGATGGGAGAGAAACAGACTTTGCCGGCTCCTCCACATCCAAGGCCTGGAAACATTTCTAATATTCGATAATCGAGTACATTATTATTATCATCTACAAAACAACGTTCCTATATTTGGGCCAATAAAATATTTCGAGCAATCAAAATACAGCAAACATCACAGACAAGTAACACTTAGCACACACCAATGTCATCTGATTAATGTATATACAGTGTTCCCTTGACAAAAACGTCATTGGCACACGATTTCATCAAAGGTTAGTGAATTCTCATGTTCGGATTTCAAAAGTGTCAGCATTTAAATGATTGCTTTTAATGCTTAAACAAACCAAAAATTGCTATCAGCTTCTGCATTCCATGATATGATTCATATTTTTCTGCTTTCAAAAAAACAAGAACAGCTCGTGTTTTGCTAGCCATCAAATAATACTGTGAACTGAATACCTGTGTTATTGTCACACTCAAGCCTGCACACAGGCTCGCCAAATTTTCTGTGCCTCATTTCAATCATCTGTCATTGCTACATAATACAACTTTATCAGTATAACCTATCACAGGCTTAAAATATATATATATTATATATATAATATATATATATTTTATATATATATAATATGCAGAGAAACCAAAGGAAAATGTTTCATGAATTAGGTTGTAAATTTTATTTACTTGCATATTTCCCCCTTTCTGTGGTCCTCCTACCTGGCTCATGCTTCCAACCCCTGAAATAAAAAAGGGATGGGGCAGGGAGTGCCTTCCTGAAATCATTACAACCTGTTCCGAAACGAAGGTGGCTTTTCCATGGAAATGGCTAAGTCATCCTCCATGGGAAGGAAAGAGAATCAGGCCTGACTCGTGAAATCACTTTTCTCTCTCTGTGCCCCCATCTTCTCCACTGTCGTCTACTTACCACCCAGTCACTGCTCTTCCCCTGCTTCCCCTAACTGTTTCTTGGTTACTTCTGGTTGGAAGTAGAGAGCTGATGGCCCATCAACTTAATGGAAAGTCTTAGAGAGTAGAACTCTACCCCAAACTTTCTTCTCCTGAACCAAGCGTGCTGAGTCTCCAAACCCAAAAAGAAATCTTGGCCAACTATTCCCATTTTGCCTGGGACCCTCCCAGGGTCAGCACTGAAAGTCCCACATCCCTTCAGAGCCCTCAGTAGTGAGAAGACAGGGATGATGGGTCATCGCGCTGTGGCCCTACTTCTCTCCCATCATCGGCACTTCCTAACTCTTGTCTTTTATCTCCCACAAATATATTTCAAGTTGCACTTAAAACAAAATCTCTCTTGGGTTTTTTTCTCTTTCTCTGAAAGTCAGAATTGCTAGATTCCATGGAACATGTTGGCTTCCCTTCCCAGATGGTGGTAGTGGTAAAGAACCTGCCTGCCACTGCAGGAGAGGTAAGAGACTTGAGTTTGGTTCCTGGGTCGGGAAGATCCCCTGGAGTAGGAAATGGCAACCCACTCCAGTATTCTTGCCTAGAAATATTCCATGAGGAGACTGGCAGACTACAGTCCATGGGGCCACAAAGAGTTGGACACATGATTGAGTGACTGAGCATACATGGAACATGCACTTTCTGTTGATAATTAAGTCTAGTGAGTCACTTTTCTGTAGTCACTAAAGCTAAGTAGAAATTCTCAAGGGTTAAAGAAAGAGATTTGTCAATAAGCTCTTGATTCATGCAAGATACCGCTTCAGAGGGGAAATTATGCAAGCAAGGCCAACAAAGCCATTAAAATTGAACTGTTCTTAAAAATGGATCTACACATTTTTTTTCCCCTCTAAATTTAGTCTCTTTGGCATTCTGCAGTGAAAACTAGGCACAGCTGGAACATTTGGAGGGTGTTAAGTCCAGAGATTGAATCCAAAAAATTACATCAAAAGAGAACTGCCTTGAGGGAATAAATGTGGGTTACCTCTGACAGCTCGCCAAGTAATTGCTATTAGGAAAATGGAGCAAATCACGTCAAATGAGAAAATTTAACATAGGAGATGGAACTACAATAATATCAATTATACTTCACATCAAATATCAGAGAGTGTGAGATAATTAGTTTTTGGCAGTAAAATTACCTGCCCACAAATCAACCAGAGAAAGAGCCTGTAAATATATAATTAATTTCCACCACTATCCAGTCATATAAAACAAATTATATAGATTCACACTATAGTATAAACAGTGTGGAGTATTTCAGTGACGATTTGTATATCCAAGTATTGTGTTTTAAAATACTAAGATAAGGGTTCATCTTATAGTTCATAAAAAATACAACTACAGTTCATTACATGTAAGACTAATTCTTCTTCTAAGTTGCTTTACAAAAGGAAATATATATATATATCATGATTTTTTTTAGCAAGTTGGACTTGTAAACACTTAAAATTTTATAATTTTGTACACATGCATGTTGGGCAGGAATTTCTATATACATGGAAAGAGAGAAAGAGAGTAGGTATTATTCAAATTACTGCAAGAAATATTTGGAAAAATTTCCATGCATGAAGCAGAATAAAAGTATCTAAGACCATCCACCATCCCAGTCTAAAGACCATGCCTCTACTTAATAGATGAATAGAGTGTTCTAAGATTAACTTCAAAAAAAATTTTAAGAACTGAATATTATTAGGATGTTGGTCTGCTGGAATGAATATAAAGACATCTTTAGTAAACTTTTCCTCTCTGCCCAGCAATATCTGAATATCAGGACTGAGCCTGAAAACAGAGCATTTGTAACAGGAGCTGAAATTAGTAGTGCTAGTGGTTTAGTATTCACCTGGAGAAAACATCTCCACTTTTAATTTAGGGCTACTTAAACATGTATATGAGAGGGCAACGGCAACCCACTCCAGTACTCTTGCCTGGAAAATCCCATGGACGGAGGAGCCTGGTAGGCTGCAGTCCATGGGGTCGCGAAGAGTTGGACACGACTGAGTGACTTCACTTTCACTTTTCACTTTCATGCATTGGAGAAGGAAATGGCAACCCACTCCAGTATTCTTGCCTGGAGCATCCCAGGGATGGTGGAGCCTGGTGGGCTGCCGTCTATGGGGTCACACAGAGTCGGACACGACTGAAGTGACTTAGCAGCAGAAAACATGTATATAGAATATAAAAGAATTTTATATCTAGACTGGATTCTCGAGATCATGAAACTTGGCCCCTTCCATTTCACAACTCAGCAAACTGGAGCACAGAAAAATAATATACGAGTAGCTCATGGAGTTCAGTATCAGAAAAACAAACAACCCAATTAAAAAAAACAGGCAGAAGACATAAACAGACATGTTTCCAAAGAAGACACACAGACAAATAAATGCATGAAAAGACGCTCAACATGGCTTATTATTAGAGAAATGCCAATCAAAACTACCATGAGATATCACCTCACACTGATTAGAATGGCCATCAACAAAAAAATCTATAAACAGTAAATGCTGGAGAGGACGTGGAGAAAGGGGAACCCTCTTGCTTCTTTGGTGGGAATGTACATTGATACAGCCACTGGAGAATATGGTGGAGAATAATATGGTGATTCCTTTAAAAACTAGAAATAAAACTATTGTATGACCCAACAATCCCACTACTCGGCATAGACCCTGAGGAGATGCTTTCTTTAAGGTCATACAGCTACTCAGTGGCAGAGCCAGGACTAGAATCCTCTCTACCAGGACCTAGACTGGAGCTGTTTCCATAATACAACATCTCTTCCTCTGCAACAGAGCAGACAGGAAAACTTTCTGTTGAACTTACTGGACCATAATGACCAGACATTCAAAATTACATGCATCTTGGTAGGGTAGCATATCTATAATAATAAGCAGAGACTTAACAATTAATAATAAATAAAAGAGTTCTTCAGTTAAGCCTCTGAGGATACTGGAAATAATAGAAGGGCAGGGGTTGGTTTCAGACTTGGCATTCAACATGAAAATCTATGTCATGGAGATCAGACTTATGGACACAGGGAGAGGGGAGGAGAGGGTGACATGTATGGAGAGAGTAACATGGAAATTTACATTAGCATATGTAAAATAGATAGCCAATGGGAATTTGCTGTATGTCTCATGGAATTCAAACAGGGGCTCTGTATCAACCCAGAGGGGTGGGATGGGGAGGGAGATCGGAGGGAGGTTCAAGAAGGAGGGGACCTATGTATACCTATGGCTGATTCATGTTGAGGTTTGACAGAAAACAACAAAATTCTGTAAAGCAATTATCCTTCAATTAAAAAAAATTTTTTTAAAAATAGAGATATACAGCATGATTAAAAAAACCCTGTGTCAGCAAAAGGGCGATTCTGGTAGACAGACAGTCCAAGTGTAAGACGTCAGGAAGTCAAGTCAGAAGACCTACGGGAAACTTGATGTGGCAAGTAGATGCCAGGAGGGCAGGAAGCATCCTGGAGGTCCATGTGTTGCCTAGCGAAAGTAAGCCAAAGGCCTGGAATGCTTGATGACAGTATTTTCATCAAAAGATAGGTCATTTATGTTCATTTCTCCATCATCTCTCAGGAACATTTACTTCTTTTTCCAAGTGGTTTCATCCAACCTTTTTTTAAATGTCCTGCATCTTTCATAAATTCTTTAATACCTCCCTTCTCTTTCATTTTAAAACTTTGCTGAAGCCATGGGGGAAACACTTTCTGTGGGAACAGCTGTCTTTATAGAGAGCTGTTAAAATTCACTCCAAATGTGAGGATCTTAAGCAGCCTGGACTCGTGGGGACATCAGGTGGCAACTCAACAACTATTTCAGACTGGTGCCAGGTATGAGCATCCCTGCCAACGGCAAACAATCTCTACCCAAAAGTGCATGAGCCACAGGCAACGGCTGCTCCTGTGCCCTCTTCTGGCAACCACCACTAGTTATTGATTGCCCCCAAAATTTGTTTGGGCTTTTCAGGAGCATGACATAGAAAACCTGGACAAACGTTTGGGCCAGCCCACTATGTATCCTTACTTACAAGGAATGTAAGCATATGAGAATAACAGTCCTAACACTGTGCCTTTTAAAAATTCAGTGCCTTGTAGATGCTGCATGGGCTTCCCAGGTGCCTCAGGGGTAAGGACTCCGCCTGCCAACGCAGGAGACTCAGATTTGATCCCTGAGTTGGGAAGGCACGCTGGAGACTGGAAAGGTTACCCACTCCAGTATTCTGGCCTGGAGAATCCCATGGACGGGGGAGCCTGCTGGGCTACTGTCCATGAGATTGCAAAGAGTCAGACGTGACTGAGTGATGAACACTTTCACCTTTCACAGTGAACGCTCTTTGTCTATGCAAAACAGGGTATCAATCTTTTGTAAGCACTATTTCCCATGTCAGTCAAGTATATCAGAGCGTGGGTTATGATTCTAGAGTCCCAGGGCCCCATCCTAGCTTCACGCAGCTGTGTAATTGTGGGCAAGCTCCTTCTCCATACTTAAATTTCCTGATACATAAAATGTGCCTACTTCACAAGTTTGATGTAGGAATTAAATATCCTAGTATTTGTGAGGTCCTTAACGGACATGGCAGATAGCCTGAGCATCTTTCTGTGGTACATTACAGAGATTTAGAATGTTTTCGTTAAGTTTCTTTAAATTTCTGTAAAATTTTGGTATCATTGGATGGATGAGACAGAGAGAAAAGTGTTAGCCACTTCTGAGCAGAGAGAGGGTCACTGCTCCTGATACATGAACACAAAGGGCAAAGCCAGGGGAGATGGCCCGGAGATTTGATTCTGGGCGGCAGGCTTTTATAGAGGATCTGCTCAGTGCTAGGATTTCTGTCTTTCTCTTCATCAAGTGTGAGATGCTGGCACTCAATAAATATTTGCAGGGTGAATGAATGAAAGATGAATAAGACACAGAATCCATTTTTGATATGTGTGTAATCCAGTGGAGTTCTATCAGATTAAGGTGTTAGGATTACTGAAACCAGTAATACGGTGGCATCTTTATGTACTGTCATTCTAAAAACAGCTGCATAATTTTTATTTAGGTACTTGAAAATATCTGGTAACATTTGTAGAGATAAAATAACTGGCAAATATTTCTGAGGCTGTTTTTCTTTTTTTTTACTCTATCTAGTCGCTTTTCTCTGAGTGTGTTACAAATACTTTGAGAATAGGAATTCTTTCAGAGTCATATTTATGCCAGATAGCAGATTTTCAAGCTTGCTTATTAAAATTTTACAAGATTTTGGTGGTTTTGCTGGGATCAGACCAAAGTTTTCAGGAGGTGTTAAAAAAAATAGATTGCTTTTAATACCTTTTAAAAGTGGTGCTTCCAAGCTAAGCACGCACGCACACACACACAGCTTCTATCCACGTTTCTATGTACTTCGCCACATTCAGAGCTATATCCAGAAAATTTCAACAGACAGTCAGATAGTGTTGAAAAGTTTAAAAGGAAAACAGCCCAAATAAGCAATCCCTACAAGTTTCTATTTACATAAAGTAGCCAAGCAAACTCCTGAAACCCATGAGCACTTAAAAAATTTCTTGGTTTTGCCAAAGTTGACAAAAAATATCAGCTGAGCCTCTGTTCAAGGAAGGAGAAATAGATTTTACGTTCTCAGAAAGTACTCTACCTATGATATGTATTCATAGTTTTGGTTCAGGTTTAGACAGAAGCAACCTTTAAACAGAAAGTCAACTTATGGCCCCAGCCAGGAATCTGAACTGAAGAAAAAGACAAGACTGAACAGTAAACAGGAAAGGGTAAGAGAGGTTAAACTCCCCAAGAAATCTCAAGTGGGCAAAAATACTTAGAATTCACGTTTGTATTTGCAAGTTTTAGGTATCTTATTTTATGGGAGTTCGCCATTCCTAGCAACCAAGCACACAAATAAAAACACATTTGGCTAAGTGTTTCTAACACTTTATATATAAAATCTGGGCTTCTGTTCACATATAGCAACCCAGGATATCCTTTGTGAATAGTGCTTCTTATTGTTTACCATGAGTTAAATATTAAAAACAGTGCTTATAACATGTACACACTGCTATATTCAAAATGGATAACCAACAAGGGCCTCCTGTATAGCACAGGGAACTCTGTTCAATGTTATGTGGCAGGTTGGATGGGAGAGGAGCTTGGGAGAGAATGGACACATATATACATGTGGCTGGGTCCCTTCTCTGTCCACCTGAAACTACCACAACATTGTTAATCAGCTCTATCCCAAGACAAACAAAAAAGTTTAAAAATAAAAAAAACAGTTGCTATAGCTCAAAGGGTATACACTCCATCACTGGTTTAGGCATACACTCTAACACTGCTTAAGGCATTCAGTCAAAACCTCTATAGCAAAGAACACAAAGAATTGATATTTGCAAACCAGACAGAAGCCTATATGTGGTCAGGTAATCACATCACAAAATCAGAAAAGCAAGAACTTAGGAAAGAAAAAAGTATTAAGACTCGATTAGAAAATTCACTTCAAAAATCCGTGAGAAACAGAGTAGACCATACCTTGAATAACTCAAACTCCTTCTTTGGCATCAAGAGCTAATGACAAATGATGAACATAAAATAAGTACATGATACATAAGCATAGCAGTCCAGCCCAAACACAAGCACAGCAAACAGGATTCCCACTGCCATCACTTTAAGTTATCAAGATATATAAATTGTAATTCAATTCTTTATTTTAAATGTTTGCTTGATTCTGGAATTCCAGTAAGGTCAAATGTCTCTCCAGATAACTGTGGGACGTGCACTGAGCTTGAATGCTGTGTGAAGCCAGAAGTCCTTACAGAATGATGGTCAAGCACATGACCACAGTTCTAGGCTTGGACAACCTGTGTATTACTAAGCATAGGCATGGAATTTCACTATTTCACTGCATATTCTACATAGTTTCAGCTTCCACTCAAATCTGTGACATTATTATGCAGTCAGATGTGACCTTTTGCTCAAAATTCTGAAAATGAAAAGAATTTTCCCGGGGTCATGGGAAGGTAGTCACCACGGGTTCAAAGACTAAGTGTGGGACAGTCCCTCCATTCCATCTCTGCTGACAGGTCTGACTCTAGACAGCAGGTCACAGATTCAAAAGCACGTGGTGCTGGCCCAAGTCTCACGTGATCAGCAAATGTGAAGAAAGATAATGGTGCTAAAAATTGGGTGGAGGATCTGCCACGTGAAGGCAGTTTTTTAAAAGGGATTAGGATGCGATAGTTGGAAAGCTGAAAGCAACAGACTCTAATCAGTCTATGCAGAGGATGAGAGCAAAGTCTGGAGAAGATGAACTGGCAGACACTCCAACCACTGTGTCAGTGCCATCGTCCATCAGGACCCTCGGGCAGGAGGGCTCTGGGTAAGAGTGAAGAGGCAGAAACACTACTGGGTTGGCCAAAAAGTTTGCTCGAGTTTTTCTGTAACATCTTAAGGAAAAACCCGAATGAACCTTTTGGGCAACCCAATATTTCTCCAAATGTCAAAAATATTATATGGTAGAAAAACAGTATTCAGAGAAACAGTCACTGAGATAAAGATCTTAAGCAATTGCCTGAAGAGGTAAATCAGAAAATATATGTACAATTCTTCCTTATGTCCATAGACACTGTCCCAGCTACCTAGGGAAACAAAGGTATAAATTATACAATCAATGAAGCCTCAAAACGACTAGTACATAAAAAGTGTTTAAGTTCTGTTGAGGGGCAATGAATCTAAAAATTTGAAAAAGTTAAATTTTTGCTCAAAAATCGTAATTACCTGTATGGTATGCGTGTAAGGTGGATCAGCACGTCCTAATCCAGATTCTGGGGGTCTCACAATATCCAAAATGTTATTTGGCACAAATCCAGAGTCTCCACTTGCATTTCGAACTTTCCACCATTGCTTCCTATCATCAAGGATCTGTCATCATGCAAGAAAATAAAGATGTCATTTCTGTACCAAACTAATCTATGAAGGAAGTTCAATCTTTATTCTTAGACCAAGCAAATGGTTTCACTTCTAATACACTGACTCAACCCTAACATACGTGAGTTAAATGATTCTCAGGAATTACACTAAGAATTATAATGACTAATATAGAACAGGTATGGTACCATTCCACCCCAGGTCCATATTGCTTCCCAAGAATGTTTAACTATTTGTGGTATCAGAAGTGTTTAAGACGAGTCACTTGGGAAAGGTCTATTGTTTCCACTGTTAGAACAGACAGGAAATATATTAAAAAACTTCTTTTTACAATAACTATTATGACCTGGCCACATTATATATTAAAAAAGATGATGTCTCAGTTATAACTAAAGAAAGGGATTTTGGTCATGGTGGATTATTCCCTAAACCATTAACACACTCACTGCTGGGTATATTTGTGCAAGCGTACTAAAACAGGAAGGAGGAAATGTTTTCTCTTATTAAAATAAGATGGTGTCCCACTACTGGGAATATACCCTGAGAAAACCATAATTCAAAAAGATGCATGCACCCCAGTGTTCATTGCAGCACCATTAACAATAGCCAGGATACAGAAGCAACCTAAATGTCCACTGAGAGATGAATGGATAAAGAATATGTGGTACGTATATACAACGGAATATTACTTGGCCGTAAGAAGGAATGAAACTGGGTCATTTCTAATGATGCAGATGAACTTAAGAGTCTGTCAAACAGTGAAATAAGTCAGAAAGAGAAAAAATATCATATAGTAATGCATAAATATGGAATCTAGAAGGATGATACTAATGAACTTATTTGCAGGGCAGGAATGGAGATGCAGATGTAGAGAATGGGCATGTGGACACAGCGTGGAAGGGGAGGGTAGGACAAATTGAGAGAGCAGCATTGACACATACACACTACCATGTGTGAAACAGACAACCAGTGGATTACAGATACAGTGTACAGATTACAGTACACTGGGAGCTCAGCTTGGTGCTCTACGATGACCTAGAGGGGTGGGATGGGGCGGTAGGAGGTAGGCTCAAGAGGGAGGAGATATACACACACACACACACACATATAGCTGATTCACTTTGTTGTACAGCAGAAACTAACACAACATTGTAAAGCAATTATATTCCAATTGAAACAAAAACAAAAATTATGGTGCAGCTACATCTGAAGTGATAATCAGCCTTAATTCCAGAAAAAATAAAGTCCAGAAGAAGGAAGAGGGCAAAGTAAGTCAAGAAATCCAACCACGTTCCCCACAAAACAAACACATCAGATACCCCTTCCTAAACAGACACAGGTATCTATAATATGCTGTATCCTTGGAAAGGTAAAATATACCGAAGAATAATTTCTTGACCTCAGCATTTGAGGAAGGTTTAGATATACACTGGAAAAGGAAAACAAGTTGACTTTATTAAGAGTATAAAAAGGTAAAATTCTATTACCTCTAAGATATCATCCTTTTGAACTGAGAGCTCACTGTTGTTTCTTGCCACAAAGTCATACTTGGACTTGGCATATTTCTTGGGTTGTAGATCATAATTTCTACAAAAAGAAAGAAAAAACATGATCACCCCACTAGCTTTTCCTAAGAAAAACGGAAGTAAAATGCTAAGGCAAGCCAATTTCTACCAGAAACCATTTGGACAAGTTATTTAGATAGTACGTATTTTATTATACCTTATAGAATATGAGAACTAAAAGAAACTTTGGCGATTTTACCATTAAAATGAACAAACTATGGCCAGGGTAAAAATAAATAATGCAAAATCACAAAGCTAGTTAGTGCAAAGCCAAATCTAGAATGCAAATCTTTGAATTCTTTGTCCATTAAATCCAATATCCAAAACATTGGATATTGTTTTGTAAACCAACATTTCTACCATGAAAGGGCCAGGATAATGATCAATGTTACCATGTGTCATAAAATTAAGAGAGACTGATGATAATTTCCAATTGTGGTAATTTAAATTATATGTTGATTTCACTGATTCAAGCAATGACTTCAATTCATTAACCAAATATCTATGAAAACGTTATGACTAAGTGTTAATTTTTAGGAAACCTTTGTCTCGTTATCTACATTGCAAAGGAAGGTATGGATTAAGTTCAAGACAAATAAAACTTCTTAATTTGTTAATTAATTTACTATAAACTTATTATAAGAGTAAGAATAGGTATATTTTAAAAAAACTTTATTTTGTATTGGGGTACAGCCAATTAACAATGCTATGTAAAAACAAAAACAACGTTATATATAGTTTTAGGTGAACAGCAAAGGGACTCAAGACATAAATGTACATGTATCCATTCTCCCTCAAACTCCCCTCCTATCCAGGCTGCCACATAGCATCCAGCCGAGTTCAATGAGCTATACAGTAGGTTATTGTTGGTTATCTGTTTCAAATATAGCAGTGCGTACATGTCCATCCCAAACTCCCCAACTATCAAGAACATGTATATTTTTTTAAAAGGAAACTTTCTTTAAAAACCAAACACTTCCTTTAATCATTAAATGATATTTAGCAGATTTAACAAGGTAATTTTAAAATGCTTTTATATAATATAATAAAATGAGACATGTCAACAATATACTAGTATTTTCATTGCAATAATGAAATAAAAACTTTATTTTAAAATTAATTTTACTCCCTAATCTTCTCCTCTATTTACATTCCCACGTTTCCTCATATATTTCTGTAAGAGAAAAAGCAGGAAGGAACTAAAGATGCTTGGTCTTTCTTTCCCTGTGAAGTGGCCATTCAGCTTGTTGCCCACCTAGATCGTCTGTAATACTGAGTCACAGTGGGGCCTGCAGGACAGTCTTTGCTATTTTGTACGTCTTAGAAGTAACTGCCAGCGTGCACTTACAAAGTGCTTTAGAATTTACAAATCTTCATGGTTTATAGTTTCTTGCTCTCTATAGATTAAACACGGGTAAGACACTGACCATAGTCATCAATCTGAAAATCACACTTTGCAATTTTTTAGATGTACCAATGCTTCTTAAGAGATCCAGCATGTATCAAAATGTATGGTCTCTGTTTCTGACTTGAAGTAATAGATACACACCTGATACAGAGTCTGCATATAGAAATACACACCTGATATAGAGCAGACACAGAGAAGGTAATGAGATGAGACTTCTAAAAAAAGCCACGAATTGCTTTTGAATAGCAGCAAACTATAATCCCTCAAAGGTGAGGGCTCTGAATTCAAAAAGTGCTTTCCCTAAAAGGCACTATAATTTCACTGAAGAGTGAATATACTTCATATGCTATTTACTGCATTTCTGGCATGTAGTAAGAGTTTAATAATAATTATAAAAAACAAACTCCAAATCTCTGCATTACATTTCAGACCAGAAAACTTTCAGTTTTTGCAAGAATGATGACAAATTTTCTTAGCAACATCAAAGATCCAGGTGTCTATTAACTATTCAGCTTCTGTTAATAATAAGCCCAGTTGAGAGACTGGACCCCCGAAGATAACTGAGATATTCAGTTTACTCCTTTAAAAAATTCTTTTTCTGGCTAAATATTGACAGTTTTAAGGTCTCTACACTTGAATATCCCTTCACTAATGGAATTTCCTTCACTAATCTGAAATAATTTCTAGAATAATCACAGCTAAGACAGGGGGAAAAAAAAAAGGAAAAGGATAATATTAGGACGAGGAACAAGTTACTCAAGAAGAATTTCAATGAAATAATTTTTAAACTTCAAAACTGATTTTCACCTGTATCTACTAAAAATTGAATCTATAATTAAAACTTCTTTCATATGTTGACATTTTCAAAATGTGTTACTCATTTCTGACTTTTCTTTGTACTCAATTTAATATGTTACTAGTGCCCTTAGAATAATAACTGTATAATTTCCACATCATTTTACTCAAGTATTACCTCTGTTATCACTCCTGGCAAAAAAAAAAAAAAAAAATTAAACCTCACCTTGTCTAGATTCTATTAAGGAAAAACATATACTGAAATATTAAGGGTGTCTAACACTCATAGTAAGAGATGCTTTGAGATAGGAAAGTACTGCGGCCAGCTCTCTACCCCACTTCATCTGAATGATCATTCTCCTACACCTTTGTTATCAATATTTCACCTTTTCCCTTCTCTTATGTACATGGGTTGTCTCCATATAAACCTCACATACAGTTTACCTTGGAAATAAGATTTAAAAAGTGAACCTATTTCAATGCAATTTGTTTCTTTCCCATCTTAATTCTCCATTTTTTCCTACACTGAATTTTTTGAGAGAGTAAATATGGGAAAATAAATGAAGTATGAAACTGAAAAGTAAAAATGAAATACAGAATGAAATGGTAAAGTGGTAAATAAGGCATTGATTCTATTTAAATATTCAGTTTATATTTAGTTTAAATACTTCTATCTAAAGGAAGGTTTGTTTGTTTTTGCTGGGAGAGACAAAGATAGAAATTATTTCTTTTAAAAGTTACAGAGCTGGAAAGATCCTTAGAGACCATCTGGTACACACTAGAGAGTTTCAAAACAATTCTTCTTAATTCACAGATTCTGTCAGAAGCATCTTTTAAAACATGGAAAGTCATCCAATGGCATTTGCGCTGTTAGAATTATAGACTGGAGACCTTGCTCACCAAAGTCAGCTCTACAAAGGAACATCTGAAACTTTAACAGATAATTACTAGATGGAAAGTTTAAAGAAGTAGTGAACAATGCAGACACTGGCACCTCTATCTGTGTCAAACCAGAGATAATCATCTACAGCTCTCCAAATGAGGCTAATGAAAAGTTACCTATCTACATGGCGAAGAGGAGTCGGCTTAAAAGCAACAGCAGCCTCCCCTTGGTCCGAATGGGGCCCTCTTCCATAAATGTTATTGAATGCCGTGTACCCATCAGCTGAAGGATACTCTGATACACTGGAGTGCTGAAAGACAAAGCAGGGAAAGTTAAAAAAATCACCAAAACTATTTGAATGAGCACTGGCATCAGTTAGCAAGAACCACCTACTACACTGTGACCAGTTTCATTTTCAAGTGATTGACTATTACATGTTAATGTATTATGAAATGGGAGGGTGATACATTTTTGGCAAAGGCCTACTTATAATAAAAAAGGTAATCAGTGCAAAGACTAAATCTTAATTCCAGAAATAACCACGTATAAAAACAAGAAATTCTTTCCTCTGTGTGAGTGGCTCAGTTGTGTCTGACTCTTTGTGACCCCATGGACTGTAGCCTCCCAGGCTCCTCTGCCCATGGAATTTTCCAGGCAATAATACTAGAGTGGGTTGCCATTTCCTATTCCAGGGGATCTTCCCCACCCAGGGATCAAACCCACATCTCTTGCATTGGCAGGTGGATTCTTTACCACTGAGCCACCTGGGAAGCCTTCTTTTCTCTGAAATTTCAATAACTTGAAATTTGATTTCAGTATTAGGCAGAGTTTAACAGCTTGTATAAAATAAACCTGATTGAAAAACAACAAAAATAAAACTCTGAATCTTTGCTTTGTATGTTTAAGAAACAAACCTTTAACACCCTACCAAAGGAAATACTATTGCAAGAAAATTATCTGAACTCTACACATTAAAATTATCCTACTCTCTCTTTATTCTTATTTTTAAATGTACATGGACAGTATGTTGTTCTTAAAAAATGGAAACACTATTATTAGATTTACTGTTAACAGAAACACAGAAAAACATTGATCTTGACAGCCAGGAGTACAGGATAAGAAAATGCTGAAGTCATTTCTTTTGTTAACACAATGCAGATGTGAGCCTACTGGGCTACTAAAAGGGAGAACCATTATCTATGGGTCCCATTAAGCAGCATAGCTTTAAAGATATGTGGCCAAAAAAAAAAAAAAAAAAAAGGCAAACAAAAAAGCTCATCTAAGGATTCTTGTATTGTTTCCTTATATACAATGAATTGTGATAGCTAGTCCCAGGTGGCACCAGTGGTAAAGAACCTGCCTGCTCACCTTGCGGGCAACAACAGTCCACAGGGTCACAAAGAGACAGACATGACTGAAGTGACTTAGCACACATGCATGCACATGGTAACTGTACAACAGATCCAAAAGCATTAGAATTCCTTGGCTATTTCACTGGGACAAAATATTTGAACCTGGGAATGTTTCAGAAAAGTTTTGAATGCATGTTTTCTATAGTTAATTCCAGTGACTAAGTTGGCAGGCATAGGGCTAAGTTCATCCACAGACAGAGGAGGTGAAGATGTCTCCAATGGACTGCTGCCGATGTCAAAATGCCCATTTCATGTACTCCTGTGGAATATTTATCAGGATGCTGCACTTAACATACAAATACAGATAACAATTTTTACCATTTGAATACCTTAGCTTAAACCATCAACAAAATGAAAAGGCAATCTATGAGATGGGACAAATCATGTATCTGATCATGTATCTGAGAAAGGGTTAATATCCAAAATATATAAAGAACTTAATAGCAAAAAGTAAGCAATCCAATTAGGAAACGGGCAGAGGAATTGGATAGACATTTCTCCAAAGACATACAAATGGTCAACAGGTGTATTATGTAAAGGTGTTCAACATCACTAATTATCCTGGAAAAGGAAATCAAAACCACACTGAGATATCATGTCACACCTGATAACAGCTATTGTCAAAAAGACAAGGGATAACAAGCATTGGTAAGGATGTGGAGAAAAGAGAACCCTTTTGTACTGTTAGTGGGAATGAAAATTGGTACAGCCAGTATGGAAAACAGTTATGAAAGTTTCTCAAAAAACTAAAATAGAACTTTCATATGATTCAGCAGTCCCACTACTGAGTATAATCTTGAAGAAGATGAAATTAGGAATTCAAAGAGAATTCTGAACCTCAAAATTCACTGCAGCATTATTCATAATAACCAAGATATGGAAAGAACCTATGAACCTATTACAGATGAGTAGATAAGGAAGATGCAGTATACGTGAATATATAATGGACTATTATTTGGTCATGTAAAGGAAGAAAATCCTGCCATTTGTGACAACATGGATAAACCTTGAAGACATTATGCTAAATGAAATAAGCCAGGCAGAGAACGACAAACACCACTTGATATATGTGGTGTGTAAAAAAGAAAAAAAAATCAAGTTCATAGGAACAGAGAGTAAAAAAGTGGTTGCCAGGGTTGAGGGGGCAGGTGGGAGAAATAGGGAGAGGTTGGTAAAAGGGTACAGACTTTCATCCATAAATAAATAAGTTCTGAGGATCTAATGTAAAATGTGGGGACTACAGTGGATAACATTGTATTATATAATTAAAACTTGCTAAGAGAGTAGAACATAAATGTTCTCAACAACAGATAAATATGTGAGGTGATGGGTGTGTTAACTAACTAGATAGAGGGCAGGGAATCCTTTCACAATGTATACCTACATCAAATCACAATGAAATAGACTTTAAAAAGCTTATATTTTTATTTGTCAATTACACTTCTGTGAAACTCTAAGTAAAAAATAAAGAACAAATGGCTTACTTTAATTCAGTTTATCATATCCGTAGGAGCGAGCACAGGCACTAGATGATCAGGCCATCTTTATTAAACACTATTATAAAGGGACGAGTTGAAGAAACAAGAACCACCCACACCTTCTGGCTGGCTCTGAACATGACTGTGGTCAGATGGTATGAAATCACTGGCTTTGAGAATAACTGGGAATATTAGCAGGGAGGAGAGAAATGATGAAGATTGACTAACTGTGATGACTACACAACGTAGTTCAGGCGGCTGCTGGTTCTGAGGAAGGACAGAAGCTGAGTATCGCCACCCATATTTGCCACTCCTCATCACCTATGCCTTTCAATTCAAAACAAAATCACCAGATCCTGAATCACCCAAGTCTTGTCCTAAATGCATCTACTATAGTTGCACTGAAGTATAATAAAATCTCTCTTCTGGGGATGATTGCGTTTTCTGCATTGTTAAATCACCATTACTTTAGCCTCTTTTCCAACAAAATCTTAAGGCATAAAATCCCCAAGAACTGCTAGCAGGTGCTTTTCAGTTCCTTTTTTTTTTTCAAACGTCTGAATAAGTACTCAAGCCATACAATGGAAAATAGTTTACAATGGGAAAATGATAACTCATTACAAGGAAGAATTCTCAATAATTCTTGTAAAGATACTTATTCACTGAGAGTAGACAAACTTTTACACTGGAAGCCAGGACATATTACTCTCTCTTTAAATGCACAAATTGAAAGAGAACTCACGAAAGTGAATCTCTGAGGCATATATTATTAAATGGATAAATTTCCTTCTTTAAGATCTGAGGACTGTAAGCAAAAAATTTCTATGATTTGAAAATACTCAGCTGTAACTATAGCAACAGCAAGTATATCATAATTTCATGACTGATTACATTTTTTTTTCCTCCAGAAAAGTTACCCTTTACGAGGAGGGAAAATTCATTGTGATGAGGTCTGAACTATAAAATACAGCTAGGGACATATGTCTGCTAACCAGGGCCAAGAACTGTGAGGTCATCTTTTTAATCACGCAATTAGAGGGAAAGGCAGTTACAGAATTCACCCCGACTATTATCTGCAGCCAGAGAAAAAAACAGAGTAGAAAAAGATTATTTTCAGAGTAGTATATTTGCTTTATTTGTAAAATTTCAGAATTTAACCATTCTAACACTATGTCTATTGTCCAAAGAATTGATTTTAAGAAATTTAACTTATATAAATGTTTCTCCCTGAAAGTGAGGATTTACTTTGATTTGCTATTTCATTCCTTGATATCAAAGTTGCCACACTGTAAATACCCACAGGGATCTGAGAAAATTAAGGAATTCAATAAAGGAGATGAACAGGACTTCGAGGAGGATCTAGCCATGAATTTTGTGTTTCTCCTTCCAACTAGACCTCATCTGTCTAACTCCTTGGGTTCCAATCACGCTATTTGATTTGGTTCCACTTTAAATGGTGTTTAATTTTCTGTCAAAGAAAAACTCATTTTTAAGGAATGTGAAAAGATAACACACCCAATTTGAATCCCTCAATCCACTCTCCCAATAAATTACAGTCTAAAGCCTACCAAAGATCATAAAAGATACAATAAATTTTACGATCTCCTCAGGGTGTAATAGTGGTGTAAGTCATCATTTGGACCTAGGACTTGAGTCCAGGAGAAGCTCTGGCCTTCTAGCCAGGCTGATAGGACTTGGGAAGGCTTAGTATGAGGCAAAAAAATAAAAGAAAGAAAGAAATGAGGCATTCAGGAAAGAGCAGCTTGGAACAGGCTTAGAGGTCCTGGGTCCGAGGGACTGTCTTGAGGGTCTGATGATGGGAGAGAAACATAGGAAAAATGAGCAGCAGCTGCTTATCAGGCAATTCCCTGATAAGGAGAGAAAGTACAGAGTCCAAAAGATGGGATCATCAAGGCTCAAGAGCCCTGGCATGAAGGGCAGGGAGGAGAGCCAGCAGGCTGTGAGATGTGATACCGGCTGGGTTCAGGCTTCACAGGGAAACAGAGCAACTGTCACCATGACAATGAGGTGAGAGGTAACTGAGAGCCGCAGGACATCTAGTCACAAGTCGAGAACAATCTTCAGGTCAATAAAGTGAGAACTCACAATCAGAATTAAGAGTTGTATACGACTGAGCATCTTCACTTTCACTTTTCACTTTCATGCATTGGAGAAGGAAATGGCAACCCACTCAGGTGTTCTTGCCTGGAGAATCCCAGGGACGGGGGAGCCTGGTGGGCTGCCGTCTATGGGGTCGCAGAGAGTCGGACACAACTGAAGCGACTTAGCAGCAGCAGCAGCAGCACAGATCACTGCACCTCCCTCAAAAGATGATACCAAGGACGTCCCTGGTGGCTCAGTGGATGAGAATCCGCCTGCTTGCCAGTGCAGGGGACACCACTTCAATCCTTGGTCTGGGAAGATCCCACGTGCAGCAGGGCAAGTAAGCACCTGTGCCACAACTATTGAACCCTCCTGCCTCAACCACTGAAGCCAGTGCTCCACAACAGGAGGAGCCACCGCGATGAGAAGCCCCTGTAACGCAACGACGGGCAGCCCCCGCTCACCACCACTAGAGAAAGTCTGCACAAAGCATTAAAGACCCAGTGCAGCCAAAAATAAACCATTTTTTTTTAATAGATGATGCTGAAAGACTACCTCTGTGGATAATCTCTTTGTTTCTTGCTTGCGATGATGTTCTGCTGCATTTGCCACAGACTCATTCAGTTGATAGAGATCTGGCTCCACTGATGATCCCATGAAGTTCAGCATCGGGGGCTCCCAACCACTGCGGAACCGAGGGACGTACGGTGGAATAAACTGTTCTTTTGGCCACTCTGCTCTGTGGGAGGACGTTAAGACAAGTGAACAGTCTTAAGAAATTAAGAAATGCTTCTATGCTCAAAATGACCTTCAGTAAGGCTGGCCACACACACACACAAATGAAAACAGCAGCAAAAACAGTTCACACCTAGTCTGCCCTCTTTCCATCCAAACAGAGAACCTTACATGTTTATGCTTATATTTAATGGTGATACATGAAAGGAAGGCCAAGTTCTACTTCATGATCTGCTTCCACTACATTGCCTTAATGCTCCATCAACTCAACTTTTAACATGGATATAGGTCTTTGACATTTGAGGAAAGAATGCAAAGCTAGAAGTGTGATGAGTACTTAGCGCATAAGGTTCTCCAAGCATCTAAAGCAGTTTCTGATCTTCATCTTCTTCATTCCCCTCCCATCACCATGATACTTTCTGATATATATTTTTCAAAAGAGAAACAGCAGACAACATTCTTAAGGCTCATGACTTTTTAAGTTATGAATTCTCCTAAAATGAAGCAGATTACCGATTTTATATATTAAATGGATCAGCTAGATTTTCATCAGTAAAATCAAGTGAGGCTTATCTGTAATAAAATCATGATCCATTCATTACTTAATAACTCTGAGACTTATTCCTGCAAGCTCCTAATCACTTAAGAACCACAAAAACAACTAAATGAGAGAGCCATTATTAAATTCTGCTAAAATATGTTGTTTATGTTTCACACATGATTTAATTCTTCAGGTTATATTTCTACTATGATGAAGTGAGCTATCATTCAGATTGTTATGTACCTTTATGATTCTTTTTTATCTTTATGGGTTTTTAAGTCAGCATATTCATTTCCTAATACTCTAAATAATCAGGATAGGAAATGACCATTTTCTCATGTCAAAAGCTAACAATATGAGTTCCTTCTGATGTAGTTTTCCTGCTGCTGCTGCTGCTGCTGCTAAGTTGCTTCAGTCATGTCCGGCTCTGTGCGACCCCATAGATGGCAGCCCACCAGGCCCCGCCGTCCCTGGGATTCTCCAGGCAAGAACACTGGAGTGGGTTGCCATTTCCTTCTCCAATGCATGAAAGTGAAAAGTGAAAGTGAAGTCGCTCAGTCGTGTCCGACTCTTGGCGATCCCATGGACTGCAGCCCACCAGGCTCCTCCGTCCCTGGGATTTTCCAGGCAGGAGTACTGGAGTGGGGTGCCATCACTAGTAGTCACTAATTTTCTCATTTTGAGGTAGGACCCAAGACAGAGAAACTAAAAAGCCTAGACTATTTTAGTACTATGAGATCTGATAAATTGAATAAAGTTTATGGAAAAAAATGAAAAGATCTCTACCTATGCTTACCATAAAATCATAATCTACATAAATCTAATAGATTTAAGAAATCTATTTAACTAGTTTGTACATAGTATGAGACATATAATACATTCTGTATTAATACATAAATAATATGCATAAATAAATTTAGATAATATTTTGAATGTAAAAGCAGCAACAGCAGTGTTAAGAATCTTCTGCTTGGTAAACCACTCCACATGTAAAGCATATTCCAACACAAGCAGTTGCCAAAGTCCAAAATATAAGTGGGAATGGTTTATATATATTTCAATAGAAAAAAGGAGAAAAAGATATGAATTGGTCCATTACTTTTAGGCTAGCCTAAAAGCCTTAGGAAGACAAACTTCCCAGTGATCATACGAATGATTTACTCCATGCAGTGAGATTAATACAAAAATTGGAATAAATGAGGAGAGAAGACATTATTTAATCATATATAATGAAATGAGAAATATTTTTGAAACTTGCTTGGCCCAGCAAACTCGAATACTGAAATTGTTAATGATTACTTTACCAGAGTCACCTTACTGACAAAACATAATTGTAAAATCATTCCCTCCTCTTTTCCACGTCCACCACCACAGTTTTTATCTCAGGGAATGCTGATTAATAAGGAACCTCTACAACTGCATTATTGTCCCAAGGGTCCTCATGCCTTGGGTGAATCTGTCCACGTCATTACTAGAGTTAATGACCAGACTGACGTTTTAAAGGTGTGGCTGTGTATGTGTCTCACTCCTATTCACAAAGCTACTGGTTCTCCTCAGCATTGCACTGGCAGCCTTCAGACGCCAGCCTTGCTTATCTCTGTACACCTCATTCACCACCATTCTTCCACTCCCTGTTCTCCACAATCCTCTACAACCCCAAGTCTATACTCCAGCTAATTCCACATTCATACTCCATTCTCTTGACTGCTTGCTTCATGCCTTCACTCATGCCACTCTCTCGACTGGACAGGCCCTTTCCCTGCTACGTGTTTGTGGAAATCCTACTAAGCCTGTTGAAAGGCACCTAAGCAAAATAACTATGAACATCTACTCCAGGGCCAGACTGCCTAGCTCTGCCATTTATGAGTTGTACGGCTTTGGGAAAATTACTTAATCTCTCTTTGCCTCAGTTTCCTCACCTATAAAATAGGCATAATACAGGGACCTATGTAGAGTGCATGGTAGAGTGCCTAGCAAACACTATATGTACACATATGATTATACACATGTACCCACTGGTGTTATCATCGGATGATTTTAAATGCCAGCCCTTCTTTGGAAGTTCCCCTGGAGAAAGGAATGACAATCCACTCTAGTATTGTCTCCTGGAGAATTGCATGGACAGAGAAGCCTGGTGGGCTACACAGTCCATGGGGTCATGAAGAGTCGGATGTGACTGAACATGACTAACACATGGCTTCTTTTAAAGCTAACTGCTTTCCTCTCCAAACCGTCTTCCTGACAGCTCCATCTTGCCAAGTGACAGTTTTAATGAGTTTCTCCTGGGACTCATCATGCCTTACACTTCTATCTTCTCCACTAGACCTCCAGCTTTTTAAGAATTTAAGCCTTCTCATCTACAACATCTACTCCTTCAAACATAGAAGGTTTTAATGAAATATCTCACTAGATTTGTGTACTAAACAAACAACACTTAAAAGTTATTATAGGTGTGCTGTCCTTAGTCACTCAGTACTGTCTGACTCTTTGTGACCCCATGGACTGTAGCCCAACAAGCTCCTCTGTCCATGGAATTCTCCAGGCCAGAACACTGGAGTGGGTAGCCGTTCACTTCTCCAGGGCATCTTTCCAACCTAGGGATTGAACCCAGGTCTCCCACATGGCAGGCGGATTCTTTACCATCTGAGCCAACAGGGAAGCCCTAGTAAATGTGCTGTGCTATGCTTTAAAAAAAGTTATTATAGGTATTCAATGCTAAACACGTATGTGTGTTTACCTGGTTTTCATCCAAGAGTCTCCCAGTGACATCCACAGCTGCCTCTCATCGGCACTGACCGTGTAATTTAAGAAATCGATGGTGTCCTTCGTCAGTAGGGGGCTAAGCACTGAACCGGCCAGCTCAGGACCTCCTGTTGCCTGCACCACCTAAAGTGGCAACAAGTCACTTTTTAGCAAGAAGATGATGATTATATGCACATTTTCAAAATGTGTAGATTTAAAAAAAAAAAAACATGAAAAAAACAAGTGGTCTTTATACACTCCAATTAAATCTTGATCCAGATCAATCTGCCCAGCCCAATCGTGACTAATAATTTAAAATGAAAAGTTAATAGTTTAACAGTTTTCACAGAATTTGTCTACTGGCTTCACATGACTGTACATTCCCTGGAAAATATTCATGGTTACCCAGAGAATTCTTAGTCAGATGGTTTAACTATTGCTGCCTTTTAATATATATACATATATCTTTACTGGAAAATCTATTATGCCAAACTTGAGAAATACAGTTCTCGAAATGAATACGCTAGGGAGAAACAAGGCTTGAGTTAACAGTCTATGACTGTGCCTATAAAGACATACAAAAATAAAGGGATCCAGAGGGAAAGGTGAGAGAAGAAGAAGGAGAAATGGTCCTGTGAATCTACGGTATTGCTTCCCAGAATTTAATTCAAAGAAATGCCTTGATATAAAATAGATAACTTCATGATTAGCAAATGCGAATAAACAGGTGCAACTCTCTGATAAGCAAAATGATGATAGGTAGATGTCTGAAATCTGCTCCAATGTTACTTCCAAGGGGCTGTTTCCTGGCTAACAAATGATAATCTCCTAGAGCAGAAACCAGAGCCCTTTTATAAAAATCTCACCTTCCCGGAGACATGGCACAAGAATAAAGGGATCTTTTTTTGAATGGCACCAGACCAAGAGTCAATTTCTCTCCAGTCATCCTGGTGTGCTGAGCCTGCCATGCTGTTTTATGTCTGTCTCTGCACATGCTGGTTCCCAGCACCTCCAGAAGGCCCTTCCTCATCATTTTAGAACTCTGCTTGTGTCCCACCTCTTCTGAGAAGCCGTTCCTAACCCCACAGTGGAACTCTGACACACCCTGGGGTCCGCAAGCATGCATATCAGTCACACATTTCACTGTAACATGGACCTTATTTTTCAGTTCTCCTCCCTTGAGAACATGAACCAAAGTTTATCTGACTTTGAACTACAGAAGACACAAGGTTAGGGAATGAATGAGAATACATGAAAGAAAAGATGAAGGATAAGGGAGGTAGGCAGACTCTTATTTGAGAACAAAACCTACCGTGACAGCCTGGTACAGGGATTTTTAAACTTCCAAGCCCTAGAACCTCTAATAAATAGATAGCAATGACTAAGAGGAAAAGTAAGTAAGTAAAGAAACACTAAAATCTTTGGTTTAGCAGTGGGAACAGGGAAGGGACCAAAAGAAAGTAAATAAAAGGCATGGGCCGAAGTCCCCTCTTAAGAATGTAAGCAGGCACGTGTGCACACGTATGTGCTGTGGGTTTGCTTGTATGGAAATGCTGAGGACAGGGGAGGCGCCCATGAAGTCTTTTGGTTTAACCACATGTCTTTGTTTAAATCGGAGTATAATTGCTTTACAATGTTATGATAGTTTCTGCTATACAACAAAGTGAACATGTATACATATATCCCCTCCCTTCTAGCCTCCCTCCCCCCCAACCCCCAGCCCACCCCTCTAGGTCACCACACAGCACTGGGCTGAGCTCCCTGTGCCATACAGCAAGTTCCCTGCTAGCTATCTATTGCACACATGGTAACTCAAAAAGTTTAAAACCACAAAATTTTGTCTGGCTGGCAGCAGGCACTGAATAAATGTACCTATCCATTTCTCTTGTCTAAATAAAATGTCTGTGACTCAGTAGGCAGCACACTGAAGGCAGCAACTGAAGTGTTATGTTTGGGAGACCATTAATAAGGAGTCATTTTTGAGAAACGAAAATATAAAATAAATCAGTGTTTTCAGATGCATAGCCTGATTACAAAGAACTAATTTTTGTATGTTAGGGAAACCAGTCCCATCATTTTATAGTTTCATTCTGTGTAATGTCTAATACCTACTTATGATCTGTGAAAGACTGTGAATGGAATGAAAGGAGGTGGCAAAATTGCTTTCTAAACAATACTTCCTAACACTCAAACTAAGATAGTTTTAAATGTGTTGAAGAATAAAGAATAAAAATTTTGTTAATGAGCTAGAATCAGTTTCTTTGCATATGGAGAGCTTTGATCCAATTTTTAAAAGTGCTTAAAAAGCAAGAATTATTCAACAATAACTAGGCAAGTAGAAATCAGATGCTCTATTTATAGCAACAACGTAGGGACACATTCATAAATTATTGATGTAGCCTTGAACTTTCATCTTCCATCTTGCTTATCACAAGATAGTTCTGAAATTCATGTTGATAAGGTTACTTACTTTCCAATGTTTGTAAAACAGTATTCATTTCATATTCTACTTCAGGTCTTGTCTAGTTACCCTTGGGGAAAGAAGAATGTCGTATATTCCTTTTTGTTACCTGGATTCTTTTTCTCATTTTTTCTGATATTGAAGCAAAACCTATGAGAAATGCTTGAATTTGCTCCATTTTTTATAAAGATTGAAGAACTCAGTGGCTATGGTCTTCATATGCTCTAAATCAAATTAGTGAAATTTATCTGCTTCATAGTTATCATTCTTACCCTTTAAAAAAAGATCACAGAAATAACACATAGAGCAGTCACATACCACTAACAATGATCATTATTGCTACTGTTATTCTAGAAAGCAATCATTCGCTCTTTTTACAGGATGAACCATTCAAAACCACTCCATCAAACAGAAAACCGTCCTTCTAGAGGTATTTAAAAGAAAGATTCTGTCTTCTCACCGTGGCTCCCTCACTTGCCCCCCTCACAAAAAAAGGAATGACATCAAATGTGTGGTCTTATGCTGTATCTTAGAAAAGAGTGATTTGTAGCCCAGTCTCTTCTGGGATCTGTCTGTACGAAAAGCTAACAACTGTTCCACCTGCTTTCTGTGGCCACGCTTTTCTTACATCCCAGTGCTTTTCTTTGTGCCCTCAAATATTATTTCAGCTAATTTTCTTAGCTGTCCAGGAAGACAAGACAGTGGTACACGTTAGCTTGGAAAACCCACTATTACACGGTTTGTAAAGAAAGAGAAAATGGGAAGGAACGCATACTACTGTACCTATTTCATTAAACGTATAAGAAAAGACTATACCTGGGCATGGAAAATCTAGAAGATGAAAATGTGTATCTTGGATCCTGGCCTACGACACAAGTGGTATAACCTTTTGCTGGATAAAATCATGGAAATATCCAGCTTCTTCATAAAGTGACTGTTCCCAATGCACCATTTTGTTAGCTTCAAAAATTACACCTTATATAAAAATATGCTTTTTACAAAAATACAAGGGGAGTTTTCTGCAGGAAAACCTGTGTTATGAACACATTACTATACCTGGCATGTATGGACCTTCAAAGACTATTAACTATCCCCTACTATCCGTTCTCTCCTTCTTCCTTCTAAAAAGAGAAGTCCCTACATTCTAGATGGACTCATAGCTGCTCCAATGGAGATGCCATGCCTCTGGTTTTAGGCATGGCCATATGAATGAGTCCACACCATTTGGATAATGCCAGTAACTGTTTAAGCTCAGTCACCTTCTTAAAGTTATTTTTCTTTGCCATTGTATGGCTGTTACTAGGACACGGAGGTAAGTCAGCTTCCACATTAGAAGTGCCTAGCCTGAGTATCTCAATTCCTCCTCTTGCAAACATTTTCTTCATCTGGTTTCTAGAATACCTACTATGATACTCCTGTTTTTCTTCTCCTGATTTCCTGCTTATTCTCACTTTTTTGCTGATTCTTCTCACTCTCTTACCACTGAAACAACCTAAGGCTCCATCACCCCTTCTTTTTTATTTATCATCATTTCCTTGGTGGCACCATCCAATTTCATGGCCTTGTATGCAGAGGATCTTCACAGTTATAATTCTAGCCTGATTTCCCCATTGAACCCCAGATTCATACATTCAACTACCAATTCAAATTTCTCCATCTGGACATAACTCAGTTTTGACATTATCTAAAGAATATTCCTTACCTCCTGCCAAAAACCCATTTTACTCACAGTCTTCCCCATCTCAGTTAATAATTAGTCCATCCTTCCAGTCTCAAGCCAGAACTGTGGAGAAATCTTGGACTCTTACACAACACTTACAATCTGCCAGAAACTCCTGTTGCTTCTGTTTAATAACAAGAATTACACTTCTCACCACCTCCAATGTTAGTTACTTGGTCGCAACTACATAATCTCTCATCAGGATTATTTCCAGGGCCACCTCAGACCCTTCCTCTCTCAAATTTCTAAACAGTGCAGCCAAAGCAATCCTTTTCTGCTGGAAACCCTCCAAAAGCGTCAAAGGTTCCACAATCATCAGTGAAGACCAATAGGATATGTCCTCCTGTTTGCTGACCTCATCTCCCTCTAGTTGGGCTCCCTTTTATTCCATTCAAGTGACAATACCTATTTCTTCCAAGAACAGGATTTACATGTTACTGTCTCAGAGCACCAACATTAGCTGTTTTCTGCCTGGAAGTCTCTTCCTTCAGAAATCCACATGACTCATTTCTTACTTCATTTCCTCAAATGATACCTTGTCAGTGAGTCATTCCCTCAAACAACCCTATTCAAAAAAGTGTAATACTTCACAACACACACACACACACACACACACACACACACACACATACATGGCACTCCCTGTCTCCTTCTCTGTATTTTTCCACACAGGATTTATTTTGAGTGAATTATTTATTCATTTTTCAGATTATTGGCTGCCACTACATAATACAACATAAGTTCCAATAAGAATTTATGTGTTTTATGGTCCAAAAGGATGCATGTACCCCAATGTTCATCGTAGCACTGTTTATAACAGCCAAGACACGGAAGCAACCTAAACATCCACTGAGAGAGGAATGGGTAAAAAAGATGTGGTACATACGTACAATGGAATATTACCTAACCATTAATAAGAATGAAACAATGCCATTTGCAACAACATGGATGGACCTACAGACTGTCATTGAGTGAAGTCAAAGAAGAAGAAATACTGCATTACATCCCTTAAACGTGGAATCTAAAAGGAAATGATACAAATGACCTTATTTAAAATAAAAACAGACTCACAGACTTAGAGAATGAATGTATGGCTGCCAGGAGGGAAGAGAAGGAGGAAGGGATAGTTAGGTAGTTTGGGAGAGACATGTATACACTGCTGTATTTAAAATGAGTAACAAGGACATACTGTAGAGCACAGGGAACGCTGCTCAATGTTGTGTAGCACCCTGGATGGGACGGGAGTGTGGGGAAGAATGGATACACGTGTGTGACTGAGCCCCTTTGCTGTGGAGAAATCTTGGACTCTTACACAACACTTACAATCTGCCAGAAACTCCTGTTGCTTCTGTTTAATAACAAGAATTACACTTCTCACCACCTCCAATGTTAGTTACTTGGTCGCAACTACATAATCTCTCATCAGGATTATTTCCAGGGCCACCTCCGACCCTGGACTGCCAGTGTGTGACTGAGCCCCTTTGCTGTCCACTTGAAACTATCACAACATTGTTAATTGGCTGTATTCCAATACAAAATAAAAAGGTGAAAAAAAAGAATTTATGTGTTTTGTTTTTGATGAGCTACCAATAATGCCAAGCATGTAAAGTGAAAGTGAAAGTGAAGTCATGTCTGACTCTTTGCGACCCTGTGGACTGTAGGCCACCAGGCTCTTCCGTCCATGGGATTTCCCAGGCAAGAATACTGGAGTGGGTTGCCATTTCCTTCTCCAGGGGATCTTCCCAACCCAGGGATCGAACCTGGGTCTCCTGCACTGCAGGCAGACGCTTTAACCTCTGAGCCATCAGGGAAGCCCATAGCATGTAGCAGGCTCCCAATTAATATTTGCTGAATAAATAAATGAATGAACAAGTGACTGAATCAGATGCAGCTCAGGAGATGGAGGAACATCTCACTGAAAGAAATCTGGATCTCTGGGTAACTTCATAGAGCAAAGCTATCTGTCAGCATTGGACTCCTCATGCCTAGCCTGTTTTGAGAGAAATAAAACTTTCTATATTGTTCAAGCCATTTACGTTGTATACTCAGTTCAGTTCAGTTCAGTCGCTCAGTCATGTCCGAATCCTGTGACCCCATGAATCGTAGCACGCCAGGCCTCCCTGTCCATCACCAACTCCTGGAGTTCACTCAAACTCACGTCCATCGAGTCAGTGATGCCATCCAGCCATCTCATCCTCTGTTGTCCCCTTCTCCTCCTGCCCCCAATCCCTCCCAGCATCAGAGTCTTTCCAATGAGTCAACTCTTCGCATAAGGTGGCCAAAGTACTGGAGTTTCAGCTTTAGCATCATTCCTTCCAAAGAACACCCAGGGCTGATCTCCTTTAGAATGGACTGGTTGGATCTCCTTGCAGACTAAGGGACTCTCAGGAGTCTTCTCCAACACCACAGTTCAAAAGCATCAATTCTTCAGCGCTCAGCTTTCTTCACAGTCCAACTCTCACATCCATATATGACCACTGGGAAAACCATAGTTTTGACTAGACAGAACTTTGTTGGCAAAGTAATGTCTCTGCTTTTCAATATGCTATCTAGGTTGGTCATAATTTTTCTTCCAAGGAGTAAGCGTCTTTTAATTTCATGGCTGCAGTCACCATCTGCAGTGATTTTGGATACTAGTATATACTAAAACACTGGCATTCAATAAATCTTTCTTTTTTCTCATTTTCTTAGTTCTGTCAAAGACATCAGTTTCCTCAGCTAATAAATTAAGTGTTTGGACTAGGCAATTTCTAAGTTTCTTTTCAGTTCAGTTTGTGTCTGACTCTTTACGAACCCATGAACTGCAGCACACCAGGCCTCCCTGTCCATCACAAACTCCCAGAATTTACCCAAACTCATGTCCATTGAGTCAGTGATGCCTTCCAGCCATCTCATCCTCTGTCTTACCCTTCTCCTCCTGCCCTCAATCTTTCCCAGCATCAGGGTCTTTTCAAAAGAGTCAACTCTTCACATGAGGTGGCCAAAGTATTGGAGTTTCAGCTTCAATATCAGTCCTTCCAATGAATATTCAGGGCTGATTTCCTTTAGGATGGACTGGTTGGATCTCCTTGCAGTCCAAGGGACTCTCAAGAGTCTTCTCCACTGGAAAAACCATAGCCTTGACTAGACGGTTCTTTGTTGACAAAGTAATGTCTCTGCTTTTTAATATGCTGTCTAGGTTGGTCATAACTTTCCCTCCAAGGAGTAACCGTCTTTTAATTTCATGACTGCAGTCACCATCTGCAGTGATTTTAGAGCCCCGAAAAATAAAGTCAGCCACTGTTTCCCCATCTATTTGCCATGAAATGATAGGACTGGATGCCATGATCTTAGTTTTCTGAATGTTGAGCTTTAAGCCAACTTTTTCACTCTCCTCTTTCACTTTCATCAAGAGGCTCTTTAGTTCTTCTTTTAAGCTTTCAAATTTCACATCATCAATGTACACAACAGACGCCAAAAGAAATAGTACCCAAGCAAGGCAATGAAGAAAAACTATCAAGATAATCTAGACAGATATGTGGGGTTGAAAAAATGCTAAGAATAATTACTTTCTGAAATTAACAAAATCTTACCATATTTAGTGGAGTAAATAAAAAATGAACCAAATCTGCAGCACTAGGATTCTGGATGTGAGATTTCAATTTGGCCTGTAAGATTAAAAAAGCAGGCAAACACATTACTGCAATGTAATCAGGCCAAAGACAGACATTCAAAAAGGTTCAACCTAGACTCAAAAGAAGAGGTTTTGTTACTAGTTTCACCTTTGGAATATCAATTAGCAAGCACTGAATTAAATTAGGAGAATTTCATTTTAAAAATTAGAGTCATCCTTTTTTGGTCAAGTGTCTTAGATGTATAAGTTTTGCAATTTGCTATTCTAATTAAAGGCAAATAAAAACACATACAAAAAAATCTACAATAACAGTTTAATCTCTTAATTTGATCAGGTACATCCTGGCTAGACTCTGATCTCTTCCATTTGTTGCTTCAAATAGTACATAAATAAATTTCACTTACCAGAAGGTTAAATCCATGTTTAAACTTTTGGAAACAGTCCACAAATGCATCAGGAGGTGGAGGTTTTGCCCGCAGTGTTAAAACACCCTCTAAAGAATTAAATAGGAGAAGCGGGTAGATGAGGGCAAAGTTCCAAGAAAACTTAATCGATGAAAAGAAAACACATTTATGTTTGTAAAGTTTGATGATCACATCAGATATCATGCTACCTAGTCACCTTTCCACTTCTCATAGACTGACTGTAACAAATTAAGATCACCCAACCCTTGAAATGGATTACTATACTCTTAGGCGCTACCAGATTACTCATCAGGTTCCATAAATTTATACTGTAGCCCTTCTACATGCTAATCACTGTGTTTATCACCGTGAAGATTATAAAAATGTGTAAGTTGTATAAGTTACACATCCTACTCCTAAGGCCCTAAAAATCCATAGACGATATGAATCAGATAAGTAAGAGATGTGTCAACTGAGGCTACAAAGAGACTACAGATGAGGAAATGTATACTTAAGGATGTGTCCTGGGAAAAGCAGTTTTTAGATGGGATTTGGAAAGTTTGTTCCAGGGCAGTTTGGTAAGAAAAACATCATGGTTGACTAAAAGCAGCATTAGCAAAAACATGGAAAAAGGAAATAGTCTCTATGTGAAACAACAAACAGAAAAGCAAAGACACATGAGAATGGAAAAGTAGATCAAGGTGAGACTGTGAATGACCTTGACCACCAGGGTGAGGAGTCTGACTTACATAAACAATAGAACATGGGATTAACAAGCTTTTCAGCAGAAAAAGTGAAGTAACTGCCTTACACCTTTAAGAAGAATGTCCTCACAAAACGGAAGACTAGAGGCTTGAAGGTTGCTTAGAAAGCTGGGTAAAAAATGAGGTACCTTGAGGCAGCTGCTGGATATGAAACTGAAAAGGGAAAAATACTTTATACAAGAGAGGCTGAAAAAATAAAATCAATGTTGGTTATAAACTAAAGAATGGACTCACAAAAAAATCTATGGTTCTGAATTTGGATGACCAAGAAGATGGCATACCCTTTGTAAAGAGTACAAGAGCAGCAAGTACATCAGAAAGCGATAATACTGAATTTCAGAATATATGAGGTAAAGTATATCCACATACATACTTCTAGAAGACAGGTCTACTGTTACATGCTTATGATATAGATAGAGCTAGAGAAAGACGTGCAAGTCATGTGCAATGAAAAGGATATTTATTCTTTTCTTATATATTTCCATCTATACCATTTTGTTACAAAATTATAATTTTATATATCTTGAAAGGGAAGGAAAGGGAAAGGGAAGTCACTCAGTCGTGTCTGACTCTTTGCAACCTCATGGACTGTAGCCTACCAGGATCCTCTGCCCATGGGATTTTCCAGGCAATAGTCCTGGAGCAGATTGCCATTTCCTTCTCCAAGGGATCTTCCCAACCCAGGGATCAAAGCTGGGTCTCCCGCATTGTAGACAGACACTTTACCGTCTGAGCCACCAGGGAAGTCCAATATATCTTGAGGTCATTTTAAATAACTGAACTGCAGCATATGTAAAAACTGCTTGAAGGTGACCTGACTGTTTGGAGTTTTGTGATAAAAAATTAAAATTCATTGACATTTTTAACTATTTTAATAAGCAGAGTCAATCCTTTAAGTTAACAAAATAATGAGGTTCTATATTTATAGTAAAATAAATTTAAATATGAGAAGAATGGTGCTATGACTTTAATAGACATTATCTTTACAATGACTAACAAAAACTATAGACAGATGGCCACTATTGAATGAGTCTCTAAATAATTTAGGCAGAATGACTTAGAGTCTTTCTTTTTTTTTTTTGGCCTTATGCCTATTACATATGTTTTAATATTTACTTATAACTTTTTCAACTTTTTGAGGTAATATCTATACTTTTACAACCTTTTAAAAATGTTTTTGATTTTACAGTTTTTTTTTTTTTTTTTTTGACTTTTTACAGTACATTTGGATGCTTGGGGCTGGTGCACTGGGACGACCCAGAGGGAGGGTATGAGGAGGGAGGAGGGTTCAGGATGGGGAGCACGGGTATACCTGTGGCGGATTCATTTTGATGTTTGGCAAAACTAATACAATATTGTAAAGTTTAAAAATAAAATAAAATTTAAAAAAGAAAAAAAAAATAGAGTCTTTCTTTACTGTAGCCAAACTGGGACCAAATGGGCTATTCCCCAGGTTTATCGTACTCTCCGCCTACATCACTGGTTCTCTCAACACCAGAAAAGGGATCTTGGTCTCTGGTCAATGGAGTCCTGTTTAACAACTCTGAAGTGCCAGCTCTGCCTAGCACTGGCATTCTGAATGGTTCTTTAGAAGGTTAAGAAAATCCAACTTACCTCCTGGTCCTTTCTTTTTACCTTTCTTAGCTTTCTTCCTTTTAGAAAGCTCAGAAAATGCTTCAGCTGCTTTTTGGAGTTTTGTGATAAAAAATTCAATGTCATCCAAAATGTGGTTTAAGATTTGCTAAAATTAGAAATTACAGAATAAACTATAAAGCAGAAGAAAACTATTTTTGCCTTAGCTTTACACTGTGAAGGAAAATCAGAAAGTTTAAAAGAAAGAAAAGACAAAGGAATACTTTCCACATATAAATTTCAAGTTTATCACTAATTCTAAGAAAAAGTATTCAACTAGCATACCTGTGGCTAAAGTCTAACATTTACATTTTTATTTAGTTTTATTTTATTCTATTTTCAATATCATAAAGAAAACATTCACAACATATATTCAGATTAACTATTTTCAATGACTCTAATTGTCTCATTGTGTTCTTCCCACATAAAGTCGGGGGGGGGTGGTTCTAAGAAAATAGTTTGTTAGAATAGCACTAGCATTTCAGTTTTTCTAATAAATTTCCCAATAAAGCAATGACAATATTATTTTTCAGGACTAAGGGTATATAGAATGCTGTGATAACCTAACACACACATTCATAATGTGTAATAATAGGCATTACTAAGAGTTTCTACAGGGTAAAGCAGAATTAATGATGCACTATGCTTTCACAGATCATGGGATCAACTTCAATTATACTATATATTATATCATATATTATATTAATATATACTGTATATTATACATACTATAGTCTTTCTTGACTTCCTTTTATGTGTGAAACTTGACATTCTTTTAAAGACTAAAAACTGAGATTAAATAAGCTTTTGAGTATTAAATAAACCTTTAAGTGTTAACAAGTAACACTGTAATATAAAAATTAAATTTAAAACTCTAAAGTCCTTTAAGTATTTGTTTCCCAATAAGCTCAGAACATAAGTAGTGTATAAAAAGCAATTATACTGACATTATATTTTATAATTATGTCACAGGGCAGTGTCATTTTGCCAGGAAATTACTATAGAGAAATCAAAATCAATATAGCCTTATCTTTTATAAAGTATTAAAATATACTTATCTATCCTTAAGAAGTGCCACATAACTTTTATCTTTCAGGCATTATAAAATATTTTAGAATAAATTCCAGGAAGACAAATTAAAAAGATATTCTAATTATAGATTACAAACTACAAGAAAAGAAAAATCCCTCAAATCTTGACAATTCAACTTAAACTCCTTTGTAAACCAGTTAATATCCTAGTTCTATCACAGCCATAGTCTACTAGCTAAATATTGGCATAAAGGCAAAAATTGTTAGGAAAAAAAAATAATTCAAAGGTCATAGCCACCACTGTAAAGAAAAATTATAGTTTGCACAAAATATCTTGATTTAAATCAACTTAACTTTTTCTGTTAATATTTTTTCTCTAAAAAATGAAAGCCAATGACCCAATGATGACTATTTCACTTACCACATCTCTATCAATGCGGGCTGCCATCATCTCAGGTGTTTCTTCCTGCTGGTAATAATTTCTCTGTTTCTCAACTAAAGAAAAGAAAATCATACATCTTTCAACCTATTGCTTAAGTGATACCAATATAGATAAGCAGACATGCAAGCTGTCTAGAAAAGAGTGTCACTGGCAAAAGTAAACACTTGCAATGGATACAAAAATCAAAGCTGTGCTCATCACCTCTGGCCTGCACCCTGGCCACTAGCACCTCTGACACACATCTTCACCACCCTCACCCTCACCTCTGACATTCATTCCCACCACCACACTTGACAGAGCTGAAGTACCAGCCTTCCATCGGCATGGTATTGATTTACTCTGTAATGTCCCCTCTATTCTCTCTCTTCTAACGTCAGATGCCTGTGGAAACAAGCCCAACTTAGTGCCCTTTAATTCCTACAGAAGAAAAAATTTACACGTTTTTTAAGCACCAATTTCTTAAAAGGGGCCAACTAAGTTCTAAGTTTTAAAGCTCCTCATTCTCATACTTTCTAACATCGTGATAATAGTAAAGCTTTGGGTCTTCTGATAGTAAAGGGCTTCTAATATTCCACTTGTAATTAAGCTTAAAGCCCACAATGTTGGGCTCATTCTCATTTGAAGCTATATGCTTTAAAAGCAGAAATACCTACAAGAATTTGCAAACTGAAGAACAAAAGTCGCGAGATATTATGTTAGCTCAGCTGACTAGGGCATGATAATCAGTATCATTATCTGAACTCCTTCCAGCTACAAGACTGTTAACACTTTCAATTAACACAGATACTCATTCCAAGATTTCTCAGTAGATGAAGTGAAAGAAAAAGGGATGGATGGAACAGGAGAACTGCATCATTACTAAATGGAAACACAACTCATGATGGATCCTCATGGCTCATCATGTTCAATACAGAGAAGTGCAAAAAATACTGCAAACTGCTATGCCTCCTCTATGCCTAACTTTACCCTTAAATGGAATATTCACCAAAAAAGAAAAAAAAAACCACTGAGTCTTACGAAACTTAATCAGTACAATTTCCATATATGAAATCTAGCCAGTTAGCTGCTGTTTTTACACGTGGTTGGCTGCTATCTTGGTTATAGGTATACTGGGCAACAGTAAAGTTGAAGCTGAAATATAGGTATTAGGAACTCTGCTGCTGTGTTCCCAAAATACCATTTGGAGGACACAGTGAAAGATATGCAGTATTTCTCAGAGTTTTTCATAGTCTGAGGCACTGCTAGGAACGCGCTGCAATTTCTACTATTCTACAGAGATCTCTCGTGGAGTCAGGGCAGAGCTATGGCCGCATGCGTGCCTGCATGCTCAGCTGTGTCTGACTCTTTGGGGCCTGTGGACTGTAGCTGCCAGGCTCCTCTATGCATGGGATTCTCCAGGCAAGAATACTGGTGTGGGGTGCTGTTTGCTCCTCCAGGGGATCTTTCAGACCCAGGTATCAAACCCAGATCTCCTGCACTGGCAAACAGATTCTTTACCACTGCACCACCTGGGAAGGCCCAAGAGCTATGTCAAGGATCCGAAGAAGAAATCATCCAACCGAAGTCAGCTGGAGCCTTCAGGCGAGCAGAGAGATACTCTTCTTAGAGGGCTTTCAACTACAAAGTGGCCTGGATCCAGGCAGAACTTCATATGGTAAGCAGTGTGTTCTGTTTGACCTAGTAGTAAACTAGAAGTTCTGAAAAGCTTATCTAACTGTAACTTAATAGATAAGACTGTACAGAGTACTTTAGACAACATCTAATGAGGGACTTCACTGGTGACTCAGACTGTAGAGTCTGCCTGCAGTGCAGGAGACTGGGATTCGATCCCTGGGTTAGGAAGATCCCCTGGAGAAGGGAATGGCAACCCGCTCCAGTATTCTTACCTGGAGAATCCCATAGATAGAGGAGCCTGGTGAGCTACAGTCCATGGGGTCACAGAGTCGGACATGACTGAGTAACTAACACACACAATGAGGGCTCAGAAATCCCTGGGAATAGATTTTTCTTGTAAATTATAGGTTTGATAGATGTTCTTATAGGTTTATTCAGAATATCTAAAAAACTTAAGATGTCTTATCCTTCCTCAACTTCAAGGAAGACCATTTTGACCTTTCTCAAAATAAAATCCACATCTCCTCTACCAAAAGAGTAACAATAGCAAGATTACTGTAAGTACACAAGAAATAGAAAACACTATAAAATTCCACTTAGCATTTTAAATACAAAGTGGAAATGTATATAAAGTGTTATAAAGTTATAATAACTAATAATTATGCTACTTTATTTTTGAAAAATGGATGCTTCAAAGATTTCTTTCTTTCATCTGTTTGGTAGCTGGGCTTATATGTAAACTGAAAATAGCTTTAAGGACACAAGAATTTAAATAATATGGAAAGTGATTGATAAAAATGAACTCAATTTGGCAAAAATGACTACCTACTATTCTGTTCCAGGTACTATCATATGCATTATTCCCTTTCAGATTCACAGAAACATATGAGTTTAACTCATTTCCACTCTGCAAGTGAGGCATAACTTTTAAGGTCCCACAGGTATATCCCGGGCTTACCCCAGAGCCTAAATTTTGGTTCACCAGACTCAAAGGACAGTCCAGTATCACTCATTTTGTAAATTAAGTTTTGTAGTTTAACTACACTGCTAGATATTCTCATGAATGATGCTTTACTAGGTAAAGAGTAAGTGATTTAAGTAGTCACACTGAACTAGGAGGTAAAAGAATTGACACTATGGTCTCCATCAAATTCAGACTCACCAGATCACAATTTATTTACCCTTAAAATCAAGAGATTGGACCAAGCATATGTTAAGGCATTTTCCAGTTATACAAATTTCAAACATAGTGAAACATTCTGACATATATTACAGTATGTTCTTTGGTACGGTTATAGACATGGGACCCATTAGGTAAATTTACATGATGGTGAATGCAATTTAGCCCTTTTCCACCTCCCTATCCCCTGTCCTGACATCCTGCCCTTGTAAACATGAACAGTTTGTCCAAGAGAGGACAGTGGTAAGATAACAGTAGTGGAAAGAACTTTGAAGTATTATCATTAAAAAATATTGATCTAAATTATATAAAATATTAAAATATTTACTTTATATTAAAATATTATATTAAGTGTAATATATTATATTTAAATATATTTTATAATATTAAGTATATTAAAATATTCTATTATCATTCTTTTAATTGTTAGTTGAGTCAAACTCCCTCTTTGAGTGCTTTAAAAAGAAAAGACTCTAACACTAGATTTATTAAGACTGGTCTTAACTCTTAGAGACAATAATCTTATAAAGCTCAAGGTTTAACTTTTCTTTACCTAAGATCTATTTTTACAAAACCAACTTCAAGTTTCAGCTTAGAAATCAGCATCAGAGGCTGAAAGCAAGAACTGGGTCACAACTCAAAGTAAATGTTCAATAAGTACCAATCCCTGGAAGTACTCACAGTCTGCTTGGTCAGCTGCCAACGCGGACCAGGCTGCCACTCGACTCCTAACGTCCACCTGGGTCACAGTGCCAGGGGGCACGGGGGCAGGAGCTTTGGGTGGAGGTGGTATACCAGGGTCTGCTTTGGAAATCATCCTGAAAACAGATGAAAACAAACTGAATTTTTACCATCTCTATTTCTATAACACATCAGTTCTCTCAGTTTTATGTATTAGTTCTTTAACCTCTAGAAGTATGCCTTGGGGTAGAAAAACAAGGATTTCTTAACCATTCCATATTATGTATATTTATAAATGTATATGAAAAGTATAGAACATTTTCAGTTCAGCTGAAAACCACGTTTAATGTATTTTTCTGGGTCTCCTATGATTAGCAAAGAGTGTTAACAAAACTAGAGTCCTAATATCTATTTATATTCCGTTAGGCTATCTTCCCTTAAAATGCCACTCTTTTGTTCATGAGTCTCTAGGACAACAGAAGTGGGAGAAGCCACACCAGAGAAATACCAGAATTATGGGGAGAAAAGCCATGCGCGCGCGCGCGCGCACACACACACACACACACACACACACACACACCAACAACCCTTGGAAAGCAAATGAGCTGAGATTACAGACTGTAATCTGTAAAACATGATAACATACCTTTGCTGAAAATATTTTAATTTTTAAAGAAAAAAAAATGACTCAAATAAAAACCAATTCTAGCCCTTAACTTCTTTTAATGCTTTTACCTTAAGACATCAAGCCGCCTCTTCTGCTTCCCTCCTTTGCTGTCACTGATCGCGCTCTCAACATCTTCACTAATTAGATTTGCCTGCAACAAAAGACAAGTTACCTGGGAGGTTACGGATTTCTTTATCTTGGTATGTAGGTTAAAACAGAAAGAGGGATTATGCGCACTGTCCAAATCAATAAATGTCTTGATGCAAAAGAAAAGTGACTTTTTAAAAAAAAATCTGCTTTTGAAACATGACACTTGTTTTTTTCAGTGAACTCTGTAATGAAAGGATTCGAAAATGGAAGGAATTTTTAAAGATTATTTCATCCAGACTCCTTTAATTAAAAAAAAAAAAAAAGCTACACTTGCATAAAAGCAAAGAGAAAAAGGATTTGCATATGTTGAAAGTATAATCACATGCTGAAAATGTAACTGGGTTAATACCTCTGCCTGGGAAGAGGTGGAGGAACCGTAAGTACCAGCATACACAGCAGCATCCCTCCCCTCCCCCATTCTCACCATCCACGGGGCACCCATTAACCGTGGACATACATAACTCAGTTCCAGCAGAGCCACTCCCTCAGTTTAAGACAGCCCTGTCATCACTAGGTGAACCCCAACACTTGGCTGTAACCCTTGTGATAACCCTTTTATTCTGTCACTTTAGGTTAATAAAATTTAGCTTTCTCCAAAGGAATGATGTTTCTGATACTCTTCCAACAAGAGCATTTGTCTGATATGGTTTTCTTGGGAACCAATGTGAGATTAGCAGCTAAGAAGTTTGTTTGGTTCTGAGGTTTATTTATAGGACTTCCCTGGTGGCTCAGAGGGTAAAGCGTGTGCCAACAATGCGGGAGACCTGGATTCAATCCTAGGTCTGGAAGATCCCCTGGAGAAGGCAATGGCAACCCACTCCAATACTCACAAAGAGTCGGACATGACTGAGCGACTTCACTTATAGCCAGTGATTATTACTGTATATCACATTCTTGCTGGGATATATTCATCTCCTATTTTATGTCTGCTTGTTCTCTGTAATTATGTATGTTTTCCCCAAATACACACACACACACACACACACTCACACACACATTGTTATTTAGTTGCTAAGTCATATGCGGCTCTTTACAACCTCACAGACTGCAGGCTGCCAGGCTCCTCTGTCCATGGCATTTCCCAGGCAAGAATACTGGAGTGGCTTGCCATTTCCTTCTCCAGGGGATCTTCCTGACCCAGGGATCAAACCTGCATCTCCTATGTTGGCAGGAGGATTCTTTTACTGTGGGGCCACCAGGAATGCTCCCATATACACACATACACACATAGTTATATATTATATTCTTTACCATAGGCACAGGTAATCATAAAATTTTAGCAGTGAGGCGACACTTAAAGATCATATAATCTTTTCTTGTTTTATAATTAGTAGAACTGAGGAATACTCATATGATGATTTGGCCTAGGTCACAGAACTATTAAACGAGAATGTTAATGTGTCCTAGTCCAGCTTCACTTGGGTAAGAACGTTCTAGTTTCAGGAAGAATGTCTAGGAGTCCTGAATTTCCTATGGGTAGGGTGTGGAGTTGGCTATCATATTTCCAAGAAAAAATTTACACTGAGGTGGGCAGGAGCATTGTATAAAGTTCCATGATAAAGAAAGGTTAAAACTCAAAAGGGAAGTTGTAAGAAACTACATATATCATTGCATTTATATTTCTAATGGGGCAAGGGAAAAAATCCATCCCAAATGTGGAATATGGCACCAGTGAGTACATGCATAGGGCTGTGTGGTGGTACTTGAGCTTTTAAGCAGGACAAAACAGCATTCAGTAAATCTGTTTTGGACCCATCAATATCATCATGCCCCAACAAATAAAGCAAGCCCTTTATCCTCAAAACTGGAATCCAGAAACTTCACTCAGTCCATAACAGGGAGAGATTTTCGAGCACTGAGACATATAGCAGATTTAAAATGTCTTTAAGCATAGCTCTCTGTGTTTAAAATGTTTGAATTAAATTTCACTGTTTTCAGAGTAAAATATCCATCTTAATCCTTACTGATGTAACAAATCTAACCTTGCAAAAAAAATTCTTAATGCGTTTTATGACTTTACAAAGGAAACATATGAGAAGTCGAATGAACATACAAATTATCTATTGCCACAATTCTTTCCAAGTAAGAAAGTCATTTATTTAAATAAATTTTTCAGAAAGTCATTTATGACATAAATTGAAATAAAAAGAAAATTATAAAATATACTATTTATAGTCAATCTTAATTTACCTATCATATTTTAATGTCAAAGAATTACAGAAAAGATCAAATGACACTTTATGCTAATCTCCCAACATTTCTTTATAAGAAAAAGAATATATTGTGTGTATATATTACACACAATCAAGTGGTAAATCACTGTTCTTGGCAAAGTAAAAATCAACTCAATTAAAAATGATTTCCCTTTTAGAGAAATCAACTCATGAAATAAAGATTCAAGGTTGCAGATAAATTCTAATGTCCAATAAAGCATCACAAATTACAATCATTTGAAAATTACAGTGTACTTTGAAATATAAATCTTCAGGATATGGCGTATTATTACCAGTATAGTAACTATGCTCATCTCTTTTCACATTATGACCTGGGGATTACATAACTTGAGCAATTATTCAAGTCACATAATTGAACAGTAACCCTTAAATCAGTACCATGGAAAACGTCCAAATGTTTCATTGCAATAACCCATGCTATGTGATTGGTGCCAGCATAAAACAGAATAAAACAGATGACATGGTTATTGTCTGTGAAGCATGATTTTTGAAGAATCAATCTTTAATTATCAGTCCAAGTCCCTCAGTGAAGAATTTAATGTATTATCTGCACAGTTTTTAAATAAACAGAATGCATCTTATTTTTTAAATAACACTCAATCTTCTCTTTATTTACTTAGCCTAAACATCCTAGGGAAGATACTGAGGTGTTTTCCTTACAAAACTGTAAGAAACTAAAAATCTAGTACCTAGTAGCCATGTGATTTGGAGAAGGCAATGGCACCCCACTCCAATACTCACGCCTGGAAAATCCCATGGACGGAGGGGCCTGGTAGGCTGCCGTCCATGGGATCGCTAGGAGTCAGACACGACTGAGCGACTTCACTTTATTTTTTCACTTTCATTCATTGGAGAAGGAAATGGCAACCCACTCCAGTGTTCTTGCCTGGAGAATCCCAGGGACAGGGGAGCCTGGTGGGCTGCCGTCTATGGGGTCGCACAGAGTCGGACACAACTGAAGCGACCTAGCAGCAGCAGCAGCAGCCATATGATTGAAGGAGGTAATCAAAGCTAGAACGTCTGCTTAAAGGGAGAGAAAATTCACCAGTCTTTTACCTTAATCTCATCACACTGGAAAAGATGAAGGTCTGGCTTGCTCTGGGTTGGCTCTTTGCACACCAGGGCAAGAATCGAATCATAGCTACAGGAGTGCATCACAGCTTGGCAATGCTGAATGGTGTTCAAAGGAAAATTCTCCAATTCATTCTAAAAAGCAAAAATACAACTTGCCTTACTTTTCATTGGATATATAAAATCTGCTCCACAAAGAGCTCTAGGCATCATACCAATAATTTTTAAAAGTATGCAAACCACATTGACAATGAACAGCAGTAAACACAGAAAATATGGAGGATGAGTAGGTACAAGGAGACAGAAAAGACACCACCCTGGGCTAGAGGAGGAGTGAGAGAAAGAGCGAAAAAGATGGAAATATTTAATAAAGGGATGTGGTTCTGTTCTTAATAAACAGAAACCTGAAATTATCAGTACTGATTTCCTAAGATTATGGGAAAGAGAGGATGCCTTTAAGAGAAAAAAAAAGGCCTCTTTCCAAAGTTATTATCCATCTTACCTGGTATTCTTTTCCCTGTGGCTCTATAATATCAAGGTTTTGCTATGTTTTGTTTTTACTTGAATATTATAGTCAAACTCTCAGTTTTTATCTTTAGTAATCACAAATGTTAAGCTAAGAATAATACATCATTTGTACACTTTTTATTTCAGTGAATCTCTGAGATGGAAAAATTCACTATGTAAGTTTTTCCAGCCAAAAATGTCAAACATCAGGGTTAGAAGAATCTTGCTAAAAAATACATTCTTTGAAATGATTAAGCTATTTGGTCATATGAAATTGAATAGTTTCTAACCAATAAAAAGGCATGCCAATAAGACCCTGATAGATCAAATAATTACTTCTGAAACAAATTAATTTTCTTTTTTTTTAACAAATTAATTTTCTGTTCATAATAATAACAAATTCTTTGTTAATGAGATACATTTAAGGTGGTTATCCTAACATGAATGGCCTTACACAAATAGCAAGCACTGTCATGATGTAATTGATGGGAGAAATGGTGGCTTTTTATAAGTAAACAAAATCCAATATCCCTGATAACTGGAACATAAAAAAAAAACAATAACTTTTATTATAGATAGCACATATACACAGACATCATATCATAAATTGATTCTAAGCCCTCATTCCTTGGGACCCAGAAAGGTGAAACAAAAAATGCACATTCCATTAAAACAGAATGTAATTTCTAGGCCACACCAGGGAGATAACAATTTTCTTTCAAAATAAATTAAATAATATCCCTTCTCTATAACTACTTGAAACTAGGAGGATTAAAGAAGCTCCCGGGTGTTATTCTCTCACAGAATGCAATGGATGAGATGAAAGAAAGGGCAGATTTTACACCCTACTCCTATCAGAATACCTTAACATGATTACAAAAGTTATTTTCTTTATCTTAGCAACTCAAATGTCTACTAGGTGATGGGGCTCAGAAAAGGCCTCTTTTAAGAGATCCAGCATCTTACCTGACTACCTGTGTGAAAGAAAGGTACCCGGTATTGATCTGGTGGAAGCTGAGGCACATACACACCAACTCCTTCACCCCAATTCACTCACTGGGGTTCAAACCACAACACTTGGATATGGCTTGGCCTAGCATATAATTAACGTATGTCTTAAAGAATAGTGCCCTATAGGGGCTTTAGTTTAGTGCTATGTATTTTTTCCTCACTTCTTCCACCTCATCATATATGGTTAAAGAAACATTGTATCCTTCTATATCTAGTTTAAAAACATGATTTTGCATCCCTAAAGTATATGGAGAAGGACATTTTTTCTTCAAATTCACTGACAAGAGTATTTTATGGTGCCAAATATTTACCCATTTTCAAACAATCTGACCTAACGTGAACATAAATATTTTTAGACTTTCTTGAAAATAAAATAGCATATGTTTTTCAAACTTGCCTTTGATTCTAAATCGATCAGGCTCACAGCTTTCTCATCCACCTGAAGAATCATATCTTGAGTCCATACTTTGCCCTTAGCATCGAGCAATTTCAGCTTCCTTATTCCATCATCAACAGTTATCATAGCATCTTTCCGATCCAGAACAAAGGTGGTCAAGTGCTTATGATTGAGAAAGAAAAAACATATCACACATAGTCTCTTAGTAAACATTTTCCCCCCAAAATTGTAAAGTGAACCTAACTGAAGTCAGCTAGTAAAGGGGAGGAAAAGGCAATGGCACCCCACTCCAGTACTCTTGCCTGGAAAATCCCATGGATGGAGGAGCCTGGTAGGCTGCAGTCCATGGGGTCGCTAAGAGTCGGACACGACAGAGCAACTTCCCTTTCACTTTTCACTTTCATGCATTGGAGAAGGAAATGGCAACCCACTCCAGTGTTCTTGCCTGGAGAATCCCAGGGACGGGGGAGCCTGCTGGGCTGCCGTCTATGGGGTCGCACAGAGTTGGACATGACTGAAGTGACTTAGCAGTAGCAGTAGCAGCAGTAGAGGGGAAAGACAAAGATCGGGTTGGTCAAAAAGCTCATTCAGGATTTTCACACCTCTTATGTGAAAACCCGAACGAACATTTTCACCAACCCAATATAAAGTACTTTAGAACTTCATGGGAACCTTGCTGGGATAATAAAGTCAAAACAGACTTTTGATGAATAGAGGAAATGATGCCTTGAATCATAAAATATCTAAATCTGTGTAATACTGAGCCTTGTTGAACTAGACAAACATGAGAAAAACAAACTTTAAAGAGCTTAAATAACATGCTCTTTATTTAATCCATTTTATTACATATTGGTTATTTAGATGTTGAACAACAGAACAACAGTCTACAAACAAGCCTGAAAACTATAGATACTGGTAGTTGAGAGCAGCAACAGCAATTCTAGTTTGCAACAAGTGTCAAACTTTTCACTCTACTGAAACAAAACTTTAAATTTCATTAAGCATGCTTGAGGAAATAGAAATCTAAAAACAGGAGCAATTTAAAAATTATTCCCTAATTCAATATTTTCTATTATAATAAGCAAAGTTCACTCAAATAGATTGCAATTAAGAGCAAGTATCTTAAAAGACAGCAATAGAGGGAAAATTTTAAAAAAAGAGAGCACTGTTTAAACAGAACTTGCAATAACTTTAGACAAAACCATCAAGGTTTATTTCAAGAAGAGTCCATAATATAAAATAGAAGTCTTTGTTCTGTTTTTAACCAAAAAAAGGCTGATAATGATAAATGAGTAGTTATTTTAATTTATTCTCCATGAAAACAGATTAACTAGATACTTTTATATTTAACATCTGTTTTTAGAAAATCTAAAAGAAAAATTTCAACCCAATTTACAACATCATAGACATGAAATAAAACATCGTTCTGATTTTACTATCAATTTTTATGTGCCTCAAGCTTCATTCTACATTGTAGCAAACATCAAAGTATCTTACTTCAACACGGTATTGGGATATATCTGACACGCTGCTGACACTGTCCCGTGCATAATTCTTCCTTTGTTCTGGAAAAGAAGTTTAAAAAGTTGTTATTTACCCATGAATAGGCTGAACTTCATATAGCAGTGTCTCATGGCCATCTCTAAAACTAGTCTATCTCATATATAAGTACAGTAGTTGACAAGTCACCATTGTGTGGTTATCTGAAAATACTCATTATTCATATTCAAAGAAAAAGTCATGGAAAAGCTTACATGAAATGTAAAAATGATCTGACCAACATAAATGATCATAATCCCAAAAGTTAACAAGATTATTCATGTGTAAGGAAAAAAGTTATTTCATCTAAAGATGTTATTAATCAGGGACATCCTCTTGACCACAAAAGAGAAAAATCTGGCTTGTAAATTTCATCTTTTAATGCACTGAGAACAAAATGGAACTGCAAATATGGTCATGGATACTGTATTATATGAGTTAGACTACATTATTAAAATAATAGACACTGCAAGGCACACGTTTCACCATATCCACACTAGGGAGCAGGTTAGAGGAGATTCAAAACATGATTCAATCACACTCAATGCCATTTAACTCTAATATTCACACATCTACAGAACACAAATGTGATACTCAGAACTGTAGGTATAAGCTGTTAGAAAAAAATAAGAAAGTTAGGTAGAAAGTTACTGCACCAACTAAATAAAAAGCAAAAAGCAACCTGTTTTTCTTTTGCAAAATGCTGCAAAACCAAAATAAAATATGTGACGCCAATATTTTGTACTTGTTGCTTTCTAATCAAGCAACTTGATCATTTGTAAATTTGGGGTTGCCTGATTTTTTTTTCCTGTGGTGAAAAAAACTCTAAGTGGGAAGCAGGAAAGTTTGGATTATCACCTTTGTCTCTTGTCACTAAGGAGGAGACTGATCTTGGCAAAACTCTGCATTTCAGCACCCTTATTGTAAATACGAGGGTTAAATAAGCTCACGTTTCATGATTCCTACAGCACTAACATTTATTCTCTTTCTGCCTCTGTCTCTACCTCTCTCATATAAACACACCTTAGCTTTCCTAATAACCATGTTTTTATCCAAATGTAAACGTGTTTGTTTCAGGTAATATAGAAATTTTCTGATTTTGCTACAGCAGAAATTGAAAAGTTCTGCTGAACATAAAAGCAAAGTAAGTACAAAAATACTAACTCAGAAAGTTAATACATAGGATTTTTTAAAACGATAACTTTCGGTTTCACAATACCCATGAAAGTTACAACTTTTCATTTACATTTTTCTTAAAGCTTAGGTGAGAATATAAATGCCTTTTATTAAATCACTCTGATATTATTCCAATACATTCTGATTTTGCTTTTGCAGCATGAAAGTTATTTACTAAAAATGGGCACACTATAACATTCACCATCTGCTACCTTTCTTTTTTTGTTTGGACGATGATCTGAAGAAGTATGATCCATCTGGTCCTACCAAAACAATGTCACCGAAAAGAAACATCTGATTTCACCTTAAATTTTCTATTCCAGTATGACAAAACATAAACCTTAATTTACACCTTTTTAAGAGTGAACAACCATAATTTTTCTGATTATTAGCCAAGGTTTAATCAATGAGAAATATGAACAAATGGATACTTGATGATAACTCTTAACCCATGATAACTCTTAAAAAGTCAATATTTAATTCAGGGACACGTCTGAGAAAAACACTTTTAGAAAGAACCAGTATTTCAGAATCACCGGTTCATCATATTCTAACACAATTCTCCATGCCCAACTCAGAACACGAGGGCGGTTCTGTTTCCTTTTGTCTGGCCTCAGGACCATAAAAGAAATGGCAGCGGTTGCCATGGTCTCCAATATCGATATGGCGACCCTGGGATGTTCAAATGCTTGACTGAGTTTTTCAGTTAAGTGAATGGCAAACACAATTGGAGATAAAAACTATTAGATGTTTTGTAATTAAATATTCTCATTACAAAACAATAAAACTTTGTTCCCCCAAATTTCCCTACACATAGTTTCTCAATCCTACAGAAAAATACTTTACAGAAGTAGAAAACACTGTTTGATAGCATTCATAAACAGTGTGATGCTAACTGAAAGATAAGGTACCATTCCTAATATTCTAAATTAAGGATCCATTGTAGGAATTCCTAAGCTCTTTCTCTCCAGTGTTATACAATAAATAATATGTATGTGTTACAAGAAATCACCTTTTAAAAATCCTAAAAACGTGTAAATGCCATAAAATGGATTTACAAATTAGTAGTTTCAGTGATTTAAGGCAATGATAAAAGTTACTATGAACATTTTAATAGGAAATTTTGAAATAAAGCTCCTAAAAGGCAATTAGAGTAACATTTATTTTTTAAGAAAACCATATGTACTCTCAAGTACAGCTGTAAATAGTAATTATGCTCCTAAGCCTGAAATATCTCACCCACAGCTCTAAAACAATATGGAAAGCCTCAATAAAGTCACCATGATACTTAAGATAAAGTCTCTACTGAGGTTCATCACTTTCTCTAAGAAATGGTTCTCAACCTCGGCTGCACATTAGAAAAGGAACTTTAAAAAACACTGCATGCCCTCCCCCACCCACACTGCACAGCCCAGGATTCTAATGTAGTTGGTCTAGGATGCAGTCTGAGTATTGGGCTTTGTAAAAGCTCTCCAGGAAATTCTAATTTTTTTCATTCTAATTCCAAGGTTGGAAACTACTATTCCAAAATCAGTACAAAGGCCAACTCAACTACCACCTCCTAAGGTGAAGTTTTTTTCTTTCCAAATTAACAGTGTAAGTCATGGTCAAACAGTCTCTCTCTCTGATACAATTAGAGTTAGGAACAAACTCTACTTGATTGTAGTGCCACTGATGGTGCTTCGCTGTTTTTCGTAATGGCTTTATTCCATGGGCCAGAATATACAAACCCAAAGGATGGAATTAGGTGGCTTCAGTTAGCAAAGATGGAAATTCTTTATGCATTATTTTAGTGTTATTGAGCTGATACAGTGCCATGAAAACTGCTATTTCACTTCTGGACCAGGTAGTTAAACTTAGGTTTCAGTGAACTTTGGATGATTATCATGTATCACTATAGGTTCATCAAATCTAACAGGTGTATTCCTCTGAAGGTGGCTGCTGAGTGGAGGAGGCTAGGCTGTGGGGGTTTATGGAAAATCTTGGTACTCCTCAATTTTGCTGTAAACCTAAAACTGACCTCCAAAATGTCTTAATTTAAAAAAAAAATAGGTTTCACTTAACTCTTCAATGAGTACAATGACCACTATAACAGTACTCAGGTCTCAGCATTTACACCTAATTCTCGTTTGCCTATATTGCTGTTTACACATAAGATGGCAAGATTTGAAACAGCTAATATTCAGAAAACTGTTATTTTCTCTTTCTCTGAAAACAAATTGTTATTTTCTCTTTCTCTGAAAACAAAGTGCCGCTCAGAAAGTAAGAAATGGGTTATTAAAAAGAAAAAGTGTAACGTGAAAGTGAAACTCACTCAGTCGTGTCCGACTCTCTGCAACCCGACTCTCTGCGACCCCATGGACTATATACTCCGTGGAATTCTCTAGGCCAGAATACTGGAGTAGGTAGCCTTTCCCTTCTCCAGGGAATCTTCCCAACCTAGGGATCAAACCCAGGTCTCCTGCATTGCAGGTGGATTCTTTACTAGCTGAACCACCAGGGAAGCCGAACATAAAAGTAGCTGCCAAGTACTCCTCTAAGTAAAACAATGGGTTATTGTTCATACTACTTTACACTTATAGAAACTTTCAGCCATAGGAAATGAGAACTCCTTTCCCATTGTTTTAGTGTTTAATTTCTGTACAGGAGAGGTGGCTTAGCGGGAATCAGTAAGAAGTAGTGAGTAATAATTACAAGCTCTCATGATGTAGGCAACTATAAGCAAGATCGACAAATCAGTCTTTTTTTAATATAAATTTATTTATTTTAATTGGAGGTTAATTACTTTACAATATTGTATTGGTTTTGGCATACATCAACATGAATCTGCCACAGGTATACACGTGTTCCCCATCCTGAACCCCTCTCCCTCCTCCCTCCCCAAACTATCCCTCTGGGTCGTCCCAGTGCACCAAGATCACTTTTAGAAAACAAACAAGGTCATTTTTACAAAACCACATTATTTAAGAATTCATTTTATTGCCTGGTGCAACAAGTTGTTAAAACAGCTCATCCCTCAAAGGAGAAAAAAAAGCTTTAAAATTTTCAAATAACATAGAAAAATTCCTAAATTGTCTTTTTGAGTCTCATGCACTTTGACATACTCTATGAAGCTGGATGTTGACTCTAACACTGCCCAACCTCCTGGTAATATATAGTCAAGAGCCTTTTATTTACAGTTTTTAAAAATGTTTTTTCTTAAACTATGTATTTTTTTCAACTAAATTACACCTTGTCAACAATGAGGATGGAAAGAAGAGAAGTGGGTTTTAATCCTTTGGTGCCACCTGAATTTATAAGACCTCTCCTAGACTTCAAATGGGACAATTAAAGAGACTAATAATTCCAAACTAAGAACTGAAAGAAAAAGAAAGATAAGAACAAAACGGAAAATATGTGGGTCAATATCTATTAAGAAAAGTGGTATACTGTTTGTAGTAGCCAGGACATGGAAGCAACCTAGATGTCCATCGGCAGATGGATGGATGGGAGAGCTGTGGTGCATATACACAGTGGAGTATTACTCAGCCATTAAAAAGAATGCATTTGAAGCAGTTCTGATGAGGTGGATGAGACTGGAGCCTATTATGCAGAGTGAGGTAAGCCAGAAGGAAAAACATAAATACAGTGTACTAACGCATATATATGGAATTTGGAGAGATGGTAGCAATAACCCGGTGTACGAGACAGCAAAAGAGACACTGATGTATAGAACAGTCTTGTGGACTCTGTGGGAGAGGGAGAGGATGGGAAGATTTGGGAGAATGGCATTGAAACATGTAAAATATCATGTAAGAAGCGAGTTGCCAGTCCAGGTTTGATGCACGATGCTGGATGCTTGGGGCTGGTGCACTGGGACGACCCGGAGGGATGGTATGGGGAGGGAGGAGGGGGGAGGGTTCAGGATGGGGAACACGTGTGTACCTGTGGCGGATTCATTTTGATGTTTGGCAAAGCTAATACAATTATGTAAAGTTTAAAAATAAAATAAAATTAGAAAAAAAAATGTAAAAAAAAAAAAAATGGACAAATATATGAAACACTGGTTTCCAAGACACTATGTTTCATGAGGAGAGGTATTGCTCCATCCCAGATTCCTGCCCATGGAAGTCAATTCCAGTACTGGCAGGCGCAGCAAGGAGCTGATTGTCTGTTATCTGTCTAGCAGATGCGTGTGCTATACCCATTCCCTCACCAGGATAGTGTCATTGGGGTCTTGGGGCTACCTAGCCTCAATGCCATACCCAGAAGCAAAGAGACTAAAGAGACAGTGCAATTATGGCTGATCACTAGAATTCACATCACCTTCCTCCATGGTAGTGGGGAGATGACCTTCTACCCTACCTTATGTCAATAAAATAAAACAACACAGCACAAGCAAAAAAAAAAAAAAAAGAAAAGTGGTATATTTGAGTACATGAGTTGAGCACTGTGTAAAAATACAGCAAAGTTTACAGTCAGTTATACAGAAATGAAGCATACAGATAACAGATTACTGATGCTCACTTTACCAGTACCTCCATAAAAACAAAAAAGAAAAGCAAGAGAAAAACAAATACACCTTTGCACATGTTAACATCACAACAGTATTCAAACTTCAAGTAAAATGAAACGTGAGAGACTGCCTGTCATATTTATCTTTTACTCCATCACCGCCCAACAATATAATAAATGTAGGTCATGACAATAAAGTATTACTAACTGGTAATTCTGTGAAACATATTTTTCTGGTGACAGGAGGACTTTAAACAGCTGATTAGTTATGCCAAGTTTTCATATTCCAAACTTAGCTCATTTAAAGGAAAGTCACTTTTCGAGGAAGTTCAACTGTTCAGAACACAGCAAAGAACCCACACTTAAATAAAATAAGCCCTCTGAGTGGGAGACAGAGATGTCACAATATCTAATGTTAATATTTGCACATTTTAATGCCTCTATTCCCTACTTACAACCTATGTGTAATACTCACAAGATTTCCTATTAGTTTCTTAGCCTACATATATCAAAAGCAAAGCTAGAAGCAGGCACGTTACCAACAAAGGACAGTTCACCTGACTTTATTAAAAATGCTTGGGACCTAGCCACACAGGAATATACAACAGCTTCAAATACTCCTAAGGGAAAAGATCCCGTATAATTTGGTGTAAAGTTAAGGAATGGGCTTCCCTGGTGGTTCAGTGGTAAAGAATCCACCTGCCAATGCAGGAGACATGAGTTTCATCCCTGGGTCAGGAAGATACCCTGGAGGAGGAAATGGCAACCCACTCCAGTATTCTTGCCTGGAGAATCCCATGGACAGAGAAGCCTGGCAGGCTACAGTCCATGGGGTCGCAAAGAGTTTGACAGGACTTAGCAGCTAAACAACAATAACAGCAACAAAGGTAAGGAATGCAGTCTCTGAGCGTCTCACAGTACACACGCTGGAGTATGCGCCACTGACCCTCTGAGTCATGGACAAAGGGTTACAGGAGCCACGCCCCAACAGAAGGGAATGTCTAAGGCTTTTTACAAGCATTTCCCTTAAAAAAAGACTTTGACAAGCAGGCTAGCTGGAAAAAAAATACATAAAATTTTCAATTCCCTGATAATGGCAGCCAAATGAAATGTTACCACCGTGAGATAAGAAAAGAAAGAAACTGTAGAAGAGAGAAATTAATATGTATTTCCTACTTATGTTGTCAGGAACTTTATTGATGCAGAGCCTCTCACATGCTGGCTTTAAAATTTCTTGTATAATAATGAATAAATGACAGTTTAGGGTGATTAAAACTGCCGCACAACTTAACCATTTTCCTCGAATAAATTAAAGAATATAGCTAGAAGAAAGCAAATTTATTATCATAATTGTGCAGTTCACATTCATAGGACTTATGAAAAAATATTTCTAGTGATAGCTGGGATGCAAACTTTAAAATATATGATGAAGATTACCTCTTATTCCTGGCAAAGTATCACTGAGATGAGATGTATGACATCATTTGGAGTTAACAGTAAAATATTAAATTTGATGCATCTGAGAACCCATGACTAAAAGTTACCGTCCTATACCCTTCCTCACTACTATGATGGGTTCACTACTTCTATTTTTTCATATACACAATATTATATGTATATGAAGCACTATTATCATCATTTCTATTTTGCAGTTGAGGGAACTGGGACCAACAGATTAAATCATTTGCTCAAAACGGCGGCCCTTTTGGTAGAAGTGCTATGATTCAGCCATGGATCACGTGGCCCCCCAAACCCACGCACTGCCTCTCTGAGAGAGATACTGAAGCAGTCATAACGGTGCATTATGGTGTCAGACTGAAAAGTGTTCTCATAAAAAAGACCAAGCTGCATGAAACTCCTGACACAGGCTGTGTAGCCTGTGCTCGGTACATAAAAAACAGTGGTCATTACCGTGAAACTCATGTTGCATCATGCTAAATAATGCCCACACATCCCAGAGGAACCCATGTGCCACCCATGAAGGCGAGTGAATTCTTGAAAGATTTATTCAACTGGTTTAATCATCAGAGAGGATAAATCTTAAAGGTATACACTGTGACACAATAAATGACATTACAAATCTCTCCTTTACCAGCATGTTAATTACAAAAGAAAAGTTAAAACTATGCAGTTTGGGAGGCTAAACAGTCCTAAAATTAACTAAATATAGTTAGAGCTTCCACTGGAATTTTATTCCAGTTGAATAAACTAGAGGAGGTTTGTTCAAAACCTGGACATGTTTCTATGCTGCCATTCATCCATGTAACCATTCATCCCATTCACTCACTGCATTTACTGGGAACCTGTCAGAGAGAAGGCATAATGGACATGTGTGTCTTTGTGGACAGTGTGCTGAGAGGGAAAGCTGAGTATTAGCTACAAGGAGGAGTGAAATGTTACCTGCAACTTCAAGAAATTTAAAACCCTCTGACATCTAAGCCTAACACACTGCTGAGTCTTCTTTCTTCCTGATGATTGCCTCTTGCATTTGCCTGTTTCCATCACTCTATTTATGTCTTCTGTTTACCTATATGCTGCTCATTTTTGTCACACTACCCCAAATTAACTGTTACTTTTTTTCCTTACAGTCAAGATTTTTAAATTTATGTTATTTTGACAAATTACCTCACCTTAGAAAGGAGCACCGGTTTGCTTTATATGTAAAAAGGGGGGAATAAAAATTTACTACTTAAAAGCTAAAGATTCAGTTCCTAGGTAGGAAGACTCAATATCGTGAAAATGACCATACTACCAAACGCAATCTACAGATTCAATATGATCCCTATCAAATTACCAATGGCATTGTTCACAGAACTAGAGCAAAATATTTCACAATTCATATGGAAACACAAAAGGTCCCAAATAGCCAAATCAGTCTTGAGAAAGAAGAACAGAGCTGGAAGAATCAACCCTCCTGACTTCAGATTATACTGCAAAGCTACAGTCATCATGACAGTATGGTACTGGTACAAAAACAGAAACACAGACCAATGGTACAAGATAGAAAGTCCAGAAATAAACCCATGCACCTATGGGCACCTTATTTTTACAAAGGAGGCAAGAATATACAATGGGGCAAAGACAGCCTCTTCAATAAATGGTGCTGGGAAAAACTGGACAGCAACATGTAAAAGAATGAAATTAGAACACCTCCTAACATCAAACACAAAGATAAACTCAAACTGGATTAAAGACCTAAATGTAAGACCAGAAACCATAAAACTCTTAGAGGAAAACATAGGCAGAATACTCGATGACATAAATCAAAGCAAGATTCTCTATGACCCACCTCCTAGAGTAATGGAAATAAAAGCAAAAGTAGACAAGTGGGACCTGATTAAACTTAAAAGCTTTTGCACAGCAAAGGAAACTATAAGCAAGACAATCCTCAGAATGGGAGAAATGAACAGAAAATGAAACAACTAATAAAGGATTAATTCCAAAATATAGAAGCAGCTCATACAAGTCAATGACAGAAAAACAGCCCAATCAAAAAGTGGGAAGAAGATCTAAACAGATATTTCTCCAAAGAAGGCATACAGATGGCTAAAAAACACATGAAAAGATGTTCAATATCGCTCCTTATTAGAGAAATACAAATCAAAACTACAATGAGATACCACCTCACACTGGTCAGAATGGCCATCACATCAGTGAGCCCAGATAAGATAAACCAAGCTCAGCCCAGGTCACCAGAGTTGTGACTCCTAGACTCGTGAGAAATAATAAATGGTTCTTGTATTATGCCAAAAAAAAAAAAATCTACAAACAATAAATGCTGGAGAGGGTGTAGAGAAAAAGGAATACTCTTGCACTGTTGGTGGGAATGTAAATTGATACAGCCACTATGGAAGATGTATGGAGATTCCTTAAAAAACTAGGGATAAAATCACCATATGACCCAGCAATCCCACTCCTAGGCATATACCCTGAGGAAACCAAAATTGAGAGAAACCCATGTATCCCATTGTTCACTGCAGCACTATCTACAATAGCTAGAACATGGAAGCAACCTAGACGTCCATTGACAGATAAATGGATAAAGAAGTTGTGGTACATATACACAATGGAATATTACTCAGCCATAAAAAGGAATGCATTTGAGACAGTTCTGATGAGGTGGATGAACCTAGAACTTACTATACGAGTGAAGCGAGTCAGAAAGATAAATATCATATTCTAACACATATATACAGAATCCAGAAGAAAGATTCAGTTCAATTGCTCAGTCATGTCCCACTCTTTGTGACCCCATGAACTACAGCATGCCAGGCCTCCCTGTCCATCACCAACTCCCAGAGTCCACTCAAATCCATGTCCATTGAGTCGGTGATGCCAACCAACCATCTCATCCTCTGTCGTCCCCTTCTCCTCCTGCCCCCAATCTTTCCCAAAGGTCTTTTCAAATCAGAAAAGAATGGTACTGAAGAAGAAGAATGGTACTGAAGAACTTATTTACAGGGCAGCAATGGAGAAAATGAAATAGAGAATAGACATATGAACATGGGGAGAGGGGAGGAGAGGGTAAGAAAGAGTATGTATGGAAAGAGTAACAATGGAAAACTTACATTACCATATGTAAAATAGATAGCTAACGGGAATTTGCTGTATGGCTCAGGAAACTCAAACAGGGGTGTGTATCAACCTAAAGGGGTGGGATGGGGAGGGAGATGGGAGGGAAGATCAAAAGGGACATATGTACACCTATGGCTGATTCATGTTGAGGTTTGACAGAAAACAATAAAATTCTGTAAAGCAATTATCCTTGAATGAAAAAAAAACAAATTAAAAAAAAGCTAAAGATTCAATCCTTGGAGCAATGATTTCATGAAATTGCTTGCAATACAAAAATATTAACATTTGAAAGTGAGTCTTAATTTTTATTCCTTATTCCTGTCTTCAGTTAAGTTCAGTTGCTCAGTCGTGTCTGACTCATTGCAACCCCATGAACCACTCCCTGTCCATCACCAACTCCTGGAGTCTACCCAAACCCATGTCCATTGAGTCGGTGATGCCATCCAACCATCTCATCCTCTGTTGTCCCCTTTTCCTCCTTCCCTCAATCTTTCCCAACATCAGGGTGTCTTCATATGAGTCAGCTCTTCACATCAGGTGGCCAAAGTATTGGCATTTCAGCTTCAACATCAATCCTGTGTAAAACCCAGGACTGATCTCCTTTAGGATGGACTGGTTGGATCTCCTTGCAGTCCAACGGACTCTCAAGAGTCTTCTCCAACACCACAGTTCAAAAGCATCAACTTTTCAGCACTCAGCTTTCTTTATAGTCCAACTCACATCCATACATGACTACTGGAAAAACAATAGCTTCGACTAGACGGACCTCTGTTGACAAAGTAATGTCTCTGCTTTTTAATATGCTGTCTATGTTGGTCATAACTTTCCTTCCAAGGAGTAAGCGTCTTTTAATCTCATGGCTGCAGTCACCATGTGCAGTGATTTTCCTGTCTTAGCTCTCTGAAAATAGACCTTTGAATCTATAGTATTTGTGAAAAGCTTAATACTGTTTCTCCTTAACAAAAATCTTTGGGTTATTATTTATATATCTGACTTATCTACATTATTTAGGTCTCTGATTCATCTATTCCTATCCATATACATTGAATCCATCCTCACCTGCTACCAGAGTGATTCAAGATAAATAGGACCTATTATTCTCCCCCCCACCCCCACCTCCATTAAAGCACTTCATTGACCAGTCATTCCTTTTAAACAATGTCCAGATGCCAGTGCATTGTTTTTTTCTAATGTGGTCTATGTTTGTTTTCTGATCTTCTTTCCTGATGTACCACCTTGAACCCTCCAGTTAGTATTCAACTGTTTACTACTCATTGATGCACTATATTTATTCTACAGGTGTTAACTGAGCATAAGTTATACATTAGCCACTGAGCTAAATTTAGGGAATCCTTAAGCAAAGAAGGCAAAGGTGGCCCACATTCATGGAGCTTAGGGTCTATTTTTAAAAGGGTTAATACAACTGTTTAAGGCACCCTCTAGCCCCACAAATGCCTGGAGAATTTCAGAGTTTAACCTCTCCATGAAATTCCTCCTGCTCACCCCACTCACATAGAAGAGCTGACCCCACTGCACCACCATCTGTACCTCGTTGCCATCCGAGCTTATTCAGCACTTTATAACGTCACATGCACAGGTCTACCTCACCAAAACAGTGCCCAACCAATGACCATCTCTTATTCACCTTTGAAATGAATCAAATGACATGTAAAGACTGTGAAGATCACAGCCAGGCACACAGAAACAAGTAAGTATCTGTCTTAAAATGAAAGACTGAAGGAATTATTTTTGCAAAAAAGAAAAAAGTTTTTCCCTTTTCAGTTTCTTTAAGTCATGCTCTAGAGTGCAAGTTTCATAAAGTCAAGGGACCTTATCATTGGCCCTGTTTGGGGCACATATATTACTGGCCCTGTTCTGGGCACATATTAATCACAAAATAAATATTTGTTGAATATATTCTCTAGATCTACAACTCATAATGACTAGGGCATGGTAAGAATGTCACAATATTGTACTCAAGAGAACCGAAACCAAAGCTAATCAGATTGACAAGGTCATAGGAAAATGTATATGATATAAAATCCATTTTATGGATGTGTCATTTGAGTTCTAAAGTCTAGTCACTGGATATACAGGAAGAGAAAGAATCACAAAATCTTGGAATGAGTCATTTTTACCACAGCCAAAATTCTGTAGCTCTGAATGATGTAAAAAGAAAAGAATTTCAACTTGAGAAAATGCTATTGGTTCCTACAGTTGATAACAACGATAGCAAATATATACAGCGTTTTCTGCTTGCCAGGCACTGTACTAAGCATTTCACATGTAGTAGCTCACTAAATTCTTATATCAAGCCTATGAGATATTTCCATTATACAGATAAGCAAAATGAGGGACACACAGGTAAAGTAATTTGTTCAGGATCACTCATCTAATAAATGGTAGAACTGGATTTCAACCAGGATGGCTGGCTCCAGAGTCTTTGCTCTTCACCCCAGTACTAATCTCATTCTCTATGGGTAAACAGTAACAAAAGGCCACACAGATCCCATAAAAGCAAATGTCTTTCTAAACACATGTGATATGTTTCAGGAGTCCTCAACTTCTTTGTCATATTGAATTCTATTTTATATTTGAAGTTTAAAAAAAACAGTATTTATAGCTGGGACAACAGAAGGAAGACAATGGAAGTTTGAGAAAGATCACTAAGAAATTACATAAGGGCTATTGGTTAAACTGTAATGCTACCCCAGAAGTTCAAGAGCTGTAAGGAAGAAGTCCCGCTGTCAGCCCATGATCAACAGAATATCATGAAGATCAACAAACACATCACACATCATTAGATGGGGAAATCTACCTAAGGTACTTAGGTCTCCATAGAAAGCACTGAATACATTTCATCTGTAGTTCTAAATTGTATGACAGCCCGTAGACATTATGGCTTTGGTAGATTCCACAAAAATTATTTTTAGAATAATCCTTATGCATTTATCTCTACTTCATTCCCAATAATATAAACAAGTCATAGGTTCAAACTGTGGCTTTAAACATGTCATTTGCAAAAGTAGTCAGAAATGTATTTATACCCCCATTAAATATACGAACATACCATAGAGAGCCTTTGCACTTGTTCGTGAACTGTGATCTCTGTCCATGGAAAAGGTGGCTGATGATCCGTAGCCACTGTAATAAAAAAATAAAAAAAGGTAAGTGTGATGAGTTAAAGTCCAAACGAAGCAATAAAAAGTCCCAACTACAAATGCAAATTCCAGTGTGCCACAATCACCATGTGTTTTTAGAAAAGTATGTAGAGTTTATACAGCTGGTTATGTCTAGAAATAGACTATCGGATCCTGACCCAACACAGATTCTCTCGAATGCCAAGTCAGAACCACAGCCAAGGGACTTGCCCTGGTGGTCCAGTGGTTAAGAATTTGTGTTCAAAATGCACAGGGTACAGGTTTGATCCCTGGTAGAGGAGCTAAGATCCCACATACCTTGTGAACAACAAAAAAAGACCAAAACATAAAAACAAGCAGTATTGTAACAAATTCAATACAGACTCAAAAAAAAAAAAAAAAAAAAAAAAAAACAGCCATGGAGATTCAATAAGGTTGAAGCTAGCTTAGAAAAATTTAAGTTTACCATACTAAATTGAGTTTTGAGTGATCCAATTATAAAAAGTTCTCAGTCATTCAAACTATAGCAAAATAGACACTATTGTTTTCACAAATGCTTAAAGAGAAGTTAACAAAAATAACACTTTATCATTAAATCTGACTAGCTATACCCTACTTCCAATTTACTGTTATGTGAAGTAAACATTATTTATATTTTTAAAATTTACTCAGTAAACATTTATTAAGCCCTAAAATCTAGAAACTCAATATTCAGAAAACTAAGATCATGGCATCTTGTCCCATCACTTCATGGCAAATAGATGGGGAAACAGTGACAGACTTTATTTTTTCAGGCTCAAAAATCACTGCAGATGGTGAGTGCAGCCATGAAATTAAAAGACGCTTGCTCCTTGGAAGGAAAGTTATGACCAACCTAGACAGCATATTAAAAAGCAGAGACATCACTTTAACAACAAAGGTCCATCTAGTCAAAGCTATGGTTTTTCCAGTAGTCATGTATGGATATGAGAGTTGGACTGTAAAGAAAGCTGAGCACTGAAGAACTGATGCTTCTGAACTGTGGTGTTGAAGAAGACTCTTGAGAGTCCCTTGGACTGCAAGGAGATCCAACCAGTCAATCCCAAAGGAAATCCGTCCTGAATATTTATTGGAAGGACTGATGTTAAAGCTGAAATTCCAATACTTTTGCTACCTCATGCGAAGAACTGACTCATCTGAAAAGACCCTGATGTTAGGAAAGATGGAGGGCAAGAGGAGAAGGGGATGACAGAGGATGAGATGGTTGGATGGCATCACCAGCTCAATGGACATGAGTTTGAGTAAACTCCAGGAGTTGGTGATGGACAGGGAGGTCTGGAATGTTGCAGTCCATGGGTTGCAAAGAGTCAGACACAACTGAGCAACTGAACTGAACTGAAAATCTAGAAAAATGAGGAGTAAGGTGGGTAGCTTCCCTGGTGGCTCAGTGGTAAAGAATCTGCCTGCCAATGCAGAAGACAAAGGTTCGATCCCTGTGTTGGGAAGATCCTTAGGAGAAGGAAATGGTAACCCACTCTAACATTCTTGCCTGGAGAATCCCATGGACAGAAGATCCTGGTGGGCTGCAGTCCATGGGGTCACAAAAGAGTCAGACAGGACTTAGCAACTAAACAACAAACGTGGGGGTAGGGAGTGTATTGTTAATACAACAAGTAAAATGGTTACTATAGAATGTGATATCTGGGTAAAACTAATAGATAAAACATCAAAAAAATACTAAGTTTCTGTAAGTATGCTCAAGAAGACTTGACTAGCATTTAAGCAGAATCTAAAAGAATGGAAGGCAGCTCCAGAAGCAGGTAAGAATTAAGTGAGGAAAAAGCATGTAGATCTTGCTCAAGAACAGCATGGCTGCTGAAGGAATAAGCATCTAATGGGATGTACAGAGATGAATGGCTCAAGAAGCAAGGAAGGCAAATAGAGAGCTTAAGAATTAAATTTCTATTCTCTTTATAGAGGGCGGAAACATGATCCAAACTACTTTTTAAGAAAGATAATCCAGGAATTAATGGCAAGGTAACCAGATGGAAAGACTGAAGGCAAGAGGAGGAGTGTGGCAGAGGATGAGATGGTTGGATAGCATCACTGATACAACGGATATGGATTTGAGCAAACTCTGGGAGATTGTGAAGGACAGGGAGGCCTGGTGTGCTGCAGTCCATGGGGTCATCAAGAGTCAGACATGACTTAGCAACTGAACAAAACCAGATGGAAAGGGGCTGTAAAAATTCAAGCAGGAGATAAAGCCCACAAATAAAGTTAGAAGAGAAGGAACAGTTTGGGATAGAAATAAGAATTCCTTAATAGAAGAAATTATAGTAAATTCATGATTAAATGGATATTTATTATAAGAAAAAGGAAAAAATAAAGCTGTGGTAAAACTTTCTGACTTGAATAAACTGATGGACAAGATAAAGATGACACCTGACATACTCCCCTGGTGTCTCTTACTGACCAGCACTAAATGTATTGGCAATCATCTTTGTAAAAAGATAAGGTGAAGCCATGTGAACAGGCTAGCCCTGAAAAATGTGAATAACCGAGCTATGAAAGACAGTGAACTCTAAATCAGAATGACCAATATAAAATAACAACAATATTAACCACAGTATAAAAGGCAATGGCCACTTAAGTCAGTGTACTGATTTCAAATTATATCTAAAGCCACAGGAACTGGCCTTTTTTTTATTTTACACAATGGAAAATATCTTGAGAGACTGGACTAGATGACATTTAACTTTCCTCAAGTGCAAATATTTTACAAATAACAAAAATTGAATGCTCCAGAGAAAGTAAAAGCTATGAAATAAAGTACATATTCAACTATGAAACCATTAATACATAAATTACCAGAACAAAACGTCTTCAATTAGATCACTGTCATTGGGGTTGATTACTTAACCATCTTTTTTCTTTTGAGACACAGTAAACTTTTAACATTAACATATCTTAGTGTTACAAAGAAATTATTTATTGAGGAATGAACTACATAAATAAGTGAAACAGATCTTTTTGCTTAAAATATAAAACAATTAAAACCACCAAAACAAATTAAAATAAGCAAGAAATTAAATATAAAATTTCCAACTTACTTCATTTGAGATGGATTCATTCCAAAACCACTGGGATGACTGGAAATATGACCATTCATCGTGATTTTAATGCTTGTGTTCTGAAAAGAGAAAGGTTCATGGACTGAAGGCAGTAAAAAGGTTGAGACATCTCAGCTTTAAAGTTATTCATTCAACAAAATACGTGTCACTTCCAGGATGACGCTAGAAATATAAATATCTCCACCCTTTGAAAGCTCAGGCTCCAGAATTACATATGGACATACAAACAAAGATTAAATTGCCATTTAAAAATTGTTTTCCTAATATTTATTTACTTATTTAGCTGCCCCGGGTCTTAGTTGCACCATGTGGGATCTTTGGTTGCAGCACATGGGATCTAGCTCCCTGATCAGGGATCAAACCCCAGGTGAGTAAAAGAAAAATTGTAAATATAGTTCTGAACCCTCAAACTAGATAAACATAATTCTATATTTTACTCAATTTTATGAAATGTTATTTTAGTATTTCATTATGAAAGTAATATAAACTCATTACATTAAAAAAAAAAAACTTGAAAAATACAGAAAAGCACAAAATACAAAATAGACTGAGGGGAAAAGTATCACCCAACCCCATCATTTAAAGATAACCATTTAACAGTCCTGTCAGTTTCTTCCAGTCTTTTTTTTTTTCTGTATCTAGCTTTTCTTCCTTCCTTCTTTCCTTCCTTCCATATTCTTTATTCCTTCTTTCAAAGCATATCTGACCACATCCTATCCATACACTTGGATACACCTTTTTTTCAAGAAGGTATTCATTTATACATTCCTTTTACTTTTTATAAGAAAAGCAACTTTTAAAATTAATACCAGATACTTCTCTTCAGAAACCATTTTTAATCTGTTTCATAAACTGAATAAATTTCCTTCAAATAAGATGAGTGCAAATAAGTAAAACTTCCTTATTGCCATATCCAATGGCCTTTTCTTTTTCTCCTAGACAGCATTCCTACACCTGAGTTATTTCTATTCACCCCTAAATACTTGGCCCTTCCTGGTTTCTGTGGCACTAAACTATTTTGGCTCTCGTCTTACATGTCTGACTTTTGTATGCATTACATTACTATGTTGCTTCAATAACTGAGAGGAAGGTGGGACGGATCCCAGCTTTATTATGAGACAAAGGCAAACAGAATAGAAACATTAACAACTACTGTGTGAGTTACATGTCAGGTACTATGATGAATACTGGGACTCCTAAGGAGATCAAAAGATCAAAAGAGACTATTGGGCCAATAGTCTAATAGGAAAAACATACACGTAGTAAGTAAATTCAATATTTTAAATTGTTGTTACTATTACAAAGGGAAAATTCAGGGCCAATTGGGGGGGTATATGATTTATGGGAACTTAAACAGGGAGGGCACAGAAAGTCTATAATAATATTCAAGGCCTAGTAACTTCAAATTAACTCTTTCCCATTCTTCAGATCTCAGTTCAATCACCATGTCCTTGGGGAAGCATTTACTGACTTCTGTGAATAGATAAAAGCCCACTATCAGATACAATCAGCACTATACACAATTTTTCCAAGTATTTACCACAGTTGTAACTTCTCATTTGTTTAAATTAATTCCTGATTCTTCATTAGACTTTAAGCTCCATGAGGGCAGAGACTTATCCGATGACTGCTGTTTCTTAAGCATTAAGAATGGTACCAGGAACAGGCTGGGTGTTCATTAGATATTAATTCAAAGAAAGAAGGATGGACAGGAAGTCTACATCCTACTCTTCAAAGAGTCTACTGTATTCTTATGGAGACAAAACCAATCCATATGAAACACACAGTAGATAGGTCCCAAGGTATAAGGCTCTATTTTAAATCTATTCGAGGTTCTGAGACAGGAAAAGCAAGGCAAACGCCATAATTTTTGGAAGGGTTGGGATTTGACCTAATTCTTAAAGAATGGGTAAGATTTATAAAGGTCCTCAAAACACTCAAGTTTAATTCAACATTTTCTGAGAGTCTTGTCCATATTTATTTACAGCTTAGAAGCAAATTTCTAAATTAAGGAACAAAGAAATATTGACCTTTAACCTAGGTAAATAGTGCACCCATAAAATTACATTTATACTGTATTACTGTCTCTGTTTTTATTACTGTTGTTGATTTTCCTTTGATTTATACTTATACACAATCAGTGCACAGAGGTAAACCAGTTCTCTAGAGAAAAACAGAACCCTGATTTGTAATACTTCCTGATTTGCATTGTATAAATATTCCCACTATGGCTCATTCCAAGCTAGCAATGGTTTAACAGCACCTTACGCAATCCTGAATATTTCACAGTTGGTTCTCATAAGCCTATAGGATCAAGAGAGAGCATACCACTGTTACATTCTAGAATTTGGGCCAGGACAGAGGCCTGAGATAACATTATGGTGTCTCTGTGCAGTGTGTGGGTGTGTGTTCAGTCACTCAGTAGTGTCCAATTCTTAGTGACCCTATGGACTGTAGCCCACCAGGCTCCTCTGTCCATGGGATTTCCCAGGCAATAAAAATGGAGCAGATTGCCATTTCCTCCTCCAGAGGATCTTCTGGACCCAGGGATCAAACCTGCATCTCCTGCATCTCCTTCACTGTAGGTGGATTCTTTACTGCTGAGCCACCAGGGAGCTAAAGGTTAGGACAGAGGCTTTCACAAAAGCCTAGAACTTTAACACCATTTCTGGCACTAACTAGCCTAAGCAAGTCAATTAAGCCTCTTTCTCTATTTTTTCGTCAGTAAAATAGAGGCAATTTGGTCTCTCTAGCTCACAGGGCTCAGAGAAGGCAATGGCACCCCACTCCAGTACTCTTGCCTGGAAAATCCCATGCCATAGTCCATGGCCATAGTCCATGGGGTCGCTAAGAGTCCGACACGACTAAGCTACTTCACTTTCACTTTTCACTTTCATGCATTGGAGAAGGAAATGGCAACCCACTCCAGTGTTCTTGCCTGGAGAATCCCAGGGACGGGGGAGCCTGGTGGGCTGCCGTCTATGGGGTCGCACAGAGTTGGACACGACTGAAGCGACTTAGCAGCAGCAGCAGCTCACAGGGCTAACAAAAGATCAAATGAGATAGATGTACAAGTTTCTCCTAAAGGTAAAAAAAAAAAAAAATACTCCTTTAAAACAAGCTGGTTCATTTAATACATAAATTAAACCCCCAGGGTTTATAGTGATTTTGGTCTAGTTTGCATTTTAAAACCACAGCAGGTGGTTTTAGTGAAAAGCGATAGCCACAGCTCATCTTTTTCATGTTTAATTCTTCATGACAGTCAAATAAATGCGTGGTTTGTGTTTTGTTTTAAAACAGTGATTTGTCAGAATGAGACACTTGAAAAAGGAATAGAAAATGTTGATTTGCTAAACTGAATTTTAAATATAGAAACTTTCCTCTTTAGCAACCATAGTGTCATTTGTCACAGATGCTCATATAGCATTGTGGAGGCTTTCAGATATTTAAACAAAGCAATACAGGGCACTCTTTGCAAAGGAAACAATTACAAATGTTTGTTTTCCCTTAGGCTTTTGAAAGATATATCCTATTTATACTTATATGGACCATATATATGCTGAGTCCTCAGTTGCTTCAGTTATGTCTGACTCTTTGCGACCCCACAGACTATAGCCCACCAGGCTCCTCTGCCCATGGAATTCTCCAGACAAGAATACTGCAATGGGAAGCCATGTCCTCCTCCAGGGAATATTCCTGACCCAGGGACTGAACCTGCATTTCCTGCATTGAAGGCAGATTACCGCTGAGCCACTGGGGAAACCATATATATGGTTTATATACATACATGCATATATATATATATATACACACATACACACACACACACATATATATACACATACATGCATACAAATATATATATACACACACATATATAAACCTTATGTAGATATTTATCTGTACATAAGTCAAGTTGGCTTTATGAAGCACTGCTGTTAATAAAGCTAGTGGATGTGATGAGATTCCAGCAGAACTATTCAAATCTTTAAAGGATGATGCCATCAAGGTTTTGCATTCATTATGTCAGAAAATCTGGAAGATCCAGCAGTGGCCACAGGACTGGAAAAGGTCTATCCTCATCCTAATTCCCAAAAAGAGTAGTACCAAAAAATATGCTAACCATTGGACAAATGCACTCATCTCCCATGTTACTAAAATCATGCTTAAAATCTTGCATGCTAGGCTTCAGGCTTCAGTATTATGCGAACCAGGAACTTCCAAATGTCCAAGCTGGGTTTAGAAAAGGTAGAGGAACTAGAGATCAAATTGCCAACATTCACTGGATTATAGAGAAAGCAAAGGAATTTCAGAAAAACATCAATCTCTGTTTCATCAGCTACACTCAAGCCTTTGACTATGTGGATCATGACAAACTGTGGAAAGCTCTTAAGAGAGACTGGAATACCAGACTATCTTACTGTCTCCTGAGAAACTTGTACGCAGATCAGAAAGCAAAAGTTAGAACCCTGTATGGAACAACAGACTGGTTTAAGATTGAGCAAGCAGTATGACGGGGCTGTCTGCTGTCACCCTGTTTGTTTAATCTATACGCTGAGCACATCATGAGAAATGCCAGGCTGGTCTTCTATGAAGACCTATAAGACCTTCTAGAACTAACACCCAAAAAAGATATCCTTTTCATTATAGACGACTGGAATGCAAAAGTAGGAAGTCAAGAAATACCTGGAGTAATGGACAAACTTGGCCTTGGAGTACAAAATGAAGCAGAGAAAAGGCTAACAGAATTTTGCCAAGAGAACGCACTGGTTATAGTAAACACCCTCTTCCAACAACACACTAGAAGACTCTACACATGGACATCACCAGATGGTCAATACTGAAATCAGACTGATTATATTCTTTGCAGCCAAAGATGGAGTAGCTCTATACAATCAGCAAAAAAAAAAAAGACCAGGTGTTGACTGTAGCTCAGATCATGAACTCCTTATTGCCAGATTCACACTGAAATTGAAGAAAGTAGGGAAAACCACTAGATCATTCAGATATGACCTAAATCAAACTCCTTAGGATTATACAGCGGAAGTGACAAATACATTCAAGGGATGAGATCTGATAGACAGACTGCCTGAAAAACTATGGACGGAGGATCACGATATTGTACAGGAGGCAGTGATCAAGACCATTCCCAAGAAAATGAAATGCAAAAAGGAAAAATGGTTGTCTGAGGCCTTACAAATAGCTGAGAAAAGAAGAAAAGCTAAAGGCAAAGGAGAAAAGGAAAGATATACGCATTTGAATGCAGAATTCCAAAGAATAGCAAGGAGAGATAAGAACGCTTTCCTCAATGATCAATGCCAAGAAATAGAGGAAAACAATAGAATGGGAAAGACCAGAGATCTCTTCAAGAAAATCAGAGATACAAAGGAACATTTCATGTAAAGATGGGCACAATAAAGGACAGAAATGGCGTGGACCTAACAGAAGCAGAAGATATTAAGAAGAGGTGACAAGAATACACAGAACTATACAAGAAAGATCTTCATGACCCAGATAACCACAATGGTGTGATCACTCACCTAGAGCCAGACATCCCAGAATGTAAACTCAAGTAGGCCTTAGGAAACATTACTATGAACAAATCTAGAGGAGGTGATGGAATTCCACTAGAGCTATTTCAAATCCTAAAAGATGATGCTGTGAAAGTGCTGCACTCGATATGCCAGCAAATTTGGAAAACTCAGCAGTGGCCACAGGACTGGAAAAGGTCAGTTTTCTTTCCAATCCCCAAAGAAAGGCAATGCCAAAGAATGTTCAAACTACCATACAACTGCACTCATCTCTCATGCTAGCAAAGTAATGCTCAAAATTCTCCAAGCCAAGTTTCAACAGTATGTGAAATGTGAACTTCCAGATGTTCAAGCTGGATTTAGAAAAGGTAGAAGAACCAGAAATCAAATTGCCAACATCCACTGGATCACAGAAAAAACAAAGTTCCAGAAAAACATCTACTTCTGCTTTATTGACTATGCCAAAGCCTTTGACTGTGTGGATCACAACAAACTGGAAAATTCTTCAAGAGATGGGAATACCAGACCACCTGACCTGCCTCCTCAGAAATCTGTATGCAGGTTAAGAAGCAACAGTCAGAATTGGACATGGAACAACAGACTGGTTCCAAATTGGGAAAGGAATACGTCAAGGCTTTATATTGTCACCCTGCTTATTTAACTTCCATTCAGAATACACCATGCGAAATGCTGGGCTAGATGAAGCACAAGGTGGAATCAAGACTGTCGGGAGAAATATCAATAACCTCAGATATGCAGATGATACCACCCTTATGGAAGAAAGCAAAGAAGAACTAAAAAGCTTCTTGATGAAAGTGAAAGAGGAGAGTGAAAAAGTTGGTTCAAAACTCAACATTCAGAAAACTAAGATCAAGGCATCCTGTTCCATCACGTCATGGCAAATAGATGGGGAAACAATGGAAACAGTGACAGACTTTAATTTTGGGGGGCTCCAGAATCACTGCAGACGTTGACTACAGCCATGAAATTAAAAGATGCTTGCTCCTTGGAAGAAAAGCTATGGCCAACCTAGACAGTATATTAAAAAGCAGAGACATTACTTTGCCAACAAAGATCCATCTAGTCAAAGCTATGGTTTTTCCAGTAGTCATGTATGGATGTGGGTGTTGGACTACAAAGAAAGCTGAGCACTGAAGAATTGATACTTTTGAACTGTGGTGTTGGAGAAGATTCTTGAGAGTCCCTTGGACAGCAAGGAGATCCAACCAGTCAATTCTTAAGGAAATCAGTCCTGAGTATTCATGGGAAGGACTGATGTTGAAGCTGAAACTCCAATACTTTGGCTACCTGATGGGATGAACTGACTCATCTGAAAAGACCCTGATGCTGGGAAAGATTGAAGGCAGGAGGAGAAGGGGATGACCGAGGATGAGATGGCTGGACGGCATCACCGACTCGATGGACATGAGTTTGGGTGAACTCCAGGAGTTGGTGATGGACAGGGAGGCCTGGCATGCTGCACAAAGAGTCGCAAAGAGTCGGACATGACTGAGCGACTGAACTTAACTGAACTGAAAGCAACTATAGTCCCATAAAATTTTTGAAAAAATATAATAAAAGAGTTCCCAAATCCATGGATCTGGACTCAGATCTCTGAAGAGAGCAGGTCAGGCAGTTGGAACTGGAATTCCTGAACAGGAACATGGAAGTTGCTACTGGGAATATGGGGAAGAGAGAGTGGTTGGATCAGATCTTGAACAATTTCTGAGCAAGGTTTCCATGAAATTTCACAAGTGGTATGAGGAATTTAAAGTGAAATCTGTATATATTTATTTATGTATGAGTTTTCCTTTTTACATGTACCCTCCCTATACAGGCTTGATAAAACCTTTCATCAGAATGTGTACCTTCCACATTATATTATCTCTATGACTAATAGTGGACTTACAGTCTTATATACTGGTTGCTACAATAAACTGACTTTCTGTTTTGTTTTGTTTGTGTTTCCATCACTCTGCTGCTAAGTTGCTTCAGTCGTGTCCGACTCTGTGTGACCCCATAGATGGAAGCCCACTAGGCTCCCCTGTCCCTGGGATTCTCCAGGCAAAAACACTGGAGTGGGTTGCCATTTCCTTCTCCAATGCATGAAAGTGAAAAGTGAAAGTGAAGTCGCTCAGTCATCCCCGACTCTTAGCGACCCCATGGACTGCAGCCTACCAGGCTCCTCTGTCCATGGGATTTTCCAGGCAAGAGTACTGGAGTGGGGTGCCATTCCATCACTCTAGGAGACAGATTTAAAAAGATATTGCTGATATTTATGTCAAAGAGTGTTATACTTATGTTTTCCTCCAGGAGTTTTATAGTGCCTCATTTTACATTTAGGTTGTTAACTACCTTTGAGTTTACTGTTGTGTATGGTGTCAGAGAATGTTTCAATTTCATTCTTTTACATGTAGCTGTCCAGTTTTCCCAGCACCACTTATTGAAGAGACTGTCTTTTCTCCATTGTATATTCTTGCCTCCTTTGTTGTACTGAATTCATATTAGATGCATGGGTTTATTTCTGGGTTTTCTAACCTATCGTTCTATTGATTCATATGTCTGTTTTTGTGCCAGTACCATATGGTTTGGATGACTGTAACTTTGTACTATAGTCTGAAGCAAGTTACCCTGATTCTTCCAATTCATCTTTCTCAAGATTGCTTTGGCTATTTGAGGTCTTCTGTATTTCCACACATATTAAAAAATTTTTTGTTCTAGTTCTGTGAAAAAGGCCACAACAAATTGACTTTTAAAGGGGCATATACTTTATCAGTGGAAATTTTTGACTCAAAAGTACCCTGTGATGTAATTAATCAGCTAAAGTAGATTCTAGTGCCTCCTCACCACCTGCCACCCTTTTAAAGAGACTTATTTAGTCCACTGAATACACTTGAAGTCTTATTAAGACAGCAGCCTTTTATTAAAACTACAGTATTTTGAAATAAAATTTTAAATTTCTGAATCATATTAGGTTTACAGAAAAATTATGAAGATAGCACAGAAAATTCTTGAATTCCCCATTCCCTTGTTAATATCTTATATTAATATGGTATATTTGTCACAATGAATCAGTATCAACATTTTTTATTAGCTAAAGTCAATACTTTATTCAGAGTTCCTTCATCTTTTTACCTTTTTTTTTTTTCTTTTCTGGAATCCTATCCACAATACCACATTACATTTAGTCCCCATGACTCATTAAGCTCCTCTAGAGTGTGAACATTTCTCAAAGTTTCCATGCTTTTGATGACTGAAAGGGCTGGAATAATAGATTATCACAAATCAGGTAACTTAAAACAACATAAATTTATTCTCTCATAGTTCTGGAGGTGCGAAGTCCAAAATCAAGGTGTCAACAGAGCTAAGTTCTCTGTGAAAGTTATAGGGAAGAATTCTTCCTTGCTCCTCTAGCTTCTGATGGTTGCTGCTAACCTTTGGTTTTCCTTGGCTTGTAGATGCATCACTTCAGTCTCTGTCTCTGCCTCTATATGACCTCTGCTTGCTGTGTCTCTGAGTCCAAATTCCCTTCTTTTCATAGGGACACCAGTCAGTGGATTAGTGTTCACCCCAATCCAGTATGATCTCATGGTAACTTGGTTTATCAACAAAGACCCTATCTGAATGAGGGGTTCACAAACAAACTAAATTGGTTCAGCTACTACGGAGAACAGTAAGGAGATTTCTTAAAAAACTAAAAACAGAGCTACCACATGATCCAGTGATCCCAATCCTGGGAATATATCCAGAGAAAACCATAATGTGAAAACATCCATAGACCCCAGTGTTCGCTTCAGCACTATTTACAGTAGCTAAGACATGGAAGCAGCCTAAATGTCCATCAATAGATGAACAGATAAATAAGATGTAGTGTATAAAAAAAAATGTATATATATAGTAGAATATTACTCTGCCATAAAAAGAGTTAAATAATGCCATTTGCAGCAACATGGACGGACCTAGAGATTATCACACTAGAAGTAAGCCAGACAAAGACAAAATATCATATGACATTGCTTATATGTGGAATCTAAAAAAAGTGATACAGATGAATTTATAAAACAAAACAGACCCACAAACATAATAAATTTATGTTTACTCAAGGGGAGAGGGGAAAGGGATAAATTAGGAGTTTGGGATTAACATAAACACACTATGCATGCATGCTCAGTCACTTCAGACTTGTCCAATTCTCTGTGACCCTATAGACTGTAGCCCACCAGGCTCCTCTGTCCATGGGATTCTTCAGGCAAAAATACTGGAATGGGTTGCATGCCCTCCTCCAGATGGTCTTTCCAACCCAGGAATCAAATAGCATAAACACACTACTGCTGCTGCTGCTGCTGCTAAGTCACTTCAGTTGTGTCCGGCTCTGTGCGACCCCAAAGACGGCAGCCCACCAGGCTTCCCCATCCCCGGGACTCTCCAGGCAAGAACAGTGGAGTGGGTTGCCATTTCCTTCTCCAATGCATGAAAGTGAAAAGTGAAAGTGAAGTCGCTCAGTCGTGTCCAACTCCTAGCAACCCCATGGACTGCAGCCTACCAGGCTCCTCCGTCCATGGGATTTTCCAGGCAAGAGAACTGGAGTGGGGTGCCAATAAACACACTACTGTATATAAAACAGACAACCAACAAAGTCATACTGCAAACACAGGGAACTATACTCAATATTTTATAATAACCTATATGGGAAAAGAATACATATAACTGAATCACTTTGCTGTATATCTGAAACTAATGCAACATTATAAAATCAACCATACTTCAACGTAAAAGAATTTTAAATTAAAAATAAACAAATGAGGTCACACTAGTATGTACAGGGCAGTAGGACATGAACATTTCCTTTGGGGGGACACAATTCAACCTGCAATGATGACCTTGGCAGTTTTCTGAGGAGTGCTGCACTTTGCTATTCTGTAGGATGTCTCTCTATAGGGGTTTGACTGATTTTTTTGTCATGGTTAGAATGGAGTTATAGATTTTGGAAGAAAGACATAGAGACGTGTGCCATTCTCATCACACCATACCAAGACTAGTACATGCTGCTACCCTGACTCAACATGGTTTATGCTGACCTTGGCAGCATTTGTCAGGTCTCCCCATGATAAAGTGACTTTCCTCACCACCATTACACAAGCCCTCTTGAGAAGGAGGTCAGTATGTATAGAACACTCTTAAGGGGTGGACAGTGATGCTCCATCTCCTTGAGGAAGAACTATCAACACAAATTATTATGAAGTATTCTACATAGAGACTTGTGTGTATTTCCCACCATTACTTTATTTATTCTATTTTTTTTTTAAATATTAAACCAGTAAGATGGAAAAACAAAAAAGAAGTTTAGATTCACCAAATAAAAAGCCCTGATGATTCATTCCCTATAAAACTCCTATTTCAAGTGGTCCAGAGAAGATCTGAGTTAAGCTTCAGTTGTGCTGGGTAAAGAATACTGCTAAAGAGAGAAAAGAACTAGAAAACAAAACCAAGAAAGCTACTAAAATCAGGGCATGAGAGAGATTATAGCCCTTAGCAAAAACCCCTGGCTACCACCAGCAAAAGATGATCAGAATTTTAAAAAGTAAACATTATTTAAGACGTTCCAATCTTCCCAGAAGTAAAGAGTTATTGGGCACGGATTCTCAGAAGAGGCGGGAAAATACTCACTGGGGACATTTTCTCTCAGGGTACAAATAAAAATACAGATTTTTCTTCTGTCAATTGATTCCTCAACTGAGCAGAATTCAGAGAACATTTTGGAAAAAGAAGTCAAGAAGACCATCTCACCCACCCCACCTGCCACCTCCCCCAATAATTTTTTTTTCAAATTTCTTCTTCTTGTACATCAGCCTTGAGGGTTACTATTCACTGGATTGTACGAACCTCGGTAGAAGGTTTCCAAAATTAAACTTGGTGCCATTGACTAATACAAAACAAAAGCCATGAGGAAATCAGGACTTCATATAATATATGATATATCTTAATTGCTAAACGTCCTTTTCCCATGGTAGTGCCCTATACTAAATTAATGCAGGTCAACATATCTTTTAACAAAGGCAAACAAAGAGTTATCTGGGCCTGATGCAACCCAGCTGGGTGGAGAGAAAGACAAAAAAAAAAAAAGTTCTAAATTATCCTTAGTGAAATCGAAACTCCTGAATTCAAATTTCATTATGATGTATTAAATGGTCCCTAAAAATAGTAAATCATAAAACCTTACAGGTACAATGAGAAGAGCTCTGACCCACAGATGAGACATAACATTTTAATATTTAACTACCCTGTTGCCAAGATTACCTTCCTCAGCATTACCTAGAGCAAAGGATGTTAAACAATAAACAGAACATGGCAGGCAATTAGCTCTAAATTTTCAGTACAGCTCCTTAAGAGAGCCCATGGTTTACAAACTAGACAACATAATTTTAGAAATGGTCACAACCCACAAAATGGGAAATGCCACCTTTAAGCAAATGCTGTGCTGAATTCATCCCACTTTTCCAAAACATAAATACATAGGTTTTAGAAGTTATTAGGTTATTAGAAGTAAAAATGTTTAAGTTGAACACTTATCAGGATTGATACAGGACTTTAGGGGAAAAAAAGTACAAGTGAAGATCAGATGAGCTTACTGATATATTATAATGCACATGGTCACATCACCCCTACTCTGCTTCTCAGATACATTATTAAAAGATGCTACTTCCCATCTTATTTCATCTTTCCCTGTCTGCCATATCACTCAAACATTAATTTGATAAGACATGGAAGTCTCACATCTTATCAAAGACTATTCATTATTTCAATTTGTTTGATCTGTTTTAGCAAGACACAGTTTTACAGATTCAAATATCAGCATAATGGTTACACGGGGACAGGTATTTCACTCTGATAGAAGACCCTGTGTACTGCTCTAGGTATCAGAGCATATCCACTTAAACGTACATAACTTTATAAGCCCATGGCAAGTTCATGACTAGGCAGATAAGATAAAACTCTCAAACCATTCTGAACTTTTTCTTATTCCTATTATTCAATACAGCTTAATATTTTGTTGACAAATACAAAAATGCACTCCTTTCAAAATACTATTTTTCATTTATCCTCAGAAACAGAAGCAGTCCTAATATGCTGTTAGAAAGTGATGCAACAGAAAATAGTCAAAACAAAAAATGTCAATTCCAGTGATCACCTGCATTTGGCTGAATATGAAAATAACTGCTCAATAGTAGGTACTCCTGCTAAGAAAATAACCCTTGGCACCCCATCAAACTCACAGAATATCCAACACTAACAAAGCCTTCCTTGAAAACGTGTCCATCTTACAGAGATGGGGAAATTTTAGAGGGGGGAAAAAAAACGAAGGAAAAGGCATATTTAGGAAATGAGCACATTACAGGTAATGCAAAGCACAGTAAAGAGTTCAAGAGAGCTAGATTAGGGGTGAGTCTACAGAACAAAACCTCCCTCAAAGGACTAAATCAAAGAAGGCAAGATAAAGGCCTTTAGAAATGTATGGTACAGTGTGGGAGAGACATGAAAAGGATCATTTATGATACAATGTGGCAAGCAGAGCGCAGAAGACTAGGTGAGCCCCTCCTATTGAGAAGGGGAGGGCATTCAGATCCTAAACGCCTTCCGGTCTTCAGTTCGTGATGTATGAACCAGGTAAACCACAAGAGAAAAGGGAAGAGTGAAGATAAGAGTCAGCTTCATACAGTTAGGAAACCACCAGGAGTTCAGAGTTGCTGCAGAATAACTTGAAGAGGGAAGGCGTAAGGCGGAATGAAGCTGGAGATACGATGAGAATGAGCACCACAGAAGGCAAAGTTACATGTATATCTATTTGGTTAGACCCAAGTTCAGTTCGCGGAGAAGGCAATGGCACCCTACTCCAGTACTCCTGCCTGGAAAATCCCATGGACAGAGGAGCCTGGTAGGCTGCAGTCCATGGGGTCGCTGAGGGTCGGACACGACTGAGCGACTTCACTTTCACTTTCCACTTTCATGCATTGGAGAAGGAAATGGCAACCCACTCCAGTGTTCTTGCCTGGGGAATCCCAGGGACGGGGGAGCCTGGTGGGCTGCCGTCTATGGGGTCACACAGAGTCGGACGTGACTGCAGTGACTTAGCAGCAGCAGCAGCAGCAAGTTCAGTTCATCGTGTCTGTGCAATTGCCACTAACAGTACACCGGGGTTAAATTTCCTTTTTTGTACACTCTTTTCTCTTCATTAATAATTATCTTACCCTTGACCCTTAGTTCTCCTATGTACTTTTACTAATTTCATTCCTTTACTCTCCACCATAAGTGGCGGTCTCCTTTCAGTACATTTAAACACCATCTAGACTATCCTTTTCCTCTTTCTGTGGGCATTTCTCTCTGATCTTTATATATTCCTACCATGATCAGAACTGATGACTCTCTAAGCCTCCAGCAGGCTTTCATCGTGGTACCCAGATTCAACATCTTCCCCTTCATTAGCCTCATCTTTCTCCTATCTTAGATCCTTGTTTCCTGGATCCCAACTTTCCCACTTTCTTAAAGTTTGTTTTTTTTTTTTTTTTTTAATCTTGGAAAAGCACATACTTCTGGAACTTTCTGAGAAAGAGTATGATGAGAAAGGTAATTTCTGAAGCTTTATGTAACTATAAATGTGTTTAGTCTGCTTTCATAGATGATCAATAGTTTGTCTCAGTTTCAAATTTCATACTGCAAATTATTTTTGCCCTGTAATTTTGAAGGCATTATTCTTGTGTCTTCACTGTTTTTCCTGAGATGACAAGGGTCATTCTCAGTATTCTATAAGTGCCTATTTTTTTTTTCTTTCTGCAAGTTCTGGAATTTGGCGATCTTCAGATTTTCTCCCCTGATGTTTTCATGAATACATCAGTGTAGGAGTGTTTTTTAAAATTTAATATATCAGAAATTCAATAAGCCTTTTAAATTTGAAAATCATTTTCCTTAAATTCTAGTAAATTTTGAGTTATTTCTTGCACAGTTTCTTCACTACATTTTTAAAAATTTTCTTTAGAAAAAAAAAAGCTTATTATTCAGAATAGGACCTCTTGGATGGAGTCTCTAATTTTCTTGTCTATTCGCTTTTGTTTTCCATTTCCTGTTAGTTTGTTCTACTTTTTGAGTGGCTTCCTCAACTTTATCTTCAAAATACATTTTAATTTCTCATTGTCCTTCATCAATTTTTAATTTTCAGGAGTACATTTTCATGCCCTACATGTTTCTTTCCTTAAAGCATCTCTTATTTCCTAATTGCAGTGTATTCTTTGATATTTCTGAGAATATTAACAACAGTATTTTAAACTTTTATTCGCCCTTGTCTTTGTTTCTGTCAATTTCCTTGTTTAACCTAGGTTTGTTTTGGTCTTCGGATTTCTTCAAATGTCTGGTGATCACTGGTTGTTCCTCACCTTAAAGATGGAGCACTAAAAAGCTGACTGCCAAGTCTGTGTCAATGGGTGGGTCTTGTTAACAGGTGGGCTTCACTGCAGAGTGATCTGGCTGGGCTGTTCCACTTGGAGACCCCAACTATTAATACCTATAAGTCCTCTGCACAAATGGATCAGAGTCTTCAAAGAAGCATCTTCTGGTTTCATACCTAGAGAATACATATCTGACTTCCAAAATTTGGGGGAGGAACTGAAATACCCTGAGGGTGTCTCACTACTTATTAAGTATTGCACTTAGTCCTCTACCCTCCATCTGTGCCTTGGTGTCTCCCACTCAAGAGTTCTCCACTTCACACTCTCCAGGGAGTAAACTTCTAGTCCTACTGGACAGTGGGGAGGCACCTGGGGTCCAAGTTCTCTTGAAACACACTGCCACCTCTTCCTCCTGTTTTCACCTCACCCTCACTGCTGAGCCTTTCTGATGTGAACCTCAATGTCTCTCCCTAGAGGCTCGGGTTTCAGTTTCTCAGGATGTGTAGGCTAGTTACAATCATTTCTGGATTTTCCAGGGTCCCTTGGGCTTACCAAGTTTCTGCATTTTTAAAATCGCTTCACTGTCATCTTTTTTGGAAGAAGCGGAATAAATGCAGTGCTTAATCTGCTTCTGGGAAATAGATAGGGAAACAGTGGAAACAGTGTCAGACTTTATTTTGGGGGGCTCCAAAATCACTGCAGATGGTGACTGCAGCCATGAAATTAAAGGACGCTTACTCCTTAGAAGGAAAGTTATGACCAACCTAGATAGCATATTCAAAAGCAGACATATTACTTTGTAAACAAAGGTCCGTCTAGTCAAGGCTATGGTTTTTCCTGTGGTCATGTATGGATGTGACTGACAGTTGGACTGTGAAGAAAGCTGAGTGCCAAAGAATTGATGCTTTTGAACTGCAGTGTTGGAGAAGACTCTTGAGAGTCCCTTGGACTGCAAGGAGATCCAACCAGTCCATCCTAAAGATCAGTCCTAGGTGTTCCTTAGAAGGACTGATGTTGAAGCTGAAACTCCAATACCTTGGCCACCTCATGCGAAGAGTTGATTCATTGGAAAAGACTCTGATGCTGGGAGGGATTGGGGGCAGGAGGGAAAAGGGATGACAGGGGATGAGATGGCTGGATGGCATCACTGACTCGATGGACATGAGTCTGGGTAAACTCTGGGAGTTGGTGATGGACCGGGAGGCCTGGTGTGCTGCGATTCATGGGGTCGCAAAGAGTCGGACATGACTGAGTGACTGAACTGAACTGAATCTGCTTCTCTAATGTATTTTTTAAAATCAAAAATGTCATCTTTATTACTATTAAGTTGTACCTAAGAACACGGCTTGTACATAAAATTAGATAGCTCATGGAAATTTGCTATATAATGTAGCAAGTTCAAATCAGGTGCTCTGTGACAACCTCAAGGGGTGGGATGGGTTAAGAGGCAGGAGGGAGATTCAAGAGGGAGGGGAGATAAGTATACCTATGGCTGATTCATGTTGATGTATGGCAGAAACTGAAACAATATGGTAAAGCAATTGTCCTTCAATTAAAAAGAAATTTAAAAAAATTTTTAAAGGAACATGGCTTGACTTGTGGTTTCTTATCATATCCTAAAATGTGTTTTCTCCCTTTTTAAAATTTTTTATTATTTTTTTTCTATTATTTTTCAAATTCTTTTCTTATTTAGGATATTACATATCTAATATATTTTCATGGCCTAAAAATGGACAGATATCTGTTAATGAAAAACTTAGGAGAAAAATTCAAGTCACCTCTAATATGAACTTGAGAAGTTAAGGTGGCTACGAAATATGAGTACAAGTTTATACTAAAAATAAAAGTACCATAAAAGTCAGAGTAAAAGCACACAAACACACAAAAATTAAGGTAATTCACTTTACAAAAAGTCAGCTGATATTTTGGTAGTATACAATTAACTGCCTGTTATTTTTGTAGCAACAAATGCTATTTTCAATTTCCAGGAAAGAAACATTATAATATGTAAAAGTGAGGCAATATCTCTAGCTAAATCAGGTATTATTGTTAACGAAAAATGCTGTAACTATTTTTCCAGAAATTAAATCATAGCACAACAGAGTTAGGTTTCTAAATGAAACCTGAAATTTATCCTTAAGTAAATAACCACTAATTTACTCATTTTAATTAAACAGATTTTTAAATAGTTTTTCCCAAAGAGATGCCTTTTAAAATAAATGTATCTGGGAGCAAATTCTTTGTGAGCTCCCCTCAAACAAGTCAAGAGATATCTGTGCATTCATTTTAAAATTCAAGTTGCCTATAAAAAAATAGAGTGAAGCTTTCTTTTCTTCAGAGATTAGATATTTTTATAGTCATAAAAATTAAAGGAAGAAAATTTAAGTCCCATGGGAAAAATTTTTAAATCAAGGCTATGAAATTTCATACTTAAAAGACAGTAAACATAACCTTTGACTGTAGACAGTACTACTTTTAAAAAACGTCTGCCAAATTATAACAAAATGGACATTTTCAAAAACAGACATATATCTGTTTACTATTGTAAAAAAAATAATGCTCATTTATTAAGCACTTTAGGGTGTCAGCCACTGTGCCAGGCACTATTTGTACATTATCTTACTAAATTCTTACCACCTTATGAGGTTATAAGAGTTTTATTATCCCTATTTTAATAGGAAATCTGGGACCTACAAAAGTTACAAGTAAAGGTAACTCGGCCATGACAGCTGTGTGCCACCACTAAGAACTGACTGCCAGTCATACTTTTAACCACTGTTGTACACTTTCATTTAACTAATGACAAATCTGGTATTTTGAAGCTGGCTGGGGCTACGTCAACACTCATGAATTAAAAGCCAAAATGACCTTTTAAATAATTACTCAAACAAGATTCATCCAACGTTTTTCGGCACAAGTCAATAACAGTACTCATTCATGCATTTGCTCCTTCACATGGATTTACTAATAACCATTCCACAGTTGCTGGTGCTCAAGATACACACTGTTAAATAAAACTTCCAGCATTGATGAAAAAGAACAATATCATCACCATTCAGTGTAGTAGCTGGGCACAAGTATTAAACACCTGAAGTGTACCTAGTACTACTGAAGGTGAAGGTGAAGGTGAAGTCGCTCAGTCGTGTCTGACTCTTTGCGACCCCGTGGACTGTAGCCTACAAGGCTTCTCTGTCCATGGGATTCTCCAGGCAAGAATACTGGAGTGGGTTACCATTTCCTTCTCCAGGGGATCTTCCCAACCCAGGGACAGAACCCAGGTCTTCTGCAATGGAGGCAGACGCTTTAACCTCTGAGCCACCTTTTAATTTTACTAAATTTAATTTAGTGGTGCTTCTTCATGGTGCTTATAATCTAGTGGGAAAGCCAGAATGAAATAAGTAAAATAACAAATATAGTAATATATCATTTGTTAATTGCTTAGAAGAAAAAGAACAGAAAAGGTGGAGGACAGAGGAGGCTGGTGTGCAACAGTCCCTGGGGTCGTGAAGAGTCAGACATGACTGAGCAACTGAACAACAAGTTGTAAATCTATAAAGTCAGACTGAGTCAAACCTAGCTACAAAATTCTGACAAGGATGGGACTGAGAGATTCATTCTGAAAATGTTATTTCAGGATCTCACCACTTAAAACCTAGGATAATTAGTGTAACTTTAAAACAAAGAATTCATGCATGTTTTTGAAAGTGCTTTCAGTGTTTCAAAAGTGATGAACAGAAAAAATGCCCTGTTGGCGAATACATGCAAAAATAACTCTGAATGATAATGTTGTTTTTTTTTTAACCCTATTCCAGGTAACAATCTGAATTTAAACTAAACAAAATAAAAGATAATAGGAAAGAAGAATTGAAAAAACTAAAGTAGGAAATTAAAAGACGCTTGCTCCTTGGAAGGAAAGCTATGACAAACCTAGACAGCGTATTAAAAAGCAGAGACATCACTTTGCCAGCAAAGGTCTGTATAGTCAAAGCTATGGTTTTTCCAGTAGTTGTGTACAGATGTGAGAGTTGGACCATAAAGAAGGCTGAGCACCGAAGAATTGATGCTTCTGAATTGTGGTGCTGGAGAAGATTCTTGAGAGTCCCTTGGACAGCAGGAGATCAAAGCTGTAAATCCTAAAGGAAACCAACCCTAAATACTCATTGGAAGGACTGATGCTAAAGTGGAAGCTCCGATACTTCGGGCACCTGATGCGAAGAGTTGACTCATTAGAAAAAAAAAAAAATCCCTGATGCTGGGAAAGATTGAAGGCAAAAGGAGAAGAGGGCAGCAGAGGATGAGATGGATGACATCACTTGCTCAATGAAAATGAATTTGCGCAAACTCCAGGACACAGTGGGCTTCCCTGGTGGCTCAACTGGTAAAGAATCCGCCTGCAATGTGGGAGACCTGGGTTCAATCCCTGGGTTGGGAAGATCCCCTGGAGAAGGGAAAGGCTACCCACTCCAGTATTCTGGCCTGGAGAATTCCATGCACTATATAGTCCATGGGGTCACAAAGAGTCGGACACAACGGAGCAACTTTCACTTTCCGGGACATAGGGAAGGACAGGGAAGGCTGGCATGCCACAGTTTATGGAGTCACAGAGTTGGACACAAATTAGAAACTGAACAACAAAGGCAGTAAAATCTACAAAATGGTAACTGAAAGTACTTCAAATTTAAGAGCCCAGGAAATGAGAGAGAAACAAATGCACTATTATTACTACTTGGCCAGAAATGGAAGTTTTTATAGCAACATGTCCACTACTGGGCCACAGTCAATTTATAAATCAAAAAACAAAAATATTTTCCAGGTATTAAATTCTGGATTTGAGCACTTGGAACAGAAATAGAGCAAACACAACTCTCCAGTGAATTAATAAGTGAAAAAAGGTGTTTGGGTCAGCCTGGGAAGGGAGAATCACTTCAGGCTGTCATGTTCCTGGATCACATTGTGTGGATTTTTGTTTGTGAGGTGAAGATAGATCTGTTTGGGGAAGCAGGCTATTTGAGGTCTAAAGGAAGTAGAAATTTGAAGAGGGAATTATCACAAGGCTGGTAATGCCACATTTGCATTTCTTTCTTTCCATTCCCATAGTTTCCAACTCTGAGCAACTGGGAAATGGGCCCACAGGCTGAGGGAGTTAGAAAAAATGGGGAGGAGCATGACTGGATGTCATTAAAAGGCAGCACTCATAACAAGCACAAGTTTATTTTAATATTTCTAAATAGCCCCCAAATTGATTCCAGCTCTTTAGTAAATAAAGTTGATATTGTTTAGCTAGCATAATTGCTGTTCCCCTGTTTAAGCCAAATGATTTTATAGGTCAATGCACTAAGAGAACTAAACTGCTACTGTAATAGTAGTGATGGAACAAAGAGGAAGAGAAGCGGCGGCAGCAGCACTAACAGTCTGAGAGCATGATGTGCCAGTCACAACTCTGAGCGCTTTGTATCTATTTACTTTCTTTTCATTGTCACTTCAAACTTACAAGGTAGGGACCATTACTATGCTCGCAGTACTCATGAGTTAGGCTAGGTTCAGTTCAGTTCAGTTCAGTCGCTCAGTCGTGTCCAACTCTTTGCGACCCCATGAATCGCAGCACGCCAGGCCTCCCTGTCCATCACCAACTCCTGGAGTTCACTCAGACTCACATCCATCGAGTCGGTGATGCCATCCAACCATCTCATCCTCTCTCATCCCCTTCTCCTCCTGCCCCCAATCCCTCCCAGCATCAGAGTCTTTTCCAATGAGTCAACTCTTCGCATGAGGTGGCCAAAGTACTGGAGTTTCAGCTTTAGCATCATTCCTTCCAAAGAACACCCAGGACCGATCTCCTTCAGAATGGACTGGTTGGATCACCTTGCAGTCTAAGGGACTCTCAAGAGTCTTCTCCAACACCACAGTTTAAAAGCATCAATTCTTCCTCGCTCAGCTTTCTCCAACAGAGTTAAATAACATGCCAATGTCACTAAGTAGTTATCTAAATAGGAATCTTTAAAAAAAGCAGGAAGTAGGAATCTAAAAAAATACATACAAATGAACTTATTTATAAAACAGAAACAGACTCACAGACCTAGACAAACTTATGGTTCCCAAAGGGGAAAGGGTAGCAAGGGATAAACTGGGGATTTGGGATTAACAGGTACATACTGCTATACATAAACTACATAGCCAACAAGGACCTACTATACAGCACAGGGAATGTTATTCAGTATCTTGTAATAACCTGTAACAGAAAACAATCCGAAAAAGAAGAAATATATATATATAATATATATTATATATACAATATATACAAATGTATAACTGAAACACTTTGTTGTACATCTGAAACACTATAAATCAACTATGCTTCAATTTAAAAAAATTTTTAAGTTAATAAGCAGTAGACACAGAATAAATTCAGCCACTCTACGACAGAGAGGAAAATAATGGTCAGAGGGTTGTTTTTCACCTGAATTCACATAGCATCTAAATAGAATTAAAGTGATTATTTTTTCTTTTGCTATAAATTTATTGCAAATGAGTTGTGTACATTTGTATAGAAAAGAACAGTCTAGTTTACTTATAAAGAAGAAAGAAAAGGTCTGGATTCTGGATATTCACAAAGTAGAGGCAGGAGATAGTTAGGACTATTAGAAATCGTATCAAGACAAAGGCAAAGACAGTACCAGGATAAAAACAATGGACCCTAGAACTTCAATAGGATCACAAAATTCTAAAAGGGCATGACATCACCTTGATTTCTGTTTAGCAAAGTCTATGCCTATTGTGGGCTTCCCTAGTTGCTCAGATGGTAAAGCATCCTCCTGCAATGAAGGAGACCTGGGTTCGATCCCTGAGTCGAGAAGACCCCCTAGAGAAGGAAATGGCAACATACTCCAGGATCCTTGCCTGGAAAATCCCATGGACAGAAGAGCCTGGCAGGCTACAGTCCATGGGGTTGCAAAGAGTTGAACACAACTGAGAAACTAACACACACACACACACACACACCTATTACAGAGTCTTTCTCTGAGAACATAGTCCCACCTGCATAACTGCAATCAATAAAGCCAGAATTGACCTTTACATCCAACTTTGAAGCAATGTATGTTTTTATAAACATGGGGACATAAGAATTAATATGAAAGATAGATACCAAAAAGTGCCCCCCAAAAAGCTTTATGAAACTGTAGAGATATTCCATTTTTCCTCTATGAAACATACATAGTGGGCACTTTTCCTCCAACTTCTGTGGAGGAAGTTCCTTCATCTCTCAGGAACTTCCACAAATCAGCTTAAATACATGTGCTGCTTTTTCTAACAATTTTATTTACTTTTACTGAAGTCAATGGGAAAAGAGCTAACAGCTGCTAAGTGTCAGCATAGCTTAAACTCAGCAACCTCTTCTAAGGATTACAAAATATTACTCTCCAAGGGGAAAAAGGTGATTGTTTCTGATAACATGCATTTTCTTATATTTGGTATTATCTCTTAAGTAATTCTTAAACTCCATGTATTTGTGTCATGTAAGCACTAAAAAGGGCTTCCCTGGTGGCTCAGTGCTAAAGAATCTGCCTGCAATGCAGGAGACACAGGCTCAATCCCTGGGTGGGGAAGATCCCCTGGACAAGAAAATGGCAAACCACTCCACTATTCTTGTCTGAAAAACCCCATGGACAGAGGAACCCAGCGGGCTACAGTCCATGTGGGTGCAGAGTCAGACACGACTGAGCATGCATGCAGTGTGCTGCACCAAGATTAGAAAGAACCCATCCATACTATGTCTCGCTTTGCTAATACTATTCCTAACTCTGTGCCCTTGGACATGTCACATAAACTTATAGTTTCTTAATTAGTACCCAGGTGGCTCAGTGGTAAAGGATCTGTCTGCCAATGCAGGAGACACAGATATGGGTTCGACCCCTAGGTCAGGAAGATTCCCCTGGAGGAGGAAAGGGCAACCCGCTCCAGTATTCTTGCCTAGGAAATTCCATGGACAGAGGAGCCTGGTGGGCTACTGTAACACGGGGTCACAAAAAGTCGGACAAAACTGACTGTGCACACACACACACACACACACACACACACACACACACACACACAAGCTGGAAGCTAGGGTATCTCCAAGAGCTCTTTGCAGCTCTAAGGTCTGGTGTATTAGCTTGATGACATCAGTGACAAAAGCTAGCTCATTAGCTCAGTTACCTGCTTCTTGTCATACAAAGTTACCTACACAGACCATCTGACAGAATACAGAAAGACAGTTGTTTTCTCATTGGTGGAGGGTGTGGTCCTTACATAAGTAACTTTGAGGACTGGCTGAACTCTACCCTCATAAACCCCAAACCTGACTATGAAGAAAGCATGTGACAGGAGGAATGTTGTCCTTTTTTTTTCTTTATAATTTAGCTGCAAAGATACCCTGGGGATAGCACGTAGCAGCACGTAGTAGCATATGAACTAGTTAGCCAGGAAGAATACAATGCATCTCCCCGCTTTCTTAGCAATTGAACTGTTTCATTCTAGGATGCTGAAATGGAATTTTTTTAAACAAGTCTTTGCATTTGGTGAGATATGAGAAAGGGGCTACCCTGATAGCTCAGCTGGTAAGAAACCACCTGCAATGTGGGAGACCAGGGTTTGACCCCTGGGTTGGGAAGATCCCCTGGAGAAGGGAAAGGCTAGCACGTAGCAGCACATAGTAGCATACGGACTAGTTAGCCGGGAAGAATACAATGCATTTGCTGGCTCTCTTATGAATGGAACTGCTTCGTTCCAGGATGCTGAAATGCAAAATTTTTTAAACACGCCTTTGCATTCAATGAGATATGAGACTCGGCATTTATACAAGAGTGATGCTTAACCTCAACTGCCACTGTTGACACCTCCAGGAGGGTTGTTTTGTCAAGAGCCATGTGCCTGCTTCCCTGCCATGAAGGAAATAGGATGAAACTTGAGTGGCATGCTCCAGTAACAACTGTATGTGCCAAGACAGAAAATCAAAGACTCCGCTGATCAAGGCTCAAGTGCTTAGGATGGAAAAAAAAAAAGAAAAATGACCAACTGTCCATCAACTAAGTGGACAAATGATCCACAGTATGGATCACCTCTGTCCACATGTGATCCCTAAACATATTTCATGGCCCTTGCAAACCTTACAGAGACTCAAATGATGATAATCTCCTTTTAGAAAATAGAGATGACCCAGTTGCTGCTCTCCAAGAAGATGGGTGAGCAAGCTTGCCCAGGGGCAATTTTCTAACATCCAAAACCCATTTTCCTATTCCTAAAAATTAACAATAATAATGCTTCTGCCAAGAAGGAAAATGCTTTGAGGGTACTTTTTTCCCCTAGAGCCACTGGAAACAATAAAACTTACTGAGTATGCATGAGTATTAAGTCGCTTCAGTCTTGTCCAACTCTAAGACTTCACGGACTGTAGCCTGCCAGGCTCCTGTCTGTGGGATTCTCCAGGCAAGAATACTGGAGTGGGTTGCCATGCCACCCTCTAGAGGATTTTCCCAACCCAGGGACTGAACCCCTCCCTATCTGCTACATCTCCTGAACTGGTAGGCAGGTTTTGTGTTGTTTTTTTTTTACCACTAGCGCCACCTGGGAAGCCCAGTGAGTATAGTCCAATGCTTTCACTGTGGTCTTGTGAAAGAAAGTGAGAGTCGCTCAGTCGAGTCCAACTCTTTGCAACCCCATTGACTATACAGTCCATGGAATTCTCCAGGCCAGAATACTGGAGTGGGTAGCCTATCCTTTCTCCAGGGGATCTTCCTGACCCAGGAATTGAAGTGAGGTCTCCTTCATTGCAGGCAGATTCTTTACCAACTGAGCTATCAGGGAAGCCCGTGGTATTGTGAGAGAACTAACAACAACAACAAAAAATTATGAAGATAGGCAGCCCTGAACTAATTAATTTTATCTGCATACCCCCTATTTTATTTATTATTTTTAGACTTTTTATTGGGGTATAGCTGATTAATAATATTGTGATAGTTTCAGGCAAACGGTGTAGCAACTCAGCCATACACATATATGTATCCATTCTCCCCCAAACTCCCCTCCCATGTAGGCTAGGGAGTCCTGAGTTTAAATCCTGATATTCTATTTCTCTGTGATCTTGGACAAATCATTATCCTCTCTAAGCCTCTGTTTACTTATCTATCAAATGAGGATAAGACTGTCGTAAGGATTATAAAAAGCCACAGGTCCCTTGAGATCCATATCTGTATCTACGTCTATCATCTCCTTTATTTTCCTGAAGAAGTTATTTAGGAGAAAAATAGAGATGGAGACCCTTTCTTTAAATACTGTTTCTAAAAAATGAAATTCACTGAGGCAAAATCCAGTTTCAGTCAATCAAATAGGACACAAGAGAAATATATGATACAAAAATAAAGGATGTTACCCACTACATTTGCACACACACAAAAAGAAAATTCCTTATCTCACCTTTCAAGACCAGGAAGAGTTTGCCCGGAGTCATCTCTCCAGGCTTCCACATTCTCATAGGCTCTGCCACCTATAAAGCTTCACTAGAACCACAGGCTCTTCTGGGTATTCTTGCACTGGTTAACGTACAGGCTTCTGCTCCTACCCTGAAAGCCCCAACCCACTACTTTGTACCAACCATCCAGCAATTGCTCAATTCCTAGTTCTTTCTTTCTTAAGGTTTTCCTGACTAACTCAACATTAGCAACAGCTAGTCAACTGCCAGTCAACAGTGGGCAATTACTTATCATGTTTAACATTTTTTAGTGTAGCTTGGAAGAACCTCTCTGATATTTCTTGGGAAATCTGACATTGCTCTGGGGTGTGGCAAACTCGTACAGTTTTTAGCAAAATAATTTCAGTAACTAAGCATGTGCTGCTGCTGTTAAGTCACTTCAGTCGTGTCCAACTCTGTGTGACCCCATAGACGGCCTCCCACCAGGCTCCCCTGTCCCTGGGATTCTCCAGGCAAGAACACTGGAGTGGGTTGCCATTTCCTTCTCCAATGCATGAAAGTGAAAGTGAAGTCGCTCAGTTGTGTCCAACTCTTGGCGATCCCATGGATGGCAGCCTACCAGGCTCCTCCATCCATGGGATTTTCCAGGCAAGAGTACTGGAGTGGGGTGCCATTGCCTTCTCCAAGCATGTGCTACAGAAAGCTTATATATGCATGCTAAAAAAATAACACATAGAATTTTAGTGACCAAAGTGGATACTATTAGCAATAGAAATGTCCTCCATGATCGACACAGATGACCGACCACGTGACACAAATGACTCCCATCTAAAGAAAATTTGATACAAAATAGAAACAAATTTAGAAAATACAGAATTGGAATAAAATTTTTTTTAAAGAATTTATTTAGCAGAATTTCTACAGTCACAATTAGATAAGACCCTCAGTGTTGACTGAGCGGAAACACCAATGAAAGCCTGCTGCTGGCATGGGCATGTACAAGCGATTTTAACATCTGATCTGAAAAGCAGAAGTTTGGGTAAAAGTGCGCCTATTTATATCAAGGAGGTTCAGAACTGACTCAGAGGAAAAAGTATAATCCTCTGACTAAACAAGACCACTTCCTGAAACACCCAATGTTTTTCTTGGAAGCAAGGATATACAAGTGCCATTTCTCTCAAACACTGATTAAACAAAATTGAAGTCTAACACAAAACAGAAGACATATATTTTCCAAAGCCAACCAGGTTTCAAAGTGGAGACCATTCCATAAACATATATTATCTGGTCATGAAAGGGAGGACTTTAAATACAGTCAAGAATGGATAATTCAAGGTATACTATAATGAATAAACCACTAAGTACCTACACATATCCCTCTTTATACCAAAATCTCTTAATGGTGAAGAAACACTATGATTTTCATCCACAAAATTAACTAATGTCTTTCGCTTAAAACAACCTAATTTTTTCCTTTTCTCTTCTCTGAATCACCTGTGTGTCCAATATTTAATGTGTTCAGTCATTTCAGTCGTGTCCAGCTCTTTGTGACCCTCTGAACTATAGCCTGTCTGGCTCCTCTGTCCATGGATTCTCCAGGCAAGAATACTGGAGTGGGTAGCCATTCCCTTCTCCAGGGGATCTTCCCAACCCAGAGATCAAATCCATGCCTCCTGCGTCTAATACATTGAAGTCAAATTCTTTATCCACTGAGCCACTAGGGAAGCCCAATATTTAATAATAATTTACAAAAACAATAGGTAATACGTAAGTGCTTGTATGTGCCAAGTCTTGTTATAATTCTTGGCATGCATTAATTTACTTGACAACCACAACTCCTCCAAGAGGAGTTGCTGTCTCTATTCTACAGAGGAGGAGACTGAGGCACAAAACAATATAGTACCTTGGCCAGTACCATACAGTGAGTGTATGATTAAGCCCCTAACCCAGGCAGACCTATGTAAGAGCCCAAATTCCCAGTTTCTGTGCTCAATCTGTGTGTGTGATACCCTTGCCCATTATAAAGTTGCTAAAACTTAAAAACACTTAAACACACACACATACAATGACACATATATACATCTGTATTGAGCAGGCTTTCCAGGGGGTACAGTGGTAAAGAATCTGTCTGCCAATGCAGGAGACACAGGTTCGACCCCTGGTTTGGGAAGATCCCCTGGAGGAGGAAATGGCAACCCAATTCAGTATTCTTGCCTGGGAAATCCCATGGACAGAGGATCCTGGAGGGATACAGTCCATGGGGTCACAAAAGAGTCAGACACGACTGAGCAACTGAGCACAGGGGACATGTGTATAAACATTTCATATTTACGTAATCCAAGCTGAAATCTATGCATGCCCATCTATGTGACCATCATATCAATAGCATTTGGGTACCACTAATACCAAGTCCTTTGATCGAGAAGAACAATTACTTAGATAAACTTTGAAACATTCCACTGGTCCAGATACCCTGATGTCAGTCTCACTTGTTTTTCAGTCCCAAAATGTTGGAAACATCTCATGGGACTGCAAAAACACCACAGTGATATTGCCCTGGACAAGACCCTTGGGGGAGAAAAATACACATAACATTTCCTTCTTCAAAATAACAAGCAATTAAACTGAGTTTTGCTGTTTGCTTCCTCTTGAGTAATCTAGACTGGAAAGGGTTCAAATATCTGACTCTTGCAGTATTTTGCTTCCAGGAAAAGATAATCCTTTAAATATGCCACGTTTGCTAGTAAGTGTTCGCTCCTACCTATAACTGATTCATAGAAACCAGGTTAAATATTAAATGACTCCCTATTTCTAGTTCTAAAGACTTGAAAAATAAATTCTTAGTTAGCTAAGGAGGCAGAAAACACACTTTGGAACAAGTCACACCACCCTGACCTTTGGATGATTAAGGGGAAATTTAAAAGGAGGGGATTTATCCCAGAAGGGTGAGGTCCTTAAAGCAGCAGCCTCAGGAAGTATATCGCCAGTGTGAATACCACTGTGGAGGTGCTGAAAATTCAGGGGTGCTCCTAGAAGCCTGCCTGCCTAGTGTGATTTGAGGGTTAACATAGAGTCCTCTTGTTACCTTAAATGATATCATTTACCCAAGGGACAGAGGGAATGAAATTCTTATCACTGGGGACTTACTCTTTTAAATTAAGCATTTTTATCCCTAGGAACCATGATTAAAATACAAACACCTCTGGGAATAATAATGTATTACGTTATCAACACTTAAGTATAACTTATCAGATACTTCTCCTAAGATAGGAGGAAACCAGGGTAATGTGAGAATGTTACTGATGAGGTCAGTATGCCCAAAAATGTAAGAAATCTGCACAGAAATGGAGCCGTAGCAAACAACTGAAGGAAAATGTGCCTGCTTCTCACATGGAACTCTGCTCAATGTTATGTGGCAGCCTGGATGGAAGAGAAGTTTGGGGGAGAATGAATACACGAATATGTATGGCTGAGTCCCTTCTCTGGTCATCTGAAACTATCACAACATTGTTAATTGGCTATACTTCAACACAAAATTAAAAAAAAAAGTTTAAGAAGCTAAAAAACAATTGCCCGCTTGATACTTTTGCCTATGGTAAAATATATTTAGCTATTAATAACTGCTAAAATTATGAAAAAAGATTTCAGCTTACAGATGGAATGATTACTTATTAGAGGCAAACATCCCATACAGTGAGCAAAATCCTGCAAGAAATTCTCTTAGTGTTTCTGTTTCCATCTACCAGGAGTTAGGGCTTCCCTGGTAGCTCAGCTGGTAAAGAATCTGCCTGCAATGCAGGAGACTCCAGTCTGATATCTGGGTCAGAAAGATCTCCTAGAGAAGGGATAGGTTACCCACTCTAGTATTCATGGGCTTCCCCGGTGGCTCAGCTGGTAACGAACCCATCTGCAATGTGGGAGACCTGGGTTCGATCCCTGGGTTGGGAAGATCCCCTGGAGAAGGGCATGGCAACCCACTCCATTATTCTTGCCTGGAGAATCCTCGTGGACAGAGGAGCCTGGCGGGCAACAGTCCAAGGGACCACAAAGAGTTGGACACGACCAAGTGACTAAGCATAGCTCTAGGGGTTGGGCTTCACATCAGGGCTTCACATCTCTCTTTGGACATATGCAAAGAGATAATTACAATGCAACTTAGTAAATGCTACTGTCTTGGTATAAACGATGTACTATGAAACCATCAACCTAGGAAAGCTGGCAGTAGTTTTCATCTGGGAAGAGACAGTAGAACCAGATGTGAAAGACAACAGGAGTGCGTCTATCAGCACGAGTACCAGTAGGAAACAACATTCTAGGCATATGCAAAGCATGGTACGTGGAAAAAGGCAAGTTTTAGGGAATAGTGAGATAATCCAATGTATCTGTGATACAGGGTATGTAAAAGATGACGTGGCAGAGAAAAGTGTGACACCAGATTGTGAGGGGCCTTGTAGACCATGTAAAGAAATTTAGACTCAGTTTTTATGGAAACAGTAAACCAGTGACGGGAGTAACAGTCATATTACTAATTTTAATGAAATAACTATAGCGGCATTCTGGAGGGTAGATTAGATTAAGAAGCAAAGTTAGCTAATTTTGAGATAATTTTATCTGTTTCTTTCATTCCTGTGGGACTCTCCCCAATTATATTCTGCTCTACATATTTTTTAAAAAAATTAAGACTCACCTATGTCATTCTCATGTCTTCAAACTTCTAAATTCCCCAAGGAGAAGCAGAAAGATAGTTTAATTAATTTAAAATGTGCTTACCAACAACCTTTAAGGACACGGCTCATATTTTCTAGAGTTATTAGTTACATAAGAAACCCAAGGGAGCTATATTCATCCTATTTAAGAAAAGTCCACTTTAAAAATGCAGAGACTAGGAGTTTCTGGTGGCCTAGTGGTTAGGATTCTAGGCTTTCACTATCATGGCCCAGGTTCAAACTTTGGTCAGGGAACCGAGATCCTACAAGCAATGCAGTGTGGGTGAAAAGAAAAAATCCAGAGACCTAAAGATTGCTTTTTGGTTTTGGGGTTTCTTTAACAATTAAACTTATTTATTTTTAATTGAAGGATAACTGCTTTGCAATATTGTGTTGGTTTCTGCCAAACATCAACTTGAATCACTTTTTGTTTTTTGTTTTTAATTTAAAGTATTCCTTTAATGGTATGGCCATTGTGGAAAATGATGGGCAGGTCCCCCAAAAAATTAAACACAGAAGTACCACATGTTCCAGAAATTCCACTTTTGGGTGCAGACCCAGAACTGAAAGCAGGAACTCAGATACTTGTAAACTCATACTCAAAGCAGCATTATCCACAACAGCCAAAGGATGGAAGCAGGCCAGGTATCCATCAATAGATGAATAGATAATTAGGATTTGGTCTATACATACAGTGGAACATTATTCAGCCTTTCAAAGAAATTCTGATGCATGCTACAACACAGATGAGGCTTGAGCCATTAGGCCAAGTAAAATAAGCCAAAGATCAAATACTGTATGATTCTACTTACATGAGGTACCTAGAGTTGTCAAAGTCATGAACCTAGAAAGGAGAATGGTGGTTTCCAGGAGCTGGTGTGGGACAAAAAGCTGATGATTAGTTAAACTCTAATGAGTATGGAACCATTTGTGAAGATATAAAAGTTGCAAAGATGGATGGTAGGGACAGTTGCACAACAAAGTGAATGCACTTAATACCCAAGAATTGATAAGAAAGAAGATTTAAATAGTGAAGTGAAGAAAGCACCCTCATGACTGCATGCTAAGTCAAATCAATCATGTCCAACTCTTTGCAACCCCATGGACTGCAGCCTGCCAGGCTCCTCTATCCATGGGATTCTCCAGGCAAGAATACTGGAGTGCGTTGCCATTGTCTTCTCCAGGGGATCTTCCCAAGCCAGGGATCGAACCTGGGTCTCCTTCACTGCAGGCAGATTCTTTACTATCTGAGCTACCGGGAAGCCACTGTATGTTATATATATATATTTTTTCATGATAATAAAAAATGTAAGTGAGGGATGAATAAACCACTGAGTGTTTGCAAGCCAATCAGGTGTGGCTGCCTGAAATGCTGTATCTTACTACAGCTGCCTCTGTCATGAGGACATACCAGACGCATCAAGGATTTCTGTGGCAAACACACACAGATTAAAACCATCCTTCCAACCCTTTGTGTGTATGTGTTCACATAGATATATTGATATATGTGGGTATATATACATATTTTGTTGTTGTTGTCTTCGTTGTTAAATCATGTTCAACTCTTTGCAACCCCATGGACTGTAGCCTGCCAGGCTCCTCTGTCCATGGGATTCTCCAGGCAAGAATACTGGAGTGGGTTGCTATTTCTGTCTCCAGGGGATCTTCCGACCCATACATGTTTTAATTTGAACTAAATTAGATTATCATATATCCTACTTTAATAAAGATCAAGAGATATAATCCCTAATTTGCAAAAGCAATAAGCTAAACTGTGTTTGGGGGAGAAAAAAAGAGCACTAATCCAGTTTCATCAACTCTCGATTTCTCTCTAACCATATCTGGCAGCCATTCTTAAATGCCATTTCTCAGTGACCCATAATTTTTTCATTACTCAAATGAAGTAGGATTCTATGTCCCACCCCCACATACCAATCTCACAGTATATTAATGGGATAAACTAAGACAATGTATATATAATATATATACATATATAATTATTTTAACATAGAAAATGATTTGGAATAGATACGCTATTTTACAAATGGGTCATTTGACGTATGATCAAATGGCTCAAACAATGTTTTTAAATTCCTCTGCATTTTTTACTTTTTAAGTGAGTGCTCAAATAATCTAATATGCATACAAACTTTGAGGCAAACATCCACTGAACAAAATAAAATACATCAGTATTCCTAAGGGGGTAAGTATATAAATATACAGATATAGAGAGAGAGATATATATAGTATATACATATATATATATCAGCGTGCTCCATCACTCAGTCATGTCTGACTCTTTGCAGCCCCATGGACTATAGCCGGCCAGGCTCCTCTATCCATGGAATTTTCCAGGCAAGAATACTGCAGTGAGTTGCCATTTCCTACTCCAGGGGATCTTCCCAACCCAGGGATCAAACCCACATCTCCTGCATCTCCTGCACTGGCATCACCTGGAAAGTCCCACATTGTACATATAATATATACTTTTTCAATAAGATGGCTTCCAAGGTCAAACTTTTAAAGTAATAAGATTTAGATTTTGCTTTCATTATTAATAAGCTCATTATTAAGTCCCATACCAAATATCAAAAGGAATTACAAAATTACACTAATAAAAGTTAAGACTCATTTTAAAGGATAAGAAACAAGTCTGTAATTTTAACAAAGCTATCATTAACTTGATGTATTATGGTAAATCAATTGTTAACTGCAGGAGTTAGTCCCTGGAAATAAGCCAGGTGACACTGACAATATCTAACTCAAATATTTTAATACTTAAGAAAGAATGTGTTTCAAAAAAAAAAAAAAAAGAGTTTTCCACAAGTCATTTCTCCCAACATACATCTGAAAAGCTTATATTCATCAGAGGGCATGGGTTGTCTTTTTTTCCTTGCTGATCAAAATGAACTCACAACTCTGAGAAAGCACCCCCCCCCATCTGCCAGACAGTATTTCTCTTTTTGTAAGGAAATAGACTTTTGACATCCAGTATGAAATTCCTCAAATTTAACATTAAATCCCATCAACTAAAGTTCACTAAAGTTTAAGCTTAAAGCACAGACATGTTTATTATTAAATTCTTGTATAATCAGCTATATATGAATTGCTTTTTACCACTTACGGCTCTTTTCAACTCAAAATTAACTTTTCAGAATAACTGAAATGTTTTCTTTCCTTCTGTCTTCAAGTCCCATTCTCCTTCCCACTTAAGTGACCTTCTCTTCCCTTAATTGTAGTAAACCCCTATTTCACCTCTATTTTATAGTAAATATCTTATAAAACATTCCTTCCAAATCCGCTGCAACTGTCGTTCACCCCCTTGGGAAATATCCAATTCTCTCCCCTTCTCTTTCTCCTTTATAAATTCCTCAATGCACTCAACCCGAAGTGATATTATCTCAGTTTAGAAGTTCAAATTTGATTTTGAAGAAATAAGTTCTACAAAGAGGAAGTGCTTCAGTATTTAACTTCTTAATTAAACCTTTAAGCCTGATTATCACATGTTACTTGGTCACCCAGTGATCACCCAGAGAACCTGGGCTCATGTGTTCTAGGACAGAACACCCTCCCCCTCAGCTTGTTATTTTTGGCAAAGTAGCTACATTCGTTCTATCTCAGAGTTAGTCCTAGCGTTGTCATAATGCCAATTCACTTCTCCTGCTTAGGAACTGATCTGGCTGAAGTGGTCTACATTCCTTTTTCCTGCCTGTCAGGATCCATTCAGATACTTAACAGCAGTTAAGAAGGTTTGGAAAAGCTGGGCTGCCAGTGGCCTAGAGTAACCTGGGATTACCAACAGTCCAAGGACTTGAATGTAATTAGGTGAGCTACAGAGAGGAGGGCAGTAGGCTACATCCACGCAATCCCTGGACTCAAAATTACGCCATGAATTTCCCAGAAAAATATCTATTCAGTCTTTGTCCCTTCAGTAAATCTTGCTGAGAGCTTCCTTTGTGCCAGCAGGTATGTCGGAGGCTGGATATATACAATGATGAACAAACAGATACAATTCCTCTTCTGAGTCAACAGGAGACAGTGGATGCCTTTGATCATCTCTTGAATATGCCAAGCTCTTTCCATCCTCAAGGCCTAGAACTCTATGTCTGGAATAACCATCCTCTTTGTCTTTGACTGCCTAAATCCTGTGCGTGCGGGCTCAGTCGCTCAGTTGTATCCAACTCTTTGTGACCCTATGGACTGTAGCCTGCCAGGCTTCTCTGTCCATGGGATTCTCCAGGCAAGAATACTGGATTGGGTTATCATGCCTCCTCCAGGGGATCCTCCTGTCTCAGGGATCGAATCTGTGTCTCCTGCATTGGCAGGCAGATTCTTTACCATTGAAGCCACCTAGAAAGCCCCTAAATCCTGTGTCTCAATTTAAATAAGCCTCTCGAGAACTATTCCTCTGACCCTTCCAATCTGTATTAGATCCTTTATTGCATGTTTTCATTACACCCTGAAGTCTTCCTCATAAAACTTTATCATTAGACACACAGGCCAATATTTGTTTGATAATCTGTTTTTCAATGATAAACTGCTATGTGGTAGAATCTCTATTGAAGCAGAACATACTTTTCTATTTTGAACTTTATATTGAGAATATTTTAAGCTTTATCTTTCTTTTAGGTGAATATTAAGTTTTTAACATGAGGCTTGAATTCTCTGTTCTTTACATTTTCTTTATAACTCTTTTCCAAAAATCTTATTTCAGGTGCAATTTTTATAATTAAAATTACACAATTCTCGCCAGCCTGCATGGGAGGGGAGTTTGGGAGAGAATGCTGCTGCTGCTGCCCCTAAGTCGCTTCAGTCGTGTCCAGCTCTATGCGACCCCATGGACTGCAGCCTACCAGGCTCCTCCATCCATGGGATTTTCCAGGCAAGAACACTGGAGTGGGTTGCCATTTCCTTCTCCAATGCATGAAAGTGGAAAGTCAAAGTGAAGTCGCTCAGTCGTGTCCGACTCTCAGCGACCCCGTGGACTGCAGCCTACCAGGCTCCTCCATCCATAGGATTTTCCAGGCAAGAGTACTGGAGTGGGGTGCCATTGCCTTCTCCCTTGGGAGAGAATGGATACATATATATGTATGGCTGAGTCTCTTCGCTGTTCACCTCGAACTATGACAACATTGTTAATCAGCTATATCCTAATAAAAAATTAAAAGTTTAAAGTTTTGGGGAAAAGTCACACAATTCTGCAACCAATTCTATTTTTTTGTGTACACAATTTACATTTTTTTCAATATTTTAGATATTAGCTAAAATTACTAAAATTATTCATATCTGATATCTAGATATTTTCAAGTCAGCATTCTGAACAGACAATACTCAATTTTTACGAACAAATTTTCTCTACCATGTTCTTATGTGGAGAAACCCAGACAAATATGAATCCCACTACTTAATAAATGTCAAGGTTTATTTAGCCTCTAGGAGCCTGGTGTCCTTATCTGTAAGTGTAAAATCTTTCACAGGTATGAGAAATAAATACAAAGTCCCTAGTAAAATACTATACTACATATCAATTCCTTCCTCCATGAAGGGAAAAAAAAAGTCTGTGAAATATACCAGGTTCTGTTACCTACTCTGATTTCCTGAAAGAAGACAAATCTGACTTTTTCTGCTTTATAGTCTATACTTCAGGGCAGGGTTGAAATTTTACTGTAAAGAGCCAGGTTGTAACTATTTGAGGTTTCTGGGTCACATGTGGTGTCTGTCAAATTCTTTGTGTTTATTTTTAATAATCTACAAAAAATGTGAAAATAATTCTTGGCTAGTAGAAAGAAAACCCTGGACACAGTTTGCTAGCCCCATGCTCTAAATTTATAGATGCTCATTAATCCTCATCTCATTATCTGTGTAATATTAGGCTCTTTAATACTTAACTGAAAAATTTCTCTACTATTTATCAACTCTTCAGTTTAATAAACACTAATTAACACATACATATGCAAAGTGCTATCAGGCAACTGATTACCTAAAGAAAAAGAGATACATCTCATGTTATTAAAAAGAAGTACAAATAAGGCCTTTTGAAGCTTTTCTCTATTGTCACTTCTCTCTTTCCTTTTTTTTTTTTTCCCCCTGAGCCTACTACTAATCTGGATTTACAGCATATACGTTCATGACCTCAGGTTTCTCTTCCCATAATCCTGAATTGAAATTGGTGCTAGCTTGAGCTCCTTGATGAGAATCTGATTAGGCTTCTTGTATCACAGTGCTGGGCTTCCCTGATGGCTCAGTGGTAAAGAATCTGCCTGCCAAACAGGCAAATTCAATCTCTAGCTTGAATTCAATCTAGAATTCAATTGGTTCAATCTCTAGATCAAGGAAGAGTTCCTGGAGAAGGGAATGGCTACCCACTCCAGAATTCTTGCCTGGAGAATCCTATGGACAGAGGAGTCTGGCAGGCTACAGTCCATGGAGTCGCAAAGAGTCAGATATGACTTAGAGACTCAACAACAACCACAGAGTTGGGGTCCCCCCACTGCCCATCCCTCCTCAGGCTCTCTCCTTTCAATTCTGATACACTTTTATAAATTCACCTTTCTCCCTCCAGCTTCCAAAACAATAATTTCTTCCTCTCTTCCCTATTTCAGCTCACCTGATTCCTAGTTGTCCAATTTTTGTCCCTTTTCATGAAAAATCCCAATGGAAAAAACTCTGAATTCCATGCCAGAATGAGTTGTTACTGCTCTGCCTCTGAGAATCTGTGCAATTTCTTAGCCTGAGGACCTCTGATTCTTTATCTATCACAGGGGTTAAAAGACAGCCTGTGATGCCAATCAGATGCAGTTAAGGCCAGAGAAAATAACACAGCTGGAGTTTTTGTTTATAAAGTACTCTAAGAGACCTCTGAGATCTCTGGTTCAGAAGTCAGATGTGATTCAAGATATGGCTCTGCCATTTATGTTATGAATTAATGGCCTTGGGTAAGTTAACTAACCCCTCTAAACCTTATCTTTCTTCATCTATAAAATGAAGACATCTATTTATAAGGTTTTGTGAGGGCTGCATGGCTTAATCCATACCCAGCACTCATTATAGTGCTGGGCATATAGTAAAGGCTGACAAAAAGTTAAACATAATTATTATCTAAGGGTAAATCAGGGATTCCCTGATCTTTTAGGTTACCTTCCCAGTCTCTACATACTTCTGAGCATATCTATTTATTTCCACAGGTAAATTTATGCCTTTTTTTTTATGACACTGGTTAAACAAGTTCTCTGGCATTTTTCTCTGTTGCACTGTGCTCCTCTTACAGGGATTTTTTTTTTTTTTTTTAATGTCTCTCACCATTCAAAGAGAGGGGAGAAGGAGGACAGAAATGAAGAAAGGAAAGAGAGAGAACTCTCAGTTCACATTCTGTATGTTATCAATTAGTACAGTCAGTTTGGTTATAATGTGGCATATGTGTTCCTGAAAAATTGTGATGCTATGCAAAATCACACCATGAAAAGCACAGAACTGAGGGGAGAAAATAGCCGTCAGTGATACATAAAAAAGAAAAGACCCTAGCACAGGTTTTCAAATGTTAAATGGCTAAAAAATAAATAAAAACGATAATAAACGTGGTACCTTACTTTGCAAAAGACCTGAAGTTTGCTTGTGGAATTGGGTGTTCAAGGACTGTGGCTTGTGAGTTCATTGTGCAATGGTGGAAGAAGGCTTATCTGAAATTGGAGGGTTATGAATCAAGACATAGGTGGTCATGGCTCATGATATGCAGTGAAGTCAGGGAGCTGTGGGGCAGCAGAGGTGTATGCATGGGTATTTTGTCAATTTCTATGTGGCTCTCAGTTCAGCTAGGTGAAATGCCCTGTGTTCACCAACTAGGTGAAAATAAAGTAAAATCAGGCACAATAAATGTGAAATCTACATTCTACTCAAATTGCTCCCTAACATCAATGCTGTAGGAATAAAATTTCATTTTCAAAACAAGCACGGTAGCTGAACTGACTGTATTTATCTCCAAACTGTGAACTCCTGAAAAACATTCCCAGAAATATAATCACTATTTTCAAAGTCTGTGTTGCCCTTCAATTTCCTACCAGCCCAAAGCCTTTACCAAGAAGTCATTCTTTCCTCGTCAGTATTGAGCTACTACACAAAATCTAAAATATTTAACTGCATCTTTGTTTCTTCAGCTTTCCCAGCTATGGAGAGCTCTGATTCAGACAGCCACGCTATATGTGTTTACATATCTAAACAGTCCTGTCCCCAAAGGTGTCCACTCAACAGAGAATAAAAAGGCCTGCTAGTCAATAACTCACTGCCATGGCGTGACATTTACTCAGTTGTCAAATATTTACAGTGAGAATCTACTAAGTACATAAAAGCATAGGAGTTATAAGATGAAACCACATCCTACACTGCTATATTTAAAATGATAACCAACAAGTCCTATTGTACACATAGGGAACTCTGCTCAATGTTATCTGGCAGCCTGGATGGGAGGGAAGGTCGGGGGAGAATGGATACATGTATATGTATGACTGAGTCCCTTCACCGTCCACCTGAAGCTATAACAACATAGTTAATTGGCTATCAGTTTACTTCAGTCGCTCAGTTGTGTCCGACTCTGCAACCCCATGGACTGTATACTCCAATACAAAATAAAAAGTTCAAAAAAAGAAAAAGATGAAGCCACATCCAACCCATCATAGTAAGAGGTAGAGACTCAACTCAGCAGAGTATTTTAAGTCACTGCTACGTAAGGGCTTCCATGTTATGTAGAAGGTGTAAAATATTACAACACATGTAAAAATAACAGTGACACAAAACATAACATGAAGCACCTTAATAGAAAGTACAAAATACATTACCTTCAGTGTTGGAAGAGGGGACCAGGAGAAAGTTCATGGAGGTGATTAGCAGACCTGAAGGATGAAGTAAATTTTGGATATGAGAGAGAGACTTCCTTAATGTGGCATGAGTCAAGAAAAAAGCAGGACATGGAGATGTAAAGCATAAAGATCAAGAAGTGTAGGCCTTAAATTAAGATATATGACAAGTGGTAAGTTACGTACCAGACTTTGCATTTGACATGATGGGAAATGGAAATGCCACAGACAATTTTTAGCCAGTGGAATGCAACATCAGTGATGAATGGGCAATGGGGAGCCCAAAGGGCTTTCAGAGATCCCAGGCTTTGAATAAGTTAAGAGACTTCATTCAGAGTCTTTGGATGCCAGGCCAGCACAGCAGGAGGGCTTCCCCCAGCTACAATTCCCGGCTTTGTGTCCAAGATTGATATTCACGGCTCTACTTAATGGATACTAACTGTGTCATTTGGTCTGGCAAATTGTATGAAAAAGTGGGGAAAAAAAGAAAAATTACCTACAAAATAAGGAAAAAGTATTTTTTAGAAACGAGGAAGGAAACAGAAGAATGCAATGCAACCTACAGTAGTAATAATACTGTCAGATACTTAAATCTGACATTCGTTAGGATCATATAATTAGGGGAGTTAAATAATATGATCCTGAATCACATCTAAACATCTGACACAATGTATTTTTAATACTCAAAAAACTGTACACCAATGTTCCTAAGAGCAAAAGCATTCTTGAACAGACGTTCATGTGAGATCTACAGCAAGATTAAGAAACATACATGCATTTCAACTGAGATTTTACATTACCAAGTAGAGAGACAATATTTTACAAGGTGCTTTAAAGTTTTAGAAAGTATATTGAGAATTAAAACTACCACAAGCTTCTTCTAATCAAATTCCCAAACCTAGTTAGTACATTCTATACAGAAGACTTGCATTCAAAGCCCATAAATTTTAACTAAAATAAGAAATATAGTTTTTCACATAGCTGAAAAGTCCAATTAACAGGTTCACCTGCAAACAGTTAAAAACATACACAAACTTCAACTCTAAAATAAAAAAGAATTTTTAAAGAATAGTTAATGGTTTAATCAAATCAGAACTATCCTATAGGGTAAATGATCAAGAGAATGTATGATAATCTACCTCATTATATCACCTCCACAAAAATTTTATGCAATTCAACTAAACTATTATTTAAAAATCTAAAATATAATGAGCTGAGTCGGAGTCCCTTAAAACTCCAAACCAGTTCCCTTAAGTAAACGTCATCCCTACCTTTATGAGTTAATGACATATGTGATTTCACTGAAGAATAGATGAAAAAGGAGACCTCTCTATACAACTTATTTCAGAATTATTTACATAGAAAATGAGTCTAAATGTTTATCTTAATCTCTTCTAAGTCATTCCCACTTATATGCAATTTACTTAAACTGAAAATACTGTGTGCAAGTTTAGTTACTGAAAAACAGAAACCTCCTTGAAAATACTCTAGATACAGTAGGTACAAGGATATCCTTCTTCAGGTGAAAACAGGTGTGTCAAAAGGCAAAATATTTACATACCATCCCCAGTACATGTTTAAGATTTATACTGACAGTGAGACTGACATGTGCCTGGGAATTTTGGCCTGTAAAACTGACCAAAGCTTTGTAGCAAGGGTAAAAGTAAATCAAGCCATAAACATCTCAAGGAATCTCATTTTCTTCTCATGCTGACAAAAAGCTGCATACAATGGTTGTATGAGTAGTTCAAACTTCTTTGAACTGTTAATATTCCTTATGGTATAGAGTCTCAATAAATAACAGACACATTACGGGAAAATCAACTTAGCCAGGACTCCATTTCCAAAAGGATCCATACAGTCATAACCATGGCACCTGAACTCCAGAAGGCATGACACTTTCCAGCACCCTAACAGCGATGTTATCAGTTACTTCTGCTATGCACTATAATGTGATACACTTTCACTAGCTCTCCTCCAATTTTCTACAGTATCTTAATTTATACTTGCACTTAATTATTAGTAAGAGAACAAAAAGGCTCCTCCTGAATAGTAAATGTAACAAATAAATAGATAAGAGCTACAAAAAATAGTAGATCTCTATGTACTAAGAATTATATATACTTGCCATTAAGCTCATGCTTAAAGCACCCTAAGTATAAAATTATGGAGTGTTATAAAAGTTTTATGAAAAGTTATGGATTTTTGGAGAAGAGCTGTTCTTTGAAAAACGCCATTAATTGACTATTTAAATATTTAAAAGATCCATTAACAATCATGGGTTTTAAAAAAAAAGAAAACTTAAAAGACACATATTCACTACTTTCTTGGTCCCAAGCAAAATGTTTACACAGAAATTTGGCAGTGCAAAGTCTGTGCTCAGAGCCAATAAAAACTTAAGAAAACTGAGCTTGGTAATAAGCACATTTTCACAGTACAACTAAAGGCATAGAACAACCCAGAGCAATTAATATTTATAGAATAATAACAGTATTTTGCATATCAATTTTTAAGTAATTTTAAGAAAACTTGAGATACACAGACACACACACACTTTCCCAACTGTTAATAGTCAACAGACTTTTTTCTTAGCTATAATGATGGAGGGAGGAAGGATTACTCTCTTAACCACTGACCTAAGAAGGGAAGAAAATTCTGCGTATCCTCACCTCTATAAGCAAGAACCCTGGAGGCAGGAGGCAGGACCCTATAGCACCTAGGGTACCAACTTCACCAAGTCCAGAAGTCCCCTGGAGTTCCAAATAGGAATTTACAATACTGTCAAAGGGTTTATTGGGACTAAAAGTATTACCACATGTTTCAAGGTCTACAAATATCCTCCATGATAATTACGCCTTTGAGAACTCTCCTTAGCAAAGAAAACATTCACAAACTCAAACTTACCTACACAAGCCAGGAAAGCTGCTCTGAGCGATCCTCCGGGCAATACTGAGAGGACATTCCTCTCTGTTCACTCTGGTGCCAAGTGACCTTCGGCACATCAACATTAGCAAGGGTGGGGCTTGGAGCTTCAGTTTCGGCATTGTGCTGCCCTGGATGAAGTTTCTCTGGTTTCTCCAGGGCGTTAACTAAGACTTCCTCTTCTTGTTAAGTGAGTGAACACAGTCACTACTTTGCTTCCAACTCTTCCCTGAAGTGGTAAAGCCGTAAATGGTACAAATACTGATGGGGAGATTGCTAGGTGCTCTAAATTTAAAGACACTGTACAGATGGGCTATTATTATTCTCAGCTAAAGAGGTGATTTCTGAGGAACAGAGGTTAATAAGTAACTTAATGGGAATTACAGATGCCACAATCCGGTCAACTGAGCTAATGAAGAAGACTTTCCACCATAGATACACAGAAAAAATGAGAAACAGAAACAGATTTTTTAAATGAAATACACAGCTCCACTTGCTGTAAAGAAAAACCCCCCGGTGCCAAACCAAAGCCAGGACTGATGGCCAAACCAAAGCCAGGACTGATGGCCAAACCAAAGCCAGGACTGTAAGCACAAAAGCAAACATCGTCAGTTGTGGCCAAAAGAAGAATCACTGGAGTGTCTTTACGGCTTATGTCTAACTGATATTGGTACGGAGATGTCCCCTCAAAGAATGGGATCAGAAGAAAGTTCTCTCCTAACTTATGGTTGCCAGCAGGGAAGGATGGGGGGAAGGGATAGTTAGGGAGTTCGGCATTGACACATATACACTGCTTATAGTTAAAATGGGCTTCCCTGGTAGCTCAGAACGTAAAGAATCTGCCTACAATGAAGGAGACCTGAGTTCGATTCCTGGGTCAGGTAGACCCCCTGGAGAAGGAAATGGCAACCCACTCCAGTATCCTTGCCTGGAGAAGGAAATGGCAACCCACTCCAGGATCCTTGCCTGGAGAGTTCCATGGGCAGAGGAGCCTGGCGTGCTACAGTTCATGGGGTCACAAAGAGTTGGACACAACTGAGTGACTAACACACACAAATTCTTTGTTGTGACATAACACTGAAGGCATGAACTATGGGGAAAGCACAACACTTTCATGTCTGTGCACTAGCTTCTGGCTTCAGCTTCATAGTTAAAACGGATAATCAACAAGGACCTACTGTACAGCACAGGGAATTCTGTTCAATGTTACGTGGCAGCCTGGATGGGAGGGGAGTTTGGAAGAGAAAAGATACACGTATGTGTATGGCTGGGTCCCTTTGCTATCCACCTGAAAGTATCACAACACTGTCAATCCGCTATACTCCAATATAAAATTAAAAGTTAAAAAAAGAAGAAGAGAGTTCTCTCTCAGGAGAGCAGAGCTGGGCTAGATTTCTAGCCCTGCTTTTCTTCAGCACAGTATACAAACTGCCCAAGCATCCATAGCAACACTAATGCTCATATAGGGAGAGAAGAAGAGGCACACAAGTTGGGCATAAAGTTGGTTCTGAGGTCCTTCCATAAAACTGGACCTGTCGACAAAGGGCTGCGATCACAATTATAGAATGATGAGGGTGACAGGAGAAATCCACCCATTGTCTTAGTAAGACTTTCAGTGGGGTTTGTCTCTGAGAGTCCGGGTGAGAGGTCAGGTGAAACACAGCCAGAAATTAAAATCTTAAGCCTGGGGCTTCCCTGGTAGCTCACTGGTAAAGAATCTGCCTGCCAATGCAGGAGACATGGGTTCGATCCCTGATCCGGGAAGATCCCACATGCTGCAGAGCAACATAGCCTGTGCATCATTAATACTGAGCCTGTGCTCTTGAGTCTGCAAGCCACAGCAACTGAGTCTGCAGGCTCTAGAGCCCGTGCTCCACAACAAGAGAAGCCACCGAAATGTGGCGCTTGGATACCGCAACTGGAGAGTAGCCATCGCTCGCCACAACGAGAGCAAAGCCCCAGGCAGCAACAAAAACCCAGCACAGCTGAAAAAATTTATTAATTAAATTAAAAATAAGACAAACAAACCCCAAGCCTGTGTCACAACAGTTCTGAAGTCTGTGAGAATCTCCAAAGTAAGAAATGGAAGAAAAAATGGATCCTGGGCTTATGATATCCCTGGAGTATCTGAAATAAACAAACATAAAACTCCACCAAAAGTAACTCTACATCAACAAGGCCGTAATGGATTCCCACAAGCTAGAAAAACTAAACCAATACAAAACAAAAGCAAAAAAGAATCCTCACTAAAAAGGAACTTATAATTTAGAAATTACAAAATAGGTGAGAAAATGATTTACTGTGATTTGATGTATTTGAGTACTAACAAATAAAGCAAATGGAAAATTTAGCAATCAACTAATGTTTTAACATGAAGATGCCAGAAAAGCAGAATTATTAAGAGATGGGGGAAGAAAAGAACCTATAAATAGGGAAGTAAAAAAACAAGCAGGTTTTACAACAATCAAACTGAATTTATATGCATATCAGTTCAGTTCAGTTCAGTCGCTCCAGTCGTGTCTGACTCTTTGCAAATCCATGAGTCGCAGCACACCAGGCCTCCCTGTCCATCACCAACTGCCAGAGTTTACCCAAACTCATGTCCATCGAGTTGGTGATGCCATCCAGCCATCTCATCCTCTGTCGTCCCCTTCCCTCCTGTCCCCAATCCCTCCCAGTATCAGAGTCTTTTCCAATGAGTCAACTCTTTGCATGAGGTAGCCAAAGTATTGGAGTTTCAGGATAAGCATCAGTCCTTCCAATGAACACCCATGACTGGTCTCCTTCAGGATGGACTGGTTGGATCTCCTTGCAGTCCAAGGGACTCTCAAGAGTCTTCTTTAACACCACAGTTCAAAAGCATCAATTCTTCGGCGCTCAGCTTTCTTCACAGTCCAACTCTCACATCAATACATGACTACTGGAAAAACCATAGCCTTGACTAGATGGACCTTTGTTGGCAAAGTAATATCTCTGCTTTTGAATATGCTATCTAGGTTGGTCATAACTTTGCTTCCAAGGAGTAAGCGTCTTTTAATTTCATGGCTGCAATCACCATCTGCAGTGATTTTGGAGCCCCCCAAAAATAAAGTCTGACACCGTTTCCACTGTTTCCATCTATTTCCCATTATATGCATATAGATATGCACATTTCTCTGCATAGAGAACCCACAGTTTTCATCAGAATCCTGTAACTTAAAAAGGGAATAGCATCACTATAAGTAGAATTTTAAAAACTTGTTTAGAAAAGTGCTAATCAATACCAGAACTTAATTATCTGGCATAACCTATTCATACCAACTTTTCTTCTCTATTTTTCAACTTCCTAACTACTCTGCTCTGTAACTCTTCATTTCCTGGAAATTCTAACCCATCCCCCAAGCCATTCAGAAACCTCCAACCCTTGCAAAAAAGATAGAGTGGAAACTGTGATGTGCCACCCTGATCCTCTTTCACAACTGAAGGATTTTTTTTCCCCAGATGTTGTAGTGATGCCAGTATACAGGCCTTGGCTATCAGCTCTCTTAAGAACGGCCTTAGCTGAAAGTCTCCTCATGTAAGTTCATGCTCCTCTCTCAGGGCAGCCCACATCCAAAGACTGGCTGGAGACAATGGTGAAACGCCATCCCAGCTTTAGAGCCTCCAGGGGTCAGACTTCCACCAAGACTACAAGACAGCCTAACCTCCCCTCTGCCCAGAGTTGGTTTCTTCCTTCCACTCCCCAGGGCTTGATTGATCCCAAGGGCACTTTCTGAGAAATTTCCAGTGCACTAATTTCCATCTGAGTTTGCATCCTAGGGAACTCAAACTGCAACAGAAGAAAATCAGAAAGGAATAAAAAAGACAGGATATGAGAACAATACTATCAAGGAAGTGAAAAGAGTAAGAAAGACTTGTAACCAGCCAGGAGAATGACAAAAGGTATTAATATAATCTCTTTCTTTGATAATAGAAGGGAAGGCCTTTTTGAAAATGAACAATATAATCACAAAAATTCCCACCCACCATATCAGTGTATATCTGAACTTGAGTGAGTCAAAGGAATCTTAACAGGGTATTCCAGTTCTAGCTCCTGTCACTTTGAAGATAAAGCTCTTAGGCTCAGGAGTCTGCGAATTGCCAAAGCTGCTTAGAAATAGGAACATTTATTCTTTTAAGACAGTCACTTTTCCCAAAGCAAGTTAACAGGTACATTTAATACTCTGCTACGACAAGGTTACCAGTAGTAATATGAGTGGTGTGTGCGTGTGTGTGCGCACGCGTATGCGTGCAATTTCTGGCTTCCTTTAATCGTCATGGAAAAATGTGCAGCAAACAAATGTATCATATTTCAAATACATATTTCTCATGGCTACTTCTGGTGAGCTGCCTTATCTTAGAAAGGGGAGAGAGTCAAAAAACCATGAGCCTAGCTTAGATTTGTCCCATGCCCCAGTAGCAGAATTCTGATATATCTTTTAGTTCTGAACCACTGATAAAGATGTTAATGATAGTTTTATAAAAGGCTAATCTTAACCTAGTGGTTATGTGTGCTCAGTCATCAGTCATGTCCGACTCTTTGTGACCCCATGAACTGCAGAGCCCACCAGGCTCCTGTGCTCAAGGAATTTTCCAGGCAAGAATACTGGAGTGGGGAGCCATTTCCTCCACCAGGGGATATTCCCAACCCAGAGATCGAACCCACAGTCTTACTCTGGTACAAGCTGGTAATATGGCTAATCATTATCCAGAATACTAATAAGAAAACTGCACAAACTAAAACAATACTCATACGCACACTCAGAATGCCAATGACACTGGACAAATCTAAACAAGGTTCGTGGGTATTTGTTCATTCCCTCACCTTTCGAACAAAGAGCAGAACACCAGAAACAGTCACGAGAAACAGTATATATTTGGAACGTGACAGATTTGACTGCTATATATTTTTCCCATGACTACTGAAGGAAGTTGGAAATTGTGCATGCACACACACACACACACACACCCCCCTCTACTAGTAACCTTGCCCTACATTCCACATTTTGTAACCACAAATACAGAAGCAGAACAAGATAAGCTGTAGCAAAACCTCTCAAACTAAACCCACCAGATCCAAAAAGACATGAAGGCATTTACACAAATTGTTAGGACCACCAAGCAGAATGAATCAACACTGCCGTAATCCACTCATCCTGCAAGCCTAAACAGAGTCTCACTCTCAGTTCTTCCATTTGTCTTTCATTCTTTCCTCTCCCAAGAATCACAATCTGCCGGGTCTTCTCTAAGCCAACCTTTCTTCTCCTTCTAACTTTAAAACCTTTTTTTTAATGAGAGTAGAAAACGAATGTGCTAGAAATATGAGAAAATCCAAAAGAAACTGTGTGTGTGTCTGCACTCAGTTGTGTCTGACTCTTTCTATGGACAGTAGCCCCCCAGGCTCCTCTGTCCACGGCATTCTCCAGGCAAGAACACTGGAATGGGTTGCCATCTCCTCCTCCAGGGTATCTTCCCAGCCCAGGGATTGAACCTGCATCTCTTGTGTCTCCTGCACTGACAGCCAAATTCTTTACCACTAGCTCCACCTGGGGAGCCAAAAGAGGTTTCTAAACTCTAAATGTCAAACCTCAATTATATACAAACTAAGCTAGTTGAATACATATGGGTAGAATGACTAACAAAATACCTTAACAACTTATCTGGAAAAGGAATGAGACTGCAATATAACACATATTGGGGAAGAATCACGTCACATTATTAATACTTTACAGGCATACAAAAGGGCAAACATGCATGGCATGTGAATGAGAGGAAGAACCAATTTCATATAATAAAAGATCAAATGAGTCACTATAGGTTTAGAGTCATTGTTTGGACACAGAATCTGGATAAAAGGTAGAATCATAAAAATAGAAGAAACATAAATGGACACTTCTTGTGAATAAATACACACAGGACTAACAATATTCATTCTTCACGTAAGTCATTTAGAAGAATGAGATCATAATTCAATTTCAGGTTTATAAACAGCTTGTGCTGTTTATGCTTAGTCGTTTAGTCGTGTCTGACTCTTTGCGACCCCATGGACTGTAGCCCACCAGGCTCCTCTGTCCGTGGGGATTCTCCAGGCAAGAATACTGGAGTGGATTGCCATGCCCTCCTCCAGGGGATCTTCCCAACCCAGGGATCAAACCCAGGTCTGCCACATTGCAGGTGGATTCTTCACCAGCTAAGCTACCAGGGAAGCCCATAGACAGCTTAAGTCTCTCTTATTATAAGATAGAAAATACTGATTTGAGAACAATGAACTCATTATTACTGTAAAATAATATAATGGCATGTAAGTGAACAAAATAGCAGTTCTGCCTTAAATTGGCAAAGTTTTAGGTATATACTTGGGAAACATCACACAAACTTACCTGATTATGGATTTTAGTGTCATTTTCAACCTAGGAATCACTGTAGGGTTCCAATGAGTCATGCTTTTATTTGACAATTTCAATTGAAAGGCCAACAAAATTTTGAAAAACATGGTGAAAACAAAAGAAAAAAAGGATTTCTCATTTCTATTCGTGTCCTACAACCAAAGAGAAGTTGGAAAGTGTGGTGACCTCAGCTCAAAGAAACTGATCGCTTGTGTTTATGCCCTCACTCTGCCACTGAATAGCTCTGTACCTCAGGGAGTAACCTAACCTCCCTCTGCTCCATTTCCTCACCCGTAAAAGGAGATCAATGAGACCCGTTTGTAAACTCTCATTCACGTCTATTCTAGAACATTTACCTAATTCAAACTTAAAAAGAGAAAATCTACTTTATTAGATTTGGGCTAAGACGGGTTGCAAAGAATCAGTCACAAATGAGTGAACTGAAGACACAGCAATTGGCAGTTTCACTCTTTTCAACAGAAAATGGTAAATTTTCAGAAAAATAAAATTACCAAGGATAAAAGTGTGTGAAAGTGTTAGTTGCTTAGTCGTGTCCAACTCTTTGTGACCCCATGAACTGCAGAGCCCACCAGGCTCCTCTGTCCATGGAATTCTCCAGGCAAGAATATTGGAGTGAGTTGCCGTTTCCTCCTCTAAGGGATCTTCCTGACCCAGGGATGGAACCCAGGTTGACAAATCAGGAAAAAAAAGGTGTCAGTTGCCATGAGGACAGCTATAAATTCACCTCAGAAATTATAAAGAAATACTTTTACAGAGCCTCCGACTTCTGCTGAAAAATTCCCATTTGCACATACAGACTCCGCCAAAACACAATAGGAACAAAGAATTTCTGAGAGGCAGAGAAAATAGAAGTTTTTGGCACACGGTACCAATATTTCTCATCATTATAAAGATTTCACTTACAGCTTCCTCATTTCACCTGACTCAGATGCGGCTGGCATTTCACAGAACTGGCTAGGTGAATGCATATCAAAAGAATTGCCAAGATGTTCCCTGTAAAACAGCATTTTTAAATTTATAAAATCATCCCCCAAACCTATGCTTTCCACAAAAAGTTAAACTCTTAAAAAAATGATCAGACGACATTAGCCTATTAAAATCATGGGTGCTTCAGGATATTTAAGTGCCATTTGGGAAGAAAAAGACATTTAATATAAGAGTACCAAACTCTTCCCAAAGTATTTTTACAGTCAGGAAATTGTCACATTAGCTAGATAATATGACTTAAGGTGGCTCAGTGATAACAAACTCACCTGCCAATGCAGGAGACACAGGAGATGTAGATTTGATCCCTGGGTTGGGAAGATCCCCTGGAGAAGGAAATGGCAACCCACTCCAGTATTTTTGCCTGAGAAATCCCATGTATATAGAGCCTGACAGGCTACCATCCACGGGATGGTAAAGAGTCAGATACGAATGAGCGTGCACACACACACAGATATACACACACTCTCTCCTAAGTATAATCACATGCTCTGGCACCAGGAAGAAAGGAAGGAGCAAGCCAGCAAATGCAGAAAATGAACCATGAAAGCTGATACGGTACCATCTTACCAAAAACTCCAGAGAAATACACCCTGTGAAATATTGTGAAGAATCATCCTATATACACTTTAACAAGCTCATATTAAGCAAGCAGCCTTGAAAAATTAAATCAGGCAGCATTACGATAAACAGACTGAAATGCCTGTTTTCAGAGCAAGCAGTTTAGAAAAAGCTGTGTAAACAGTCCTGACAATGACATAGCCTATATCATCCTTCGAAACTACAACTTGCAATTAAATTTGCACATCAAATGATCCTTGAAGCTTGTATGTTACCAATAATAGGGGTGACAGAGGGGTCTTAAATCATATGAGCCTTGCCAGTGGCACAGAGAACTGCAGTCACATAAAGAAAAGCCACTGCAGCAAACACGTCAACATGTGTCTGAATGCCACAGGGATGCACTGATATTAAAGTGCTAGAGGCTGTATCAGTTTTAACTTCTTTGAATATCACTGGACTCAAGTTTGCCCAGGCAACAGAAAAGTGGTAATACAATGAAAGTGAATGGCAACCCACTCCAGAATCCTTGCCTTGAGAATCCTATGGACAGCGAAGCCTGATGGGCTACAGTCCATGGGGTCTCAAAGAGTCAGACAAGATTGAAGAGATTTAGCATGCACGCACACACAACCTTAAACGAATCATTAATATAGGCAATAGGATATAGTTATAAAGAACTTGCCTTTATGTGCAAAACAGGTTCAGATACCAGTACTGTTACTCACAGCTGTATGACTTTGGCCAAATTACTAAGGCTTTATGCTTGTTTATGAAGTGAACATAATAGACTCTTTTTCATAGAGGCTGAATAAAATGCATGTAAAGAGCACAGCCTGATTAACTGTCAGGAATAAATGGCAGTTTAACAAACATCACCACTTCTCTTGAGTTTTCTTTACCTTTGCCTGAGTGTGATCTTAAACTGCTGCATGCTTTATATCCTTATCAAATGAACTCTCATCAAAACTTTAACCATGACTATTTTTAAGTCTTTTACCATTCACAGTTATTGTTTTACTCTGATTCTTCCCTGAAAGCTTTTATATAATGTGAGAACATTACATAATGGCCTAACTTGAATAATGTAGAGACCATGCCACTGGGCTGTGTAAGAGTTTCCAGAACTAATGAGGAAATTGAACTGCTAACTAAAAATCAAGCAGAATATGGGACTGAATGAACTAGTGTGGATGATTATACTTTTTTGTTTGAAGCATTGCTGGTTCTTTACTGTTATGTTTTCCAGATTTAAAGAAATCTTTTTTCTCTTTTCTTTAAAGCTACCTATAATTTATAGCAATCTGGTAAATTATACCTTTGTAAACAAAATCAAAGCATTTATCTCTTCTCCCTACCTGATCTCCCCAGAATCTGAAAACTCTTAGTGAATATTCTACCTGCACAGCCATACAGTTATCTACATAAAGTTCAATAAGCATCTGTTCTTCTAAACGGAGAGAATGGTAAACACTGGCTGTATTAGCGAAACTTGCTCTGGAATGTCACATCTGAGAATGATGTGCACAGAATCAAGGTAGGACGAGACAGCTTTAAGGAACTAAGGCTGAATTTAGGGAGCCAATGTTTATAAAGTGCGCTTCAAAAATCAGCCTGATACCTTGCTTATATGGTTTCTGCCTAACAAGTGAGAGAGCAAAGTCTATTCTTACAGGACCCAGGAACCTAGGGATATTGGAGCAGGGGGACCTCCAGAAGACAGGAATTCACCTCTCTCTAAGAATTGCAGGCAAAAGCTGATGGTGAGTCACTGGCTTGGTTTCCTAACCCCAGAAGATTTTAAGAGGACAATCTGAGATGCCTTATTACAAGTGGTTAAGTGCAATCTGAGATTTCTTATTAGAAGTGGCTCCAGCAAAGCAGACTTAAAAACAGCATACATTGTTGATAACTATTCTTGCGGGACTGATATAAATTATCAGGCCGAGTTTAATGAGACCAGACTTATTTTGCAAACAAATTAGTCTTACTTCAAATATCTTTGACAGAAATGAGAGTGTCCCCAAAGACAAAAATTATGTTCCAGTGCAAAACTACAGCACACCCCTGTGGGTATTAAATTCTTGTCCTGTTCTGTCTTTGAGGTTTAGTCAACTACCTGTGAACTGGACTGGATCCTGAATTCTTCTAGGCTCCACCAATATTTAGCTACAATTCTCCAAACTAATGTGTTCAATTTCTTTCCCATTCTTCTGACTTGGAATCACTAAAAATTAAAGCTGCCTCTTTCCCAAAGTCCTTCAAGCCAAAGCTGGACAACTTGCTGTGAATTTCAGGGAAATCACCACAATAACTCATGTATGGACAACCTTCCTTCCTGCTGCCATAAGAGTCCCTCAGAAAGTTCCAGAAGGCCTGATGTCATCACAAAGACAAACTGCAAACTAGGAAAATCTGCCACATTGCTGCTAGCACTCCCCCTACTCTATCTGAAGGTTCTCTGAGTCCAACATCTGGAAATATTCTCGACAACTGATTGCCCTCTGCACTCAAAAACTAAGTTCATAGTTCATTCTAACCATTAACCTGTTTGTTTTTTTTATTTTATTTTTTGTCTCCAGGGAAATCTCCAGCACCTAGAGACCATTTCAATGGGTTACTGGACAAGCTACACTAACTCAGTTTATAGACCAAGAAAGTTCTTGGCAAAGTTTCAGAATGAATGACAGGGTTCAGGACACACTACTCCCAAAATATACCACCTCGGCATAGAATATTTTAAGTGGGGAGATAGTGGAGGACAGACGAGCCTTGCGTGCTGCAGTCCATGGGGTCGCAAAGAGTCGGACATGACTTAGTGACTAAACAACAAGTGTGAGAAAAAAGCAGAAGCAATACAGTCACCCAACCACCCCCGTCTTTCTCCCCAGAAACAGGTCCTAAAATCGTCATGTGAGAGGTGCCCTTCCTATGTCCAGAAAAAAGGAACATCTCTATCTCTGAAGCAAAAGGCACACAGAACAATCTGAACACAGAGGCCTCCTTAAATTCCCCCCAGTTCCCAACACTTACCTCCTACTCTTTAACCTACCATATTCCTCCATAACCATCCACTCTTCATCAAAACCAGCAATAAAAACACTCAGGTCTGTTTCTCCATTTCCTTACAAAGGCTTCATGTCACAAACAACTTTCACTAAATAAATGTATGTGATTTCCTCCTGTTAATCTACCTTTGTCAGCTTAATTTGCAGGTCCAGCCAGGGGCCCTGACAGAATTAAGGAAAACATTCTTCTCCCCTATGCTCCAGACATCACTCTTCACATGAGTTTATAAGTTTTTTCTTCTGTTCACCCGCACTCTCACCAAACACTGCATATCATTTGTTATAAAAATTTATTTCAATTTGGCAGAGGAAAAATTTTTAAAACATTCCTTAGTTTAGCAGTCATATTCATCTCTCTTTAAAACAATTTCGATATAACTTCCTCAAAATTTTCTTGCTGATTTTTCATCTTTTTTTTTTCTTTTAGACCAACAGAATTCATCTGTCAGTTGCCAGCATGAGTATTTTAAAATTGTGTATATATAAGGCATAAACATGCATAAGATTTTTTCCTCTAGACCAAAATAAATATGCAGCTTAAATATGTTTTCAATGTCAAGCTCCAACTTAGAACATATAATGTAGACCTTATATCCATACCTTTTATTTAAAAAAAAAAAAGGGAGATTAGGTCTTTTTGTACTTTTTATAATGGTATCATACGTGCCTGTGTGCATGCATGCTCAGTCATTCAGTCATATTCGACTCTTTGAGACCCTTTGGACTGTAGCCTACCAGGCTCTGTCAATTTTTCAGGCAAGAATACTAGAGTAGATTGCCATTTTCTTCTCCAGGGGATCTTCCCAACCCAAGGATCGAAGCCAAATCTCCTGTGTCTCCTGCTGTTTCTTCCTTCCCCTCTGAACCATGAGGGAAGCCCATAATAGTACCAGACATTATCTCTAAATTGGGAACAACATTAATCTTTTATAAATTGGATGCATGTGGTAATCCTTTCTTTATACCTGTCTAGATTACTCTATGGTGGTTTAGTCGCTAAGTCGTGTCTGACTCTTGCGACCCCCATGGACTATAGCCCGTCAGGCTCCTCTGTCCAGGGGATTTCCCAGGTAGGATTACTGTGGGTTGCCATTTCCCTTCCAGGGGATCTTCCCGACCCAGGGATGAAACACCGGTCTCCTATACTGCAGGCAGATTCTTTACCAACTGAGCCATCAGAGAAGCACCTCAGTCAGTTCAGCTCAGTCACTCAGTCGAGTCTGACTCTTTGAGACCCCATGGACTGCAGCACGCCAAGCCTCCCTGTCCATCACCATTTCCTGGAGCTTACTCAAACTCACGTGCATCAAGTTGGTGATGCCATCCAACCATCTCATCCTCTGTTTGTCCCCTTCCCTTTCTGCCTTCAATCTTTCCCAGCATAAGGATCCTTTCCAATGAGTCGGTTCTTCCCATCAGGTGGCCAAAGTATCGGCGTTTCTGCGTCAACATCAATCCTTCCAATGAACATTCAGGACTGATTTCCTTTAGGATTGACTGGTTGGATATCCTTGCAGTCCAAGGACTCTCAAGAGTCTTCTCCAACACCACAGTCCAAAAGCACCAATTCTTCAGCACTCAGTTTTCTTTATAGTCCAACTCTCACATCCATACATGACTACTGGAAAAACCATAGCCTTGACTAGACGGACCTTTGTGGGCAAAGTAATGTCTCTGCTTTTCAATATGCTGTCTAGGTTGGTCATAACTTTCCTTCCGAGGAGTAAGCGTCTTTTAATTTCATGGCTGCAATCACCATCTACAGTGATTCTGGAGCCCAGAAAAATAAAGTCTGACACTGTTTCCACTGCTTCCCCATCTATTTCCCATGAAGTGATGGGACCAGATGCCATGATCTTAGTTTTCTGAATGTTGAGTTTTAAGCCAACTTTTTCACTCTCCTCTTTCACTTTCATCAAGAGGCTCATTAGTTCTTCACTTTCTGCCATAAGGGTGGTGTCATCTGCATATCTTACGTTATTGATATTTCTCCCAGGAATTCTGATTCCAGCCTGTGCTTCAACCAGCCCAGTGGTTCTCATGATGTACTCTGCAGATAATTTAAATAAGCAGGGTGACAACATACAGCCTTGACATACTCCTTCCCGATTTGGAACCAGTTTGTTGTTCCATGTCCAGTTCTACAACAGCATTTATGTGAGGATGCCTCTTGTCATTCTTTATTTCTTAATGTCTTTGAGTATTACCATATTCATTGACGCAACAGAAAACTTTTATGGCATCTTAACATAAAATCAAAGTATGACCCCTTAGTCAGCCAGCCAGTCAGTCCCTAAAGTTTACGAACTTTCAGAGCTTGATATCAAAATTCAATCCTCATATCAGACTCCCAGGATAAACTGTGCATTTTATACATATGATGAGCTTCCCTGGTGGCTCAGATGGTAAAGAATCCACCTGTAATGTAGGAGACCCAGGTTCGACCTCTGGTTTAGGAAGATCCCCTGGAGAAGGGCATGGCAATCCATTCCAGTATTCTTGCCTGGAGAATCCCATGGACAGAGGAACCTGGCGGATTACAGTCCATGGGGTCACAAAGAGTCGGACACAACTGAGTGACTAACACACAGAGTAACATATATGGTATGTTTCAAATACCACCCTGAAGTCTCTCTTAGTTGACTCTGACATTCTAGAGGAAACTAAGATTCAGAAAGAATAAGGTAGCTTTTCTGAATGTGAATTAATTTTATCAAAGGTTTTCTATATCTTTAAATATAAAAAATAATTCAAATCAGCTATACTTCTGTTTTTAAATTGGGTGGCTATGGTACTACAAGTAAATATTACATGGTCAGTTACAGAGATTTTAAATTAATGCTTACATGGATCTTTGAGAAAGACACATACATGTGCATAACTCCCATACCCATTCTCTTGGCATTGCTCCATTCGGTAAGGGAGCCTATTTACAGACATCTCAGGAGAAGGCAGTGGCACCCCACTCCAGCACTCTTGCCTGGAAAATCCCACGGATGGAGGAGCCTGGTAGGCTGCAGTCCATGGGGTCACTAAGAGTCGGACACGACTGAGCGAGTTCACTTTCACTTTTCACTTTCATGCATTGGAGAAGGAAATGGCAACCCACTCCAGTGTTCTTGCCTGGAGAATCCCAGGGACGGGGGAGCCTGGTGGGTTGCTGTCTATGGGGTCGCACAGAGTCGGACACGACTGAAGCGACTTAGCAGCAGCAGGACCTGAGAGTAATGGATACTGCTTTTTTCTGAAAAGTTACCAGTCTTCAAGATTCCTCCCCAAATTAAAATTGTATATAATCTGTAAAAATAATGAGCCTTCAGTTCACTTTATATCATTTTGATTCATTTAACAATGAAACAAAATTCAGTATCGACAGAAGATTACTCATTCCCAGGTATCTTGTTAGGGAACATTTTTTTTTTTTGATTCACCTTATTTACTTCAACGCAAACCCTATTCTGCATGCCATGAGGGTACCACTAGCCCACAGATGCATGCCAATAAATCAGGATAAGGCAGAAATATCTGATACTCACCTGCTGGCCCTCTAAGCCAATTTCCGCTCATTTGTGAGGACTGTCAGTAATTACAGCAACAACACACTGTGTCTCACACCACCAATTCTGTATTGCTTGAAATCACTCTCCAAGTGTGTGTATGTACTGCATATATAGTCTACAGAACACTTTGGCTTTTTTTTTTTCTTCTTAATTCTCTTGTTTGTCACCTTATCAAAATTATACAATGGGATTTACACCAATTATTCTTAGTCATATGATGACTCACCCACTACTAAGTACTGACCGTACACATCAGACCTGTAGAAATCTCATTATAAGAGCCCTGATTCATCACCGAAGGACAGAGACATGGATGAAGAAAAACATGAATGAGGGAAAAAATTTGAATTTTAAAAATTCGTAAGCTCTGTAAATAAACAACTACTTAATATATATTTACTAAATAGTATATATTTCTGTTGAAATTAAGTATTTGTTGAAGTTTGTCTTGTGTGAGTATGCTGATTGGTTCATATATAAAGTCAAGAATTTGCCCTTTAGGTAACTCTGTATTACAGACATAGATACACACACTAAAAGCATACAAGTAGCACCGGTATATGCATGAACATTAAACACAGCATAAACCTAATAAAAATCATACTAAAGTACAAATAAAAGATCAGAAGACTTTAATATGATAGCTAGGGAGGAGTTAATCATAAAAACGCAATGAGTAGACAAAAGATTGCAGGAAGCAAATGGCCACTTGTTTCCTATTAATAGTAAAGTTAGAAAGACTTTGCAGGGAGCTAATACTGAAGATAATTTCACAACTGAAACAAAACCGCCTGATAAAGCAAGAAGGATTAAGCGTGTCTTTCCTATGAAAGACAAGCTAAGGAACAAAGGATACAAGCAGAAAGAAAAACAGCAAGAAACAAGACATATAATAATGTCAAGGAGAACAGAGTGATGGGATTGGGGGAGGGGACTGAGAATTTCATATTCAGCTGTGGGGTATAAAATTCAGTCTCTGAGGTTTTTGGGGGACTGTTGTTTAAGATTTAAGAAAAGAAAATCTTAAAAAGAAATCACCCGGAGAAGGCAGCATCAGTTCAGTATAGTTCAAACATGGACTAGAGAACTAGAACAACTAAGTTCTACAGTGATAAATGCCAGGTGGATTTATGAAAAACAGTCAAAAGGGAAGTGCCAGGTTTTGTCAAATACCTAGACATCTATGGAGTGACAGAAAAGAGTGAAGATAAATACATATATATACACATACATATATACATAATGCTTTGTTGCTTGAGATATTTACGGTATAGCAGGCATTCCTCAAAATAGTGAAATACAATAAGAGGTGGGTTTTAAAGCGATAATCTGTGGCTTTATCTTTTTTACTTATTTATTAATTATTCATTCATTTAACATAAGTTAGTTATTAGTTTTCCTGCTTCCTTTGGCCTCCTGAAAGCACGAATAATAGATTTATTGAGTGCCTATTGTGAAGCATGTACCATACTGGGCATAAATGAAATCATCCTAGAACCATAAATGATTTTTATGGATTCTCTTAATCCATAGAAGTAGAAGAGAGAGCAAGAGGGAAATCTTTTCAACTAATGAAATGGAAAACAACTTTGATTACTGAGTGTTATGAATTAGAGAAGATGTATAACCAGAACTGAACTAAATGAAACTGTTGCACATGACCTCTTAGATTTAAATTATTAAATAGATTATAATGACTGTAATTCAGTAAGTGGTATTTTCCCAGTGTTTGAAATTCACTAGCTCTTTTAAATCATCATTCCACTCAGGAAATTGTATTAAGTTGTTTAGCTAAATCTGAGCAATACACAAGTAACTACAGTTTTACTGTTTAAATTCCTCACAAGGCCTGCGGCATCTGGAGTTCTGCTTGTTTTCCTGGCTGATTTAATTTCTAATCTAGGAATATATTCAGCTGGGATTGCTATAGGAAGCTCTCATCATATCCAGTCTGACCATTCGGCAGATAGTATGTATTTCCAAATTAACAACCCATTTGATAACCCCAGATTCATCATATCACTTATGATCATCCTCCTCATTCCTACGTTACATTTTAAATGTAACTGAAAAATCTTAATATTTATTTTAATGTTCGTACATATGGACAGGTTTCAGGCTAAGATAGCTGACTCACTGCCACAGCTTACAAAAAGTACTTGAAACATAGACACATTAAAATCAAGAATGGGTAAGTCTAGTTTCCTTTCTCAAGATGTTTTTGTGAGTTTCCTTCTCCCTCCCCTGTAATTCTTCAACAAATGACAAATCTACAACTACAGAACAGGATAGTCATTCCCCACCAGTTCCAACTGTGAAGGGAAGCTTAAAAGCAATGTGAAGAGTAAGTGCCTGCTAGTTAGCACGGAAAGGAAATAATCGACAGATTAAAAGCAATGATGCAGCTAATTCTACTAAATCACTGGGTTTGCCTTCTAACTACTTGCTTTTTATTGGTGGAAACTTAACTGTTGCCCAAAGTACAGGCAACTGGTTGTAAGAAAACACAGGTGACCCAAGCTGGAAGAATCATGCCAACCATAAAACTAAGCAGACTATTCATCACCATGGTAATAACTCTTAAAACAGACACAGAAGCCAATTCATAGGTTCCATTTTCAAACCAGGAAGTGATTTGGGAGTGTATGCATGTATATAATTTACACAGTATCCTGTGCCAAGTTAATAACAGTCCAAGAGATGAAGCTAAAAGTAACTACAGAAGTGGCCCTTTCAGTAACATTGACTCACAATGCATGGAAAGGTAATCTGTTTCTTTCACAAAGAACCTCAGAGGATGTTACAACAATAATCAGGAACATTTTCCCAGGTATTAAGTCATTAATTGAATTTGAAAGGTCACACATTACTCCTAATATCTACTTGAGGACAGCACATCTATCTCTTTTGCAAGAAAATAAGTCCAAAGTTTAAGCTTTGTGACTTACTTTCAATACAAAAGAACACTACCTAGCTAAGAGTTTGAATAAGTTTAATTGAATATGGTCTTTTCAGAGAGACTACTTCCAGAAATATTCAAAGCATAACGTATTTTGACCTCAAGCTTCAGTAGCAAAATATTCAAACCAATAAAAATGTGCTAAACACAACTAAAAAAATAAAACGATAAGGCACAGACTGGGATATTAGGAGTCATATTTCTTTTAATTTTTCCTTCAAGGCAAGGGTCCTTGTGACAAATCCCCGTGTGTTCTGCAGTTTTGGTACTGTCTGAGGAAGTCTTCAGTTCAGTTCAGTTCAGTTGCTCAGTCGTGTCTCTTTGTGACCCCATGAACCACAGCACGCCAGGCCTCCCTGTCCATCACCAACTCCTGGAGTCCACCCAAACCCATGTCCATTGAGTTGGTGATGCCACCTAGCCAGCTCATCCTCTGCCATCCCCTTCTCCTCCTGCCCTCAATCTTTCCCAGCATCAGGGTTTTCTCAAATGAGTCAGTTCTTCAAATCAGGTGGCCAAAGTATTGGAGATTCAGCTTCAACATCAGTCCTTCCAATGAACACCCAGCACTTCTCTCCTCTAGGATGGGCTGGTTGGATCTCTTTGCAGTCCAAGGGACTCTCAAGAGTCTTCTCCAACACCACAGTCCAAAAGCATCAATTCTTCAGCACTCAGCTTTCTTTATAGTCCAACTCTCACATCCATACATGACTACTGGAAAAACCATAGCCTTGACTAGATGGACCTTTGTTGACAAAGTAATGTCTCTGCTTTTCAATATGCTGTCTAGGTTGGTCATAACTTTCCTTCCAAGGAGTAAGCATCTTTTAATTTCACGGCTGCAGTGATTTTGGAGCCCAGAAAAATAAAGTCAGCAATTGTTTCCACTGATTCCCCATCTATTTGCCATGAAGTGATGTGACCAGATGCCATGATCTTCATTTTCTGAATGTGGAGCTTTAAGCCAACTTTTTCACTCTCCTCTTTCACTTTCATCAAGAGGCTCTTTAGTTCTTCTTCACTTTCTGCCATAGGGTGGTGTCATCTGCATATCTGAGGTTATTGATATTTCTCCCGGCAATCTTGATTCCAGCTTCTGCTTCCTCCAGCCCAGCGTTTCTCATGATGTACTCTGCATATAAGTTAAATAAGCAGGGTGACAATATACAGCCTTGACGTACGCCTTTTCCTATTTGGAACCAGTCTGTTGTTCCTTGTCCACTTCTAACTGTTGCTTCCTGACCTGCATACAGGTTTCTCAAGAGGCAGGTCAGGAAGTCTTCATTTCTCCTTTATTTTTGAAGGACAATTTTGCAGGATACAGAATTCTCAGTTGGGGATTCTGGCCTTGGTTTTCCCACTCTCTAAAGTATTTAAGTCTACACTCCTCTGCTTGCTTAGTTCACAGGTCTTTCTCTTTTGCACTTGATATCATATTGCCAGTTTAATTTAATCAATACATATTCTAAGCACTGAGGTAGTACTTGAATATAATCTGAAAAATAGGGATTCAGTAAGATAATCTGAAAAATAAGGATTCAGTAAGATACATCGCAACTAGACTGTTCATATCTGCAGGGAGCTTAGAAATTAAGAGATTTTAAAACAGATCATCCTAATTTGTATATGAAACTATTAACTTTTTGAGGGCAGAGACCTTACTGATACTCTGACCTCCTACAAGTCAACCTTCAGTACACGTGCACTTCCTGTGCTGCTAAAGAGAATTACAAACTTGACAATCAGGAATCCTATAAATCTATGCCAGTATTAGTTGGTCTCTGATTGCCACTCGTCAAACTTTCTTTTTGGTTCCATGACATATTCCCTATAGCAACCATATTCTGAAGCTGTAATCCAGCTCCTCTTTTCTTTCATCCTGCTCAGAAAATAACTGCACTTCACATTTAACTATAAAACAATAGAGATGAGCTGGATGACCTCCCTAACCTACATGGAAATAAGAAAATCTCCAATAGCACAAACAATCTATTAGATATTAATACTGCTTTAAAAGTGGATTCACAATGACAAGCTTCCATATGACATTTAAAATACTCCATGTGCTCACTTCAAAAATGAAAAAAGTTGAGTCAATAATATAGCCTATAGTATTATCCTTGAAGAAGGCGATGGCACCCCACTCCAGTACTCTTGCCTGGAAAATCCCACGGACGGAGGAGCCTGGTAGGCTGCAGTCCATGGGGTCTCGAAGAGTCAGACAGGACTGAGCGACTTCCCTTTCACTTTTCACGTTCATGCCTTGGAGAAGGAAATGGCAACCCACTCCAGTGTTCTTGCCTGGAGAATCCCAGGGACAGCGGAGCCTGGTGGGCTGCCATTTATGGGGTCGCACAGAGTCGGACACGACTGAAGTGACTTAGCAGTATTATCCTATAGGCATGTCTTCATATGATATGGAAATAAATCTTTTTTGGATGGAATAATCAAAATGTTCTGGGCAACTGTTACCCAAGTTTTTTAACTGATTGAATCAAATCCCCCTACACAGAATCCTTGTCCTCTTGTAAATAGTTACTGCCTTTTCAAAGTATTCTGAAGAATTAAATTCAGCGTATAAAACCCTAAATGTTTCACTCACTCATGCTTTTTCACCTCAAGCGAACTTCATGCTAAAGAGTCAGAGCGAGAGTATTTTCTGAAAAGAAACATTTTTTTCTAGTAATCTTGCACAAAAAATGATTTCATTCAGTCTGACGTGTCAGAAGTTTCAATTATCCCCACACTGACAGCAAGAAGTTACTCTGTGCGTTGTTATCTTACCCCTACAGCTTGTACATTCTGAACTGAAAGACAAAGTAAAGTGTTCCTGTTTGTAGGCAAAAGAAAGCTGATGATTTATCACTATATATAGTCTGTTCTTTAAAATCTGATTTCACAGATTTTTAAATTTTTTTTAATTTAAAAAAATTCAGATTAAAAAGGTGGATTTTAAGTAGTTATTACCTTTTTGAATGTTGCTTTTGCCAAGGTAAAGAGTTTAAATAACTGTCTACTTCTAAGAGTAGTAAAGTCTGAAGTTAAACTATGCATTTCATAAAACTCTAACACTATTGCCAGAAAGAGCTCATTAGTGACCAATTAATCCATTTTTGTAAGTCAAATATGTTGACCTATCTGTAAGCCTAGACTTTCTCATCCTAACAAAGATGAATAGTGCAACAAAGGACTTCAAACTATACTCGATTCTCAAGGTGATCTATTGAAACAAGAGACCTTTATCAAGGTTACATTCTATAATTATGAATATGATCACAAGGTAGAGGAGAAATCAGCAATGACAACAATTAACTAAGTACCTACTTGTGGTCTGCGCTGTTCTAGACACTCTGTCTACGTTATCTCATTTAATCCCAACAATTCTGTAAAGGTAACACTGCACCCACTGTATAACTCTGAAGGTTGAGACTCAAAGCAGATACATGCCCAAAATTTTACAAGTATTAGATGGTGAAGACTATGAACCCAGGCCTTTCTGTTATATCCCTCACTCACTATTTAAAAAATTTTTTAATTGGCAAAAGCCTCCTAAAAGGATGTTTCTTTGGACTGGTCCACTACTTTGGTGGAAACAAAGAAATGACTTATAAGTGAAACTAAATAAACCAATTGTTTAACAAGTAAGAAACCAACATCTTTTTTGAAGATACAAAAGAATGTGATTTGCCATTGTATAAAGAGAACACAAAAGTAGTTGCCAGATGACTCAGCCAAGCAATAAATTAGAGGTTAAAGAGGCTACAGAGCAATTGAAACTGTAGTGCTACCTCTGAAGATTAAAGGACAAGTCACTAATCATTGTGAAAGGCCCTGAACACAGCAGCCACTCAGTCACTTAGCAAGGAGCTGAATAATAAATAAATTGTGCAAGGAAAATGTAACACTTTCCTTGAGACTAAGACAGTCAGCAGCTGCAACATTAGACTAAAGATGACCAAAAGAACTAGTTATAGAGTAACGACCACCATACTAGAATGGGATAATACCTACAACAGAGTACAGTAAGACAGTAATTTCACAGTATTTCTCTTCTAAAACATAGAAAACTACTCTCAAAACTAGTTACCGGAAAGAAATACAGTGTCCCGGCACTTAAAAAAAAAAACATTAGTATACATTTTGGGAGACCAAGAATCAGAGCATATGTGAAAATAGATTTAGGGAACAAACTTACAGTTGTCAGTGGGGAAGGATGGGTGGAAGGGATAGGTGGGGAGTTTGGGATGGACATGTACACACTGCTATATTTAAAACAGATAACCAACAAAGACTTACTATATAGCTCAGGGAACTCTGCTCAATGTTATGTGGCAGCCTGAATGGGAGGGGAGTTTAGGGAGAATGGAGATATATATATATATATATATATATATATATATATATATATGTATGTATGTATGTATGTATGTATGTACGTATGGCTGAATCCTTTCACTGTTCACCTAGAACTGTAACAATATTGTTAACTGCTATACTCAAATACAAAATAAAAAGTTTAAAAAACAGGATATATGAAAAACTCTTTTGGGCAGCCCAAACAGAAGACAGACCATGATGTGTGCTTGTGGGCTGAAGAACAAGAGAAATATAGGAAGTTAAAAAGAAAACCAAACAAAAAAACTGACAGTTAGAAGAAACAGTTTTCTTCAGACCACAAACATCAAGGCAGATAGATGAATGGCTAAAACTCTAGAAAAGGGAAAACTAAGAACTAGAGTTTTTTCCACAGCAAGAATGTAAAATTCTGAATATAAGGATACTGCAAATAATGTAAAAAGGTTTCTAATGAAAGATACATTTTTAGAAACTCACAGATTAACAATCCTTTCTAATATTTCCTAGTAAGTAAAGAAATTTATAGTTCTAGGCCTCCAGTGATTATAAGACCATTTAACTGGTTTTATTTTATCCTGTGTTCTTTCCTCCACCACATCTACGTTCTCTTAATTTTCTCATCTTCTCCTTTTGTGCTTGCCAGTTTTTTCAGAAATGAGACATAAGATGGCCCTGTCTCACTACAATTACCACTGGTTCAGTGGTATTAGGCTGTAACTATATTCAAAAAGTTCATTCTTTAAAAAGATTCTCTCCAAGTAAACTGTTAATTCCCATTTAATTCATTGTGACAGTTCATAATACTAAGGCCTCTACCTTACATTTTTGTAATTAAAAAACCTTCAAACCCATGATCTCAACTTATTATCATAACATGTAATCTGGAAGGTACTAGAGTCAATAGCCGTATCACTCCCATTTTAAAACTGGCAAAATGACCCAAAGAATTCAACACCAAGAGAAGCTGCAGCAAAGCCGGCTGGTGTGGGAGAGCTTCATACAGCCTGAGGCTCTCACCACCACTCCACACTAACTGCACTTCATGGATAATTGTGGTAATGCTTCTGAGTACACGCAAATGACAAAATTTCCTAAGAAACAGAAGACTGCTTTAAATATACTAGTGAAAGTAAAAATCCCATAGATGGAGGAGCCTGGTGGGCTGCAGTCCATGGGGTCACTAGAGTCGGACACGACTAAGCGACTTCAATTTCACTTTTCACTTTCATGCATTGGAGAAGGAAATGGCAACCCACTCCAGTGTTCTTGCCTGGAGAATCCCAGGGACAGAGAAGCCTTGTGGGCTGCCGTCTATGGGGTCGCACAGAGTCGGACACAACTGAAGCGACTTAGCAGCAGCAGCAGCAGGTAAAGTGACACAGCTCATTCGTGTCTGACTCTTTGCGACCCCACGGATATACAGTCCATGGAATTCTCCAGGCTAGAATACTGGAGTGGGTAGCCTTTCCCTTCTCCAGGGGATCTTCCCAACACAGGGATCGAACCCACTGCAGGCGGATTCTTTACCAGCTGAGCCACAAGGGAAGCCCTAATTTATCTTCAAAAGAATTCACCACAAAAATGAAAACATGTTCTAATTCTTATGTTTCTCACTTCAGCCCATTAAGAGCTATATTAGAGATGACCTTCACATAAAACTAAATGAATAAATGTAAAGTATCACTCATTTTGAGGCACAGCTTGCAAATAACAGTTGCTTTTGCTTAGTAAATACACTGTGTTCTCTTGTACTTATACTTTATGTTCTCTTTTTATCTTAGATTGAAAACTATATAGGTGGACAAGATAAAGAGGAAAGAGACCATGAAGAAATCACATATTGTGACAGGCACATTAACATGCTATCTGATTTAATCTGTGCAGTAACTCTGGGAAGTACCGAACAAACTAAGACTCTAGATTTAAACTAGGACTTGAATCCATGTCTAATCCCAGATGCCTCAAAGACACTTTATTTTGCATCTCTGTAATAGTTTCTAGCATTTTACAAACTGTGGCATCTGGTCTCATCACTTCATGGGAAATAGATGGGGAAACAGTGGAAACGGTGTCAGACTTTATTTTTGAGGGCTCAAAATTACTGCAGATGGTGACTACAGCCGTGAAATTAAAAGACGCTTACTCCTTGGAAGGAAAGTTATGACCAACCCAGACAGCATATTGAAAAGCAGAGACATTACTTTGCCAACAAAGGTCCGTCTAGTCAAGGCTATGGTTTTTCCTGTGGTCATGTATGGATGTGAGAGTTGGACTATGAAGAAAGCTGAGTGCCGAAGAATTGATGCTTTTGAACTGTGGTGTTGGAGAAGACTCTTGAGAGTCCCTTGGACTGAAAGGAGATCCAACCAGTCCATTCTGAAGGAGATCAGCCCTGGGATTTCTTTGGAAGGAATGATGCTAAAGCTGAAATTCCAGTACTTTGGCCACCTCATGCGAAGAGTTGACTCATTGGAAAAGATTCTGATGCTGGGAGGGATTGGGGGCAAGAGGAGAAGGGGACGACAGAGGACGAGATGGCTGGATGGCATCACTGACTCGATGGACGTGAGTCTGAGTGAACTCCGGGAGTTGGTAATGGACAAGGAGGCCTGGCGTGCTGCGATTCATGGGGTCAAGAAGAGTCGGACACAACTGATCGACTGAACTGAACTGAAGTAGAATAGTAAAGTTGCTATCATGTCCGACTCTTTGCAACCCTGTGGACTGTAGCCCACCAGGCTCCTCCGTCCATGGGATTCTCCAGGCAAGAATACTGGAGTGGGTTGCCATTTCCTTCTCCAGGGGATCTTCCCGACGCAGGGTTGGAACCCAGGTCTCCTGAATTGCAGGCAGACGCTTTAACATCTGAGCCACCAGGGAAGCCGATTAAGTAGAATAGGCATATTTAATTATTTCTTATATGTAATTAAACTTGTATATTCAGCTCACAGCCTACAAATAAACACAGTAACCAGGGTATTTTAAATAGACCCCATATTAAAAGTACATTATTAAATGACCTATATCTATGTAACTTACAATGATGTAAAGTACATTTAAAATGTGTACCTATCTGTGCATGTATGTATGCTCAATTGCATACATACAAAGAGTAGTCACGTCCTACTCTTTGCAACCTCATGGACTGTAGCTTGCCAGGCTCCTCTGTCCATGGGATTTTCCAGGCAAGAATACTGGAGTGGGTTGCCATTTCCTCCTCCAAGGGATCTTCCTAACCCAGGGACCAAACCCGCATCTCCTGCATTTTATCACTGAGCCACCTGGGAAGCCCAGAATAACATATTGAAAAGATTCACAAATGAAACAGTATGTCTGAAATATGCTTTGTTTTACAAGTGAGGGAAGAAAATGTGGAGATGGATGCACCAAGATTAGTCGAGAGTGAATAACGAATCTACATCATGGTTATAAAAGTGTTTGTAACACCATTCTGTCTACTTTGTATATGTGAAATTTTCCACAGTACAAATGACTTTTAATCTGAGAAATTTAGTGCAACCAAAAATGGGACCTCAAGTATTATAACAGAAGTACATTAAAGAACAATTTAAAATTTAACTGCATGTTCCTATAAAAAAATGTTTTGACTAGATAATAATACTGATGTGTCAACCAGAAGATATCTGCCTCAATTCCTTACTGAAAATGTTGTTTTGTTTGTAAATTATGGCCCATCTCTTTATTAAGTTCTGCTAGTACACTGGAAACAGCAATTTCTTGGAAACTGGAAAAGTAACAACTGGTTAAAAAATATAAGCAAACTGCCAGACTAGATTTTTTTTTTTTTACTTCCAAAGTTTTTTGTTTACTTCAACTGACAGTAAGAAAGCTCATGATGAATGGGAATGGTAGCACAGATTTTGGTTCAAGTTCTTCAAGTTTGGATAATGCATTTGTAATTTAAATTTCATATTATGAATCTTTGCTAAGTGAGAAACAGTTGCATTCAACATAAAAAGGTAAAAAGAACAAAGGGTCTGAAATTTAGTTTTGGGTCTTTTGCTTAGTGGTTTTACATAATTTCAAGCAAGTTCAAATTCCTTCATCTATAAAATAAGGAAATTAGTGTCTTCTATACAATACTGTGATGTGTGGATTTGAATTACTGTGTATACAATATATGTAATATATTGCATATATACTATAGAAATATATATATTCCTATAATGTTTAATATACAGTAGCTAATATTCTGTCAACATCTCGTAATTATTCTACAAGTTGATATGATTGTTTTGCCAGTTAACATAGACCTACTTCTCCTCACATGCCAACAACATTTCCCATGGGTGTAAAAAGTCACCTGGAAAATACATCCACTCTGATGGACTAAGAAACACTTTTATACGTGAAGTGTGTAAATGTGTAAGTGTCTTCATGTAATCAGCAGACAACAAAAATGTCCCTATAACCTCTACTTACCTAAGCTGTAAAGATTCTGAATAAATAAAATGGTTAAAAAGTTTAAAGAGAGGATGCTTTCAGTTAAATAGCCAAAGTAAAGTTACATTTTAAATGCATGTGGCATCTGCAGGATCAATTCACATGAAAAATGTCAAAATAAATCATTAGACTTACTGATAATGCTTCTACTATAAGAAAATTCTTACCCTTGAAAATAAAGTCTCCACAAAGAATGGCTGCCTTCCCAGACCCCCTAGGGCATCTGCATGTACTGTGAAGCTCATCATGTTACAGCACTCATTTGTTTACATATTTGTCCCCTAGTTGGAATATGAATTCCAATAAAACAGATGCAAACTTATTTTCTTTTTGTATCACTAGCACCTGCATAGTGCCTGACAGTAGCAGGTGCTTAATAAATACTTTTTGAATTCACCTTCACTCCAGGGACTTCTGGATCAAATCATTAAGTTCCCCACAGTTAAACTCTATGATGGAGCTGAGTCTACCAAACCTGGGATTAGGATTTAAGAGACTTTCAGTGTGGTTTCACCTTTCCCCCTTAGTCCATGGAGGTAACATCTACTCTAATTCAGCACAGACTCTCTTCCTGGGTTACTCTTCCAAGCCTCGCCTTCCAGCCATACAACCAGGTAACGTAACACTCTACATGCCAGGTGCCACACTTAAACTCAGCACACATTTCAGTTCACCTAATCTTTACAGTAACCTTGGAGTTAAGTATCAGTATTACTCCCATTTTACAGATAAAGATGTCAAAGCTTAGAGCTTATAAAATGTGTTCAAAGTCCCAAGGTTACAGAGCAGAGGCACAACTTGAGCCAGGTCAGTCTGACTACAGCCCATATTCTCAACACTGAGTCCTCTGAACAGAAGCTTACTAATAAACAAAGTCTTTGAAAAAGGCTCTAAAAGTCCCTTGAGATCACTTTAGATGTTTTTTTTAATGAGCTTTTAAAAAGCGATGTTAGCTTCCTTTGGGAGTCCTTCATTTTTCCCTGTTAGGTTCTGACACACAGGGAATCCATTGATACAGAGAATACTAACCAATAGAAGGTCTCAGATTAGGGCAGACAAGAGTGGAGAATGGAAAACATGCTCAAAGAAACAAAAATCTAAGCGGTCGAGAAATCTTGTGAACAGAAGATTAGGGGGGAAAAAATCAAACTGACAGATGCAGAATCTTACTGCATAAAGGATGAGATATCTACTAATGACTGAAATTTAGATAGAGCTTAAAAATTACAGAGCACTTACAAATACATACACTAATTCAATAAAAGAGAAGGTCCTCAGGCCCAAAGCTGCCAACAGAACATAGATGCTCTGTAGATTTGACACCAAAACTTTCATTGGAACCAGTAGAAGCTACATACGCTAATGAATAAGACCCTGTTTCCCAAGTTTAAATCTCAGTTTTGCCAATTATGCGTGTCTTTGGCAAAGGTACTGATCAACTGTTCTGAGCCTCTATTTCCAGAAATGTAAAATAGAAATAATATCACCTTATCATCAAACAGTCTACAAATAATATATGCTGGAGAGGGTGTGGAGGAAAAGGAACCCTCCTGCACTGTTGGTAGGAATGTAAATTGGTGCAGCCATTGTGGAGAATAGTATGCTGCTGCTGCTGCTAAGTCACTTCAGTCGTGCCGACTCTTAGCGACCCCATGGACTGCAGCCTACCAGGCTCCTCCGTCCATGGGATTTTCAAGGCAAGAGTACTGGAGTGGGGTGCCATTGCCTTCTCTGGGAGCATAGTATAGACGATCTTTGGAAAAAAAAAAAACAATCTAAAAACAGAGCTGCCATACGATCCAGCAATCCCACTCCTCGGCATATATCTGGAGAAAACTCTAATTTGGAAAGATACATGCACCCCATGTTCACAGCAGCACTGTTTACAACAGCCAACACATGGACGCAACCCAAGCATTCAGCAGCAAATGAATGGATAAAGAAGGTGTGGTACATATATACAATATTACTCAGCCATAAAGAGAGAGTGAAATAATGGCATTTGCAGTAACATGGATTATCTAAGTGAAGTTAAGTCAGAAAGAGAAAGACAAATATCATATGATGTTACTTGTTTGTGGAATCTTAAAATATGATACAAATGAACTGAGAAAAACAAATAGGCTCACAGATAAAGAAAACAAACTTATAGTTATCAAAAGGAAGGAGAAGAATTTGGTTAAATTAGAAGTTTGAGATTAGCAGATACAAACTACTATATATAAAATAGCTCAATAACAAGGTCATACCATATAGAAAAGGGAACTATGCTGAATATACTGTGATTAGTCATAATGAAAAAGAATATGAAAAATATTATGTATCTATAAACACAATTGAATCACTTTGCTGTACACCAGAACCTAACACAATATCATAAATCAATTATACTTCAATAGAAATAAAAGAAGAAATACCTCTCGTAGCAAAATGATGAGGAAAAAACAGTTAATGTATCATGCTGTCCAAGACCATTAGTTGAGTACATCTATGTAGACTACCAGTAATAGGAAAAAGGTAATATTCTTTTTAAAAAAATAGTGCTTTCAGAGAGCCTGCAAGGAGATCAAACCAATCAATCCTAAAGGAAATCAACCCTGAATATTCATTGGAAGGACTGATGCTGAAGCTCCAATACTTTGGCCACCTGATGCGAAGAACTGAGTTACCAGAAAAGACCTTAGTGCTCAGAAAGATTGAGGGAAGGAGGAAAAGGGGGTGTCAGAGGATGAGATGGTTGGATGGCATCACCAAATCAATGGACATGAGTGTGAGCAAACTCTGGGAGATAGTGAAGGACAAGGAAGCCTGGTGTGCTACAGTCCATGGGGTCACAAAGAGTCAGACACGACTTAATGACTGAACAACAAAGAGACCCTGAACATTCAAAAGTAACAGCAGCCAACAAAATGCACAATAAGGCAAGCTTGTCCTCATGCTCAGATTTCCAAGCAGAACTGAACTGCCCACTTGGAGGATCCCATTCAGAGAGGAATATCTGAAAAAACTGTTCTTCACTAGGGCAGGCTTCATGGTCAAGCAAGCAGAACAGGTGCACAGCATCTCATACACAAAGGCCCAGGATCTTGTTCTGCAGTAATTATCTTAAAATTCTTAGTAATCATAGCTTTGAGTCTGTGTTTGGTACATGAAGTCCAGTGGCATGATAAGGCTTGGCTTAGAGCCTTGGTTCATGAGAAATCCCACCCCCTCACACGTCCTTACCAAAGCCAGTAACTGGACTGCTGGGAGGCAGGGAGAAGAAACACTGGCCATCCACATCCTAGCTGGTAGCACCACAGCCTATTAGGTGTGGCTCACGGCATCCTCTTGCCCACTCCCAATGAAGGCACCAAGCAAATCTGGGGGCAACCCCCTGGAGGTGGACTGTAGTTTGGCGTGGCAGTCCATGAGAAAGAGGGCCTGACTTTTCCACCCAAGCTGGACACCCCTCTTTTCATTTTGCTCCGGGCCCTACAAATTACGTAGCCTGCTCTATCCTTCTCTTCATGATGGCAACAAAAATACTGCCACCAGGAGAGAGGAGTTTGGTGAGCACATATTTCTTCAAGTATAAAAGCTACTGGAAAACTATTAGCCACTCCCAACCTAGATCAGCCAGCAGTTTTTCTTTACAACATCATACAAGGGATCAGTAACAGGAAGTCAAAGACGTCTTCACCTAGAGTGGAACTGAGTAAAACAGGAAATGTTGTTGTTCAGTTGCTAAATCATGTCCAACACTCATTACGACCCCATGGACTGTAGCCCACCAGGTTCTTCTGTCCGTGGGAATTTCCAGACAAGAATACTGGGGTGTGTTGTCATTTCCTTCTCCAGGGGATCTTCCTGGATCAGGGATCCAACCCACGTCTCCTGCATTGGCAGGTGGGTTCTTTACCACAGAGCCACCTAGGATAGTGCTTGTGAAAAAAGAGCTGGCCTCTTCCTGATCCTTGCCATGAGGTGCCCTGGAATACCTTCCCAGCCCCCTTCCTTATTTAATTCATCCTTGAAGGTTTTCTTGAAAGCAGACAGTTCTAGGTCCAGGGCATATAAGAATGAAGAGGAGAGAAAGTGAAATAGTTCAGTAATGGTAGCAAGAACTAATATCTAAGAGCTTGTAATGTGCCAGGCTCTTTAAGTATTTGACATATTTGATGATTTAATTCTCACAATGAGCCCATGATGTAAAGAAAATACTGCCCTATCTTAGATATGAGAATATGGAAACATGGAGAATTTTAATATCTTGCAGCTACTAAGCACAAGGGAAGCCCAAGCTGGCTCAGTGGTAAAAGAACCCGCCTGCAATGCAGGAGACGCGGTAGGAGTCACCGGTTCAATCCCTGGGTCAGGAAGATCCCCTGGAGGAAGAAATAGCAAACCTGCTCCAATATTCTTGCTGGAAAATACCATAGACAGAGGAGCCTGGCGGGTAACAGCCCATGGGGTTGGGAGAGAACCAGTCACGACTCAGTGACTCAACAACAACAAAGCATGAAGCTTGGATTCAAACCTAGATAATGACAGCAGATAATGACAACACAGTGTGATAAATGCTGGAACATAGGTTATGGGAAATACCTAGAACCAAGAATTTAAGTAAACTGGTTAGTAAAAAATAAAATTAATAAATACATTGGTTAGTGAAATATAAAATTAATAAATACGTTGAAAAGCCTTAGAAATACACAAAGAGAAGGTAAACAAAGATACTGGCCCTCTCTTTAAATTTTTCATGAACCATTTATTAATAGATAATAGCTCCAGGTCACTACCTTTTGGTAGAAATGCCACCAGCTATCACATTTGGTTTCAGAGATACACAGAAGTTTAAAAACAACAAATGATCAATAACTAGGGCAAATACATTGCCAAATAAAACTAGTTAGCTGCTATTAACCTGAATTACAATCATGATAAAACATGTGATCATATCATAAAGTATTGCAAAGCCACTCCAGCAATGGCTGAAGAGTTCACCATTTAATGCAACACATAGTTTTTACATGGGGTTGCATATCCAACTAATAATTTTATTGGAGGAAAAGAAGCATCATACAGTCAGGCCTATAAAGGTCTTTTTAAGGTGAGCCAACCCACACCAGTCAATGAACCAGCTCTTTCACTCAGCAGCTCATCTAACAGATTTTTTTTTTTTTCTCGATGCAACAGTCTCAGGGAGATTGTCTAGAATTAAATTGCCCTCAACTGTTCTGTGTGAAGAGATTAGTCCTATAATATATGCTGTCCTACAGGTCAATCCTCATTATCTGTAAAGTATAATTTAACTTCTATAGTATCAGCCCCATATTCTTTAACTTTTTGTTTTATACTGGAGTACAAACGATTAACAATGGTGTAGTAGTTTCAGGTAGACAACAGAGAGACTCAGACATACATATACATGTATCCCTTCTCCCCAAACTCCCTTCCCATCCAGGCTGCCACATTACACTGAGCAGAGTTCCCTGTGCTCTACAGTAGCTTCTGATTCCCTTCTCCATTTTAAATACAGCAGAGTGCACATGACCACCCCAAACTTGCTATTTCCATCCCCTACTTTTCCCCCCGCAGCCCCATATCTTGCCTACCTAATAAAACATTTCTCCTTTATGTCCTGATTTATTCAACACTGAACCTGATCTTCCCCACAAAACAAGGTTACTCTTCAAATATCCTCATTTACTTTAAGGGCATTTCCTTTCTCGTCATTACCCAGCTTGAAGCCCTAGTTGTTACTGGCTCCTCCATCTTCCACTCAACATCACCTCATGATCAAAATAAGCTTAACTCGTCTTCCTACTACAGACAATTTCCTCATCTAATCCTTTTTATAAGACTGAGAAAATAATTAACTCTTAAAAAGCACTGTGGACATCCCCAGTGGTCCAATGGTTAAGATGCCACGTTTCCACTGCAAGGGGCAAAGGTTCGATTCCTGGTCCAGGAAGTTCCACATGCCATGCAGTGCAGCCAAAAAAAATATTAAAAGGAAAAAGCACTGCTTCTATTTTGCTGTCCAGTGGCAACATATGAGGTCACTTAATAAAAACAAAATTAGTTTAATAATCAAGCAGCCTGGATTTCAGCCTCAATTCCTCCACTAACTCATCTGAGTAACTCAGCTAGGTTTCCTTACCTGGAAAACATGAGTCCTGGGCTAGAAAAGTAATGCAGTCCCTTACCATGAGAACAACAAACCTCTTATACTGGAATTCATGGTCCACTATGCCATAACTTAGCTAATCAACCTCATCTACAATCGTCATCCAAGGCATGCGCTCTGACCACCAGCTTCTCGCATGCTCCTGAATTTTGTCAGTCCCTCCAGTGCCCTACAGACAATTCCTTTTCCTAAAATGATGTCACCCTCTCCTCTCATTAAAGACATTCTCAAACAGAAGGCATACCAGGGATTTTTTTTTCTCTTTGTCCTTTTCTGACATTAGCAAATTCTCAACAGTCATCACATATTTTGTATGCAGTAAATATTCAGGGAAAAAAATGTACTTCTTAAACTAGAACTACAAGATAAAATTATTTCAATATATGAAATAGTAACTAATAACCCTCAATGGCAATCCTCTTTTACCTTCCTAGGAACTTTATTCGCTGTACATATTTGGCCCTGTTAACTCTAAAACTCAATCTACACAGGCTGTGGCTCCAATATAAGGACTCAGTAGTTAATGAACTAATTTTATTTTAGTTCTCCAAACTGTACAGTCTAATTTATCATTGCTGAACCGAACTGGATATTATATATAGCTAATGTGGTCACGTGAAAGTTCTTAATCTTAGTACATTAACCAACTGTTTCCTAGAAACTCAACCTATTTTTAACATCAAACCATGTTATTTTATGAGAAGCAAGTTAGTTCCAGTAATATCAATTCAGTCATTTAACAAGTGAAATTATTTTTGTGAACTGACCTGAGAACTCCCAATTACCATCTACAAGGCTGCACTGGTAAGAAATTGATGAAATAATAATTTGGGAGGGGCTCCAAACATATTTTCACATCCCCAAGCGGTCATTCAGCTGCCAGAAAAAAGAAACCAATGGCCCAGAGATATCATCCAGTTCTCTAGGGTCTGTGTTGACCTGATTCTGACATAGAAACAGAACTAGTGCTTCATATACACACTAAAGGGCTTCCCTGGTGGCGCAGTTAGTAAAGAATTTGCCTGCAGTGCAGGAGACCAGGGTTCAATCTCTGAGTCAGGAAGATTCCCTGGAGAAAGGAACAGCTGCCTTCACCAGTATTCTTGCCTGGAAAATTTCACAGACAGAGGAGCCTGGTGGGCTACAGTCCACGGGGTTGCAGAGTCAGACATGACTGGGTGACTAACATGCATGTGTGCACACACACACACACTAAAAAGAGCAAAGAATTTACTAGCAAAAGGCTTGCGCCAAATCCCACCACTTAATAACTCATAGCCACAGGCAAGTCTTATCACCTTCCATCCTCAGATTTCTCATCAGTAAAATGAAAATAATCATAACACCAGCCTCTACTATATAAGACCTCTGAGGTTCCAATGATACAATAATGTAAAAGTGTTTTTGAAAAATGCTTCACAGATACAAATTAAGATATTAGGTAACAATATTCTTAAATCGAATACTCACAGTTGTGTTTATTATCAAGTACATACCACCCAGTAAGAAAACAAAAGTGAGTAGGATTAGTAAGAGAAAAATTATCCTTAATGATACCAATTTCCTAAGTCTGGATTTTCAGACATCTTGCTCTTTTAAGTAGGACACACAAAACTCTACACAAACAATTTCAGAGAGTTAAGTATCTGAACGCCTTTCCTGAAAGATCTCCTGGGAGAGAATTTCCACAGCTCTCTTGGTGTTTTTCACTGGGGAACTGAACAATTCAAACAAGGTACAAATAAGTACCCTGGAGAATAAAATGGCAACCCACTCTAACATTCTTGCCTTGGAAATCCCATGGACAGAGGAGCCTGGTGGGCTACAGTCCGTGGGGTTGCAAAGAATCAGACATGACCTAGCGACTAAAAAACAACAAACAAGTTCTCATTTCTTTCACCAGATATAAAGAAAACAAAATACAACATGTTGGTTTAAATGGAATAATTAGATACAAAATTCTATTCTGCAACAAGTTTCTTGGCAGGTAAAGACAAAATGTTGATTTGCAAGGCATAATGGACCAAAGCTTTTTCTCCTTCATTCAAGTTCCCTCCTTGCAGAGGCAGAAACATCTATTGACAAGAAACGAATCAAGATCAGGCTTCCCAGATTTCACACTGAAATGCTAAAATTGACACCTGGCAACTTGCGGTAAAAACACACAGTCTCGTCAGCAATCCACAGCACAAACATCAGCACTTTATGTACCTGTCACTGTTGATGTTAAACTCCTCTAACGAAAGCAAATATTAAGACATACGATACTAGAGAGAATTTAAGGCCCACTTAACACAATTTCTCCAGCTCCATCCTTGTGTTTTTTGGAACAGCAGGATGTAATGTACTGACAGAATACATTCACTACTTGACTATTTAAGCTTATGTATGCCCCAGGCTCTCATTGAAGGACAACATAAGAAAGAAGGACTTTAAAGAATGCTTTCATTCTGTCCAATGTGTTATTCAGTGTATGTGTTAATATAATATCTTCCTATAGCCCTAGCTTTCTGTGGCACCTCACTGAGAATTCACACATTATAAGTTACTGAAATTCTTACTGAGTGTCTATCACCTCCCCTGGTCTGTAAATTCAAGGGCAGAAACTACATCTGATTGAATACTTATTTCTCAAATACTGAGTACAGTGTCTGCCACATAAGGGAGTTCAATAATCATCTATTGAATGAATAAATCATATACCATAATTTTATTTTTCCAGAACATATGTTCAGTCTTCCTGGGTTGGGGAGATCCCCTGGAGAAGTAAATGGCAACCCACTCCACTATTCTTGCCTGGAAAATCCCATAAACAAAGGAGCCTGGCAGGCTACAGTCCATGAGGTTGCAGAGTCGGACACGACTTAGCGACTAAAAAAAAAAGAAAAAAAAAAGGGAAAATTCTCTATTTAAAAGAAGAAACCACATCTTCCATTTATCTTCTCTACTCTTCCCGGAACTTGCTGTGATTATAGCAAAGAAATGAATCATAAATATTTGATGGTGATGATGACAACAATCATGACAGTGGTAACAGTGGGAAGACAAATTATCCTCATTGAAACAACATATAGGGATTTCCCTATATAGTCCACTGATAGTCCAGTGGTTAAGACTCTGCTTTGCAGTGCAGGGGATGAGGGTTCAATCCCTGACTGGGGAACTAAGATGCCACATACCACTGGGCAACTAAGCCCGCAGGCCATAGTGGAAGAGCCTGCATGGTGCGACAAAGATCCTGTGTGCTGCAACTAAGACCCAACACAGCTGAAAAAAAAGATATATACTGTTCACTGTTAACATCAGATGCGACTGTCTCTGTATGCTGAGATTATAAATGGTTACTTTCCTATTTATCCTCTAGGTTTGCCAAGATTGAGTGATGCTCCCATATACCAGTAAGTCTAAAAAGAATTAGTTTCTTATGTGTAAACAAAATCTAGACTGACTATAATAATTCACCTAAGAATAATGAATCTCCAACCATACGAAACTGACACTGCAGCAGCCTCCAAGCCTTTTGCCTTTTGTCTCCTATGTCCAGTGACTTCAAATGATAACTTCCCTATTTCCTCCTGCTGAGGAAGACTGCCCAGAGAATTGGATGCTATCTTTCTAAACGTGCTGGATGCTTGGATAAAGGTAAGGTGAGAGCAAGGAGCCAAGAGCTACAGTGATCTCCCACCCTGTAGAGGACACACCTGCCACTCTGGTGCTCAGTGTGTGTTTGTCACATCACTGCCCTAATTCCAACTCCAGTTTTATTCATAACTGGCAGAAGCAACTGCCCTTGATTAGTAAGCCTGGTTTTATACTCTATTCTATGGCAGACACACATACACACACAGAGGCAAAATCTCTACCTGTACATGAAACTGTTTATTACAATCAGGGGTAATGTGATTTGATAAGCAGCAGTCCAAGTACTCAGTGAAGACAAAACTCAAGATGAAACTCCTCTAAGTGTTACTATAAGATAAGCTCTCCTTCCCCGGTGGCTCAGAGGGCAATACAAGAGACCTGGGTTCAATCCCTGGGTCAGGAAGATCCCCTGGAGAAGGGAATGGCAACCCACTCCAGTATACTTGCCTGGAGAATTTCTGGATGGAGCAGCCTGGCAGGCTACAGTATACAGGGTCGCAAAGAGTCAGACACGACTGAGCAACTAAAACTTTCACTTTCAATTAGATCATTTGGTTTATCATCTGAATAGGTTTTACTTCCCCAGAGTAGCAATGTTTAAAAGTATATATATCTATGACCAAACATGGTCCATGTCAGAGTCCAGAGGCAATGGTAGAGGAAGAGGTGAATCTGACAGCCTGTCACCCAGAGTCAAGGAACCTCAAGCAATAAATAACTACTTAACACCACCGGGTGCCAAAACAAGCAAGAAGGGGAAGAGTGGGGGACTTCCCTGGTTGTCCAGTGGTTAAGACTCTCCCTTCCAATCCATGCAGGGGACATGAGTTTGATCCTGATCGGGGAACTAAGATCCCATGTGCTACAGGGCAACTAAGCCCATGCACCACAACTAGAGAAGCCTGCACACTGCAATAAAAAGCCTACATGCTACAATGAAGACCCAACACAGCCAAAATTTTCAAAAAAAGAATGAAAATAGTGGATGCCTTTCCTCACTTTGTTGAGTACTTGAAACCACAGCAATTATTCACAGAATATTGAATAGAAATATACTTCTGCTATGGAAGTGTAAAAACATGTTGGCTATCCATTCAAGCAACTTTCAAAAGCATGTTTTAGAAACATGTCCATTAGTCAGATACTGGACTTTAACTCAAAGAAAGAGCATCTTATATAAAAAATATCTCTTCTTTTCCTTGATATTGAAAGGATATTCTTCCTAAACTCCTCAGATCAAATAAGCATACACAGAGAACAAAATGATCACATTAGACATCAAAAGTAAACAATAAGATCCAGAACTCTGCTTCTTTCCTTGTCATAATAAAAACCAAGTCCTTGTCTCAGCATTTGAGATTCTGTATTTTCAGTTTCAGCATTCCAGCCTCAACTCGACTGTTAGTTGCTCAGTCACGTCCGATTCTTTGTGACCCCATGGACTGTAGCTGGCGAGGTTCCCTGATCATGGAATTCTGCAGACAAGAATACTGGAGTGGGTAGCCATTCCCTCTTCCAGGGGATCTTCCCAACCCAGGGATCAAACTCAGGTCTCCTGCATTGCAGGCAGATTCTTTACCATCTGAGCCACCAGGGAAGCCCCCAACTCCACTAACCCCACTACTTATTCATTCAGCAAAAATGTTGGTTGGCCAAAAAGTTAATTTGGGTTTTTCCATAAGGTATTATGAAAAACCTGAACTTTCTGGCTAATCCAATATATGAAACTATGGCAGTCAACAACGCTATGATGATCCCAGTCTTTAAAAGTTCACTTTACAGTGTCTTTCACTCAAACAAGTCAATTCAGTGTGTCCTCCAAATGCCCATTCAATAAATATTTACTGGATAGGTTAAATGTTGGGCACTTTTTCAGACACTAGCAATACAGCAGTAAACAAAAGGACATTTCTTGCCTTTATAAAATGCACACCCTGCGGATGAAGAAATGTGTACCTGTCCCTTTATACCTTTATGCTGTGTTCACATCATTTCTCCTTTCTCCTCTGTGACCCACCAACACATTCTCTTCATCCTAGCACTAATCCTACCAAATCTCACATATGCCATAGTTCAAACATGTTGTATGCTATCTAGATTGCTGATGAATAAACTGAGACTCAGGCAAGATTGAAAACCGAAGCATGTGGAAGGAGAGCAGAGGGTCAGCTAAATTTAGGAAATCAAAGAAGCATTAAGGGATTCTGCACAGGTCTTTAAGGCCAAGACTAAGAGTCAACTTGGGAAATCAATGACTCAGCCTGGGGTGCAGCTGAGGGTTTTGTCATACAAGGAACACAGAAACCCAGTTACCAGTGTGAAGCGCAAAGTTAATGCAAGACCAGCAGCAACAGTGTTTGACATCAAGTAAGAAGCCACTGTGTGTGTGTGTGTGCGCGCGCGCGTGTGTGTGTGTGTGTGTGGGCGCACACGCATGCATGTGCACACACAGTCATGTCAGACTCTTTGTGACACCATGGACTGTAGTCCTCCAGGCTCCTGTTCATGGAATTCTCCAGGCAAGAATACTGGTGTGGGTTGCCATTTCCTCTTCCAGAGAATCTTCCTGGCCCAGGGATCAAACCCACGTCTCCTGTAATGCAGGTTGCTTCTTTACCACAGATCCATTGGGGAAGATACTGGTTGAAGAGTACAAACTTTCAGTTATAAGATGAATAGGTTCTGGGGATCCAAGAGCACGGTAATTAGAGTTAAGAATACTGTATTGTATACTTGAAATTTGCTAAGACAGTAAATCGGAAGTATCCTCACCACATCAAAAAAAAAAAAAAGATAACTGTGAGAAGTGGTAGATATATTAATTAACTGTGGCAATCATTTCACAACACCTAAGTGTATCAAGCCACCACACTGTACATTTCAAATATATACCATTTTATTTTCCAATTATATCTCAATTAATCTTGTGGGGAAAAGAAATTCAGGGGCCCGGAATCAGAAATATCATTATACTGAATCTCAGATTCTCTTAAAAAAAGGAAAAAAAATCCCCAATTATATATTCTAAATTACCTTTCCTTTCCTGACAAGTTTGTTAGGAAGTAAAAGAGATGGGCCTGAGAAATTATACTCCAACAGCAAAGATATAAATAATATTGATGTCAGTAATGATAAAAGATCGCTTCATGGCAAACAGATGGGGAAACAGTGGAAACAGTGGCTGACTATATTTCTGGGCTCCAAAACCACTGCAGTTGATGATTGCAGCCATGAAATTAAAAGACCCTTACTCCCTGGAAGGAAAGTTATGACCAACATAGACAGCATATTAAAAAGCATAGACATTACTTTGTCAACAAAGGTCCATCTAATCAAGGCTATGGTTTTTCCAGTGGTCATGTATGGATGTGAGAGTTGGACTATAAAGAAAGCTGAATGCCAAAGAATTGATGCTTTTGAACTGTGGTGTTGGAGAAGACTCTTGAGAGTCCCTTGGACTATAAGGAGAGCCAACCAATCCATCCTAAAGGAGATCAGTCCTGGGTGTTCACTGGTAGGACTGATGTTGAAGCTGAAACTCCAATACTTTGGCCACCTGATGTGAAAAGCTGACTCATTTGAAAAGACCCGGATGCTGGGAAAGATCGAGGGCAGGAGGAGAAGGTGATGACAGAGGATGAGATGGTTGGATTGCATCACCAACTCAATGGACCTGGGTTTGGGTGGACTCCGGGAGTTGGTGATGGACAGGGAGGCCTGGCGTGCTGCGGTTCATGGGGTAGCAAAGAGTCGGACATGACTGAGTGACTGAACTGAACTGAATGACAAAAGTAACAGAAAATTAACTGTAATAACATCAATAACCATAATCATAATGCCTCATTATTGAGGCATATATATTTATGTTATTATTAAAATGTCTTAAAAAACACTTTTGAATCTACTAACTCATTTCATTTCATAAAATCCTATGAGGAAGGCAGGGAATCATTATTTTTCTAATGACATCAACAATATTAGTTGCATCATTTCAGTTACATTATGGTGGAAGGGGCATTTGTAGGATAATCATAATTTATTTATAGCAGTGGTGTCTGAAGAAATGTGACTCAGGCTGTAACTGGAACCTCAGGAAATCAGGATATTTCCTTGAGCTGCAAATCCAGTGGTGAACAAGAGACTCCAGCAGGGGCTGGCAAAAAAACTGTTTTCTTCCCAGTCTACCAAAGTAATCTGGCCTTATCTAGAAACATCTAGAAACAGGACACGGAAGCCTGGTGTGCTGCAGTCCATCGCGTCTCAGGGTCAGACACGACTAAGCAACTGAACAACAACAAAGAAACACTGATAAGCTTCAGAAATAGTATCAGTGGGGACATCCATGGTGGTTCAGTGGGTAAGACGCTGCCTTCCAATGCAGGGGTTCAATCCCTAGTCGGAGAGCTAAGACCTCACATGCTTCAGGGCCAACAAAAACAAAATATAAATCAAGCAATATTGTAAGTAAAATTCAATAAAGACTTTAAGAAAAGAAATATTATCAATAAAGTCCTTGGACTCTTTTGTTTATTTTCAAAAATATTTTTAAGAAGCAAAAATTAAATAAAATGCAATTGTAAGAATGGTACTAATAATGAATCCTAGTCATAGAAAGCAAGTGCAGGTCGCTCAGTTGTATCCAACTCCATGTGACCCCACGGACTGTAGCCAGGCTCCTCTGTCCATGAAATTCTCCAAGCAAGAATACTGGAATGGGTTGCCATTTCCTTCTCAGGGCATCTCCCCAACACAGGGATTGAACCCTCATATCTTGTGTCTCCTGCATTTGCAGGCAGATTCTTTACTGTCTCTATACAGATAAAGCTCTGTGAAATGACCAAGGTCTTTTCTCCTTTTCCAGAATTCCTTCTTGAATTTTTCATATACCTCCAACTTCATTTGAGGACTGAAAACTTACCATAACAGCTATAAATGATGCTACCATTATTGAGATAAGGAGTAATTAATACTATAATACAATCCAGGCACAAAAGCGTAAGTACCAGCAGATGCAATGGATGTATTTCAACTTAAATAAGACCTTGGATGCTCATGTCTGTCTTATAGATGTCAGGAAATGGCTAAAAAGTAAAAGGTACTAAAACTAATTAAAGCAAATCTCAGTAGAAGTATTTCTAGTTATCAAAAATTACTAAATACAGTACATGAACTACACTAGTTTAATCTAACTCAGATCCTCTCACTTCCCCTATAATGCTCATGCCAGAGCTATTTTAATACTTAAATAGTCTGGTACGAAATGGACTCCATTCTTGAATTTTAGCAAGTAATTTAAAGCTTTAATACTACCAATAAAATGGCATTGGTAGCATAGCAATTACAGAGTAAAAAAAAAATGATGTAAATGTTAAGTAAGAGTGAGGATAGTTACTGTTTCCACAAAGTAACTCCTGCAAGGGAAGGGACAGCTGGGCATTTCATCCCAGACCTGAGGGGGCCCGGGGGAAGGCCAGAGCCAACAGTTCACCCACCAAGCTGCCATCTGGCTTGGGACCAAGCAGAACAACAGAGCCTGGCAAGAGAGTCGCTGTGTTGTGTCTCCAACTGGGCATTAGCTTCATCCCAGTGGACACTGTTTGGAGACACAGTTTCACACCATTCTTCTCCTCTGAGTTCTCTCCCTGTGCCAGGGGGGATGAGGGGAAGATTCTGTCACAGTAGGTGTTGGCCTGACCTCAATTAAGACACTTGTCCCATTTGGAAAAAGAGAGTTTCAATGACTCTGTTCTATAAACTCCCAGAGAGTCCAGAACTCAAACCAAAATTGCTGGCAGATGAAGGAAAGGATGGAGCTCGCAGGGATCATGAGCTTGGCCGGAAAAAGAAGAGCAGGAATGGAAATCCTGAACCTCTTCACATCACAACATTATAAATCTGAAATAACAGGGGAAAACACTCAGGGAGGATGACTCATGTAATAGCACAGTCCTGTTTCATTTAGTTGCTGGTTTGGGAATAGAGCAGTTGGCATGGCTTGGTAATCAATGAGGAATACATGAGTAGCTACTCCTCTCAAGGTCCTGGGCAGAGTAATGTATGTTAGCAGAGGTAAAGACATCCAAATAACTCTCAAACTCTTCTTCCATAACTGAAGATGATTTCCTTTCCCTGAACATCCAGTCCCAAGTTTTCCAAGAAAACTGTCTATAAAAATTTTTTTAGCTAAAAAATGTGAATGAAATATGGGGAAAAAATCTCCCATTCCACTTCCTGCAAAGAAAAAGAAATCTCTACAAGCAACAATATTAACTTTTTTCCCCAAGTGATAGAGGCAGAGATGCAGGCTGGCTGAGCAGCTGATCATGTGATGCTGTGATGTGACAATGCCAGGCAACCTGCCACTCAGTCACTTTTTACTTCGCCTCTCCCAGGTGTGACGGGAAGGAGTCTGGCTTCCCCTCGGAAGCCTAAGCCTTTGGAACCGAGTTCCTCCCTTTGCTGTCCCCTCGACCCAGATACCACATGGGTCTGATGTGGGCACAGGCAGAAAACTGTCCTGAGGTCAAGTCTGCTAGATCCTAGAAGGCAAAGATGTCAGGAGAACAGCTTCGACAAATGCTGTCTATCAAAGGTACAGGTGGACGGCATTACTCACACATGAGCACGTTCAGAGCCTTTTAGGGCCTGCAAGCCAATACATTCTGTCTGAGATTTTGGAAAACCAGCCCCTCTTTTTTTTTATTTTTTATTTTTTTTTAAATGTATTTCTTTTAATTGGAGGATAATTACTTTACAATATTTTGATGGTTTCTGCCATACATCAACATGAGTCTGCCATAGGTATATACATGCGTCCTGTCCATCCTGAATCCCCCTCCCCAACCCCTCCCTCTAGGCTGTCACAGAGCACTGGCTTTAGGTGCCCTGCTTGAGGCATCGAACGCACACTGCTTATCTATTTTACGTAAGGTAATGCTCATGTTTCAGTGCTATTCTCTCCAATCATCCCACCCTCTCCTTCTCCCACTTTTTATTGTCTTTATTTTGAAACCACCTGCAGCAATTGGGTCTCAGTCTATGAGTTTCCCACTCAGCAAATCCTTAAACTAGTCTCTTTCCTAACCACCCAAGCCCACACTTAGACTTCAAAATTTAATACTCTCCTCTCCCCTCCTTTCCCGTCTGCCAGTGTCCAAGAATATCCTAATACTCCCTCCTTGTCTCTCCAACAACTCCACCCTCTGCAGTTCTGTTCCGTCTCTTAAACAGTCCTGTGTTCCTTCACATTTATCTCACCCTTCCAGAGTTAAACACATAGGCCTTCCTATTACCTCTCAAAATTTTATACTTTGCCAAACTCATTTATTTTTTCATTGCTTTTCCCCCAGCTAGACAGAATTACTTTGATATTTTCATATGATTATGAAGCAGCCAGAGTTGTATTCCGATTTACTTTTCTAAATTGTTAATTGATTCATTCACTTGCTCATGGAATTCTTCCTGTAACCAAGGTTACATGGAAGAAAATGCTGCTAAATATTCAGTCTGAGAGCAAGTAACAGGTGAAAATGTACAGCCCACAGAGGAATTAAATATCATGAACTTGATTAACATTAGCAACGTAGTCTAACCAACACTGTTTCACCAGAGAGACAACGATGAAATATTCTAAGTGGACCCATAAATATACTAAGATGATTAAAGCAATAAATAGCAGAAATCAATCCTTCCTGCAGGACTTACAAGAAGTGTTTTTAAACCACAGAATCCCAACAACACAGATTCACAATGAGATTTTGCTGAGAAAGTTTTACTTTGTTTTCACAATATACAGAGGGATGAAGTCATTCTTTGAAAGTTCCAAGCTCAAATAAACAAGCAAACAAAAAAAACAGGACAAGCAGTACAAATGAAAAAAAAAACAAACCATTTTAACTGGACTATGTCATTGATGATAACATTCAATCAGTGTTTAAACATTTAGTATAAAAATAGTCTAGTGATTATGTAGGAGAATGTTCTCGATCTTAGGAGATACTTAATCAGTAATGAAATATCTTGACATCTGCAGCTCACTGTGAAATAGAAGGAAAAAAGCATTACATGTATATATACCTACACAGAGAAATAAAATATATGTACATATACATTCATACACCCATCCCACACACACACAAAACATATAGGTGGGGAGGGAGGAAGAGGGAAAAAAAGTGAATTCAAATGTGGCAAAATGCTCACAACTGGTGAATTCGAATGAAGCATAAATGGATGTTCATTGTATTATTCCTCCAACTTTCCCATAGGTATTAAAAAGTTTATTAAAAAGATGTAGAGAAATTAAATTCTCCTCCTTCTTTAACACCTATTATATACTTCTTACATGAACTATATCATTAAAATTAGCTTATGGTTTCATATTTTACAACTTGGTATTTTATATCCTCTACATTTTCACTGATTTCATAGTAACCAAAAGAGTGCTATAATCTACAAAATGTGTCCCAATAAACATATTTTGATTAACTAATTAAGTTTTAAAAGGAACATCTGTTCATTCAATTGGGAAGCAGAATTATTTCTCACCAAATAAAGTTATATAATGCTTTTAATGTAGCAATTAAATATATTTTCACAATCTCAATCTGATTTAATATAGAACTAATGTTTTACAATAAAGAAACATTCTAATGAAGCCCTATAGTATTTCATACAATAGAATTACCAGCTACCAATTCAGGAACACACCAGCATCAACAACTTAAACTTCTATATACAAAAAAAAAAAATTCTTAGCCTTGTTTAAATTTCAGAAGGGAAAACAGAATTCCAATTGTGTTTTCACTATAAAATTGTGGTTAGCTGTTTCTGCTATATAGCTTTATGTTATATTTTAAAATAATGGGATAGGATTCTTTCCAAGAATCAGGTCATAATCATAACCTGGATAGATAGGGAAATGGGTGTGTATGTTAATGACATCCGTCAGTGATATCCAACTGGGTTCAGACAGTAAACTTCCCAAGTTGGTGATAAAAACAAGGCAAGTCAAGGAAAAATGGGAGATGATATTTAACAACCTATAGATGACACATCTGGAGAAGGCAATGGCACCCCACTCCAGTACTCTTGCCTGGAAAATCCCATGGACAGAGGAGCCTGGTAGGCTGCAGTCCATGGGGTCGCAAAGAGTCGGACACGACTGAGCGAGTTCACTTTCACTTTTCACTTTCATGCATTGGAGAAGGAAATGGCAACCCACTCCAGTGTTCTTGCCTGGAGAATCCCAGGGATGGTGGAGCCTGGTGGGCTGCCGTCTATGGGGTCACACAGAGTCGGACACGACTGAAGTGACTTAGTAGTAGTAGTAGTAGTAGTAGTAGTAGTAGATGACACATCAGGGTGAGTTCCAGACTAAGTGGGGAGACTGCACAGATCAGAGACACTGGAGGATGCTGAAACAGCCTGACCACTGCCTTAGTCCCCCAACAATGGTCTCTGAAAAAGGAGCAAGCTGACACGCAAACAACCTGCCATCCCACAACACAGGGGCTCTGCTGGCTGCACAGCAAGGGGACTCTGTTCCTTAATGTAAAAAATTGCAAACTTCAAACAGTATCTATAAAGGGAACGATGCAACTCTCAACTAGATGATAAAACTAGAAGAAAGATAAACTCACCAGGACATATATACATGTACATACTACAGGCATCTTCTTTTCTCCATCCCATTTCAGTCTGGAATCAAATTTTAGTGCAGTTCTTCTGTATCATAATGCCAGTGGTCCAGTTTAGACTTCAAAGTCCCAAATCCCAGACTCATTTCACACAGAAGGCATACCTATTCCAGGCCTCCTCCACTTGTTCATGCCCCCACAATATTTTACTAGTGTATATTAGAATTATTTATCTTCCAAGGAGATTTCTTGCTACTGTAAAAACAAACCATGACTTATTTTTTTTAATTCATAACAATACTCTGCACAGTACTTGTACAAAGCTAGAGTGTAAAAAATATTTTATAAGAAAAGTAAGAAGTAGCTAGCTGAGAGGTTAAGAGATTATGTGTTCAACTCAACAAAGTTCAAGGCAAAAGCAAACTTTAAAATATCCTAGTATCAGTAGGAAAGAGACCAAATATCAGACAGTAGCTATCAGGACCAAGGACTGATTTTACCTGAGGTGTAAAACCTACAAACTTTTGAAGACCTTTTCTCTGTGTAAGTCTATGACTGCCAGTCATTTTCTAGGCTTGGTGAAACTTCAACTAGATAAAATAATATCTGAACTTCAGAAGAAACTGTACTTCAACAATTTATCTTTTTTCAATGAATACCCAAGAGTGCTATAAATCTAAGGTGCTAGATTCTACAGAAAAGAGTTCAGTTTGAATAATATGACTAAAACTTGACCTCTTCTTTATCTAACCACTCATCTCAAGGTACAAGGTCTCATACTTTCTAAGAATGATATTATAAATAACTCAGTGAAAGATAAGTACTACCTACAACCATTATAACTAAAGCATCATCAATGCTATGTACAACATCATTCTCTAAAAAGAGGAGACCATTAACCACTTTCCATTAAATCATTTCGTATTAAAAGTCAGAAACATCTTTTTCTATAAACAGGTTAAGCTGCATTTAATATTGATCAGGTTATAATTAAGCTTAGTTCTTTCCGTTATGGGGTCACAGCCAATTTAGAATTCCAGATAAATCAGAAAAAAAGCATCAGATCCAGAAATTCCTAGTGGTCCAGTGGTTAGGACTCCATGCTTTCACTGTTGAGGGCCTGGGCTCAATTCCTAGTCAGGGAACTAAGATCTCAGCAAGCTGCAGCCAAAAATGTTTTAAAAAAGGAAGAAGATCCAATTTTTAACATTTTAAAGCTTTTTTCAGTTCACAAATCAAAACTAACAACCAGATTTCCCTTAACAAAAGAAACTGCAAAGAATACCTAGGTGAAATAAAATAAGCTTGTCCCCTGAAAATTAATGCCTATCAATGCATTGCTTCACTTTAAAGTTATCAGAGTACAATAAACTACAGAATACAAGTAAAAGCCTCATGCATAAATACTTGTTAGGAACATGGGTGTGACTCCATACTTGTACTTATGTCTCCACACCCACTGCTGATTTCTACATCCATCTCAAGCAGATGTTAGAGAGGTTAGATATTAATAGGAGTTTGAAAAAAAACTCTTATGGGGAACAAAGAGAAAGAAAAAAAGAAAGGGAAAAAAAACAGAGCTCCCCCCTTCCAAAGAGAGAGAGAGAATAAAGGATTAGAAAACTGTACCCTTCAAACAGCTTTCAGTTTAAAAGAACAGTTGGTTTTGTTTTTTTAATTATTAGGAAAAAAAAGTATGAGACACAAAAATTATCGAAGGTAGGGAAGGAAGACATAAATGACAGGAGGCCAACAAAACTTGGAGAAGAAATTTCTTCAGAAAAGCAAGAAGTGAGGTAATTAGTATCACAAACAAGTAATTTTCAAAATGTCTATATGGAGTTAAAGGAATTATGAGTCTCCTATAAGGCAAGAGTATTTTGATTTTAGATAATGTATCTACACTTGGAGAAAAGGTTTAATAGAGAAATGAATACTCAACAAGAACATAGGCAGAACACTCTATGGTATAAATTGTAGCAATACCCTTTTGGATCTGTCTCCTAAACCAAAAGAAACAAAAGCAAAAGTAAACAAATGGGGATCTAATCAAACCTAAAAGCTTGTGCACAGCAGAAGAAACTATTAACTAAACAAAAAGACAACCAATGGAATGGAAGAAGATATTTACAAATGATAAGACTCACAAGGGGTTAATATCCAAGCTATATAAACAGTCCATACAACTTAACACACACACACACACACACACACACACACACACACAAACCACACAATCAAAAAACGGGCAGAAGACCTAAAGAGACATTTTTCCATAGAAGACATACAGATGGCTAACAGGCACATGAAAAGATGTTCATCACTGCTAATTATTAGAGACGTGTAAATCAAAACCACAGTGAAATATCACCTCACACCTGTCAGAATGACTATCATCAAAAAGTCTGCAAATAACAAATGTTGGAAAGGAAGAGGATAAAAGGGAACCCTTGTACTCTATTGGTGGGAATGTAAATTGGTATACTCACTATGGAAAAGAATACGGAAGTTCCTCAAAAAAACCCTAAAAACAGAAGTAACACATGCTGCTGTGCTTAGTCGCTAAGTCGTGTCCGACTCTGCAACCCCATGGACCCACCAGGCTCTTCTGTCCATGGGGATTCTCCAGGCAAGAATACTACAGTGAGTTGCCAAGCCCACCTCTCAGGGATCTTCCCAACCCAGGGGTCAAACCCAGGTCTCCTACATTGCAGGTGGATTCTTTACCGTCTGAGCCACCAGGGAAGCCCAAGAAGTAACAGATGATACAGCAATTCCACTTCTGGGTAGAAAGCTGAAGAAAATTAAAAACACTAATTTGACAAGATCCACACGCCCTAATGTTCATAGCAGCACTATTAACAACAGCCAAGAATTGGAAGTGTCTATCAATAGACAAAAGGATAAAGAAGATGTGGTGTATACACAACACACACACACACACACACACACACACACACACACTGGAATATTACTTGGCCATTAAAAAGAATGAAATTCTGGCAGCAATGTGAATGGACCTAAAGAATATTATGCTTAGTGAAATAAGTCAGAGAAAAGAAATACTGTATGACCTCACTTATATATATGATCCAAAACATAATACAGATAAATGTATGTATCAAAACAGAAATAGACTCACAGATTCAGAAAACAAACAACAGTCATCAGTGAGGAGAGGGAAGTAGAGGAGGTGGGGGTTGGGGTACAAGACTAACACATACAAACCACTTTGTATAAAGTAGGTAAGAGACTAGGATATATTGCACATGCCAGGGAATAGCAGCCATTATATTAGGGTAATGTTGAATGAAGTATAAACTGTAAAAAACACTGAGTAACTATGCTATACACTTGACACCAATACAATATTGTTAATCCAATACACTTCAATTTTAGAAACAGAATGTGGTGATGACCATGTCCTAGTTAAATGAAACTGACTGTAATACAGGCTTAAATTTATGAAATAAGACTCCCTGGGATCATGTAAACATATATCTAGCTTGATTCGCTAAGCCAGGAAAAAACATTCAATCATTACTACCAAGCAGAATTTCATTCTTTAACTATTCATAATTTTAAACACCAGGTCACATTTTAAGCATTTCAGATTTATGTGTGTGCTCAGTTGCTCAGTTGTGTCTGACTCTTTTATAGCCCCATGGACAATAGCCCACCAGGCTCCTCTGTCCATGGAATTTTCCAGGCAAGAGTACTGGAGTGGAATGTGATTTCCTATTCCAGGGGATTCTCCTGACCCAGGTGTTGAACTCACGTCTCCCATGTCTCCTGTGTTGCCGGTGTATTCTTAACCACTATGCCACCTGGGAAGCCTCAGATTTATGCTTTTCACAAATTCTACAAACCAGTCAAACAGCAGCCTCTGTTTTTTAAATACGTATATTAATGATAAATCAACAGTGGCAATGGTGACAATGATGATGGAGAAAACTAATGGCAGCAGCCAACATTTTGGGTGATGAACAAGAGATTGCATGTTGCTCCTTATACTCCAGTCAGTGTGCTTATATGATCAAGGAAAACCTAAAGAATACAGTTTACAATACATACAGGTTAAGGAAACATTTACAAAGTGGAACTGGAATGAGATAAAAATAGAATCAAAAGAGCTCAGGTCTACTTTTTCCGTAACGCAACTTTATAGAAACAGACTAGTTCTACCAGTCTGAGGTCAAGTGACTACTGCTCGCGAGTGGTATTTTATACAAAAACCAAAAAATGTGTTTCTGCGGTAAGGTTTATTTTGAAGCTTTCTTTTCTAAAGCTACAGACAGACAGTACACAGGACAAAGCCATTAGATGGCAGAGAAAAGTGGTTCCTCTTAAATGGAAGATGCAAAAGTTCACAGTATCAGGTCAGTCTTAGGCCATAAAAAAGTACTTTATACCAACATTGTTAGTTTCTCTCTTCTTCTTTAACACTGAAACAAATGCCCTATCTTTCAAATATATTTTAAGAGTTTTATATTCACCCACCTCCCCCAAAACTAAATATTTGTTTCAAATCGTGTCTTGTTCTCTGCTAAACACAGTTGTTATAATAAGGAAACTGAAGTGGTTGATGGCTATAGCTCTTCTTCCAGGAATATCTGTCAAAATACTCATTTGTCAGTTTCAAGCTGTCTAGAAATCTATTTTCTCAATTATATTTCACAAAGTAAAAGCATTGCAAGTGTAAAGGGGGGAAAAATGTATTACAGAATTGCCTTTCCCCAGAGAATAAGAAGCTGGATATTTTTCAGTTGTTATTTTATAAATAAAGATTTCCACTCAATTTAAGATAATATAAATAAATACTACCTTAAAAATTAGAATTATGCCATGCTTCCCTTGAAGTAAGAACTGAGCTAAATTAAAATCAACGACTTGTAGAATATCACAGCTGGAAAGAGCCTTGGAGGTGTCCATTTTTTTTTAAAGACCATTCTGGATTATACAATTAACTTTTGAATAATCCTGGGAAGGGGCTTCCCCGGTGGCTCAGGAGTAAAGATTCCACTTGCCAATGCAGGAGATGCAGGTTCAATCCCTGGGTGGGGAAGAACACCTGGAGAAAGAAATGACAATCCACACCAGTGTTCTTGTCTGGAAAATCTCATATACAAAGGAGCCTGGTGGGCTACACTCCACAGGGTTGCAAAAGAGTCGGACATGACTTAGCAACTAAACAATAGCAAACAACAATCCTGGGCAAACAGGGGAAGTTGGGATTTTAAGAACAGAAGTAAAGATGCAATACAGTTCCCCGGCAGCTTGTACAAACTTGGGTGTGCTCTATTTACCAAGAATTAATTAAAGAATACCACTCTAAAGTTGAGTTCTTGATACTTTTAAAATTATTAGCGAAAAAAGTATTTTCAGTATTAAGCAAATATAATCTCCTTCCATCATAGTAGTGATTTAGCTATCTGCACATAAGCATACAGGAAAAAAGTCTTTTTCCTAGCCCTTAGAGGTGAATGACTATCATTAAACAATAGTGACAGCTGCCTCTTGAAGTCATATTAACAGTGACAGCAGAAAACATATGATACAATAGTGATAAAAAGACAAAAGGAGACGGTCTGGCACTCTCTGAAGGTTCCAGGTTTACATACCTTTTGATTCCATAGAAAAAGAAAAATCTACAGGGATCAAAATCATTTCTTAGACACAAATTACTTTAATCAGACTATAGTTTTAAGGCTTTATAGATAAAAATTAAAATCACCTGAGCAATTAAAATATAAAATAAAAATTAGACACAACTATAATTGTTCACAATTGAGTAGCAAAGAGTTCTCTGTAAGATATTTAAATTCTTTGAAGAGATACTTCATTTTTTCCCATATGCTCCGAAGTTAAACTCTGTCACCACATAAGATCTCACTTTATGCTCCATTAATCAAGACTGCATGAACTAACCACTAAAAAAAAGGTGAGTGCTCTTTCTATAGAATAATGTCAGCAAAATAAACTGATGGTTATCAAAAAGCACTCACAATAACAGACATATTCAGGAACATGTTACAAGTTATTTTTCCATCATTAATAGACAAACAGCAATTCTACTTCTGTAAATTTTATTGACACTCTCATTAAAATAGATGCCACAGTTGGTATATACATATAAGGAAGAAATAAATGAAAAATATACCTTCATGGAAATATGTAAGAGAATTCTTCAGGATTTTAAGTAAACCAAGCAAACCAGCATTATGATATCAATCAACTTTCATTTAAACACGTATGGTGTAAGACACCATTGAATGAAACAATTAGAATATAACATGTCCACAGAAATATCTTAAGCATCATATCTGGAAAGCAACACTTAAAACATTAACACAGAAAATGTATTTATAATTTAAAACAGTCTCTATAAAATTATTCTATATATGTCATGAGAATGATCAAGACTCAGCTGAATTTCTTCTCAAACAATGAACATCTCTAAATAGTAACTATATTTTCAGTCCTTTGTCTAATGTACCAGAAACTGAGTACAGAGCAAAATAAATAAATTGAACACAGTACAAAAACTTCCTAAGCATTCTGACCAGAGTAATATTTATTTATTTTTCAATTTTTTTTTCTGGTTATACTTGTTTTGCTTTCAGCAGCTGAATAATACCCAAAATAGTTCCAGTGTCTTAATTATTTGTAATTTCCATTTCTTAGATGGACTTCATTTCATTATAAAAACCTGGATTGAAAATCACATGGTAAACAAAACTCGAACAAGCAACACTGAACCCAATTCACTTTACCAAAGAAAACTGAGAAACAATAATAAAAAAACAGAAAAAGAATGGATATTATTCATAATATTAAAAATATTCACAATTATCATGGAGCTTTCTAAAAACAATGGGCTGAAGAGCTGCTTCTGAGGCCCTTTTCAGGAGGGTTTGATTAATAAAAGTATCAGAAAGCTCTCACTGTCTTACTCACAGGCTGGCATTTTACACCAATCTTAACAACTGTTCTGTAATGACAGGAATGGATAGAACAGAAAGTGTCAAGTTGAAATACTCTTCACCTTTGTTAGCCTTCTATTTCAAGAGTTCAGTTTCTTCACAAAGTTATAAAACTTTAACACAATGGCTCACTTTATTAAATCTGTGAGATGTTTAATGGGAATAATCATAGCCCACACTTAAAAACTGAGAACTTGAAAAACAGGTGTGTTTGCCAGAGGTTTTTTCCTAAATGACAGAGTACATTCTGATTGTCCCCATGATTAAATTTTCACAGAGTATTTCAGTGCAGGCTCAGTAAAAAACGGTGGCCAGTATTAAAATTTTTCTTTTCAGGTGTGGGAATTGAGGCCCTGCTGATGTAGAATTCATGGTGGAATATGCAGGATAGAGATTCACTCATTTTACCATTTAACTAAAACATATATTAAAGCTTTTATCACACACAAAATCACTGCTCTAGGCCTTGTGGCCCAGCCAGGAGTAAAATTCAGATATGGAATCTATAGAGTCGGAAGGCAGAAGGCAAATACCTGGTGTCTGGTGAGACACACACGTATACCCTACAGCACACAACAGAAGTGAGTGAGTGCCAAAGAGATCCTGAGAAAACAAACCGCAGGACTGCGGGAGCAGTAGGGGTGGTATCAGGGAAGGTGAATTTTATTCCATGATGGCATAGAATATATTTGCCAAAAGAGAGAATAGATTTGCATATGAAGATAAGGTCAAAAGACATTTCAAGTAAACAGAGAGAAGAGAGACATTAAGAGTCGAGAACCTGGGGAGATGGAAGATTTCAGGGACAAGTGCAGAGTGCTTCATTTTGGCTAAAGAGGCATTTATAAGAAGGGAGAGAGGTGAGGCTAAAAATGAAAGCAAGTAACCAGGTTATGGAGGGCTGAGACTGAATCTTTTCCTGTCGGCAGTTTTTTAAGGACTGGCCTGACATCATCTGTAGCTCAGCTAGTAAAGAATCCACCTGCAATGCAAGTGACCACAGTTCGATTCCTGGGTCGGGAAGATCCCCAGGAAAAGGGATAGGCTGCCCACTCCAATATTCTTGGGCTTTCCTAGTGGCTCAAAAGGTAAAGACTCCGCCTGCAGTGTGGGAGACCTGGGTTCGATCTCTGGGTTGGGAAGATCCCCTGGAGGAAGGCATAGCAACCCACTCCAGTATTCTTGCCTGGAGCATCCCCATGGACAGAAAAGCCTGGCAGGCTACAGTCCACGGGGTCACAAAGAGTCGGACACAACTGAGCAACTAAGCACAAACTGACATCATCTGAGCTTGGCTTTAGCAAAACTGAACTGGAAGAGCAATTAGAATGAAAACTGAAGTAGCACAGAAGCAGATGCAGATATGGCTTAGGAGGCAATAGCTTAAGAAAACATTTATGTGACCCTAAAATTGTGAATGTTAAAGCAGACAGGGCGAAGGCAAGGATTAACTTTAATGTGAAAGTCGCAGGAGTTGGCAACCAATTGGACGTGGCTGGCAAAGGAGAAGGGGTCAAAGATGTGCTCTTCTCATGGGCAGGAGATTCTCCCTGGCTTTGAACTGTCTCTGAAACTAACTCACTGTAAGGATTCTTTGTGACAGTATTGAGAGCTAATTTCAAAATACAAAGGAAAGCAGGAACGAAACATATTTTGTATAACTTAATCATGTATTCAAATGAGATATTACGAGGAAGTGATCCCAAAGTCCCTTCACTATTTTGTCCTTTTTTCTTTCCCTCTAAGTTTTTGGAAGTGAATTAGAGAAAACATGCCTGTCATATAAAAGCCCTTTTACTGACAAACATAAAATAAAACTTAAGGGCCATCTGATCATAACTTTTCCTTTTTAATTCCAGGCAACAAGGTACCAAACATAAAAGTAAACTACCCAAAGGCCAAGTGACGGCTGGAATAAGCACAGGGCAAGCAGTCTGGGTAAAGAAGCTTTGCTCTCTAGAGAGCTGTGGCTTCAGATCCACTTTCTGTCAAAATAAGGGAGTTCAACTTTTGAACACCAACTGAAGTGCAAGTCCAAGCCCAAACACTCTGTTACCAGAAGAATCGATGCTTTTGAACTGTGGTGCTGGAGAAGACTCTTGAGACTCACTTGGACAGCAAGGAAATTAAACCAGTCAATCCTAAAGGAAATTAATCCTGAATATTCATTGGAAGGACTGATGCTGAAGCTGAAACTTCAATACTTTGGCCACCTGATGCAAAGAAACAACTCACTAGAAAACACTCTGATGCTGGGAAAGACTGAGGGCAAGAAGAGAAAGGGGCAACAGAGGATAAGATGGTTAGATTGCATCACCAACTCAATGGACATGAATCTGAGTAAACTCTAGGAGATAATGAAAGATGGGAGCCTGGCATGCTGCAGTCCATGGGGTCACAGAGAGTCAAACATGACTTAGAAAATGAACAAAAAGAAAGAACAAAACTATTCCGTGAAACATGGCTGAGCAAATTTTGTCCCTCATGTTTTTTAGCTTCTTGCTTTAATTTTAGAACATTTTACAACCAGTCTCTAATTCTGTTTAATTTCAGCCAAACCACTTTAGATGAATCTGAAAAAGCAATCACTTGATCAGCACAGAGAAACTTTGGGAAAGAGTCAGGATGCTACAAAAAGAAAAAAGAATTCACACCACACAAACGTATTTAGCATACACATAATTTAAGATCAGGAGAGCTAAAATGACATAAACCAACCTAATCACTTTATCATACAGAAAACAGTATCTTCTTTCGGCAAGAAAGAGGTTATTTTACTCCTGAATCAGCAAGGAAAAAGAGAGATGAAAATCCCTCTCTAGGGGGAAAAAACAGATTGTTGAAGAACATTAGAAAGACTAGAGAGAATATTTTTCAAAAGGTTTTAGCAAGAAGGGTAAGATATGTTTCTCAGGTTCTGAGATAGATTTTATGACTCTTGTTCCAATTATAAAAAGAGAAAACTTTGGCCACTATAACTCAACTCTATTGAGAATTAAATAAATTTCTGCAAACTATGAACATAACATTTTTACAATGTTTTGGAAAAGTAATTTCAAGCATAGGACTTTTCTTCAATATTCACTCAACGTCTTTATAGAGTTTCTGCAATAAACCAGACCATAACTTTGGCACTGGAAAAAATCATTTTCAAACTTAAAATTCTTCAAAAATATATATGCACACACATAAATAGTAGCTTCTCAGTGTCATAAATGATATATAACAGATCCCTCTTCATTTAAGTTATACAGCATTTCCACTGTAGTTACACATTTTATGTTTTTGATGTCACAATTTACCTTTTTTTATACTGTGTATCCATTAATAAATTACTGCATCTCTAGATATTTTCCATACTTTTGTCCTTTAAAATTCATACTAGAGTCAACTGCTTAACACACTACTATAATACAGTATTAATGTATTCTGAATATGACTATAGTTATGTTTACCATTGTATTTTACAGTTTCATGGTTTTTTGTTACTATTATAATTGGGGTCCTTTCATTTTCAGCTCAAAGAACTCCTTTCAGCCCTTTCCATCAGGCAGGTATAATGGTGATGAATTCCTCAGCTTTTGTTTGTCTGGGAAAGTCTTTCTCTCTCCATTTCTTTTTTTATTTGGCTGTGTGGAGTCTCAGTTGCAGTACATTAGACCTTTAGTTGAGGCATGCAAAGTCTTAGCTGCAACATGTGGGATCTAGTTCCCCGCCCAGGGATCGAACCCAGGTCCCCTGCATTGGTAGCACCAAGTCTTAGCCACTGGACCACCAGGAAAGTCTCTGTATCTCCATTTCTGAAGGACAACTTTACTGGGTAAAATAGTCCTGGTTGGCAGTTTTTTCTTTCATCACTTTGAATATAGCATCTCACTCTCTCCTGGCCTTCACTGTTTCTGCTGAGAAACCCACTGATAGCTTTGTGGGGCTTTCCTTGTCCTTAAGGAAGGTTTTTCTCATGTTGCTCTTAAAATTCTCTTTGCCTTTGATTTTAGACTGTTTTATTATAATGTGTCTTGTAGTAAATCATTTGGGGTTGAAATCTGGGGGGAAATTATGAGCTTCATAAGTTTAGAAGCCCAACTTTCTCCCCATATTTAGAAAATTCTCATCCATTATTTCTTTAAACAAGCTTTCTGCTCCCTTCTCCCTCTGGGACTTCAATAATATATAGTTGTTTCTCCTAAAGGTATTTCATAGCTCATATAGGCTTTCTTCATTCTTTGTCATTCTTTTGAATTCCTCTGACTGGATAATTTGAAATGACCTACCTTCTGCTTCACAGATTTTTTTCTTCTGCTTGATCCAGTCAGACACTGATGCTCTCTCTTGCATTTTTTTCATTTCATTCATCATATTCTTCAGCTCCAGAATTTCAATTTGGTTCTTTTTTTTTTTTGATTCCTGTTTTTCTGTTTAACATTTGATTTTGTTCATATATTGATTTTTTTAAAATTTCATTGAACTGCCTGTATTTTCTTGTAGGTCCCTAAGCTTCCTTAAAATTACTATTTTGAATTCTTTTACTGGGAACAATTGTAACTCTCTTTTCTTGGGGAGGGGTGTTAGTTACTGCAAAATTACTGTGTTCCTACATAGTGTCATTTTCTTTGATTTTTCATGTTCCTTAGAGTCTTGCATTGCTGTCTTTGCATTTGAAGAAGCAGTCACCTACTCCAGTCTTTAACACACTGCTTTTAGGAGAAAAACACCTTCCAGAGCCTTGCTAGGAATTTGGAGGCTTTTTCAAATCTTTTCTATGGATTCACCTGTTCCACACTTATTGTTCCTTTTTGTGAGTGAATTCTTAAGACTGTATGCCTTCTGTGGATCCTGCAAAGCCAGGTCAAATGATGAGAGCCTCCCATTTTGCTTTCCCTGGGGCAGTCTTGAATGCTCAAGTTCATGTGGTCTCTCCCAATCCTGGAGAGTCCATTTGGCTTTCCATTTGTGCTCACCAATGTCTGCAAAGGTTAGATGTCTTTGCTTCAGGGGTGCACACAGGGAGCTGGCCGCAGGGTAGAGTATGGAGCTGTGAACGGATGAGGCACTGAGGTGCTCAAACACTCTCAGCTTCCCCTGTGGAAGAAAGCACCGGTCAGGAAGGTCCCTACTGGCATTCGGCTGTGCCACCTTGGGGAAAGGGTGATGCAAGTAAACCACAACTGTTCCTGTTGCCCTCTTCACTGCATGCAATCTCAGACATTTTCGCCCCCACAACAGTATGTTGAACTTCTCTGCTGGACTACCAGACTTCCACAAGGGCACTACTGTCCATGGGTGACTGTCAAAACCAGGTACTCGTTGTGGGGAGAAAACAATGGTTGTCGTTGTGCCATGTCTGACTCTTTGTGACCACCCCCCCAGAACTGCAGCACACCAGGCTTCCCTGTCTTTCACTACCTCCCAGAGTTTGCTCAAATTCATGACCACTGAGTCAGTGATGCTATCTAATCATCTCATCCTTTGCCACCCTATTCTTTTGCCTTCAATCTTTTCCAGCATCATGGTCTTTTTCAATGAGTTGGCTCTTTGCATCAGGCGGCCAAAGTAATGGAGCTTCAGCTTCAGCAACAGTTCTTCCAGTGAATATTCAAGGTTGATTTCCTTCAGCATTGAGTGGAGAAAACAATAGAAAACTCTCATTCCTCCATGTGATGATACCATTCTTCTGCAGCCCAAAGGACACTCAGCCCACTGATGCTCTGCTCAGGACTATAGTCATTTCCTAGTCCGCAATGAGTTTGGGTTCTTCTGCCTGATATAATATATTAACATATAGTATATATAGTATATAATATGCGTAAATAAATTTATTTTTTTCTCTTTCTCCCCAGCTTATCAGCTTCACATTACTGTTTATAAACCTTTCTAGAACCTCATCATCATCTATTTTTTTTTCTTCCTGTTTGTTCTGGGATAAGAAAAAAAGCTAAGCAAGTTTGTTCTCAGACTTTAATAAAGAGATTTTTAATATAGGCCAAGTATTATACCTGTGACTGAGTAGATAGATATCATTTATATCATTTTCATAATTTTCAATGCCTCCCTCACTCCACGATTTAGGTGCAACCAGGGAGAGCCACCTTATTAGCATCTGTATCATCAGTGCCTAGAACTATATCTAGTTGTTTTTTTTTTGAAGATAGCTGATAAATATTTTGAATAAATGAATTTTCAATTTTCTAACAAATTCAATAGAGCATCAGGCTCATGACAGTTATATGAAGGCTTAGAATGCTTAGATATTAGGAAATTCTGCAATAAACTAGTTGCGTGACTTAGGACAAATCACTTGACACATCTTGGTTTTACTTTCTTCATCAGTAAAATAAGAATGCTGAACTACACAAACTAAATTTCTCATATATATATATAATATTTTAATATTCTTATTTTGATTACTCACAAGGACTTCCCTGGTGGCTCAGACGGTAAAACGTCTGCCTACAATGTGGGAGACCTGGGTTCAATCCCTGGGTCGAGAAGATTTCCTGGAGAAGGAAATGGCAACCCACTCCAGTATTCTTGCCTGGAGAATCCCATGGACGGAGGAGGAGCCTGGCAGGCTACAGTCCATGGGGTCGCAAAGAGTCGGACATGACTGAGTGACTTCACTTTCACTTTCAAGCTACTTTTTCTTAAATAATTTATTTTTCTTAAATAATTATGATACAAAATAAGTCACTGCCAGATAGGCACTTTGGTTGGCTCCTGATCTCTCACTGGCAAATACTATAGATCTTCTTTCCATTGAAAGGAGGGTTGTGAAGGGTGGTGGCAAGCAAAAGTTTCTATTTAAATTTAACATTTAAATTGCCCCATTTAAATTTTTAAATTTTTTAAATTTCCAAATCTCAGCACTTTATCTATAAATTACACCAGCCAGACATAACTTGAATAATATATTTCACTAGTTCACGAGGGTAGAGAAGATAGTCACGGAGATATGTCTTAGGTAACTGGAGGACAACCTTAAGGCATCTATGGTGCAACATATGGAAGAAAGACAGGACACAGGGGAACAGAATAATACTGTAAACAGACTGCCTCAAAATCTCACCTCCAGTATTCTCTGTGAAAGGAAGCAGGTGAAATGGTCCAATTGTGAATAAATGAATTCTGCTCAGTTTTTCCATCATACTCTCTTTACCTGCAGAAGAGAAGCCCGCTAACACAAAGGCATGTTAAGCATACATTCACCGAATACATATTAAAACAAAAACTGAGTACATACTTTGCATCCAGCAGTGTGCTAAGGCACAAGAAAGACAAAGATTATTCCAACACATCCCCCACCTGTAAGTGCTCAGACTAGTAGAGAGAAAAGAGAGTAAACAAACCATAAAACACAGCATAATTACTATTTTAAAGTAAGTACAGCCTACCACTTAGGCACAAAGAAAAGACTTTTTTCTGGGAAAGTGATCTTTAAGCCAAATCTAAAATGATATAGATAAGCTGATGAGGACAACAGAGAGGAAATCCAGGCAGAGGAAATGGAGTGTGCAAAGTCACGCAAGAGTGAAGCTGAGTGTATTCAGGGAATGACAATTGTTACAGCATTTGTGGGGCACTGGCAGTCAAAGAGGAAAAGCCTGGAAGGAGAGCAGGAGCTGCTGCGTGCCGTACGAGGGGGAACTGTCTGTGTAGTGAACATATGGGGAAACAGTGAGGAATTTTAAGCAACATAAAAAATATGATTAGAAGTCAAGACAGGGAAGAAGGGATGCCGTCACCCATTCGATAATAAAAAAATCAACAAACTGATCCCTTCTAGGTTGGACAAAGTTAAGGGTTAAGGCAGAATTAGGAGTTCAGAAAGATTCACAGAATTACCATTTGTGTAACAGTGGCTCCATTCAGAGGAACAGGAAGAGAAGAGAAGGGAGCTGGGTTAGGGAAAAGGCAACAATGTATTTGGGCATCTGTGAAGGCCAAGGGGCCTGTGCAACATGCAGTACAGTCAGAACTAAAGGCCTGGAGCTCAGGAGAACAGCATCTGCGAGAGATAAAGAATTGACAGTCAACGTTCTAAGTGAAACAATGTGAGTGGCTGAAGTCACCTTGGAAGATAATGAAACATGAAATTAGATGAAGGCTGAGAAAAGAATCCTGGAAAATTCAGAAACTTCTCAACCTGTCAGTGTTCAGATTATAGACAAAACCATGCACTGAGAACCTACTCATCCCCACTCTCCCATCCCCCACCCACTCCCTGCAAAAAAGTGCTGGCTCTCCTTGGCTACCAAATGATGCCAGAACTTACTTTAGAAGATTACCACTGTGGAACAACTTTTTACATACCTATTAAACTCCAAGGAGTACAGCTTCTGAATTAACATCTAAGTACAGATAGATAAAACAAGAAACCAGGAAAGAACAGCACTATGGGAGCCAAAGGAATAAAACATTCTTCAGGGGAGGAAAAAAAAAAAACAGTGATCATTGCAAACATATATCCATTCAGCAAACAGACAATCTACGGGGACTTCCCTGGTGGTCCAGTGGTTAATAATCCACATTGCAATGCAGGGGACACAGGTTCAATCTCCGGTCGGGGAACTAAAATCCCACATACTGTGGGGCAACTAAGCCCGTGTGCCACAACTAGAGAGCGCCTGGGTGCTGCAACTACAGACTCCGTGTGCAGCAACGAGGACTGACGCAGCCAAACAAATAAATAATAAAAATAAGGAAGTAAAATTAACAATCTACAGAGTACTAGAAACTCTAGGTGACAAAAATTCAATACTGAACTAAATATAAACCATGTTCTTTCTAATAGTTACAGCAAAATCAAGTACGAGAAAAACCAAATGTTTTAAGTTTGGCCTTTACGAAGATTACAAATAACCTACGGGAATGAGCTTAGGCAGCAGACTAAAGTGGGCTGACAAGTGTATAGGAAAAGTGTGGTAGAGAACGCAACAGGTACAAGCTTCGTGTCAAGAATCTTGGCCGGGAACCAGATGCAAAGGCAGCACAAGAGATCATTGAGAGAACAGCTTCTAGCTTCGCGTCACACTGCACCAAGAGACCTGACTCCAACAGCTTACTATATAGACATTGACTCAGACACACGCATACGACAGAAGAATAACTGTTTAGACTGACTCTCTCATACATTTACTAGGACAGAGAGGCCTAAATTATTAAAATTACATTCCAATATTATTAATTTTGACTATTAATGACTCTCTGACTACAATTTGGTCTACGTCACACTGAAAATTAGAAGGCAGTCACGAGGTTAGAAAACCTCAATCACATCTGAGGAAGAAGGAAAATGAACGAGATACCTCAGTGCAATTTGGGATTAAAGACAGGCATGGGGCCAATTACCTGTTGAAGGGAGATGCATGACATATTTTAGAACTGGGTTTATAAGCCCCTTCAAGACATGCTGGAGAAAAGTAAGAAAATGTTAGGAGTGGGAAGAGAGACATGATATGGTAGAAGCAAGTGCTTAAGCACAAGTTCTCGTCAGAAAAAAACCTGATTTTAAAAATCTAGCTGATGCAAGTTTGAATGAGTTTTATTATTTCAGCAAATAATCTCCATATATTTCAACATAGCATATGACATGAACTATGTATATACAGTAGGAAAAAGTTCTGTTCACATCAAGTGGGAATATATAGAGACAGGAGAGCAATTAGAAGTCAGTGTAGGAGTTTCCTGGTGGTCCAGTGGATAAGACTCAGCACTTCCACTTCGAGGATCATGGGTTCAGTCCCTGGTGGAGGATCCAAACTCACATGCCATGAGGTGTGGCCAAAAAAGAAAAAAAAAGTCAGTGTATAACCAAAAAGGACTGACTCACATTGGTATCTAAAATTCTCATTTTTGTAGTAACAACTTGTAGAATGTATTAATATAACAAAGGCTGGAAATCTTATGTGACTTTTAATATCACATAATCAACTTCAGGTATTCATAAACATTAATATTTGCCTAGTGAGAGAAAAACGAGCATCTTATTTGGATAGTTCAGGAACTGCTACCAGAAATGCACAAACTAATTTACTACAAAAGCAAAGGGTGAAAATGATTTCACCCCCTCTAACCAATACATTCAAATCTTACCTTTTTCTTTAAGGAAAAAAGACTTTAAAAATAACTAATTTTTAGTATGCCATAAATTAAAATTTAAAAAAGTTCCTCTGGTACTAATTTGTTTGGTAGTGATTTGTTAACATATAAGAAGTAATAGCCAAAAGGAGGAAATAATGAATTAAGTTTTCTTTTAGAACAAAAGTGTTTCTATAACATGGATTTGGAAACCTGCAGAGATGGGATTTATATATCCACCCCCTCTCCCTTCCCCAACCCTTCAACTTGCACACAAGCCTACAGTTCTTTCAAGCTGACAGCATACAGCTATTATCTCTCCAGTTAGGACGACAGAGCTTGGAAAATCAGGTCACAAGGTTGCCACGGGGACTCTAATTATCTGTCTGGCAAGTTTGCGTGATGTCCTACTCCCCTCTGTGATCCTGTCATATATCACCTGGTAAGCAAGATAAGGTAAAGGTTAGCAGGGCTTTCTACAAAAATATTTACTCCAAATCACTAGGAATGTGGGAAAATGCAGGCACTCTTCTCCATTTATGCCAACACTGTCACTGAAACTTTTATTCAGAACCTTCTTGGTCCACAGAACTTTTTTTAAAAGTCCAGGGTCAATCATGACCCAAACCATATATGCTGACTTACAATTTAAAAACAATTCTTGATCCCGTTCCAAGCGAGCTCTCTGTAATGCAAATAAAGATGTTTTTCTGAAATAGATAGTTATGAATCTTTCATTCATAATAGCTAATGAGAAACACATGAGCCAAATACATTATGGGGATCATGTCAGTGGTGTGTAATCTGAGCAGTGTGTTAGGAAGTGCTGGGCTCCACCAGAGGAGGATGAGGCAGCGCTGCTTCAAATGAAGGTCTTCAAGTTACCCACATTTCAAATTCCCAGTAAGACACATTTCGCCATCTCTAAAGATGACCACTTTATGACCAGCCTGAGGTCTTCAGCATGACTTCATTTTATGAATAATGGCTTTTTCATTCCTAGGCATTTCCAAGAAAAGAATACTGAGTACTGTCTATAAAACTAATACAAACCATACTTGTCTGTTCTGATCTTAAGCTGACCTTAGTTGAAAAATCTTTCAAAGGGAGTACTGGTATATCATAATTTTTCCCAAAGCTGTTCACAAATAACAAATGTTCTTCTGCAGGATGACTGTAAAATAAAATGTAATTTGAAAATGTTATTTTATAAATCCACAATATTGGGATGTGTTAAAAAATAGAATACAAAATGTTAATATCTTCACTCTCTTAGAAATGAACATGAGAAGAAAAAAAAAAGGAGACAGATGAAGGAAGGGAGGGAAGAAGAAGCCAGAAAGGTTATTCTTTATTTTCCACATTTTTGACCGTTTACATGGAATCTGGTGCTTCTTTTAAGTTCTGCATGCTTCTTCTAATCTAGATTTCTGACACTGTGTACTCTAAGGTTAGCAACCTTGTCTGTTTTGTTAATTACAGTAATTATTGCTACTTAGTAATACAGGCATTTATTTAATATTTCTTTATTGAAAAATAAGTTTCACTAAATGAAACAAAATTATTTTCTATTAAATAAAGCTGTATATGTCCAGAATTGTTAGATCAAGGAATTAGACTGGGCTGCATTAAGCCAATGTGCTTGCTAATGGTTTAACCAAATCCTTAATCTCACGTAACTATCTCATATATGCATATCACCAAAGGATCACTGGAGAAAGCTGAAATGAGTCAAACAAGATCTATCACCACAACGACTAACAAAACTCACCCTCACATACAAAAGACCTTCCAGAATGTATTTTGCTATATTCACTATGCATTTGTATACATATTCCTCTTCTGTAATTTTCCTTTTAAAGGAAATGTTACCACAGTATCATCCTTCCGATGGACAAAGGAGCTGGTAGGCTACAGTCCATGAGGTCACAAGAGTCAGACATGACTTAGTGACTAAACCACCACCATCACATCATCCTTCCCAGTGACTGGTATGACTGCCAGCAGTAACAGAAACTTAGTAAGACTAAAGGGGAAATAGGAAGCTAAGGTGATCACAGCGAGAAGTTTCTAAAAGAGCATCAGGAGCTTCCCCGGTGGCTCAGTGGTAAATAATCTGCCTGCCAATGCCAGACACACAGGTTCAATCCCTGGTCCAGGAAGAGCCCACATGCTGCAGGGCAACTAAGTCCACGAACCACAACTACTGAGCCTGTGCTCTAGTCTGGGAGCCGAAACTATTGAGCCCACGTGCATCAGCTACCGAAGCCCTTGCTCCTTAAAGCCTGTGCTGCCCAGCAAAAGAAGCCACCACAATGAGAAACCCAAGGACTGCAGCTAGAGAGTAGCTCCTGCTCACCACAACCAGAGAAAGCTCTCTTGCAGCAATGAAGATCCAGCACGGTCAAAAATGAATAAAATTATAAAAATCTTTAAAAGTTCTTCCAGAAAAAATTAATTAGTATCTTTTGAAAAAAATAATTAGTATCTTTTGTCTTTAAAATTAAGCCAAGTTCTCTAATCAACTCCTTGCAAAATTCTACGTACTTCTGTCCTCCTTTGGAAGAGAGAAAAACTCAGCAGGTTTAGATCAGCTTAAAAGCTTCCCCCCAAATTTATATCCACTCTCTCAGGATCACGGAATCAAACCCATCTGCCTCTACGGACAGCAAGCATTTGTTACATCTAATTTCTAAAATCCAATCAATGTCCACAATAGTCTAAGAAAATCAGCATTAGCCAGAAAGATCCAGCCATTAAATCTTGCAAGAACAGGTATAGTTTGGGACACAACTTTATTTTATGTTTATTTATCAAATAAATATGTAACATATATTTCTAACAAATAATATATTATTCTTTACAATATATTTAGTCAAAGTGCCCCATATGTAGTTCATGAACAGCACAGTAGTGGTAAAAACAGCTTACAGGTTCTCAGGAAATCTTAGTGTTTCTACTTTTGTTACTGCTGAACTATTTCTCTCATATATCAGATGTTACCACCACTAGTTCTCCCAGTGATTTCATCACTTAATCCATTAGTTTGGAATCTTTTAGGTAAATCATATAAATGCCTTTGAAAACAATAAACATAACATGAAAATCTAACTGGCAGCCAATGAATTAAATTATCCCTTCTTCTTAGGCCTTCTACTTCATAGTACAGTGACAACTCACAAAATCATACTTCAAATATTCCAACTGCCTGGCAGAGAGAGAAAATGGAAATAATTCTAGGTAACAGATATAGGTAGGCTTCCCTGGTGGCTTAGAGGTAAAGAATCCACCTGCCAAGAAGGAGACATAGATTCAATCCCTGGGTCAGGAAGATCCCCTGGAGAAGGAAATGGCAACCCACTCCAGTATGCTTGCCTAGGAAATCCCATGGACAGAGGAGCCTGGCTGGCTACAGTCCATGGGGTCCCAAAGAGTCAGACACGACTGAGCGACTAAACAACAGTTATGGGGAAGCTGTGAGAGGGGAGGCTTTGAGGGCAAGATGAGGGAAATTTTACTCCCATTTGAAGATCCTTTAGAAACCATGGACTTTTCCATACAAAAAAAAAAAAAACTTTTTTACATTATACAAATTTACTTGACAACTATTTGAATTCAAATTCTAAAATTCCCTGTAGTATTTAGGGGCTCCTACAAAACAAAATGTTTTTTAAAAAGTCACTAGCATATACTCTAACATACAAACAAAACCATGGTGGATCTTTTCTAATTAGTATAAAAACTTAGTGGTGTCCAGATGCATTCCAGCTGAAGTCAGTCGCTGTGAAAGTACTTAGTCTGGACAAGATTTCATTATCTTCATAATGAGACTTTACTAGTTCCAAAATAATTTACTTACTACCCAAATAAGATGAAGGTGATGAGGGCTTCAATCCCTCCTTTGTTTCAAACTCTCTGGCAGCCTAAACTTAACCTTCACTGTCATAACCACCATGAATGTCTCCTTTATTCAGATTTCACTCGCCACAGCTGAGATCTCACCACGCAGTGAGAAAGTCTGAATGGTAACTGGAAAGATAGCAAAGTTATGAAAGATACATTTTTCAACTAATGCTATTTGGGCCCTGAAAAAAAGTGGTCAGACACTGGGGCTGGAAGACAGAGTAAGGCAGGAAAGAGGCAAGCAGGACAGAGAAGGGGTATTGAGGGAAAACTCACATGGTCATTTATCTGCTTCAGGATTTTTATACCACTGTTTCCTTCGTAAGACTATGCAAAGTCTTCAGATTAAACTGAAAAACGTGAAATACAGTCAAGTGTGTGGACACTGTAATAAATGGTGCTGAAATTTTTGTTTTGGTCGTTTGGATAAGAAATATATGAAAAAGTAAAACAATAGAAAAAGATGTTACTTTAAACTCAATTTATCTTATAGTGCAGCATAGCAAATATGCTAATGCAGAAAAACAGAAAAATAATTACTCCTAAATTTAAAGAAGTTATAACTTTTTTGTTATTATTCTTTACACATTATTCTTCAGGCTTGGCTATCATAGATCATTCACTTAAAAACAGAATAGCTAAGACTTTAAGCAAATCTGTGAATCCACATATGTTAAAATCTTTAGAGGGCTATTTTAATAATTTAAAAAACCCTCTTTAATATACATACTCCAGGCATACATATTAATTCTACACCTTTACATACACGAGTATCACGTGATTAATGCTACAAGATTTGGCCTGATAACTAGATTTTTATCACAGAAAGAATTCCATTGCTTTTAAATTATTCAGAGTCTAACAAGGCCCCCCAAAAGAGCTAAATAAAAAAACCAGCAACAAAAACCGATGTTTTCTCTTGACTAAAAGGACTTTGAGATATAAAAAATATCTAACCTAGCTTATCATCCACAAACTAAAAAGATTTTACATCAGAAGTTCTGATAATGCAGATAAACATACTAAAATAATAAAGACAAATCAAGAAACCCTAAAGATAGGGTTCTAAATCAATATTTCTGAATTAAAGAGCAATATTTTTAAATCCCAATATATAGTTGTTCATAAAAAAAGTTTTCAAATATACTGGAAAGAGAAACTGGAAATTACATATATATACATAAACACACAGACAAGATTAACATGCTTATTTGGGGGGAAAAGTCTATATAGCTATAATAATGTCTTATTTTCTTCCAGATGAAAGTTAAATGTATCTGCTCTCTCTTTCATCATAGTTATATCTTTCTCACATTTAAAAGTCAATATACTCACAATCATCTTATTATGTGTTCATGTCTAAGATTACCATTAACTCAAAATGTCAAAATTATTGTAGAAAATTAAATCACGTTCAATGTCTTCTCAAAAGTAATGCACTTCATCCACGTATTTCTTTATGAATTTGTTCTGCTGCTTATATTTTTTAAACATTTATTTCCTAATGAAAAGTATTAGAAACAATTACAATATTATAAAACATTACAAATATTAGAATCTGCAGAAAAATCAGAGTATTCAGTGATCACAAATGTTATATTTCAGACACTGGAAACACTCTATTGTTGCATTAAACCAATATGTCACTATTGGTTTACTATATCAATAACATGCATATATTTCTAGGAAAAGGAATGATATTCTAATAGTGATAGAGAAGTAATACTCTAATTGTGCTAATAAAAAACTTTCTAAATAAAATGAAATTCATATCACTAGCCTTTAATAGAGGACTTTGAAAAATATCTTTTTCCCTCTATTTAAATATAAATTTCTCTTCCTTCTATGGAGCTTCATGTTCTTTTCCTTCTCCTTATATTAAAATCACAATTTTTCAACTACAGAACTCTGACCTCTTATCAATTCATAATTGATTCACTGAACAAATTACTTTAGCACATTCCTAAGTATTGTGTTTGGTTCTGGTTCTTAGAATTTTGGATTGGCTCAAACAGGACTAGATCCCACTTCATTAGGATATTAGATTCTTATGTTGCTATGCTACTAAATATAGGACTTCCCTGACGATAAAGAATCTGCCTGCAATGCATGAGACCTAGGTTCGATCCCTGGGTTAGGAAGATCCCCTGGAGAAGAGTATGGCAGCCCACTCCAGTATTCTTGCCTGGAGAATTCTATGGACAGAGGAACCTGGCAGGCTATAGTCCATGGGGTGGCAAAAAGTCAGGCATGACTGAGCACTAACACTTTCATGCTACTAAATATAAGAATGCTTTGCTAATAAACCATAATGAAAAAATATGTGTGTGTATATACATATATATAATTCATCGGTGTGTGTGTATGTCTCTCTCTCTCTCTCTCTCTCTATATATATATATATATACACACACATATATACAGATATAACTGAATCACTCTGCTGTATAAACTTATATTGTAAACTAAAGAACGATCTGAAACTATTACATTGTTAATCAGCTATACTCCAATATAAAATAAAAAGTTTTTTACAAAAAGAATGGTTTGAGACAGGACTTCTGATTTCACCCAAACACACAAGTGTTCTTTCTTAGTAAAATCACTTGAGTGTCACAGGGCTGAAAAGGAACACAAGAATTTATCTGCTACATAAAGGACTACATTCAGAAATCACATGATTAGCAGAAGGCATTCATGCAATTCTTCTAGCAGGTTTGGTACCTTGAGTTTCTCCTACTCCACTGTAATGACTACTCTTTTGTATTGTTACTCATAAAAATGAAAAGTAACTGGTTATTCAGTTCTTTCTAATAATCCTGGGGGCTCCATCTGTGAGAACGTGCAGAATTCCCCATCGCTCCTGTCATGCCAACCCATTCTGCACACGTCACATGTATTTATCTTTCTGCCTGGAATGCCCTGGAGTCCTCTCATTCTTGACCTCAAAAATTTATCCTATAATAAAGCCAAGTGTCACATACCCAGTAAAGACTTTTCTGACTCCATCAACAACAGTGAGCCTCTCCCTTCTTCTATGTACTGAGATATAAATATAAATGTGTACATTTTTTTCTCTTGTTCACTTAACCTCCTCCCAACAACTGCATCAGCCGGTACTACTATTGTTTCCACTTCTAACATTAGAAAACTAAGGCAGATAAGGTCTCCCTGATTTCAAAGTCCATCAGTTGCTTGTTTGTTTAATACATACTCCATTTGGCTCCACACTGTATTGAGATGGTTGTCTGGTTGCCTCCATTCTCTGGGTTCCCTGATGACAGAAGGCAGAGATCCTGTCTTATTCCTCTCTGTGTGTACAGTGTCTGGCACAGAACAGATATTCAATAAATGCTCAATAAATGATGAATTGAATGAACAAATGAACCTTCAAAGTCCTTGGTGAAGAAAAGTTCGTCCCCTTCTAAACATTCTAAAGATACTTTTGTAAAAAGTTATGATAGTGTGCTGATTTCATCTAGCAAACGTTTTGTGAGTGGGTAGCACATGTGATGTACGTAAATATCAATAAGCCACTTTCTTGACCTCAAGAAACTTAATTCAGCAAGGCACAGGCATAAACAAATAGCTAATGACAACAATGCGTGTTCTACTTTTCCTAATCCCCCACAACTTCCTCTCTTTAAAGGAATCTCATTCTTTATAGATGCTGCAATACCTCATAGCTCTGGGTCAGTGGGATGTAAATCCATCATTAAAAAAAAAAAAATTAAAAGAATCTCCACAGATCTCAAAATCACAATCTTTTGAGGCATTCACAGTTAAATCAGTAGTCATTTAAGTACTATGTTAAAGAAAAGAACAAAATCAAAGACACATTAATACTACCCTAGCACTTTTTCAGTTACTAGAGATAACACCAGCTTACTAGAGCTGTAACATCAGTAACATCAGTTATTAGAGATTCTTTACCAGCTGAGCCACCAGCGAAGTCCAAGAATACTGGAGTGGGATCCCCTGGAGAAGATCCCCAGGGGATATTCCTGACCCAGGAATCGAACTAGGGTCTCCCGCTTTGCAGACAGATTCTTTACCAACTGAGCTATCAGGGAAGCCAGAGATAACACAAGAAAGCTAAAAACATGGGTTTTAGAGTCAGACAGATCAAGATATCTATCCTAATTCTGTCTCTGTCTCCCCATGCAGACCACAGGCAAGTCATTTTCTCTTTCTGAGCGTATTTCTTACCTGTAATATAGAAATAAGGAGACCTGCCTTCAAGAGGTCTTGTGAGAGTTAAAAGAGATAATGTATGTAATGGTTGCCACACCAAAGATGCTAGTTTTATAATGTCTGATCTAATCTAGATGCTTCTTGAAGGGTTCTGGTTCTAACTGTAGCCCTAATGTCAACAACAAAAAGTGTTGACCAAATGAAAGGTACTTGGGAAAAAAAAAGTCACTTGAAAAAAGGCAAGAGAGTCTCAGGTTTCTAGACGGTGTGGGTATCATCTGTCCCTTTTCAGCATACACCCTGCAAATCCCTTATTTTTGACTTTTTCTGTGAAAAACAGAGCTTTATTAATTATTTCTATGATTAGATCTAAACTAACTGACATGTGTTACTCAATTAACAATTCTAATTTCCACAAAGAAGAATCTCTGAGTTGGTGAGAAAGAAGAAAATGAATTATATACGATGTCCAGGAATCAATCTTGGTATATAGTCTAAAGTCTATGCAGTGTTACATTTTGGTTTTCCAAGTCATTTCTCAACTGTTTCTTTTAACTGGTTTTGCAAAACATGTAAAAACAATCAAATCAAAACACTTTCCTTTCCACCGTAAACCTAATTTATAATCTACTTTACTTAAAATATCACATTTACTAGCTACTGGTACAACTTGAAGTCCACCAGCAGGAAAAAAATGAATCTGACACAGACTTCACCCTTTGTACAAAAATTAACTCAGTATGAGTCATATATCTAAAAGCAAAACACAAAACTATAAAACTTTTAAGGGGTGGGAAAATAGGGTAAAATCTAGGTGATCTTGAATTTGCCAATGAGTTTTTAAATGCAACACCAAAAGCCTATCCATAAAACTGATAAGTTGGCCTTCATTAAAATTAAATATATTTGCTCTGTAAAGACACTGTTAAGAGAACAAAAAGACAAGCCACTCTAGAAAAAATACACTTGCAGAACAAGTATCTGATAAAGCACTTGTACCAAAAATATAGAGAGAGAGAATTCTTAAAATTCAACAATAGAAAATAGGACTTCCCTGGTGGTCCAGTCATTAAGAATCCACCTTGCAATGCAAGGGACACAGGTTTGATTCCTGGTGTGGGAACTAAGGTCTCATATACTGTGGGGCATTTAGGCCCCATTGCCACAACTACTGAGCCCTTGCACCATAAAGCCTATGCTCCACAACGAGAGAAGCCCCCCAGTGAGAAGCCCAAGCACTGCAACTAGAGAGTAGGCCCCACTTGTCACAACTAGGGAAAGCCTCTGCATAGCAAGGAAGACACAGCACAGCCAAAAAGAAAACAGAGATCTATTTTAAAATGGGCAAAAGTTCCTAACAGACATCTCATCAAAGAAATACACAGATGGAAAATGGCATATGAAAAGATGCTTAACATTAAATGCCATTAGGGAAAGGGCCAATTAAAGCAATGAGATTTTACTGTGTGCTTATTAGTACGGATAAAATTAAAAAAAACTGATAATATCAAATGTTAAGAAGGATGAGGAGCAATGGGAGCTTGCATTCACTGCTGGTAGAAATGCAAGATGTACAGTTTCTCTGGAAAACAGATTGGTAATATGTGACAAAGCTAACCAGAATCTTACCATATGATCCAACAATTGTGTTCCTAGGTATTTATCCAACTGATCTGAAAACTTTTGTCCACACAAAAATTTACCCATGAATAATCACAGCAGCTTTACTCATAGCTGCCAAAAATCAGAAGCAAGCAAGATACCCTTTAACAGATGAATAAATACAAACTGTGGATACATCCATACAATGCAATATTATTACACGATAAAAAGAAATGAGATATTAAACCACAAGACATGAATGAACCTTCAATGCACATTCCTAAGTGAAAGAAGCCAATCGGAAAAGGCTGTATGATTTTAGTGATATGATATCCAGAAAGGGCAAAACTATAGAGACAGTAAAAAAAAAAAAAAAATCAGTGGCTGCCAGGGGGAGGGGTTAAGGGCGTGATATGTGAAACACAGAAGATGGTTAAGTGTTTAAATTATTCGGTATGATCCTTCTGTAGATAAATAAATGAAATTACACGTTTGTCAAAACCCACAGAACTTCACAAAACAAAGAGTGAAACAATATATGTAAATTTTTAAAAAATCACTTAGAAGGTGTGGGGATCCCAAGATGGAATTTAGGATGTGACAAAAGTATCTACCTGTATCATAAATGTGTGCAACAACCTCATTTAAAAGGATGGGAGGGAAAGGGGTGGCATCTCTAAGACTAAGTGGAATCTGTAAAGGAATAGCACATAAGCACTGTACTCTAGTTGATAAAGTTGTTGCCTCCTCTTTCTAAAGAAAGCACAGGCTAACAATTTTGATACTGTTGTACACACAATGGGTTTGAACAATTAAGTGAATGGATGGCAGATGGTGAAAGCCAGGTGTCTTCTCCCTGTTAGAGTGAATTTACAGGTAAGCGAGGAAAGAAAGCCACAATGACATAGGTGGTAATGGATTAGGCGGAGTAAGACACAACCATGTGAACTCATATTTAGCTTAAAATAGATATGCATGTGGAGGAGATGGCACTCCAGTCCAGTATTCTTGCCTGGAGAGTTCCATGGGCAGAGGAGCCTGATGGACTCCAGTCCATGGAGCTAAAAAGAGTTGGACTGGACTGAGCACATGCACACAGATACACATGGTTACATAGAGAAACATGCAGAGCTAAGTATATCTACAGGCATTTGTATACACACATATGCATTCCCTGCTGTCAGATGAGAGATTCTACAAGTAAGGACACCTCAGTAGCAGCAAGAATACCTAGAGTCTGTGATGACCTAGAGGGGTGGGAGGGAGGGGCATATATGTATACATATAGCTGATCCACACCGCTGTACAGCAGAAATGAACATAACATTGTAAAGCAATTATACTAAATTAAAAATAATACTAATTAAAAAAAAAAAAAAAAGAATACCTAGAACCCAGATCTTGGCTTCTAACATCACTTCTGAAGAAGATGAAGCAGATTCTTTCTGGCTAACCCTAGGGCTGGGGCAGGAAACAGAAATATAGAAGATAATCTTGAAGCATCTTTTAATGTTAGAAAGTAAGGAAATATTTTTTTTAAAAAAACCTTACATTAATAGAGAGCTGTCAAAGGAAGACAGGAACCAACTTAAAGAGCTCACAGTGTCCAAAACTGAAACAATTTGGGGAACAAAATAAAGTAGTATTGGATTCCAACCCAAAGTACAAATATAAGTATACCCAGGAGTCCAGACCAATATAAGCAAATGATTGAGTAAATTAATAAATGGAGTGTGAGTGAGTGAAAGTTGCTCAATCATGTCCAACTCTTTGTAACCCCATGGACTATACATACAGTCCATGGTTTTCTCCAGGCCAGAATACTGGAGTGGGTAGCCTTTCCCTTCTCCAGGGGATCTTCCCAACTCACAGATCAAACCCAGGTCTCCCACATTGCAGGGGTATTCTTTACCAGCTGAGCCACAAGGGAAGCTCAAGAACACTGGAATAGGTAGCCTATCCCTTCTCTAGGGAATCTTCCTGACTCAGGAATCAAACCAGGGTCTCCTGCATTGCAGGCAGATTCTTTACCAACTGAGCTATGAGGGAAGCCCTTAATAAATGGAGGAAAGAGACAAATCTTCCATGCAAAAAAATTCCAAAAAATGTATATATATAATCTACACATAAGAAAGAGAAGCATAATTCTCCACTTCTTAAGTATAGGCTGTTCACAGTGACGTCCCTCTAAGAAGCAGAATTTAAAGAAAGAAAAACGAGCAATCTTTTCAGTGCAGAAAACGAATACTACTGCAGCCAGGTGATCAAGATCAATATCAACAGTGATAAATCATGCCTGATAGTGAAAGTGAAGTGAAAGTCACTCTGTTGTGTCTGACTCTTTGCGACCCCATGGACTATACAGTCCATGGAATTCTCCAGGCCAGAATACTGGAGTGGGTAGCCTTTCCCTTCTCCATGGGATCTTCCCAACCCAGGCATCGAGCCCAGGTCTCTCGCATTGCAGGTGATTCTTTACCAGAGATCGAACCCAGGTCTCCCGCATTGCAGGCCAATTCTTAACCAGCTGAGCCACTGGAAAGCCCAAGAATACTGGAGTGGTAGCCTATCCCTTCTCCAGCATAACTTCTCAACCCAGGAATTGAACCAGGGTCTCCTACATTGCAGGCAGATTCTTTACCAACTGAGGTAGTAAGCACCGTTTACACTACGTGATCAAAGTAGCACTGTACCCTATGACCTTCCTCTCAAAAACCCAAAACCTCAATCTGAGGAGGAGAATTTCGACTAATTCCTATACAGGGCATTCTCCAAATACCTGACCAGTACTCCTCAAAACTGTAAAAAGCATCCAAAACAAGGAAAGTCTAACAAACTGTCACAGCCAAGAGAAGCCTAAGGACATGTGACAACTGAGTGCAACGTGACACCCGAGATGACAGGTCCTGGAAAAGAAAAGGCACATTAGTTACAACTAAGGAAATCTAAAGTATAAACTTTTGTTTGTAGTAATGTACCATCGAGCTTCCCTGGTAGCTCAGCGGTAAAGAATTTGCCTGGCAGAAAAAGGAGATGCAGGTTTGATCCCTCTGGCAGGAAGATCCCCTGGAGAAGAAAGTGGCTACCCACTCCAGTATTCTTGCCTGGGAAATCCCAAGAACAGAGGAGCTTGGCGGGACAATAGCCCATGGGGGCTGCAAAAGGGTCGGACAGGACTCAGTGACTAAACAGCAATGTACCAAGACCGTCTCATTGATGTAACAAATACTAATGCAGGATAGTAATAGGGGAACAATACGGAGGTATATGAGATGTCACTTTACTATCTTCACACTTTTTCTATAAATCTGATCTAAAAAACAAAATATGTTTTTAAAAATACCATTTAAGAATGTATCTAGAAAACACTGAAGAGGCTGTAGTAAAGCATGGAAGAACCTCACACCTTCCATGGATACACTAAACCTCAAATGTTTACAACTACTCCATTACAGAATTTTTCTGAAGGAAATATTTTCAATCACTAACAGCTGCAAACAATTTCACACAGGAATTCCCTGCAGGGATGTACCCTAAGTGAAGTACTTAACTAAAATTAAAATTCTTTTTCCTCTTACATACCATTGCAGATGTCTGAAAGTTTGTAATTATCATTTACTTGTGTTGCCTTCTGATGACCCAAACATAGTTGTATGCTTAACACAACTCCAAAAAGCTGACTAACTTTATATAAATCAAATCAGTGCTAAAATATCCATCTGACAAAACTTCAAGCATCTAAACCAAGACCTTAAGAAAAACCATCATCTTTTATTCTGGATACTCTTAATGTATTTCCTCATACATGCCGTGGTTCAAGTGAGCTGCTGCAGAATTAAAGTAGATAAATGAAGAAAACAGAAGAGTCTGGAGAAGAAGAATAAAAAGTAGTGGGTGAGGATTTCCCTGGTGATCCAGTGGTAAAGACTCTCCTGCCCCACTGGAGGGGGCATGAGTTCGATTCCTAATTCAGGAACTAAGATTCTGCATGCTGCATGGCCAAAAAAAATTGGTAAATTTTTTAAAAAAGTTTAAAGTAGTGGGTGAACACGGGTGTAAAATAATGAAAGAAAAGGAACAGATTACTATTTGAAATGTACCACATAAAATCACTGAAAGGAAAGGGCAGGAAGCCTATGCCATAGCATTAAAAAAAAAAAAAAGAACTGATACCTGAAAAGTATTAGCATAGACAAAAAATTTAAAGCAGGAAAATCTAGAGATAAAAAAATAAAAATCTTTACATTTGATTGGAAACAAGCCAAGTGTTCAAAATTTGGCATTAGATTCCCAACAGGAAACAAACAAGAATAAACCATTTTGAAGAAACTTCATGCTAAATACAACTTAAAATAATCCCCCAATATTAGTAAAAGGATGAAAATTACTATATAATGATATTCAATGACACTGAAAAGTGGGAGAAAAAAGATTACAATGAGGATGTATCAAATATTGTGAGTTATCTCACAACACTGGAATTAAAAGCAAGTTATCTTTCCTTTTCTTCTATGAAGAGAATGATTTGTGGAATTTTTAGAAGTCTTAATTTCTGAATTCTGCACTAAAAGCAGTCTATAAAATGTTATTATATTTGCGATACATTCTACCCTACCCTTTACATGGCAAGTCTACAAAGTGGGTTATTTTTCAACTTGCCAAGTAAAAATGTGAACCCATGACCCAAAATTTCCCACACCAGCTACATAAGAACTATAGTAATATGTCCAGAAAACTCCAATTCCAAATAGAAAATAGGTGAGAAAGGACAAAACAGCCTTTAATTTTCAATGACCACATGATCTAAATTACCGGTTCACACTTTACAAAACCCAGTTCCCTGTAGAAGAATGGTATCCTTTCAATGGAAATACTTTAGAAGCAATACACAACACAGCTACTTTGTTATATGTATATAAAGAAGACTACTAGGAATCCCAATTCTTCTATTTCCCCCCAAAATAAAGCCGAAACCAAAGCAGTCACACGCGTCTCAAACGAAGTTTTATCTGAACTCTTCAGGATTAGCTATTCCTCTTATTATCTGAGGTGAGGACTGAAACCGTCAAAAGAAAACCAATAATACATTTCATGGAAATACATTTTGTAAAGGTGAATTCCAATTTCTAATGCTCTACCGCTCTTGACGCCTAAGGGGTTCAAATCCTCATACCTAATACATGATCCTACCCCCAAAGAGAGTCCAGCGAGGCTGTGGGTACCATGGGGAAAGGATTTGACAAACAATGCAAGGGAGGGGACGAACCCTGGCAAGATTCTGCATACAGGGAGTCCTTGAAAGGAGAGAAGAAAGTGAGAGGGTAGGAGGAGCGGGCAGGGTCTTGGAAACCCACTCCGAAGGCATTTACTGACAAAGACTCCAGAAGGGCCATCTCCCCAAAAGTAAAATGGTAAGTGAGCCGAGTGAAGCCGCTAAGAAAGGAAAGTCACCAGGAATTAGGAGTGACAACTACACACAAACAACGTGCTCTCTCGAAATTGGAGGGGTATACGATGGCGGGATCTTGTTGCAAAGTGTCAGTTGGAAAAGACCACATACACACACCCCCACCAATGTGGGGATGGAGGGGGTAGCTCTATGAAAGCCCAAGTCTCAGACAAGCCGGGAGAAGAATATACGGCCCTGGAGTCGTCCGGAGGACCAGAGAAACGCAGGTGTACCTGCGGAAGCTCAAGTTACCGGGAAATAAGACAAGGACCGTGTGCGTCTCCTCCGCCCACCCTGCCGGAGCCCCGAGCGCGGAGGGCGGGCACCGGCTCGGGACGCCCGGGACCCGCGCGCGGGCTCGCTCCGGAGGCAGCGCCCTAGCACACCTGGCTCCCGACACCAGTTGAAAGCAGTCAGAGTGAACGAAGGCGGACGCGGCGCCTGGCACCGCTCCATCTCGGCACACAAAGGCGGGTTTTGAAAATCGACGGAAGAGTCCGAGACGCGGGACCCCGGTAGGCGCCCTTCTCCGAGGGGCTCTTACCTCGAATCCGCCCTCCGGGCCGCGCTTCCCCGGAGGCTCCTCGAGCCCTCACCCGGCGGGAGGCGGCGGGAGAAAGCCCCCGACCCGGACCGCTCCCTCCCAGTCCTCTGCGAGCCGCCGGCCGCCGTCGGCGCCCGGCCGAGGAGAACCGGTCTCCCGGGGCGAGCTGAGCGCCGGCCTCGCACTCGACGAGACTGCCTCGCCCGCCGCCGCTGCCGGGGAAGTCTGGAGCTGCACGCCCGCTCGCCGGCTCGCCCGCTGAATCGGCCGCGCGCCGCGCACGCCCAGTTCCTGGAGCGAGCCCGCGAGCACGCGCCGCGCGCCCTGAGCCCAGCTCCGCTCTCCGGGTCTTGGCGGCAGCCGAGCAGCCGATTAACTGGTCTACCCCAGCGCGGGAGGCGAACGCGCCCGGAGGCCGGGTGGGCGGGAGAGGGGCGGGAGGAGAGAGGGCAGGGCACCTCTCGGAGCTATCAAGGCCACGATCAAAGTCGGACCGAAGTTCTGAGCCGCCGACGTGTTTCCAGAAGTCAAAAGTCCTGTTTCCTAGCAGGACCGACTAGCAGCCGGGAGGCTCTGGAAGGGGAGGAGAGCAAGAGGTTTGCCCCGGGCAAGAGTGGATGCTCCGGGCGGAGGGAGCGCCCCAGGTCCTGGTGCCCACATCGTGGCCACTAACCTGCGAACAGTAAACCCGGCGCACCCAAAGACCCTCCAGCCTCTGTCTTCCTCCCAGGACCCTACCACCATTTTTCCCCCCCTTTTGTCTCTTCTTTTTATTTTTCTCCCCAACTCATGCCATCAACTGGTGGCACCCAAGGGGGCCTCCATTCGGTCCCTGGGAGTCTCCAAACTGCCAGTCCTTAGCTGCAAGCAGCAAGACCAGACCCGCTTCACACGCCTGCCTGGAATGCTATTTTTTTTCTCGTAGCTCCTGCCAAGAGCCTGATGTGGTTTGAAATAGTGGAGGCTTCTTCCACATAATACCTTTCACGACCTTGCTCAGTTCAGTTCAGTCGCTCAGTCGGGTGCAACTCTTTGCGACCCCATGGACTGCAGCACGCCAGGCTTCCATGTCCATCACCAGCTCCCCAAGCTTACTCAAACTCATGTCCATCGAGTTGGTGATGCCATCCAACCATCTCATCTTCCGTCATCCTAACCAACCCTCATAACCTTTTCTCTGCCCAGTAGTCTCTGGAAGCACTGAATGAGAAGTCTTTTCGTGTGTGACGTTGCATTCACTTCTTCTTGAAACCCCCCCGTTTGTCATAGCTATGGCCCCCTCCTTTCTTACTTCTTTAAGGTCAGGACTCCCAGGAATCGAGTAAAGACTATAAAATAAACTTGGTTAAAACAGATTGAATCTGCTTGTTTCGTCCAATAAGGAAGAAGGGTAGTCAGGGGAAAGAAAGATTTCACACCAAGATGGGAAATAAAACCAGTATCCTAAAAGTTGGAATAGACCTTAAGTCTGGTCCACTATCTTAAGTAGAGATCCTCTCTCCAATATTTCCTCTACACCATCAACCACTTAAACTTTTCCATTGTCAGAGATCTCTATTTTTATCTATATTATGTATAATTATAATTTTTATTGAATACTATACCAGGAACTTCCCTGGTAGCTCAGAGGTTAAAGTGTCTGCCTCCAGTGTGGGACACCCGGGTTCGATCCCGGGGTCGGGAAGATCCCCTGGAGCAGGAAGTGGCAACCCACTCCAGTATTCTTGCCTGGAGAATCCCATGGATGGAGGAGCCTGGTAGGCTACAGTCCACGCGGTCGCCAAGAGTCAGACAGGACTGAGCGACTTCACTACTGCTATACCAGTAAGTATGCAAATTTTATATGCTATTGCTAATCCTTAAAATGAGATGGGCCTCGTTATACCTATTTAGCAGGAAAAGGAAACTCCGAAGTTTCATTCCTTTTGGCAAAGCCAATGCTGATGCCAGAATTAAAATCCAAATTAAAACTGCTTAACTCTAAAGTCTGTGTCATTTGATTTGTGAACATCAAATCAATTTTCCTTAACTTAAGCACTGGTGCTTACTCTGCCCCTAAGAGCCACACAAAATTAACATCATTTCTTATTGACATCACAAGGCTTGAAATATTTGAACCAATTAAGTAACTACCAGATCTTCTCATATTTTCTTCTGCTCCAAAATCTCTAGAACCTCTCACAGTTCTTCAAATGGAATGATGAGTCCTCATAAGTACACTCCACACCCTGCCTTGAATGTGCTTTGAGTTTCCACTTTTCTCCTTAAATTGTGTGCTCTGAAGAAAACACAACGTTCAAATATAGTGGGTTGAGAAGCAAGTATTGCAGGGATCAGCCCCTTTGATGCAGGCATACTCTGACAATCAGTTCAGTTCAGTTCAGTCACCCAGTCGTGTCCGACTCTTTGTGACCCCATGGACTGCAGCACGCCAGGCCTCCCTGTCCATCACCAACTCCAGGAGTTTATCCAACCTCATGTCCATTGAATCGGTGATGCCATCCAACCATTTCATCCTCTGTCTTCCCCTTCTCCTCCCGCCTTCAATCTTTCCCAGCATCAGGGTCTTTTCCAATGAGTCAATTCTTTGCATCAGGTGGCCAAAGTATTGGAGTTTCAGCTTCCACATCAATCCTTCCAATGAACACTCAGGACTGATCTCCTTTAGGATGGACTGGTTGGATCTCTTTGCAGTCCAGGGGACTCTCAAAAGTCTTTTCCAACACCACAGTTTAAAAGCATCAATTGTTCGGCGCTCAATAACACATCCCAAACCTGCATTAGGGTTTTTAGCAAGCATATTCAGTTCAGTTCAGTCTCTCAGTCGTGTCTGATTCTTTGTGAGCCCATGAAATGCAGCACGCCAGGCCTGCCTGTCCATCACCAACTCCCAGAATTTACTCAAACTCACGTCCATCGAGTCAGTGATGCCATCCAGCCATCTCATCCTCTGTCGGCCCCTTCTCCTCCTGTCCCCAATCCCTCCCAGCATCAGGGTCTTTTCCAATGAGTCAACTCTTCGCATGAGGTGGCCAAAGTATTGTAGTTTTAGCTTCAGCATCAGTCCTTCCAAAGAACACCCAGGACTGATCTCCTTCAGAATGGACTGGTTGGATCTCCTTGCAGTCCAAGGGACTCTCAAGAGTCTTCTCCAACACCACAGTTCAAAAGCATCAATTCTTTGGCGCTCAGCTTTCTTTATAGTCCAACTCTCACATCCATACATGACCACTGGAAAAACCATAGCCTTGACTAGATGGACCTTTGTTGGCAGAGTAATTATAGAGAGGTAAAACATCCAAGTCAATTTCACATAGACTACAATTAAACCATATCTTTCACCTTACATAGTTTATACTTCCATAATTTTATGTTAGGGCTTCCCTAGCAGCTCAATGGTAAAGAATCTGCCTACAGTGCAGCAGATACAGGAGACACGGGTTTGATCCCTGGGTCAGGAAGATCCCCTGGAGAAGGGAATGGAAACCCTTTTCAGTATTCTTGCCTGGAAGTCCCATGGACAGTGAGCCTAGCAGGCTACAGTCCTCGGGGGTACAAAGAGTTGAACATGACTGAAGCAACAGCACATGCACACACACTCATTTACATTCTTACAACAATCTTCTAACAGTCTCCATTTTATACGGGAGGGGGAAAAATACACAAAAACAAGAGCCATAAGTCATCTATTATGTGACAAAGTTGAGATTTGAACTCAGACAGCTTGCATCCAGAAAACATGCCTTTGATGATTATGTTCTACAGTACATTAAAAAAAAGTAGACAGAGAGTGTAGAAATTCCAAACCAGCAGAGGAAGGGCAAGGCAATAAGAAATGAACAAATAAACATAAGAGTATATCCATTTTTCTACCCTGTGCAAAGAAAAATTTTAAAAATACTGGAAAGAAGTGTAGAAAAGGGGGGTCAAATAAAAGATAGAAAGTAAAAACTGAAGGGAAAAACATTCAAATATGTAAGTAATCACAACATAAAGATTAAATTCTATAGCTAAAAGAGTCAAAGTACTTTTCAAATACATTGGTATATGCTATTTATAAAACATAAGGACATGGAAAACATATATCAGGTATATAATAATGAAAAGAAGACTGATGGAGCTACATTAATCTCACACACAATGAACTTTAAAATTAAAAACCATTATTGGAGATAGAAAGGGCATCACATAAGAATAAAATCTGTAAGAAGAAACTGATAGATCCAACATTACGTTGGGCTATTTCAAAAATATCTTACCTATTGATAAGTTATTGGCAATTCCATGTATATAGATAGATACAGATATATAGATACACAACATTTAGAGATTAAATGTCGACATACAACACTAAGAGAATACATATTCTCATCAAACCTGTAAGAAATACTTACATAAATTTACCAGTGTACCTTAACACATTTCAAAGAATTTGGATTATTTGGACCAGGAGTTGAAAAACTTCTGTAATGGGCTAGATCCCAGGTGGCGCTAGTGGTCAAGAACCCATCTCCCAACACAGGAGATAGCACAGCAAAAAGCACTGAAATATGTATATTACCATATGTAAAATAGATGACCAGTGCAAGTTCGATGCATTAAGCAGGACACTTAAAGCTGGTGCTCTGGAACAACCCAGAGGGATGGGGTGGGGAGGGAAGCGGGAGGCGGGTTCAGGATGGGGGAACACATGTGTACCTGTGACTGATTCATGTCAATGTATGGCAAAAACCATCACAATATTATAAAGTAATTATCTTCCAATTAAAATAAATTAATTTTTTAAAAAAGGAAAAAAAAAAGACTTCACACCTCCACTGCAGGGGGCACAAGTTTGATTCCTGGTTAGGGGAACTAGGGTCCCACATGCCAAGTGGCCATAAATAGATAAATAAAAATATGTCAACCATCCTTAGCTCACCAGCTGTAAAAAAAAAAAAAAAAAAGGTGTTGACTGGGTTTGTTGATTCCGAATCTAAACTTCGTAATCTCTGTTCACAAGGCAACAGATTTAGAAATACATTGCAGACTAATTGTTTTTAAGATCTCACTTAAAAGTTAAATAACAGTACATTTTAATGTTTAAAGATCCACTTAAATAAGTGGGATTTAAAAATAGACTTCCAAATAACCATGGATCAAAGAGAAAATCATGACTGAAAATTTTGAAATACTTAGAACTGAAAAAAAGAGAAATAAGTTCTGGTCTAGTCAGGACATGAAATATCTCAAGCAGTGAACATGAGGCAACAATCACCACATTCAGCAGCATAAATGATTCTTAGAGACATAAAGTTGAGTGAAGGTCACATAAATTATGTGCAGTAAGTTGCTCCTTTTACAAAGTTCAGAAACAAGCATAACTAAATGACATATTATTTGTTGTTGTTCAGTCGCTCAGTCATGTCCGACTCTTTGTGACCCCATGGACTGAAGCACACCAGTCTTTGCCGTCCTTCACCGTCTCCCAGAGCTCGTTCAAACTTGTGTCCATGGAGTTGGTGATACCATCCAACCATCTCGTCCTCTGTCGCACATATATGTTTGCTAAAACCAGTGTATAAACAAAGGAATGTTTATCTTAAAATTCAGAATAGTGGTAACATCTAAGGAGTCAGGAAGGGAAATGAAAAAAAGGGAGGTTTTTATAGACAAATTGTAATAGTAATGTACTGGGGGTGGGGGCTTCCCTGGTGGTCAGACAGTAAAGAATCTGCCTGCAATGCAGGAGATCTGGGTTCCATCCCCGGTTAGGAAAGATCCTCTGGAGAACCCCTGGAAAAGGGAATGGCAACCCACTCCAGTATTCTTGCCTGGAGAATCCCATGGACAGAAGAGCCTGGTGAGCCACAGTCCTTGGGGTTGCAAAGAGTCGGACGTGACTGAGTGACTAACGCTGCTACTACTGCTAATGTACTATGTGTCACTGGTGTTTACCGTAATTACCACTCTTGCTCCTGTGGAGGAAAAGGTTGTTAAATTACATACAGCAGGGAGGAGGACATTAATGCAGGGAAATGGTTATAGCTATGGAAAGGCTGGAAAAGATGAGCCAGAATGAGAGAAGAGGGACAAGGCAATTGTTACTCAGATTTGTGGTGAAAGTGATCCAGTTAGCGTTCTCTCATTTACCTGGACACAGGTCATCAAAATGTGAGATTGCTTTTTATCCCTGACCTTTCAAAGTCCCCTGAGCTCTGTAGATAAAGCACTCCTTTCCAGGAGAACCACAGATAGTCTGTCCCATGTCTCTGTACAATCAAGGGAAATTTAGTTCTCCTAAATCTCACTGTTATTGATTCCCTTACTAGTAACACCTGAATATTCTTTAAAATGCAGATGAGACACCATTCATTTTACCTTTTTGACATTACTGTACTGCTCACTCCACGGAATGGAAATTTGCCTTTTGAAAACAGTTATCTCACTTTTTTTTTTAAAGGGAAGCAAGGCAAGTTTTACTGAATATCTACTATGTTGCAGACACTGAGGGCTATTTGTACACATTCTCTCAATAAATCCCTACTCTAAGATCATGAGAATGATTTTTTATCTCACTATTCATAGCTTTTTTTTCTAATCAAATCTAAACTTTTAATTTTTCTACTTGTGTCTAATCACAAAAGCAGATGAAAAGCAAAGGACAAAAATAAAATAACAATGGGGAAAAGCAAGCCTTCAAAAAATCATTAATTTTAAATTACAGAATAGCCATAAAATGGAATTCACAATGAAAAAGAATTAAGTGGTTATATTAAGTACTAACTTGGATGAACATCAAGATATATAGTCATTTATAAGGAAAGGTGAGTTGTAATACACTATGTAGTATGAATGAATTTATGTAAAAAAGAATAACAGCTAAAGAAATACAAGCCATATTTTAACAGTGTTTTTTTATTTAAATTTATTTATTTTAATTGGAGGCTAATTACTTTACAATATTGTATTGGTTTTGCCATACATCAACATGAATCTGCCACAGGTATACAGTATTTTTTATGGGGAGAAAGGTGATAGTGTAGCAAAGAGTTCCTTTCACTATTTAGTTAATTATTTTTTGCTAATTTTATTTTATGATTTTATTTTTTTACTATTTTAGTTAATATATTTTTATAGTATTTGAATTTTAACAATGGACCTGTATTATTTTGTGGCAGAGAAAATTTAACATAGTAATATTTTGTACATTTTGTGTGTTTCTGTCTAGAATTCAGTGAGGTTTTTTAAAATTTTGGTTACTGAGGCCTAAAATATCTTTAGGTTTCTGAGCTAGAATAACCCTCAGGCTATTTAACAATTCCCCTTGGGAACCTTCATTGGCATTGCAAACACAGACTCTGTTTCCTTAAGTTGGCACCCAATTTTTTTTTCTCCATTGACAGCAGAATCCTGGAGAGAGAAGAGGGTGGAATAAAAACAAACAAACAAACAAAAAAAACACCTCCTATTACACATTTGATTTTAAGAAGCAAATTCACACCTCTTATTAGCTTTCTCACTCCAGTAGCTCTGGTACTCAAGAAAACTCCAGCAACTTGAAAGATAATTTCCCTGATTGCTGTTGTTGTTATTCAGTCACTCAGTCGTGTCTGACTCTTTGAGGCCCTATGGACTGCAGCATGCCAGGTTTCCCTGTCCATCACCAACTCCCAGAGCTTGCTCACTGCTGTCCATTGAGTCGGTGATGCCACCCACACATCTCGTCCTCTGTCATCCCCTTCTCCTGCCTTCAATCCTTCCCAGCATCAGAGTCTTTTCAAATGAGTCAGCTCTTCACATCAGGTGGTCAAAGTATTGGAGCTTCAGCTTCAGCATCAGTCCTTCTAATGAATATTCAGGATTGATTTCCTTCAGGATTGATTGGTTCGATCTCCTTGCTCTCCAAGGGACTCTCAAGAGTTTCCTCCAACACCACATTTCAAAATAAGCACCTGATAACGGTGCTTAAATCCAAGTTTCGACAAGACAATAGCAAAAATATCCCCCAGATTCCAAGTCTAATTTCATCTTAAAGAACTTGGACATACACACACACAGAAATCTCTGGGTGCTTGTTGACTTTGCAAATACACTTTCCTTCTCTCTAATGAACACTTTTTTTTTTTAATGCAAAGCTTTCAAAGAATGTGCCACACTTTCTTATCTTCCTAAGCAGAGTGTTTATCTTACTCACTACAGTTGTCATTGTGCACATTCATGATTGTACCACGCAAGTACACAATTCTTTATACAAACCCTTGCAACTGGATGTTTGCATCTTGTGAAGGTAACATGGTGCTTATACTAGAGACCTATTCATAGCACCCCAGCAGGGTCTGTAATTAACACATTACTTCTGCAACAAAACAAATTCACACACTTTAAAATGAAGCTCATTAAGTAGCCCTTCAGATTAGATGTGCTGTCAGACAAGCACAAGTCAGGTCAGGCTTTGTTACCAAATAAAATTTGGAAAAAACAAAAAAGCAAACAAACAACTTAAAACAAAACTTTTGACTTGGCATTGCAAATAAAGCCATTATGCACCTGTATGAGGTGCCACAGAGGGAACTGCATTGCTGGCCTTGCATTTGAAACTCTAATGGCTATCATTTTGAGTGCTTAATGTTTGCTTCTTTAAGTCTTTCTGCCTTCTTTGTATAGTTGGACAGTCTTCCATCCTTTTTTTGTTTTTGCTGTAACTTCCTCTACCACCTTCCTGCCCTAATAATTTATCGTTTTTCTAAATTTCTTTATTTTTTAATTGAAGGATAATTGCTTTACAGAATTTTGTTGTTTTCTGTCAAACCTATTATTTTTAATCTCCTGTGACTTGAAAAAAGATAAATTATTATAATTGAACTTGAAATTAGAGTACGTAGATTTTAATAAGGAGCCCTAGAGTTATTTTTTGATAAGATGCAAATTTAACTCACATTCTTGACAACATCTATTTCAACAATTCAGACTTTATTCTTTACTAATGATTGTCACCTGTATTCACAGTTTTCGAGATTGTTATCTTTGGAACATAACTCTAACTTCCTGCTCTACAAAAAGGAAATATTATGCCTCCTTTTATAGATGTCACCTTGTTTCAGAAACTGACACCTGGTGAATCATGCTATTCTAAAATATGCATGTATGACCTTTTGGTAATATGAAAATAAGCTAAGGGCTACAGTTTATTTCAGTTCAATTCAGTTCAGTCGCTCAGTCGCGTCTGACTCTTTGCGACCTCATGGACCACAGCACGCCAGGCTTCCCTGTCCATCACCAACTCCTGGAGCTTACTCAAACTCATATCCATCAAGTTGGTGATGTCACAGTTTATTTCTTAAACAGTTTACTTACTCTTGCCCCAAAAATAATCACATTAGTTGCCTACATGCTCAGTCATGACCGACTTTTTGGGACCCCATCCACTGTAGCCCACCAGGCTCCTCTGTCCATGGAATTTTCCAGGCAAGAATACTGGAGTGGGTTGCCATTTCCTTCTCCAGGGGATCTTCCCAACCCAGGGATCAAACCTATGTTCCTGCGTCTCCTGCATTGAAAGCAGATTCTTTACCAGTGAGCTGCCTGGGAAGCCACAAAAAATGTGATGACAATAAATATTAAAGTATTTGTAAAACCTTAAATTATGATCTCAGGGTGACATTTCTAAATCATCACAGTCAGTTGCCTGTATTTTCCTTCTTTACTCCACTGGCAAGTCCTTCTGTGTTCTGACCCCATCCTGTATATTTATCTGCATTCATCAGTGCTCCAGCTGTGGGCTTCCCAAGGCACTAATATGTGGAACCCTTCTGTGGCCTTGCACACACGGGCCACACTGATCACTGTAATGTGAAGAAACCTGGGGTGGAGTGGAGGGACATGACTGGAAATCAACACAGGAATGTTCGTGATTCAGGGTTCCAGGAGGAAAGTAGCCAAAGCAGGTGAAAGATCAATACCAGGTGCTGAGAGTGACATGATGAAAGGAAAATATTGAAAATTGTAGGAACCCAGAAACCCATTCAGATGACTCAAGCCTAAGAAAGCATCTACGGGCCTCTGATTCATCCATTCAGCAAAGGTTCAAGCACTTGCCAAACACAGGGATGGGCCACAGGGATACAAAAAGCAGTACAAAATGGTCCCTACCCTTGAGGGCTTGCAGTATTAGCACTCTCTGAGCCCAGAGAAATGAACGCCAGCTCAGCTGTGCAAAGTCAGGTTGGCATCACAGGGACTCGTCCGACTGCCTTTCAACTTCCCAGATGTTCCTCGAGCACCCTGGCCTCCTTCCACCACAGCTCCAGCACTTGCTGTTCCCTGGCCTCGGAATGCTTGTCTTCCAGATATCCACATGGCTTGCTCTCTCATCGCATTCAGGTTTCAGCTCAAATGTTACCTCATCAGAAAAGACTTCTCTGACCAATCACTCTATTTAAAGCTGTACACCGCCCCCCAAAAGGACTGTGTGTTGAGTCACTTCAGTCATGTCTGACACTTTGTGACCCCATGGACTGTAGCCTGCCAGGTTCCTCTGTCCATGGGATTCTCCAGGCAGGAATACTAGAGTGAGTTGCCATGCCCTCCTCCAGGGGATCTTCCCAACCCAGGAATCCAATCCACATTTCTTATGTTTCCTGCACGAGCAGGCAGGTTCTTTATCACTAGTGCCACCAAGGGGAGGGATTAGTTAGCAGTTTGGGATTAATAGATATCCATTCCTATATACAAAATAGGTAATCAACAAGGGTTTACTATATAGCACAGGGAGCTATATTCAAGATCTTGTAATAACCTATAATGGAAAAGAATCTGAAAAAGAATAGATTTATATATATATATATATATACATATATATATTTATCAGTCATGTCGGACTCTTTGCGACCCTATGAACTGACTGCAGCACGCCAGGCCTCCCTGTCCATCACCAACTCCCAGAGCTTGCTCAAACTCATATCCATTGAGTTGGTGATGTCATCCAACCATCTCATTCTCTATCGTCCCCTTCTCCTCCTGGCTTCAATCTTTCCCAGCATCAGGGTCTTTTCAAATAAGTCAGTTCTTCGCATCAGGTGGCCAAAGTACTGGAGTTTCAGCTTTGGCATCAGTCCTTGCAATGAATATTTAGGACTGATTTCCTTTAGGATTGACTGGTTTGATCTCCTTGCTGTCCAAGGGACTCTCAAGAGTCTTCTCCAACACCACAGTTCAAAAGCATCAATTCTTCAGCACTCAGCTTTCTTTATGGTCCAACTCTCACATCCTTACATGACTACTGGAAAAAACATAGCCTTGACTAGATGAACCTTTGCTGGCAAAGTAATGTCTCTGCTTTTTAATATGCTATCTAGGTTGGTCATATATATATGATATATATATGTCACATATGACATATATATATAAATACATATATATGTATTTATATATATATATATATAGCTGAATCACTTTGCTGTGCAGCTGAAACTAATACAACATTGCAAGATAACTGTATTTCTATTTAAAAAAATTGTACCCCCTAAACACACATAAACTCAATTCTTTCTCCTTCTTTCTATGGTTTTACTTTGTCTTCTTTTTTCTCAGCACTTATCACAATCTGTGATCATCTTGTTCAGTTATTCATTGTCTGTTTCCCTCATGTAAATTCTGTGAGAGTAGGGATTTATCGCTTGTGTTTATTGCTGTATCTCCAGTGTTGGGCATAATTAAATGAATAAATGAATGAGGAGAAATTTGAGCTGAGTTATGAAGAATATGTATTGGTTTTTCAAAGAAACAAGTAGTGTGTATGTGGGAGGGCCCAGGGAGGACAGCAGAATGTACAGAAGAACAAAGATAATGCAAAGGAACCTATGGACCTTGGAAGATATTTAGAGGGAAATAAAATGATTGGTGGGTTTTCATTCACTGTTAAGTAAGTGAAAGAGTAAGTAAATGAGTGAATGAACGCATGATTGAATTAATGATCAGGTTTTGATCTTAAAGAATACATAAGCATAGATGGGTGGAACAGAAGACAGGAAGTGGAGATAATTGAGAAGGCTGGTCTTCTACAAAGAGGAAAATAAGGAAGACCTGAATGAAGAAAGTGGGAGCAGAAAAGAGAGACCACACCTGAGAAGCCAATAGAGCTGTGATGTGATTGAACGTAGCGAGAGTAGATGAAGGCAGAGGATTCTGACGGAAGTGTCTGGATGGGTAGGGGTGCCATTGGCCACACAGTAAAACCAGGATTGGTGAAAGGAGGTGAACTGTGCAGATTAGTCACCCTGTGTTGTAAATCTTAGGATTAAAGTCTCTCTGTAATAGGTGGAGACAACTAATATGTAGGTGGAACTGTGGACCTAAGGGTAAAAGTGAAGACAGAAGACAGGTTTGGAATAGCATGGATGCCTTTATCTTCAGGAAAATAGAATAAGAAACAAAATCTAAGGATAATTTAAGAGAGCAAGAGGTGGAGGGAAGAAGAGGAATGTCCATCAAAAACAGAGAAGCACATAATAGGGTAGTTAGAGGAAAACTGGGAGTTTAAGCCCCTGAGAACAAGCAGGTGCTGTCTGGCTCTCTGCTGTAGCCCCAGTGTCCTGGCAGAGGGCAAAGAGACAGGCAAATACATGTGGAAAAGAGGGGAAGGGAAAGAAGGGGAAAAGGAAGGGCTGGAAAGAAGCTTGGAAGGAGGGAACTGATTAACAGTAGGACTACGAAGGTGGCAAGAAGGGTAATAAGAATGAAGAGCTCAAATTTATTTTATTAAGGGCTTATAACACGATGGAGACCATTTTAAGCAGCTTCTGTGGCTTGTCTCATTCTAGCCTCACAACACCCTTGTGAATTAGGGATGATGATGATGATGACGACTGCCTCTTTATAGATGAGAAAATGAAGCACAGAGAGGTGAACTTACCCCAGTTTACACAGGAGGTAAACGACAGAAGCAAGATCTCAAGTCCAGCCATCTTACTCCGAAGCCCACTTGGCACAGATGGAAGAGTGTGCTTTGTGAGGGCCCTTGAGGGAAGAGGATTTCAGTGGAGGGGCAGCTCTGTGGCCTGGGGAAGGGAAAGGAAGGAGAAGAAGCAGAGAGAGCAAATGCAGACTGCTACTGCAAGAAAGGAAGCGGGACCCATCGTAGCTGGAAAGGAACACAAGAGTGGCAGAAGCCGTTTTGTGTTTTTAATGAGTGAGTCTGGAGCATGTGGACTCACTACCGTCTGTTTACATCACACCCCAGAATTGCTAAAAAGAAAAATGAGGGGGTTGGATGAAAAGACACGCGGGTTACTTCCAACTCTGATTCTACTATTCCACAACTTCGAAATTCTTTCTCAGTGGAGCCAGATGGAATATTTCACTCAATAACACGAGCTGGAAAAATGATTTAATATACTTTTAAAGAGGTAGTTAAATAGAAACCCTATTATTTGAGTTTCCTTATAATTCATGAGTTTTTCATCTTTTTCCATCCTGGTTAGTGACATTTCTTGTCTTTAGGAGAAACCTAAAGTTTTTCTTTGTCTTTAGGCCCAAAAAAGCCTAATGACATATTTTTGCTTTCTTTTCATAAGTTAGGAAAGGGTCAGGGTCATCTGGGTTCATATCCTTTTTCTTTATTACCTTTTCCCTTTTGTACCCTACTCCTCCTTCCACAGGCAAAAGTTAATTTAAGTGTAAGCAGTTAGAGACAAGACATAATGTTTCTTTCACAATATGTCTTAAACGATGTAATCATTAGTGTTGTTTCCTGCAATTCTTTCTCCATTAACAATTCCTTGAAACCTTTCCTTTCCCCCAATTTTCTTTCTTTTAGGCTAAACTTTTCCTTTCCTCCTCCTCTATAAGCAACTGGAGTGTACACATACTATAAACATACACATTCTGGAATTCATAATCCCAGAAATGATCCTAGACTCGCCTTTTCCCTCTATTCTCACCACACAGAGCCCTTTCAGTGACACACATTCCTATCTTTTTCATGCCTTTGCCCAGCTTTTCTCTCTCTGCTGCTGACAAGTGCTCAGTCGTGTCAAACTCTTTGCAACCTAAGGACTGTAGCCTGTCAGGGTCCTCTGTCCATGGGATTTTTCCAGGCAAGAATATTGTAGTGGGTTGCCATTCCCTTCTCCAGGGAATCTTCCCAACCCAAGGATCAAACTCATGTCTCCTGCATCTCCTGCGTTGACCAACGGATTTTTTACCAACTTGTGTCACCTGGGAAGCCTCTTCTATCTCTAGTTGCTCCTTTTCTGATCCACATGATATCAGTTTTCAGTGATCTACTAGCAGGGCTATGAGGATGGGGAAAGACGTTGGCTATGGAAAACACAAGACTCACTTCTTTTCTGGCTTTGGGATGTGTTTTCACACTTACCAAATTGGTATATACCCGATTTTGGAAAATCATAACACTTCAAACAAAGTAAAGCTCTACTTGGAAGACATGTCTCAAAAGGAATTATGAAGCTATCCACTCAGCTAATCTTTGCTCATTTTGATTCTGGGCATGCCTCCAGACAATGGATGAATAGCGTTATCTCTTAGACAAATGCAAATAATCTTCCCAGAGAGATCTTCATTTTCCCCTCTAAAACATGATATCTTCCTAGCTCTCAATTCCCTGGAGCAAGGTGATAATTAAAGTGTTTCAGGTTCAAAGGCAGTCTCTCTGAAATTCCTGATGAGCGAGCTTCAGAGAGGAGGAAGAATAAACAGAGATGGCAATGATATCATAAGTGAAACAGGTTACAATGTTAATAACATGTTGAAAATAAGACGTGTCTGCCTAGTATCAATAATTGACTCTGTTCACATTTTCCTGACACATGTGAATCCAAATCCCATCGTTCATAATAGTCTCTATTTTGGCAGGCGTATGCACCAAGCAAAGATGAACAGAGTGCAAATAAAGAATCTTTGTCAGTACTCTAGCCAATACCCTGATGGCACCTCATTATAAAGAGACCTAAAACAGTTTGTGAGAGCCAGCAACCTTTCTCTAGAAAGAGCACAAATCTCCATATCTCTGAAGCCAAATAATGATTTGCACCTTTTATCTTTACAGGCTGTGCCTTTCAAACTATAAAATATGTTAGAATACTCAGCAGTAATCTGTGGCAACTCAAGTACTTCTTTCTTTATATATAGGCAAAATTTTCAAGTACTGACAATCCCGATGATTCTTAACCAATTTAATCCGCTTAATCAGCAAGGGTTCCTTCTCTTATTTGTGATAATTATTCTCAAAGTATTTGATACAATTAAAAAATAGATAATATCTTCAGTCTATTTTTCCTTATTTCTGTTTTTTCTTGATTAAAAGAAAGCTGAATCTGAATTGTTAAACCAGGAAAATGTTGCATTGGCTAAGAATATGGAACTTTTTAGCTCAAAACAATTAACTGGCAAAAGGCCAATGCAAATGCTTGCTGTCTATTCAACTTTTATATCTATTTTTACAAAGGCTAAAAATATCTAGAACATGTGATTTATGCCACCTCACAGTGAGAATTCATCTGTATATGATAATGTAAGATGCATCTGTAAAAGGAAAAATTTTCCCTAAATGAATTTTTGGATTTCCTGTATTCCTGGGACACAATAATTTCTGGCTGTTTGACAAAAACCCATCTTCTAGAGCTTCTGATACTCTTCCCTAAAGGTCAGTGGGAAGAAGCTTCCTTTTTACTTTCTCTGGGAGGAAAGACCAAAACAACTCTCAGGCCACCATTTTCTCTCATGACCTCCTGTCCTTCCCTGCTTTTAGCTCCCAGGGGTCATGCCAAAGATTGCTGGTCTTAATCCAACTTTTTAAACTGAGGGCTTGGAGAAGCAACTTAGAGTTGCATAACATTTTTATCTATTTTATAAGACATGAGATAAAAAGATTATTCAAAAAAACTGACTTTCAAACCCTTAAATGGCCTTGGCCATGCTTTCATTGGCTGAGTCTAAGAGACCCCTGTGGTCCCAAGACTCTTTAAGAGGTGGAATTTTATTTCTGAAATGGATTTTGGACCATATGCAATACATATAAGAAAGTTGTCTTTTCCAGCCACAGTGGAAAACATCTGTTTTACTAGTGAATTTGACTCTATTTGCCAGAATAACTTCCCAGATGTTTTGAAAACTCTAAACAACTGCAGCCTTTCGGATCTGCTCTGGTTCAAAACTTGATTTACTAAGAAAACATGTAGGTCTGTGACATAAATGAAAATGAAAATATTTCTCTTAATGAATCCTTAATACTAAAATATTTTAGGTATGGCCTCAGATTAATGGTCTTTCATAGATTTTTTTCTTCTTAGGATATGCATTTAGACATGTATATACATAACTTCTTAGAAGGGATTAGAGTGTGAATAGAAAATTATTTCCACTCTTCTGAATCTAACTAGTGCTACTATTAGACTATTTAGGCTCCTTTTTCAATTCCCCAGCTTTCAGTAAATTCGTGCATGCTAAGTCATTTCAGTCATGTCTGACTCTTTGTGACCCCATGAACTGTAGCCCACCAGGCTTCTCTGTCCATGGGATTTCCCAAGCAAGAATACTGGAGTGGGTTGCCATTTCCTTCTCCAGGGGGTCTTCCTGACCCAGGTATCGAACCTGCATCTCCTGAAATGGCAGGTGAGTTCTTTACCACTAATGTCACTGGGAGGAGAAGGCAATGGCAACCCACTCCAATACTCTTGCCTGGAAAATCCCATGGACAGAGGAGCCTGATAGCTGGCAGTCCATGGGGTCGCTAGGAGTCAGATACGACTGAGCGACTTCACTTTCACTTTTCACTTTCATGCATTGGAGAAGGAAATGGCAACCCACTCCAGTGTTGTGCCTGGAGAATCCCAGGGACAGGGAGCCTGGTGGGCTGCAGTCTATAGGGTCGCACAGAGTTGGACACGACTGAAGTGACTTAGCAATGCCACTGGAAAGACTTTTCTTTCCATTTCTGTGTTCTATTCAATTTTCTTCTTCCTCCTTTATGAAATCCTCTAGAAGATCACACTCATGTCTGCTACAATTCAGAAATGCAAAATGTTTTAAAAGAAAATTCCAAACAAGACAGAACAAATCCATTGAATATTAAAATTCAGTATGTATTTCCCTTATAAATACTTGCTAACCTTTTATATGCTTCATTACATGTTAAACAGCAAGAACCTATATTTTGAGTATTTTTTAGTTGCTACAGTCAGTCAGTCTTTTCTAATGATCACACCTCTTTTCATTCATTTCCTGGAATGTAGGCTTCATCTTGCTCAACCTTGCATTGCATGCCTGCATGCTCAGTTACTTCAGTCCTGTCCGACTCTGTGAGAAGTTCGCATTACCAGTGCCTAAAGAAGAGCAGCTGGTAAGCGTTCAATTACCATTTGTTGAATGCATCTAACATTCCCTAAATGGGGAAGATGAGTGGGTATTATGCCCCAGGAACCATGCTAAGTAACCTTACAAACACACACACACTGTATATATTCCATGTAACCTTCTCAGGAACTCAAGTAAGAATTATTATCCCCAGTGTACAACTAAAGGAAGCAGAAACTCAGAAAGGAAGGAGAGTAATCTATCCAAATTTACACAGGTAGAAAGTTGCAAATTATTTAGCTCCAAAGAAGGCTCTTTGAATAAAATGAGAGATAAACAAGACCCATACAAATTCTTTTTTTCTTTCCCCCATTTCCCTCTCTGATGGCTGGTTCTGAAGAAGGCTTTAAAAATAGAATTGACAGAGTAGCAATGAAACGTATGCATTACCCAATGTAAAATAGACAGCCAGTGGAAATTTGCTGTACGACGCAGGGAGCTCAAACACTTTCCTGTGACAACCTAGAGGGGTGGGACTGGGAGGGAGGTTCAGGAGAAAGGAGACATATGTATGCCTAGTGCTGATCCATGTTGATGTGTGGCAGAACCAACACAATACTGTAAAGCAATTACCCTCCAATTAAAAATAAAGAGTATTTTTTAAAAGAAATTTAACTCTTCTTCCCTAATATAGAAAAGCTGAAAGGGTCCAGAATTATTTAGTCATGATATTATAGTCAAGATATCTCTGCAATCACTGTAAACAAAAAGCAGTGAACTTAAATTGAGCTGAATAGAAGTTTGGGGAGCACCTTGGCAGGAACCCGGTTATCCCCTTTTGATCAAACTTCACTGGACTTGGCTCTGTGTGTGTGTGTGTGTGTGTGTGTGTGTGTGCTCAGTCATGTTTGACTCTGCGTCTCTATGGACTGTAGCCCACCAGGCTCCTCCATCCATGGGATTCTCCAGGCAAGAATATTGGAGTGGGTTGCCATTTTCTTCTTCAGGGCATCTTCCTGACCTCTATTCTATTTCCTAAGAAGAATTGCAGGTGAGACACTCAAATGGCTTTACATTTTCTGATGTAACTTTCACCCTGAAGTAAAAATTAGAATTACAGTCAATCAGTTCAGTTCAGTTCAGTCGCTCAGTCCTGTCTGACTATTTGCGACCCCATGAATTGCAGCACGCCAGGCCTCCCTGTCCGTCACCAACTCCCGGAGTTCACTCAGATCACGTCCATCGAGTCAGTGATGCCATCCAGCCATCTCATCCTCTGTCGTCCCCTTCTCCTCCGGCCCCCAATCCCTCTCAGCATCAGAGTCTTTTCCAATAAGTCAACTCTTCACATGAGGTGGCCAAAGTATTGGAGTTACAGCTTTAGCATCATTCCTTCCAAAGAAATCCCAGGGCTGATCTCCTTCAGAATGGACTGGTTGGATCTCCTTGCAGTCCAAGGCACTCTCAAGAGTTTTCTCCAACACCACAGTTCAAAAGCATCAATTCTTTGGCGCTCAGCCTTCTTCACAGTCCAACTCTCACATCCATACATGACCACAGGAAAAACCATAGCCTTGACTAGACAATGGTAGGGTCCAAAATGTAAACAGAAATAAAACTACCAGAAAATTTACTAATATTTGCTGTCATCCTGTTAAGTTACACACATACATATTGAGAATACAGTCCTTGGAAATTATGATGTTTGTTTTTTGCATATTTATGTAATTTAAATGCATCAACATAATCATTAATTTATTCAACAAATAGTTGAATATCTCCCAGCTATAAAGTAATTAGTGGTACAAAAGAGTTATTGAAATCCAGTAATCAATATAAATCATGTGAAAAAGGATTCAAATTTTTTTTCAAAAATAATAGAAAGACAAAATGTTTTGAGATTTCAGAGTGAGAAAGGGTTATAAATAGCTAATGGGAATCAATGGTGATTTTGATGTATTCATCTTTATATTTTAGCGTATGTTTGACTTACAGGAGTAATAATCAAAGTTTTTGAACAAAAGCCATTTTTCAGGACTTCCCTGATGGTCTAGTGGTTAAGACCATGTTCCAATGCAGTGGTGCAGGCTTGATCCCTAGTCGGGGAACAAGCATCCCACATGCTTCAGGGCTTGGCCAAAAAAAAAATTATTTTTCAGACATTGTGTGGGCTGTTTATGGCACTATTGAATCGATTAGAACTGCTTTTAGCTTCCATTTGCTTAAACAATAGTGAGACATTTAGTTATTTCACTCAAAAAGAAATCTGGATTTGCTGTAGGCAATTCAACAGCAAAGGAAGGGTTTCAATAATATCACAAACAGCACGGGTTCTTCCCATCTTTACCCTCTGCCAATTTTGTGATTGCAAGATGGTTAACGGACTTTCTTTAGCATCATGTGCTCAGACAAAAACTTTAAAAGTAGAGAGAAAGGCTGTATTCTCCTTAAGTGCCTCTGTTATAGGAAAGGAAATGTCTTCTAAATGTTCCCAGATCACTTTCCCCATGTCTTCTTGGCCAGACTTGGCTCACATACCCTCCCCTAGAGCAACTGATGATGAAGAGGAACAGCATTGTCATGATATAGTAACAACTACATGTACTGCCTTCTCGCCTTCTCTCAAGACTTCAATTTAAATAAGCAATATGTTTGCATGGAGAGTAGAATTTTTAAATTACTCCTTCGAATAGAATTATTATTATAACAGTTTTTAATTTGTCAACCATGGCTACAGTTCAGTCCATCAAAGGTATATGGCCAGGACAGGAAAGCAGGCTAGATGTCCATTAACAGATGAATGGATAAAGAAGTTGTGGTACTTATATACCACAGAATATTACTCAGCCACAGAAAGGAATGAAATTGGGTCATTTGCAGTGATAAGGATGAACCTAGAGTTTGTCACACAGAGTAGAGGAAGACCAAAAGGGAAAAACAAACATCATATATTAATGCCTAGATGTGGAATCTAGAAAAATGGTACAGATGAATCTATTGGCAGGGCAGGAATAGAGAATGGGTTATGGACACAGAGGGGGAAGAATATGGTGGGACAAATTGAGAGGGCAACACTGACATATGTACACTACCATGTGTAAAATAGTTTGCTGGTGGGAAGCTCTGTAAGGTAGCAGAGAGCTCAGCTCGGTGCTCTTCCATGACCGAGATGGGTGGGATGAGGGGGTGGGGTGGAGGTCACAATAATAATCATTTTTTTTCCTGCTCCTGAGTCTGCAGTTTGGGGGGGGGGCTTTATTGGAATGGCATGTTTTGTCCACCATTGCATCAGTTGGGGGCAACTTAACTGGGGCAGAATCCACTTCCAACATGGCTCATTTACTTAGCTGGCAAGTTGCACTAGGTCTGCTGCAAACCCCACTGGGGCCGTTGGCTGGGTACCTTGGGTGCTCTGTGCAGGAGGTTCTCCATGCGGGCCTCTCCACAGGACTGCTTGGGCTTCCTCATAGTGCAGCAGTTAACAGTTGGGTTCCAGGAACTAATATTCCAACAGAAAGTTGAAACTGTCAGTATCTTCAGGCTCAGGTCAGAAATTGTCTTAGCGTCCATTCTGCTGTGCTGTACGAGTCACACAAACCTTATTGAAAGCAGGTGGATGTAAATTCCTTCTGTTACAAATCCTGCAGGATTAGACTCATGAGTGCCATCTAATGTAGCCAAACTTTTGTTTGTTTGTTTTTGCCGTGCCATGCAACATGTGGGATCTTAGTTTCCTGACTGGGGATGGAACCCTTGCCCCCTGCACTGGAAGCATAGAGTCTTAACGCTGGACAAGCAGGGAAGTCAAACTTTTAGAAATAGAAAGCAGAATGGTGGCTGACAGAGTTTGAGGGGAGGGGGAATGGAGAAACTGTTAATGCAGTGGATATAAAACTTCAGTTTTGCAAGATGAAAAGGTCTCAAGATGTTATACAACAATACAAATATACTTAACAGTACTGAACTGGTGGCTCAGGTGGTAAAGGATCTGCTGCAATGCTGGAGACCTAGGTTCAATCCCTGGGTCAGGAAGATCCCCTGGAGAAGAGAATGGCCACCCACTCCAATATTCTTGCCTGGGAAATCTCATGGATAGAGGAGCCTGGCAGGCTGCAGTCCATGGAATAACAGAGTTGTCACGACTAAGCGACTGAACAACACAAAGAACATTGAACTTTCACTTAAAAATGATTAAGATGATAAACTTTGTGTTTTTTACCACTATAAAAAACGAAAGAAAAAATTTTTAATAATCATTCTTTTGATAAGAACAGTGTCAAAAAATATGACTGTCTTTAAACTTCACAGACTGGAAAGAGGATTTGGTTCTATATTCAAAGTTCATTCTCATGGAAATTCTCTATTTTTTATGATATAGTATGTCCAAACCCTGAAAATTACAAATTTTGTAAATAAGAACCACAGTACAAATATAGTAGAATTTAAGTACAGAAGCTACCATCATTTTTGGCATTAAAAATAGTCTAGATTAAAGCTTTAACTGGAAACATCAACATCCTCTGATATCTAAAATTAAATTGTATATTTTAGAAATTATGCTAATGCTACATATATTTTAGATAATTAGTTTGTTTGGGTTTTGAGCATTAGAGTCAAAACCTGATTTTTTTTAAAAAGTTGCTTGTAAATATTTACAAATTTGAAGTTGCAATTAACAACAGTTTGTAATTACAGAACTCCAATTTTTTTTTCACTTTTTGTATGTGTGTGTGGCATCACTTTACCCTTACAATATATACTTTATCACATTTTTAGGTAACAACAACGAAGCCTAGGTATGTTAATTAACTTTTTCTCCAAGATTACTAAAAATACTAGCTACAGAATCAAGACTCAAGTTTAGTTGCCAACAAATGCTTTTTTACTCAGAAAATTGGTCAGAACCAGTGCTGATCATGAAGCAATTTTGGTGTATTATTTAATTTGATAATAATGACTAAGTAAGAAATGTCCCTTGCTTATACTTCCATGTTCTAATCAAATAATTCTTAATTAGATAGGATATTTTTCCTTTTAAAAAAGCAATATTTTAATTCTATAACCTGTTAAATATTTTAAAATTGTACTTTGATATTTAGTTACAAGAAAGTGAACTAGAACAGGGATTTTTCCATATGGAGTTAAATGGAATTTGGTAGGACATTTCTGATAGTAAACAAATAAAAGTCATTTTTATTTACTGAAAGAATAGTGTTAAGTCAGTATCAGGCACACCGAGGTAGTTTCCAAATAACATTTTTTTTTTTTTTTTTATGAGGATGATGTGCTTGGACTTTATAGAAATTGAAAGGTTTCATGATACAGTAAAGGACAAATCTTATGAGCTTTCTTCTATTTATCATTTGACTGCTATAGAGAAAGATGCCACTTTATTTCTTTGATCTGTGAGAAAATTCTCTGTTCTCTAGTTTTATAGACATCATTAGTATTATTTGTCACTTATTGTTCAACAACAATGTGCAAGGTTAGGAATGAACAGTCACAGCCATAAAGTGAGAGGATAAAAAATAAGGAGGTATTTGCACGGCTAGTATCTTTCCTTCCAAGGATAAGCTATTCAGAGTTTCTAGTACTATTAATCAGAGAGCCACTTCTTTCTGGAAAACTGTGATGATAATGCTATTTTTCACTGGTTTTATTTTACCTAACCAGTAGCTCCTTCACAGTCTAAAACAAGTCTATCTCCCCTTTAGTTGGCAACATTTAAATATGGTCTGTAGATAGTTTCTCATTCATGTCTGACTCTTTGCAACCTCATGGACTGTAACCCACCAGGCTCCTCTATCCATGGAATTCTCCAGGCAAGAATACTGGAGCAGGTTGCCATTTCCTCCTCCAGGGGATCTTCCCAACCCCCAGGAATTGAACCCAGGTTTCCTGCATTGCAGGATCTTTACGATCTGAGCCACTGGGGAAGCCCTCAGTAGACTAGATAGTAGTGCTCTATTAATGTTAATCTCCTGATTTCGATCACTGTCCTGTGGGTATGGAAGAGAATGTCTTGGTTTTAGGAAATACACGTGAATTATTAGGAGAGAGAAGAGTTGTATGTCCGCAATGTACTCTCCAATGTTTCAGAAGAAAAGTACTAATACTGTGTTTGTTTACATATGTGTGAGAAAGAGTGAATGATAAAGTGAAAGAGTTAAAATGTTAACAGTGAGGAATACGGGTGAAGGGTGTACAGGAATTCTTTGTATTGTTTCTAAAACTTTTTCTGCAGGTCTGACTTCAAAATAAAATGCTTGGGAAAAAAAGAACAGTCTGCCTCCTCTTTCTGCCTGGCAATTCTCATGTCTGCAGTGTTGCTCCTGGTACTTTTCTATTACAATTCTACATTTCCTGATCACAACCCCTAATATTTTGGCTTCTAACACAAAGTTCTGTACTAAGTTCCACACCTATGAGGGCTTCGCCGGTGGCTCAGCAGTAAAGAATCCACCTGAAATGCAGGAGACACAGAGACACAGGTTCAATCCCCGTGTTGGGAAGATCTCCTGGAGAAGGAAATGGCAACCCACTCCAGCATTCTTGCCTGGGAAATCCCACGGACAGAGGAGCCTGATAGGCTTCAGTCCACGGGATTGCAACAGAGTTGGACATGACAGGATTAAACAATGACAACACCTATAAGCCAGAATCTCTACCTGTACATCCTACAAGATCTTGTCCTTCTTCCAAATCATTGACAATTAGTCCCTTTAGCTCATATTCACTAGCTCAGCAGGTTCTATTATTTCTTCTTAAAATATGCTCATTCTACATGGAGGGGTGGGTGGGAGGGAGGTCCAAGAGGGAGAAGATATTTGTATACTATGGCTGATTCACTTTGTTGTACAGTAAAAAGGAACACAACATTGTAAAGCAATTATCCTCCGAATAAAAATAAATCAAAAGGAAACATGTTCATGTTTGCCAGATCCTTTTCATCCCCATTACCACTAACATCTTTCAGGCCTATATTTCTTTCCTAGATCATTACAAAGGTCTCCTTACAGGTCAAATTTTCCAGTTTCACTCCAAACCATCCTGTGAACTGCTGCCAGATGACTGTCCTTAAAAATGACTAAGAGCACGTGACTACCACACTTAAAACGTCTTCCCTCATTGTTTAGAGTGGAGTCCAGTCTTTCTCTTCAAATATAATAAGCCCTCCAAAACATGATCTTTACCTTCCTTTCAATTATCTTTCTCCTCCACAGATTGCCCAAACTATTCATCATTTCCTGAAAGAGACATCATATTTTTTCATGCCTCCATACCTTCATTACTTCAGCTACCTGATGCAAAAAACTGACTCACTGGAAGAGACTGATGCTGGGAAAGATTGAAGGCAGGAGGAGAAAGGGACAACAGAGAATGAGAAGGTTGGATGGCATCACCAACTCAAGGACATGAGCAAACCCTGGGAGGCAATAAAGCACAGGGAAGCCTGGCATGCTGCCGTCCATGGGGTCGCAAAGAGTCAGACGTGACTGAGCAACTGAATAATAAAATACCTTCACACACAGGCACGCATACACCCTTTTGAATGAAATTATTCCTTCCTTCTCTTCATAGCTATACTGTCTCTCTTTACCAAGCCCTTGAGTAAACATAACCCTCTCTTTGAAGCTTTCTCTCATCCCTCCTTCTCTGCTACAGGTGGTTTATTGCTAAATGTATCGTGCTACCAATTTTGCCTTGACCAAACATAACTTCTATTGTTGCACTTACAGGATTGTATTTCTTTTATTTTTTCATGTTTATCTTCTGCAGAAAAGCATGAGTTCTTTGAGGGAAACTGACTTCTTACCAGCAGCATATAGTTGCAGAACTTCTACAAAACCTACTGATTAAGTTATGTAGTATAAGTGGAAGAAAAAATGTGAAGATAAGCCACACTAAATAGAGAATGCTTATTAATTTCTGAAGTTGTGTTAAGAGACAGAACTGCATTTTACTCTGAGAGAGAAAAGGCTTAAAATTAAATACTCAGATAAAGTAACACTTTGAAATCCAGTCACAATAAAAAAAAAATTCAGTCTGTCAGGTTTAAATAAGTAGTATCAGATGCTTTCCTATGTAACAATCAAAGCCAGAAATTTTTCAGAAAACATGATTAGAAAAAAAACAAATGGAAATAATAAACATTCTAAACAATTGCGGAGGCACAACATAATGAAATTTATTTGCTATTGTTTAGAAGTGTTTATATTATGAAAGTCATAATGTGGAATAATGTGAAACACACAAAATAATCAGTAGAAAAGGAAGAAACAAAATTATAAATAACAGTAATAATAATAATAATAATAATCACTACTGTTTATTGATTATTACATGGCAAGCACTGTGCTGGAACTCTATATATTTTATCTCATTCTAGTCTCAGAACAATCCTCAGTGTAGATATTATTGTTTATCCCATTTACTGATGAAGAACCTGTGTCTTAGGGAAGTTAATTAAATTACAGAAGTCACATAGTCTAGTAAGTGACAGAGCCAGGTCTTAAAGTCTGACTTGGAAACCCAAGCTCTTACCTATTGCACTAAAACAGAAATAATTCTTTAACCACATTTGACAATGTTTCTTTTGTCCCTTAGTGAGGAGAAGCTAAGAATCACATCAGAATCACATAGAATCTCCAGGGACTTCCCTGGTGGTCCACTGGTTAAGAACCCACCTTCCAGTGCGGGGGATGCAGGTTCGATCCCGGGTTGGCAACTAAGATCCCACATACCTCAGAACTAAGCCTGTGTGCCACAACTACTGAGCCCATGCTCCACAGCCAGAGATTTCATGCACTGCAATGAAAAGATCCCACATGAGGCAGCAAAGACCCCACACAGCGCAACAAAGACCAGACACTGCCAAATAAATAAATAAATATTTTTGGAAAGAATCAAACTCCATTTTAATTATAGTACTTGGATGAGACTAAATTTTGTGACCATGCTCTTGCGATCATGAGAGCAGCAGTTGGGAATGGTGTATTCCCTGAAGGGAATATATATTTACCATGTCAATCATTTATTCACTAAGTAAATCCCCCAACCATAATTGAGAATCAGACAGCCAGTGACAGCTGGAGATGTGAGAAGAGAGAAGTCTCCCATGTCTTGGGCTAGACAGCCATTGATCTTTGTCCCCCAATAAAAGAGATAGGAAATGGTTTTGGTGGAAATTGATGACCTGCTGCTGGCACATAGTCAAAGTGTTTGCCTGATCAGAGAAGGGGATCAAAAATTGGAATTTGTGCAGAAGTTGTATGTTCTCACTAGGTATCTATTTTATACATAGTATCAGTAGTGTATATAAATCAATCTCAATCTCCCAGGTCGTCCCACCTTTTCCCCTTGGTGTCCATATGTTTGCTCTCTATGTCTGTATCTCTATTTCTACTTTGCAAATCCACCTATACCATTTTCTAGATTCCACACATATGTGTTAATATATGATATGTATTTTTCTGTTTCTGACTTACTTCACTCAATATGACAGTCTCTAAGTCTACATACGTCTCTACAAATGACCCAATTTCGCTACTTTTTATGGCTGCCCGATTGCTAATTCCTCTCCTACCAGCCTTCTGCCACCACACACAGGCCCTTAAATTCAGACATACTGAGTTATGAGCACTTGTCCAAATGTGCTGTTCTCTCTTTTGCATTTGGACACATGATACTGTTTCTGTGTGTAATTCATTTCCCCAAACTCTTCCCTCATTCTGTCTCTGAAATTGATTCCTTTGGGTCCAATTCAAGAGTCATCTTTTCTAAGAAAACTTTCAGGACTAGAATTGAGCTTTGTATGCTCTACTCTCCCTTAAAATTCTGTGGAGACTTGAGCTTTAGACTTTATCACACTGCATTGTTATGATATGTTTACCCATCTACTTCCTTTTAATACCACGTGCTCTGAGGTGCCTGGCCTCGGGAAGGACATGGTGATATTTGTTGAGGGAGTGAATGGCCGGTAATCCTCTTATTCATCCATAGTCACTGCTTTAGTCCTAGGAGATTTGCATGTACCCTTTCTTGTGCTAAAGTCCTGTAGACTGGAGGCTGGCTCTTCCTTTAATTTGCAAATAAGTCCAATAGAAATTGAAATTAATAAGGAGGGCAGAAAAGGACTTAAAATGAAAAATTTGACAGTATTTTTTTTCTTCCTTAGTTATATTCATTGAAGTTATTACTGATATTTTCATGTATTTACTATATGAATTAAATTGATGATACTTAGGATATGGTCAAATGTATAACATATAGCTATATTATTTACTGCTTTCAAGATAGTTGCTGAAGGAAGCATTTCTTTTTTTTTAAGTGTTCACTAAGTAGATTTTTTATGAACAGTTTTCCTATTGTCCTTTTTTCACTGAAAAAAAAGATACACTTTTCCTTTAAGCAAGATTGTTGTTTAGTCGCTATGTCGAGTTCAATAGACTATAGCCTGCCAGACTCCTCTGCCCATGGGATTTTCCAGGCAAGAATACTGGAGTGAGTTGCCATTTCCTTCTTCAGGGGATCTTACCGGACCAGGGCTTGAACCTCATCTCCTACAATGGCAGGCAAATTCTTTACTGCTGAGCCACATGCACACACCTTGAGAAATCCAATTTTGACAATAGTTCAAGGTAAAATGAATTTACTTTCTTTGAAAATGTCACAGTAGTATATAAATTTGTTTTTCTTGTCTAAATAAGGACAGGATACTATAACTGAACAGTTATACAGAACAGTATACTGAATAGTATACTAAAACTGAACACTTTTTCTATTTTCTTTTATCACTGTAAAAAAAGACACACTTTTCCTTTAAACAAGGTACAGTATTTGAAATGAATGAAAGTACATCAGGACACAAAGATTTAATTAATTCTCCCAATTTATACCCACTAAGACTTCATAGCTCTTTGTGAATAAATCTTTCACTATCATGTCATTTTTTTCTGGCACTGTTATCCCATTCGTGGAGTAGTAGAATATATTGATCTGACTTTTGACACAATAATCAAATTTCATTTAACTTTCAAATGAATTTGAATTACAACGTTTGTAATAGAGATCAATACTTTTGTATTGGAACATAATTGCTTTACAATGTCGTGTTAGTTTCTGCTGTACAACAATGTGAATCAGCCATATGGATACATATATCCCCTCCTTCTTGAGCCTTCCTCACACCCTCACCCCCATTTTACCGCTTTAGGTCATCACAGAGCATCAAGCTAAGTTTACTTGCTTTTTAAATTAATATATATTTATGGAACAGACTGTTTTACTGGAAGTTTCTGTCCCAGAGTGTATGACCTTTCTATTTTAAATGATCAAGGGAGAGCCTTTCTGTTCTGCTGTGTTCAAGTTCTATTTTGCTAGTATTTCATTGCATAAAAATGAGTATGGATTATGACTCATCATGATACTGACACCCTTACACACCCCTTCTTTCTAATTGTGAAATCAAGGTTCTGTATTTTTCTTATAATTACATTAACTCCCCTACTCATAGCTTTCCCTCTACCACTGATTGAATATTGTTCTTACTTCTTCTTCTGGGCAATTTTGCCCCAGATACATATCTGAAAAAATATTTAAGCTATTTTTTTCCCAAGACTCACCCAAACCAATGTGAACTGACTCTATATGCCATCAGCCTCCATATCAAGATTTCATCTGCAAGGGTTGTTTCAAATTTCTTCTTTGGTTGTAAAGTACTTCATGCACTCAAAAAGGCATAGAGACAATAAACACATGAGAACATGCTAACATCATTAGCCATCAAGAAAATGCAAATTAAAACCATCACGCTCAATAGCATAGCTGTAAAAAAAAAAAGACTAAAAAATAACAAGTGTTGGTGAGGATGTGAAGAAATTAGAATACTCAGACATCCCTCATGGGAATGTAAAATGACACTTTGGAAAACACTTTGACAGGTCCTCAGAATACTACACGTAGAGTTAACGTATGACCTAGTTATTCCACTTCTAGGCGATGTGAACATATGTCCACAAAAGAACTTATACACAAGTGTTCATAGCAGCATTATTGACCAATTATGGACCAAAAGTGGGCATAATCCAAATCTCCATCAACTGATGTTTGGATAAACAAAACATGATATATCCAAACTATGGCACATTATTTGACCATGAAAAGAAGTACTGATATGAAATGACCAACATAGGCAAATCTATAGAGACAGAAAAGATTAGTGCTTGCCTAGGGCTGTAGAAGATTTGGAGGAAATGAGGAGTAACTACAAATGGGTTCATGGTTTCTTTTGGGAGTAATGGAAATATTTTAAAAATTGATTATTGTGATAGTTGCACAACTTTGTGAATACACTAAAAATCATTAAATTGCATAATTTAAATTGGTGAATATACATGGTATGTGAACTTCGTTTCAGCAAATTATGTTAGAAAATACACAGAATAAAAGAACCTACACACGGCATAAAGAATATGTAGCAGAGACCATTAAGATATCGCTAAGGTTTTTAAATATGTTGTTTTGTTATTTTTCCACCAAATTTTTTTAAAAAGCAAAAGTTTGATGCAGGATACAGGATGCTTGGGCTGGTGCCCTGGGATGACCCAGAGGGATGGTACGGGGAGGGAGGTGGGAGTGGGGTTCAGGATGGGGAACACGTGTACACCCATGGTGGATTCATGTTGATGTATGGCAAAACCAGTACAATATTGTAAAGTAATTAACCTCCAATTAAAATAAATAAAATAAATAAATTGAAATCCTTGGTCTTCACTTTCCCCACCTTACCCAGAAATAACCACTATCATAAAGTTGGTGAGCATCACTCCTATGCATATTTTGACCCTTTTACTACTTATGTGTATATACATTAACAAAATATGAATCTACTTTGAATGTTTTTGACATTTTACATAAATGGTATAATAAAAAGTAGCTTTCAAAGTTTTCTTTTTCACTTAGTATGGTATTTAAAATTTTTAAATGTGACCAGTAAACTTACATACCTACATCGCCACTTAAATTCTATATAGTACTCCACTGTGTTAAAATAGCACAATTAATTTACCCATTGTTCTTGTAATGAAAATTCAAGCTGTTTTCAAACATTTACTGCTACAAAAAAAAAAAACTTGAAAAAATCCTTGAACATGTTTCTATGGATGTATTTACCATAGTTTATCTAGAGGTATATATATTTAAAGTTGAAAATTTATGGGTAAAAGGTTATGATCAATTTAAATATCGTGTAAGCTAATTTCCAACATTTGTCTCAATTTACATCCTTGCTGAAGTGTTTAAGGATACTGTTTGCTCCCACCATGGCCCTCTCTTGGTATTATCAATCACTTCAAATCACTTCAGTGTAATGGTGGTGAAATAATATCTCCTTGTATTTTTAGCTATTATCCCTTCAGATATTTCCTCAGGTCTTTCTCCTTCTTGGCCCCTATAATGCAAATACTGGTGTGTTTAATGTTGTCCCAAAGACTCTGATGCTGGGAGGGATTGGGGGCAGGAGGAGAAGGGGGCGACAGAGGATGAGATGGCTGGATGGCATCACTGACTCGATGGACATGAGTTCGGGTAAACTCCGGGAGTTGGTGATGGACAGGGAGGCCTGGCTTGCTGCGATTCATGGGGTCGCAAAGAGTCGGACACGACTGAGCGACTGAACTGAACCGAACTGAACTGAGAGGACTTTTAGGCTGTCTTCAGTTTAGTTTTGTTTCGTTTTTCATTCTTTTGTCTGTATTCTGTTTTGCAGTAGATTTCCACCCTTCCGTCTTCCATATCACTTATCCATTCTTCTCCCTCAATTATTCCACTACTGATTCCTTCAAATGTATTGTTTATCTCTGTTTGTTTGTTCTTTAGTTCCTCTACATTTTCGGTAAACATTTCTTGCATCTTCTCCATTCTTTTTCCAAGATCCTGAATCATCTTCTCTATCGTTATTCTGAATTCTTTTTCTGGAAGGTTATCTCCACTTCATTTAGTTATTTTTCTCGGGTTTTATCTTGTCACTTCATCTGGGACATAACATTCTACATTTTCATTTTGATTAATTTTCTGTGATGTAGGTTTCATTCTAGCAGCTTTGGGACTGTAATTCTTCTTGCTTCTTTTCAATATCTCATTGTATTTTAATTCTATTTTCTTGAATTTGGGTGTGATTGAGCACCTCTGTGTCTACTGTCCTTTGGGTATTGTTTCTGTAATATTTTTTCCCCTATCCATTGCTTATTTTCCTATTGGGTTATTTATTTTATTCACTCTTATTTGTAGGAACTCTTCATGTATTTTGGATTCTAATACTCTGCTAGCATATGTATTTCAAAAATCTATCCCAATTTTGGTTTGCTTTTTAAGTTTTTAAATAATGCCTTTGTCAGATGCAGGTTTTCAGTTTTTATATCATTAAATTTAACAATCTGTTCTTATGGTAGGTGCTTTCAGAGATATGAACAAATTTGGCTTCATTTTTTGCTGCACGTTTTAAGATTTCACTTGTTGTATATGAATCTTAATTCACCTGAAATTATTTTTTTATTGTGTGAAGCAGAAAAATATTTTTCTTTTCCTTTAATACCATGTATCCCAGAACCCTTTCTTCAACTGACTGATAACTGTTATACCTCAAGTTCCCTGTATAGATTTTTGGCCATTTCTGGACTATTGATTCTTTCTCCTTGGTCTATTTGTCTTTCTTTGTGTTAGTACAATGCGGTTTTAATTGCTGTACCATATAAATCTTGCTCTCTGGCTATATTTGGTTACCCTATCTGCAGCGCTTTGGAAAATTACAGAATAAATTTGTGAAGCCAAATACTCTAGGAAATAAATTTCTCAAAATGATAAGATGTTGGCATTGATTTTGGAATGTTATTTGGAATAATTCACAGTGGTACCTGTTAGCGATCTGTACAACTACCTGAAAATATTTTGAATCATGACCAGCTGCTATGACTTTGGCTTGCAAAGGAAATTGCCTCTGGATATTGAATAGTATACCTACTATGGAAAAGAATTTTCATCTGAAATTGTGTAGAACTCCATTAAAACACTGGTGCTATGAGAAAGTTTTGCCTTCAGTTTTTTATAATATAAAACTATGTATATATGGAGCTATATACTATGTGTATATGGAAAAGTTATTTTAGAGGCAAAATAAATTCTGAAATAGTAAGACATTAATTGTAATATGAGTTTCTATGGTGCATAACAAAACATCCATATACACAGTATTTATAGTAAAAATTATTGAATACACTGAAATACACAAACAGAAAAATTAACAACACGGAATAGATCTTACCATGGTAGTATTAGCACTAGGCAAATAGCTTTTCTGACCCTGAGTTCTTGATCATTGCCTGTTCGGAAGTTTCCCCTGAAAATAGCATCATTAATTACAGCTCAACATTTCTCAAGATGATTTGCCCACATGTCAGTTTCCCCTCTCAACTTTCCTATTTCTGTCATTGGTATCATTGTCTTTACAGTATCCCAGATTCAAAACCTTGGAATTATCCTTGATTTTTTACCTTCATATAATCTACCTCTCCAGATGCCCCATTATCTCCTGGGCTTCCCAGGTGGTAAAGAACTGGGCTGCCCAGTGGTAAAGAACCCACCTGCCAATGAAGGAGACGTAAGAGATGCAGGTTCGATCCCTGGGTTGGGAAGATCCCCTGGAGGAGAGCATGGCAACCCACTCCAGTATTCTTGCCCAGAGAATCCCATGGAGAGAGGCGCCTGGTGGGCTACAGTCCATGGGGCCACAAAGAGTCAGACAGAAATGAAGTGACGTAGCACACATGCAGTCTCTCTATGGTAGGCAGAATGATGGCCCCTCCTTCCCCTACCCTCAAAGGTGTTCATGACCTAATCCCTGAAAACTGTGACTATGTCATGTTACATAGCAAGGGGAAAATCAGAAATTGGAAATGGAATTAAGGCTGTTAATCAACTGTCTGCAAAACAAGGAGATTATCCCGGTATAAACCAGACCCAGAGTAATTGCTTGCTTGCTTAGTTGCTCAGTCACATCCAACTATTTGCAACCCCATGGACTGTAGCCTGCCATGCTCCTCTGTCCATGGGGATTCTCCAGGCAAGAATATTGGAATGGATTGCCATGCCCTCCTCCAGGAGATCTTCCCAACCCAGGGCTCAAACCCAGGACTCCCGCATTGCAGGTGGATTCTTTACCATCCAAACCACCAGAGAAGCCCAAGAATACTAGAGGGGGTAGCCTATCCTTTTTCCAGGAGATCTTCCTGACCCAGAAATTGAACCAGTGTCTCCTACATTGCAGATGAATTCTTTACCAGCTGAATTATCCAGGAAACCCAGAGTAATACAGGAGTCCTTTAAGTGTGGAAGACTGAGATAGAAGATTCAGTGTTAGAGTGATAGGCCTTCAGAAAGGGTTAATAAGCTTTCTTGGCTTTGAAGATAGAAAGGGACCATGAACCAAGAAAGGTGGGCAACGTCTAGAAGCTAGAAAAGATAAACAGATCCTCCCCTAGAGCTTCCAGAAGGAATGTAGCTGGCCAACACCTTGATTTTAGTCCAGCAGAACCCATTACAGACTTCTAACCTTCCAGAATGGCAAGATAACATATCTGTGTTGTTCTAAACCCTCAAGTCTGGGGTAATTTGTTAGAGCAGCAAGAGGTAACAAATACACTCTCCAGCCACCGATCACGTCTCCACTGGTTCTTACTTTACGCTTCCTCTCAAATGTCCTTTTCATCTCAATTTCTAGTGGCAGTATCCAGTTCAGGCCTTCATTTATTAGCTCTGGGTGTTGCAATAGATGCCTAACCATGATACAATGGACATAGTCCTAAATTGTGAGGAGGGATACTTGGTTTCTAGTCTGTCTCTGCTATTAATTAGCTTATGACCTAAGGATATCTCGATGCCAAACTTCATGACCCTCTACGCAACACACACATACACACACTCTCACATTAGAAGATGATTATTTCCATTATTTCTAGCCATTTTAAAGCCACTGGATAGCTTGTCTACCTCTTATATCCTCACTTCTTCAATCCATACTATGCATCTGTCTAGAATGCTTCTTAAATCCTATTTTGTATAAATTACACACAATTGTACAAACCTGCATTGACTTTTCATTACTTATAGATTACATTAGTCCCTATTAAAGAACTTTTACAATCTGCATACTGCCCCATCTCTCTCCAAGTTTTTTTTTTTTTTTTTTTTCTCTCCCAGAATATCCTGCCCTACCCATTTCAGTAAAACAGATGTATTCATTCATTCCTCAAAGGTGGCCCCTTCAGGCTCTTCCTCCCTCCTGCAATATCCATACCCCACATTTCTAATTATCTGAGTCTCACTCTTGTAAGAGTGAGAGTGGGCTTCCCTGGTGGCTCAGAGGTTAAAGAGTGTGCCTGCAATGCGGGAGACTTGGGTTCGATCCCTGGGTTGGGAAAGATCCTCTGGAGAAGGAAATGGCAACCCACTCCAGTATTCTTGCCTGGAGAATCCCATGGATGGAGGAGCTTTGTGGGCAACAGTCCACGGATTGCAAAGAGTCAGACACAACTGAGCAATTTCACTTTCTTTTCACTTTTCACTCTTGTAAACATTTCCCAGGTGGTGCTAGTGGGGAAAGACCCACCCACCAATACAGTAGATGCAAGAGACACAAGTTGGGTCCCTGGGTTGGAATACCCCCTGGAGTAGGAAATGGTAACGCACTCAAATATTCTTGCCTGGAAAAGTCCATGGACAGAGGAGCCTGGTGGGCTACAGTCCATGGGGTCACGAGGAGTCGGACACGACTGAGTGACTGAGCACGCACACACCTTCTGCAAAGGGCCCAGTAACTGCCACCCTCCACGGTTACTGCCTCTACTGTGTTTCTCAAATTAAATTCTGATAGGAACTCACAGATGATCTAAATTTTCCAACTCAACACTTGGGGTTGAAAAGGGGTGGAGAAGAGCCATAAGTAAAAAGAGAAACTCGTTCAAAGGGCTAAAGCTTTGCTTTTCAAGTCTCTGGAAAGAGTGAGGAAACAAATGTAGTCACAACTAATCTGGTACTTTCTTGCTTTAGTAGTTCTCCCTTCATGGGTATGTCTTGTCTCCCAAAGTATAAGCCTTTAATGACAGGGTCATTTCTTATATTTCTTTTATCCCTATCAATTAGAAAAGAGTCTGATGTCTTACCAACAAAAGTTACTCACTGGTTTGCTCAGGGTTACAACACATAAATAGTAATGACATTAACATACCAAATCCAGTTTTAGTTTCCACAGTTCACGAGGGATTCAAAATACTTAGAAAGTATTGAAACAATGAGTTCATCCATCTAATATTTATGAAAAGCTTGCTTGAGCTCAGTGTATGTTAGCCAAATAATCCCCAATGCTGGAATATGTAGACTCTCACTTAATCTCCTTAATGCCTCGGCCTCCAAAACCCACCTCCCCAGCAGCACTGTTTGTATCTGCCAAACATGACTCATAGTCTCTGATCCTTCTTGAATTCCTCTGGATTCTGGGAGGAAGTTCTTCCTACCACTGATTCAAAGCCTACCTCACTGCAAGCTGTAGAGTCACATAAATCCTAGAGGGGATTCATTTCCCCCACAACTTCCCAAGAAGAGCAATGTCTTAAGAACCTGGGCATCTGTGGGTGGTAGTATAATAAATTAATTGCCATACTACAACTTCATGAAACATTTTTAGATATCCTTGATTTAGTTAACTCCTAATAGCATTTATCCAGATTCTTTGCATGAAACTCTGTCAGAGCCACCTATTCAGCCTATGTTTTCAATGCTGACTACAGCATTATCTCCATGAGGGCTTTATATCTTTGCCATTTTATCCTGAAACCAGGATTTCTTCCTGATCAACTTACACTCTCATATTCCATGATGCTAATAGCTGAGTTGCCCTGATGGAGGTGAGCTGTTGGTTCAAGTCTAGGGTAAAGATTTTAACCCAAAGTGAACCTGAGTACTTGGTCTGAAATCTCAGACAGCATGTCAGCATAGATCCATCACTGAGAATCTTAGGCAATTATATTTAAGAACAGTTTGTTGTTCTGTCACTAAGTCATGTCCAACTCTTTGTGAGCCCATGGTCTTTCACACACCAGGCTTCCCTATCCTTATTATCTCCCAGAGTTTGCTCAAACTCATGTCCATTGAGTTTGTGATGCCATCCAACCATTTCATCCTCTGTCGCCCTCTTTTCCTCCTGCCCTAATATTTCCCATCATCCCAGCCGACTCTTTTCCAATGAGTCGGCTCTTCAAATCAGGTGGCCAAAATATTGAAGCTTCAGCTTCAGCATCAGTCCTTCCAATAAATATTCACGGTTGATCTCTTCTAGGACTGACTGATTTGATCTCCTTGCTGTCCATCACATATGGCTAAACATTTGTTTCAATTGCTTTTTCGCTATGGTCTATTTTTTTTCAGTTGTCTTTTTCCTTTTTTCCCCCACACTTAAATGTACTTCCACATACACATTGCACCAACTGTCAGTAGCATACAAATGCCTCCTTCTTTGGCTTGTCAGTGACATAAATTTTTTTCTAGCATATCCTGACAAGGGCATTGTATTTGAAATGTCATTTCCTTCTCTCGTTTAGTCACGGAATTTAAGTCTCTTTCAAATATTCTGTCTTTCTCATACACAATCTTTTGCCTGTACAACATTTTTTTCTTTCCCACACCAAATGTATATATTTATATGACATAATAGAACAGTAAGGAAATTACTGCTTCAGCTTTCTAAAATCATGATAGTACCTTGGAGCTAATATGCTATAAATTAGCTATTTCAGTCATATATGTGTGTGTGTGTATACATAGATATACTTGCAATGCATAACCATCCATAAACCATGAGTAATATACCGATGTACAAAGTCACACATATAAACTAACTATTGCTGATTTAAATATACATCACTAGTCTACCCACATAGTTACAGGGTTCCCCAGGTGGTGCTAGTGGTAAAGGACCCGCCTGCTAATACAAGAGACATAAGAGATGTGGGTTCGATCCCTGGGTTGGGAAGATCCCCTGGAGGAGAGCATGGCAACCCACTCCAGTATTCTTGCCTGGAGAATCCCATTGGTTACCACCCAATGACTATTTCAGAGCATGATCATTCTGTAAAGAACCAGAGCTGAGGATAGGAAGAAACAAAGGGATAAAGTAAGTAGACAGACAGGGTTTCCCAGGTGGCACTAGTGGTAAAGAACCCACCTGCTAATGCAGGAGACTTAAGAACCATGGGTTTGATCCATGTGTCGTGGAAGATTCCTCTGGAAGAGGGCATGGCAACCCACTCCAGTATTCTTGTCTGGAGAATCCCATGGACAGAGAAGCCTAGCAAGCTATTGGGTCACAAAGTATCAGACATGACTAAAGCAACTTAACATGCACACGAGTAGACAGACAGTTCTCTCCATGCAGGAGACCTGGGTTTAATCCCTGGATTGGGAAGATCCCCTGGAGAAGGTAAGAGTTACCCTTGCCAGTATTCTGGCCTGGGGAATTCTATGGACAGAGGAGCCTGGCAGGCTACAGTCCATGGGGTTGCAAAGAGTCGGACAGGACTGAGTGACTTTCACTTTCAGCTAGCCATAGCAGACACAAAGGCCAGAGTCTTGAGACCCAACTCAGAGCGACCCAGGCTAAATAACTGCCTTGACAAAACTCTGACTGACCCGTCTTCAGGCCTAAATGTGACAACTGCTTTAGGCCAGAGAAACATCCTGAATGGATAGTGAGGCTTTGAGGAAACTGCTTGAAAATGTCTTGAGGAACTCAGTCCAGTCTTTATGATAGCAATGTGACTCCTAGGATATAGGCGGTATTTGACTCATGCATGAGACTTAACGGGGAAATGTAAATAGCAATGGAAGATGAAGCAATAGTGAAATAAAAGGCAAATATGAGGAAAAGGCCAGTGCAAGCTTCAAAGCAATGTTGACAGTAATTCCGAAAGAATAAAACAGGCAAGGATGAAATCTTTTAAACCAGTAAGAAGCCTAATAATAGATTACAAGCTCTGTAAGGGCAAAGATCTAGGGATCTGTTGGGAGAGGCAGTCGGCTAATGGGCCCTAAGAGTCCCATCAGAGTCATGCTAAGTATGCCAAGAGCACAAGGCCTCCACTGGTCTTACCTGGGCCATTTCTCAGGGTTACATGTGTAGCAAGCAACTTGGGAGGGAAGGGCTTCCCAAGCGGCTCAGTGGCAAAGAATCTGCCTGCCAAGCAGGAGATGCGGGTTTGATCCCTGAGTCAGAAAGATCCCCTGGAGAAGAAAATGGCAACCCACTCCAGTATTCTTGCCTGGAGAATCCCTTGGACAGAGGAGCCTGGAGGGCTATAGTCCAGGGAGTCACAAGGAGTCAGACACAACTTAGTGACTAAATAGCAATAGCAACTTGGGAGGGAAGAGGTAACTCCCCTCAAAGAACAACTTGTTCTCTCTGAAACTGATGGATTCTGCAAGCAAGTGTTGCTCTCCTGTAATGCAACCCAACACGTATGGAGGCATCCAGGTAGGCCCATCTGAGTTATCCTGTGGAAACTGGGGGGTGTGAGAAACTGACACAAGCGAAGAGAAAGCTCATGTTGGCTGCTGTGCCCGGAGTAATAAAGTCCTTAGTCTTTCACCCCAGTCTCAGGTCTCCTGCCAGCATCCAGACACAATAACAGGCTTGCTTATTAACCTGAAAACTGAGTAAGATCCCAACCCTTCCTCAGGTCAACTCCCACCACCCAGAATAGTACCCAGCGAAGAGGGGTTGTATGATTTGTTAAATGAGTCCCTTACTTAATGAATATCTGAATTTGCTTTATCTTACTATTAACCTCACTTATAAGCATTAAATTAATTGACATATAGTTGTGAAATCATGAGGCCTATTATTTATTCCTGATTAAAATATCATGCTAAGGAGACATCTCTGGTGTTCCAGTAGTTAAGAATCCACCTTCTAATGCAAGGGACTTGGGTTTGATCCCTGGTCAGAGAATTAAGATCCCACATACTGTGGGGCAATTAAACCTGCATGCCACAACTACTGAGCCCACGAGCCATAACTAAGACCCGACACAGCCAAATAATTTTTTTTTTTAATGATCATTCAAGGTGCTTACTACTTAAGTTCAAATAAAATGGAGTTGGTGAAATTCCCTTTAAGAAATGCAGGCAGCCCAAGCAATTTGAAGGTACACTGTTTGCGTTTGTGCATCTCCAAGGAATTATAACCTTCTGAGGACAAGAACTGTGTCTTTTCACCCTTGGATCCCCAACACTTAGTATGTGCCTGGCACATTTAAAGGGCATAATAATGATGATGATGATAAGATAATAACAACTATCATTTGTTGAGTACCTACTGCATGCCAGGCCATGTGCTCAACACTTCATATTTAATCCTCAGAACCATAACTTAAGTAATATTATTATATCTATTTGAAAAATGAGGATCCACCAGGGACTGAGCCCATTTCTCCTGCATTGGTGGGTGAATTCTTTACTGCTGAGCCACCAGGAAACCCTAGAGGGGAAGGATGGAGTGGAAGGTGGGAGGGAGGCTCAAGAGGGAGGGGACATATGTATACCTATGATGGATTCACATTGTTTTATGGCAGAAACCAACACAACATTGTAAAGCAATTATCCTCCATTTAAAAGTAAATAAATTTAAACTAAAAAAAAACAACAACAACAAAAAACAAAAACAAGGCTCCAGAGGCACAGAGAGGGGAGGAAGCTTGCCCATAGACATACATCTAGTAAGTGGTGCATGTGATGGGTTGAACACTGATGCCCAAAGATCTCCACATCCTAATTCTTGGACCCTGCAAATGTTACTAAAGAGACTCTGCAGGAGTGATTAATTTAGAGATCTCAACACAGAAGATTATGCAAGTTTGTCTGGATGCATCCTGAATGCCATTACAAGTGTCCTTGTAAGAGGAAGACTGAAGGAGATTTCAAAGACAAGGGAGAAGAAAGCAACGTGATCACTGATGCAGATGCTGCACAGCTGGCTTTGAAAATGGAGGAAGGGATCACAAGCCAAGGAGTGCAGCTGTCCTCTAGAAGATGAACGAGGCAAGGAATGGATTCTCCCTTAAAGCTCCTGGAGGGAGCACAGCTGTGCCAACACCTTAATTTCAGCCCAGTGATGCTGGTTTCAGACTTTCAGCCTCCAGAACTATGAGAGAATAAATTTCTGTTGTTTTCAGCCAAGAAAAATAAAGAAAAAAGAAATGCTGCCAATAATTCCCAATGATATGTCAATTCATGGGCTAATCATTTATAACATATTTGAGAGAAAGCATCAAAATCTTAGTTACATTACATATCATATATTTTAATTTTGTGTTTAATATTTTTAAGTGCATTTTATGAAAATAGTGAATACCAATTAATAAGGAAATGAAAAAAGACCTCTTGCTATTAATTTTACCCAGACCAGAAATCCAGATCAAGAAGCCTAACAAAAATAAACAGCCTAATTTTTCCCTTCCCCCTTAAGAAAGTCACTGGTTTCAGATCCTCTGAAGCTATTGACATTAAGACCTCATAGATAATCCTCTCACTTCTATCTAGAATTGATTTATCAATACATAAATAACCACTGATTAATGATATCTGCCAACAGAATCTTTTCCAATTATATACTAAAAAATAAAACAATTGAGACTTCAATTCTGTGCAGCAAGGCGTATGTGGTGTGCCAGTCTCTGCTGTGTACTTTCACATACACAGCGATGCATAATTTCTGAGCAACACCTGGCAGGTACGAAGTCTCTGTAACTGGCTCATTGTATTTTTCTCAATAGGTCGCAACCCTTTTTTGCATGTGGGCTCCACACCTTTCTAAACACTTGGTAATTTATGGGAGAGGCAACTTTCTTTTCCTGGTGAGAGGCTGTCGAATTTGTTTTAGCTGAAATGGAGAACTTCCTTTATAGTTTAAACCGCGTCCAACTGTAAACTACCAGCAGGGACACAAGAAACACTGGAACAAAACTTCAGTGTGCAAAATGGGTCATCAGTGTTTGTTCAAGTCTTTAAATATGGCGGTCGCCTAATCTTCTCTAGATGTCTAAAAATAAATTGAAGCTGAAAAGTACTTTATTATGAACAGAATAAAATGGGGCCATGAGAGTAAGCTCATTACACTTTTTTTTTACCACCACTCTTTCATCTTTCTTCAAACAATTCACTCACGTAGGATTCTAGAACCTTATGGTTTGGACTAATATGGTCATTAAAATCCCATGTTTATAAATGAAGATCAACTAAAACATTTAGATTATTCAGATCATCACATTTAGTGGAAAAAAAACAATATCTTTTGAAGTAAAACAAACGTGGAGCTATGTAAATTTTCTTAAGAGGTATTGCACCTAATAATGTTGTTTGGTAGCTCAGTGGTATCCAACTCCATGGACTGCAGCACACCAGGCCACCAGGCTTCTCTGTCCTTCACCATCTCCCAGGGTTTGTTCAAACTCATGTCCATTGAATTGGTGATGTCATCCAACAGTCTTATCCTCTGTCATACTCTTCTTCTTTTCTTCTTCTTTAATAATAACAATTTAGAATTTATTAAAATGTACATATATTTTTTAGGTCACCTCATAACAAGTTTGTCAAATTTTAATGCAGATTTGCCTCATTTCTGCTCTGAAGCAGAATTTTATAAGATGCTCAGTGATCTCATTACAACCAAAAAAAAAAAAAACCCCTATTGTATTAATTTTTAAAAGCATTTTTAAATCACTGTCATACCCACTTTCTTGCATATTATTATATATAATATTAATATATTTACAATATTTATAATATTAATATATTTACAATCATCTCTTCATTAGTCTATTGCTACCACTAAAAGACTGAAGATCCTTGATGGTATTTCTATAATCATACCCACTTAAATGCTTGCTACTGCTGCTAAGTCACTTCAGTAGTGTCCGACTCTGTGTGACCCCATAGACAGCAGCCCACCAGGCTCCCCCGTCACTGGGATTCTCCAGGCAAGAACACTGGAGTGGGTTGCCATTTCCTTCTCCAATGCATGAAAGTGAAAAGTGAAAGGGAAGTCGCTCAGTCATGTCCGACTCTTCGAGACCCCATGGACTGCAGCCCTCCAAGCTCCTGTGTCCAGGGGATTTTCCAGGCAAGAGTATTGGAGTGGGGTGCCATCGCCTTCTCCGACTTAAATGCTTGGAACGCCCTAAATTATTAGTTAAGAAATTCCCTGGTGGTCCAGTGGTTAGGACTCCGAGCTTCCACTGGAGGGGGCTTGGGTTCCATCCCTGTTTAGGGAACTAAGCTGTACGACATGGCCAAAAATAAATAAATGTTAAAAATTTTAAAATAATTTTAAAATAGATTATTGGTAAATGTTGGCTTAATAAATAAATTTGTATTCCCCCTCTATTCAATTTTCAACTTAGAGCTCTTTTACCTCTACACACACTTCTTAGGTTTTCATCCATATGTGGAGAGCATCCAAATATGTCTGTCCATCCAGCCACTCCCTCCAGATCTCAAGTCTTTTTATTTCAGCTGATTGCCGATATTCCCTCTGAATGCCCTGCAAGTCTGTACTCTCAACATGTGTAAAATTAAATTCACAGTAGTTTCCACTAATTCAATTCAACTTTAAAACTACAACTCAAGAGATATTTGTTGACATCCCTTTGCAAACAGCACTCACTAGACAATGGGGGTGAGATGAGCAAGATAGTGTCAGGCCTCAGGAGGCTTATAGACTAGTAAGGGAGATGAGCACTTTCAAGGTACCAGGTGCAGTGTGATGAGTATTAGAAGAACAAACTAAGAACTGAAAATTCTGGAACTGCTCACAAACACCAACTCTTCAGGAAGCAAGGACATTTTGACAGAAGCTAGATATGAACTTAAAAAAAAAAATCTCCAAAATTTTGGCTTCAATGGATCCTGACCTGCTTTATCACTTGCTCCACATTCTTAGCTTTAACTTGCTGGAGGTGGTCTGTGTATCTCCCCAACCTTTAGACCCCTACTTGCTGTCTGAGAACTGGCATCCTGGCTCCCATCTATCTGGCCTTCTGTGCTCTCATTCGGCCTCAACTTGCTTCCAAATCTGTAAGATGTACTCTACGAGGGGACTTCCCTAATGGTCCAGCAGTTAAGACTCCGTACTCTCCTTTGGTTCCGGAGCGTGAGGCTCTGGCAGAAACATTCATGAGCGGGTGACCCAGCACGGTCCTTCTTGGAACTGGATAGCCATTTTACTTCCCTTGCCGTTAAGTCACTGAGCCCGGAAGATTAGAGAGTTTTATTTCTGGGATTCCTGTAGACACACCCACCCACATACATACGTACATATATATATATATACATATATATTTTTTTTTAAAAGACTATGCTCTCAATGCAGGGGACTGGGATTCAGTCCCTGGTCAGGGGACTAGATTCTACCTGCTGCAATTAAAGACCCCACATGCTGTAACTAAGACCAGGCTCAGCCTAACTCCATGAGGTCACAGAGTTGAACACAACTGAGCACACATGCATACAAATAAATAAAAATTTAAAATATATATTTTAAAATGATGTGTGCTTTTAAAATGGATAACCAACAAGGTTCTGCTGTATAGCACAGGGAACTCTGCTCAATGTTATGTGGTAGCCTGAATGGGAGGGGAGTCTGGGGGAGAACGGATACATGTATATGCATGGCTGAATCTCTTTGCTGTCCACCTGAAACTATCACAACATTGTTAATGGGCTATACTCCAATATTAAATTAAAAGTTTTTTTAAAAGATGTATACTGAGAGGAAGTAAAATATCATATTTCAGGAAATACTTTAAGAATCAACCTTTGACTTGAATATTAGAGTAAGTTTGATTTTAAGAGGACAATAGAATGGGAAAAGTCACCTAGTTAGATGGACTAATTTGAGTCAAGACACAAGAAACAATCTAAGGCATATTCCAGAAAGAGTGGATGGGAATTTGTTGTGTTTGGGCCTGTTTGGTTCCCCACTGTTTACTTACTCTTCCACTCACAAAATAGGAACACTGATCAACAAGAGCCTCACCCTCAAGGATATTAGGATACTCCTAATATCAGGGAAAAGGATTCATATTGTGCCAGAAAAGGGGAAGTGGAAAGATGGAGAAGGAAGTACATATGCAGTAAAAATAAAGCAGTAAATAAAGCTAGAGTGGGTAGCAGAGTTACACAAGGGCAGTTTAAGGGTGTTGATGGTGGAGGAACCTTACATGATTCCCTCATTCATCAGCCCAAGCCCAGACAATAAAGAGCTTATGAGTAACAGTAACAGAAGAGTGTGTGAGTGCTCAGTCATGTCTGACTCTTTTCGACCCCTTGGACTATAGCCCGTCAAGCTTCTCTGTCCATGGGATTCTCCAGGCAAGAATAGTGGAAGGGGTTGCCATTTCCTTCTCCAGGGGATCTTCCTGATCCAGGAACCAGAACTGCATCTTCGGAGTCTCTTGCATTGGCAGGTGAATTCTTTACCACTGAGCCACCTGGGAAGCCCTAATAGACTAGTGGACACTCTAAAGAGTCTCTCGGGACTTCCCTGCTGAGCTCCTAATGCAGAGCACCCTGGTCAGGGAACTAGATTCCGCATGCCTCAACTAAGATCCCAACTGCCCCAAAGAAGATTGAAGATCCTGCATCCCACAACTAAGACCTGGCATGGCCAGATAAACAAAGAAATGTTTTTTAAAAAATAAATAAAGGCAATGAAGATAAAGTAATACCTTCTGAGTTTGAATAAAAATGTCAACTATGGAATGACCAAGTGTCACTAGGAATCATACCATAGAACTGTTTGAATGCCTGCTGAGTCACTTCAGTAGTGACCCCATGGACTGTAGCCCACCAGGCTCCTCTCTCCAGGGGATTCTCCAGGCAAGAATGCTGGAGTGGGTTGCCATGCCCTACTCCAGGGGATCTTCCTGACCCAAGAATTGAACCTATGGCTCCTTTGTCTCCTGCATTGCCAGGCAGGTTCTTTACCACTAGTGCCACCTGAAACTATTTAGCAGGTGATAAGGATCCATGTCAAATAGATGGGGAAACAATGGAAATAGTGACAGACTTTATTTTCTTGGGCTCCAAAATCACTGCAGATGGTGACTGCAGCCATGAAATTAAAAGATGCTTACTCCTTGGAAGAAAAGCTATAACAAACCTAGATGGCATATTAAAAAGCAGAAACATTATTTTGCTGACAAAAGTCTGTCTAGTCAAAGCTATGGTTTTTCCAGTAGTCATGTATGGATGTGAGAGATGGACCACAAAGAAAGCTGAGTGCCGAAGAATTGATGCTTTTGAACTGTGGTGTTGAGAAGATTCTTGAGATTCCCTTGGACAGCAAGGAGATCAAACCAGTTCATCCTAAAGGATATCAGTCCTGAATATTCATTGGAAGGACTGATGCTGAAGCTGAAACTCCAATACTTTGGCTACCTGATGAGAAGAACTGACTCATTTGAAAAGACCCTGATGCTGGGAAAGATTGAAGGCAGGAGAAGAAGGAGATGACAGAGAATGTGATGGTTGGATGGCATCCCCGACTCAATGGACATGAGTTTGAGCAAGCTCCAGGAGTTGGTGATGGACAAGGAAGCCTGGGGTGCTGCAGTCCGTGGGATCGCAAAGAGTCAAACACGACTGAACAACTGAACTGAACTGAACAGAAGGATCCATGTAAGAAACTAGTAACATTATGTTTTGTCTTGAAACTAAATATTTTTTTAAATTTCATAGCAAGTGGAGGATTAACATAAACCGCAACTTTTTATGAAGCTGGAATATGTTTTTTTTTTTCTTTGTTGTTGCAGAGAGTTGAAAGTTGTCTTCAACATATGTTGAGAATTTCTTCTTAAGATGGCTTCACACAGAGAAAGCAAGGCACATGTTTAACTAGAATAAGTCAGGTGAAGACATTTATTACATTTATTACTTCCTGGGTCAGGAAGATCCCCTGGAGAAGGAAATAGCAACCCACTCCAGTATTCTTGCCTGGAGAATCCTGTGGACAGAGGAGCCTAGTGGACTACAGTCCATGGGGTTGCAAAGTGTTAGACACAAATGAACATGTGCACGCACACACACACACAAGATTCCACAGGTGTGGTTAATACATTTGCTTTGGGGGCCAGTGGGACAGTCTTTATTAGGGCCACAGCCCATCCACACGAGAGCAGTTGTGTGAATAAGGAAATGATACCCCTTTATCCAAGCAGATATATTCTCATGTAGGCACACAGACTAGCAAGCCAAATGAGAGATGGATTTAACCCTGTTTGCCCCCTTAGCAGACCCTTGTGTACTTCACAACCTGTGACAAAAAAAAACTAGGCAGCCCTCTTGTTCTAGCTACATTTAAAGTGAATTTGGGAGGCTCCATTCCCCTTTGCTGTCTGACCTAGAAATAGGCACTTCAAAAGACAATTAGTCTGTTTTCTGGCACAAGACATAAGGCTGGGTTCCCCACCCCCATGTCTACTTTTCCTTCTGTGCTTCTTTGAGATCACATTACTTATAGCCTTGAGTGTTGAAAAGGGAAGATCAGACCCATTTATTTAATGTCACGATCAATATTGATCCCAGGACTATCTACTGGAACAGATTCTTGGTAGGCAGTGCTTACTGTGGCTCTTAGGAGTTGAGGGAGAATTTATGATCTCAATTCTTTTTTAAGTTAGAAAGGAAACACATTCAAGATGTACTAAAATAGCAGAAAAGAAGTGTAGTGCCCTACTTTATGAGCACAAGATGAGCTTGTATTTACTAGACAAAGAATTTATAGCTGGGAGAAGTAGATTTCAGCTTATGAGAATTTCTGTCTACTTACACCAATAGCTCATTGTACAAAATTGGTTTCTGAGAGACTCTGAAAAATGATAAGGTCATAAACAATTGGGTAATAACATTCAATTACTAGCTTTCTCAACAAATACTATTGCCTGATGATTTAGTGCAATTGTAATTTATAAATAGCCATTTAAAATACATTCTTCCATTATATACAGTGAAATAAAACTTTTTAGATAGGTTATTACAATAGAAAGTAGCTACTTATAAACCATGGTTGCTATTGAAAGATTTGTTGTAGGAATCTAAAGAAAGTGTGGACTGGAAAGTACTTTTTCAACTGGCATAATTGTAAGACAAGATGAAGCATTTTATACTTTATGACATCTTTTAATTAGATGAGAAATTAATATCCTGTTTTGTTGTCTCTGGTTTTCATTTGCAATTACATGTAAGGCTAGTCACAAGTTTTTGAAGTTCTAAAGTATTGAAAGAGTCACAGTAGGGCTTTCTGTTTAAAACAAACGAGACAAAAAACTGGACAATTGAATCCTATCTTAACATCCTACAGTGTGACAAGGAATATGTCCCTCTACATTTTGGCATTTTTATGTTGCAAACAGATATTTTAACCCCCATTACCCTAAGGTCTACTGTCACAAAATAAGGGTGATGATTATCTCATAAAGATTAGATAGAGTCAATGCTTACTACCCTCTCCCTAACATAAATCCCTATCCTGCTCTCTCATTGTCTTGTAAAGAGGTTAGGGTCAGTTCTAATGGCAAACTAGCGTTCAAAATATTTCCCATCCCTGATAGTTAGCGACTTAGGAAAGGTCATGTATACACTGTTATATTGAAAATCGATAACCAACAAAGATCTATTGTACAGCACATGGAACTGCTCGGCGTTATGTGCCAGCCTAGATGGGAATGGGGTTTAGGGGAGAATGGATACATATATGTATATGGCTGAGTCCCTTCACTGTTCACCTGAAACTAACACAACACTGTTAATCAGCTATACCCCAATACAAAATGCTTTGGGTGTTTTAAAAAAAAAATTTCCATCCCTGAATGGGTGTTTAATTAATTTTTGCCTTTCCAAACTCTGCTTATAACCCAAAGCTTCTTTAGCAAGCCCTCTCTAACCCATCCTACCTCCTTTGAGATCTGATATCACTTATACTCATATACTCATCTATCTAATTTTAATGCAATCCTATGCCATCTTACAGTATGTCTGTCTAATATGCATGAGCTTTGTTTCCCTGGCAACACTGTAAGCCTCAGAACAGAAAATGAGGTGTATCTCATTTTTGTTCCTGTATAGAGTTTGGTGTAGAGCTGAGCACAGAACTGGTGCTACTCAATTTAATTCTGTAAGATTGATTCATGTTCCCTTGAACATATAGACCATGTAAATTCCCAGGATGTTAGGTTCTATGATCAGCCATCACCCCCACATACATCTCTTGACCCAATGCTACAAACTATAAAGATAGACAGATAGATGATAGAGAGATAGATATCCACATAATTTTTTTTAACCACCAACACTCACCAGATTTAATCCCCCCTTTAACCATAGTTTACCACTCAACCTCATTTAAGAACAAGACACACATAAATAAAATATGTTAAAGGAAATTTATCTTAAAATTCAATTCCTTCAAGAGACTTATTAATAGTTTGGAAATTAAAAGTGTTTAAGAAAGCATAATCAGCATCATAATAATGCGACTAGAGAATGAATGTGGACCACTTCACCAAATGCATGAAAAGAAGCAAAATTGAAAAGACTGGATAAGGATTAACCAAAGTACTTATATCAAGAAAAATACTGGGGCTTCCCTGGTGGCTCAGTGGTAAAGAATCCACCTACTAATGCGGGAGACACGGGTTCAATGTCTGGCTCAGGAAGATCCTACATGCCATGGTACAGCTAAGCCCATGCACCACAACTCTTCAGCCTGAGCTCTAGAGACCAGGAGCGGCAACTACTGCAGCCTGCATGCCCTAGAGCCCGTGCTCTGCAACAAGAGAAGCCGCTGTAGTGAGACGCTCTTACACTGCAAATAGAGAAGCACCTACTCCCCGAAACTAGGGAAAAGCCCGAGCACCAACGAAGACCCAACATGGCCAAAAATAAATAAATAAATAAATGTTTTAAAATGTGTGAAGTTACATAATGTTTCAAAAACTTTTTAAAAAAAGAAAAATACATGGGTTTCAGTATAGATTTAGATAAATTCATGAATGAAAGATGCAGCATAAATCATCCAATGGGAGAAAAGGAATATAAAATAATGTTTACTGAGCACTTACTGTATATCAGGCTCCACTGTAAATGATGTCACCTTAATCTTCATAAAAGACCCTTGGGTGCAGGGGTACTCTCATGCTCATTTAGTAGAGGAGGAAACTGAGGCACAGAGAGGTAAAGTTGCACAGTTAATCCACAACAGAACTGGGATTCAAACCCAGAAAATTGATATCAGATATCGAGTTTGAAATAGGATTCCCATTTAACCCTGGCTGGATATCTGGTGGCAACTACTGTACATTTAATAAGGTCCTGTTCTCTAAAAACTTGGAGACCACTTTGATCTGAACTTCTTCCACAACTGCTCTGAGCACAGACTTTTTGTGGCAGACACAGCATAAGATGACCCTCAGCGAGTCACACATCCTTGTTTAATGTCCTCTCTCTGACTGCAGCATGGAAACTTTAACTTGCTCTAAGTAGAAGAACATGGATTTGAGGAAGAATGGATACATGTATATGTACAGCTGAGTCCCTTTGCTGTACACCTGAAACTATTACAACATTGTTAATTGGCTATAATCCAATACAAAATAAATTTTTTTTTAAAAATAAAGAACTCCAATAAGCAGAAAATAAAGAAAGAATACAGCAAAGAGAATAGGATAACACTCTCATAATTAGATTACATCACATAAGATTCTGTGTTAGCAGACTGGACAATGACACTCTCTTACTGGTCTTCAAGAAGCAAACAGCCATGTCATGAGCTGCCTATTGAGATAGATGGTTCCATGGCAGGGCACTGTCGGGGTACCACTAGGACTAATGGTCTAGAATCTGCCTGCAATGCAAGAAACCTGGGTTTGATCCCTGACTTGGGAAGAATCCCCTGGAGAAGGGAAAGGCAACCCACTCCAGTATTCTGGCCTGGATAATTCCATGGATTATATAGTCCATGGAGTCGCAAAGAGTTGGACACGACTGAGCAACTTTCACTTCAGTTCACTTCAATCACACAGTTATAAGTACATGAATTTTGCCAACAAGCTGAATCATCTTGGAAGCACATTCTCCCCCAGTCAAGCCTTCAGATGAGAAAACAGCCTAGCTGACATTTTGATTACAGAATTGTGCAACTGAGAATCAAGATTCTATGATTGTCCTCCATACACCCACCCTCTACGGTACACACATCTTCCCCTAGTCAATCTAACATGAATCTAGGTTCTATTGTGAAGTGATTTTGCAGATGCAGTTATGATCTGAAATCAGATGACCTTAAAGTAGGGAGGTTATCCTAGTTTGGCCTAAACTAAGTGATCCAGTAAGAGGGACTAGACATTTGAAGTGTGAGGCATGTTCAACACAATGGAGACTCTCCATTGGCTTTGAGGATGGAGGGGGCCGTGGGGCAAAGAATGTAGGAGGTCTCTATGAGCTAAGAGAAGCTCCCAACTGACATCCAGCAAAGAAGGGCCAGCCTCATTCACGGAACTAAATTCTACTCGGAAAAATGATCCTGACATCCAGCTGAGAACAAAGCGAGGCTGATACCTTGATTTTAGCTACTAGAGACTCTGAGCATTCAGGTGCACTGTGCCCATACTGCCCAGATTTCTACACAGCAATGAACTAGTAAATGGGTGGAGTTTGTGGTGATTTGCTTAATTTGTTACACAGCAAAGCATAACAGATACATGTGTCATATTTAGAGTTGACATAAATTGAATTCATAAAATGAATTTCATTAAAAGAAATTGAGTCATTTCAATTAAACAGCCACTTCTTTGGTGGCTCAGACAGGAAAGAATCCATCTGCAATGTGGGAGACCTGGGTTTGATCCCTGGGTGTGGAAGATCTCCTGGAGAAGGGAATGGCTGGCTACCCACTTCAGTGGAAAGAGGAACCTAACAGGCTATAGTCCATGGGGTTGCAAAGAGTTGGACCCAACTGAATGACTCTCATTTTCACAATGCCTGGAATATAGAAGATGGTAAGCATCTGTGGGGACTTTTTCTCTTAATGAGCTCTGAAATAGAGAATTTTTTCTATAATTGTCAAAGTGACCAGTACTATTGTTACCGAAAAGTGGGAGGTCTGGCTGCTCACTACCCAAAAGCCAATAAACAGGCCAGGTTGGTGAAAAGAAAAGTTTGCTTTATTTCAGATGCCGGCAGCTGTGAGAAAGGGCAGACACGTCCAAAAGCCAACTCCCTCCTCCCTCCTTCCCCCAATAGGCAGAGTTGGGAGAGAGGGGCTACATGTAGAAGCTGCACAGTCATCTTCAAACTGGTCAGTGGTCTGACCAGTGTCACTTTGGTTGTTTTAGGTACAATTCATCTTTAGTTCTAGGGTCTGTTTGCTCCCATTTCTTTGAGGTCAGTTCTCACAACTGTGGCAGCTTATGTCGTGGCTACAGTCTGATCATCACTTCTTCCACCCAGTGTTTCAGTATCTATAAGAGCTCACAGGATATGGCTCAGAATATTATCTGTAGCCCTTGAGAAGGAACTAAAGGTCCTTGACTATGCTTAATTAGTACATTATTATTATTCCATCTCCTTTGACTGCTTTCCTTTGTGTCTACATGTTCTCACTTCTCTGATTAAACTTATTCTTTGATTAATGTTTTCCACCGCAGACAAAAGGCAGGCAGAGGACATGGGGGGAAGGACCGTAGGGTTCTGCTCTGTTTCACTGTTTGTAAGGAAAAACATTCACCATTCAGAACAAATGAAAAATAGTATGTAATTGCTTATGGAAGCACAGTGCAGCCAAACTCTCCTTTGGATATCTATAATTATCCAGGAATCAAAACAAAGACAATAAAAGTCACTAAACTTTACCTGTTGGGGCTTCAGTAGTGGCTCAGTGGTTTAAAAAAAAAAAAAAAATCCTGCCAAGGTAGGAGACACAAATTCGATCCCTGAGTCAGAAAGATCCCCTGGAGAAAGAAATGGCAACCCACTCCAGTATTCTTGTCTGGGAAATTCCACGGACAGAGGAGCCTGGTGGGCTATAGTCCATGGGGTCGCAAAAGAGCCAGACAAAACTTAGTGACTGAATGACAATAACAACAAACTTTACCTGCACATCTCAGAATCAGAATACAAAGAATTCAAGTTATTATCCTGGTTCTTAAAAGTAGAATTTTAATATTTCCTATTTCAAATTATTCCACAACTTATTATCTCTCCGACTTTCCAGCTTTCCACCATAAAGTCCTAGGATACTGAGATCATGGGGAAAGTTTCAATAAATTGTCTCCTGTCTCCTGACTGAATCATAAAACTTGGCAGCTGTGAATTTGTTTGTCATCAGTATAAGATGATCTCTGTGTTGAGAATTCAAGTGCTTAAATTCTGGCCTATGTGTCATAGGTAATTTGAGTATTGGTTCCGAGGTCTTGGGATACGTTCCAACATAAGTGTGTGTTGTCTGAAATTTAGAAATTCTCCCGCAGTTGAAAGCTTCTCACATTCTGCTTTAAGAGAAGTTACAAAATCAGTTCTATCAGCTTGTGTGGCCCAGAGGTGGTTTCATATCACTGGTAAAAATCAGTGATTCTCACTTACATGTTTATTTAGACCCCCACAAAGATAAATTTATCCTTTAAAAAATAAATTTCTTGAGACAGTGAGCCGTTTTATGTTGGTTGTGAATTTATTATACTTAATTTTTTTCTTTTGTTTCTGAGGCATGTGGGATCTTGTTCCCTGATCAGGACTCGAACCCGAGTCCCCTGCACTGGGAGTGTAGAGTACTAGCCACTGGACCACCAGGGAAGCCCCCACATTTGCTTTTGAATGGAAAAAAAAATCAAAATTCAGTTAAAATGTTTTCTTTTTCTTTCTTTCTTTCTTTCTTTCTTTTTACTTTAAATTTTACCTAAATTTCCTATCCAAACCTCTAGTCCTGCCTTAGAAAGACCTCTTTGTTATTTCTTACAGTAAAGATAATATACTGCTTTAGAAAGGTAGAAAGTCACTGTTTTTTTTTTTAAAGGGGCATGGCATCTTTTGCCCATGAAAGTATTATTGTCACAGATTCTGACTGGCACTTGGGAATTTACAAATTCAATTTGGTAAAGCTTTATACTGAAGCTCACCAAATAGACTGGTTCACAATTTGATACAAAAAATATTGGAAAGGTGCTACCCTTTGAGGATTCTGGAATGCCAGAGATGTTTTTATTACATGCTGAAAAATAATCTCCTGTTAGAATGACTTAGTGGTCTATCAGGTATTTTTAAAAATGTTACGCATGTGTCTGTGTTAATCACTTAGTCGTGTCCAACTCTTTGCAACCCCATGGACTGTAGCCCTCCAGGCTCCTCTGTCCATGAGATTCTCCAGGCAAGGATACTGGAGTGGGTTCCCATTTCCTTCTCCAGGGGATCTTCCCAACCCAGGGATCGAACCTGGGTCTCCTGCATTGCAGGCAGATTCTTCACCACTATGCCACCTGGGAAGCCCTCTAAATGTTATACTTGGGGTAAAAGAGATGAGGTGGGCTCTGTAAGATCAGTAAAACACATGAAACACCAGGCCAAGAAGGCTTTACCTATGGGAAAAAAATAGAGGATTTTGGAAGCACTCTTCTATACAGAATATTAAGAGGTTCTCAAAGCTGGAAAAAAAAAAAAACTATTGGAAGGGAAGAATGATAGCCCAAGATATGGAAAGATAAAGCACAGTTAAGTATAGTATAATAAACAGCTCTCTCTCAGCTCTCCAGCTCTCTCTTGAATCACATTTCTTCAATTTATTTATAACCCTCATTGTTTCCATATATCTCAGGTCCCAAAGTGGAATTCATTTTCTTCCCTAAAACACTGCTCGGTGGATGGCACCACCACCAAATACCTAAGACTTCCTGGACTCCCTCTCCTGGCCTGTGTACAGCTAATGAGCAAGTCCCTCTGCCTGAAGCTTTCAGATATGATTCTTTCATTTGCTTTGTTCCCCAACTTTGGCTTTAGAACCAACCCTAGCCGTGGCATGCCTGAAATGTTGTAACACCCTCCTCCTAGCTGGTCTTCCCTGTCCCCATGGCCACATCCCTATCCCTCCCCCACACTCCCAGCTAACTCTCATGGTCTTCTGGAATGATCTTTCTAAAAGTCTCATCTTTCCATTTCCTTGAATGATTTCCCATGGTCTAAAGAATACAGTCCAAACTCTTCAATGTGATGTAGTAAATGTTTGTGATTTGGCTTCTGCTAGTTCAGCTGCTTTTCTGATGGTTCCTCCCTATACAGAACATACTATCCCCACAAGGATATCCTCCCCAGGTGCTCTTCTCAGCCCGTGATTCCCTTTTTTCCTTTATGTGTCTGATCGGCCTCTACTTTTCCTTCTATTTCAGCTGATTGCCCATTCAGTCAATCTCATTTCTTTCACTGATCCATGAGCAAATGACCGTGAAGATATAAAGCTGGATAAACACACAGCCAACCCTCAAGAATCCTAGTCCAGTGGGATTCAGTAGAGACCCAGTAGCAGGTTGACATGGCCACATGCACTGAGAGATGCCAGGCGCTGTGCTGTGGGGGTTCAGAAGAGGGGAAAAAACAACAACAAAGTCTGTGCATTTGCATCCTCTTGCCATCTTTCTTAGGAAGAATTTAAAAACCACAGACCGCAGGCTGATCCAATATAGTGTTTCAGTTATTCCCCAAACATTTCATATTTAAATTTATTCCTCACAAAAGCCATAGCTAAATGCAACAAGGGTTTTGCTATAATATCATGTACAAGTGAATGTATTTATTTCCTTTTTTTAAAACTGTTTTTTGCAAGGTACTAATATTCAACAAACACTTCAAGTATAAACATGATATTGAAGTTCATTCAGCTGTGTTGTTTTGCTTTATCTTTTGTTCTTGTTCATAATGATTTCTTCCTAAATGTACTTCAGCTATCTATATAATAATTCAGCCACATTTACTTTATTGTGGCTTGGTTTTAATTATGGTACTTGTTGAAGTTCTGTAATGGCATTTGCTTTACTGTATTATGTGATTTCCAATTACAAGTAAAATTGCTGGGTGGCTGCCTGTTATCTGCCAGTATTCCATGACACCAAAATATTTCTTTTGAAATTTGCATTTTCCATATTTCAGGGCTAAGAGTTCTACATACCCAGAATTGATGCCTTCCTGCTAGATCACAGTATTTGTACTTGCATGAACCAGATAATACATTTCTCCTCACAAAATCAATTTTGATATGTTTGATAATGTATACTTATTCCCACATCCTATAACAAAAATTCCATTGTAAACTGGAGGTATATTTCATTTACTAGGAAATGTCAGGAAATAGAGCACTTCCAGTTAAGGGATTTGGAGAAAGATATGCAAAGGAAGTAACAATTGAGCTGGGTTGTGATGGATGGTTTTGAAGCAAGACGGGACTGACTGAGAAAGTAAAACCAAGTCTAGGAGGAAAATTCATGGAGATGGGAAAGTTCAGAGTATAACTGTGGTTCTTCTGTAACTCAGAAAGACTACAACCAGTGTGTACACAATGAATTTTAGGAGGAAAAATTGAAAAACTAGATCATGGAGCCAGATCATGAAGGCCCTGAATGAGAGGCTGCATGCTAAGTCGCTTCAGTCATGTCTGACTCTCCTCGACCCCATGGACTGCAGCCTGCCAGGCTCCTCTGTCCATGGGATTCTCCAGGCAAGTATACTGGGGTGGGTTGTCATTTTCTTCTCCAGGGGATGTTCCTAACCCAGGGATCAAAGCTGGGTCTGTTAGGTCTACCTGCATTGGCAGCGGGGTTCTGTACCACTAGCACCACCATTAGAGGCTATGGGTATAGAAATTCAATTGATAAGAAATTGGGAAACATTGAAGGGGTTTTGTTTTGATTGAACTTTAATTGAACTATAACATGGTGTAAGTTTGAGGTGTACAATGTGTTGGCTTGATAATTTACATATTGCAATATGATTACCACTGTCATATGAGTTAAAACTGTTATTGTATCAAAATACTTATTATTTTTTGTGTGTTGAAAATAGTTAAGATTTAGCCTCTTGGCAGCTCTGAAATTTATAATATTGTTGACTGTAACCATTATTTTGTAAGTTAGCTCTCCAGGATTTATTTACCTACTTCTTTTAGGTTTTTATACTTTAACATCTCCCTAGGGACTTCCCTGGAAGTCCAGTGGTTAAGATGTTGCCTTCCAATATAGGAGATATGAGTTTTATCCCTGTCAGAGAGCTGAGATCCCACGTGCCTTGTGACCAAAAAAACAAAACATAAAACAGAAGAGATATTGTAACAAATTCAATAAAGACTTTAAAATTGTCTACATCAAAAAAAAATAATAATCTTAACAAACAAAAACATATCCCTATCCCTGGATCCTGATAACCACCATTCTACTCTCTGTTTTCACAAGTGCAATTTTTTCCTGTTCCACATATCAGAGAGATCATACAGGTTTCTCTGTCTGACTTACTTCACTTATCATAGTGCACGCAAGGTCCATCCATGTTATTGCACTTGGCAGATTTCCTTCTTTCTCGTGACTGGTTAATATTCCACTGTGCATATGGGTCACATCTTCTTTATCCATTTTATCTGTTGATAGACAGGTTGCTTCCAAATCTTGGCTCTTGTAAATAATGGTGCAGTCAACATGAGTGTGCAGCTATCTCTGAAAAGTTTTTATTTTCAGAATAGAAATAGTACAGTGGCTGCCCTTCAAAGAGACTGACCTGGCAGCAGCACTTTAAATGGATTAGAGAGGAGAGCTGGGAGGCGGGGACACCTGTAGAGAGGCCAGCCGTGCGCATAATGTACCATAAATGTGATGAAGGTCTAAACCTGAGAACTAACATTGGGGGCCTGCAGAGGAATAAAAAGAGAAAGAAAAATGGTATAGACACTGGATCGATAGAATTCATTAGTTATTTGGATCTGGAAGGCAAACGAAAGAAGAGGTAAGATGTGCTTCGGTACGTGGGAGAATGGTGGTATGAGTTAGGACAGAATCAAGTGTTCATTTTGAAATGCACTGAAGCACTGAACTTGAGGCATCAGCAGGCCATTCAGGTGGAGCTTTCCAGGAGGCACTTCACAATTTAGGAGCAGAAACCAGGAAAGAGACTGGGTTTGGAGAGGCTGACTTAGTGGTTGCGGCAGCCACCAAAGTGAGGAATGTGCCTGACAAACGCCCTACTTCAGAGAAAGTCATTAACTGAAGGTCTCCGCTCTTGGACTGTACACTCACCTTAGGTTTTGAGCTGAGGACATGCATCTCACAGATGGCTTCCAGACAATGAGTAAGGTACAGTGGCAATACTAAGGCAGACCAGCCGGAGAACACAAAGCAGTCCCTGCAAACTGGTGCAGCTGCTATGGAAAACAGTAGGGAGGCTCCTTAAAAGCCTAAGAAGAGGGTTTCCAGATGACCCAGCAATCCCACTCTTGGGCATATATCTGGAAAAGATGAAAACTCTAATTTGAAAAGATACATGTACTCCAGTGTTCAGAGCAGCACTATTTACAATAGCCAAGACACAGAAGCAGCCTAAATATCCATCAACAGATGAATGGATAAAGAAGATGTGGTACATATACATGGAATATTATTGTCATAAAGAGAATGAAATATTGCCAATTGCAGCAAAATGGGTAGACTTAGAGATTATCATACTGACCAAAGTAAGGAAGACAGAGGAACACAAATATTATATGATATCACTTACATGTGGAATCTAAAAAATAATACAAGTGAACTTATTTACAAAACAGAAACAGACTCATAGACTTAGAAAACAAACCTATGGTTACTAAAGAGCAAAGAGGAGCAGAGGGATAAATTAATTAAGAGTATGGGATTAAGATACACACCATCATTCATAAAAAAAACAAAGGAGCTACTTTTAGCACAGGGAACTATATTCAATATGTTGTAATAACCCATAATGGAAAAGAATTGGAAAAATATGTATATATGTAAAAGTGAATCACTTTGCTGTGCTCCATAGCAAACACAATATTATAAATGAACTATACTTCAGTTTAAAAAAATAATAAGGAAAGAAAGGAAGGAAGGCAAAGAAACACACTGTCAGCCAAACTGGCTTAAGTGAAAGTCACTCAGTCGTGTCCGACTCTTTGCGACCCCATGGACTATACAGTCCATGGAATTCTCCAGGCCAGAATACTGGAGTGGGTAGCTGTTCCCTTTTCCAGGGGATCCTCCCAAGCCAGGGATCGAACCGAGATCTCCCGCATTGTTGGCAGATTCTTTACCAGCTGAACCACAAGGGAAGGCCAGGAATACTGGAGTGGGTAGCCTATCTCTTCTCCAGCAGATCTTCCCGACCTAGGAATTGAACCAGGGTTTCCTACATTGCAGGCAGATTCTTTGGCTCAAGGACATACTAACAGCCACTGAACCTTCCATTGGTTGTGCGGCAATCTACAAGGTACCACCCAACCGTCCTTCTTTACAGTCTTCTCTCTCCCTCCCTTAGGATCAGACTTGCATCAAGGTCTGACCTGTCTCCCAAGCATATCTGAACTCTCCCCAATGTTTTTTTAGCACAAGCATTTCACATAAGCCATAAAATCTTTCCCCATTTAATGCTGTCTTGGCATCTGCTTCTCAGAGCACCTAGATTAACACAAGAGTTACTTGAAATAGATGATATATACTCCATAAGCCATTTTGTATAACTGGCATTGATGATCAAAATAGTGATCTTAGGATTTCCCTGGTGGTCCCGTGGTTAAGACCCCATCTTTCCAATGCAGGAAGCCTGGGTTCAATCCCTGGTTGAGGAAGTTCCACATGCACAGTATGGCAAAATAAATGATCTTAAATTTTCTAAGATCTTGAATCATTAAAGCAATATTAAAGTAACAAATTTAATTCATAAATTATACATTAGATAATACCTTTAAATTAGGATGTTACGCTTTTATATTTAAAATATTACTTTAAATGGAAAGGGGGAGTCATTATAAGAAGTTTATATTAATCTCAAATAAATATTCCAGAGTTATAAGTCTTTGAGTTAGAGTCACAGATGAGTGATCTTTGAGGCACTGCAAAACCCCAAGTAATTAATATCTTTTATTTTCCAACTACTTAGAAAGATGGTCCATTTATGATATCCTCTGGCACCTTTTTGCTCCTTTTTAAAACTTTTTAACATTAAAAAAAATTCTGATATGTATTTTATAAATATGATGGATAAATATTAAATACAAACATTCAAAACATCTGACTAACCAACCACTACAGTGTATTACAGGAAGTTCAGCAAACACTGAAGACCTTTTTGATTGTAGGAAGCACATAATCCATAGTTTCTCTTATGCCACTATTTCCAAAAAGAATCTATGCTCTTTAAGAAGGTATGGCTTAGAATCAATCAAAACAAAGGATTTAATCAATATAATAATTAGGCTAGCAACTGGATCATTCAAGCAACTATGGTTTTCAGTTTATTGTGTATTCTAAAGGCCAGTGTAAATAGGGAATTGTTGCTTTGGTTACTAGAATGGTAGCGTATCTCTTTAGATGTTATAATTTAACTTTGAAGAAAATGTTGTATGAATAAGCCTTTACTCCAAGGACTTGTGTTTCTTCACATCCTTAGGAATTGCTTACTTTCTCTTTCTCATTAAGCTGTGGTTTAGAAACCAAGCATATTGTTAATTCTAACTCTATTGAATGCCTTTTGACTCAGGAGACTAACAAACAGTGTTGGCAGGAACATCGGTCAATTTTCTGAAAGGTAGCCAATGAATTTGGAGTTCTTTTGGCCAGATAAGTCATGGGATCACAGCCCAGCCCTGAGTTAAGTTTAAGGACAGTAAGATTGGTTCTGATATCTAGAAAAATAATGGAATATATGGGAAAATGCTAGACTTAGAAAAAACTAACTTTCTCTGATTTTTCTTTACAGTTAAAATTAATGGAAAGTTAGCGTTGGCTAGAAAGGTTGTAGAAACCTTTACATGCACAATTAAAGGGTTGAATGATTACTTGGAAAGTGTGGATCATATAAAATTTTGCTATGAAAAAAGACCAAATACAAATCTTTCTAGACTGTGCATGAGTTTGCATCCAAATAAAACCATTCATGAATTTAAAATACGGTAAGTCAAAAATGCATTTAATGTATCAAAACTATGAACATCATAGCTTAGCCTAGACTACCTCAAATGTGTCCAGAACACTTACATTAGTCTACGGTTAGGCAAAATCATCTATCACAAAGCCCATTTTATCATAGAGTATCGAATGCCTCATGTAACTTATTGCACATGCATGCTTAGTTACTGTGTGTGTGTGTGTGTGTGTGTGTGTATGTTGGACTGCAGCCTGCCAGGCTTCTCTGTCCATGGGATTCTCCAGTCAAGAATACTGGAGTGGGTTGCTGGTTCCTCCTCCAAGAATCCTATACCTCAATACAAAATAAAAAGTTTTTAAAAAGAGAGAGAGATAGTATGAAACTGCTCTTATGTATTAAAATATCAAATCATTATATACCACATCATATATTAATAGTATAATAATATATTATTGTATATAATGTGTGATATATATTAATATGTACTGTATATTACATATTATATGTGTATTATATAATATATAAATATTAAATTTAAAAGATAATAGCACATATTATACATATAAACCCAAAAGGTTGGGAAAAATTATAGTCAGAACCCAAGTAAAGTTAAACCAGAGACCCTCAAAGTTAATACTCAATGTCTTCTTTTCAAAATTTGATACCATCTTATCTTTAACTCAGCAACACTAACTAGAATATAAGAGAATCCAACTTCTAGGATCATCCACCATCTATCACAGGCAGACAAATAAATCAACATGTGACATTTTTACATCTCCAGGGTCAAAAAGTATTACTGTTTCATAAATGACAAAAGAAACAGATAAATATGTGCCAGTGTAATTTTCTTATTTCCTTCCAAATACAAATGACTAATATATAAATTTCCATCTTGTTTTCCCAAGAAAGCATAGCCCAGGTCTAAAGCTCACATATCAGGTTTCCAGTAAGAGTCCCAATTCCATCCACCAGCATCTTACTCAGGTTATGGATCTTTTAAGGCTTTGTGGCTTTACAGACTTACTGTTTGTAGCTTGATGGTCTGCAGAAAGAATTTAAAAAGTGATTAACTTCTCTTTTTGGTCTACACGTATGTATTTACTTTGAACACCAATATCAGGTGAAATAAATAAAATTAACCTCTGTTTAGAAAACAGTAAACCAAGATATTTGTGGTGCACTTATCCTAATAACTTGTGCATTCTTCTGTTCGGGTAGCTGTCAACTTTCCCTCATTATCTGAAATGTTTTTATCATGTTCAGGTATTTTGGGAATGATAATATGACTCAGAATTATGTGGTAAGAAATGTTCAGATGATACACAAAATGAAATGAATAAGTTAGAGAAAAACATAGCCAACCAACTGATTATCATTTAGGTGCATAGTGTCTATATAAGAAAAAGTTCTATACTTAGATGAACCAGACTCAAACCCCATTTCATGTATTTATTGTAAAATGAGGCTGACTAATAGAATCTACCTTTTAGGGTTAATGGGATTAAGTATGAGAATTCTTGTAAATTCCATTAGCCTAGGGGCTGATACATAGACAGGACTTGATGACTATGAGCCACTTTGTTATCAGCAATCTCAGCTGTCACCTCATCTTTGAAGGTCATCTCCTAAATCTTCCAAATACTTTAACGACAATTATCCCTCTCCTTCTGTACTACTTTGCGATTTTGTTTACATCTCTCTTATAGCACTTCTACTATGAATTATGATAATTAATGCATACTATGCCTGCCTTCCTCATTACATATTAGGTTACAAATGGAGAGGACCACTTCTTCTTCATCTTTATATTTTAATCTCAGTACTCTTTCTCCAAGACCTAATACCAGATTTATATATACTCTGGACTTTAAAGATTTCAATTAAAACATTTTTTTCTTACCTTTTTTTACTTACATTTTTTTATTGTTTACAAACCCTTGGGTCGAAGGCTGACTTTCAATAGATCACAGCCGGGGAGCTGCTCTGCTACATTGGAAACCCTGACCCAGAAGGAGGTCGTCTACAAATGGTTTAGCACCATCTTCCCCACGAACATGCCCTGCATGATGGGTGAGGGGGTGGCTGCACCCCAGATCCCAGGACAAAGGCTTCTCTGCACCAGACACCGGTCCTCACGCGCAGCGGGGTGCCAAAGAGTTGTGGTTTTTTTTTTGTTTTTGTTTTTTTTTTTGATGTGGACTATTTTTTTTTAAGCCCTTATTGAATTTGCTACAATATCATTTCTGTTTTATGTTTTTTGGTTTTTTTGGCTGTGAGGTATGAGGGATCTTAGCTCCCTGACCATGGATTGAACCTGAACACCCTGCACTGGAAGGCAAAGTCTTAACCCCTGGACCTCCCGGGAAGTCCCTACACGCTGGACTTCAGGTGACTTTTTGACAGATTCTTCATCACCCTTTGGGTCTCACTTCAAATGTCAACCTCTCTGTCCACGGATTCCAAGAGCGCCTCCCCAGCCCTACCCACTCCCCACCAAAGTAACTCTATTACATCACCCTGTTTATTTCTTTCACAGTCCTTATCATTTGGGAAAATAATATAATTCACATTCGTACTTGTGTGTTGTGCGGCTCTCCTGACAGAATATAAGCACTATGATTGGGAGCCCTTGTTCACCAATAGATCTTTAGCCCCAAGACAGTTCAGTGTCAACTTAGGTTCTCAGAAAATACTTCTTCAATGAACACCTCCTATGGCCCAGGTATGACAGTGGCAGTTGAAGTGATGTGTTCTTAGTGCCCCTGGTTTAAAGAGCTAGTAAAGTTGGTGACGACTTTTGAATGTTTAACAAAGTGAGGTTCAGGAACGATTGTGATAAGATGGCAGTCCCTGCCTCACTTCCTCTGCCTTTGCCATTCCGATTCCCTCTGTCTGCTCACAGGGAGCCCCACCTACAGGCTTAAGCCCCAAAGAATTCCCAAACCAGTCATGGTGTGAGGAAGGAAAGCCTTAAACAGCTGTTAGAGTCACAACTGGAGATCTAGTGAGGAGCTTCCTTGGTTGCTCAGTGGTGAAGAATCTGCCTGCCAATGTAGGAGGCATGGGTTCTCTCTGGTGTAGGAAGAGCCTCGATGAGATGGTCTGCCAAATAATAACTCCCCAGGCAAGCACTGTCTCTTAGGATAGGTAATGAAAGACCTTGGCCCACTAGAAAACAGGAACTTTGAGCCATTTGAATGATGCAAATTCTAAGTTTTGAATTGCTTTCACTCTATGCAGTAGATGAAGATGGCCTTCCACTTGGCTCATTCCCAGATTTCTGTTAGGGTCTGGTGAGTGACTTGGGGTCTTGAGAACTAATTCAAAAGGTCTGGTAGGATCTTTGGTAGAAATAGGGTTGGAGCCTGATCGTCATTACAGAGCAAGGGCTTTTTCTTCTTTTTCAGACTGAAAACTACAGGAGTCTTAACCAATTCCAAGGAGTGTTGCATATATTATGGCTTGGAAAGAAAATAAATCCTTTGTGGCAGAAATTCATGAACTTGGTTTTTAAAAAATTGCATGAGCTACTCCACAGTATACAATTATCAACTCAGCTTCTCATTAACTAAAAAATAGTATCACTTGGACCAGAAACTTGACTCTGGAGCTTCCAGCTTGGTGAGCACATGGAGATGCTGGAAGAGTGACAGGCCTGCCCAGAGAGGGCAAGGAATCTCTGCATTCCTTCCCACGTACCTTGCCCTGTGCATCTCTTGTATCTGGCTATTCTTGAGTTATATCCTTTTATAATAAACCAGGAGTAATCTAAAATACAAGACACATAGAGATAACATTACATGAAGACAGAGGTAGGGACTGGATTGATGCATATACAGCCAAGAGACCCCAAGAATTGCTGGCAACACCAGAAACTAAGAAAAAAAAAGAAAGCAAGCAATAAAGAAAGAAACTCTTTCTTAGAAACTTGAGAGAGTGCATGGCCCTGCCAAGACCTTGATTTTGGATGTCTGGCCTCCAGAACTGTGAGAGAACAAATTTCTGTTGTTCAAAGCTACCCAGTTTGTGGTACTTTGTTTTGGTAGCCCATTTACAGATTAACCAAATGGTAACAAAATTTGCTTCTGAGCAAAGCATTCACTGCATAGGGAAATACGCCCCCAAATAATTTGATTTCCAGACAGTTTATTGTAGTGTCTAGGTTGTTGTTTACTGAACAGGGATGGAAAGCCTTTTCAGTTGTGATGGATTCTTGCGGCAGATTAAAGAAGGGTGCGTGTTCTCTTCTGTGAAAATTATAGAAATAAGCAGGAAAAGAGGAGACTTCAATGTTCATTATATAATGCTGGGTGTAAAATGAGAAGAGAATTGACTTATTTGCTTTCCTGAGATAATTTGATGGGTCAGGATTTTAAGTTATATTGTCTTTTCTGACAAAGGCTAGATATCCCTGTGTGCTCAACTGTATTCCATTGGAATTGCAAAGTTTTACTGTAAGATGAAGATTTAGCAGGACCAATGACTGATAAAACCATAAGAAAGTCGGTTTTAGAAAAATGAAAACCAGCCTCTGGGAAGTTGCTGGAATAACAGTGGTCAAAGAATAATGGAAGCTGGATTTTACACAGCAGAATAGGCACATTTAATACATGCGAATATGTCTCTTTTTGTGGCCGTGCAGCTTACAGGATCTTAGTTCCCCAATCAGGGATTGAACCTGTGCCCCCTGCAGTGGAAGTCTGGAGTCCTAACCACTGGACCACCAGGGAATTCCTAATATGTCTTCTTTAAATTGTATTGTATTTTATTTATTTTTGACTGCACTGGGTCTTTGTTGCTGGTGTGGGCCTGCTCTAGTTGCAGTGCTTAGGTTTCTCATTGCGGTGGCTTCTCTTATTGTGGAGCACGGGCTCCAGAGCTTGGGCTCAGTAGCTGTGGTGCATGAGCTACGCGGCATATGGGATCATCCCCGACCAGGGATCGAACCCATATCCCCTGCATTGGCAGGTGGATTCTCAACCACTGGACCCCAGGGAAGTCCCTAATATGCCTTGATTAAAAAACAAAACTTGACTGTCACTGCTGCTGCTGCTAAGTCACTTCAGTCGTGTACGACTCTGTGTGACCCCATAGATGTCAGCCCACCAGGCTCTCCTGCCCCTGGGATTCTCCAGGCAAGAACACTGGAGTGGGTTGCCATTTCCTTCTCCAATGCATGAAAGTGAAAAAGTGAAAGTGAAGTCACTCAGTCGTGTCTGACTCTTAGCGACCCCATGGACTGCAGCCCACCAGGCTCCTCCATCCATGGGATTTTCCAGGCAAGAGTACTGGAGTGGGGTGCCATTGCCTTCTCCACCATCAAATCCATCAGCATATTTTCTCAGCATCTCTTTCAAAACACATCTAGACCCTGATCATCTTTTCTCACCTTCACTGCTCCCACTCTAGCACAAGTTTCCATCCTCTGTCCTGGGGGTTATTGCAACATTCCTGCAAATTTGTGTCCTCCCGTTACCTCAGATCCTCTTACCCTTTCCCTGAGAACTCTCTGGTTGGCTACTCATTTCCCTCTAAGTAATAGCCGAAGTCTTACCAATGCTCACAAAGACCCACATGACCACCCCCGTGCTCCTGCCCCTGGAGACGGAAATGGCAACCCACTCCAGTATTCTTGCCTGGAGAACCCCATGGACGGAGGAGCCTGACGGGCTACAGTCCCACAACTGTAAGGGTCACAACGAGTTGAACACAACTAAGCAACTTCAGTCATCACCATATGCCACATCACACATGTTATTTGATTAGTTTGTCCTCCACTCTGAAGGTTCTGCATCTGCAGATTTGACCAGACTTGGATCAAAAATATTTGCAAAACATGTTTCAAAAAGCAAAACATATTTGCATTGCAACAGCAACTATTTACATAGAATTTACACTGTATTGGTAACTATTTATATAGCATTTACATTGTATTAGGTTTTAGGATCACAAAGGTGGCTCAGTCGGTAAAGCGTCTGCCTGCAATTCGGGAGACCAGGGTTCGATTCCTGGGTCAGGAAGATCCCCTGGAGAAGGAAATGGCAATGTACTCCAGCACTCTTGCCTGGAAAATCCCATGGACGGAGGAGCCTGATAGATTACAGTCCATGGAGTCACAAAGAGTCGGACAGGACTGAGCGACTTCACTTTCACTTTCACCTTTCAGGTATTATAACCTAAAGATGATTTAGGAAATATGGGAAATATACTTAGATTATAGGCAAATATCACACTAGTTTATATAAAGGACTTGAGGGTCGGCAGATTTTGTACCTGTGGTGGGTCTTGGAACCAATCCCTTGCTCAGACCAAGGGACCACATATTTACCTACTCACTGTAGATGCATTGAAAGTAAAATATTTGTATATTTTATTTACTGGTCTACCCCTAATCTCTAAGACAATCCCTAGAGTACAGTGGCACTAAATAGATATTTTTTGATACATTTCAGTCTGCATTTTTCTGAAGGCTTCATTAGACTCTAAGTAAAGGCTATTTTTTAAGAAAATTGTAATATAGTTGCTTTACATGCAACTATATTGCTTTAAAATGTTGTGTTGTTTTCTTCTGTACAACAAGGCAAATCAGCTATAAGTACGCATGTATCCTCTCCCTTGAGCCTCCCTCCCGCCTCACCCTCATCCCACCCTCTAGGTCACCACAGAGCACCGAGCTGAGCTCCCTGTGCTATACGGCAGCTTTTATACATGGTAGTGTATGTATGTCAGTCTCAATTTCCCAGTTCATCCCACCCTCCCCTTACCCATGTCCGCACGTCTGTTCTCAACATCTGCGTCTCTATTCCTGCCCTGCGAATAGGCTCATCCATACCGTTTTTCTAGATTCCACATATGTATTAATATATGATATTTGTTTTCCTCTTTCTGACTTACTTTGTTCTGTATGCTATCTCCATGCTCCACATATGTTCTTTGAATTAATCAATATGAAACATTTTGAAAGAAATTTAAAGCTCCATTTATTAAGAAATTCACTTTGCACTTACATCAAATAGCAATTAATAGGCACAGATGGTGTTATTTTTAGATGTTTATTTGAATAAAAGAGGAAAGTAATTGAAAGAAACCAATATTCCTCTTGAATATTGACTTCTTTTCTTTTTTTTCTCAACTTATTTTAAAATTCAAATTATGTTCTGAAATGTCCTAAAGGATTGAAGCAGGCATTATCAGTTCCATGGATACTGAATCCATATTTCTTAGGTTAATGCAAAACTGAGGCTCCCTGTTCGCTTATTTTAATTTTCTTTTTTTTCTCCATTTCTATATGCAGAGGATAAAGGGAAACATTCATCCGCACAGAATGGCATGGCACGCAGAAGTGATGAGGGCTGCACTCCAAGAGGATTAAGCACACAAAGAAGATAATTAACTTGCTGAGGCCCTACAGAAAATTGTGGAATGGTAAGAACGGCATTCAGAGTTTCTGCTATCCTAAGAAAGATCGATTCAAATAGCTACAGTACATGCCTCAGAGTTCATTTGTAAGCCCCAAGTGTTCATAGAAATGAAGAAGAATATTTAACCTTAAACATCAGGCAAAGAAAATAAAATGTTGATAATTTACAAAAGTGGTTTGCTTTTAAATATAGGCTGACATCCAGTTCAAGACCAAAACAGACTATATTTTTGTTACTGTTTTAAATCATTCAGCATAGCAATAGAATGCCACATAATAAAATTTCACTAGGGAAAGTGATGAAAGTGCAGAGATCCTAGACTTCCCCAAATACAAAATGTATATATATATACATATATATATATATATGTAGTTAGAATAGACACTGATAAGATACTTTCCTGGGTGGGAAAATTATGAGCAATTTTAATTTTCCTTATTTGAGCACCTGTTGTTGTTTAGTCACTAAGTCGTGTCCAACACTTTTGCAACTGCTGGACTGTAGCCCACCAGGCTCCTCTGTCCATGCAATTTCCAAGGCAAGAATACTGGAGTGGGTTGCCATTTCCTTTTCCGGGGGATCGTTCTGACCCAGGGATCAAACCCACATCTTCTGCATTGGCAGTGGGTTCTTTACCACTGAGCCATGAGGGAAGCCCAATCGAGGTCTTAGAGTCTTTGAAAAATTTTATAAAGAACGTGTTTTTTCATCAGAAAAAATTATGAAAATTATAATGTGCCTATGTATTATGTCTAATATATATAATGGTCAGCCCTTAAATTTAGACATCAGAAATGCGCTTCATGTGTTTGAAAGCAAAGCGCCCCATTGATTGGGCAGAAAGACATTTCCAAGTTTACCAAATTTGATGATTCCCTGACTGCTATTTATTGTAAGTTGACAATGTAGTACCAGGCACGTAAGTCATCATCTAAGAAAATCAGACAGCAGAACCATTTTTGACGAGCAGTTGGACTTTGGAAAGGAAGGCCTAGGGAAAGAAAAACTGGAGAGAATTGAGATTCCTTTGGTGCCTGTAATACCGTACATGCAAGCAGCAGCGAGAAATGGGCAAGAGCTAATTTTTAAAATTTTTATTTTATTTTTAATTGGAGGATTGTTACTTTACGATATTGTGATGGTTTCTGCCATACATCGACATGAATCAGCCACAGGTATACATATGTCTCCTCCCTCCCCATCTCACCCCTCTAGGTTGTCACAGAGCACCGGACTTGGGTTCCCTGTGTCATACGGCAAATTCCCACTGGTCATCTATGTTAAACACAGTTATGTATAAGTTTCAGTGCTATCGTTTCAAATTATCCCACGTCTCTTTCCCCCACTGTGTCCAAAAGTCTGGCCTTTATGTCTTCATCTCCTCTGTTGCCCTACAACAGTTAATGTTTTAAATCTTGCCTAAGAACTTGTGGTTGTTGCGCTTTAGTCACTCATTCATGTCCGACTGGAGCCCGCTAGGCTCCTCTGTCCATGGAATTCTCCAGGCAAGAATCCTGGAGTGGGTTGCCATTTCCTTCACCGGGGATCTTCTCAACCCACATCTCTTGCATCTCCTGCATTGGCAGGCAGCTTTCTTTACTACCGAGACACCAGGGAAGATGGCCTAAGGAACTACTATCCTCTAAAATCTTGGGAATATTCATTAATATTACTCAATACATTATTTCAGACAAGATTTAAAATCACTGTGACACAGATTTCTGCCTTCAGGACATTCCACACCAGAATATGCATTCTCCTTCCACTCTCTGGCTTTGGGAAGCTTCATTCAATTTGACCCACCTCAGGTCTCTACCAAGGCAGAAAGAAGGTGGCAGTCTCTTCGCCTTGAATAATATCAGCTAGAAAGTCATTCCTCTGGGTATCATCTGCAAGCCTAAAGGTATAAATCAAGAATAAAAACAAAAGGATTTCAAGGATAAAGAGAATTTCCACCACCTTTTAAGTAGAGATGGGGATGATTGGAGTGGAATTGGTTGGGACAATACCAATAAATTGGAGATGTTCTTCAGGAAATTGATTTAAATCTTAGATGATTTAAAACCACAAATTTCTTAGTTTACATTGAAATATAAGTATAAACAATATAATACGTGAGTTTAAAAATATATTTGTAAACCACACACAGTCCCTTCAAAGAGTCTTCAACATTATAAATGGGGAATTATATGGGAAGAGATTGCCATCTAGTGGATAAAGGAAAAATACATTATTGTGTAGGAGGTGGGCAGGGTTAAAATTTCTTTATGCAAATATTAGCATTTCTCATTACACTACTTTATTAATCAAACACTTCTTTATTAATTTAAGAATCATGTACGTTTAGATATTTGGATATATATAGTGTTTTAAAACATATAAATGATTTTACCAATAAATTTTTGTTGTTTTTCAATTTAAAAGTGTAATACATGCCATTGCAGAAAATTTCTGAGCTACAGAAAAGTATAGAGAAGAAATCTAGAACTCTGCTGCTTAGAGACAACACAGTTAACATTTCAATGGATTTCTTTCAACCCGTTTTCTATGCATTCATAACTTTTCATATAATTGACATCTCAGAGAGTAATGTTTGAAGAGTGCTTTAAAATACTAAAGTTACGTTATATGTTTTTAACCATGTGATTTAAACTTGCTATTGTCTGAGTGAGCCTCCTTTCCTGGAGGAAATAAATATGCATTGCATGGAAAAGTAAGAGAATATCCTATGTTCAGGAAATAGCAGTGGCTTATACTGTTGGAAAATGAAGTTAGAAGTCAAAGCTCAGTGAGAGTGTTAGGGAGAAGATGAACAGGAGATGGAGCAGTATGTGGAAACCAGGCTCAGGAGAACCATGGGTATGTCAAATGGATACATTGTCTGCTGATAGGGGTAACTATTGAGGAATTTGGGGTAACAGTGATATAATTGGATTTGGATGGCACACAATAATAAATAATAATAATAATTTGATACTAATACAGAAGGCAGACTAAAATAATGGTTCTCCAAGCTGGCTGAAGTCTAGAACTACCTCAGTTCAGTTCAGTTCAGTTACTCAGTCGTGTCCGACTCTTTGCGACCCCATGAATCGCAGCACGCCAGGCCTCCCTGTCCATCACCAACTCCCGGAGTTCACTCAGACTCACATCCATCGAGTCAGTGATGCCATCCAGCCATCTCATCCTCTGTCATCCCCTTCTCCTCCTGCCCCCAATCCCTCCCAGCATCAGAGTCTTTTCCAATGAGTCAACTTTTTGCATGAGGTGGCCAAAGTATTGGAGTTTCAGCTTTAGCATCATTCCCTCCAAAGAAATTCCAGGGCTGATCTCCTTCAGAATGGACTGGTTGGATCTCCTTGCAGTCCAAGGGACTCTCAAGAGTCTTCTCCAACACCACAGTTCAAAAGCATCAATTCTTTGGCGCTCAGCCTTCTTCACAGTCCAACTCTCACATCCATACATGACCACAGGAAAAACCATAGCCTTGACTAGATGGACCTTTGTTGGCAAAGTAATGTCTCTGCTTTTGAATATGCTATCTAGGTTGGTCATAACTTTCCTTCCAAGGAGTAAGCGTGTTTTAATTTCATGGCTGCAGTCACCATCTGTAGTGATTTTGGAGCCCCCAAAAAAGGGAGCTTTAAAAATACTGATCCCCAGGTCCAGTCCAAACCAATTAAGTCAAGATCCTCAAGAATGAGATCTTTTAAGTAGTTTCTCAGATGGTATTATTGTACATCTTGGGGTGAGAATCACTAGACTAAAGAGAGATGAAACTAGAGACAGAAAACCAGTAAGAAGGGGGTTGCATGTGATCATGTGAAAAATTATATGTGCCTCTACTCGGTTAGTGACAGTATGAGCATGGAGAAGTCGTGTAAGTGGTAGAGTTGGCACAAGTTGATAATTAATTGAACACAAAGTATGAGAAACAGAAGAATCAGAGATTATTCTCTTCTCAGTACTCTATAATGGCTATACTCAGTAATGGCTATACAGGAAAAATAAATTTATAAAACATGGAAAAGATTATTCTCTAATGGTGTCTTGGTAAATGGTGGTGTCGGGAGGAAATACAGCAAATTGGGCATGTGTGTGGGAATCAGAAAGTGTGTAAGAAGGTACAGTTTTCCTTTAGATTCATCACCGATGACACAAACACACTAGATACATTTTCTGTTTGCCCTGTTGTGAATCTTTGGCCAGAAAATGTCTCTCAGCTCCACTTCACCCTCTGATTCTCTCCTTTGGTGACCTTTGGTGTTAGTCAGCTGCATTCGACTCCTTGTGACCCTATGGACTATAGCCTGCCAGGCTCCTCTGTCCATGAGTTTCTCCAGGCAAGAATACTAGAGTGGGTTGCCATGCTCTCCTCCAGGAGATCTTCCCAATCCAGGGATCGAACCTGCATCTCCTGCATTGAAGGCGGATTCTTTACATCTGAGCCATCAGGGAAGCCCACCCAGGTGACCTTGGGACCCAGACTACAAATCACATCTTTGCTCCACCAGGCTCTTCCAGCAGGGGGCACGAGAGGAACACCATGACTCTGGAGAAAAGGGATTTACTCCTCCCTGTTTGCCCTCTGGTGGCTTCCGGATCGGCAGGGGTGCCACGGAATATCACAGTAGGCCAGACCTTTTCACCCCTGTAGCCAGCGAGGCTTTTTGTAGCAGCCACTGAATCCAATTCGCAATTTTTTCAACACACAGAGAAAGAGCCTCATCCCCCTGCTCGGTTCCCACCCCAGACATCAGCGACCAGCTGTCTGATGTCCCCTCTTCAGAGGCCTGGATTTCAACATCCCAGGGCCCCTTCTCTACGTTTGTACGATTTTCTCTGTTCCCTTTGCTCTTTCAGGCCTAGGGATGGTATCTGCTTCCTGGAAGTTGCGATTTCCGTGATTCTTTGGGTTCTCTTTTTAATTATTTAGTGATTAATATCTTTATATCTAATGGTAAAGAATCCGCCTGCTAATCTAGGAGACACGAGTTCAATCCCCGGTTGGAGAAGATCCCCTAGAGAAGGACATGGCAACCCACTCCAGTATTCTTGCCTGGAGAATTCCATGAACAGAGGAGCCTAGCAGGCTGTGGTCCACCGGGTTGCAAAAATCAGACACAACTGAAGCAACTTAGCACATCTTTGTATCTATATGTCTACTCCTTATATTATGTTTTTTCCACTCAAATAATGTGTGGTTTCTGTCTCCTGACTTGACCCTACAGGGCCAGTTGGGATGAAAAAGTGCACCCTCAGCCCTCATTTGCCTGATCCTCTTTCCACATTTCCAGATAAAATAAATATTGAGCAGTTTCAGTGGCTCTTTTTATAGAAGAGTTATATAAGCATTTAACTTACAAAGTACATGGTATGAAAACCTAGAAGTTATAACTTTATCTAATTCTTTCTCTTGTACCCGTGAAATGAAAAGTGTGTGTGTGTGTGTGTGTGTGTGTGTTAGTTGTTCACTTGTATCTGACTCTTCGCAACCCCATGGACTGCAGCCCGCCGGGCTTCTCTGTTCATGGAATTCTCTAGGCAAGAATACTAGAGTGGGTTGCCACTCCCTTCTCCAAGCGATCTTCCCCACTCAGGGATTGAACCCAGGCCTCCTGCATTACAGGCAGATTCTTTACTGTCTGAGCCAGCAGGGAAGCTCTGGCTTCCATGAAATGATAGTATCTCCTGCCATATCAATAAACAAGAAATGTCACAACTGTCAGCGATTTCTGGCCTCCAAATGTGAATGAATGCTCCCTAAACTGTGAGCCAACAGATGCTGCCACCCCGTCCCCCCACCCCACCCCACCGTCCAAGGTGATTGCTGAGGATCTGAGGTGAGTGGAAACGCAACAAGCAGCCATCTATCACTCCTTAAGGTGAACAAGGAAACAGGATTTGGCCCCAGACAGCTGAGATGCATATGAAAGGAATGAATTCAGTGAGCCCAGAGGCTTGTATCTTCCCATACATAAAATGCTAAATTCTTTAACTTGATATCTGATCTTTAATGTTCAGATTGCCTGATCTGTTGTTGCAAACTTGTAGACAGCCTGACTCTCCTTCCCGCCTCCTTGGAGCAGTTTTCTCAGAGCTACTGAGATGCTTGCTGTCCATTCCCTGGGCTCAGGGGAGTCCTAAACATTCCCACCAAATAAAATGACTTTCAGGTTGTGACTGTATTTTTCAGTTGACATACCTCACAAGCGAGAGGAAGACAGAGAACCCTCAGCATTTAGGCCTTCAGGTGGTTGTCCTTCATTTCTGGATTCTGTCTCGCCAAACTCTAACCCTCTTCCTGCAGACCTTTCTCTAGCTTGCACCGCTGAGGGTTTCCATCTATTTTCTCAGGGAAATTTAACTTCTCCCTAGTTGAGAAAAGTGAAGTTGCTCAGTTGTGTCTGACTCTTTGCGACCCCATAAACTGTAGCCCCCCAGGCTCCTCCGTCCATGGAATTTTACAGGAAAGAATACCTTCTCCAGGGGACCTTTCTGACCCAGGGATCAAACTCAGTTCTCCCACAATGCAGGCAGACTCTTTACTGTCTGAGCCACCAGGGAATCCCCTAGTTGAGAAAGGGGCCACAGTACTGTGTGTGGTTAAACTACACAGGTTTTGTTCACAAGGTGATGAGGTTTTCCTTGGTCTGATGTTTCCCAAAGGAACAGAAGAGTTTGCCAGGGGCCCTGCGGACTCTGGTTCTAGGGGATAAAGACGGTGAGTGCTCTAATTCCAGACTGGTCTCTTCATCTATGGGTGTGGCTGCCATTTTCCATCCGATTTACAAAAGAACAAAGGCAGCTCACTTCCATGAGTTTTCTTCCCAAGAAATCACAATCTAGCATCCTGATGTGACTTTAGAGTTTACTCTCTTGTGAAAAAATAAACTTTGATTTTCTGGATATGGATCTTCTGCTTTTTTCCTGGATATATCCTATTATTAGAACCATCACTCTAGTTTGGAATTGCTTTGTCTGAATAGTTTAGGAAAAATGGTGCCAGCTTTGAAACTGTTTACCACAGATTGGGACTTGAACCCAGGTGGCTGGGACTCAAACCCAGCCAAAACCCACCGTACCTGGTTTCAGGGCCTAATGAAGTTCAGGTTCTTGATGTCTCATCGCAGAAAGAATTCACTGAGAGACAAACTGATAGGTAAGAAGTGGATTTATTCAGATTCAGAGAGAAGCACACTCCACAGACAGAGCACAGGCCATTGCAAAGGGCAAGGATGGCCACGAAATGTGGCATGGTTAGTTTTTATAGGCTGGGTAATTTGTATGCTAATGGGTGGGAGGACTATTCCAACTATTTTGGGGAAGGGTCAGAGATTTCCAGGATTTGGGCACTCACTCACTCCTTGGTCTTTTAAGAGTGCCTTGGAACTGTCCTGGCACCTCTGGGTGTGTCATTTCACTTGCTGATTGAGGATCAAGGTCTAGTCTTGTCTGCCATCTTGGTCCCATTTGATTCTAATTGGTCTATGTCATGTCCTTGGGTTATGTCATTCTTTCAAAAGTTGTGCCCTGCTCCTTTCCCTCCTGTCACAGTTCCAAATGGATTCTTCCAAACAATGTAATATCTCCTCTCAGGAAAGTGTAAGTGATGGTGGGGGGAGGGGATCTCTTTTATATCATCAAACTCTCTCTATCTCTATATGTATCTCTATTCCTTGGGGTACGGCCATGTCTATGTTTATGTCTATATCTATGTCTATTTATGTCTATATCTCTATTTCTGTCTCTACCTACAAAACCATAATAGCTGATCTTTCTGTCCTAAATACTAAGATAGATGCAATATCAAAAGTATCCATATTTTCTCCCTTCTCTTCACTTGGAATATAATTTGAGATTTCTCACCCCACAAGCAGCGAATCTCTTTACAAAACCATAAAAAGCAAAATGAATAAGAGAAAATATTTATAAATCATTTATCTTTTGCTTAGTTGTTAAGTCATGTCTGACTCTTTGCAACCCCATGGGCTGTAGCCCACCAGGTTCCATAGGATTTTCCAGGCAAGAACACTGGAGAGGGTTGCCGTTTCCTTCTCCAGAAACTTTATATCTGATAAGGGGTTAATACAAAAATATATGAAGAACTTATACACCTCAATAGCAAACACTCAAGCGATCTAATTTGAAGATGTTGCAGAGGAACTGAATAGACATTTTTCCAATGAACACATGCAATGACTCACAGGTACATGAAAAGGTGCTCAACATCACTAATCATCGGGAAAACGCAATTTAAAACCACAATGGGATATCATTTCACATCTGTTAGAATGGCTATTATAAAAAAGAAGAGATAACAGATTTGGTAAGGGTGTGGAGAAAGGGGAACCCATGTGCACTGTTAGTGAGAATGTAAATTGGTACAGCCACTATGGAAAACAGTATGGAAGTGCCTCAAAAAATTAAAAATGAAACTACCATATGATCCAGCAACCCCACGTCTGAGCATACAACCAAAGGAAATTAGCATCTCAAAGAGCTATCTGTCCTCCCGTGTTTATGTCAGCATTATTTACAATTAGCCAAGATACAGAAACAACTTAAGTGTCCATTGACAGATGCATAAATAAAGAAAATGTGACATACATGTATATATACACACACACAAAATATGGGAAGTTGTTCAGCCATTAAAAAAAATGAAGTCCTACTATCAGCAACAACGTAAGTGGACCATGAGGGTGTTATGCTAAGTGAAACAAATGTGGAATATAAACTTTTTTTAAAAAGCTCATAGATGTTGAGAACAGATTGAAAGTTGACAGAGGCAGGGGTGGCAGAGGTGGGGGGAATGAAGTGCATTAGGAGCTCAAAAGATACAAAATTTCACTTAAAAACTAAATAAGTGGATGGAATGTACAGCAAGGCAACTAGAGTTCATAATACTGTATTGCATATTTTAAAGTTGCTAAGCTGAAAACTTCTCATCACAAGAAAAAAAAAATTGTAACTATGTATGATAAGTGATGTTCACTAGACTTATTATTGTGACTGTTTTACAATATATACAAATAGCAAGTCATTATGTTGTACACCTGGAACTAATTTAACGTTATATGTCAAGCATACCTTCATTTAAAAAAATTAACAGCCTAAAATGCCACAAGTTTGTTATCTCGCAGTTTCTGTACTGCAATCTAGCATGGTTTAACTGGGACTTTTGTTTAGTATAAGACCCAAGTAAAGGTGATGGTCAGCTGTGTCATCTGGAAGCTCAATTAGGGAGATATTCACCTTCAAACTTTACTGAAATTATTATTTTCTGGCTGATCTGCAGTGCAGCTTTGCATTGATTAGATTTCTATCTACATGGACTATTTTGTTCCTTATTTGTATTCTAAGCACTGTGCTATTGACACAACGTTTATTATGACATCAAAATATCTGTGATAGCTAGGGCTTCCCTGGTGGTCCAGTGGCCAAGAATTCACCTTGCAATGCAGGGGATCCCACTGGTTCAATTCCTGGTCTAGGAAGATCCACATGCCCCGGGGAAACTAAGCCCCTGAACTCCAGCTACTGAGCCTGTGCTCTGGAGCCTTCAAGCTGCAACTACCAAAGCCTGCATGCCAGAGAGTCTGTACAAGAGAAGCCACTACAGTAAGAAGCCCAGGCATGCCAAGTCACTTTAGTTGTGTCTGACTCCTTGTGACCGTATGGACTGTAGCCCGCCAGGCTTCTCTGACTGTGGGATTCTCCAGGTAAGGATACTGGAGTGGGTTGCCATTTCCTCCTTTAGAGGATCTTCCCAACTCAGGGATCGAACCTGCGTCTCTTTTGTCTCCTGCATTGGCAGGAGGATTCTTTACCACTAGCACCACCTGGGAAGCCGAATAAGAAGCCCAGTGCACCACAACGAGAGCAAGTCCAAGTGCAGCAACAAAGACCCAGTACAGCCCAAAAGAAACACATAAATATTAAAAAAATAATCTGTGATATCTAGTTAGAGAAGTCTTTTTTCCTTGTTTTTTCTTCTTCTGGGGTGTATCAGGGAGTTTTGGTCTTTTGCCATCCTATATAACCATTAACATAAGCACTTTAAGCTTTAATTTGAACAACCGAGGCTTTGGTTTGAAATTGCACTGAATCTGTGTATCAGTTTGGTGATGTATTCATTTGCTAGAGCTTCTATAACAGAATACCACAGACTGGTGGCTTAAACAACAGGAATTTATTTTTCACTGTTCTGAAAGCTGCTGCTGCTAAGTCGCTTCAGTCGTGTCCAACTCCGTGCGACCCCATAGATGGCAGCCCACCAGGCTCCCTCGTCCCTGGGATTCTCCAGACAAGAACACTGGAGTGGGTTGCCATTTCCTTCTCCAGTTCTGGAAGCTAGAAGTGTACAATCAAGGTGTTGCTGTTTGGCAATTCCCTGGTGCAGTCCAGGGATTAGGACTCAGCTTCCACTACAGGGGGCACGGGTTCCAGGAACACTGATCTTGCAAGCTGTGTGCGCTCCCCGCACCTCCCCACCCCCCCCCCACCCCCACCCCCACCCCCCCACCCCGCGCCAAAAAAGGTGTTGCAGGTTTGGTTTCCTCTGTGGCCGCTCTCCTCTGCTTGCAGATGGCCGCTTTCTCACTGTGTCCTCCTGTGGTCACCCCATGGTCTGTGTTGTTGTGTCCTCTTCTAGTAAGTCACCAGTTATATTGGACTAGGTCCTGCCCCTATGATCTCATTTTGCCTTTACTATCTCTTCAAAGGTCCTGTCTCCAAATACATTCATATTCTGAGCTACTGGTGGCTAGTGATCGAACATATGATTTTGGGGGCAGTACATTCAGCCCCCAACAGGGGAGCACTGATGTTTTCCCAATATTGAATCTTCCCATCCATGAACAATACAGCCATCTATTTTAGTATTTTTAATGTCTTTTTACAAAATTTATCATGCCCTGAAAAGTAATTGAATATTCTCACTTTACTTCACCAGATCTCTCTTTTTTCCTTCTGTGCTTTGGTTTGTGTCTTAGAAGGTTGACATTTTTGGAGTTTATCAGAGGGCTCCCTTGCCTTCTGGCCTCTGTAAAGTTTTTGCCAATGGGAAGTATGGGTAGGAGATCTGAGTGCATACACATCCCTGCCTTCTTGCCCACTTCACTGCTGATGGTTGGCCGCAAGCTGTATTCCTCTCCAGAGGCTTGCAGCTCTTTTTTAAAATATTTATTTATTTGGCTGTGCCCGTTTTAGTTGCAGCACACAGGATCTATTAGTTACAGCATTTCAACTCCTAGCTGTGGCATGTGGGACCTAGTTACTCACCAGGAAGCAAACCCGGGCCCTTGGACTGGGAGCTTGGAGTCTTAGCCTCTGGGCCACCAGGGAAGTCCAGCCTTGCAGTCTGGACTGTCACCTTGTCCTGTAGCCAGAGTGCTATGAAATTAGGTTCAGGTAACTGCTCCTTTTCAGTTGCCCATTCAGACCTATAATCAGTAACCCATTTTTCTCTCTTGAGTTTCTCCACCACTCCATTGCTTGCTTTTGATCCTGACCACTTAATAAATGATCTATTCATTAAACTCTCTTCTGGGACTTAAATTTTCCTGCTGGGAAAAATACTTTGTCAGATTTATTCTCAAGTACTTTTTATCTTTTGATGCTATTTTATTATTTTATAGCATAATTTAAAATTACATTTCCTGTTGTATAGAAATACTAATGCAATTGCTTTTGCTGTATTTTTTTTTAACCTGGCAAACTTGCTAAACTCTAATTCAAATGATTTATACTAGGTCTTTAAAAATACCTAAATATAAAAAAGTATAGATTTTTCTTTATATATAATCTCCAAAATAATCTTTAAATAAGCCCAGATTTGTAATTGTCTTTGCAGCATTTATGCCTTTTAGGCTTATATAAACATCTAGTTCGATGCTGTTTTGGAGTGATCGTCGTACTCACTCGTATCTCATACCTAACCTAACAGGAAACTCTCTAAGTTTTTCATTATGTGTGATATTTCTTTCAGATATTCTATCAGGTTTAGAATGTCTGAAAGAAATATCACACATGGTTCCCTAATTGTTCTGGTATATAACAGCTTTTATCATGAATGAATGCACATTAAATTTTATCTAAAGTTTTCTGCACTATATAATGAAATATTGATATCATTTTTTTCTGTCTTTTAATGTGGTTTGTTGTTGTTGTTTAGTCACTCAGTTGTGTCACCCTTTGCAACCCCATGGACTGCAGCATGCCAGGCTTCCCTGTCCTTCACCATCTCCCGGAGTTTGCTCAAATTCATGTTCATTGAGTCAGTGATGACATCCAACCATCTCATCCTCTGTCATTCCCTATCCTCCTGCCTTTGATCTCCCCCAGCATCAGAGTGTTTTCCAATGTGTCAGTTCTTTGCATCAGGTGGCCAAAGTATTGGAGCTTCAGCTTCAGCATCGGTCCTTCCAGTGAATATTCAGGGTTGATTTCCTTGGAAGGCATCAATTCTTCAGCACTCATCCAATTCTCACATCCATACATGACTACTGGAAAAACCGTAGCTTCGACCATACAGACCTTTGTTGGCGGAGAAATGTCTCTGCTTTTTATATGCTATGTTTGTCATTGTTTTTCTTCCAGTGAGCAAGCATCTTTCAATTTCATGGCTGCAGTCACTGTCTACGGTGATTTTGGAGCCCAGGAAAATAAAATTTGTCACTATTTCCATTGTTTCCCCATTTATTTGCCATGAAGTGACAGGACCAGATGCCACGATCTTCATTTTCTGAATGTTGAGTTTTAAGCCAGGATTTTTCTCTTGTTCAGGGGATCTTCCTGACCCAGGGATAGAACCCGGGTCTCCTGCATTGCAGGCAGATTCTTTACCATCTGAACCATCAGGGAAGTCTTTAATGTGATTCAGTTCAGTTCAGTCACTCAGTCGTGTCCAACTCTTTGCGACCCCATGCGACCCCATGAACTGCAGCACTCCAGGCCTCCCTGTCCATCACCAACTCCTGGAGTCCACCCAAACCCATGTCCATTGAGTTGGTGATACCATCTAACCATCTCATCCTCTGTTGTCCCCTTCTCCTTCTGCCCTCAATCTTTCCCAGCATCAGGGTCTTTTCGAATGAGTCAGCTCCTCGCATCAAGTGGCCAAAGTATTGGAGTTTCAGCTTCAACATCAGTCCTTACAATGAACACTCAGGACCGATCTCCTTTAGGATGGACTGGTTAGCTCTCCTTGTAGTCCAAGGGACTCTCAAGTGTCTTCTCCAACACCACACTTCAAAAGCATCAATTCTTTGGTGCTCAGCCTTCTTCACAGTCCAACTCTCACATCCATACATGACCCTAGGAAAAACCATAGCCTTGACTAGGTGGACCTTTGTTGGCAAAGTAATGTCTCTGCTTTTTAGTATGCTGTCTAGGCTGGTCATAACTTTCCTTCCAAGGAGTAAGTGTCTTTTAATTTCATGGCTGCAATCACCATCTGCAGTGATTTTGGAGCCCCTCAAAATAAAATCTGCCACTGTTTCCACTGTTTCCCCATCTACTTGCCATGAAGTGATGGGACTGGCTGCCAGGATCTTAGTTTTCTGAATGTTGAGCTTTAAGCTAACTTTTCACTCTCCTCTTTCACTTTCATCAAGAGGCTCTTTAGTTCTTCACTTTCTGCCATAAGGGTGGTGTCATCTGCATATCTGAGATTATTGATATTTCTCCCGGCAATCTTGATTCCAGCTTGTGCTTCTTCCAGCCCAGCGTTTCTCATGATGTACTCTGCATAGAAGTTAAAGAAGCAGGGTGACAATATACAGCCTTGACGTACTCCTTTTCCTATTTGGAACCAGTCTGTTGTTCCATGTCCAGTTCTAACTGTTGCTTCCTGACCTGCATACAAATTTCTCAAGAGGCAGGTCAGGTGGTCTGGTATTCCCATTTCTTTAAGAATTTTCTAGTTTACTGTGATCCACACAGTCAAAGGCTTTGGCATAGTCAATAAAGCAGAAATAGATATTTTTCTGGAACTCTCTTGCATTTTCGATGATGCAGCAGATGTGGTTAATTATAATAATTGCAGTAGTCTGTCTTCTAATATTAAACTGACTTTGAAGTCCATGGAACTTACCACAATACATTATACTCTTAGAACTCAGAATACAAATGAGGAGGAATTATACCTTTTGTTTTAGATACAAGGCAGTTTTCAGTTGTAGGCTTCCCTACACACAATGAGCTACAGATGGACATATATTAATATTTTACAGACTAGTTTTTCTAACCGGAATTGTGTTTTATATTTATCTCCATCAGTAATGCAGAAATTTAATAAATAATCATTTATCCAACATTCACTAAATGCCATTGACTCTAATTGAAAGGAAATCTGAAAAAGAGGTGATATATGTACTTGTTGTTGCTGTTTAGTGGCTAAGCTGGGTCTGACTCTTTGTGACCCCCATAGACTGTAACCTGCCAGCCTCCTCTGTCCATAGGATTGCCCAGGCAAGAATACTGGAGTGAGTTGCCATTTCCTTCTCTAGGGGATCTTCCCAACCCAGAGACTGAACCCTAGTCTCCTGCCTGGCAGGTGGGTTCTTTACCACTGAGCCACCCGGGATGCCCCCAATATGTGTATAAGTATAGCTGACTTGGGGCTTCCTAGATGCTTCAAGTGGTAAAAAATCTGCATGCCAATGCAGAAGATGCAAGAGATACAGGTTTGATCCCTGGGGCAGGAAGATTCCGTGGAGTAGGAAGTAGCAAGCACTCCAGTATTCTAGGCAAGAAGTTGCAGTATTCTTGCCTGGACAATTCCATGGACAAGGAACCTGGTGGGCTACAGTCCCTGGCATGGCAAAGAGTCAGACAAGACTGAGGATAGCTGATTCACTTTGCTGTACAGCAAAAACTAACACAACATTGTAAAGCAAGTATACAGCAAAGACAATTTTAAACATAAAATAAATTCTATTCCTTTTCTGGTACTACAGTACAAAGATGACAAAGCCATACGGAGCTCATAATTTAAACGTGAAAGGAGTGTGTGTACCTGTGTGTTTGACCACAGGGTGAGTTGGCACAGAGAGAAGGAAAGATAACTGAAAACATACACAGTAAGTGCTGTCATATTGAGGAATGAACAAAAGGCTGAAGAAATAGAAAAGGGAAGCATTTCAAGTCTCCATTCAAGTTATCAGCGTGACTCCTGAATGAAGATACATATTTACCACAAAAAGATGATGCAGAAGGAATCTTTCACAGACATTTGGGCTGATTAAATATGTGTTGATATGTGCCAAGACATCATGGCCTTAAGGATAAATCAGTGAAGTGGCCACAAAAATCTCTGCTGTTTTGGTTGACTTTCTAACCAATTTCAAAGGAAAGAAACAACTTGCACAGGGAAAGGACCTTTCCTGCTCATAACAGATTTTGTATGAGCAATCCTTCAAGTTACCCTTGTCACACCATGCAGGGATAAAAGTGCGCAGCCTGCAGAAGAAAATACCAGTGTTTCTATTATACTTAGTTTATAGATTCTAGTATTTCTAGTTTTGCCTATGAACTAACATGTATGTAACTTTGATGGGAATACCAGACCACCTGACCTGCCTCTTGAGAAATCTATATGCAGGTCAGGAAGCAACAGTTAGAACTGGACATGGAACAACAGACTGGTTCCAAATAGGAAAAGGAGTACGTCAAGGCTGTGTATTGTCACCCTGCTTATTCAACTTATATGTAGAGTATATCATGAGAAACGCTGGGCTGGATGAAACACAAGTTGGAATCAAGATTGCCGGGAGAAATATCAATAATCTCAGATATGCAGATGACACCACCCTTATGGCAGAAAGTGAAGAACTAAAGAGCCTCTTGATGAAAGTGAAAGAGGACAGTGAAAAAGTTGGCTTAAAGCTCAATTCAGAAAACTAAGATCCTGGCAGCCAGTCCCATCACTTCATGGCAAGTAGATGGGGAAACAGTGGAAACAGTGGCAGATTTTATTTTGAGGGGCTCCAAAATCACTGCAGATGGTGATTGCAGCCATGAAATTAAAAGACACTTACTCCTTGGAAGGAAAGTTATGACCAACCTAGACAGCATACTAAAAAGCAGAGACATTACTTTGCCAACAAAGGTCCACCTAGTCAAGGCTATGGTTTTTCCTAGGGTCATGTATGGATGTGAGCTCTGAAGAATTGATGCTTTTGAACTGTGGTGTTGGAGAAGACTCTTGGAGTCCCTTGCACTGTAAGGAGATCCAACCAGTCCATCCTAAAGGAGATGCGTCCTGAGTGTCATTGGAAGGACTGATGTTGAAGCTGAAACTCCAATACTTTGGCCACCTGATGTGAAGGACTGACTCATTTAAAAAACTTTGATCCTGGGAAAGACTGAAGGCAGGAGGAAAGGGGGACGACAGAGGATGAGATGGTTGGATGGCATCACCGAGTCAATGGACATGAGTTTGGGTAAACTCTGGGAGTTGGTGACGGACAGGGAGGCCTGGTGTGCTGCAGTCCATGGGGTTGGAAAGAGTCGGACACAACTGAGCAACTGAACTGAACTTACAAATTATTATCCGTATAATGGGAATGGGAACTCAAGCTTTACTGATGTATTTCATCAAAGAATTTGAGTACCACTGTTTTAGAGTCCTTCGAAGGCCTCAAAATAAAAAGTAATTTGAAATTAACTGTATTTAAAGTCACAGAGCCGGTCTAAAATACTAGCAATGGAGAAATGTTACGTGGCTGGGGAATGTACTTAAGGGCCCTGGAGAGAATTCCGGAGGAGCTGCCTTATACAACTGCTAGGAGAAGACAATGACACCCCACTCCAGTACTCTCGCCTAGAAAACCCCAGGGGCGGAGGAGCCTGGTGGGGCTGCAGTCCATGCGGTCGCTAAGAGTCGGACACAACTGAGCGACTTCATTTTCACTTTTCACTTTCCTGCATCGGAGAAGGCAATGGCAACCCAGTGTTCTTGCCTGGAGAATCCCAGGGACGGGGGAGCCTGATAAACTGCCGTCTGTTGGGTCGCACACAGCCGGACACGACTGAGCGACTCAGCAGCAGCAGGAATGAAAAAAAAAACCCTACTGTTTGCAGGTTTGGATCATCGCTGGGAACAACTAGAGGTAGATGTTCACACACCCAGCACAGTCCTGCCGTCTGAACTGCTTGGTGCACAACCCAGATAGGTTGCCAGGTTCAGGTGAGCAGTACCTGCTTTCGCATTTGGCAACTCTGCCCAGAAACTTCATGGCCACTGCCGTTCTAGAGTGAGAGCTCAGAGCTCCGCGCGCCGACTTTGAACCAGAGCCAAAAGCTCCGCCAGGAGCCGTGCGTACAGGCGTGGGGGCCAGCGTCAAGCGTTCACCATACGTGCTCTCGGGCCTGCGCGCTGCCGTCTTCGAGCCTCTATGCAGCTTCTGCCGGGCGAATCCGCCTTCCCGCCGCTTCGTCACTTCCGGCGGACGCTTAGCGTCATTGGTGTCGTCACTTCCTGCCGGTACCGGTGTGGACGGTACGGGTCGTGGCCGCCCGTTCTCCGCTTCTCCCCTTCCCCTACTCTCCTCCCTCCTTCCCTTTCCCTCCCTCGGCGGCGGTCGGTCGCCCGTCGCGGACTCCCTGACCTGTCCCTAACCCCTTCCTGACCTTGGGGCCGCCGGATTGGCCTTTTCCTGTGCCCTGGCCCAGCGTCAGTGTCGGGGCGGGGGCCTTGAAGAGCCGGAGGCGCTGCCACAGAGGAGAGAAAAGACTAGACGACCCCTCGGCTCTGCAGCGGGATCGCTCTGCTAGCAGCCGCCATGGCGATGAGGCAGACACCGCTCACCTGCTCCGGCCACACGCGGCCTGTGGTAGATCTGGCCTTCAGTGGCATCACGCCTTATGGCTATTTTCTAATCAGCGCTTGCAAAGGTGAGCGGGGCCGCTAGTCGGGCCCCTGATGGCCGAGGTCGGGCGGAAAGCGAACGAGGTTGGCATCCCCATTGCGGAATGAACTGCGGCTCTCGCAGCGTTTGAGGTTAGGGCCCCACGGCGGGCTGATGGGGAGAGGAGTAGTTGTTAGGGCTTCCGCAGCTGACGCCGAGAGGCTTTCCTAAGTAATGCCCCTAACGAAGGCTTCTCGTTTTACCTTTATTGCTATTTTTGGAAAAGCTGAACTGTGCGCTTGCCTAGACGTCCCGGCCAACAAACAGTGTAAATATCTCTCAAGGATTTAGCAGAATGCAGCAACTAGGCCAGGCCTTATTTTACGAAGACTTAGCATTCCTGTTATCTCATTGAATAGTCTTTTCTCGTGTGGAATTTTTCATTTCCGTTTTCCATCTTTCAAGTGGAAGCTATGTTTGATGGAAGCTGAGATTTATATTAAAAAGTTTGTCCAAAATAAGACACAAATCTAGATTGTTTTGACGCAGGTCAATCTTTTCAACTAGTTACAGATGCTTCCCAGAGAGAATGTGCAGCTGGGTTCCTCATTGAATTTATTTCTGAACGATCCTTAGTGACCCCAGTGAGTGAGAATAGTTCAGGCAACAAAAACTGTTTCCACTTTGTTTTTCAATATGATCGTTTTATGTTTGAGTCTTAGATTTTAAGTCCTCCGAACTTCTAAGTCACATGTCGTCTTCAATATTTTTTAGATGGTAAGCCTATGCTTCGCCAGGGAGATACAGGAGACTGGATTGGAACATTTTTGGGTCATAAGGGTGCCGTTTGGGGCGCAACATTGAATAAAGATGCCACCAAGGCAGCGACAGCCGCTGCAGATTTCACAGCGTAAGTGCAGCCAGAAATGGCCACCTTCGGAGTTCTCTGTGGATTGTGCTCTGAAATGATCAAAACGTCGTTAAAGGTTACTCGTGAAATTCTTACTACCATATGGAACACCCCGTGTTTGATCTCACCAGAATTCCGGCCTGATCCTTCTTGCTTCTTTCTCTTAAATGGTTCTCAAACTGTTCACAGAGACTCAAATGACTTCATTCTGTGTAAGGGTGAAATCTAAATTGTTGATTGTCCCCTTGCATCTAGATTATCATCATCTTTGTTGATTCCACCAGCAGAATGTCTGCTGATGCCATTATTTCTTACGCCACTGCCATCTTAGTTCAGGTCCCTACCACTAGTCGTTTCCCATCTGTTCATTCTCCCTGGTGCTGTCAGTTGTCTTCCTGAACACAAATATCAGGTCACTTCTCTAGCTAATGCTTTTCCTGTCTTACCTGTGCTTTGTCAGTGATCCATGACCTTGGGTGTACATTATTAGAAGCTTTTAAAATACTCATATACATATTGGTCCGGGGGTGGAGGGGGGAGGTGGGCGGTAAAGTCCCCAACAACAGTTTATTTCCCTGCCAGAAGTTCTTCTAGGTGATTCTGATGTGCAGCCTTTAATCATCGGCCTAAAGGTTAAATTTCAGTTGTTGCCTCTTTAACACTTTGGCCCATCCTAATTCACCATCATCATCTGCACTGCACACCCCATGCCCCCCAGTCTGGTTACACTCATTGTTGCCAGAATGGACCTTACTTACTCTGATTTTTGCCTTTTGAATATATTATTAAGCTGACTTGCCAATGACCCACTTTCCCATCTGCTCATGTGTATCATATCTTATATAACCTTGGTACCTCTACTTCCTAATGTTTGTGACTTAGCAGACACCTAAATGTTTTAAGGAAGACGGTGTCAAGGATTATTGTACATGCAGTAAACTGTTAGAGTTGAGAGTCTTGAGAGTGAAAGTGGTTTTTAAAAATTGTTTTTTTAAACAGAATTTTACACTAAGGAGCAATTGTAAATGTGTTTGTTGTGCCTTTGTATTAAGCAAATTAAACATACTAGGCTTATTATGAAAAAAATAAAGGCAGATTGATTGAGGTGGTGAATACATGACTGTGTATTTGTTGAAACTTGTAGAGCTCTATGGCGTGGAGTGAGTTTTACAATACATACTTTTTTTTTTGTTAAATAGAATTTTTAAATAAACAGGGAGATACAATCCCATGCTGATGTGGGATTAAATTTGAGATGATGAGAGATCAGTAAGAAAAGTTACAATGTCAATTTGAACTTTTTTCTTTGCCTTCAAAGAATAGATGTTGTTAGGTTTATGCATAACCATTGTAAGGGTTTGTGCTCTGCCCTGTTGTGAGTCTATGCAATTCTGATAAAATAAGGAACTGCTTGGTTTTATGTAAATCCTTTAATGTCAAATGTTGCTTTAGAGGTTGGCATGCATGCTTATAATGTGACAGACTCCTTTGTTAATTATGGGATGTGAAAAATAGGAAGTAAAAGTGATTCTCATACAAGGAAGATTTGTGGAGGACTGGAAGGTGAGGGTGTCCATTCCCTCTTTTTGCTCACACTGTTGGCTGTGTTAAAATTCTGACTCTTAGAGTACTTATTGACTTATGTGTTGTTGCTTCTTGAGGCCATGGGCCATGCCTTATATTTTTTTGTATACCTTGCTTGTTCAGCACTTTGTCAAACAAATAACTTAAGGAAGTTTCTGAAGCAGAAGGACTAAGAACGGATGAATTACAGATCTTGGTTTTGTTTCTGAGACATTTATGTCTCCTGTGGGTTCAACCTATTTTTTTTTCCTTCAGTTTCTCCTAAGTTTATTTTTTGCTGAGTCCATTAGGAACATTGTCACTGGGAGAGAATGTCATTGGTTTCATAACAGAGATAGAAAATTGGAATTAACAACTCTGCGACCCTAGGGACCGTAGCCTGCCAGGTTCTCCTGTCCGTGGAATTCTCCAAACAAGAATACTGGAGTGGGCTGCCATTTCCTTCTCCAGGAGATTTCAGATATTTGTTAGGTGGATTTTTAAAATATCATTATTGAAACTAGGTCCTCAGGTTGTTAAGTTAATAGTTAATAAAGTGATATTTTAAATTTGATTAGGTAAAATGTAACAAGATCTTAGACACTACAGACATTAGCGTTAAAATAGACGATCTTTTAAATTGCTTTTCTGGAGAGATTCATTTCTGTTCATCTCAGTTCTGTGTTATCTGGCTCAAACATGAGTGCTAATAATATGAGCAAAATGCTCTGTCTTCTCTTGCCTGATGGACAGTCTTGCTCTGATCTGAGACTTGAACAGAAGCTTGTTAGTAATGATACCCATCTCTGTAAAATCTGTGAAGACCTGATGTACATTTGACAAATTTTAATGCCAGGGAAAAAAAAACGAAATGCATTAGACAGAAATTACTGCTCATGTGATAATTACTCTGAAATGGAGAGAGAAAAAGGTGTGAAAAATACGGCACTTTAAATATTTAACAGAGTTCTGGAAAGAGTAGTCAGGATTTTATCTTGCTGCTAGAGGCACAGTTATCTTTGTTTTTAGGTCACTAACAGCATTAATAACCCAAGTCATAGTTTTGAGGACGTTTCTCTGTATAGGTATTCAGTGTTGTTTTGGGGCTTTCTTAACATTTCAGGTCTTAGTGTCTGTGTTTACACGGGGTTATTAAAATCATGAATGCTGGGGCCAGATTGTGTTTGAACCCTGGCTCTATCCTTTAATAGCTCTGTGATCTTGCGAACTTTATTTAACCTCTCTTTTTCACAGTTTCATCATCTATAAAAGTGAGAATAGCAATAGTGCCTACCTCTTGTCGTGAATGGCTTCCCTTGTGGCTCAGCTGGTAAAGAATCTGCCCGCAATGTGGGAGACCTGGGTTCAGTCCCTGCATTGGGAAGATCCCCTGGAGAAGGGAAAGACTACTCACTCAAGTATTCTGGCCTGGAGAATTTCATGGAATGTGTAGTCCATGGGGTCGCAAAGAGTCGGACACAACTGATCAACTTTCATTCGTTGTGAATATTAAATGAGTTGATATGTTTATATTTAGAATATTACCTGAAATCTAGTACACATGTAAATGGTAACGTGTAAGGTAACACTGATAGCTACCACCCCAATAGACCAAAATCATGTGTTCTTTTGGAACATCTGTGGCTAAAGCCAAGAAATCTTTGGGTTTCATGCAAGGAAGTTCTAGTAGATCTAAGTAGCAGGAGGGAATACTTTTGGGTTTTTTCCCTCTCAGTTCAGGCTTTCAGATGCCATGATGTGGTGGGAAAGATGTAAGCATTTGCATTAAGCAGGCCTGAGTTCAGGCTTCCCTGGTGACTTAGTGGAACCTGCCTGCCAATGCAGGAGACGTAGGTTCCATCCCAGAGTCAGGAAGATCCCCTGGAGAAGGAGATGGCTACCCACTCCAGTATTCTTGCCTGGGAAATCCCATGGACAGAGGATCCTGGTGGGTTATAGTCCATGGGGTTGCAAAAGAGTCAGATACAGCTTAGCAACTAAATAACAACAAGGCCTCAGTTCATGTGCTAGCCATACTTGGTATTTTCAGTTTGATCATGAGATGTTCCTTAAACCTCTTGTTTCATATTTGTCAAATGAATGTAAGCCAAGCGTGGTTTGGGGGCAAATCAGCGATTTTTTTCCACTTACATGCCTGAATATAGCCTTGTGTCTGTTGCATAGCAGATGCTTGGTTAGTGGGAACTGAGACTTGACCCTCGTTTGCTGTGTGTCTGTCTGTGAAGTGTGGGGATGTGTGCATCCTTTCTTTGTATTCTCATTTAATGACCTATGTGGGCTCTGCTATTATGGAACTTGACCCAATAAAGAAGAGCTCCTTAGTGTAATTTTAGGTGTCATGATTATCTAAAGGAGAATTTTGTCCATTTTTCTTATAGACAAAGTATATTCAGCAGGGCTGGTCCGTGAGTCGGTTTGGAATGTTATCTTGAGGTAATTTGGGCAGGCAAGTCAGCTGAAACTATCCCTGAAACGCCATTCTCTTTATATCTTTTAATTCGTCTTTTAATTCATAGAGCTAATGTTACCACCACATCTCCTTATCCTCTTTTTTTTTTTCCCTCTTGTAAAAAGCCAATAGGAAGAGCTAATTTTTCTCTGAATAAGGTTCTCAATAAATCGAAGGTGCTCGTGTCTCCTTTTTGATGGCTTGGCTGTCCTGTTACGACAGGCAGTCATTTTCCCGAAATAGCTTAATTTTTTGTTAAGGCCTTAAAGAAGTATGTTAAGCAGCCCCTTTTTTGAGACTGCTAAGTCCTTTCTCAGAATATGAAAAGTATTGAACAGACAGCATTGATCATATGCAAAAAACTGGGGACATAAGAGGTATCACTAGTTTAGGGAGATGGCAGGTACATCTTGAGTTGTACAGAAATGAATGCTACAGGATTAGCTGTTGAGAGGGTATTGTTAATGATGTTTCATTAACCATCTTCCTTTATGGACCCTTCCTGCCATTTCTCTCAGGGGAGCTCTATGGAGGATGTCCTTTCCCTTGCTTTGATTTGATCCCTGTAGCCAGCTAGTTAATAACCAGTTTCTTGCCCGGAGTTTAGGTTATTCCAGATTTCTTTTAGAATTCTAAGCTGTTTTTAGGACTATTATTGGGAATAATGGAAATGTGCCAAAGTTAGTACAAGTGACTAGAACATGCTCTATTGGAGAGGGTGGCACTCGATTTTACTTGTGTATCTAGGTGGGAGGAACGCGAGTGTAGATATATTGGCCCTCTGGATGGTACTAGTGCAGTCGCTCCAGTTCTTGCTTCTGGTACAATGAATGGACATGATCTAAGCAGAATAATTAGATTTTGGGGAGTTTGGTGAAGATGATTGAATATCCTTGAAATTAATATCTCTAAGGACAACGCCCAGTTTCTTTGAGACTCGAGAGTATGTGAATAGGATAGAGATTTCAAATACATTTGATATTTTCTTCACTTTTGATGTGCTTATTCGTTCAGTCGTGTCCAACTCTTTGCAACCCCATGGACTATAGCCTGCCAGATTCCTCTGTCCATGGAGATTCTCCAGGCAAGAATACTGGAGTGGTTTACCAGACCCTTCTCCAGGAGATCTTCCCGACCCAGGGATCGAACCTAGGTCTCCTGCATTGCAGGTGGATTCTGTACCATCTGAGCCACCTCGGAAGCTCTTTGATGCCTTCTGTTATTATAGCAGTCTAATCTATGTGAACTCTTATCACTGATTTCCCTGTGATTAAGAGTAAACATGTGGACAAAACTAAAAGTAAAGTAAAATTAAACAGTATAAGCTGAGTTCTGTGGAAGAACAGAAAGGAATGGTTGATGGAAGTGAGAAAAACAGAAGGTTTAGTGAAAAAATAGCATTAGTGATGAACCCTGAGGATGAGTAGAACTATGATAGCTGAGAATGTAAAGTTTGTTGTTGCTTAGTTGCTAAGTTGTGTCCAATTCTTGTTACAATCCCTTTGTCCATGGGATTTCCCAGGCAAGAATACTGGAGTGGTTGCTATTTCCTTCTCCAAGGAGGGCCTTTCTGACCCAGGGATTGAACCCTTGTCTCCTGCATTGGCAAGTGGCTTCATTACCACTGAACCACCAGGGAACCCTAAGATTATAAAAATACAGACTAAGTAGAACACTATGAGCAAAGACAGAGGAGCCATGGCTTGTTTGAGGGATTGTTTATAATCTGATGTGACTAGACTCAGAGAAATAATGCAAAATGAGGTTGGGAAAGTAGGGTTTGACCAGAGAGTTGAATTGGAAATGGGAAAGGGTGGAATAGGTTTCCTTTGCAAAGAGAAATTAGTATTTGAGAGTTTAGTAACAATACCACTCACAGTTGACATTGTTTCTCTGAGCATACTGTTACACTTCTCTACAATGTTTCCATTTTTTCCCAGGGTGTATTTCTCAGTTCAGTTCAGTGCTTTAGTAGCTCAGTCCTGTCGGACTCTTTGCGACCCCATGAATTGCAGCACGCCAGGCCTCCCTGTCCATCACCAACTCCCGGAGTTCACTCAGACTCACGTCCATCGAGTCAGTGATGCCATCCAGCCATCTCATCCTCTGTTGTCCCCTTCTCCTTCTGCCCCCAATCCCTCCCAGCATCAGAGTCTTTTCCAATGAGTCAACTCTTCGCATGAGGTGGCCAAAGTACTGGAGTTTCAGCTTTAGCATGCTCTTTAAGGCTACTGGTTTTGATGCTTAGATTTTCTGGACTTTCTGACATAAATTGTGTGGTTTTTGTTTGTGTCTCTATAGCCATGTGTGTTTGTATTTTATTTCTTTTCTTTTTTTTTTTTTAATTTATTTATTTGACTGCATGGGGCTGGGTCCTAGTTGAGGCCCTCCGGACCTTCATTATGTTGTGCAGTATCTTTCATTGTGGCTCACTGACTTAGTTGCTCCCCGCCTTTTGGGATCTTAATTCCCTGCCCAGGGATGGAGTCCATGTCCCCTGCATTGCCAGGCAGATTCTTAACCATTGGGCCACCAGGGAAGTCCCTTAATTGTATTTCTTAAACATAATATTGTTTGTGTGTGTGTATATATATATATATTTTCTTTTTTCCCCCCCCCCTCAGCTAAAGCTAACACTACTGAGGCAAGAACTTTGGGATCATTTTTTTTTCCTCCCTTTTGTGCCTCCCTTTTGTCTCCCTTTTCTCCCTTTTGAGTCTTGAGTGACATACTTGATATGTTTATTCTATGTTTAATGAGTGAAGAAAAAATACTCCTTGCTTTCTCTGTTTTTCTCTTGTTTTCTCTGTTGCATTGTTCACTTTATTCCTAAAAATAAATGTCAATTACATTAGAATGGAATTTTTAGAATAATTATTATGAAGCATAGCTTGTTCCTCATAACAGTTTCTTTTTGCCATGTGGAAGGTTTTCTTGTTTATTTTTCAATCACCTCTTCGGATCTAAAATGAATTTTTTCTTCTGCTTTATTGTTCAAGCTTTTTTATTTGGGGGAACTTCTTAACAGTATTTCTGTGAACTATTATTTAATCATTATCCCCCAGCATACATATACATACGTATGTGTGTATAGACACACAATCACACGTATACTTTGGGTTGGGATGGGTTTGTTGGAAAACCTACAATTGAGAGATTTGAAAACCTATAATTAAAATCTTCAACATTAGCATTATGTAATCAAAGGCTGATACTTTGTGTGGAGGTTAATTGGACTAGGATTTGAAAATATAAGTCAACTCTGAGGGAGAAATGGGAGAGTATTTTTTTCTCTACTGTTTTGATTTAAAATTTTATGTAATCTCTTTCTCCTAAGTATTTATTGTTTTTCATCTCGTTTCTCGTGTATATGAGAGTATAGACGAAAAAATTGGAAAGGAGAAACTGAATTGGTTAAAATACTTGCGGTGGTGTTATAAGAATATTATGGCTACAGGCTAAAAGGAAAGTAAGGATTTATGGTTCATGGATCTTATTTACTTAAATTTGATCTTTTTCATTGTCAAAATTATATTGCTGTATCATTTTTAGTTATAATACGTTTATATAACATCTCAAATAACTCATTTGGTAACTAATTATCAAAATTACCATGTTTGTCTTCTACTTTTTTATGTTTTACTTTTAGCAAAGTATGGGATGCTGTCTCAGGAGATGAATTGATGACCCTGGCTCATAAACACATTGTCAAGACGGTGGATTTTACGCAGGTATTAGAAAGTGGAATTTGTTTTAGGGAGTTATATTGCTGTTATTATAGGATATGTCTGTGGTTTTATATTTGATTGGTTTGTATTTAGTTCATGTTTGGTTTTGTGGGGGTGTATTTTGTGTATGCTGGTTACATTTGATTTGACTTTAGATTAAACTATACACCTTTACAGTTAACTCTTGAATGACAGTTTGAACTGTACGGGTCCACTTAACATGAATCTTCTTCAGTGGTAAATTCTGCAGTATTTCACAGGCGGTAGTTGGTTGAATCTTTGGACATGGGGGAACTGAGTGGGGGGCGGACCACATATATAGAGGACTGACTGTAACTGATAATGGGGATCTTCCACTGTGTGGAGGGTGGTGCCTTAATCCCTGAGTTGTTTAAGTCAACTGTATTTTTTCTTGGTTGATCCTATGAGATTTTTAAGAACCCGGGAACTCTTATATCAACAATAGTAACAAACATCTGAAAAACCCAAGTAATGTTTCCCAGTGACTTAGAAGGGAGAGAATAAATTTGAGATCATCACAGTCATGCTACTCAGTAGGCAGCAGGATCAGAGCCAGCTGAGAGAAGCCATGTGGTTGGTGGTGTGACATTTGAACTGGGAAGCTTACAGGATTTGGCAATTATGAGAAAGATAAATGCTCTATAGTATTTTCTCAGGAATAATTGATCTGTGTGCATCTCTTTGTGATCTCTGTGAGCTTTATTTGCATTTTATGTAGTGTTGAAGAAGCTGCAAAGAGATATAACTATTAAAGTAGTTAATCTAATACCATTTTACTTGTATGTGTTTTCAGGATAGTAATTACTTGTTAACTGGGGGACAGGATAAACTGTTACGCATATATGACTTGAACAAACCTGAAGCAGGTAATTTTAATTCATATGTATTTGTGGTTTTGTTTTCTTTTAATTTAAATAACTTTTCCTGATTAAAGGAATTCATGTTCAATACTCAAATTAGGAAAATGTAGTCACAAAGAAAAAATTAAATTTTAATCTACCATCCAGTCCGTTCCCCACCTCTGTCATGTGGGGTCTTTTATTCCCCTGACCAGGGATCAAACTCACACCCCCTGTATTGGAAGCTTGACCACTGGACCACCAGGAAAGTCTTATCATCCAGTATTATTAATTAATGTCTTTCGTTTTTGGTTCATGTTTTTCCAGTCTTTTTTCTTTTTTTTAATGCAGTTTTTTTTTAATGGATTTTTTTTTTTTACACTATTTAAAGAAAAAAATATATCCTGATAAACTTTTATTATGACACTAAGTCTTAAAAGGCACATAACAGTGTTAACTGCTTTTTGGTTAGAAGGAGTGGTTATTATCTGTAGAAGGTGAGAAGGGTAAGAATTCTCAATGTATATACATACTTAGATTTTTGAACCACATGGGTATATAAGCTATTCAGAAGAATGCTGAAAATCTGTAGTAATTTTTTCATGTCTTTGAATACTCTATATTCATTCTTTCTAATGACTATATGACTTTCCATTCTATGGATAAGTGAACTAACCAATCTCCTATTATGGCCTACTTGGGCTATTTACAAATTTTCAAGATTATAAGCAGTGTTAGGCTAAACATCCTTATAGTTGCAAATATTCCACAATTGTTTCTGTAGCATATCTACATAGAAATAGAATTGTTGGGACAAAAAGGAGATATACTTGGAAGCCATAAATAGATATTACCAAAGAGGCCACCAGTGAAGTATAAAAATGTACCTATAGCCAACCTATTCTAGCAAACACTAACTAGCTTTATCTCTGCCGGTTTAATAGAAAAATTCTTATTAATGGGAACTTGAAAAATAATTCATGAGGTTAAAATTCTGTCGAATACCATTTTAATTTACTTTTGTGGACTAATAAAGCACCTGTTCATTCTATTACTGGTTTTAAAATTTATTCTAATTTGTCATTTGCTTTTCCATTTTGTTAGTAAGGTTTGTGGTATACACATTTTTAATAATTGGATGGTGAAATCTGACATTTCCTCTATAAATTCTCTCAGTGCACAGAAGTTGTAAGAGATACATTTTTTTCCCTAGTCCATATCATCATCTCCATTTTACAGTATTTCAGTGCTTTCCTAATCACATGCTGCATATTTTAAAAGCAACTAAAATATGAGAAAAAGTTTTATTTATTATATATTAATTGGGTTCTTAAATTTTGTGTTGTGGGCATAGTTTATTCATAAGTCAGTAAGCTTTAGAAGTTTATAACAAAGTCAAAGTTATGTTGGAAGTTAAGCAGTTATCCTCGAGATACCTTTTCTAAAGGTATTTCTAAGGTGAGGAAACAAACTGCATTTATCTTTATTCTCCTTTGGTACCTGGGAATTAATAACTTTATGCAGAAACAGCAGACTACTCTGACCTCACCAAATCAGTGTACCTTCTGACTCAGCAAGATAGTTCAAAGCTCAGGCAGTTAGCTTTTGTCTTCTTTTCCCTTTCTCAAAGCTGCCTTTGAAAGTGACTCTTCCACTGTCTCGCATTAGAAAGAAGAGCTTTTACCCATCAGACACCAGATGAGAAACTGCAGGGGATGGCTGCTATAACGTGTGCACGGTGTTCATCTGTGTCTGGTAGCATGTCTGTCTGCGTTTTGCATTCAGTTCTTGCTATTCACACAAACATCATGCAGCCGAAGAGTGAGTTGGGATCATAGTACTGGTCTAGTGTTGTCTCTTTGGACCTGTCCACCACTGGCCAGCCTCCAAATTCCCACACACAAAACTTTGGGAATAGAGATTGTCCCTTCGGGGAATTTAATGTACGATACCTGTAGTAACTTTTTCTTTTAAGTGATGGTGCAGGGCGGGGGGAGCAACTTTAAATGTTTCGATTGTTAAACTCTGAGGTGTAATAACTATTGTTAATCCCAGTTTACCAGTGAAGAAATGTAGCCTTCAAAAGGTTAAGTGGTTTGCCCAAAGTTAAAGTTGTGTTGAATGGTATTGCCTGCAACATCTGCTTTTGCCCAGACGTAGCAAGTGTATTAACAATTGTATTTTAAATTGTTTTATCTGAAGAACCTAAGGAAATCAGTGGTCACACCTCTGGTATTAAAAAGGCTTTGTGGTGCAGTGAGGATAAACAGATCCTTTCAGCGGATGATAAAACTGTTCGGTGAGTAATTTTTCTTTAATAATTTAAAGTTGAAAACATGTTTGACCTTGGAGCTTATAGTTAAGTTTCCTATAACTGTCATGTAGGAAGAATTGTGTCTGAACATTACAACTGTGGCTGCATCTGGGTCACATTTTTTTGGAGCTGTCATAAACATAGAGTGGGATTCACAAGACTTAATTAAAACTGTTGACATCTTTATAAGCAGGTGCTCTTAACCTGGGTGAGTGGACTGGCTGGCCATAGGGTGTTAGAGTGTAAGAACCATTATTTAAAGCAGTGTTGAAATTGATTAGATTAGGAGATGTATCTTAATAGCATAAGCATTTGGGAGGTATATTTAAAGTATTAGTTTTGACTTTACCAACAAGATACCAAATAATTTGATGTTTTATGCCAAAGCCACATTTCTCAGTATCATCTGTAATTTGTGAGTTGGAATGGAGGTTGTTTTACTACAGTTGTGGTTATTTTTTCATTGGTTAATCTGCAGTTGTAATTTAAGCTGTAAGTATTTTTCTTAAGTGAGTAAATACCACCTTCTTTTCTTTTTTATGCAGCCTTTGGGATCATGCTACTATGACGGAAGTGAAATCTCTAAATTTTAATATGTCCGTTAGCAGTATGGAATACATTCCTGAGGGAGAGATTTTGGTAATAACTTATGGACGATCTATTGCTTTTCATAGTGCAGTAAGGTATGTCTGAGGAGTATCTTCATTTTCTTTTCTGGTAACAAAGGGGCAGTTTAGTGTACTTAACATTTGCAAGGCGTGTACTAAGGTATTTAATGCTTTTAAAGGCAAATCTTGGCCTATGTGACATAATATGGAGGAAGATTGTTTCCATACCTAATAATAGTGAGTTTTTTGAAAATTTGGTAGACTTTAATCAGAAGAATTAATCAAATTAATTTCCAGGTGTTTGGGACATTTATTGGTAAAATTTAACAATTTTTAATGTATATTTTTCTTTAAAGATCCCTAGATTGATGCTATAATTTATATTATTCATTACTCTAAAACCTCTGTAATCTTGATTCTGCCATTTCACTTTAAAATTACAGAAAAATTAGTGATTTTTCTTTTTGTTTCCAAATAGGGCATAGATTTAATGAATTCTTTAAAAGTAGACTTAATTTTTATGATTATAAATATATTAAATGCTTACGTTGGAAATTTAGAAAATAAAATTTTAAAAAACTTGGGTATAATCCTATAGCCATAGAACCAGAAAGTTACTGGTAGCTGTGTTTTTTGCTAGTCTTTTTTTCTTTGGGGGGAGTATGTGTTTGTATGTGTTTTTTTCTTTAGTTACTAGGATCCTAATAAGTATAATTTTCATTTTTTTATTCTAAGATCCTCTTAGCCATTAAAATTCTTTGGAAACATTTTTACTAGGTGTATTATTATAGAGTCTGAGTGAGTGAGTGAAAGTCACTCAGTCGTGTCAGACTCTTTGCAACCCTGTGGACTATACAGTCCTTGGAATTCTCTAAGCCAGAATACTGGAGTGGGTAGCTGTTCCATTCTCCAGGGGATCTTCCCAGCCCAGGAATCGAACGTAGGTCTCCTGCATTGCAGTCAGATTCTTTACCATCTGAACCACCAGGGAGGCATTATAGAGTCTACCATGTCACACATTAGTTCCCCTGTTTTAACTGTGCAGTGAGATTTATGATCACATCTCTTGCATGTTTCTTCACAAGAGAATCCTGTCAGTAGAGTTACCAGTTCAGAGGTCAGGAGTGTCCCGGCTGGCGCAGTCTGCAGCCTGTGTGCAGCTTTGTCACCTTCCCCTGCCTGCCCATCCTGGCCCTGGACAAGTGCTTCCCACATACTGCACCTCTCTCGGGTGGGTAAAATCACAGAGGAACATGAGGAGATAACAACAGAAGATGGTGTTGGAATAGTTGGGATCAACAATTTTTCACAGGAATCTTTGGGAGATGTTTAGTCTGCCTGAAGTTGGAACAAGGTTGAACAGACAAGATGAGCAGGTGCTTTGGAAAGTGTGAAAACTACTAGTGAGCTCTGTTCTCCTCTCTCAGGAGAAGTAAGTGAAATTAGTGAAGCTCTTGCAGAAAAGCCAGGACTTGTCAACAGATCTTGTTATGAAGATGATGGCCACACTGAGTAACTCTTCAGAATTAAATGAACTGATGGGTGAAGAAGCATGTGAGAAATACAGAAAATCTATTGAGGAGTAAAAACGGAACCCCTGAAAAAACTAGTTTAAATAAACAAAACAGAGGGTAGGCATGTGTTTAAAGTTCTTAGTGTACATAACACATATTTGATTTCCATAAAGAATGTACCACATTATATTCTGACCAGCAGTCCTGACCTTTTCTCTGTAAAGGGCCACTTGCAGAGCTGAGCTTCACTGAACAGCTGAAGAAATGAGAAGGCAATCAAGATGGAGATGAGCAATTAAGAATGCTAGAGAGTTCACACACACACACACACACACACACACACACACACACACAGTGAATTGATAATGGAATGTTATTGCCCAAAACCATTAAATTGTGCAGCTGAGTTCATTGGTTGCTTCTGGACTTGGGCAGCGTGCAGCCCTGCTGTAGAACCTTGCCTGAAGTGGTGGTGGTGGAGGTTTGCTAGCCTATTAAATATTCTGCCATTTAAGCCAGAAAGTTGTTATTCAGTGATCTGTGTAAGTCATGACTTTGATTTTCATGCTTTGTAGTGTGTGATGATGGGAGTAGGATGGCAGCATTTCCGAGTTGAAATGCTCTAATGTTTTGTGTTGGAAGCCTTTCAGGGTTTTTAGGGTTAGACTGGAAAAGAGCTGATGCCCAAACTCATTGATGTTCAGGGGAAGTTGCTGTTAACGCATTGATTTTTATTACGTAGCTATAGTCTCAGATTTAGTTATTATCTTATAGCCTGATAATTAAAAACTGAGTCATTTTGAGCAGTTTTATATTTCACAGCATTAAAGCTTTTTCCTTTGCAGAAAGTTAAAAATTCTCAGCAGCTGAAAATAGTATACAAATAATCCTTTATATTAGTTAATTACTTGCTGTAAAAACTTCTTCTATTTACCAAGTATGTTTGTCCTGGAAAAATTAAATAATGCAGAGTTAAATTTTTTTTTTTTTTCAAAGTAAAAATCCTAGTACATTAGCCATACTGTTTTCATTAACCAACCTAATCATTTCCAGGAAGGCATTCACTGCACAAAATGGATATCCCTCTATGGAAGGGGCTGTGTATTTTGGGTGTGAATTTCGCTTGGGCATAGTAGGCTTCTGTTTTGTTTTTTTTTCCCCCTAATATTATTTAGATGTGTTTTTGTTTGTTGTTTTTCCTCTTTTAAAAATTATAGTTGACTTATAAGACTTAATTTCTACTTTACAGCAAAGTGATTCAGTCATACATATACATTCTTTTTTATATTCTTTTCCATTAAAGATTTATCACAGGATATTGAGTATATTTCTCTCTGCTGTACAGTAGGGCCTAGTTCACCCATTCTCTGTATAATGATTTGCATCTGCTGACTCCAGACTCCCACTCTACCCCTACCCCATCCCTTGGCAACCATGAGTCCATTCTGCCTGTGGGTCTGTTCTGTAGATAAGTTCGTTTGTGTCATATTTTAAGTTCCACATTTGTGACGTCTTATGACATTTGTCTTTTTCTGACTTACTTCACTTAGTATAAGTTCCACCTGTGTTGCTGCAAGTGACATTATTCATTTTTGTGGTTGAGTAGTAGTTTGTATGTATGTACCACATCTTCATTATCCGTCCATCGGTGACCATTTAGTTTCCAAGTCTTGGCTGTTGTAAACAGTGATGCTATGAACATAGGGATGCCTGTATCTTTTTGAATTATAGTTTTGTGTGGATACATGCCCAGGAGTGGGATTGCTGGATCATAATGGCAACTGTATTTTTAGCTTTTTGAGGAACCTCCATACTATTTTTCATAATGGCTTTACCAACTTACATTCCCACCAACAGTGTATAAGCGTTCCCTTATTTCCACACCTAGAGGGGTTTGTTTTTTTAGCAGCACTTTGTTGTTCAGTCACTGCGTCGTGTCTGACTCTTTTCAACCCTGTGGACTGTAGCCTGCCACGCTCCTCTGTCCCCCTCACATATGTCAGTACGTTTGAATAACTGGATATTGTATTATTCCTTAAGTTTTAGAATTTAGGAACATTTTAAATGTAACATTTCCTTATATTATTTATGAAATATTCAACACTTATAAATGTTGTTTAATTTTTTTTCTAGTTTGGACCCAATTAAATCCTTTGAAGCTCCTGCAACCATCAATTCTGCATCTCTTCATCCTGAGAAAGAATTTGTTGTTGCAGGTGGTGAAGATTTTAAACTTTATAAGTATGATTATAATAGTGGAGAAGAATTAGGTAAGTTGTCTTTTTTTTTTTTCTTAAGATTATATAGGTACCTTGATCAAAGGTTAGGTTTCAGTGATTAACACCTTAGTTAGCCAATGTTTTTTAGCTCCTACTTGGTTTCTAGGACTTCCCTTGTGGCTCAGTTGGTAAAGCGTCTGCGTATAATGCAGGAGAGTTGGGTTCTATCCCTGGGTTGGGAAGATCCTCTGGAGAAGGAAATGGCAACCCACTCCAGTACTCTTGCCTGGAAAATCCCACGGATGGAGGAGCGTGGTAAAGAGGGGTCGAAAAGAGTCGGACACGACTCACTGCACTGCACTGCACTTCACTCACTTGGTTTCTAGCTATCCTGCTTTATAATGAACTTAAGCTTGTTAGAATTGTACACAGAGAATAAAACACAATTTTGTTTTGTTTCTTTGGGAAAACTGATGGATTGTGTTGGGTAAATATAACCTCAGTGAATACACTAAATAGAATCTATTTTAATTGTTCAGTGTTCATAATTTACTGGTTGAATATTAAGTGACTTAAATAGAGATTCTTTCCCATTGTTTTTATTTAATGTCACTTTTCAAGTTTTAGATGTTTGGCCACATGTTTTATTTTCTGAAGAAGAGAAAGTAAATTATTTGCTGGTATCTGAGGTTGCAATTCGTGAATGTAGAACCTTGGACGCAGACATTCTTATTTCAAAATCTAAAATTCTTTCTACTCTTATGATAATTTTTTATATTCATGGTAACACAGTTATGGTATTCCCTGAGAGAAGCTAGTGCATGAATGTCTTTGAATTGAGAGGACATGGAGACAGAATAAGAACTGCTGCCACTGCTGCTAAGTGACTTCAGTCGTGTCCGACTCTGTGCGACCCCATAGATGGCAGCCTACCAGGCTGCCCCGTCCCTGGGATTCTCCAGGCAAAAACACTGGAGTGGGTTGCCATTTCCTTCTCCAATGCATGAAAGTGAAAAGTGAAAATGAAGTAGTTCAGTCGTGTCCGACTTTTAGTGACCCCACAGACTGCAGCCCACCAGGCTCCTCTGTCCATGGGATTTTCCAGGCAAGAGTACTGGATTGGGGTGCCATTGCCTTCTCCGGAATAAGAACATTGGTCTAATAAACAGTTTCGAAAACTGGTAAGGTGATGAGGCATTAGAAAGTAAGTGAAAAAAGTTCGGAAATAAGGATATGCCTTAAACAGAATAACACCACTACTAATGTGTACATTTTCTCATTAAACTCTATATAGGATAGGTATTGATCCTTTATCTTCATAGTCTGTGATAGGAGAGTATGAGAGGCAGAGTGTGTAAAAGAGCTCCATCTGGTGGTTCTCTGTAGTCATAGTAAGAATTGCTTCCCTGGTAAATAGTTTAGGATTTGAAAATGGGGATTGAATTGATAAACTTTAGACTTGCTTTCCGTAGACTTGAAGGTGGGGTGTCATTTACCTCCCTTTCTTTATCTTTTTTTTTTTGGTTTATTTGAAAAGAGATTTCTAGATGTCTGTTTAAAATGTATTGTTTTTGGCTGTGCTGTGTGCAGCCTTTTCATCTAGTTGTGACAAGCAGGGGCTCTTCTCTGGTTGCGGTGCTTGGGCTTCTCATACTGATCTCTCTCCTTACAGGATACAATCTCAGTAGTTGTGGCTTGTGGGCCCTAGGGCTTTGGCTCAGTAATTGAGACACACAGCTTAGGTGCCCTGCTGCATGTGGAATCTTCCCAGACCAGGCATCAAACTCACATCCTCTGCTTTTCGCAGGCAGGATTCTTAAGCACTGGACCATCATGGAAGTCTCCTTTATCTTTATTGGAACATGAAGTCTTGTTTTTTTGTTTTGTTTATGATGAGAATCACTTTAGTTTTAATTCGGTATAGTTCTTTGACTTTGCCCTCAGGAATTTCACATCTTCTCTAGTGTATCAATACTTAATGTCCTGTTTAAGTATTAAATTATCTAATACCCCTTCTCTTTCTCAGAATCCTACAAAGGACACTTTGGTCCTATTCACTGTGTGAGGTTTAGTCCTGATGGAGAACTCTATGCCAGTGGTTCTGAAGATGGAACATTGAGACTGTGGCAAACTGTGGTTGGAAAAACATATGGCCTTTGGAAATGTGTGCTTCCTGGTAAGAATTTTTATTCATAATTTTGTATCATTTTTCATTATTGATTCTGTCTCTGTTTCTGTCTTCTTTAGAATAAGGTTTAAGCAAAGAGTAGCCTGATGAATAAATCATCCATTAATCTCTGAATAATACTACTTATTGATCCTTACTAGTACATTTAGACATGTTTTTAATAAAAATATTGTTATTGATCCCAAGTAGTTATAGTTTGGGTCTAAAAGTCTGAATCTGAAAGATATACTATTTTAGAATTACAGTTATTAAAAAAGGTGTTTTGTAGTTTATTGCTTGCCATAGTCTTGGTGTACTCTTCTTAGTTGTTAAAATACTAGAACTTGCTCATGACATTGTAATTCATGTACTCATCATTGCTTTTCTTTTCATAGAAGAAGATAGTGGTGAGCTGGCAAAGCCCAAGATCAATTTTCCAGAGACAGCGGAAGAGGAGCTAGGTAAATACTAACATTTAACTTCTATAGGGTCCTGGAGGATGGAAAATTGAGGTATTAGTTAACTCATTGACAAAATGTATTTAATGTAAGCGTATACTTATAGGAAGTTTAAATATATGTATATTTATATATACATATAAATACATAAAAGATAAATCATTTTAAATACTTACTGCATGGTACTAGCCACGGAGATGTGTCATGGAGATGACTGATATGGTTACTCTTAAAGATCTTAGAGTTTGACTTAGGAGGCAGATGCTAAAATAGACTGTTGTAGTTGTAATTTTTACTTAACACTTGTTAAGCACCAAGTGCTCTTTCCCAAATATAGAATTATAAATTATAATGTGCTCTGATCAAATATAATATTGATTGAAATTCAAATCAATAAAAGGGAGCCAGATCTTCAAAAATCTGACTTTAATTCAGTGTCTACTAGACAGTTGAAGTCACTGAAAATGTAGCCCAAACGAGAGCCCCCCTGGAGTAGAAGAGCTTGCTGGGAAATGGTCAAGTCTTTCCTCACTGCTTCTTAGTGGCCTGGGTTCATCGTTCGTGGCTTGTGCACTGTTCTCTTTTGCTTCCCCTCACCAGCACACTTGAAAAACTTTTTCATTTATTCCTTAACTCACAGAAATATAGAGTGGCTTCTTCCCTTCCTTAAGTCGACTAATGTGACTTCCTGTTTTTGAATTGTAGAAGAAATTGCTTCAGAGAATTCAGATTCCATCTATAGTTCAACTCCTGAAGTTAAGGCCTGAGCATCAGGCAAATGCCACAGACAGTACACAACTTAATGGACTAAAACAAGCGGAGAAAAGCGTCAGCCTTCAGAGTTACTCTCTGCTTACAGCAACATGAGCAGTAAATAATGAGGAATATGAATTAGCTCCAGTGCTGGAACTAACCTACTTGGTGATACCTATGAATGAGAACACAAGAGTATCCGCTAAAAGCAGGTGGAGTTATGCTCTTATAATGTGATGATCTGTTGTCTTTTTAATGAATATGTGTAAGCCAACATCCAATTTCTCTTATTACAATTAGATTTCTTGTAGCTGTTTATGTTATTATGAAGAGGGAAAATATATTGGCCTATTTTTCTGACTTTTCCCTTAAAAGCAGAAAGCTGGTTTTTTTTTTTTTTTTTGCTTTAGTTATAAAGAAGAGGGAATACATGATAAAGTAACAGTTTGATTTCTCTTTTATTGTACACTGCTTCTGAACATCTAATTGTTTTTAGTTGTCTCAATAAAATGGCTCTAAAACAATGCTGTGTGTGTTTCTTGGGGAAGTTGATAAATTTGAGTAGTTGGGATGTTTTGGCTGTGCCAGGTCTTGGCTGTGGCACTTGGGATCATTTTTTCAGTTGCAAATGCAGGCTCCTAGTTGTAGCACGTGGGATCTAGTTTCCTGACCGGGGATTGAACCCGGGCCCCCTGCATTGGGAGTGTGGAGTCTTAGCCACTGGACCCCTGGGGAAGTCCCCATAGATTGTAGTTTTATAAATGGAAATGGCCAGAAAGTTTTTCTGTATCATATCAAGAGACCACCCAGGTAAAGAATCTGTAGTGAACAGAAATTGTTTCCTGATTTTGAAATTCAGTTACTTGCACTGAATTTTTGAAGTCTTCATGTGCTTTGGTAGAGTTTTATATACCTTTCTCCCTGCTAGATTGGACAGAAATGCTTGAACTGCCTTTTAAGAAAACTTTCAGAAAAATAAAAATGACTTATTTAAATGATAGGTACTTATTATAAGAAAAAAAAAGTTAAGAATTAGCAGAAAGATAGAAAAAGCACGCAAAATCCCAGTAACCCCTAAAATCTGTTAAAATTGATCACTGCACGTTAGTATACCTTTGCGTGTATATATACAGGTAGAAGAGATTTTATAAAAATGGGGGAGAATTGTAGTCCTGCATTGTTTGTTTCACTACCATTTTAAGTTCAGGTGACAGTCCAGAAGCCCTTTTACCAACCTTCTAATAAAATGGATCAACTGAGTTTAGATTTGTGATACATTTATTTTTTAATAATATGGGAGGACTACTGAACTTGTTTGGAAATACTTCTGACAAATGAATAATATCTGCCTAATTGCTTTTTCTCTCTTTGTTTATCTTGTGACTGATCCTTGGTAACTTTCCTTAAAAGAATAACCAACCCCAAAATAAGTCTTTGAGGATTTCTGGTAACTGGAAGAAAGCACAGTAGGCTGTGACTGCCTTAGAGGTTCGAGAGAGGTGTGTTGCGGAAAGTCAACTGATGGTCCACACAGGGTCGCCTGGGTGGGGGAGGTTGGAGGAGGGTGTATTTTCTCATCAGCTTGCCACATGCCTGATCCTTTGCAGCAGCAGTATTCTCAGTGTACCACAGATTCTAATCATACTCTGACTTACTGTAAATAAAGCTGAGCTTTATATGCACCAGACTGGAATTTTGAAATTGACTGGTAATTTGTGAAGTTCATGACCAAAGAGAATTTCTTCTGGAAATGGCAACCCACTCCAGCGTTCTTACCTGGAGAATCCCAGGGATGGGAGAGCCTGGTGGGCTGCCGTCTCTGGGGTCGCACAGTCGGACACGACTGAAGCGACTTAGCAGCAGCAGGTTTCCTAAAGGTCTAAAGGCCCTTTATTACCATCCCTGGGTGGCAGATAGCTTGAAATCTCTAAAAGTTTAAGCATGGAAGCAGCCTAGGTGTCCATCAACAGATGAATAGATCAAGAAAAAGCTGTACATACATTCAATGGAATATTACTCAGCCATAAGAAGGAATGAATTTGAGTCAGTGCTAGTGAAGTGGATGACTCTAGAGCCTGTTATATTCAAAGTGAAGTAAGAAAAACATCGTATATTAATGCATATATATGGAATCTGGAAAAATGGTACTGATGAACCTTTGTAGGGCAAGAATAGAGACCAGACAGAACAAATTTGCGGATGCTTTAGGGGAATGAGAGGGTGGGATGAACTGACAGAGTAGCATGGAAATGTGCATTACCATATGTAAAGTAGATAGCTAGCAGGAAGTTACTGTATAGTTCTGGGAACTCAGCTCTCATGTCGGTGTTCTGATGACCTAGAGGGGTGGAATGGGAAGGTGGGAGGGAGGGGATATATGTATACTTGTGACTGATTAATGTTGTACGGCAGAAACCAACACAACATTGTAAAGCCAATATCCTCCAGTTAAAAAAAGTTTTAAGTTGAATTTCAGGCCTTGGAACTCTCATACCATAGCTTATACTTCTGTAATTACAGTGTTCATGTTGGTCAGATCTCTGGTTGATTGTATTGTATAAACTGTCAAGTTCTTAGGTTATTAGATTCTGATCATCCAGTTGAGTCATTGTAGGTTTTAGCTTTTGCCAGATTAATAGAGTTGATCATTAGCTACTTTTGTTTTAACAACAGAGGATATGTTTTTAGGGACTTGACTAGCTCTGAGGGGTACCCTTGTTTTTCTTGGTGGCCTTGGACATGCTAAGTATACAAGCCACCTGGCAGGCTAGGGGAACAGCCAGTGTTTGGTATCCTTTGTGTCTTGGTTTTCTATTGCTGCAGTAACAAACATCACAGGTTTGTGGCTTGAAACAGCACAAACTATTCTTCTGCAATCCCATGGACTGTAGCCCTCCAGGCTCCTCTGTTCATGGGATTTCCCAGGCAAGAATACTGGAATGGGTTGCCATTTCCTTCTCCAGGGGATCCTCCCGATCCAGGGATCGATCCCGCATCTCCTGCATTGGCAGGCAGATTCTTTACCACAGCCACCTGGGAAGCCCCCATAACTAAACCTTTAGCAACATTCAGTTGTCTTACTTGTTTTTTACTTTGTGAAACTTCTATCACACTTGTGATTTTCCTTACATCTTTTTGACTGCTTCTGTATCTGCCAGCTCCTCCTTTTATGCTTGACCTCAGGTCTGGTCTGTACTTTCTAGCTCTGGTCTCCAAAGAGAAAATGTAGGATTCAGTATCTTCTGAAATCTTTCAAATTCCTATATCCCGCCTGCGGCCCTGAGTGCCAGTACTTAATGTCACAGTTGCTGCTCCACGTTAGTAAGTATCTCAGGTTTACCTGTGGAAAACAAATCTTAATTTCTCAACCAAACCTATTTCCCCTCAACCTGTTACCCATTCCACTCATGGGCACTGCCTAATACTTTTTCAAGCTGAAAGACATATAGTCCTTGAGTCTGTTAGTCTCTGTGTAAGTCCTGTGGGTTCTTGTGAGTCTACTTGCCTCATCTCCACTATTACCACCCTAGGCCAGGCTATTCCCATGTGGACTGTTCTAGTGCCTGACTGTTCCCCTTTTATCCCTACTCCCTCACCTCACCCTCATCCTGCCCGTCCTCTACACAGGAAAGCTAATTACTTGAGAATTTGAAGAGGCTGAGTGACTGTCTTGTTTAAATCCATAGTATCTTCCTATTATACCATATTTTTACTATTTTCTGACTGCTGCCATCTGTGACTTCATTTTTTCCCTTGTTTGTACTTGCTTTAGCCATAGTGGCTTCATTTCTCACCCCCCCCCCCCTTTTTTTTCCAAGATTTTTGTTTTTGATGTTGGATCATTTTTAAAGTCTTTATCGGATATGTTACAATATTGCTTCTGCTTTATGTTTTGATTTTTTGACCACAAGGCGTGTGGAATTCTCGCTTCCCAATCACGAATTGAACCTGCACCCCCTCCCTGCATTGGAAGGTGAAGTCTTAACTACTGGACCACCAGGAAAGTCCCTCACAAGGCCTTTGACTTGGCTTGCTTGCTATTTCTGCTACTTGGGCCACTCTTATTTAAATATTTGCATGGCTGGCCCATTCTTGTGATTCAGGTGTCAAGTCCTCGTCACTTGCTATTTTGTCCTATTTAATCTTCCTGCTACCTGAAATAATCTTGTCTATGTTTTTATCTTCACCAATGCTGCTTTGCTTAGAAAGGTGGCTGGTATGTTGGAAGTGCTCTCGTAGATGTTGAAATAAGTCCCTAAACAAGCATCAAATCACACCAGACCAGGGAGATGATTTTTCACCTGCCCTCCATGGAGCAGACCTTTCTATCCACTGATAGATAGGATATGACAGTCACCTATCCAAAGCACATGCCTCTCTCCAGTGAGTTCATGTATAGCTTCAGCTGACCTGAGATTCAATCACCTACAAGGATTTCAGCTTGTTTGATAAGAGTCTCCCCATCTCCACTCTGCTTCCCATTCCATTCTTCCTCTGCAGCTTCCTCTCCACATCCTAATTGCATTATAGCTCAAATCCTGCGTAATTTTTAATAATTTACCCTATACATCATTGCTTCTCAGTTTTAGTGTCATTTAGAAGATTTTTTCTAAGAAACCAGGATTGAGTACAGTCAATTCTCAAGAATATTTCATGTCAGTCAATAAAGTTAAACACATTTTTTTTTTTTTTTGGCCACACAATATGTGTTATCTTAGTTCTCTGACCAGGGCTGGAACCTGAGCCCGTTGCACTGGAAACTCAGAGTCTTACCCACTGGACTGCCAGGGTAGTCGCAACACATTCATTTTAATGGCTACAAAATAATTTACAGATTACGTTTTTTAATAGTTCAAATTCAGTGGAATTATTAACTTAGCTGCCTGTTCCTCTTTGAGACCCAGGTGGAGGCAAATGTATGTAACTTTTCAGGACAGAGCAACAATAAAATGGTGAATTGAAAATGCAGACCAAGGGAAAATATTTCTTTATTAGGACCCTTATGTTCCACACCTGAATATTTTCAGACAGTGATTCTGTTGGATTACTATGTGTTACTGAACCCTAGGGGAGATTCCTGAAGGAAAAGAATTGCTGGAACACAAACATTCTCAGATAGGCCTAGCTTTGCTGAGCTATAAGAGTGCACAATTGCCAGTGTGACATAGTATCACCTAGACAAGTGTGAGTTTAAAATCAATAGAGTTCCTGAAGAAACAAATGAGACATCTAACCAATCTACTTGAGTAAACAAGGCCAAAGTATGCATCTAAATGACAGCTAATGGACAGTAACAGTACTTTATAGGCTGAACCACTTCATGTAATTAATGAGAGAATGGAACTTGGTCAAGTGGAAACAACTGGTTTAAGTTCACAGATGTGTGTGGAAATAGTATTTATTTAAAGTGCCTTATGTTAGATTTTCCGCTTAAGTTTTAAAATATTGTTACTGTTTAATTTCTCCAATAAACCCATGAGATAGGTAATATCTCCATTATGCATATGGGAAACTTCATTTCAGAGGTTAAATGACTTGTCTAATGAGTTTGGCTTCAGAGAAATAGTAGGAACAGTAAGTATGTTTCTGTGAGTTATACTGCCTGGGTTTGAATCATCTTCTATCAATTATAGACTAATCTCTTTGAGCCTCAGTTTCTTTATCTATAAAAGGAGATGACAGTTTTCACACATAGATTTACCTAGGGGGGAAGAGATCAAATAATTGATGGAGAGGGCTTAACTCGTAGGAAGCACTTAATATAACCTAGTGGGTACATGCTCAGTTTCTCAGTGGTGTCTGACTCTTTGTGACCCCGTGGACTAGCCCTGGACAGGCTACAGAGGACAGGCTCCTCTGTCCATGGGATTTCCCAGCCAAGAATACTGGAATGAGTTGCCATTTCCTCCTCCAGGGGATTTTCCTGACCCAAGGATCAAACCTGTGTCTCCTGCATTGGTAGCAGGATTCTTTACCGCTGTGCCACCTGGGAAGCCCCAGTATTATGTATTTATTCTATCAGTGATCCCTCCTAACTTTGGGATTTGTTGGAAAAACAGATGAAAAAGATGGGGAGTGGATGTCAGTGACAAGATAAAATGGTCTGCTGCTAATTTTGCCAAGTGAGTATTAAAACATCACCTACCACCATAATCTTCATGAAAGAAAAGACATTTTGAAATCCTAGTTGGTAGTGAAGGGCAGAGTCTCAGAATAAAGGGCTATTCCTTAAACTGAATAAATTTAGCTTCATAAAAAAGACAATATAATTTTTTTATTTTAGGCCATGCCACACTGCTTGTGGGATCTTAGTTTTCTGACCAAGGATTGAACCTTGGCCCTCAGCAGTGATAGTACATAGTCCTAACCAGTGGACCACCTGGGAATTTCTTCTTATTTCACCATGAAGTAGGAATTAGAAGCTCTAGAAGTCACTCTACAGTTCTGAAATATATCAATTCTAATATTCATACTCTTTCCCAACCCTCCCTGTTTCTAGTTTCCCCCATCTGATTTAGAAACACTATTGACAATCCACAGTCTAAGTGAATTTTTACCTTAGGAATGAGTGAATGACTGCTCTAAGAAGTCATGGAGACTGCAGTTGAATATTGGACTTGTTAAAACAGTGGGCACTATAAGAAAGTAGCACAAACCGTAATAAATAATCATTCATCTAACAAATATTCTACTAGGCTTACGTGTGTGACTAAGCAAACACAACTAGTTCATGCCCTTTGACCCTTAACATTTGGATTACTCCTATCTCCCAGGTCAGGTAGGTTCTAAAGGTTTCAAGGTAAACGGAACATATTCTTAGAGCTTTAATTTTAATTGAAGGAATCAGAGGTGGGAGGGCTGGGAGAAAAGTAATTTATCTGACAACTCGAAATTTTTATTAAAAAACATAACATGGATTTCCCTGGTGGTCCAATAATTGGAGTTTGCCTACCAGTGCAAGGGACATGGGTTTGATTCTTGGTCCTGGAAGACCCCACGCACCTCGGGGCAACTAAACCCATGCACCACAACCACTGAGCCTGTACTCTAGAGCCCATGCTCTGGAGTGAAAGAAGCCACTGCGATAAGAAGCCCACACACTGCAACTAGAGAGGAGCCCCACCCACTTGCTGCAGTTAGAGAAAGTTTGCACTCAGCAACAGAGACCCGGGGCAGCAAAAAAAAAAAAAAAAAAATTCCCATAGCCACAAAAAGGAATGGCATGCAAAATTTGCATGGGTAAAAATACAATAAAGACAGTTTTACCCTTGTAAAAGACAGTTTGGGCCAGAGCTCCAGATTAGCATGCATGGTTTACTCTCTGCCTCTAGGCCAGTGATTCTTTGCACTTAGCTTGCGTAAACATCATCTGAGGGACTTTTTAAAAAAAATACAGATTTCACGGTCCTAGAGATTATGATTCAGTAAGGCTGTGGTGAAGCCTAGAATCTGCTTTAGGAAAAATCTTTTGGGAGAGTCCAACATAGCAGTGGTGGCCCACGGATCTGAGAGGCCTTACCATAAGGATGGATACTTTATTAGTTTCAGAAGGCAAAAAATGTAGAACTGAAATCCACAGAGTGAAATTTAGCAACATTTCCTCATTAGAGAAAACAAACAAACCCTGCAGTTCCCTGCTGGCCCAGTGGTAAAGAATCCACCTGCCAATGCAGAAGACATGGGTTCGATCCCTGATCTGGGAAGATCCCATATGCCTCAGCAACTAAATGTGAGAGCTGAAACTACTGAGCCCACTTGCCGCATCAGCTCAAGCCTGTGCGTCCTAGAGCCCGTGCTCCACAACAAGAGGAGTTACTGCAATGAGAAACCCATGCACGGCAGCTAGAGAGTAGCCCCCACTCTTTGTAACTAGAGAAAAGCCCATGCAGCCATGAAAACCCAAAATAGCCAAAAATAAATAAATACACAATTTAAAAAAATCTCACTTTTTGCATTGTATCCCCACTGTCTCTGAATGCTGCCAATTTAAGATACAGTCAAACTGTATAGATTAATTCCAGGTTCAGTTCAGTTCAGTTCAGTTGCTCAGTCATGTCCGACTCTTTGCGACCCCATGGACTGCAGCACCCTAGGTTTCCCTGCCCTTATTTAACTTATTTAACGTATATGCAGAGTACATCATGCAAAATGCCAGGCTGCATGAAGCACAAACTGGAATCAAGATTGCTGGGAGAAATATCAATAACTCAGATACCAGATGACACCAACCTTATGGCAGAAAACGAAGAACTAAAGAGCCTCTTGATGAAAGTGAAAGAGGAGAGTCAAAAAGTTGGCTTAAAATGCTACATTCAGAAAACTAAAATCATGGCATCCGGTCCCATCACTTCATGGCAAATAGATGGGGAAACAATGGAAACAGTGACAGACTATTTTTGGGGGTTCCAAAATCACTGCATGAAATTAAAAGACGCTTGCTCCTTGAAAGAAAAGCTATGACCAACCTAGACAGCATATTAAAAAGCAGAGACATTACTTCACTGACAAAGGTCTGTCTAGTCAAAGTTATGGTTTTACCAGTAGTCATGTGTGGATGTGACAGTTGGACTATAAAGAAAGCTGTGTGCCGAAGAATTGATGCTTTTGAACTGTGGTGTTGGAGAAGACCTTGAAAGTCCCTTGGACTGCAAGGAGGTTGTACCAGTCCATTCTAAAGGAAATCAGTCCTGAATATTCATTGGCAGGACAGAAGCTGAAGCTGAAACTCCAATACTTTGGCCATCTGATGTGAAGAACCGACTCATTTGAAAAGACCCTGATGCTGGGAAAGATTGAAGGCAGGAGAAGAAGGGGACGACAGAGGATGAGATGGTTGGATGGCACCAATGACTCAATGGACATAAGTTTGAGTAAACTCCGGGAGTTGATGATGGACAGGGAAGCCTAGCGTGCTGCAGTCTATGGGGTCCCAAAGAGTAGGACACAACTGTGCGACCGCACTGAACTGATGATTACAAGTGATCTTGTTTTTGTTAATTTATCATGGGTCCAGTGGCCTTGGCTGATGTTGGTGTTCTGTAAAACTGTATTATATTCTACTGGGGAACGCAGTGGTCTAGCTTTGAGTGCTAGGCCAGCTCCGGGCTTTCAGGGCAAAGATAAAAATAGGTAAAATACTATTATACAGGACTTACCTGGTGGTCTAGTGGTTAAGAATCTGCCTGCCAGTGTAGGAGACATGGGTTTGATCCCTGGTCAGGGAAGATCCCATAGGCCATGGAACAGCTAAGCCCATGCACCAGAAATACTGAAGGCTGTGTGCTGCAGCTACTGAAGCCTGCGTGCCTCGTGCCTGTGCTCTGCAACAAGAGAAGCCAGTGCAATGAGAAGTGTGCATATCAGAAAGAAGAGTAGCTCCTGCTTGCTACAACTAGAGAAAGTCCATGCATAGCAACGAAAACCTCAGTTCAGTTCAATTCAGTCGCTCAGTTGTGTCCGACTCCTTGTGACCCCATGGACTGCAGCATGCCTGGCCTTCCTGTCCATCACCAACTCCTGGAGTTTACCCAAACCCATGTCCATTGAGTCGGTGATGCCATCCAACCATCTCATCCTCTGTCGTCCCCTTCTCCTCCCGCCTTCAGTCTTTCCCAGCATCAGTGTCTTTTCAAATGAGTCAACTTTTTACATCAGGTGGCCAAAGTATTGGATTTCAGCTTCAACATCAGTCCTTCCAATGAACACTAAGAACTGATCTCCCTTAGGATAGACTGGTTGGATCTCCTTGCAGTCCAAGGGACTCTCAAGAGTCTTCTCCGACACCATACTTCAAAACCATCAATTCTTCGGCGCTTAGCTTTCTTCGCAGTCCAACTCACATCCATACATGACTACTGGAAAAACCATAGCCTTGACTAGATGGACCTTTGTTGGCAAAGTAATATCTCTGCTTTTTAACAAGCTGTCTAGGTTGGTCATAACTTTCCTTCCAAGGAGTAAGCATCTTTTAATTTCATGGCTGCAATCACCATCTGCAGTGATTTTGGAGCCCCCCACAAGAAAGTCTTCCATTGTTTCCCCATTTATTTGCCATGAAGTGATGGGACTGGCTGCCGTGATCTTAGTTTTTTGAATTTTGAGCTTTAAGCCAACTTCTTGACTCTCCTCTTTCACTTTCATCAAGAGGCTGTTTAGTTCTTCTTCACTTTCTGCCATAAGGGTGGTGTCATCTGCGTATCTGAGGTTACTGATATTTGTCCTGGCAATCTTGATTCCAGCTTGTGCTTCATCCAGCCCAGCGTTTCTCATGATGTACTCTGCATATAAGTTAAATAAGCAGGGTGACAATAATACAGATCTACGGCAACCAAAAAATGAAATAAATAGAAAATTTTAAAAATGTTCTTTTATGTCTGAATGGGATGTAGACACATCCAAAATGTTCAGCAATGGCTTTGGGCTGACAAGGATGAGAGGCAGTTCCATGTAGAGGGAAAAGATTGGAATTACTTTTCCTATGAAACCTATAGTTACTGCGTGAAGCTGACAATAACATTAACAGCTTCCACTTGTTGAGCCCCTACTATATGCCATAATGTGTATTGTATTACTGCTTTACACACATACAACTTTGCAAGTCAAATGTTTTGATCATCTGTATTTAAAACTCAGCAGTGGCCACAGGACTGGAAAAGGTCAGTTTTCATTCCAATCCCAAAGAAAGGCAATGCCAAAGAATGCTCAAACTACCGCACAATTGCACTCATCTCACACGCTAGTAAAGTAATGCTCAAAATTCTCCAAGCGAGGCTTCAGCAATATGTGAACCGTGAACTTCCTGATGTTCAAGCTGGTTATAGAAAAGGCAGAGGAACCAGAGATCAAATTGCCAACATCTGCTGGATCATGGAAAAAGCAAGAGAGTTCCAGAAAAACATCTATTTCTGCTTTATTGACTATGCCAAAGCCTTTGACTGTGTGGATCACAATAAACTGTGGAAAATTCTTCAAGAGATGGGAATACCAGACCACCTGATCTGCCTCTTGAGAAATTTGTATGCAGGTTAGGAAGCAACAGTTAGAACTGGACATGGAACAACAGACTGGTTCCAAATAGGAAAAGGAGTTTGTCAAGGCTATATATTGTCACCCTGTTTATTTAACTTATATGCAGAGTACATCATGAGAAGTGCTGGACTGGAAGAAACACAAGCTGGAATCAAGATTGCCGGGAGAAATATCAATCACCTCAGATATGCAGATGACACCACCCTTATGGCAGAAAGTGAAGAGGAACTCAAAAGCCTCTTGAAAGTGAAAGAGGAGAGTGAAAAAGTTGGCTTAAAGCTCAACATTCAGAAAACTAAGATCATGGCATCCTGTCCTATCACTTCATGGCAAATAGATGGGAAAACAATGGAAACAGTGTCAGACTTTGTTTTTCTGGGCTCCAAAATCACTGCAGATGGTGACTGCAGCCATGAAATTAAAAGACGCTTACTCCTTGGAAGGAAAGTTATGACCAACCTAGATAGCATTACTTTGCCAACAAAGGTTCGTCTAGTCAAGGCTATGGTTTTTCCAGTGGTCATGTATGGATGTGAGAGTTGGACTGTGAAGAAGGCTGAGCGCCAAAGAACTGATGCTTTTGAACTGTGGTGTTGGAGAAGACTCTTGAGAGTCCCTTGGACTGCAAGGAGATCCAACCAGTCCATTCTGAAGGAGATCAGCCCTGGGATTTCTTTGGAAGGAATGATGCTAAAGCTGAAACTCCAGTACTTTGGCCACCTCATGTGAAGAGTTGACTCATTGGAAAAGACTGTGATGCTGGGAGGGATTGGGGGCAAGAGGAGAAGGGGACGACAGAGGATGAGATGGCTGGATGGCATCACTGACTCGATGGACGTGAGTCAGGGTGAACTCTGGGAGTTGGTGATGAACAGGGAGGCCTGGCGTGCTGCGATTCCTGGGGTCGCAAAGAGTCGGACACGACTGAGCGACTGATCTGATCTGATCTGAACATTCTTAGAATCAGCTAGTCATTAGATGGAATTACTGGTGTATTAGGGAATTGGACCCATTTGAAATATGCTCGCTTTCCACTGGTCTTGCCGGGTGGCTCAGCTGGTAAAGAATCTGCCTGCCAATGCAGGCAACGCAAGAGAAGTGGGTGGGGAAGATTCCCTGGAAAAGGAAATGGCAACCCACTCCAATATTATTGCCTGGAAAATTCCATGGACAGAGGAGCTTGGCTGGCTACAATACATGAGGTTGGAAAGAGTCGGACAGGACAGCACACATGCAGTTTCCACTACGACAGGATCTCTCTGTTCATAACTTTTATGTCTCTATGCACAACAATGGAGAATATAGTACATGCTTGGCAGGGTTGTTCTGAGACTCCATTGCTATCATTTCTCTGAAAGTACCTAGCCTAGTAACTGGCTCATGGTAAACAAACTGTAACTAAGTTTTCCCTTTTTCATCAGAGTGAAGCTATCTCTGATGGTGAGTACGGAGTTCATCAATAGTCTGTGCTGAGTTACTCCAGTTAACGTAAACCTCCAGGTCAAAAAAAGTTAGGCTAAAAAAATTCACAGAATTAGAGTTTTAGAGCTCCAAGATGTTGTCAAGGTGCTTTCTTACAGATGAGGAAAACGAAGCTTAAAAAGGCAGTTATGGCCAGTGTCACACTTAATCGCTTTCAGAGCAAAGTTGAGACCCATTCCTAAGCCCCCTGTTTCTCAGGCCACAGAGCTGCTTCTCTTCAGGAAGCCTAGGTTAGAAGTCACAGGACTTGGGGGACTCTGGCGTGCAGTTTGGTGGCCTTTTAAAAGTTCGGGGACCACCAATGCCCTTTCAGGTGTGCGGCCGCAGAGCTCTGCTAACGGTAACTGGGAAGAGCTTCTCCTGTCTTGTTTTGTAATCAGGGAAAAGTTTCAAAATGCTTTTTGTTCAGTGCAGTCGGTAACTGAAGTATTTGACGACGAGTTCTCGCAGCCTGATTTGTAGGAGTTTCGCGCCTGGCTGAGAGGACCGAGGAGGCTAGGCGGTGCGATTTTCTCTTTAGTCAAGGGAGTCACGTTCCAGGCATCCGGGGCTGTTCAGTAGTTCCGCCCCCAGATGGGCGTGGCCTGGCGGAAGAGGGGCGTGGCGTGGCGAAGCAGGGGTGGAGCGAAGCAGGAGCTGGAGGAAGAAGGAAGGGCCGTACAGAGGCCGGTTCCCGGAGCCAGCTGAGTTGCGGCCTCTACGACATGTCGGCGCACCAGCAGGGCACGGAGCTCGGTAAGGGCCCGCAATCGCTCCCTCTCCTCTCCATTGCTCTCGATCCCTTGCTTCCTCCAGCCTTGCGGCGCCTGGTACCCTGGCCAGGGGTTCCGGAGGCGAGTGCTAGACCGGTCGGGTGGCGCAGGCGTGGGGGCAGCAACCCAGGAGATTCAACCCTTGGGCACGTGGACCCTGCAAGTCTTGACTCACGAGCCTTATATTTATAATCGGAGGAAGTAATCGGAAGGGATTCGACTTTGATCTTTCAACTCATTCGTTCACCTGGTTGCAAAGAACAACAGCAGTAACCAAAAAAACCCAAAGACCCGCAAACAAACCAGATGAAAACCTCCGTTGCGTATTAACAGAATTACCTTGCGCTATTTAATGCTGGCTTTCCATGGGTTGTTGTTGGCACAGCTCTGTGTCCAGAGCGGTCGTACTGTTGAAAAAGTTGTGAGGTCTCTGGACTATGTGCTGTATGCTAAGTCACTTCCGTCGTGTCCGACTCTGTGACACTGCTGATTGTAGGCTCCTGTATCCATGGGATTCTCCAGACAAGAGTACTGGAGTGGGTTGCTATTTCCTCCTCCGGGGGATCTTCCCGACCCAGGGATCGAACCTGCATCTCTTAAATTTTCTTGCATTGTGAGGCGGATTCTTTACCGCTAGCGCCACCTGGCACTATATAGTCTGTCCTTGGATTATATAATTTAATGGAAATTGTATGATTTTATAGGTACAATGATTTCTAAAAATGCTTGTATTATTTTGCCATTTATTTCATTTCATTGATATTATCAAATATTTCTGGCAAGAAAACCTAGTTTTGATTTTCCTGAATGTGAAAAATTTGTAATTCAGACATAGCAAAACCATGACGGAGCCAAAGGTTAGGGATCTTAGTTTAAGTATGATAGCTTGCTTATCTGTATTCTGAATCTTCACTTTAGCTGTGTGACTTTGGGCAAATAACTTACTCTGCTTAAATTTCTTAATCTGTTAAATGGTTATAATAGTAGCACTTGTCTCATAAGGTGGTTTGGAGATTAAATGAGAGGGTGTTAACTGATACATTGTGAGCACCTAGTAAACTATTATATACCATATACTTACTATTATATACTATTTGTGTGGAGAAGAAAATGGTGACCCACTCCAGTATTCTTGCCTGGAGAATTCCTTGGACAGAGGAACCTGGTGGGCTACAGTTCATGGGGTTGCAAAGAGTCGGAAACGACTAAGTGACTAACACACGCACACATACTATTTGTGAGTACCTAGTAAACGATTATACACCACATATATAGTAAGTATAAGGTATATAATAGTTTACTAGGTACTCACAAATAGTATATAATAGTACTCACAATATGCCAAGTAAGTATACAATAATATAAGGAGAATTCTATTTTTAGGGGCCAATTTTGTGAAAATTAGCTATGAATTTACATAATACATATGGGTACTTTTTTTTTTCTCTTTAAGTGGTTGTTCTCATTAAACAGCTTGGATTTCATGAGATGGTCCAGAACCATCTGGATTTCATGAGATGGTCGAATGAAAGCTTGTCTTTATGAAGGCAGGTGATTTCCTCACCACATTGAGTCACCTTTACTCACTGCCCTTTAGTAGGTTATATTTTAAACTCAAGTTGTATCTTTGAAATGTGGACTTTAGTAAAAAAAGAAGTTTCCTAGATTGGAAGATCCAGAAAGATGATGGATGGAGGATAAGAATGGGCATAGGCCTTAGTCACCTTGGTATCTTCAGGGTATGGCTGTGACTCTGTTTACCATTTGATACACTACTGTTTCACCAAAACATAGAACTTTTTCTTTCAAGAAGCACAAGTAAACCATTGTTTGCTTTTTTTTTTGAGTTATAATTGACATAGAAAATTTTATTTCCAAGAATTAGAATCATATCCATTTCTTTGTTGAAAAATAACAGTATAGACAAGAGAAAAACAATTGCTGTGTATAAACTTTAGAAAAATTGGTTTTTGTAAACAAAAACCAATTGCTGTGTAGAATAATAGTACATGTAATTTTTATGCAGCTATTTAAATGCTCATAGTTTTGTTTTACTCTCTTTGTTTAAATAACATCAGATATATTTCTTGGATGTTTTTCCTTCACTGGTATTAATCATTAATCCAGGCAGAGATTTAGCCTAAAATGCTAAAATAAGTTATTTGAAATATTTATGTAGTGGGAAAAAATCATTCAGTATTAATTTATGCAGTATATTACTTAGTGTCTTAGTCTTTTGAAATAAACACTAACTTTTTTTTAAAGAAATGAACTTTTAATCCTTTATTGGGTTGGGAAGATCCCCTGGAGAAGGGATAGGCTGCTTACTCCAGTATTCTTAGGCTTCCTTTGTGGCTCAGCTGGTAAAGAATCCGCCTGCAAAGTGGGAGACCTGGGTTTGATCTCTGGATTGGGAAGATCCCCTGGAGAAGGGAAAGGCTATGCACTCCAGTATTCTGGCCTGGAGAATTCCATGGACTGTACAGTCCAGGAGGTTGAAAAGAGTTGGACACAACTGTGTGACTTTCACTTCACACCTTGATTATAATTAGATTATAGATTGACCTATGGTTCTCAAACCTGAGTGCATTTCAGGACCACTGGAAAGGTTGGGCCCCATGTCCAGAGCTTCTGATTCATTGAGATCTCAATTTGTATTTCTAATGAGCTGTCACCTAATGTTAATGCTGTAGGTCCAGGAGCCACACTCAAGAAAGCAAGCACCTAGGCCAAAGCCACAGGCTGCTCAAAAGCTAGACCAGCTCTAGGGTTCTTTTTCCTTCTGATTAGGAAGCCTTCTTCATAGGAAGACACAGATGTCACCTACCCACTTACAGCCAACACTGCTCAAAGAAAAAGATATAATCTATTTAACTATAATCTTTATAGTTCTGTGGTGCACCTTTGGCCCTTTGTTGTTGTTACTCTTTAGTTGCTAAGTCATCTCCAACTCTGTGACTCCATGAACTGTAGCCCACCAGGCTCCTCTGTCTGTGGGATTCTCCAGGCAAGAGTACTGGAGTGGGTTGCCATTCCCTTCTCCAGGGGATCTTCCCAACCCAGGGATCGAACCTGCATCTCCTGCATTGCAGGAAGACTTTACCTGCTGACCTATTGGAAGCCAAGCTCTTGTGTACAGAAAGGAAATTTTCAAAGATTTCTGAAAAACAGAAAAGAAAAAGAAAAAAAACTCCTTGAAAACTGATTTTTAGCTGAGACAGGATGGGGACAATTCTATGAATTTCCTGTTTTGCAGTGAAAAGAAATTGTTTTAGGCATATATTTAAATTGAAATGAACAGGAGCCATGATTACTGAGAAAACTGTTTTGCTCTGTAGAAACGTTTTTTGTAATTCAAGTCAGAACAGACAAGGCAATTTATTTGCTTAAAATACAGATAAAGGAGATCAGCTTTGGATTAGTTGCTAAACCAAGAAGCAAGATGAAATTTTTTTTACGAAATACATTTATTCATCCAAAAGTTGTTATTGAGTAACAGTTGTGAACTGGTTGATATTACCTGGGCTCTAGGGATACAACATGGACAAGGGGAGTCCCTGCCTTCACAGAACTAGGTCCGATGGCTAGCTGCATTGAGCCAAGCTGCAGTTATAATAAGTGCAAATGTGATATGCTGTTACTTTCCATTTATTTTTGTCTTTTAAAGAAATTAGATAGTTATGCCTGCTGCTGCTGCTGCTGCTAAGTCGCTTCAGTCGTGTCCGACTCTGTGCGACCCCATAGACGGCAGCCCACCAGGCTCCCCCGTCCCTGGGATTCTCCAGGCAAGAATATTGGAGTGGGTTGCCATTTCCTTCTCCAATGCATGAAAGAGAAAAGTGAAAGTGAAGTCGCTCAGTTGTGTCCGACTCTTATCGACCCCATGGACTGCAGCCTACCAGGCTCCTCCATCCATGGATTTTCCAGGCAAGAGTACTGGAGTGGGGTGCCATTGCCTTCTCTGAGTTATGCCTAAACTGTACCTTAAATGAGTTACCATAACAGAGAAGACTCTTGAGAGCCCCTTGAACTTCAAGGAGATCAAACTAGTCAATCCTAAAGAAAATCAACCTTGAATATTCATTGGAAGGACTGATGCTAAAACTGATGTTCTATTACTTTGGCCACCTGATATGAAGAGCTAACTGATTGGAAAAGACCCTGGTGCTGGGAAAGATTGAGGACTGAGGAGAAGGGGATGACAGAGGATGAGATATGGCGTCATTAACTCAATGGAGATGAGTTTGAGCAAACTCTGGGAGACAGTGAAGGACAGGAAAGCGTGGAGTGCTGCGGTTTATGGGATCGCAAAGATTTGGACACCCTTATGGCAGAAAGTGAAGAGGAACTAAAAAGCCTCTTGATGAAAGTGAAAGAGGAGAGTAAAAAAGTTGGCTTAAAGCTCAACATTCAGAAAATGAAGATCATGGCATCCGGTCCCATCACTTCATGGCAAATAGATGGGGAAACAGTGGAAACAATGTCAGACTTTGTTTTTTTTGGGCTCCAAAATCACTGCAGATGGTGACTGGAGCCCTGAAATTAAAAGACGCTTACTCCTTGGAAGGAAAGTTATGACCAACCTAGATAGCATATTCAAAAGCAGAGACATTACTTTGCCAACAAAGGTCCGTCTAGTCAAGGCTTTGGTTTTTCCAGTAGTCATGTATGGATGTGAGAGTTGGACTATGAAGAAAGCTGAGCGAGGAAGAATTGATGCCTTTGAACTGTGGTGTTGGAGAAGACTCTTGAGAGTCCCTTGGACTGCAAGGAGATCCAACCAGTCCATTCTAAAGGAGATCTGTCCTGGGTGTTCTTTGGAAGGAATGATGCTAAAACTGAAACTCCAGTACTTTGGCCACCTCGTGTGAAGAGTTGACTCATTGGAAAAGACTCTGATGCTGGGAGGGATTGGGGGCAGGAGGAGAAGGGGCCGACAGAGGATGAGATGGCTGGATGGCATCACCGACTCGATGGATGTGAATTTGAGTGAACTCCAGGAGTTGGTGATGGACAGGGAGGCCTGGAGTGCTGCGATTCATGGGGTCGCAGAGTCCGACACGACTGAGCGACTGAACTGAACTGAACTGAGTGACTGAACAACAGTAACAACAACAAGGGCAATTTCCTCAAAGACTGCAACAACACCTCAAATTGAAAGTCCTCAAATTGAAAACTTTAACATGAATTTATTATTATCATCCAGCCCACAAACTTCAAGTTTAGCCAGTTGTCCAAATAATGTTTGTTTAGTTCAAAAAAATTCACTTTAGTATCGTGTGTTGCCTTGAATCGTCATGTCTCTTTAGTTGTCTTCAGGCTGAAATGATTGCTTTGTGTTTTGTTGACTTCTGCAGCACAGAGGCCAGTTGTTTTAAAGACTGTTCCTCTGTTTCTGTTTGCCATGTTTGTTTTGTGGTTAGATTTAGATTATGTATCCTTGGCAGGAATTTCACAGGAATGATGCTACATACTTCTCATTGCATCCTATTAAGTAGCCCATGATATTGATTTGTCTCATTATTGATGTTCATTTTGATCATTCAATTAAGGTGTTGTCTCCTAGGCTTCACCACTGTAAAGTTACTTTTTAACCTTTGTAATTCATGTGTCTTTTGTGTTGTGGTACTTTGAAACTAAGTACCCTGTTTCTCTGCAAATTTTCCATTTATTTATGTTTGTTTATATTAGTATACATTTGAGGTTTCCTATTTTTTTTTCAAATGGGTTGTAGTTTTTACTATTATTATTTAATATTGAAATTGTTGAGGTTTTGCTGATGGGATTCTCTTTATCCTAGCTCCTCTCTGTTTTTAACATGTCTCATTATTTTTGAAGTACTTCATTCTTTCTTGGCTTAACAAGGTGTTCTAGACTTCTCTTATATTGGATTGGCTAAAAAGTTTGTTCTGATTTTTCCATAACATCTTACGGGAAAGCCCAAATGAACTTTTTGGCCAACCTAATACTTCCCCTGGTGACTCAGATGGTAAAGAATCTGCCTGAAATGTGGGATGCCCAGGTTCAATCCCTGGGTCAGGAAGATTGCCTGGAGAAGGGCATGGCAACCCACTCCAGAATTCTTGCCTGGAGATTCCGTGGACAGAAGAGCCTGGTGGGCTACATACAGTTCATGGGGTTGCAAACAGTCAGACACTACTGAGTGACTACACTTTCACTTTCAATACTTTCCCTGTCCCAGCACTAGAGTCAGCCCTTTCTCCAAGGAATGTTTTTTTCAGTGGATAATGGTGTTTAGAAGCCATGATCTGGGCAGTAGGTGTGGAGACTGGTGTGTCCCTGCTCCTAAGCCCCTCACTTGGTAGAGTTAGACTGTGTACACACACACACACACACACACACACATTTACTTCTATAACTACCTACTTATCATCTATCTATATCTCTCTGTATAGTGAAAACCATGAATTCACACCGATTCTTCCAATTCCAGACCAGCATCACAGATTTATTCAGTTTTTCTTCCTTTGCATGTTTGAAACCCTTCACATGCTGGGTTGTACATACTCCATGCCCAGTAGACGTTCTTCTCAACTTTCTCAAGTTCTGACCCCCTGTGCTGGGCACCTGCATCCAGGCTGTACTCCAACTGCTGCATCAGGCTGCTGCCCACATTGATACCCCCTGGCAGGTGGTTCCCTGGCTCAATGACTCTCCTTGCTTCCCAGGGTGAGGGTAGGGTTTAGGATAATTGTTAGGAGAGGACAGGGACCAGAATACATTTAAAAAATTTATTCTTATTTATTATAAACTTACACATATTAAAAAAAAAAGAGCGAAGTAGAGTTCCTGCTGTTCCTGGCACTTGTTCCTTGTTGCTCATGATAATGGTTAGGCTGCCAAAATGAGCATAGCCTGGTCTCTGCTTTCCTGAAGCTCACAGTCAACTAAAGGAGACTGTCATGTATAAAAAATGATCACAGGAGGATACAGTGGCCATATTGTTGTTGTTATTGTTTAGTTGCTCAGTTGTGTCTGACTCTTTGCGACCCTGTGGTCTGCAGCACACCAGGCTTTCCTGTCTTTCACCATCTCCTGGAGTTTGTTCAAACTCATGCCATATAGAAGTAATCAAATTGGAAAGTTACAGAGGAATTTACAGGTAGTCCAGAGCAGGTTTTTGGAAAGGATGTTTTGGACAGGGAGTAGTTTCTGCAAAGGAACTGACCCAAAACAGCCTGGCATGTTCCATTAACTATAGGAACCCAATTTTCAGATTTCTAGTGCAATCTTCTCATTCTATAATGACTAACCATACTATTTTAGTGACGAAAGGAGAAAAAAGTCCTTCATATTCTATGTATGAAATTCATACACAGAGTCAATATATAATTATGTACACTTGTAGGTTTTTGAAAAAATATTTTATTTATTTGTTTAGGCTGTGCTGGGTCTTAGTTTCGGCATGTGGACTCATGGCTGTGGGAGTGGAATCTAGTTCCCTGACCAGGGACTGAACTCAGGTCCCCTGCATTGGGAGCTCAGAGTGTTACCCACTGCACCACCAGAGAATTTCCATACTTTTAGATTTTAAATGGGACCTCCTTTTCTGAACTTGAACTTTGATTTTACCTTAAAAGTCTTTTATCCTTTGCTTATAAGCACGAGTGATAAGGCTATCTTTTATTATTCTGATACTATTTTGATAAACGGCTTCCCACGTGGCTCAGTGGTAAAGAATCTGCCTGCCAATGTAAGTGACGCAGAACACGTGGGTTTGATACCCAGATTGGAAAGATCCCCTGGAGGAGGAAATGGCAACCCACTCCAGGATTCTGGCCTGAAAAATCTCATGGACAGAGGAACCTGGTGGGCTACAGTCCATGGGGTCACAAAGAGTCAGACACGACTGAGGAAGCACATGTGATTCATGATTTTAGTAACTAGAAAGCACTATAAGGGAATCATTTGTGTCTGTGGTATAATTAAATAGTTAACAGTCCTGCATGGTGCCTGCTAAGTTAAAAAAAATAAAGCATCTGAGCTCTGTGAGTTTTAATTGTTAGAAGGGAAGACAGACTTCAAGCGCTCATGTGAAACGGGATGCCTCTGCCAGGAAAGAAAGACTAGTCAGAGAGACAGCGCAGAGAGCCCCGGAGGATGCGGTTTAGACGTGTCACTAGAAATTGTTTAAGTGGAGAGCGTCGGCCCTTTTAAAACACTGCCTGTCACTGGAGGATTGGGTCACCTTGAAATGTGTTCATCTTTGAGTTAAAGGCATGAAAAGGCACTTTGAAATGTTTCAGTTAACTTTGGTGTGTGTCATGTGCGTGTTTGCAGTTGTATCTCTTCTCCGCCCGCCTCAGCCGTTCACAGGCAGCTCCCTGGAAACCAGCGTGGTTGCACGAGAAGGATAAATGTTTCATCTCCATTCCAGCAAACTATACAGACTTTTTTAAAGTGTGGAGACACTCCAGGCTGCGAGTTCTGACTCTCTTTGTAGAGTCAGGCCTTCCTCCCCTAAAGCAGAGTCTGAGATAAAAGCAGCCTCCAGTAGTTCCTTCCTAAAAAGGTGCCACTTAGCTGGTGCTTTGGTTCTCTTGGACTGTGGTTAATAATGTCGGGATTGTGGCCTTTAATGTTGGGTGGAAATAATCCAAATTAACTGCTCTTGTAATCTCGGTTCAGATACGCTTTTCAACTGAGCACCTAGTGGACCCAACTCCTGCCCCATGGCCACAAGGTAGGGGGTGGTGTGTGTGTGTGTGTATGTGTATGTGTGTGAGTGTGTGGTTTCATTCAGTGTCTGGCATGTTTCGGGTAGAGAGACTGTTTATCTCTGATGTAGAAAAGAAAGTCGCTCAGTCGTGTCTGACTCTTTATGACCCCATGGACTGTAGCCTACCAGGCTCTTCCAACCATGGGATTTTCCAGGCAAGAATACTGGAGTGGGTTGCCATTTCCTTCTCCAGGGGATCTTCCTGGCCCAGGGATTGAACCCAGGTCTCCTGCATTGTAGGCAGACGCTTTACCATCTGAGCCACCAGGGAAGTCCCTCTGATGTAGAGATCTATGTATAAACATTACCTAGGAATAGTCAAACACTGTTTTCTAGGAAAATAAACAGTGTCCATGTTTATAAGGCTACTTTTTTTTTTTTAACATGTCACAGTTTCCTAGCAGGAAGGCCTCTTAGGTATCAGTTTAACATCCCTGTGTTACAGACGAGTAAATGGAGAACTAAGGAAGTTAAACCTGTGGGCACATGACTGTTGCAGGTGGTACTGGACATGAAGCTCTCTCTTTGTTGATTTATTCCAATATGCAGCATTACCTCCCTCCTTGTTAGACAGAGAAGGGAAAATATTGTATGAGCTCCCTTATATGCAGAATCTAAAAGGAAATGATACAAAGGAACTTATAAAACAGACTCACAGACTTAGAGAATGAACCTACGGTTGCTGGGGGGAAGGGATAGTTAGGGAGTTGGGGATGGATATGTACACACTATTATATTTAAAATGGTTAAGCAATCAGGACCTTACTGTATAGTACAGGGAACTCTGCTCAGTGTTATGTGGCAGCCCGGAGGGGAGTTCAGGGGGAGAATGGATATATGTATATGTATGGATGAATTGCTTTGCTGTTCACCTAAAACTATCACAATATTGTTAATTGGCTTTACTCCAATACGGGCTTCCATAGTGGCTCAGTAGTAAAGAATCTGCCTGCCAATGCAGGAGATGCAGGTTTGATCCCTGGGTTGGAAAGATCCCCTGGAGAAGGAAATGGCAACCCATTCCAGTATTCTTGGCTGGGAAATCCCTTGAACAGAGGAACCTGGTGAGCTACAGTCCATGGGGTCACAAAGAGTCAGACTGGGTGGCTAAACAACAACCCTCCAATATAAAATAAAAAGTTTAAAAGAGGCAGATTCCTGACCTCTACAGTAGCTTTAACTATACATATGAGAGGAGAAGCCCAGGAACTTGCATTTTCACAAGCTCCCCAGAAGGTTCTTAGGAACACTGCAGATTCAGAACCCTGCAGTAAGCCAGAGTGACCCAGATTAATTGGAGTTTCAGAGAACCTTCAATGACTGTTCAGTTGGCGTGTATCCACAGGTTTTGCATCTGTGAAGGGCTGGTGGTACTGTGCCATTTTCTGTAAGATGTTTGAGCATCCACAGATCTTGATATCTACAAGGCTCCCAGAACCAATCCTGTGGATACCAAGGGATGACTAGATTATTTTTTGATAAATCCTTTTTATGTCACTTTTGCCTTAATATTAATATCTTTATATGTCATAGTTTTTTTTTTTTTTTTTTAATCTTTGGTTAGCTAAGTTTCTGTAAGCAAATTTGGGGAGAATTTATCCTTTTATTTTCTAGTTGAAATATGTTGCATCATGTCTAAAGCATATTGTGAAGGCAGTGTTGGAAGCATCAGGAGTGTAGGACAGTTAAGTGGGTGTATTTATCTGAAAAGTGCATTACATCTGAAATGGAGCACATTTTATTCAAATAATGCCTCTGGCTAATAGAAAAATGTGATTAGTGGTCTTTGTGATGATTTTGGAAACTGACCTGAGAGCATCTTCTCCATGATCTCAGAGACTGGAGGGGACAGACCCTGAAGATATAATACCCAAAGACATGGTGTTGTCTACCACAAAGAGTAATTTAGTTAATTTTCTGGTGGGAAAACGAACATATTCGTATTTCGTTGGAGATTACACATTAAGTTTGTATTGTGGACTCAGGGAGGAAGAGTACAATCCTCTTTACACTTGTATTTGGTAAAGTAGCTCCAGCTCTGTGCATTTTGGCATTTTTGAGGGGAAATTGTTTTATTTTCTTCAGTATTTAAGGAGGAACTTAAATGCTTCTGATAATTTTTTAGAAAGAAAGCAACATATTTCAGTCTTCCATGTCTCTCTAAGCAGAGTTTATTTTTCTTTTGCAAAAAGTGTTGATTCTTTCAGGAAGTAATCATTATTATACTCTCAAATCCTTCTATCCAGCACAAATATGTAGAGTAACTAGTGTATATTCAGCATTGTTGTGTCTTTGTGAAAGAGACCAGGGCCGTACAAGTTGGGATGTCCCACCCTTGAGAAACCTCTTCATCAAACTTTAAAACTGGGAAAGCATAAAGCTTCACTCTGGCCAAGGAAAGCAGACTTGGCTCATCCTTGGGATGTGCAATTGCCCTGTTTCAAATCATGAACCCATCAACATGGTATTTATTACTGACCTTTGGGTAATCATTTAAAAGTACTGTGGGAAATCTCTTGGGTGAGACAAATGAAGATCTCGCATGGGTTTTTATCAGTGGCAACACCTCATGGATCTGACTCCAGGAAGCAAAAGTCACCATTTCAGTCTGCAGAGGAATATTGATTGACTAGTTATAGTA